>NC_082721.1:86739911-88044911 GCF_030144855.1 Hypanus sabinus
GTGAGTGGGGAGAAGGGAGGAAAAGGGAGGGGTTTACGGTACCAGTGGGAGGGTGAGGGGGCGGAGAGAGGAGTGTTTAAGTGCGGGTGAAGGAGAGGGAATGAAGAGTGAAGGGGGTAGGAGAGAGTGGTTAGGGACGAGGGAGCCGTGTGTAAGGGACCAGTTGGAGTGTGAGGGGGAAGGAAGGGTGAAGGAGATGGTGGGGTAGGAGAGGGGTGAACGGGAGGGAGTGGAGAGTGAGGGCCAGGGGAATGAATTTGCCGGGAGATGGAGGGTGGGTAGATTGTGAGGAGGGTATAGGAATCGACTGAGGGATAAATATAGCGTCAGGGAATAACTCACTGTCTTTAGAGAGTCCGAGGTCAGGGGTCAACAGCAAAGGTGAGAGGTTGCTAAATTCCCCCCCCCCCCCCCCCCCCCGCAACGCCGGCTGATTTTCACCTTCTGCGTCTGCGCTGTCCTCGCCCCGCCTATTAACCGGAGCTGGAGCGCCCTGTGCCTTCTGGGAGTTGTAGTTCTGACGTTACGTCCGGCAGCCTCTGAGCCCCGGGTAGTTGTGCTGGTTCTTTAAAGGGACGCAAGCCTGAATAACACCAGGCTAAAGGCACAGTAAAATAAATTGAACAAAATTTGTGCCTGCATCGCATTGTATTATTGTATATTAAATTTACATAGGAATTGGATTATTATTGACATATGTACCAAGATAGAGTGAAAAGCTTGACTTACATACTGTTCATACAGATCAGATTATTGAGGGAGGTCAAGGTGAAATTATTACAGAATGCAGAGTTAAGTATAACAGCCACAGAGAAAGTACATGACAAGTAGACAATTAGTCCTCTTCACCTTCAGAACTAAACGACTAGATCCGGTGGCACTGACTCCAATCGTTGTAAGTGTTTTAAATGGCTGGTAATACCACACATCAAAAACTCAATTCCTGCCATAATGGACACTCACCCATGTGCTTTCCAACATATTCTATAGCATCTGTCACATACCTGGCCCTGACACACCGAGAAAACAAGAACACTGGTGTCCGAATGCTGTTTCCGGATTTCAGTTCGACATTCGACACTGTTGTCCCACAGACCTTGGGGAACAAACTCCTGCTCCTCAGTCTAAATACACCACTGGTGTTGCACTTCCTAATGAAAAGACTTCAGACTGTCGGGATGCAAACAGTTCCTCCCTCCCCTCCCCATCGTCTACACTTGTGCACACCCCCCCCATCCTGGACTGTGTGATGAATCCAGTCTACTCTCTGCTCACACATGGCTGCAGTGGCATCTCTAAGGTATGGCAGGTATGGCACGTGCCCTGGGCGCCACTGAGCAGTTTTCATTCAAGTCAGACAAGCCATCCTCCGTTAGTGAAAAAAGAATTTTCTTCAGATGTATGATCTGTCTGATTATCATGGGTGAGAAGCACTAGGATGGCCTTATTTCAGAGGATTGTGTAAGAAGGCCATGAAATGTTTCTTCATGAAGAAGGAGGAAAGTGGAGCTGAAGGACGGAAGAGATTAAATTTGGAGGTGGAGGAAGCCAAGAAGTTGAGCAAGTTCTTCATGCCCTTCTCTGAAAAGCCCAGAACAAGCAGTTCGACACGTTCCAATGGAGTCGCCTGCACCTGCTACGTTTGTTAGAATCTGAAGGTGGATCAAGTACAAATGTGTCACAAGCCGAGGAGGAAGTCAGATAAATCCAAGTATGACGAGATTAAGAGTGAGGCTGCCACAGAGAATGTGGACATGACAGGAGGGGAAGACGATGGTGGTGGTGAAGTTGAGTTTATTGACAAGATTTTACCTGATGAGATTGAACCTGACGACACTGAATCTAATGAACTGGATGGTGTCAAAGAGCCTCGAACTGTCATACCAGAAGTGATTGAACAGCATGACATTGGACTTCTGAAGTTTGATGAGGATACTAGAAAAGCATTTCTGCCTGATGCGTTGAGAACAGAAATAACGCTGGGATGGAAGTATTTCCAGAATAGTGAGGGGCCTTTCCTACCAACAAATAACCACACAATAAACAAAACTTGGTTCAAGAGGAAATTGGGAAATGGTTGTGGTGAGGAAGTGACTTCATTCACTCATGGCTGGTGAATTCCCCCTCTAAAAAGTCTGCAATTTGTTTCTACTATATGCCTACAGACTCTCAGCTACCTGGACTATTCCTCTTGCCACCCTGTCTCTTGCAAAAATGCCATCCCCTTCTCAAAATTCCTCCGTCTCCACCGCATCTGCTCTCAGGATGAGGCTTTTCATTCCAGGATGAAGGAGATGTCTTCCTTTTTTAAACAAAGCGGCTTCCCTTCTTCCACCATCAACTCTGCTCTCAAACGCATCTCTCACATTTCCCGTACATCTGCCCTCACCCCATCCGCCCGCCACCCCACTCAGGATAGTGTTCCCCTTGTCCTCACCTACCACCCCACCAGCCTCCAGGTCCAAT
The DNA here is from genome assembly GCF_030144855.1 of Hypanus sabinus. Classification (NCBI taxonomy): domain Eukaryota; kingdom Metazoa; phylum Chordata; class Chondrichthyes; order Myliobatiformes; family Dasyatidae; genus Hypanus; species Hypanus sabinus. Next base: position 86,742,378 of record NC_082721.1, read on the forward strand.
GGATAATTCTCCGTAACTTCTGCCACCTCCAATGGGATCCCACTACCAAGCACATCTTTCCCTCCCCCACTCTTTCTGCTTTCCGCAGGGATCGCTCCCTACATGACTCCCTTGTCCACTCGTCCCCCCCCATCCCTTCCCACCGATCTCCCTCCTGGCATTTATCCTTGTAAGCGGAACAAGTGCTACACCTGCCCTTACACTTCCTCCCTCAACACCATTCAGGGCCCAGACAGTCCTTCCAGGTGAGGCGACACTTCACCTGTGAGTCGGCTGGTGTGGTATACTGCGTCCGGTGCTCCCGGTGTGGCCTTTTATATATTGGTGAGACCCGACGCAGACTGGGAGACCTTTTCACTGAACACCTACGCTCTGTCCGCCAGAGAAAGCAGGATCTCCCAGTGGCCACACATTTTAATTCCACGTCCCATTCCCATTCTGATATGTCTATCCATGGTCTCCTCTACTGTCAAGAGGAATCCACACTCAGGTTGGAGGAACAACACCTTATATACCGGCTGGGTAGCCTCCAACCTGATGGCATGAACATTGACTTCTCATTAATGCCCCTCCTCCCCTTCTTACCCCATCCCTGACATTTTTAGTTGCTCGTTTTTTTTCCTCTCTGCCCATCACTCTGCCTGTTCTCCCTCCCCCTTTCTTTCTCCCGAGGCCTCCCGTCCCATGATCCTTTCCCTTCTCCAGCTCTATCACTTTCGCCAATCACCTTTCCAGCTCTTAGCTTCATCCCACCCCCTCCGGTCTTCTCCTATCATTTCACACTTCCCCCTCCCCCCACTACTTTCAAATCTCTTACTATCTTTCCTTTCAGTTAGTCCTGACAAGGGGTTTTGGCCCGAAACGTCGACAGTGCTTCTCCCTATAGATGCTGCCTGGCCTGCTGTGTTCCACCAGCATTTTGTGTGTGTTGTTTGAATTTCTAGCATTTGCAGATTTCCTCATGTTTGCATTTTGTATCTGTTGTCTTCTCTTTTCCCAGTCAGACTATCAATCCTCATTGGAGCAGGAAATGCTTCACACAGTGGAAAGAAATGGAAAGAAATTTAGCTAGAAAGAGGAGTTATTGATGCAGTATTTCAGTCACAGATTGAGAAGGAAAAGCAGAAGTGGCATGATATCTTGACAAGAATCCTTCATGACGTAAAATTCCTTGCGACTCAGAACCTGGCTTTACAAGGACACAGGGAGTCACTTCAGCTGGACGATGACTCCAATATGGGAAATTTCCTTGGCTTACTGAAATTACTGGCCATCTTTGACCCTGTCATAAAAGAGCACCTCACTCATCTGGAAAGTCATCCGGGATCTACGTCTTATCTTTCACCGGGTGTCCAGAACAAATTCATCCACATGATGGCATCCACTGTTCACCGGAGTTTACTGAGAAGCACCGGTAAAGCCAAGTACTATGGTCTCGTGTTCGACTGGACTCCTGATCAGGCACACGGTGAGCAGATGTCAGAAGCAGTGAGGTATGTGGAAGTTGATTTTGAGAGGAAAACAGTCGTGTTAGAGAGTACTTCCTTGGTTTTATCCAGATAAGCCAGAAGGATGCTGAGAGCTTGGTTGAAGACATCTTGAAACAGCTAGAGAAGGATGAAATGGAGCTACAAGATTGTCGGTCACAGTGCTATGACAACGCTGCTGTGATGGCTGGACACAGAAGTGTTGTTCAAAGAATAAGTGAGAAAAACAACCTGGCAGTGTTTGTGAATTGCGACGATCACTCACTCAGCTTGGTGGGTGTACATGCAGCCAAGCAGGATACAATGATGGTCATGTTTTTTGGAACCATCGAAGCTCCCTACGTGTTTGTCTTGTTCAACACTGCACTGGGAAAAACTCAAAAATGCTGTGCCTGTGGTTGTTAAGTTGAAGTTCAAAACCAGGTGGAGTGCAAGGACAGAAGCAGTGAAGCCCGTCAACAAGTACCTTGAGGAGATACTTCAAGATCTCCAGGACATGATAGACAACGAAAATGAGACCAATGAAACAAGAAGTGACGCAAGACAGTTGTACAACCACATGTTGAATTATGATTTTCTGATTTTCTAGGATTTTGGAATGAAGTACTCATTCGCATTAACCGTATTCCAAAGAGGCTGCAGGATCCTAGCATGAACTTCCAAAATGCTGCCCTGGATTTGAAAGCCCTCCGAGATCATTTTTATGATGAAAGAATTGTTGGTCAGTGAGTCACTCGAAGGAGTCGGTCTCTGTCAAGAATGGAATATTGAAGTTGAAAGATGTCAGAGACAAAAACGAATGGCTGATGAGAACTCAAGAGACGCTGGGTTAACAGCCAAGGAGGAAATGGAAAGAGTCGTGAAGGGAACACTCGACCGTCTTCACAGAGAAATGGACGAAAGGTTCACTCGTTTGCACGACACTGACACCAAGTTTGGGTTCCTTCTTGATGTCGAGGGACTGTGTTACGGTGCCGACAGTAATGACCTAAAGAAGAAGTGCGAAAATTTGGGCAAACTGTACAGCTCTGATGTTGATGGACAGCAGATATTTGAAGAAATTCTGGATTGCAGAATGTTGCTACCAAGGAGGGTCAACATGAAAATATCAAGACCTGAAGAGCTTCTTGAATTTATTGTTCAGTATGGAGATGAGAGCGTCTTTCCCAATCTTCCCATTGCTATTCAGATAATACTAACCATCGCAGTCTCCATTGCCAGCTGTGAGAGATCATTCAGCAAGTTAAAACTAATACTTTTGTATTTGAGAGCCTCCATGGGTCCAGGCAGACTCTGATCTCGCTCTGCTGAGTGTAGAAAGAGAAGAAACTGAAAAAAAAACTGACTTTGGTCACATTATAGACCAATCTGCATCAGCGAAAGCAAGGAAGGTGCAGTTATAATTTTCATGTAGTGCCATAATTTGTTAATTAAAAGATTACTAGCTTGACTTGTATTTTTGAGCTGATATTATGGTAAAGTTATCTAAAAGATGGGTGTCAGATGTTTGGACAGGGGCTCAATTTCAATGCTTGCCAAAGGTGCCATTTTCCGTAGATACGCCCCAGCATCGCAGCGCAGCCAAACAGCTGAATGGTGTGGCATGTGACAGAGTTGAAAGTGGTTATCGATTTCAGGAGAACTCGCACCACTCACACCCTCCTTTACATCAGCGGCAACTGCGCAGAGTTACAAGCTCCTGGGAGTGCATAGCCCACACGCCCTCTCAAGGTCCAACGTCTCTGCTTTTTGAGGAAGCTGAAGAGAGCTGGACGCTGCATCATCTTTACTCGCATCATTCTACAGAGAGCATCCTAGCAAGCTTTCACTGCAGTAGATAAGGCGGCTCTGCAATGGGCAGTAAAACCTTCCCTACGCATCTCCAGCACCAGCACACCGGCTGTCAAGGACGTACTTACAGAAAAGGACCAGTAACATCATGAAGGATCCCGTCTGCTCTGCTCATGGATTGTTTGTTCCACTCCCATCAGGGAGGAGGCATCTACACCAGGACCACCAGACTTAAAGCAGTTACTTTCCCCAAACAGTATGGCTGATCAACACCTCCACCCATTAAATCACCTCTCCACACCCCCTGTCACTGATACTTTATCATTTCCTGTCAGTCACCTTATGTATAGACAGACACTCCATAAAGAAGCACTTTATGGACATGCAATCAGTCTATGAACAGGTATATAAGATAACATATGTATTTATGTTTATTGTGCTCTTTATCTTAGTGTTTTTTGGGTTGATCAGATCTCGAGTATTTGTTCTCCTTTTCAGTTGTGTACTGGAAATGACATTATCTTGAATCGTGAAGAACGTAACGAGGTAGATTGTGAGGTCAAGGGTCCACTATTGTATTGATACAAGAACCTGAAGACCTGCGCTCAATGATTCGTAAGCAGTTTCAGCCCCTCCACCATCGGATTTCTGAACAGCCCACGAATCATTTTCTTTTGCTGTTTATTTATTTGGTGACTTACTGCAATTTTATTTCCTGCACTGTACTGCTGCCACAAAACAGGCTTCACAACATACTGTACAACAGTGATAGTAAACCAGACTCAGATGCTGATAGTCCAGAAAAGTTACCAGTCTGGCATCATCAAAGTGTCAGGTCATTGCCTGTTTTGCTCTGCATGCCTTCAAGATAAGTGACAAGTGGTCCAGAAGAAATTAAAGATATTAAATCTTAGTATGTCTACTTAGTTCTATCATTCTGATTTTTGTTACCGGTATCTGAGGTCTACTTTGTCTTTAAACCTCAATTTTTCTGTTTTGTAACAATTTTCCAGCATTTCATTTTCAGATACATAAACTGGAGGCATATTTGACTCTTTGCTGCCACCTGCAGGCACATCTGAAGGTTGTTTCAGTATAACCATATAACAATTACAGCACGGAAACAGGCCATCTCGGCCCTTCTAGTCCGTACCGAACACTTACTCTCACCTAGTCCCACCGACCTGCACTCTGCCCATAACCCTCCATTCCTTTCCTGTCCATATTCCTATCCAATTTTACTTTAAATGACAATATCGATCCTGCCTCTATCACTTCTACTGGAAGCTCATTTCACACAGCTACCGCTCTGAGTAAAGAAATTACCCCTCGTGTTACCCCTAAACTTTAGCCCCCTCTCAACTCATGCCCTCTTGTTTGAACCTCCCCTACTCTCAATGGAAAAAGCCTATCACCATCAACTCTATCCCCTTCATAATTTTAAATACATCTATCAGTGACTAGTGGGGTACCACAAGGCTCAGTGCTGGGACCCCAGTTGTTTACAATATATATTAATGATTTAGACGAGGGAATTAAATGCAGCATCTCCAAGTTTGCAGATGACTCGAAGCTGGGCGGTGGTGTTAGCTGTGAGGAGGATGCTAAGAGGATGCAGGGTGACTTGGATAGGTTAAGTGAGTGGGCAAATTCATGGCAGATGCAATTTAATGTGGATAAATGTGAGGTTATCCACTTTGGTTGCAAGAACAGGAAAACAGATTATTATCTGAACGGTGGCCGATTAGGAAAAGGGGAGATGCAACGAGACCTGGGTGTCATTGTACACCAGTCATTGAAGGTGGGCATGCAGGTACAGCAGGCGGTGAAAAAGGCAAATGGTATGTTGGCATTCATAGGAAAAGGATTTGAGTACAGGAGCAGGGAGGTTCTACTGCAGTTGTAGAAGGCCTTGGAGAGACCGCACATAGAATATTGTGTGCAGTTTTGGTCCCCTAATCTGAGGAAAGATATTCTTGCCATAGAGGGAGTACAAAGAAGGTTCACCAGATTGATTCCTGGGATGGCAGGACTTTCATATGAAGAAAGACTGGCTCGACTAGGCTTATAATCACTGGAATTTAGAAGATTAAGGGGGATCTTATTGAAACGTATAAAATTCTAAAGGGATTGGACAAGCTAGATGCAGGAAGATTGTTTCCGATGCTGGGGATGTCCAGAATGAGGAGTCACTGTTTAAGAATAAAGGGGAAGCTTTTTAGGCGAGGAAAAACTTCACTCAGAGTGGTGCATCTGTGGAATTCTCTGCAACAGGAAACAGTTGAGGCCAGTTCATTGGCTATATTTAAGAGGAAGTTAGATATGGCCCTTGTGGCTAAAGGGATCGGGGGTATGGAGAGAAAGCAGGTATGTGGGTTCTGAGTTGGATGATCAGCCATGATCGTACTGAATGGCGCTGCAGGCTCGAACTGCCAAACGGCCTATTCCTGCACCTATTTTCTATGTTTCTAAGTCCCCCTTCAACCTTCTACACTCCAAAGAATAAAGACCTAACTTGTTCGACATTTCCTTGTAACTTAGGTGCTGAAACCCAGGTAACATTCTAGTAAATCTCCTCTGTACTCTCTCTTTTTTGTTGACATCTTTCGTATAAACTGGTGATCAGAACTATACATAATACTCCAAATTTGGCCTTACCAATGCCTTGTACAATTTTAACATTACATCTCAACTCCTATACTCAATGCTCTGATTTATAAAGGCCAACATACCAAAAGCTTTCTTCACCACCCTACCCACATGAGATTCCACCTTCAGGGAACTATGCACCATTTTTCCTAGATCACTCTGTTCTACTGCATTCATCAATGCCCTACCAGTTACCATGTATGTCCTATTTGGATTATTCCTACCAAAATGTAGCACCTCACACTTATCAGCATTAAACTCACATCTGCCATCACTCAGCCCACTCTTCTAACTGGTCTAAATCTCTCTGCAAGCTTTGAAAATCTACTTCATTATCCACAACGCCACCTATCTTACCTATAAACTAAAGGCAGATTTTTAAAATGAATCTAACTGGTTAATATCAAAGATAGCGACAGGATGGTGCATTTCAGCGAGAGACGTTTTTAGCCAGCCGCCAGCTTGCTGGTCCCCCATCCAAACGGCATAGGCTTAGAAACTGGACTACAAGATGCTAATGAGAACAACCAATTGTGCAATACCTCTCTAACCAAACTCCTTTGTGTTTAATTAGAAGATGTAGCTCATGTTGTGTTCATGAAGTGAATGAGATTGCACGGTACATGACTGTAAAGGGTGCAAATTTCTACTGATGTACTGTGGAGAGTATTCTAATGGGTGGCACCACCTTCTGGGATGGAAGGACAACTGCACAGGATCGGAACTAGCTGCAGAAGTTTGCAAGCGCAGCTGGCCCATGACCAGCTCAAGGATATCTCCAAAAGCCGAAGCCTCAGAAAGGCGGCATCCACTACAAATACCCTCGTAACCCAGGGCATGCCCTCTTCTCATTGTTACCATCAGGAAGGAGGTACAGAAGCCTGAAGGCACACACTCAATGATTCAGGAACAGCTTCTCCTCTGCCATCCGATTTCTGAATGGACATTGAGCCTATGAACACTACCTCATCACTTTTTTTATTTCTAATTTTTGCACTACTTATTTAATGTAACTATTTTATGTATTTATATATATGCACATATACACAGTATATAAAATAAGCCATAAGACAAAGGAGCAGAATTAAGCCATCTGGCCCATTGGATCTGCTCCGCCTTTCAATCATGGCTGATCCTTTTTTTTCCTCCTCAACCCCAGTTCCCAGCCTTCTCCCCGTAACCTTTGATGCCATATTCAATTGAGAACCTATGAATTTCTGCCTTAAATACACCTAACGACCTGACCTCCACAGCTGCATGTGGCAACAAATTCAACAAATTCACCAGCCTTTAGCTAAAGAAATTTCTTGGCATCTCCGTTTTGAAAGGGTGCCCCTCTATCTTGAGGTTGTACTCTCTTGTCCTAGACTCTCCCACCATGGGAAGCATCCTTTCCTCATCTACGTTGTCTAGGCCTTTCAATAATCAAAGGATTTCAGTGAGATCCCCCCTCATCCTTCTGAATGGCATCAATATAGACTCAGAGCCATCAAACATCACTCATATGATAACCCTTTCATTCCTGGAATCATCCTTGTGAACCTCCTTGGAACCCTCTCCAATGCCAGCACATCTTTTCTAAGATGAGGGGCCCAAAACTGTTCACAATACTCAAGGTGAGGCCTCACCAGGGCCTTATAAAGCCTCAGCATCACATCGTTGTGTTGTGATAGAAAATAACTGGTTCTTTGAGTCTCAACAGTAGAGGCCTGGACACACACAGTTTTAATAATAAGGAATTTATTTACAAGGGGAAGTCAGGTCAACACAAGCAACTACAATACACAGGAAGCAGTGTGGGGACAGGGTACGGTTACACAAACAAAGAACAAGGGAAAAGCACTATGACGGCTATCCCCCTTGACCTTGGATAGCTGCAGCCCCCTTACCAGAACAAACAATAGACCTTCCCAAACAGAAATCAATACACTTACCTCCAATGTGGTGGTCTGTAAGAGAGGGCTAGCCAAGGCCAAGTCTCACCTTTTATAGCATGGGGCTGGGTGAGATAATCCAATTAAGGTGACCAATAATTTAGGTGTGTATTGATTAGTTGGGAGGGACCAAATGTTGATTGGCATGTGGTGTGTCCTCCGACCAGCCAGGTGGCAGTGCGTCTGCCATGTGGCCGGTTTATCTGGATACACCTTACTCTTGTATTCTAGACCTCTTGAAATGAATGTTAACATTGCATTTGCCTTCCTCACCACTGACTCAACCTGCAAGTAAACCTCCAGGCTGTTCTGCACAAGGACTCCCAAGTGCCTCTGCATCTCAGATTTCTGCATTTTCTCCCTGTTTAGAAAATTTTCCAACACTGTATTTCATTTGTCACTCTCTTGCCCATTCTCCTAATTTGTCTAATTCCTTCTGCATCCTACCCATTTTCTCAACATTATCTGCCCCTCTACCAGTCTTTGTATCATCTGCAAACTTGGCAACAAAGCCATCTGTTCCATCATTTAAATTATTGATATCAGTATAAAAAGAAGTGGTCCCAACACTGACCCCTCTGGAACACCACTAGTCACTGGCAGCCAACCAGAAAAGGTTCTTTTTATTCCCACTCTCTGCCTCCTTCCAATTAGCCAATGCTCTAACCATGCCATTAACTTTCCTGTAATACCATGGGCTCTTAACTTGGTAAGCAGCCTCATGTGTGGCACCTTGTCAATGGCTTTCTGAAAGTCCATATATACAACATCCACTGCAGGCAGGATTTTCCCTGAAGGAAACCATGCTGATGTTGTACTATCTTGTCCTGTGTCAGCAAGTACTACATCACCTCATCCTTAACAATTGATTCTAACATCTTCCCAACCACTGAGGTCAGGCCGACTGGTCTATAATTTCCTTTCTGCTGTCTTCCTCCTTTCTTAAAGAGTGGAGTGACATTTGCTATTTTCCAGTCCTCGGGCACCATGCCAGAGTCCAATGATTTCTGAAAGATAATTTCTAATGCGACCACAATCTCTAACGCTTCCTCTTTCGGAACCCTAGGCTGCAGTTCGTCTATATCAGGGGTCAGCAACCTTTACCACTGAAAGAGCCACTTGGACCCGTTTCCCACAGAAAAGAAAACACTGGGAGCCGCAAAACCCATTTGACATTTAAAATGAAATAACACTGCATACAACGTTTTTTTTTGCCTTTATGCTATGTATAAACAAACTATAATGTGTTGCATTTATGAAATTGATGAACTCCTGCAGAGAAAACGAAATTACATTTCTGCATGCAACAAAAACATTTTGAACTCCGAAAAAAAGACGTTGGGTTGAAAGTTACTTTTAAGTAAAATAATCAATGTCTATTTGAGTCCTTCTTGTATTTATGAAAAACGCCGAACTTAAATTTTCCGCCAGCAGCAAACCAAAAATAACATCAGCCAGCTGTCAGCCTGAAAAATAAAAGGACTATTTCACTGAACAATGAAAAAATATGAATATACATAAAATAATAGGCAATTAAAATATTTATCATACTTGGTTAATGGGATTTCTGCTCCTGGACCTCAGCGCACAGCGTCTGCACATCAGGGCTGTATGACGTCACCTTCATCTTTACACAGGATCGCAAGCTGTCATCTGTGAGGCGTGCGCGATGTTTGTTTTTAATAAAGTTCATGTTGGAGAACACCTGCTCACATACATATGTGGATCCAAAGATCGACAGGACTCCAAGCGCATACTTTTTCATGTTTACATAAATGTCGGGCATAGCATTCCATGTTTCGAACACAAGTTTGTCCGGTTTTAGAAGGTTTTCAATATCACTCCATTTGTGATTCTGAGCAAGAACGGCCTTCTGACGGGCAACATCTTCAAGATCTGCTGTCAAGCGTCTAAACTTGGACACCCATATGTCTTTGTCGGCTATGTCGGCCAGTTCCATCTCAAGATCAGGTTGACTCACACCTGCCAATGCAGTCGTATTCAGTAGGGAAGGATCGATGCTTAAGGGAGTGACCGGGAAGGATAATGTGTTTTTTTCCTCTCTGAACTCACAGAAGCGTTTCCCAAATGATGTTTGCATTGCGATGATTGCAGAATGTAAATACTCCGAAATTATCATGTCGTGACCTTGTTTGAACTCTCTCAAATTGGGGAAGTGAGACAATGTGCCTTTCTGTAAATCTCTGGCAAGCACTGTCAACTTGCGCTCGAATGCCAAGACATCCTCCAACATGTGCAGGGCTGTGCGTCCTTTCCCCTGAAGAGCTGTGTTCAGCGTGTTCAGGTGCGCTGTCATGTCTACCATGAAGTGTAGCTTTTCCAGCCACTCTGGCTGTTCCAGCTCAGGAAAGGTGAGCCCTTTGCTGCCCAGGAAAGTTTTCACTTCTTCCAGACACGCGACAAAGCGTTTCAGCACCTCCCCTTTGGACAGCCACCGGACTTTGTTGTGCAGCAGGAGATCAGAATATGCGCTTTCCAGCTCGTCCAGTAACAAACGGAATTGACGGTGATTTAAACTTTTTGCCATTATTTTATTGACAATCTGAATGACAACATCCATTACTTCTGTGCATTCCGGAGGAAATGTTTGAGCGCACAGTGCCTCTTGGTGCAAGATGCAGTGAAAAGTCAGCAGCTTTCTGTCCAGCGACTTCTGCAGTAAAGCCACAAATCCCTTATGCGTTCCCGTCATATTCGGTGCCCCATCAGTAGCTACTGACACCAGATGGGTGGTCTTTATTCCTTTGGCTCTTAAACAATTCAAGACAGCCTCACAGATGTCCTCCCCCCGTGTTTGGTCTTTTAGAGGTATCAACTCAATCAGTTCTTCCTGTGGCCCGGCAGAGTTTACATACCGGCAGAACAACGCTATTTGTTCAATATCACCTTTGTCTTTAGACTCGTCACAGGCAATCGAGTAGGCCACAGCTGAATTGATGTCTTTAATTTGCTGTCTTGTGATGTCTTCTGCCATTTTTATGGTTCTGTCTTTGACAGTCTTTGCAGAGAGGGGCATATCCCTGATTTTCTGCACAATTTCACTCTTGTTTTTAAAGTCCGTGAATAGATGTTCTGAAATCTTAATGAAAGATTCTTTTATATATTCACCATCTGTAAACTGCTTCCCGTGCCTGACTATTTCCTGAGCGGCAATATAACTGGCGTATGTCGTTGATTTTCCAGACTTCATCCATTTCTGGAAATGATTTTTGCTCAGATCAACCTTCCGCATCAGTTCCGAAACGGCTTTTTTTCTCTCATCTCCATCCGGATATTTTTGAGCAAAGGCTGCGTGTTTATTCTGGAAATGCCTTGCGACATTTGACTTTTTGTTGTTTGCTAGTTTCTCATTAACAGTGAAAGCAAATGAATCTGTCCACGTATCATTAAACGTTCTGTTTTCTTCAGTCACTTTTCTTTTTTTAGAATTCTCCATAGTTGGCTTACCTTGGATTGAAAAATTAAAGAAATCGCGCACTGGCGGGTGTCAGGTATTGGCAGTGGTGACGTATATTAATAGCGATAAAAACACGTTGTAGCGGTGTGCTCACGCAGTCAGTAAACTGCAGTCGAATAACTTTATTCGAACTAAACAGCCTTGCTTTTAAGCCTCCCTCAACCCAGCCCCCATGGACGCAGATGCTGCAAAAGACGCGTACTCACAAACCCCCGTAGGCTATCTCCCTTAGCCTGAATGCTGGCTAATTGTGAGCCGTTTCGGATGTGCCAGGAAATGTGTCGCCACACTTAGATTGTACAAGATCACCATAATCTTCAAATTTAGAATTACATTTCAAAAGCTAACAAACTAACATAAAATACATTTTAATTAAATACTGACCAATTATTTCCCAAAGCCACAGGGAGCCGCAGCACAGAGGTGAAAGAGCCACAAATGGCTCGGGAGCCGCAGGTTGCCGACCCCTGGTCTATATATATATTTACTTTAATTCACAGTATTTTTTCACTCTATTATCATATAATATTATGTACTGCATTGAACTGTTGCTGCAAGGTGAACAAATTTTACAACATATGCTGGTGATATTAAACCTGATTCTGATTCTGTTGCCCATGTCCTGTGAGTAAATGTATCCTTCAAGATAAAGTGGAGGGCTTTTAGCTTGTGTGCCAGCCCCTCCACCTCTCACCATCCATTACCCACACTGCACGGGCAGTAGGTACAGGTAGACACAATACACAGGCAAACCAAGAGGATAACAGTGGACACACGCAAAATGCTGGAGGAACTCAGCAAGTCAGGCAGCATCTGTAGGGAAGAATAAACAGAATCAGAATCAGGTTTAATATCACCGGCATATGTTATGAACTTTGTTGACTTTGCGGTAACAGAACATTGCAAAACATAATAATAGAGAGAAAAATCTGTCAATTACAGTAAGTACATATATATATATATATCAAATAGTTAAATTATGTAAGTAGTACAAAAATAAAAATATAAAAGGTAGTGGGGTAGCATTCATGGGATCTATGGAGACTGGTGTCAATAATGAAGCTGACTAAGTTTACAATTCTCTGCGGCTTATTTTGATCCTGTGCCCTACACTCCCACCCCAAACCAGATGGTGCTGCAGTTGATTAGAATACTCTCCACTGTACACCTGTAGGAATTTGCAAGTGTCTGTGGTGATATACCAAATCTCCTCAAGCTCCTAATGAAATATAGCCTCTGTTGTGTCTCCTTTGTATCTGCAGCGATATGTTGGGCCAGGATCCATCCTCAGAGATGTTGAAATTGCTGACCCTTTCCACTTCTGATCCCTCGATGAGAACTGATGTGTGATTCCTCATCTTTCCCTGAGACCCTTCATCAGGACTGGGCAGCAAGGGGAAGGATCCAGAATAAGAAGGTAGGGGTGGGGGGAAGAATGAAAGAATGGCCGGGCATTGCAGTTTATTTTTGTAAAGATTTCTATTATTATGAATAAAATTTATATTAAAAAACAAGGAGATATTGATCATTACTCGAGATGCTGGGATCTGGAGCAAGAAATAATCCGTCGGAGGAACATGGCGGTTTGAACAGCGCTGTGGAGGGAAAGGAAGTGCCGACATTTTGGGTGGAAACCCTGAATCGGGACAGACACTGATAGAGTCCCTGAGTTCCTCTGGTCCATTGTGTGTGGACCAGTACAGGACAAAGCTACTGCAGATTGCAATTTCAGAGATCGTAATGTGCTTACAGTGGAGTTCCAGGTGTATGTCTCTGTTGAAAGAACTAGACCATGTTTTGGTAAAATTTCTGAACTCATGGAAGCTTCTCCTGCAGCCTATCCTTCCCCGTTTGGCTCTCCTGGTACTCCTGTGTTTGAGCATCTTCTCTGAATTCCATTGTCTCCTAATGCCGAGCATGTCAGATCCTGTAGGGAACTGCTGAAAGTCAGGCCTACCATACTGAACTGAAGGAGGATATGAAATTAAAGCAAAAGACAGAAAATACAAAGAACTGCAGATTCTGGAAACATCCATTTGGTCAAGTGGCATCTCTGGAGAGAGAAACAGTTAATCTTTCTGTTCTTCAGATCAGGCAGCAAATCTCTGTTGTCGCAGGCAATTTTTTAAGTATACTATCGTGTGGCCAGAGGAGCTGCATGCCCAGCTGGAAGGAATAGTCCAAGTACAAGATCCTGATTTATTTGTCCTTTCACTGTGGAGGGAGCAGAGAGGAAAGCTCTGATGAGTACACCAGTTCACAGTCAGCTTGCAGTTCCTCTGAGGCATTCTGAGCAGAGATCAAAGTCACAACATTGAAACCAACCAGAAAGGAAGTGGACCATGTGAAAGAGCAGAAGAGGCCAACATCCACCATAGACAATTGATGATCTAAAGTGGGAGGGAGAGGTGTAGAGCTCTGGTTTGTCAGGGTACAATATCCTCAGTGGCCGCTTTAGTAGGCATGCCGGTACACCTGCTCGTTAATGTAATATTTAATTATCCAATCATGGGGCAGCAGGTCAATGCATAAAAATGTGCAGATATGGTCAAAAGATCCAGTTGTAGTTCAGGCCAAACATCATAATGGAGGAGAAGTGCGATCTAAGTGACTTTGACCTTGGATGATTTTTTTGGTGCCAGATGGGCTGGCTTGAGTATCTCAGAAACTGCTGTTCTGGGATTTACATGCACAACAGTCTCTAGAATTTGCAGAGAATGGTGTGAATATACAAAAAACATCCTGTGAGCGGCAGTTTTGTGGGCGAAAGTGCCTTGTTAATGAGAGAGGTCAGATGAGAGCAGCCAGACTGGTTCAGACAGGAAGCCACACGTTACAACAGTGGTGTGCAGAAGAGTTTCTCTGAATGCACAACATATCAAACTTTGAAGTGGATGGGCTACAGCAGCAGAAGACCATGAGCATACACCCAGTGGCCACTTTATTAGATGCAGGAGGTACTGAAAAAAATAATATAATCCCTAGGAAGTATCAAGAAAGTTTGAAGAGAGTTTACAAGTGGCAGCAATGTACAAACACATGGCGACAGTATCGCGGGGCAAAGACGAGCAGAGAATGAAGAATCCTAAGAATGGATAAGGTACAAAGCAGAGTTTGTTGGCCTCGAAGGGAACTGTGTGAGAGTCCTTGGCAACCATGCAGTGTATCAAATGGGACTGAGAGAAGTGTGGAGAGAGAGAGAGAACAGCTGCTCGGGAGCCTGTGAATTGATGACTTGAAGCAGCCTGAAAGCAGAAGTGAAAGACCTTGTATGAAAATATGATGTCTGCAGACTGATGAAAACTTTTCACCGGACAAAGCACCTTGCAAGTGTTGAGCTGGAGTAGATACATTTATATGTTTTGAGACAGGGAAGCTACATTGCAATTGTATTCAATGTTTGTTAGGAAGTAAATCAACTAAGGTGGAAGTTAATTTATTTGAGGTTTTTAGATTTATTTCATTAACAATTTTAACCACATTTTGTTTCCCTCGTTCGGACAATCTAAAATGCAGAACATAGAACATTACAGCATTAGTCAGGTCATTTGGCCCATGATGCTACGTTGATCTTGATGCCAATTTATACTAAACATCCTCCTCCTGTTTGTCATCTGTATCTCTCTATCCCTTCATATTCATGTGCCTCTAGAACTCCCCGAAACCGCCTGCTTCCACTTCTGCCCCGGTAATCCATTCCGGTCACCCACCAGTCTCTGCGTAAAATACCTCCCTCACATCACCTTGAAACTTCCCCCCTCACCAGCCTTAAAAGTACTACTACCTCAGTAACTGAATCCAGGCATCAACCAGTCTCTGCGCAAAAAGCTTTGCCCCTCTTGTCACCTTGAAAATTTTCCCTCACTAGCCTCACTCACGAACATGGTGTTTGACGTTTCTACCCTGGAGAAAAGATTCTGACTGTCAATCTCATAATCTTGTAACCCTCTTTCAGGTTCCCCCTCGGCCTCTAGTGCTCTTGTGAAAGCAATCCAAGTTTGTCTAACCTTATAGCTTGTACCCTCTCATCCAAAAAGCATCCTGGTGAACCTCTTCTGCTCTCCTTCCATAGTCTCTGCATCCTAAACATAGACACCCAAAGGTTGTTGGATTGAAATTGCATCTAAGTTTCTCTCTCAGTTAGAGAAACAGACAGGGAAAGGGTCATATATTTTTTCACACTCTTGCCAATTGTGAAATGCTGCCCTCAAAATCCATGACCAAGCTATAAGGAAATAGGAATGTGAGGATGTTATTCAACCCGTCTCGCCTGATCTGGCATTCTTTGTCCACTTTCCTGCCCTTTATTTCTCTGCTAATCAAAAATTCATTGTGACTCCAGGACACGGCCCACTTCAGTCCTCTACCAAAGGCTTGTAAAGAAGAATTCTTCCTTATCTTGCTTTTAAATGTCACCATGCTTTCCAGTTATAGATTCTCCCATGAGTGGAAAAATACTTCCAGTATTCACCCTGTCTAGTGCGTAATATGCTTCAAAAAGATCACCTCCCTTTCTTCCAGTGATAAAGACGCAACTTAATTAACTTTCCTCACGGTACCATCCATCTATATTCAGAAACATCTCCGTGAACTCTCTCTGAGCTGTCTCCAATGAAATGAAACTTTTCTTTAGATTATGGCAACTAAGGCTGTTCACAGATAATGTCATCTCACAGGTGCTTGCAGCAAGACTTCACTCCTTTATAATTAGAGTAACAGTCCATGAGCCTTTCCTATTACCTGCTGCACTTGTGTGTGAGCTTCCTGTGTTTAATGAACAAAGAAAAAGTAATATCTCCCAACCCAGTGGGAATTGGATTCTTGGGATCTAAAGGTTCATCTGATATTAGATTAAAAATGCTTAATTTACTCTAAAATTGAGGATCGTCCAAGGCGAAGGGGGTTTGATATTGTGTATGGAGATTTGTATGGCATTTGATTAAGATTGGAGTGGATCACATGAATTCCACGTCTGCTCAGAAGAAGAGTTGGGGTGGTAGTTTGTCACTCTTTGTTTATTCACTGTTTAGTTTTTCATAAATTCTCTTGTATTTCTTTATTTTCCTACAAGAAAATGATTCTTAAGGTGGTATATGGTAATATTAGGGTAAAAATTACTTATAGGTACATGGAGCTTGGAAAAATAGAGGGCTAAGGTTATCCTAGGTAGTTCTAAGGTAGGGACATGTTCGGCACAGCTTTGTGGGCCATAGGGCCTGTATTGTGCTGTAGGTTTCTATGTTTCTGACACTGGATTCATTTGTACTCTTTCCTGTTGTTCTTTCAAAGTGGACAACTTCATATCTTTCCAAAAGCAAGAAAATCTGCAGTCATTGGAAATCTAAGCACCAGCCACAAAATGGTGGAGGGACTCGGCAGGCCAGGCAGCGTCTGTGGAAAAGAATATGGTTGATGGTTTAGACTGAGTCTCTTCATCAGGGTTGGAAAACAAAGATGAGGAGTTAGAGCAAGAAGGTGGGGGGGAGGGGAGGAAGGACAAGGCGGTAGGTGACGTGTGAAACCGGGAAGGGGGGGAGGGGTGAAGTAAAGAGCTGGGCAGCTGATTGGTGAAAGAGATAAAAGGCTGGAGAAGGGGAATCTGAAAGGAAAGGACAGAAAGCCATGGAAGAAAGGGAAGGGGGATGAAGTGATGGGCAGGTAAGGAGATGAGGTGAGAGAGGAAAATGGTAACGGCAGGGTGAGAGGGGACTATCATCAGAAGTTTGAGAAATCAATGTTCATGCAACAGTTTGGAGGCTACCCAGACAGAATATAAGATGTTGATCCTCCAACTTGAGTGCGGCCTCATTGCGGCAGTAGTGAAGGCCCTGGACGGACATGTCGGAATGGGAATGGGAAGTAGAACTGAAATGGGTGCCTACCAGGGGATCCCGCTTTTCCTGGCATGACGGAGTGCAGGTGCTTGGCAGAACGGTCTCCCAGTCTGCGTCAGTCTCACTGACATACAGCAATGAACACACAGAGCACCAGATACAGGAGATCACCCGAACAGGCTTACAGGTGAAGTGTCACCTCACCTGGAAGGACTCTTTGGGGCCTATTTTTCCAAACATTTTAATTCTGATTCCCTTTCCTGTTCCGACATGTTGGCCAATGCCTCCTCTTGTGCAAAGGTGAGGTCACCCTTAGGCTGGAAGAGCAACTCCTTATATTCCAACTGAAGGCACGAATACTTATTTCTAATTTCCCTCCCCCCTTCCTCTATTCCCCACTCTGACCTTTTACCTCTTCTCATCTGCCTATTATTTCCCCCTCGGTCACCTTCTCCAATCCTTTCTCCTACGGTCCATTCTCCTCTCCTATCATATACTATCTTCTCCAACCCTTGGCCTTACACTCGTCCCCCTCACTTCATCAATCGCCTATCCAGTGCTGTCTATGCAGAATTTGCAAGTTGTTCCAGTGACCCAGGGCACGCTGGTTCCTCAAACTTCCTGAAGAGCTGCATGAAAGCCAGTTAATCGCTGTAAATTGCTGCCGGTATGCAGGTGCATGGAAGAACCTAGGGGAACTTGTGGGGATGCAAGACAAAAAATGGGAGTGTGTAAATGGCTGCTTAGTGGTTGGCTGAAGAGCCTGTTTCTTAGCTGTATCACGCAAGATCTCTCTGTGAATCATTCCTATCGTGCTCACAATTTGCTTTCTCATCTATTTTAGTATCATCTGCAAATTTAGCTACTTAATTCATTTCCTTCCTCCAAGATGTGAGCTTATTTTTTTCCTTATAACACTAAAGGAGGATGTTTTGGGTTTTTGTCTGTGCCATTTCACAGAGAACTTCATTTCTTGGTAATTTTCATTGAACCTGTTCTCCCCTCATTGCCATCGGTTCCCTCTGATTCTGCCAGACTATACACCAGGGGAATTTCTGGCTGCCGATGAATCTGCCAACCGGAATGACTTCAGGATTTGGGGAGAAACCAGAGCACACAGGGGAAACCACGTGGTCACGAGGGAGCGTGCAAAATCCAAGCAGCCAGCGTTACAGAGCAGGGTTGCACCAGGTCAGGCAACAGCTCTACTAACTGCACCACGGTGTTCGAAAACTCTGCAAACTTAGTGTATGCAATCCATACTCTCAATATTAGCCTTCTCTCCTCTTTGCAGTTTTCACTGAATCCAATATCCCCATTACCTTATTCTTACCAAGATTTTCGTAGTATCTTCCCGCTCGGTGGAAAAAATTCCATGGCCTCAATAAAATCAAATTCATCGTCATATATGCAGGAACATGTGCTCAGCGGCCACTTTATTCAGTACCTCCTGTACCTAATAAACTGGCCACTGGGTGTATGTTCATGGTCTTCTGCCTCTGTAGCCCATCTGCTTCAAGGTTCGAAGTGCTGCACATTAATAGATATGCTCTTCTGCACACCACTGTTGTAATGTGTGGTTACTTGAGTTACAGTCACCTTCCTGTCAGCTTGAACAGGTCTTCCCATTCTCCTCTGACCTGTCATTAATAAGGTAGTTTTGTTCCACTCTCTGGATGTTTCTGTTTGTTTTTCACACCATTCTCTACAAACTCTAGGTACCGTTGTGCATGGAAATACCAGGAAATCAGCAGTTTCAGAAATACTCAAACCACCCTGCCTGGCACCAACAATCATTCCAAGGTCAAAGTCACTTAGATCATACTTCTTCTCCATTCTGATGTTTAGTCTAAACAACAACCGAACCTCTTGCCTGTGTCTACATGCTTTAATGCATTGAGCTGCTGCCACATGATTGGCTGATTAGATATTTTCATTAAGAACCAGGCGTTGAAGCGTACCTAATAAAGTGGCCACTGAATAGCCACACAAACTTGCAGCAGTATCCTTGGTACATAGCGCCAGATAACATGGTGCAGTAGCATGTAGTATACAAAATAATACAGTAGATCGTTTAGCACAATTAGAACATGGCGAATGCGGGCAGCACTGAGTCGTGGTTGAAAGGAGATCACAGCTGTGAGCTTAATATCCAAGGATACACATCGTGTCGAAAGGACAGACAGGTAGGCAAGAGGGCTTTTTGGTAAAATTGAAATCAAATAATCAGAAAGAAGTGACTTAGGATCAGAAGATGCAGTGTTCCTGTGGGTAGAGTTAAGAAACTGCACAAATAAAAAGACCCTGATGGGAGTTATATACTGGCCTTCGAGCAGTAGAGGGAGTATGTGTTAGTACAGAAGTTGTAGATGATGCCAAACTAAAGTGTGGAAAAACAAACGATAGAACAATTTCAGAAGAACTGGATGAGGTTTTGATATCGAAAGCTGTGGAAGGAGATATGGAACAGTCAAGTCTTTAATCTAAAACCTGCAGGATTCATTGCTCAGGCTTTCAGCAGTGTCTAGGCCCTAATTACAGGTGGAAAGAGAGCGTGTAATGGAGGCGATTCACTGTTCCAAGAGACATCGTGGGGAGGGTTGTCAAAATACCTTACCACAGAACAGCATCAGATCAGAAAACTCTGTGGATGGAATGTTGGCTCAGTGCAAAAGCCTAACATAAAAGGCCTCAAACTGTGCCTCTTTCTTGAAGAGATTTCAGTGCATACCTTTGGGATAGGATGTGACATTTAGTTTTAAAAGAAAACAGTCCTTTTAATCTTCTTTTCATCTGACCTTGTGGTTTACAGTTGACATTAGCACATTGCGTGTGATTGGCGTCCTTTGTGCTGTAGTGCCTCCTCTTCTTCCTCTCTGACAGATGTACTATAATAACACCTAAAAAAAAATCACCCGCACGCACACACACACACACACACGCACACACACACAAGCACACACACTAAAAGAAGTCAGGCGCACGTTGCTGCAGTGGTTTCGGTCAGAGGACCAGTACGGAGTGTCAAGTGCTCCTTTGAGCAGAGGATTAGCAGAACTCTCTGCTTGTCCGGTACATAGAAATGGAGGAAAATTCACCGGCTGCAGCTTCAGACCTGACTGACAAGCAACCAGGAGAGAAGCAGGCACTTCTAAAGGCCTATAAGTGGTTTACAGGCCCCAAACAGAATGCCAAGAGGTGCAAGGAGGACGAGGAGCAGGCAGCTATGGAGAAGGAGGGGGCAGTTGATGGGACCCTCAAGGAGAATGCCCAAGGTGCAGTGCCTCCATTGCATGAGAGTCCTGGAGAGATATCACCAAGCCCCGAGGAGACAGGAAGTACAGAGCAAGACCAAATATCCCAGGATGATGCTGTGAATACAGGAAGCAAGAAGGACCCTCTCTCCAAAAGATCTAACCAGCAGTGCAAGCAGACAGAGCCATCTAAGTTGACAAGAGGTCCAGGCCGGAACCTGCGCAAGGTGAAGTCAGATTCCGCAGAGAGGATCCGGAATTTCTTGACTTCAGTTTCCAACCGGCTATCCAGGAAACGTTCCCTGCAGGAACCAGTGCAGGAACCACCCTCTCAAGGTACGTCTTGGAAGCTTTGTGTTGATGTCAAAAGAGATGTGATTTGGTTGGTGGATTTAAAATCCTTGGCCGTGGGGAGCAAATTATGCCCACTATAACTTTGGTTGAGGTACAGGTGAAGTGGAGTAAACTCCGAAGTCACTGTGGTTAATCAGGAAATCCAGTACGTTTGCAGAATACAGGGTCCAATGGAGTTAGAATGAGTTTACACGGAAGTGACCAGTTTTTGTTCTGTTCTGTCTGTTATCTTTTGTCTGTTTCTCACTTGTGTCAGTCACCAGGTACAAAACCAGAAAAAACTCCAGGAAATCAGAGAGTCTGTAGTCTTGCTGAAAACTCTGATAACACTGAGGTGTGAAATAGTCACATTAAGATAACGCATTTCCTCAGACAATGACCTTGGAGGTGTTGTCACTGTTGCAATATTGGAGGCCAAGTTATCAATCTGTGGACAGCAAGCTCCTACAGACAACATCATGAAAACAGCCTGATCATCGGTTTGCTTTCAGTGATGTTGGTTGAAGGACTGAGTTTTGAACGTGGACTTTGATGGAGTCCTAGTGCAAAGGGATCTTTTGCTGATGATCAAATTCAAGTTCAAATTCAGTTTGTTGTCATTCAATATGTAGACTGCCAAAAGAAACCAAAGTGTACAGTGTACAAAGTATAAGATGTAAGCGATGGCAGGGAGTTTAGTGTCTCACAGCCTGGGAAAAGAAGCTGCCTCTCATCCTAACAGTTCTTGTCCTAATGCTATGGTATGTCCTGCCTGATGGTAGGGGGTCAAAGAGACTGTTGGACGGATGGCAGGGATCATTGACAATGCTAAGATCCCTGCATACACAGCTCTCCAGATAAATATCTCTGACGGGTGGATGAGAGACCCAGGTAATCCTCTCAGCAGTCTTTGCAATCCTTCATAGGAACTTGCGGCCCAACGCCTTGCAATTCCTGTAGCAGCTGGTCAGGACTCTCTCAATGAGGCTCCTGCAAAAAGTGGTTAGAATGGGGGGGGCCCTCACTCACTGCAGACTCCTCAGAAAGCAAAGGTGCTGCTGCGATTCCATGACCAAAGAGGAGGTTGTTCATTGTGTGCACGCCCAGGAGTGTGGTGCTCCTAACTCTACGGAGGACCCATTTATGTGGAGTGAAGAGTGGTCAGCCTGCACCTTCTGAAAGAACAGAATCATCTCTTTAATCTTGTCTGCACTGAGACCGAAGTTTGAACCATGTCAACCGACTGACTACAGTTCTTCTCGAGGAACCAACAAGATCCGATAGTACAGAAGAGTAGATGAGAGGAGAGGATTTACTTCCATCTGCACAATTCCACGTCTACACAGGTGCCATGAAAAACTTACTTCAGCAACATCACAGACACATAGCATTGCAAAAGCAGCATTCACGAGAAAAACTATGCATCAAAATACAACCTGAACAGAAGCAGAGCACAATGGGCGTTTTAATGTGAAGTGATCAAAGTGATCATAGAGATGGTGATTAGGGCTGTGCTGTTTGGTTCAAGAAGCAAATGGTTGAAGAGAAAGAACTGCAGCTGTTCTTGAACCTGTTGGTGTGGGATCTCAGGCTGCTGTCCCTCCTGCCAGATGGTAGCTGTGAGAAGATAGCAGGCCTGGATGGTGGGGATCTTTGATGTAGTGCCTCTTGTAGATACTACCAATGGTAGGGAGGTGTTGCTGTACTGGGCGGAAACCATCACTCTCTCCAGCTCAGTATGTTCTTGCAGATTTATTCTGAGGTACATTAAAGCTGCTGGTTAGGTGACAGCAACCTGGGGCTATGAGGCCTGTGGGTTGACAAGGAAGGACCTAAAAGTGAGGCATTATCAGCAGGGAGTAATTCTATCCTATATTGATTCGACAGTGTTGCTGTAGGGAAGGAGGAATCCCAGTGTGGATCTGGCAAGGAATGACCTATGGTGACATATGCCAGTGATATTAAACCTGATTCTGATTCTGATTCAAGAATTATGACACCATCTGCATAGCCAGATGGTTGGTAGGCTCCCCCTTGCCAACCCTAAATGTTCATTTCCTTCACCATTGGTGTTTTGTGACTGCAGTGTGTGCCATTTTTCAAAACACTGGGCAGGAATTACCAATACCACCTCCTGAAGACCTCCACAACCTGGAAAGACAAGGACAAGGGCAGTAGGTGTATGGACCGCCGCCATCTACGTGTTCCCTTCCGAGTCTCACATTATGCTAGTCTGGAGATATAATACCAGTTCTCCACCATCAGTAGCTCTGAGTTCACACTTCCCTACCTCCTTACAATGTAGAAAGAGACCACTTGGCCCAACAAGTCCATGACTGCCCACAGAACAATCTGTTTCCCCCATTCACTCCAAATTCCATACACCTACACCTGAGGCGATTTACAGTGGTCAGGTAACAGAGCAACAGGTTCTCCAAAGCATGCCGGAGTTTCCTCACCATAAGGATGGTAACAGTTCACCACCATTTTCCCAAAGGGACTGCAGAGAGGAGAAGTTAATGTAACTTTGCTTATAATAACCACATCCTGTGACAGAATTTGAAAAAAAATGCTGCAAGACTGCTTTTGACGTTTAATGATACAAATAAACATTGGGGAAAGCAACTAGTGCAACAAATACCCCATGATTGTGTAAGAGGTGGCTGAAAAGATTATGCAGGCATTAGTGAGAACCTTTTAAGAATCTCTCTTTCAATATTTTTATTAGTTTCTGCATACAGAGTACAACAATATATATATTATAAGTCAAAAGAAAAAAAAGAACCAAATACATTGTATTAAAAATACAGTTACAATCACTAAACCCTGTATTCATAAAAATTAAATTAAATCGTAATATTGAAACATAATCATTTTGTTATACAGAAAAAAAATCTAAACCCACTACCAAAGTCAGAGCTGTTAGGAAAAGCAAGAAAAAAGGGGGAAAAAAAACCCTTATCATATAATAATATATTATTAGCCACCATCTGTACTTTTACAACAAATCAAAGGTTTTGAAAATAACTCAAAAATGGTCCCTACAATGTATAAAAGTCTTGGCTAGATTCAAAAACTGAAGATCAGCTCTTCTCTAAATTCAAGCATGACATAACATCCCATAACCATTGAGCATGAGTAGGCAGAACAGCATCCTTCCATTTAAGCAAGAGCGCCCTCCTAGCTATAAGAAAAGTAAAAGCCAAAATATGCAAATCAGGAGTCTCCAAAATAAAGTCTTTTCCTCCAACAATACCAAATAATGCAGTCAAAGGGTTAGGCTTAAAATTTACCTTGAAAAGTACTGAGAAAGCTTGGAATACTTCCTTCCAGTATCTTTCAAGGCTCGGACATGTCCAAACCATGTGAATTAATGAAGCTTCTCCATTATTACATCTATCACAGAAAGGAGATATATCCGAATAAAAACAAGCTAGCTTATCTTTAGACATGTGAACCTTATGAACCACTTTAAATTGTCAAAAGGGAGTGACGGGCACATAACGATGAAGTGTTAACCAATTTAAAAATTTCATTCCAAATTTCCTCAGAAATTGAAGTCTGTAAATCTTGTTCCCAAAGATTTTTAATTTGTCTATAGGAGCGTTTCTCATTCCTAGCAACATACCATAAATATTGGATATTGAACCATTATAAAAAGGTTTCAAATTAAAAGTTACATCTATTAAGTCCTTATCGGAACTTACAGGAAATGCATATAGTTGAGAACACAGAAAGTCTCTAATTTGTAAATAACGAAAAAAGTGAGTTTTGGGTAAACTATATTTAGCTGACATTTGCTCAAACGAAAGAAGACTTCCTCCAACAAACAAATCCTGGAAGCATTTAATACCCAATCTATCCCATTCTTTGAAAACTGAATCGATCATCAAAGGTATAAAAAAATAGTTAAAGCAAATGGGACTAGACCAAGGAATTTCCTAAATTGTACCCAGATCCTCAAAGTATGTTTAACTTCCAAATTTTCAGTTAGTTTACTAAAAGATAAAGGGAGTGAGGATCTGAGAAGAGAAATAATAGAAAATTTATTAACAGAGTTAGCTTCTAAAGAAATTGATATTGGACAGTCCTCATGGTTATTATAATATGTCCAAAATGTAAGATTTCATATATTGACTGTCCAATAATAAAACCTAAAATTTGGTAAAGCTAAACCTCCATTCTTCTTAGAATTTTGAAGATGAACGTTATTTAGTCGAGAATGTTTGTTTTTCCATATAAAAGAAGATACAATAGAATTGGGAGAATCAAAAAATTTTAGGAATCTCTAGATTCTAGAAAGGTTCCAGAAGACTGAAAAATTGCAAATGTCACTTTCAAGAAGGGAGACTGGCAGAGGAAAGTAAGTATAGGTCAGTTAATCTGACCTCCGTGGCTGGATGGTGTTGGAGTTGATTGTTAAGGACGAGGTCTCAGGGTAGCTGGAGGCACGGGATAAAATAGGGCAGTCAGCATGGTTACATCAAGGGAAAATCTTACCAGACAAATCTGTTGGAATTCAGCAGGATAGACAAAGGAAAAATTGGTTGATGTTGTGTACCTGGATTTTCAGAAGGCCTTTGAAAAGGTACCCCACATGAGGCTGCTTTACAAGCTATGAGCTCATGGTATTACATGAAAGATTCTAGCATGGATAAAGCAATGGCCAATTGGCAGGAGGCAAAGAGTGGGAATGAAGGGAGCCTTTTCTGGTTGTTTGCCGGTGACTAGTGGTGCTCCACAGGGGTCTGTGTTGGGGTTGGTTCTATTTACGTTATATGACGATGGTTCTATTGATGGTATTGATGGCTTTGTTGCGCAGTTAGCAGACGATATGAGCATAGGTGATGGTGCAGGTAGTTCTACATAACATAAGAACATAAGAGATAGGAGCAGGAGTAGGCCAATCGGCCCCTCAAGTCTGCTCCGCCATTCAACAAGATCATGGCTGATCCAATCTTAACTCTAGTTTGAGTTGAGGAAGTAGAGAGGCTACAGAAGGACTGAGCCAGATTAGAAGAATGGGCAAAGAAGTGGCAAATGGAATGTAGTGTCAGGAAGTGTATGCTGATGGTAGAAGAGATGAAAGGGTTGACTATTTTCTAAATAGAGAGAAAATATAAAAAAATTGAGAAGTAAAGGGCCTTGGGGATCCCTCTGCAGGATTCCCTAGAGGTTAATTTGCAGGTTTAGTCTGTGATGAGGAACCCAAATGCAATGTTAGCAGCATTTCAAAAGGACTAGAATATAAAGGAAAGGATATAATGTTGAGTCTTTATAAACACTAGTGAGGCCTCTCTTGGAATATTGTGAGACATCTTAGGAAGGATGTGCTGAAGTTGGAGAGGGTTCCAGGATTGAAAAGCGACAAGCTCTGGGCCTGTATTCACTGGAGTTTAGAAGAATAAGGGGTGTCTTAATTGAAACCTATCGAATGGAGAAAAGCCTTGATAGAGTGGACGTAAAGAGGATGTTCCTTATGGTGGCAGAGTCTAAGACCTCAGCCTCAGAATTGAGGGGTGTCCCTTTAGAACAGAGATGAGGAGGAATTTCTTTAGCCAAACAGAGTGCAGTGGAGGCTAAGTTTTTATGTATATTTAAGGCAGAGGTTGATAGATTCTTGATTGGTCAGGGGATGAAGGGATAGGAGGAGAAGGCAGGATACTGGGGCTGAGAGGAAAACTGGATCAGCCATGATGAAATGGCGGAGCAAACACGCTGGGCTAAATGGTCTAATTCTGCTCCTATGTCTTAAAGTCTTAAGTTAGATATGACCCTTGTGGCTAAAGGGATCGGGGGTATGGAGAGAAAGCAGGTACAGGGTTCTGAGTTGGATGATCAGCCATGATCATACTGAATGGCAGTGCAGGCTCAAAGGGCCGAATGGCCTACTCCTGCACCTATTCTCTATGTTTCTATGTTAATGATAACAATAGGATGCAAAATTTATTAAAAGAATTTAAGAGAGAGAGAGAGAGAGAGAGAGAGAGAGAGAGAGAGAGAGAGAGAGAGAGAGAGAGAGAGAGATTGAGATTCTAAACATGGGGAGAAGACAACAGAGAAGATCTCTTTTAACTTTCCATCAATTTGAAGATTTTCAATCCATGCTTTCACACCCGAAAATCTCTGGCTGCTGGGGTAACAATAAAGCAAGATTAGCTTGATTTGTCACATGTACATTAAAACATTGAAAAATACACTGAAATGCATTGTTTTATGTCAATGGCCAACACAGTGTGCTGGGGGCAGCCCGCAAGTGTCCCCACTCTTCCAGCACCAGCATGACATGCCAATAACTTATTCACCCTAACTATATGTCTTTGGAATCTGGGAGGAAACTGAGCACCTGAAGGGGGCCCACATCATCACGAAAAGAACGTGCAAATCCCTTCCAGACAGAGGTGCGAATTGAACTCCGACCTTCCAATCGATTGCTAGCCCTGTGAAGTGTTGCACTTTGCACTATGTTACCACGCTGCCTAAATGCAGTTTTCATGGCTGGAGTCAATAGATTTTATTTGGTAAAGACCACTAATCTGCTCTGAACCAGCGTGGATAACTTCATTCATCCCAACGATGAACTGATTCCACAACCGATGGATTCACTCTCAAGGAGTTTACACTCATGTTCTCAGTGTGTATGTACTTAGCTATATATTCATTTTCGTATGTTAGCACAATTAGTTGTCTGCTGCCCAGTGATTGCCTTTGTGTTCAGTTTTTTATTGATTCCATTGAACTTCTTTGTACCTACTGTGAATGGCGGCATGAAAGTGACTCTCGGGGTTGAACGTTGTGACACACAAGATATGTACTTTGGTAATAAATTTATTTTGAACTTTGAAGACAGGCAGGTCAGGATTGAATTGGCTTTGAATGATTGAAACACAAGGGGCTGAAAACCCCACTGCTGAAGCTAATGCCCCCTCAAAAGCCCTGTCACTTACAGGAGGATAAGCATTTCTGCAGTGCACGGTATAGAGGAAAAGAGTGTGGAACCAGGCACTTCAGCAAATGGATCATCCAGCACCCACTTACGACAAGCTCATCTTATTCTCTCCACGTTTCCAACAACTCTGTAGAGTTTCTCCCATGCACCAACATACCAGAGATAAATTACAATGCCTGACTTGCCAACTAACCCACGTGCCTGTGGTCAGATGGAAATTTCACCAAGAATTCACCTCAGGATTGGACCTTGTTTTCTGGATTTGTGAGGCAGCTATACTATTGTGCCACCCCAACTTTTGCATTGCCCCAAAGCACTTTAGTGAAATGGCTAGCATGCCTCGATTAGAGCTCAGGGCTCCTATAGTTTGGAGTTCAATTCTGGCGCTATCTGTAAGATCGCAAACATGAGAAAATCTGCAGATGCAACACACACAAAGTGCTGGAGGGGCTGAGCAGGTCAGGCAGCATCTGTGGAAATGAGTAAACAGATGATGTTTTAGGCCGAGACCCTTCTTCAGGACTCAATGAGAGAGATAAAAACACAAATTATACAAACGATAAAAGTGATCAACAGCATTCTGAGCAAAATTGAGTCCATAGACACGAATCCCAGAGCAGCTGGAGTAGGCCCATAGCCCCGGTCTCAGTTCATCATACAGTGGGGCAAATTGCCACAAAGCACTTAGCAGCCAGATCCAAGCCTCAGCACCGCGGAGAGAGGATTGAACACTGTGGAAGAGGGAGCAGCATCTTCTCGGCCCTTTCTCCCAGTCCTGAGTTCCTGCCTTTCCAGTCTATCTGGGCCAGCATTCAAATCGTCTAATCACCAGATCATGCCTCACCCTGGGACCTAGGCCCTGCTGCAGCAATGCCTAGACCTCACTGTCCAGGTTGAAGCCGTTCCCAAACTTTCCAAATTGACTCAGCATTGATCCAATTTCACTCCTGGCTTAGGTTACTGGGCACCGATACTCCTCCACCTCGACTCCTCTCCGAATCACTCACTCCAACTCCATCTTCGACACCGTCACAAACACATTACACTCCAACTTTGCAATGTACAGCATGGCTCATTCCTTGAAACAGTTTTGCCTTCACTCACCTCTTCACTGTTTGCGGTGATCATTTGCCACAATTTACCTCAGGAAAAAAATGTTATCAACAATGTTTTTAGTCAAATTTCTTGCCTCTTGAACTACCAGTAAGCTGTCACCTGACTCCAGTAACACCATTCACCTTGCAACGTAAAACTAATCCGTTTTCTTATTTTCCTAGTAATGATGAAATATCCGTGAATTGGAAATATTAACTATTATTTATTTATTTATTTAGCGATACCTCGCAGGCATAGGCCCTTCCAGCCCTAAGAGCCTCACCATCCAGCACCCACCCATTCAACCCTAGCCTATCACAGGACAATTTACAATGACTAACTTATTAACTGGTACATCTTTGAACTGTGGGAAGAAACTGGAGTAAACTCGTGTTCATGGGGAAGACATACAAACTCCTTACAGATGACATCAGAACAGAACTCTGTGGTAGCTGTATTAGCACCATGCTAGCCACTATGTTACAATGGCACTTGAGTTGTCTGCCACTGTCAGAGACCCAAGGTACCATTGTCTTCCACCATGCCACAGTAGTATTGCGGTTAACACAACAATACTACAGCTTGGGGCTTCGGAGTTCAGAGTTTAGTTCTGGTGCCATCTGTAAGGAGTTTTTACATTCTCACCGTGACCACATGGGTTTCCTCCAGGTGCTCCAGTTTCCTCCCACAGTCCAAAGACATATCAAGTGGTAGGTCAAATGGTCATTGTAAATTGTCCTGTGATTAGGCTAGAGTTAAATAGATGGATTACTGGGATGAGTGTCTCATTGGGATGGAAGGGTCCATTCCATACTGTGTCTCCAAATAAAAATAAAATTAAAAGAAGTTGTCTGACTGGCTGAGTGTTGGATGTTCCTCGTTTGGATTTCCAGCAGCTGCAGGCTTGTTGAATTTTGGTTTTCAACACTAGTGTTTGTGGACGGCTGTGAAAACAAGTTCACATTGTTATCATTGGCCTGTCGAGGTTCTGCAGATGACAGACAGTGTTAGGTAAAAACAAAGGTGGAATGGAATAGAGGGCATGATGAGGAGGGGTGCTACAGGTTTTGAAATATTTACAAGAAAGAAGTGCAGTGGGAAAATAAAAGGAACCAATAAAGAGAAAAGAAAGTCCAAAAATCAGCAAAAAGTATTACCTCAGGGGTTCTCAAACGACGTTAGGGCAACATATCCTGCTTGCAAATCGAACAGCTTCCCCACAAACTTCCTGTTGAAGAGATTTCATTGTCAGTCTGTCTTCAAGCAGGTTAAGCTTTCTGTGCAAGGCAAATAGAGATCAAATTAGAATCAGCTCACCAAATCAGAAATGTGGCAGCTTGCGATCTGCCATCCATGTTACAGGGCAGTTAAAGTAACTTCTGAGAACCCCAGATAAAGACAGAAAAAAGTGCTGGAGGCAGGCAGCGTCTATGAAGAGAGAAGCAGTTTTCAGGGCAATGACTTTCCATCAGATTTACAGTCAGTTGGCAGGTGATAAGTCTCAACCAATCTGTCCTCTTGCCTGTTATGTTAAAACGTTCACATATTATGTCCAGATTAATTGGAAAATTGGTTTATTATTATCAGAGGCACCAAGGTACAGTGAAAATTTTGTCCTGCATACTGTCTTTACAGATCAATTCAGGACAATAGTGCATTGAGGTCATAATAGGTGAAACAAAGAGTGAAAAATAAAAGTACAGAGAAGGTACAGAGCAGGGAGGCAGTAAGGTGAAAGGTCACAGTGATGTAGATTATGACGTCAAGGGTCCATCTGATCACACCAAGGAACCATTTAATAGTCTGATTACAAGCTGTCCTTGAGCTTGATGGTATGTGCTTTCATGCTTTTGTATTGCCTGCCTGATGGGAGAATGTCCACCTGAATAATCATTGTACCATTTTTGTTCCATTTGCCTGAATGAGTGGAACTCTGACAACTTTAAAGAAGCACAGTATAATTCGGGACATAACAGCCATCAACCACTATAAACGTTGACTCTAAAACTCTCATCAAGTTTATTAGAGCTTCACCAGTTGGTCCAAGAATCGAATGCGTATACGGAAGAAACTGTTCTTGATCTAGCCATGCGAGACTGCAGGCTTTTCAAGAAGCGATGTCTCAAAAAGGTGGCGTCCATCGTCGAGGACCCCCATCACCCAATACATGCCCTGTTCTCAAAGCTACCATCAGGAAGGAGGTACAGGAGCCTGAAGACACATACTCTGCGATTCAGGAACTGCTCCTTCCCCTCTGCCATCCGATTTCTGAAAGGACATTGAGTCCATGAAGACTACCTCACAACCTTTTTATTTCTATAGTTTATTTAATTTAACTGTAATATATATGGTTACTGTAATTCATAATTTTTTTCTTCTCTATTATCATGTATTGTGATGTACCACTGCCGCAATTTCAACAAATTTCATGACATTTGCCGGTGATATTAAACCTGATCCTGATTCTGATTTTATACCACCTGCCTGATGGTAGCTGCAAGACAATGGCATTGGCCTGATAATGGCAATCTTTGGTGATGGATGTTGCCTTCTTGAAGCAGAACTTCCAGTGAATGCTGCCTATGGTGGGGAGGGATGTCCCTTCGTCCAGTGTGTACCATCTATAAAGTGCACTGTAGTTACAGGCTACTTTGACTGTGACCTCTACCACCAGCAAGAACAAGGGGATTGGGAACATGGGCACACTACCACCTGCAGGCTCCCCTCTTAATGGCACGCTGTCTGTCTTGGAAAAGTGTTCACAGTTGATGGATCTATGTCATGAAGCTTCATTCCCAGCAGCACGGTGGGAATACCTTTACCAGAGGGACTGCAGTGGTTCAAAATGCTGGCATGTTTTCTCTACTACCTTGCTGGTAGTTAGAGATAAGTATTAAATGCTGGCCTTTTTAGGATTGCCCACATCCTGACAACAAATGCAATGAGAAGGCCTTCGAAATGTCACTGGTTAATCTGTTCCTTACCTTACATTTTTAAGTTTATGCTCTTTAGTTAGTTATTTATGCATGAATCATCTGTAGGTTTTATCCTTAACTTCATATGTTCTGTGTGTTGTGTGTACTATTGTGTTTTACATGCTGATTTGGAGAAACGTTGTCTCGTTTCTATACACTGTACAGTATATGGTTATTAGACATTATATACACATATATCATTAAATGTCAATAAACAACTTAACTTGACTTGAAATTCATTCTCACTTTGCATACAAAGTATCCTGGCATTCCGAGCTGTACTTTGAAAATTCAGTTCCATTAAAACTGATGGAGCTAAATTCTGGAAACACAGTACCAAACACAATAGTGCTTGAATGCTCATTTAACAAAGTTGAATATCCATCTCAAAGTCTCCTCGTTCGGGTCCAAAATGTTTGGGGCCAGAAGTGTTTTGGGATCACTGTCATTTCTGACTCCAGGTACGCAGTCTATGTCTTACATTTGTTGATCACAAATATGTACTTAACAGTACAAAATTATTACATCCCATGAATACGGTGTGTGCAGTGTAACCAAAGCAGCACAGCCTCATTGGGAGAGTACCTGAATCAGCTGTGGAGAACAGTGACAGGATTCAGTCTCCACATACGATGTCATGTTTTGAATAAAAGGTTACAGTACACTTGTGTTTGAAATTTACTTGTTTTTAGGTTTTATGTAAGGTATAAAAACAACCAGCATCATAGACTTGTTCTGGTGTTAGATTTTCATCAGCGATGATCTTGGCTTTTCATCAATGAATTTCTCTGCTGCTTCATAATCAGCAGACACTTTATTAACACAGATCTTTAAATATTTAACGCTGTGCCTTTTCTTAAATTTCTGTGAGTATTCTGCTGAATTTTCATAATTACATTCAATTTTCAATTTGTGGTGATAGATCTTTGATTGTTTCATGGTCAGCATACCATTAAGCGGCATGTGACAAGGTGCTACACACGAGGCTTTTTAACAAGGTTAAAATGGTTGTACAAGAAAGATACTAGCATGGAGAGAGGATTGTCTGACTGGGAGGAGGCAAAGAATGAGAACAAAGGAGGCCATTTCTGGTTGGCTGCCGGTGACTAGTGGTGTTCTGCTGGGGCTGTCATTAGGATAATTTTTTTTTCATATTATGTATCGATAATTTGGAGACAGAATTGATGGATTTGTGGCCAAGTATGAGGATAGGTGGAGAGCCAGGTAGCGATGAGGAAGTCAGCAGAAGGACTTAGATTGGAAAAATGGGCAAAGAGGTGGCAGATTGAATTTAGCGTAGAGATGTATATGGCCATGCATTTTGGCAGAAGGAGTAAAGGCATAGACTATTTTCTAAATGGGGAGAAAATTCAAAATTCGAGGGTAAAAAGGGACATCGTGCAGGATTCACTTTGCAGGTTGAGTTGGTGGTGAGGAAGGCAAATGCAATGCTAATATTTGTTCTGAGACGACTAGAAAATAAAAAGTATGGCTAAGGCTTTATAAGGCATTGGTCAGATCACAGTTGCAGTACTGTGAGCAGTTTTGAGCCCCTTAGCTAAGAAAAGATTTGCTTCCATTGGAGAGGGTCCAGAGGACATTTATGAAAATGATTCTGGAAATGACTTAACTGGGCCTGTACTTACTGGAGTTTAGAAGAATGGGGATGGGGGCAGTCTCTCATTGAGTACTCAAATATCGAACTGCTTGGATAAAGTGGATGTAGGAAGAGTATTTCCTATAGTGGGTGAGTCTAGGACTGGAGGGCATAACCTTAGAATTGAGAGATGGAGATGAGGAAGAATTTCTTTAGACAGAGAGTGGTGAATCTGTGGAATTCATTGCCACAGACACCTGTTGAGGTCAAGTCATTGGGTATGTTTAAAAGTGGAAGAAGGTTCCTGATTAGTCAGGGCATGAAAGGTTATGGGGAGAAGGCAGGAGAATGAGGTTGAGGGTATTAACAAATCAGCCAAGATGGAATAGTGGAGAAGACTTGATGGGCTGAATGACCTAATTCTGCTCCTATGGTCTTATGAGATCTCTCATCCTGTTGACACTCTCTCTCAATGGCGCAAGGTGCAGCCTCAGACTAGATTACATTTTCAGAGCTCTGGAATGTGATTTGAACCACAACCTTCTGACTCAGAGGTGAGCTATAACCAGCCAACATAGAGTGTGTGAAACATTTTAAAAAATTGATAATGTCTGATCTCTTCTGATAGAGAGTCTCAAAGTCTGTCTCTGTCCCCAGATACTGTTCTGGCCTGTTGAGTATTTCCGGCATTTTCTTTTACACCATTGTGTGTATCAGATGTATAAGTGATCTGACATCACTCATGCATAGTATGACATAAAAGTAATTTCCTGGGCCCAAGTAATCTCTCTTTAGAGTGGCACAGTAGTGTCGTGGTTTGTGCAATCAATTTGCTGCTCTAGTGATCAGTGTTTGGGGTTCGATTCCTGCCACTGTCTGTCAGAAAGTTGTACACTCTTCATGTGACTGCGTGGGTAAGATTTAGATTTAGATTTGGGTTCCTTTAATAAGAGAGAATGTTCAGTGTATACAATCAGAAATTTGTACTCTTCACAGACATCCATGAAACAAGAGACCCCATAGAATGAACGATAGACCATCGAAGCCCTGAAACCCCCTTCCCCCCACCCTTCCACTCCCCCCACTTGAACACACTCCCCCCCTTGAATCCCAGCATGCAAGCAACTGCAAAAGCCCCATCAAAACTACAGTACATTACCCAGCACTTTGATATCTCAGACAGAACACTCCTGCAACAATGAGAGTGGAGATCAGCAACTCACTGTTCTGATGTTACAATCTTCCACATCAGTCTTCCAAGCCCCCGCTTGGAAGAGAGAGAGAGAGAGGGGGATTGCTTGGGTGCAGGGACATTATTCTGACAGCAGCCAGTGATTAGCAAATGCACCACCTGCTGTCTTGATGTTTCCGTCTCCCACGAAGCTTTCGTCAGCGAAATCGGCGAGGACCAGGGTCATCCAGGGGCCCCCCCACCCGAGGATACACATCTTCTAGACCACTCGCAGAGAAAGAAAAGCACTAGGCTGCACAGCCAGGCCAAAAACTCACAGCTTGCAAAGAACTGTAGGTCACGGACTCCGAGAAAACCCCAACCACCGTCAAAAAAAAGGAAAGACATAAGAGAAGACTAAGCAGTTTCATGGAGAAACCAGAAGTCACTGGGTCTAACATCGTCTTTCCATGCTTCTCCTTCTGATTTTTCTGGGTTTCCTTGTATACTCCAGTTTCTTCCCATATTACAAAGGCCAGTGGTTGGGGTTAGTGGCTAAGCTACGTTGTGTGGAAGCATGGCAGTAACTGCAGGCTACTTCAGTGCAACCCTCGGAAGGTGCTGGTTGTTGATGCAAAATAATGCACTTCACTGTACATTCTGATGTTTTGATGTGCATGTGACAAATGAAGCAAATCTTTACCATCTTTACCTTAATGGAACTGGAGGGGGACTTGTATCCCAGCGGGAAGGTTTGTTAATACCGCACAGTGGGGTTTAAATGAGAGTTGTAGAGGGATGGGAACCAGAGTGCCAGAACAGCTAATGGTTGTGGAAGTGAATGTCGGTAAAACATCAGACAAAGGCAGGAATCAAAAGGTTGAGCATGGTGTGACTAGTGTCCTGAGCTGCATATATTTCAATGCAAAAAAATATCGTAGGAAAGGACAATGAGCTGAGGGCATGGATCGATACCTAGAATTATGACATTGTAGCCGCTGGTGAGTCTCAGTTGCAGGAACGGCAGGTCTGGAGTCCGTTGTTTCAGACGTGACAGAGCAGGAGAGATTAAAGGAGAAGGGGTGACGTTACTAGACAGGGAAAAAGCCATGGCAGTGCTCTGTCAGGCCAAACTGGAGAACTCGACCAGTGAGGCTTTATGGGTGGAACTGAGATATAAGAAAGGTATGACAACATTAATGGGGATATATTAAAGGCTATATAAAGGATATATAAAGGATATATCCAACAGTCCGAGGGATTTAGAGGAATCAATTTGAAAAGAGATTGTAGTTTGTTGCAGGAAACATAAGGCTGTTTCAGAAGGTGGTTTTAATTTTCCACATTGCGTCTGGGAATCCCATACCGTAAAAGAACTAGGTGGGATAGACCACAATGCTATGAGTTACAAAGTAAATAAGCGAAAAGGTAGGTATGGTCCACAAGTTGAGATTCTAAATTGAGAAAGGCCAATTTTGATGTTAAGTGTTAATTGGGACAGGCTGTTTTCTAGCAAATGTGTACTTGGAAAGTGGGAAGCCTTTAAAGATGAAAATTTGAGAGTAAAAAGCTTGTATGTGCCTGTCAGAGTAAAAGGTAAGGATAACAAGTGTAGGGAACCTTGGTCTTCAAGTAATATTTAAGCCTTGGTTAAGATAAAAAGGGAGGTATATCGCAAGTATAGGCGAGTAGGAACAAATTAGGGGCATATGGAGTAAAGAAATGGAAAAGAACACTTAAGAAAGAAATCAGGAGGGCTGAAAGAAGACATGAAGTTGCTCTAGCAGACAAAGTGAAGGAGAATTCTAAGGGATTCTGTGGATATGTTAAGAGAAAAAGGATTACAAGGGACAAAATTGGTCCTCTGGAAGACCAGAATGGTAATCCACGTGTGGAGCCAAAGCAGATGGAGGAAATCTTCAATGCATTCTTTGCATCTGTATTTACCTGGGAGACGGAGACAGAGTCTATAGAAGTGGGTCAAAGTGGCATCTGAATACGGATTTAAGAGGAGGAGGTTTTTGCTACCCTGAAGTGAATTCCAGGGCCTGACAGGGTGTTCCTTCTGACCCTAAGGGAGGCAAGTGCTGAAACTGCTGGGGCACTAGCAGAGATATCTAAATCATCCTTACTGACAGGAGAGGCAGCTGAGGATTGGAGGAAAGCCAATGTTGTTCCACTGTTTAAAAGAGGCTCTATGCCAGTGAATGAAACATTAGACCATAAGACATGGGAGCAGAATTAGGCCATTTGGCTCAATGAGTCAGTTTGCCGTTTCATTGTGGCTGATCCAATTTTCCTCTCAGGCCCAAGCTCCCGCCTTCTCCCGTATCCCATCATGCCCTGGCCAATCAGGAATCTATCAATCTCTGCCTTAAATATACATAAAGACTTGGCCTCCACAGCTCCCTGTGGCAAAGAATTCCACAGATTCAGCACTTTCTGGCTAAAGAAATTCATCTCCATTCTAAAAGGACAGCCCTCTATTGTGAGGCTGTATCTTCTGGTCTTAGATTCTCCCACCATAGGAAACATCCTCTCCATGTTCATTCTATCACACCATTTCACCTTTTTCAAGGAAGTTACCAGGAATGTGGATGAAGGCAAATCAGTGGATGTTGTCTACATGGACCTTAGTAATGCATTTGTCAATGTCCCACATGGGAGGCTGGTCAAGAATTTTCAGTTGCCTGGTATTCAGGATGAAGTAAGCTTAGACTTTGACTTTGTGGGAGAAGCCAGACAGGTAGTAGATGGTTGCCTCTCTGACTGGACTAGGACTAGTCCAGGACTAGTGCTGTGCCACAGAGATCAGTGCTGGGTCCTTTGTTGTCTGACATCTTATCATTGATCTGGATGAGAATGTAGTTATCTGGATGACACCAAGATTAGAGATGTAGTGGACAGAGGGGAAGGCTATCATGGCTTGCAAAGGGATCTGCTTCAGCTGGAAAGATGTGATAACATGCAGACCCAATGGAGATGTTAGTTCAGAGTCAACCACAACATAGTCGGTAAGAAGTTACATTTAGATCAAGATGGATAAAGGCAGCGGATTTCCTCCCTCCAAGGGCATTATATAATAATCTGGTGAGTTCATTGACATTGTTATTGCTGCATGGTGTTTTGATCCTGAATTAACTGGAACTGAATTGTCAACCAGCACATGGAGTTGGAATGCCCTGGGATAATTTGGTCTGGTTTCCAAGTTACTAGTGTAGCCAGGTTATTCCATAAATAGGGACTGGACTAGGTTCAAAAGCAGACCAACAAGAGACATCATCCACATTCTTGACTGATCCCCATTTTCTCTCATTGCTTTGAAACAACACATTCCTCAGAATACACTCAGTGATAATAAACCAGATTCTGAAATTCATATTTTGGAAGTCTCAGCCTCGAATAGACTCAACAGTAAATGATACACATCCCTCAGAGGAAAGGTATTCAAATTGACAAATGACAGGAAGTTTCTCCTTTCATCATTCGATGACCAAATCTAAATCAGTTTAAGAAAGGCAGTCATGAGGATGAGTTCATAGAGTGGAATTCAAAATGGTTTCCTAGAATTTTACATTAGTGAACCACCTACTAGGGAACTTTGGATCTTGTACTATGTTGTCATGAAATTTGTTTTTTTTGTGTACAGTGGTATACACAAAATTAATACAGTACTTAGCAAAAGTCTTAGGCACCCTAGCTGTGTATATGTATATACTTTTATACAGCATTGTATCATTTGAGAATGAGTGGTAGGCCAAAATATTGGCTGTACAATAGTGTAATGGTTCAAAGTTCATTCAAAATGCATTGCTTTATAGCTCCAATGACCTGGGTTCATTTACCGCCAAAGTCATCAAGGAGTTAGTGTCTTCTCCCTGTGACTATGTAGGTTTCCTCTGGGTGCCCTGGTTTCTGCTCACATTCCAAAGTCATATGGATAAGGAGGTTAATTGATCGAATGTGTACAATTGCATGGGTGGGCTTATTGGATCAGAAGGTCCTTTTACTGTGTTACATCTCTAAATAATAATAATGTAAAAAATTGGGAAACTTTTAGAAATTAGCAATGCATGACTAAGAAATTCATTCAGAAGGAGAAGGAAGCAGTTTGAGAGTTACCTAGCAAATGATGCGTACACAAAACACAATCAGTGAGAGTTTCTAAAGATAAGTGAAAATGAAGGAAGTAGCATTGTCCTCTCAGAGCAGGGAACCTCAACCTTTTCATGCCATGGACCAATTCATTTAAGCAAGGGGTCTGTGAACCCCAAGTTGGGAATCCCAGCCTTAGAGGATAAGTATGGGGAATGCATAAAGGGATGTAGAGAAATGGAAAAGGTTCCAAATAATTATTTTGGATCAGAGTTCAAGGCAGAGATCTCTAAGTATCCAAATAACGATAGACAGTCAAGTGGGTTAAGGGAGGGAGGAATGTAAAACAATCTCAGGTCTTGAACAAGAATGTGAGTCTGGAAAGTGCTGCTGGAGGAAGTGGTTGAGGTAGGTACAATAGTATCATTTAAGAAGCCCTTAGATGGGTAATAGAGGGTTAGATCTTAGTGGGATATCAGCCAAATACAAGAAAGTGGGAGTAGCCAGTGGCACACACTCTTTGGGCCAATGGGTCTGTATCCGTGTTCTACTGCTCTGTGATTCTATGACTTGATGACCTGCATTTCCTGGTCCCTGAGATTCCAAAACTGCAAATGTCATGCTGCCATTCAGGAAAGGAGAAAGATGGGAACCTGGAAGCTAGAGCATCTACCTATGGGAAAACACTGGAATCTATTCTTAAGGAGATAATAGTGGGGAATTCAGAAAATCCTGTGACCATCCACCCTGGTTAAAGAAGGGGGACCTAGAGCATAGAATAGTACAACACAGTAACAGGTCCTTTTTCCCTTAGTGTTTGTGCTGACGCTGATGCCAATGAAACCAGTCCCTTCATATTCATGTGTCTGTCTAAATACTTCTTAAATGTC
The DNA here is from genome assembly GCF_030144855.1 of Hypanus sabinus. Classification (NCBI taxonomy): domain Eukaryota; kingdom Metazoa; phylum Chordata; class Chondrichthyes; order Myliobatiformes; family Dasyatidae; genus Hypanus; species Hypanus sabinus. Next base: position 86,781,910 of record NC_082721.1, read on the forward strand.
AGTATTGTGGCTGCCTCCATCAATACCCTTTGATAAATTTGCCACAGTCTTTGAGGATGAGATAGGGTGGATAAAGGAGAACCAGTAGATGGAGTTCATTGGGACTTCTAGATGTTTGACAAGGTGCCATGTAAATCATTTCTGTGCAAATCTAGATCTTACAGGCTTGAGGATAATATATCAGCATAGAGGATCAGATAAATGTTCATTTTGGACTGGCAATCTGTGACTATACCATAGGCATCAATGCTGAAGCCTCAACTATTTACAATCCATATTAATGACCTGGGTGAAGCTGCAGACAAACCTGCTGATGTCACAAAAAATACACTCGGTGGCCAATATATTAGGTACCTTCTGTAGCTGATGATATGGCAACTGAATGTATATTTGTGGTCTTTTGCTGCTGCAGCCCATCCACTTCAAGGTCTGGCATGCTGCACATTCAGTGCTGTAAAGTGTGGTTATTTGACTTACTGTCGCCTTCCTGTCAGCTTGAACCAGTCTGTCCATTCTCCTCTGACCTCTCTCATTAACAAGGCGTTTTTGCCAACAGAACTGCCACTCACTAGATGCTTCTTTTGGTTTACACACAACTCTCTGTAAACTCTGGAGATTGTTGCGCATGAAGACCCCAGGAAATCAGCTGTTTTGGGTTACTCAAATCACCCCATTTGGCACTAACAATCATTCTATGGTCAAAGTCACTTAGATCACATTCCTTCCCCATTATCATGTTTGGTCTGAACAACAGTTGAACCTCTTGACCATGTCTACATGGTTTTATGCATTGAGTTGCTGCAACATGATTGGCTGATTAGATATATGCACTAATGAGCAGGTGTACCTAATAAAGTGTAGGTGGATCAGCAAAGAACGCATAAAAGAATTTTAATAGGGTAAGTGAGTGGACATGAAGTGAACATGTGGGAAAATGTGAGGCAATAAACTTTGTGAAGAAGAATGCTAGAGCAAGTGAGAATACAAGTGATCCAGTGGTCTGAATACATGAAATTTAGAGATACAGCATGAAACTGGCCCTTGGTGATGGATAGCTGGTGTTACTGTACTCTGTAGGCCACAATAACTGCTACAAGACAACTATGCTGCTGTCAGGTTTGACCTGCTCAGTAACGAACGTGTTCGCTGCTTCAAAACACATTCTTAGTTATGCAATGACTACTCCACACAGCCAATATATTTTTAAATAACATCCATGCACTGAAGACAAGAAATTAAATCTATTTATTTAATTGGGATAATCGAGTGCTCTTATGACTTTTTCAGCAACAGGTTTATGAAATGTTATTGCTAATTCTTAATTTAGGTAGCTCAATATTTAATAAAGATCTTGCTGATAAGAGGATGAGTACTTCTTAATGCTATCGTTACCATAGCACCGCAACGTTCAACCAGGAACCTATGGTAAAAATGGATGCCTTTCCTGTTTGAGCACGGAGGAGTAGAATATAAAAGCAAGGATGTAATGCTGAAGATTGGTTTGATCACAATTGGAGTATTGTGAGATGTTTTGCACTTCTTATCTAAGAAAAATGTGCTAGCATTTGAGAGGGTCCAGAGGAGGTTCACAGGAATAACTCCTTGAATGAAAGAGTTAATGTATGAGGAGGATTTGATGGCTCTGGGCCTGAAATCAGTAGAGTTTAGAAGAATGAGGGGGCATCTCATTGAAACCTATTGAATATTGAAAGGCCTGGATAAAATAGATGAGAAGAAGATGTTTCTAATAGTTGGTAAGCCTATGACCAGTAGCACAATTTCAGTATAGAGGGATGTCCATTTAGAACAGAGATGAGGAGGAATTTCATTGCCGCTGATGGCTGTGGAAGTCAAGTCATTAGGTATATTTAAAGTGGAAGTTGGTAGATTCTTGACTAGTCAGGGAGTCACAAGTTATTGGGAGCAGGCAGGAGAATGGGGTTGAGAAGGAAAATAAATCAGCCATGATGGAATGGCAAAGCTTATTCGATGGGCCATTCAGCTCCGCTAATTCTGTTCCTGTATCTACTGGTCTTATTGTAAGCAGCCAAAAGAAACAAGCATCTGTAATAAGAATGCAAGGAGATAAGTATATTGTGATTGGTTCTGGTCACCCTATTAGGAGGGAGAACCAACTAAGCTGAAAAGAATGCAGAAAAGATTTATGAAGAAGTTGCAGGACTTGAGGGACTGACTGTAGAGAGCGGTTTAGCAGGCTAGGACTTTACTCAGTCAAGTGATGGAGAACGAGGGGTGATCTTATAGAGGGGTATAAAATCATGAGGGGCAAAGTTAGGGTGAATGCAGGGTAGTGGAATCAAAAACTAGAGTGCATATGTTTTAAGTTGAGATTTAATAGGAACCTGAGGGGCAGCTATTTTACATAGATAATGTTCCATTTGTGGAATGAACTGCCAGAGGAAGTGGTTAAAGTAGATCTGTTAGCATTTAAAAAGCACTTATTTGGCTCAGAAAATAGAAAATGTTCAAGGTGATTTGAGCAAAATGTAAGTAGATGAACTGCCCTAGATGGGAATCCAGGTCAGTATGGGCTAGTTGGACTGAAGAACCTACTTCCATGATGTATGGCTCCGACATCCAACTCTGACTCCTAACGGCATCAGACCTGCAGTATTCCAAATTGATTTGTGGGATATTGGCTGAATAAAACTGATAACAGGGAACATACACTGTAGCCAATAAGGTGGCCACCGAGTGTCTGTGAACTTTTGCTGCTGTAGCCCATCATCTTCAAGGTTCAATGAGGTGTACATTCAGAGCTGATCTCCTGCACACCGCTGTTGTAGCACGTGGTTACTTGAGTTACTGTCCCCTTCCTGTCAGCTTGAACCAGTCTGGCCATTCTCCTCCGACCTCTCTCATGAACAAGGTGTTATCGCTCACAGAACTGCTGCTTAATGGATGTTTTTTTGTTTTTACGCCATTCTCTGTGAACTCTAGAGACCGTTGTGGGTGAAAATCACAGGGGATCAGCAGTTTCCGACATATTCAAACCAGCAGGTGGTCTGACACCAATAATCATTCCATGGTCAATATTTCTTCCCATTCTGAACAACACCCAAACCTCTTGACCACGTCCGCACGCTTTTATGCATTGGGTTGTTGCCACATGATTGGCTGATTGGATATTTGCATTAACAAGCAGGCATACAGGTGTACCTAATGATGTGACAGGACAGATAGGATGATTGAACAGATTGTTTCAAACTGAAAGGTTTAGAGGAATAACAGGGAAGATTGATGGGGTGGGGTGAGGGTTGATCCTGGTCCCTAACGGCGGTGCCCAACAAAGGCTGAGGAACTATATTCTGAGAAGGGGAAGATTGGAAAAGATTGCTGAGTGTAGAGGATAAGCTTGTTGGAACACAGTTGCCTTGTGACTGGACAACTGACCAAAAAGTATAGGATACTTTGTAAGATTATCCTCTCCACTTTGGGATGAGAATCTTGCTGACTGGTACGGTGAAGCCAGGGTGTAGAGAGAATCCGCACGATCCACAGATTGAACATACCATAGCTAGACTATGGCTTAGACAGACCAAAGGGATGAAGCAGGAAAGTCCAAGATCATGTAACCCCTGATCTCACGGAGTGGCAGAGCAGAAATTATTGTCTTTGTTCTCCTATCACCGGGAGTCAGCTTCAATGAGTTTACAGGGAATTCAAGGATACAAGGAAGTAAGGAATTGATGGATTTATTGATTAGGCGAGCTGAGGAGCAGTGGGAGAAAATTCATGCGGAATGTAAACACCGCATGAAGGAGATGGGCCAAATGGTCTTTTGCCGAGCTGTAGCTTCGTTATATTTGATATATACTCATTTTGGCCTGCGGGCAGTTGCTACTCACCCATGAGAAGGCCGTGCTGAGCTGCCTTCTTCTTCCACTGCATCCCTCTGCTGAAGGTGCTCCCACATTTGGGAAGAGAGTTCCAGGATTTTGACCCAGCAACAGTGAAGTAAAGTCGTTTCCCCCCGGCAATATCCTTGCAAGTGAGAGAAATGCTACAGCTGCTCATACACCTGCTCCTTCATCTCCAATCAGAGCCCCAGACAGCCCTTCCAGGTGGGGCAACACTTCACCCGTGAGACTTCTGGCGTTGTCAGTTGCAGCCTCTTCTACACTGGTGAGAGCCGATGTAAAGTGGGGGGGGGGGGTCGCTTTTGCACCATCTACCAAAAGCAGGATTTCCCGGTGGCTAGCCATTTTAATTCCTATCCCATCCTCTTTCTGACATTTCACTCCAAGTCTTCCTCTTCTGCCATAATGCCATTCTCAGGGTGGATGAGCAAAACCTCATGTTCCATCTCGATAGACTCCAATTTGATAGCATGAACATTGATTTCTGCTTCCATAATTTATTTATCTCTTTTTTTGTTTTGCCCTCCTCCTCCCCTTTTCCTTCTTCCACACTAGGTCACTTGCCTTTTTTCCTCTTCTGCCTTTATACTTTAACATCTTTCCCTGTCCTTTCCAGTTTTGAAGAAGGATCTCAGCCTGAAACATAGACCGTTTATTCATTTCCATAAACATTGCCTGATTTGCTGAGTTCTTCCAGTGTCTTGTGTGTGTGCCAGTAACCAACACAATCCGAGTTGTACTGGGGGTAGCACAAGTATTGCCATGCTTCTGATGCCAACCTAGCATGCCTTGCTCACTAACCAGTAGGTCTTTGGAATGTGGGAGGAAAGCAGAGTGCCTGTTAAACATTTTAACAGCATCTGTAATTGATAATTAATCGCTCTGTACAAGTAAGAAGTGGGAAATGTCGCTAACCAGTTGGGAATGAGTTTATTTTTGAAAGCATTGATTCGAAATTTTAAACAAAATTTAAAATTATGGTGGATTTTAAACATGGTGTCATGACAATGACCTTTCGTCAATGTCAGTAGAACAGAAGAGCTGGTCATTGCCTTTAGGAATGGGTGGGGGCAGGCAGTACGCATGCTCTTGCCTACATAACATTTTTTGAGCTCCTAGGAATAAACATGACCAACAGCTTGTCCTGCTCCAACCACAAGTCTCCACAGCCAAGGAAATTTACTACTCAAGACATTCAGCAGGTGCATCCATGGTTAATCCTAGGAACTTGAAGTTGTCAACCTCAGCACTGTTGATGTGGACACGAGCATGTGTACTGCCCCTCACTCCACCCTAAAGGCAATGACCAGCTCTTTTGTTTTACTAACATTGACGAAAGGTCATTGTCATGACACCATGTTACTAGGCTCCCTGTCTCCTTCCTTTACTTCAACTCATTGTTATTTGAGATGCAGCTCACTACGGAGATACCATCTGACAACTGAGCAGAATGCAGCAGCCTTGTGGAGAACCATTACTGAGAACGTGTTGCCTGCATTTTCAGCTCTTGTTTGATGATCTGTGTAGTGCCACCCTTTACTTCGAAGTAGAGCTTTGACCATTGTGAATGAATAAAAATACTTTGGTCACCCAGAGAATCCTCATAGCACAGGAAGTGAAAAATTATCTTTCATTTCTATCGTGCTTTTCAGTATCTTCAGAAATGCTGATGCTCACTTGAAGTGTTGTTGCAATTCTTAAATGGAAACTTGGTAGGCACATTGTGTACAAGAAGATTCCAAAAACATTAAACATAGAACATAAAACACCACAACATAGTACAGGCCCTTCAGCCCACGATGTTGTATTGACCTTTAAACCTACTCCATGATCAATTTAGCCCTTCCTCCTGCAGCAGTGGTCCCCGACTACCGGCAAAGCATGTGCTACCGGGCCGCGAGGAAACGATGTGATTTGGTGATATGAAACGATATGAGTCAGCTGCACCTTTCCTCATTCCCCGTCACGCCCACTGTTGAACTTGAGTGCACGCGAGGCCATCAGTCGCCTAAACGCAGTGATACCCTCGCGCCAGGGATCACTGGTTGGCCTCAGGTAACTGGCTGCTGGGAAGTGCCGTTGGTACCGGCCTGGAGCGTGGACAGATGGGCGCCGCCTCTAAATCTGTTTAGCACACCGAATGTTCGTGGGGAACCCGCTGCTAAAATATTCACAAATAACTTAATTCAGGCTTAGGGTTTCGTAGGTAGCAGAGCAGCTACCTCGCTGCGATCTACTGAAAGTCATCCCTCGAGCCAAATTTTTGTTGGCCGATAGATCCTACCTACCTATGGAGGGGCAGGCACGTGCCCTGTTGCACTCCTCATTCAGTCAGTCGCTCTCTCCGGACTGCGACCGCCGCGGCCCCGGCACGGGGACCTCCGGCCCTTACCTTGTCCTCTCACTGATGTGTTGCAATGATTTTATATGTTCACACAAGGAAAATATGTGCTGTGGGTTTAATATCCAAACATTGCTTAAAATGTTATGATGCTATTGACTTATAAGTGAGTTATAATTGACTTATCACTGTGTTCATGCGAGGAAAATATGCGCTGTGTGTTTAATATTAAATTCGTTAGATAAACCCTTTTAGAAACGAAATTGAGTGTATTAGCCACTTATAAGTGACTTATAGTTGACTTATCACCTATATTACGGTCGTGATACCTCCACCAACAACCCCACCCCCCCCCCCCCCGCCCGCCACTCCCGGTTGGCTGGTCTGCAAGAATATTGTCAATATTAAACTGGTCCGCCGTTCAAAAAGTTTGGGGACCCCTGTCTGACAGAGCCCATAACCCTACATTTTTATTTCAGCCATGTGCCTATCCAAGAGTCTCTTACATGTCCCTCACCTGTATGTCTCCACCACCACACTCACAGTGTGCTGCAGGCATTTACCCGTCTGTGCAAAAAAACTACTGTATCAAGTGACCAGATAATTTTTTTGAGTCATAGGGTATTGAAGAAGACCCATAGGCTCCCCTGCATGGTGTGCCTGGCTTCAGGGTTCTAATGTTTTCTGTCATTTATTCTTTTGGTCTTTTGTCTCTGTTTTGTGGATGTCTGTGAAGAGTAAGGATTTTGGGTTGGATATTGTATACTTTCTCTGATATTAAATGGAACCATTGAATCCCGTTTTATGCTTCTCACTCTCCCATCAGCTCATCATATTCTGCCACTCATTTACAGATTAGATTAGATTAAATGTACTTGTCACATGTACTTCAAAGCACACAGTGAAATGTAGCATTTGTATCAAATTAAATCAGCGAGGGTTGTGCTGGACAGCCCACCATTGTGCCACAGTTCCAGCTCATACATAGCACGTCGTCAGCTCACCAACCTTAAGCTGGATGACTTTGAACTGGGGGAGGAAACTGGAGCACCCGGAGGAAACACACGCAGTCAGGAGGAGAACATGCAAAATCTCTTGAGGCAGTGGTGGGAATTGAACCCCAGTCATACAGCTGGCACTCTAAAATGATACGCTAACCACAACAGCACCTTGCTACCATCTTTCACATGAGGCACAAGTTAAAGCGGCCATTTATCCCACCAATCTGTATGCCTTTGAGTTTTGGGAGTGAATTAAAGCACCCGGAGGAATCGTGCAGGGTCATAGGGAGAACTGTGTCTTGGTCTACACAGACAGAGCCTGGATTGAATCTGGACCACAGAAGCTTTTCTACCAGGCGCATCTTTGTGGTATCTGGTATTCTTTCTTTTTCTTCTAACTCAGAGTTGCTCAGTAATTGGAAAATGCCTCAATGGCTAATGTTCCACTTAAATAGAGTTAACTTGGACAGAAATGTAGAGGCGATTGATGCAACTTTGATAAGATTCCTTGCAACTGAAGATTAATTTAATTAAATATTGCAAATAATTCTGATAAATAAACAACATGATGCCTCATATTCTTGTGTTGATTGCTGAATGCAGCATTTAGTCTTCAAAGAATTTTATCACAGTTTTAAAAAGTGCATAAAAGTATTTTGGGCAGTTTCATTTTGAGAGCTATATGACTCATATATGCAATAGCTCCATTCAAACTGTTCATCATTCTCTATACAAGTCTCTTGAAATAGTTGAGAATTGAGAGCATGGGACTTGGTTTTATTTAGCACTGTGCTAACATCAATTAACGATATATCCAACTGATCACTTTGGTATTTTGTGACAAGATGTTGTCTTTGAATTACCCAGTGAATGGTGAATATGTTGGGAACAGTTTTTTTCCAAGAAAGTAATAACTCCATGGCAGCATCCTGTCATTGTTAGTGCCCCATCTGGTGCACAAGCAAGAAAAGTTGTTCAACAGCAAAAATATTGACTCCCCCGTCATACCTGTTTTTAGTCCCCTTGCAGATAACAGCTCTTGAACCACACTTTCATATTATATGAAGCAACCATAACCAAGAGGCATAGATTCATTGCCTGGCAAAGTTGACTCATCCAAATACAGAAGAAATGTTGTTGTCCTCCCTTACTGCTGGCACTTCCTCAGGAGTCTGTGGAGATTTGGCATGACATCTAAAACTTTAACAAACTTCTATAGACGTGCAGTGGAGAGTATGTTGACTGGCTGCATCACTGCCTCATATGAAAACATCAATAGTTAGTGAATTCAGATCAGTACATCACGGCTAAAGCCCTCCCAACCATTCAGCACATCTACATGAAATGCTGTCATAGGAAAGCAGCGTCCATCATCAGAGATTGCTGCCAACCAGGCCGGGCTCTTTTCTCGCTGCTGCCAGCAGTAGAAGGTACAACAGTCTCAGGACTCATGCCACCAGGTTCAAGAACAGTTGCTACCCCTCAACCAACAAGCACTTGAACAAAGAGGATAACAGTCTTATGGTTTTTATATTCTCTGTTATTGCCCATTCTTTCTCATTGAGTTTTTGTGCAGGGGGAAGGGGTTTGGGGGCCAATGTTCTTGTTGCGTTCTGGGTTGGGGGGGGGTTGATGATTGTGTTGCCATTCTCTTTCTGTGTGGGTAGGTTTGCTGTTTCTCTTTAAACTAATTTAATGGGTTTTCTTTATTTCGTGGCTGTCTGGAGAAGAAGAATCTCAGAGTTCTATACTGCATACATACTTTGATAATGTTAACCTTTGAACCTTTTTGCATTCACTTCCCCATCCATTGAGATGTGCCCACAACCAGTGATCTGACTTATCTTGTTATTTCATGTTCTCATTTATCACCATTTATTTATATTTGCATTTGCTCAATTTATCTTCTGCCCTCTAATTTATCTTTCATTGCTTCTGTTATAGTTACTATTTTATAGATTTTCTGAGTATTCCCACAAATAAATTAATCTCAGGGTTGTGTGTAGTGACTTATACGATGTACTCTGATAATAAAATTTACTTTGAAATTTGAATCAACTTTCCTTCAATTGTTTCGGCTTTCCTAATTTAGCAAGGAGCAATGAAATGCTGTATGAGGCAAGCAAACCATTATTGTTTGTTGTGAAACGTTGGAAAATATGTTTTGAAGTATTTTCTAATTCTGAACGTTTTCATGAAGTGACTGAAAATAGCCTAGTTCTTGTTTGCTTTATCAGTGTGTATTCTCTTCAAAGGTTCAAGGAGTCTGGATGATTTCATTGCCTCATTTGAAAAAAAAAACTGTTTCACACAACAGACACATTGTCTGCTGTTGGTTGCTTGGTGCTGGTATGAATTCACATTTTGGATACTCCACACTATACTGTCTACACCTGTTTCATCTGGTCTGCTTCTGCCATTTTCATTTGGATTAATGACCATGCTCAATCGCATCTTGTTTAAGTCCAACTGCAGGCGCTGCAATCAATAAAGGGGAAACTTATGACATCGTCATTGCTCAGGCTAAACCTGACTCCCTGCTTGAAGGTACATAAAGTGGGGCAGCGATATCTCAGTTGGCCATGGGCTAGAGACATCATTGTGAGCCTTTTCTGCACCCTCTCTGGCTTAATCATGCAATTTAAGGTAAACCTTAGTTTTGAATCTAAGCGATGCTTGGTCCAGGGGTTCCCAACTTGGGTCCCACGGACCCCTTGATTAGTGGTAGGGGTTCATGGTATAAAATGTTTGGGAATCCCTGCTTTAGTCTACACAACCCACCATTTTGCAAAGATATTTCTCCCCATTTCAATGCAACAGGTACATGGATAGTAGGGAAATGGAGGGCTATGGTGCCAGTGCAGGTTGATGGGAGTAGGCGGTTTAAATGGACCAGATGGACGAAGGGTCTGTTTGTGTGATGTACACTCTATGCATACATCTCTTTTACTTTGAGACTGCATTAGGACAACAGCTGAAACTCCAACAATCTTTTACAAAATATCATGTCAGAATTAGAATCAGGTTCTGGCTTTGATCTGTGTGTGATCCTTCATCCCTCCTCAAGTTGCAAGTCTCCTGCTGTAGAGTCAGGTTGGGCCACAAAACTTTGGACCCAGATTCTTCTGTCTGAGATAAAATGAAGGGATCACTGAGCCAAAAGCAAGCTGACAGCTCAGTGAATAACCCTACCCCCACACAGGGAAACTACGAGCACCGTGGGCTCCTGCCTTAGTAGTTATGCTGAGGTTGGTAACCACAATTAACGGTCGAGAATATGGAACAGGAAGTGGATAATACATTGTGCACCTTTAATATACTTCCTGTCTACACCACACTGACTGGCAGAAAAGCTGACAGTAACAGAGTACAGAATGAAGAGAAAATTTACAAGGACGTTGCTGGGTCTGGAGGCCTGAGTTATATTGAAAGACTGAATACAGTAGGACTTTATTCCATGCAACATGGAAGACTGAGAGGAGATTTGATAGAAGTATACAAAATTATGAGGGGTATAGATGGGGTAAATGCAAGCATGTTTTTTCTACTGAGGTTGGTTGGGACTACATCCAGAGGTCATGGGTTAAGGGTGAAAAGTGAAATTCTTTTGGAGAACATGAGGTTAAACTTCTTCACTTAGAGGGTCATGAGAGTGTGGAATGAGCTGCCAGTGTGAGTGGTGCATGAAAGCGCACTTTCAACACTTAAAGAGAAGTTTGGACAGGTACATGAATGGCATGGATATGGAGGGTTATGGTTCTGGTGCACGTCAATGGGCGTAGACGGTTTAAATGGTTCTGCATGGACTAGATGGGCCAAAGAGCCTGTTTCTGTGCTGTACTTTTCTGCCACTCTAACCAGAATTCAGAGCATGAGATGAGTCAATCACATTAGAGTGTCATCTTCAACAAACTTAAACAATGTTTTGATTTTCATCCTTGTTAGTCCCAACTCTCCTGAAATTTTCTCCGACTTCATAGAACAGTACAGCACAGGAATAGGCCATTTGTCCCACAAAGTTGGGCTGAGCCAGCTAAAAAGTAAATCAAAACATCCAAACTCTAATCCCTCCTATCTGCACCATGTCTATATCCCTCCATCTTCCTTACATTCATGTGCATTCATCCAAACATCTCTAATGTGAAGATCTCTCTGTTCAGCAACACTGTTAAGAGCTTGCCCTTAACAGTGTCCTGTCTCCTTGCATTTGTCCTACCAAGGTGCAACACATCTCATTTATCTAGCTTAAACTCCATCTGCCATTTCTCAGCCCATGTCTGCAACTAATCTATATTGTGCTGTACAACATGCTGGAGAAACTCAGCAGGCCGGGCAGCATCCTTCAGCGTGTTGTACGTGTTGCTTTGACCACAGCGTCTGTAGTGTACTTTGTGTTTACTATATTGTGCTGTATTCCTTGCCAGTTTTCTACACTGTCCTCAGCTTCACCAATCTTGGTATGATCAACAAATTTACTAACCCACGCACCTACATTTTCACCCAGTTCAAACTTATGACCCAGCACAAGCATATGACCGCACAAGTGCAGTGAACTAGAGTTAGAGATCATTGTTATATATCATTGTTATATATGAAGTGAAATTTGTTGTTTTGCAGCAGCACCACAGGCTCATAGAATCAGGTTCGTACACCCACAAGAGATACATACTAACAAATTACTATACAGAAAAAATACAGTTTGATCAGAAAAAGACCATTTTGTACCAAGTGGACAAAAGGTCATAGCACTGCAATTTTGAGATAGTGATTTAGGTTGTGGAGGTTGGTTCATGAATTAAACAGACAAAAGGAATAACTTTGTAAAGCTGGTGGTGTGAGTCTTCAAGCTTCTGTACCTCCTGACCAATCTCAGTTTCTTTAACTGGTCTCTTGCTCATCTTCCACGATCAAACTTTTGAATGGACCTTGCATTAGCTAATAGTGTATTCCTCGACTTCAAACCTACTTTATCATGACCCTTGAACTGTATTTGTTTGCTCACACTGCACTTTCTCTGTAACTGTACCACTCTATTCTGCATCCTGTAATTTCTTACTACCTCAATGTATAATCTGTTGGGGTAGTATATAAACTAAGTTTTTCAGTAACACAAGAAAGTCTGTAGATTCTGGAAATACAAAGCATCACACACACAATAGTGGAGGAACTCATCAAGCTAGGCAGCATCGATGGAAATGAATAAACAGTCACTGAGACCTTTCTTCAGGACCGCGAAGGAAGGGGAAAGGCGGCAGAATAGAAAGATGGGGAGAGGGAAGAGAGGCTAGCTGGAACATGGTAGGTGAAGCCAGGGGAGTGGGAAAGGTCAAGAGTTGGAGAAGAAAGTATCATTTTTCACTGTATCTCATTACAAATGGTAGTAATAAACCAATTCCATCCATCCTCCATAAACCAATCCCATCCATACTCAATAATCCAATCCCATCCACCCTCAAAAAAACAATCCTATCCATCATCAATAAACCAATCCCATCCATCCTCAACAAACCAATCCCATCCTTCCTCAATAAACCAATCCCATCCATCCTCAAAAAAAAGTCCTATCCATCATCAATAAACCAATCCCATCCATCCTCAACAAACCAATCCCATCCACCCTCAACAAAACAATCCCATCCATCCTCAATAAACCAATCCCATCCATCCTCAATAAACCAATCCCATCCATCCTCAATAAACCAATCCCATCCATCCTCAACAAACCAATCCCATCCATCCTCAAAAAAAACAATCCCATCCATCAACAATAAACCAATCCCATCCATCCTCAACAAACCAATCCCATCCATCCTCAAAAAAACAATCCTATCCATCATCAATAAACCAATCCCATCCACCCTCAAAAAAACAATCCTATCCATCCTCAAAAAAACAATCCTATCCATCCTCAACAAACCAATCCCATCCATCCTCAACAAACCAATCCCATCCACCCTCAAAAAAACAATCCCATCCATCCTCAATAAACCAATCCCATCCATCCTCAACAAACCAATCCCATCCATCCTCAACAAACCAATCCCATCCACCCTCAACAAACCAATCCCATCCATCCTCAATAAACCAATCCCATCCATAATAAACCAATCCCATCCATCCTCAATAAACCAATCCATTCCACCCTCAATAAACCAATCCCATCCACCCTCAAAAAAACAATCCCATCCATCCTCAATAAACCAATCCCATCCATCCTCAAAAAAACAATCCTATCCATCCTCAAAAAAACAATCCTATCCATCCTCAACAAACCAATCCCATCCATCCTCAACAAACCAATCCCATCCATCCTCAACAAACCAATCCCATCCATCCTCAACAAACCAATCCCATCCACCCTCAACAAACCAATCCCATCCACCCTCAACAAACCAATCCCATCCATCCTCAATAAACCAATCCCATCCATCCTCAATAAACCAATCCCATCCATCCTCAACAAACCAATCCCATCCATCCTCAACAAACCAATCCCATCCATCCTCAACAAACCAATCCCATCCACCCTCAACAAACCAATCCCATCCACCCTCAACAAACCAATCCCATCCATCCTCAACAAACCAATCCCATCCATCCTCAAAAAAACAATCCTATCCATCATCAATAAACCAATCCCATCCACCCTCAAAAAAACAATCCTATCCATCCTCAAAAAAACAATCCTATCCATCCTCAACAAACCAATCCCATCCATCCTCAACAAACCAATCCCATCCACCCTCAAAAAAACAATCCCATCCATCCTCAATAAACCAATCCCATCCATCCTCAACAAACCAATCCCATCCATCCTCAACAAACCAATCCCATCCACCCTCAACAAACCAATCCCATCCATCCTCAATAAACCAATCCCATCCATAATAAACCAATCCCATCCATCCTCAATAAACCAATCCATTCCACCCTCAATAAACCAATCCCATCCACCCTCAAAAAAACAATCCCATCCATCCTCAATAAACCAATCCCATCCATCCTCAAAAAAACAATCCTATCCATCCTCAAAAAAACAATCCTATCCATCCTCAACAAACCAATCCCATCCATCCTCAATAAACCAATCCCATCCATCCTCAACAAACCAATCCCATCCATCCTCAACAAACCAATCCCATCCATCGTCAACAAACCAATCCCATCCATCCACACCATCAGTTTCAAAAGGCAAAGCACTGATTCCTGAATTCCCTCCTTGAAATGCTTTACATCTCTGTACTTAAGGCCACAGTGCAGTCGTTGGACCGCCTACCTCACAGTTCCTGAGATATGGATTCAATCCTGACCTCTGTTGCTTTCTGTGTGGTCTGCACATCGTGACTGCATGGGATTCTACCAGATGCTTAGTTTTCCTCCCACATCTCAAAGATGTCCAGGTCAATTGTGGGTGGTGGGAGAGTCAGAGGCAGCTGATTGGTTACAGGGTTGTAAGTGGAGGAATGCGGCTATAGGTCACTGCTGAATTACCACTTACAGACATCACTCTCTTCCTCCACTTTCAGTAATTATTTTTTCTTATTAGTCTTGTATATTTTTGATGCAATTCATTACAATACAGCAGGGGGATAGTTCACTTATTTATTTCTTGAGATACAGTGTGGAAGTGGCCTTTCCGGCTCTTCGACCACACCACCCAACAGCCCACTGATCCTAGCCCAATCGTGGGACCACTTAACCTACCAATTGGTACGTCTTTGGACTGTGGACCACCTGGAGGAAACCCACACGGTCATGGGGAGACCGTACAGGCAGCGGTGGGAATTGAACCTGGGCCTCTGGTACTGTAAAGCATTGTGCTAAAGACTACACTATCCTGCTGCCCTTACCATATCAAATGACGTTTGTGGATTTTTTTGTAAACAAATAGAATCTATTTGTTAACCAGGGAGAGTTAGTAATGGGATTGTAAGTGAACTGGTGTAGACTTGATGGGCTAAATGGCCTCTTGCTTTATTGTAAGTGAAACCCCCCTGGTTTCCTTTGCTGCAGTAAGCCTAGGGAAGATACATTCCAGTCCAACCAAACCTGAGATGGAGGTGGCACTCCCACCCCAAACACCAGCTTGTGTGGATGCTGTGTAATTTGCTGCCATTACAAATTAATGTCACAAAGTAACAGACAGTACACTGCATATGATTAAAGGAATTATATTTATGAATCTTAACTAAAGGGATAGTAAAGAAAACCAAAAGGAAAAGGACCATTTTATTTAAACAGTCAAATAGGCACAAGTTGGAGCTCATCGCTTCACCGATATTCACTAATCCTCAGTCAATCCTGCCACCGGATTCCTTTGAATCACGGTCCCACCCCAGGTCGATCCCAACGACCAGTTCTCTGCAGTGTCTTCTCTCTTCATCTCCCGCTGAACAAAATCCCCAAGACCAACCTTACTGTCCCTCAGCAAAAAAACTCCCCCCAGTTCCACCATCCTTATTGGATGACAAACATTCCTCATCATCCCTTATCTTCAACAAAACCCCAAACAGGCTGAAAGCAGCTCTCACAGAGCTGCTAAATGAAGTACCTACAACAGAACAGTAAAAAGTATGAATCAGGGCATTACATAAGGAAATATGAAAAAATATTGAAAGGCTATTTCACTGAGTTTTTGCTCACCTGCCTGAGTATCTCCTCACATGAGGAGAGCCAACAACCTGTCTCTGAATGTGAACAAAGCAAAAGAGATGGTTGTTGACTTCAGGAGGGCATGGAGCGACCACTCCCCACTGAACATCGATGGCTCCTCGGTAGAGATCGTTAAGAGCACCAAATTTCTTGGTGTTCACCTGGCGGAGAATCTCACCTGGTCCCTCAACACCAGCTCCATAGCAAAGAAAGCCCAGCAGCGTCTCTACTTTCTGCGAAGGCTGAGAAAAGTCCATCTCCCACCCCCCATCCTCATCACATTCTGCAGTGGTTGTATTGAGGGTATCCTGAGCAGCTGCATCACGGCCTAGTTCGGAAATAGCACCATCTCGGATTGCAAGACCCTGCAGTGAATAGTGGGATCAGCTGAGAAGATCATTGGGGTCTCTCTTCCCACCATTACAGACATTTACACCACACGTTGCATCCGCAAAGGAAACAGCTTTATGAAGGACCCCACGCACCCCTTATACAAACTCTTCTCCCTCCTGCCATCTGGGAAAAGGCACCGAAGCATTCGGGCTCTCACGACCAGACTATGTAACAGTTTCTTCCCCCAAGCTATCAGACTCCTCAATATCCAGAGCCTGGACTGACACCAACTTACTACCCTCTACTGTGCCTATTGTCTTGTTTATTATTTATAATAATGCTTGCACTGTTTTGTGCACTTTATGCAGTCCTGGGTAGGTCTGTAGTCCAGTGTAGTTTTTTTTCTGTGTTGTTTTTTTATGTAGTTCAGTCTAGTTTCTGTACTGTGTCATGTAACACCATGGTCCTGAAAAATCATTGCCTCATTTTTACTATGTACTGTACCAGCAGTTATGGTTGAAATGACAATAAAAGTGACTTGACATGAGTCAGTGTCAATATCTTATTTATTTTTATTTAGAGACACAGCACAGCAAGAAGCCTTTCAGCCCCAATAGGCCTGCACTTCCCAAGTGACTTATTAACCTACTAACCCATGTATCTTTGGAATCTGGGAGAAAGTGGGAGCAGCCAGGGAAAAGCCACGTGCTCATGGAAAGAATGTAAAAACTCCTTGGAGACAGCAGCAGGTGTCCAACCGGAATACTGGCGCTCTAACTGCTACACTACAGTGTCACTCATTTTGTTTAGTAACATTCCTGCAAAGCGTCTTGAGACACTTATACATGCCTCATAAGTAGGTGTTATACGTAGCTTTGCTGTTTGTACCCCAGGTGTCTTGACCGGCATCTTCCTCAGTTTAAATTGTGAAACTGCAATAGTTGTCTGGCTTTAACCAAGGGCTGTTTTGAGATATTGCCGTTTGCTCACTAATTGTTGTAAGTCCAATATTCCTGCAATTCAGAAGGTGCTGCATTAGCTGTTACAGACATTGCGATCCTATCATTGGGCAGGAGGTATACAAGCCTGATGTCCCACAGAAACAGATCGATGGACTAACCTTACTTCAGCTATGGCAATGATTTACACTACCACTTTCTTGTCTCATATTTTGTGTTTTATTTTGTACTAATGTAAGAGTTTCTTCTTTTATGTTCGTTGCTAAGGCTTATAATAGAATAGCTTCTCTGTAATATTAACTGCTGGGGCAGTGGGTTCAAGTCAAGTCAAGTCACTTTTTTATTGTCATTTTGACCATAACTGTTGGTGTAGTACACAGTAAAAACGAGACAATGTTTTTCAGGACCATAGTTTTACATGGTTCTCTGTGTAGCAGCATGTTTGGGTTATAACTGATAACGGAGCTTTGGAATTCAGAGTTTACCAATGGAAGAGATCTTATTCTTTCTGTGTAAAAGCTGTTAGTTTGCGTGGGCTTCGGGCAGAAGGCACAAGGAGGATGAAGAAAGACACGGCTTGAGGAGATGATGGGTTGCCAGACCCTCTGGGCCTTGGGCTCAGGGCGGGAGGGGGATCCGTGAGCTCCTATTGCTGGTTTATTTTGGGGTACTGATTCTACACAGGGGACATCACACACAGCATCCACCCAAAAGAGAGTGCTAAGGTTTGGCCAGGCAGGGGGTTATCACCCTGCGATCATGCCACTAGGCAAAGCGACTGTTTTACTAATAATTGGAATTGGTTTATTATTGCCACCTGTACTGAGATACAGTGAGAAGCTATCTTGCAGACGGTTCATACAGATCAGATCATTACACAGTGTATTGAAAGGAACAAGGTAAAACAAAAACAGAACACAGAATAAACTGTAACAGCTACAGAGAAAGTGCAGTGTAGGTCGGTAAAAGGGTACATGAACATAATAAGGTAGATATTGAGATACAGAGTCCGTCATATCATATGAGGAACCATTCAATAGTCATAACAGTGGAGTAGAAGCTAATCTTGTGCTTTTAGATTTTAGTATCTAATATCTTCTGCCCAATGGAAGAGAGAGAAGAGAGAATGTCTGAGGTAGGGTGAGGTGTTCACTGAGGCGGCGAGGGGTTAGAGGCGATGGAGGGGAGGCTGGTTTCTGTGACATGCTGAGCTGCGTCCACAACTCTCTGCGGTTTCTTGGGCTGATGGGCCCGGCAGTTTCTGTACCACGCAGTGATGCATCCAGATAGAACACTCTTGATGCAGGCTTTATCTTTCACAGTTGTTTCACTCTGTTATACAATTAATGTACAGTATATTCTTTATATTCTGTGTGTTATCTCAATCTGTTTGCTGTTGCAAGCCAGTTTGTTATTAGATTAGATTCAACTTTATTGTCATTGTGCCGAGTACAGATACAAAGCCAAATGAAATGCAGATATCATCTAACCAGAAATGCAAAGAATAGTGTTATTTACAAAATAACTGAATAAAAAGTCAGTGCTACAGCACTCAAATATAAAAGTACTGAGACAGTTCAATATGGGAGCAATACTGCTTAGCACTGTGATGTGAGGTTCAGCAGGGTCACAGCCTCAGGGAAGAAGCTCTTCCTGAGCCTGTTGGTGTGGGAGCGGAGGCTCCTGTAGTGCCTACCAGATGGGAGGAGAGTAAAAAGTCCATGGTTAGGGTGAGATGCGTCCTTGATCATGCTTTTCACCCTGCCCAGGCAGCGTTTATGGTAGGTGTTCTCAATGGTGGGCAATTGGGTGCTAAAAACCCACTGGGCAGTTTTCACCAGACACTGGAATGCTTTGCGGTCTGATACAGGACAATTGCCATACCACACAGAGATGCAGTTGGTGAGTATGCTCTCACTGGTACAGCGGTAAAAGTCCGTCACTATCCTGGGACAGAGGTGAGCTTTCTTCATGCTCCGCAGGAAATAAAGGTGCTGTTGTGTCCTTTTGATCAGGATTCAGGAGTTCAGGGACCAGGTGTGATCCTCGGAAACGTGGACACCAAAGAATTTGAAGCTTGATACATGCTCCACTACAGCTCCATTGATGTAGATGGGGACATGAGTGTGGCTCCTAGCATGCCTGAAGTCCAGAATGATCTCCGTGGTCTTCTGGGTGCGAAGGGCCAGGTTGTTGTCGGCACGCCACGTGGTCAGGTGCTGGACCTCGTCCCTGTAGGCCGTCTCGTCATCCCCTCTGATCAGGCCAATCACAGTCTGCGAACTTGATTATGGAGTTAGAACCATGTACAGGAACGCAGTTACAGGGGAAAAGGGAGTACAGAAGAGGGCTCAGCACACAGCCTTGCGGCACGTCAGTGTTTAGGGTGAGAACACAGGCGTGCCTGTATTATTGTACCTGTGCCCACCTGTACTCTGATAATAAACTCAACTCGATGATGTGCTGTTTCTAAAGAGTTATAAATTCGCTGGAGATGCGAGAGACAGCAAATGCTGGAATCTGGAGCAACAGTCAGCTGGAAGAATTCAGCTAGTCCAGCAGTATCTGTGCGAGGAAAGGAATTGATGATAGTTTGGGCCAAATCCCTGCAGGATTTCAGGCTGAAATGTTAACAGTTCCTTTCCCTCTATAGATACTGCTTGATCTGCTAAGCTCTTCCAGCAGATCATTTGTTGCTCTAACGAGCGGGTATTTGTTGCTGTAATTAGCAGCATTGGCATGTATGATAACATACACTGCAATGGGCTGATTTTCCTGACTTTGTTCCACACTGTGTAATATTCATTATGTTGTTTTGTCCTTCATGTGTTAAAGGCTCCTCTTCTTACACTTCAACAGATGATGCTGACGCAGGGGCTGAGGGTTCGAGTCAGTCTCCCCCTATAACGTTGGTGCCTTCAGCTAGAGTACCGGTCTGGGACGTCAGTAACTGCACGCTGGTCGACGGTCAGCTCCTTTTGATGTCACGGGATGACGAGGTAACAGAACACGTTTACAGGTCCTTTCCCTTTACCGGCACTTGATTAGGATACCAGGCACCAGGGAGTGAGTGGCATCTTTTCCAAATGTGGATGATACATTTCTTGCAAACTTATTGGCTGAGGGGCTGAAAGTTCTCTTCCTTGTGTTCCACAGCAACTTGTATATTTATATAGAGTAGCACAGGAAGAGGCACTTCAGCCCCCAAACTATCCCTTCTGCCTACACAATGTCCATGTTGCTCCATTCTCTGCAGATTCATGGCTGTTCTAAGAGCCTACTTAATTTCTCTATCCTAGTTGCCTTCAGCACCACCCTTCATAGTGCAGTCCAGACACCCACCACTCTCTGCCCTACACATTTCCTTTGAACTTACCTCTTCTCACATTGATGTGCCCCCCCAGTACTTGGCATTCCTACTCTGTGAAAAAGATTCTTACACTGGCTGTTCGATCCTCTCATATTCTTCTAAATTTCCATAAAGTCTTCTCTCAGTCTCCATAACTCCAGAGCAAACAATCCAAATGTGTTCAACCTCTCTTTACAGCACATCACACTTAATCCAGGCAGTATCTGCACCCTCTTCAAAGCCTCCACATCCTTCCAATAAGGGGGCAAACAGAGTTGAATGCAATAGTCCAGATGCCACATAATAAGAGTTTTATACAGCTACACCATAACTTTCCTGACTCTTAAACTCAGTGACTTGACTATAAAGGCTGGGGTCATAAAACTTCTTAACCACTTTATCAACCACATCCACTGTGCTCTGGACTTGGACTTCAGGATCGTTTGGCACATCGACACTGATAAGGGTCCTGCAGTGAACAGTCCATTTGCATCTCCAAATATGCAACACCTCACACGTGGTCAGATTAAACTCCATCTGCCATTTCTCTGCCCATATCAGTAACTGTACCATATCCACTAAACCCTTACACCATCTTCTGCACGACACGCAACACCACCAATTTGTATCTTCTTCAAACTTTATAAATTTTTTTGCTCCTCAACATCCCAAGTCATTTCATATCAAGGCATCGAATGAAAGACAACATTCTGGGGAAATATCACCTCCCTCAACAAGGCACAGTAGTGCCTCTACTTCCTAAGGAGATTGAGGCAAGCGAGGCGTCTTCTACCCTCACCCATCTTAACTGCCTTTTACTGGAGCAGCATCGAGAGTGTCCTGACAAGCTGCATCTCCATCTGGTATTGAGACAGCCCAGCGTCAGATGGGAAGTCCCTACAAAGGACTGTGAGAACAGCAGAGGGGATCGTAGGGGTCTCCCTACCACCATTCAGCAACATTTATCAGGAGCACTGTGTACACAGGACCCTTAGTATTATTAAGAAACCTGCCTGTCCATCTGACATCCTCTTTGGCTTTCTAACATCAGCAGAAGACAAGTGTCATAAAATTAAGAATGAACTCGCTGCCACATCACATTGAACTGTCACTGGTTAGTCTATTCTGTACCTTACAATGTTTAATTTATGTACTTTAGTTTGATATTTATGCATGATTCATCTATAGATCTTATCATTACCTCCATAAGTTGTGCATATGTGACTATGTGCTTTAAACCCTAGTTTGGAGAAACTTGGTCTCGTTTCTATATACATTATATAGTTAGATACATTATATACACGTATATAGTTAAATGGGTTGTATTGAGAGCATCCTGAGCAGCTGCATCACTGCCTGGTTCGGAAATTGCACCTTCTTGGATCGCAAGACCCTGCAGCGTATAGTGAGGTCAGCTGAGAAGATCACTGGGGTCTCTCTCTTCCCACCATTACAGACATTTACACTACATGCTGCATCTGCAAGTGAAACAGCATTATGAAGGACCCCATACACCCCTCATACAAACTCTTCTCCCTCCTGCCGTATGGGAAAAGGCTCCGAAGCATTTGGGCTCTCACGACCAGACTATGGAACAGTTTCTTCCCCCAAGCTATCAGACTCCTCAATACCCGAAGCCTGGACTGACACCTTGCCTTATTGTCCTGTTTATTATTTATTGTAATGCCTGCACTGTTTTTGTGCACTTTACACAGTCCTGTGTAGGTCTGTAGCTAGTGTAGCTTTCTCTGTGTTGTTTTTTTTTTACGTAGTTCAATCTAGTTTTTGTACTGTGTCATGTAACACCATGGTCCTGAAAAACATTGTCTCATTTTTACTGTGTACCGTACCAGCAGTTATGGTCAAAATGACATTAAAAGTGACTTGACTTGAAAAGTGACTTGACAATAAACTTGACTTGAAATGTAAGTTTATCTACTTTGAGAGGCGCAGCAGTCAGACATTACATAGTTTAGTGGAGTGAGTTTTCAGTAACTAAACCAGAAATAAATATTCAGCGGGTCAGGTAAGTGAGAAAGTGTTAATGTTTTGGAGTTTGTGATTCTTCATCAGAATAGAGAAAGACAGAAGTGCAGGTTGGTGTGATACACATCTTCTCCGGCAATTTCTAGTTTTGCTAGTGACTTTGTGCTAGAGAGAGCATTTTCCAGTATCTGGGTGTCAGTATCTCTGAGAATCTAACCTGGTCCCAACATATCAATGCAGCTATAAAGACAAGACAGCAGCTATATTTCGTTAGGAGTTTGAAGAGATTTGGTTTGTCACCTAAAACCACCGAAAACTTCTACAGATGTACCGTGGAGAGCATACTGACAGGCTGCTCCTCTGTGTGGTATGGGGGAGGGGGTCTACTGCACGGGATGAAAGAAGGTACAGAGTATTGTAAAATTAGGGAGCTCCATCTTGTGTACTAGCCTTCATGATATCCAAGACGTTTTCAAGGAGTGGTGCTTCAGAAAGACAATGTCCTTTACTTAGGACCCCCATCACCCAGGGCATGCCCTCTTCACTCTGTTACCATCGGGAAGGAGGTACAGGAGCCTGAAGGCACACACTCAGCGATTCAGGAACAGCTTCTTCCCCTCTGACATCTGATTTCTGAATGGACTTTGAACCCATGAACACTACCTCACTTTTTTAAGATATATATTATTTCTGTTATTGCACTATTAATTATCTATTTAATGTACATATATGCCTACTGTAATTGATTTACCTTTTCTTATATTGTGCATAGCATTGAACTGCTGCTGCTAAGCTAAGAAATTTCACAACACATGCCACTGATAATAAACCTGATTCTGATTCTGACAATAGCTTAAAAACAGTGAAACCATTATTACCTGTAGTTAGTAGATGGCCTAGCCAAATGATCGGTAACTACCTTTGTTGTGATGAAGGGGGTATTGACAGCAGTTTAGCTGTGTTAACAAAGTAACCCCTAGAAGGAATGCTAGCAAAATTAGTAGCAGCTAGATTCATCTTCAATGAAGGTAGCAACAATTCTCTATTGTGCTAGTGATGTGTTTGTTACCTACTGTATAGTAATGTTTATTTGGTAACTGTTGAAACCTTTCTGGTCTGTTTCTGCTTGCAGAGTGGCTACAGATCACGGCTCCGTACGGGTAGTTCAATGTCTGAGGTCAGCCTCACCCCGTCACACAACTGGGGTAAGTGTCTTCCCCCCCAACTCATCTCTAATCTCCACCCTCACCTCAAGCCCACCCTCATCGAAGCTCTAACCTCATCCAGAAGGGCAACTCTGACAAATTTACCTTTGCACCGTCAGTCCAAGTATGTTGTCATACTACACACATCACACACACAGCATACTTACACAGAGCTCACACACACAACATACTACATACAAAGCACATGCACTGAGCACACGTACATAGAGAACACAGATATGCAGCCATATATACACAACACATACACACAGCACAAATATCCACATAGAACACATACACTCCCATATACACAAAATGTCACACATACAGTTATCATACACTGGCCATACACACACACACACACACACACAGCCTTTCACACATATGGTACATGTTCACATTCAGTCTCAAACACGTCAAATATTCATAAAAATACATGCCGGTATAAACTGAGAAAATGTAGAAGCACATACACACAGATGCAGACCCATGATGTACATAGACATACATATACAACATGACATACACACACGGCCACGTGCACATTGATATACAATTAAGCATACATACAGAACACAGACACTTCCAGCAACTCCTCCCAACTGATCATCAGGGTAGCCTCCTACCGAAAAGGACAGAAGCAATGAGAAATAAACAACAGGTGGAGAGTGTAATGAAGCTATTGAATTCCATGTACACATTGGGCATAGACAGAGAAATAAAACGTAGGAAGAAATATTGGATTAAGAGAAAAGAAATGAAGATGGTAGAAAAAACAAATATGATGCTTTGAAATTCTCCCAGTAAGTTTTATCAATTGTGGAGTGTGATTGTGGCTGGCCAAGTACAGTTTAACTCGTGCTGAAAAGGTGTGCTGAGCAACATGTTGACCTTGAGCATTTCAGACAGCAGGCCGGAGGTAACACATTGGTCTGGGTCTGGGTCTGGACTCACATGCAGGCAAGACTGAGAAGGTTGGCTGTATCCGTTACTGAAGTGTGTGAACAATCTTGATGGGGTTTACATCCAAACTGGCTGTTTGACCATTTCACATCCCTTTTTTAAAATTTTAGATTTATAAAATTAGCTGAATTTAAATTTCCCACTCAGCCATGGTGGGATTTGAACTCTTCTGTCCAGATCTCCAGCTTAAGCATTACTAGACAGTAAACATGATTATTAATTCTGATTCCCATTCACATTCTGACATGTCAGCCATGGCTTCCTGTTGTGTCAAGACAAGGCCACCCTCAGCGTTTGGCAGCAAGATCTATATACCGCCTGGCTAGCCTCCAACCAGATGGCATGAATATTTGTCATAGGGGGGCATTGGGAGTGGACCCAAATGCAAGACACAGACACTGAACTACCAGGAACAGGACTAGGCGTGAGAAGGAAGCAAAGAAAGTGGGGAAGAAAGGATGCTGGACATGACACTAGCCCTGGACGAGACCAGGACACAGAGCCCAGACTAGAACTTGACTAGGATAGCGGAACCAGGACACGGAACTGAGAGCTAGGAGCCTGGGCTTGGACTCCAAGCCAGAGACTGGACAAGGACCCAGAACCTGGGTCTTGACTCGGGCTCGGACTCCAGAACCAGGTGAGGACATGACGAGGCTACAGGACGAGGAGAGGCAACAGGACTGGACGTGAGACTCCTGGGCAGGACAAGGGAACCCCAGCACCGGGCTGGGCAAGGTACTCCTGGGCTGGGTGAGGCACATGGACAAGATGAGAACACAAAGCCGTGGCTTGGACAGGACAAGGTTCTTGGACATGGCTAGGACAGGACAAGGCCCTGAAGCCTTGCCTTGGTTAAGGGAGAGACAGGAACACAGAGACTTGGTCGAGGGAGAGACAGGAACGCAGAGCCTTGGTCGAGGGAGAGACAGGAACGCAGAGCCTTGGTCGAGGGAGAGACAGGAACGCAGAGCCTTGGTCGAGGGAGAACAGGAACGCAGAGCCTTGGTCGAGGGAGAACAGGAACGCAGAGCCTTGGTCGAGGGAGAACAGGAACGCAGAGCCTTGGTCGAGGGAGAACAGGAACGCAGAGCCTTGGTCGAGGGAGAACAGGAACGCAGAGCCTTGGTCGAGGGAGAACAGGAACGCAGAGCCTTCGTCGAGGGAGAACAGGAACGCAGAGCCTTCGTCGAGGGAGAACAGGAACGCAGAGCCTTCGTCGAGGGAGAACAGGAACGCAGAGCCTTCGTCGAGGGAGAACAGGAACGCAGAGCCTTCGTCGAGGGAGAACAGGAACGCAGAGCCTTCGTCGAGGGAGAACAGGAACGCAGAGCCTTCGTCGAGGGAGAACAGGAACGCAGAGCCTGGATCGAGGGAGAACAGGAACACAGAACCTGGATCAAGGGAGAGACAGGAACACAGAGCCTTGGTCGAGGGAGAGACAGGAACATGGAACACAGAGCCAGGACCCCTCCTTGGGTACAGGACATAGGGCCGGGACTCATTACACAGAATGCAGAATACAACGAGATGGTTCCCAACACAAGGTAGCAGCAGACTAGCGAAGGCATGGACACAGACAGTTCCCAATGCTAGTTAGCAGCAGACAGCCAGACCTACCCAGCGAAGGCATGGACACAGACAGTTCCCAACGCTAGTTAGCAGCAGACAGCCAGACCTACCCAGCGAAGGCGTGGACACAGACAGTTCCCAACGCTAGTTAGCAGCAGACAGCCAGACCTACCCAGCGAAGACATGGACGCAGACAGTTCCCAACGCTATTTAGAAGCAGACAGCCAGACCTACCCAGCAAAGGCGTGGACACAGACAGTTCCCAACACTAGATAGCAGCAGACAGCCAGACCTACCCAGTGAAGGCGTGGACACAGACGGTTCCCAACACTAGTTAGCAGCAGACAGCCAGACCTACCCAGCGAAGACATGGACACAGACAGTTCCCAACGCTATTTAGAAGCAGACAGCCAGACCTACCCAGCAAAGACATGGACACAGACAGTTCCCAACGCCAGTTAGCAGCAGACAGCCAGACCTACCCAGCGAAGGCGTGGACACAGAGACAGTTCAAAATAACAAACGGCAGTTCCTTATCTTGCTCCGGTGGTTGAACTTGACAGCAGTCAAGGCAAGGCAAGGCTCCAGAAGGAAGGTGAAGGGAAGGGATACAGACAGGGGGTTTGGACAGGAACAATCCACCAGCCAGAGGTGGAATCCTGAAGCTATTTATGAGGCCAGCCCAAACGAGAATCAGCTGCCTCAACTGAAACTGGGGAAACCCGGAAAACCTGGAATAAGGAGTCTAAACGTCTGGACCGGACCATGAACCGGAATGTGGATTTCACGGACCGGACCATGACAATATTGTTTTCTCCTTCTGGTAAAAAGATGATTTTTCCTTCTGCTCCTCTCTTCTTCTGTTTCACACTCTGACCTTTTACCTCTTCTTGCCTGCCTATCACTTCTCCCAAGTCCCCTCTTTCTCCTATGGTCCATTCTCCTCTCCTATCAGATTCCTTCTTCTCCAGCCCTTTGCCTTTCCTACCTACCTGGCTTCATCTATTACCTTCCAGCTAGCCTCCTTTCCCTTCTCCCATCTTTTTATTCTGTTGTCTTCCCTCTTCCTTTCTGGTCCTGAAAAAAAGTCTTGGCCCAAAACATTTATTGCTCATTCATTTTCATAGTTGCTGCCTGACTTGCTGAGTTCCTCCAGTACTTGGTGTATGCTTTGGATTTCCAGCATCTGCAGGCTTCTAGCAAACATAATTACTACACCACCAAACCAAGAAGAGTGAATTAGAACCCCTACCATCCAGGCCGTTTTCTCTTCTCACTGGTGTCATCAGGAAGGAGATACAATAGCTTTAGGTCCCACTCTGTCAGGTTCAAAAATGGTTATTGCCGTCAACCATCAGGCTCCTGAACCATGAGACCATAAGACAGAGGAGCAGAATTAGGCCATTCAGCCCCTTGAGTCTGTTCTGCCATTCCATCATGGCTGATCACAGATCCCACTCAACACCATACACCTACCTTCTCACCGTATCCCTTGATGCCCTGACCGATCAGGAAACTATCAACTTGTGCTTTCAATATACCCACAGACCTGGCCTCCACTGCAGTCTGTGGCAGAGTATACCACAGATTCACTACTCTCTGGCTAAAAAAATTCCTTGTTGCCTCTGTTCTAAAAGGTCACTCCTCAATTTTGAGGCTGTGCTCTCTAGTTCTGTATACCCGCACCATAGGAAACATCCTCTCCACATCCACCTTATCTAGTCCTTTCAACATTTAGCAGGCTTCAATGAGATTCCCCCCCCCCACCTCCCACATTCTTCTAAGTTCCAGTCAGTACAAGCCCAAAGCTGCCAAACTCTTGTCATATATTAACCCCTTAATTCCCAGAATCTCTGCACCAACTCCAATGACAACACATCAGATTGCTTAACCCATGTTGACACAACTGTATTTCTATGTTATATTGACTATCCTGTTGTACATACTATTTATTATAACTTACTATAAATTACACATTTAGACAGTGAAGTAATGTAAAGAATTTTACTCTTCATGTATATGAAGGATTAAAGTAATAAAGTCAATTCAATTCAATTCAATCCTGTCTGAGATACGGGGTCCAAAACTGCAGCCTGATTAGTGTCTTATAAAGCCTTAGCATTATCTCCTTGTTTTTATATTCTGTTTCCCTTAAAATGAACTCCAACATTGTATTTGGCTTAATTACCACAGACTCAACCTGAAAATTGACCTTCTGAGAGTCTTGCGCAAGGACTCCTAAATCCCTCTGCACCTCAGGTGTTAGAATTATCTCCCCATTTAGATAATAGTCTTCACTATTGCTCCTTTTATCAAAATGCATTATCTTCATACAATCCACAAGGTTTGCCATAAAGCTGTGAATTCCATTATCTAAATCTTGACAAACAATGTGAAAAGTATTGGTCCCAATACTGACCCCTGAGGAACACCACTAGTCACTGGCAGCCAAACAGAAAAGGTCCCCTTTATTCCCATTTGCTGCCTTCTGCCTGTCAGCCATTCCTCTATTCATACCAGTATTGTTCCTGCAGTGCCATAGGATTTTACCTTATTAAGCAGCCTCATGTAGCATCCTATCGAACGCCTTCTGAAAATCCAAGTAAATGGCATCCTATACCTCTCCTTTGCCCATCCTGCTTGTTACTTCCTTGAAGAACTCTAACAGATTAAGAGATTTGACAGTCAAGATTTCCCTTTACAGAAAGCATGCTGACTTTGACTTATTTTATTATTAGTCTCCAAGCAGCCCGAAACCTCATCCTTAGTAATAGACTCCAACACTTTCCCAACCTCTGAGGTCAGGCTAACTGGCCTATAATTTCCCTTCTTTTGCCTTCCTCCCTTCTTAAAGAATGGAGTGACATTTGTAATCTTCCAGTCCTCTGGGACCATGCCAGAATCAAGCGATTCTTTAAAGATCAGGAGTTATGCATCTGTTATCTCTTTAGCAACATTCCTCAGGACTCTGGGATGTAGTTCATCTTGTCCAGGTGGCTTATCCACCTTAAGAGCTTTGAGTTTGCCTAGTGCTTTTTCCTTTGCAATAGCAATGGCACTCACTCCAGCTCCCTAACACTCACAGACTTCTGGCACACTGCTAGTGTCTTCCACAGTGAAGACTGATGCAAAGTACTCATTAAGTTCATTTGCCATTTCTTTGTCCCCTATTACTACCTCACCAGCATCATTTTTCCACTGGTCCAATTTGAACTCCCACCCCTCTTTTACTCTTTATATAACCGAAAAAAAATTTTTAGTGTCTTCCTTGCTCTCACCTTTGGCTAGTTTGCCCTCATATTTCATCTTTTCCATTCTTATAGCTTTTTCAGTTGCCTTTTGTTGGATTTTAATAGCTTCCCAATCATCCAACTTCCCACTCACTTTTGCTACCTTAAATGTCCTTTCATTGGCTTTTTTGCAGTCCTTAACTTCCCTTGTCAGCCACAGTTGCCATTTGAGAACTTCTTCCTCTGTGGGACATATATATCCTGAACTATTCCCTGAAACTTCAGCCATCTCTGCTCCGCCATCATCCCCACCAGTATTTTCCTCCAATCCACCTGGGCAACCTCCTTTCTCAGGCCTCTGAAGTTCCCTTTATTCCATTGTGATACTGATATGCGTGAGTTATGCTTCTCCCTCTCCAACTGCAGTTTGAATTCAGTCATATTATGATCACTGCTCCTGAGGGTTCCTTTACTTTAAGCTCTCGAATAAGATCTGGGATATTACACAACACCCAACCTAAGATAGATATTCCCCAAGTAGGCTCAAGCACAAGCTGCTTTAAAAAGCCATCTCAAAGGCATTCAACAAATCCCCTCTCTTGCTATCTGACACCAACCTGATTTTCCCAATCACCTTCCACTTCGAAAAGTTCCCCATTATAACTTTGTCATTACCCTTATTACAATGCTTTTTCCAGCTCCCTTTGTAATTTCAACCCCACATCTTGGCTACTATTTGGATGCCTATGTATGATTCCCATAATTCACTTTTTACCTTTGCAGTTTTTAACTCCACCCACCATGTGTCACCTCTTTCTAAAGATGTAATTTCATCTCTTACCAACAGAGCCACACCACTGCATATGCCTTCCTGCCTGACCTTACAATACAAAGTATATCCTTTGATGTTAAGCTCCCAGCTATGGCCTTCTTTCAGCCACGACTCAGCGATGCCCACAACATCATTCTGACCAATCTCTATAATTGTGCCAGGAGTTCCCCCACCTTACTCCGAATGCTATGCACACTTAAATACAACATCTCCAATCCTGCATTGTTTGCCCTTTTCAATTTTGCCTCTGTTGTACAATTTAACTTTTTGCTCTGTCTGCATTTGTACCCAGTCATTGGCTTCTCCTTCCTTGCATTCATGTTACATAAATCATCTATTTGTAAACCTTCTGGCTTATCCTCAGCTCTATCATACTGGTTCCCATCTCTCTACCATATCAGATTAAACCACTCCCAACAGCTCTGGTAAACCTGCCTGCAAGCATATTGGTCCTCCTCGAATTCAAGAGCAACCCATCCCCTTTGTACAGGTCACACCTGCTGCAGAAGAGGTCCCAGTGATCCAGGAACTGAATCGCTGCCCCCTGCTCCAGTTCTTCAGCCATGCATTTATCTGCCACTTTATTCTATTCCTATGCTCACTGTCGTGGATAATTTCACTCACCTCAACACTGAACTGATTCCTCAACCTATGGACTCACTTCCAAGGTCCCTACAGCTTGTGTTTTCAGTATTATTTGTTTGTTTGCTTATTTAGGTATGTATGTATGTATGCTTGTAACAAATAAATACAGTGGAAACAGTGAAAAATAATACCCAGATATTGACGACAACTGATGTGCAAGAGAAGACAAACTGTAAATTTGTCACTCTTCATCTGTGTGCAGTTTTTCAATGATTCCGTTGTATTTGTTTGTTCTGCTGAGAATGCTTGAAAGGAAATTAATCTCAGGGTTGGACATGGTGACATTTACGTACTTTACTTTGAACTTTGAACTTTCTCAGTCACAGCGTATGTGCAGGTCATACTGAATCTTGATTATGTAATACAAAGTTTTGCAATTATATGACTTAACTTTCTGTGGTGAGCTCTGTGGCATTACAAGCCCAGTAAAATGGGAAGAATAAGACCAGAATGGTGCAATTCTGACAACAGCTGCAAGATTTTCAGTTTTGAACGCCTCTCCTTGCCTTTAGTTAGTTTTGCCATTAGGGAAATAATTAGAATTGGAATCTGATTCAGGTCTTCTATCATTGACAGATGTCTTGAAATTTGTTGACTTTGGTTCAGCAGTACAATGCAAAATATAAAAAACCCATTAGTTAAAATAAAATTTCTTTTAAAAACAACAAAATAAATCTTGCAAAAGAGGAATAATGAGGTAGTTTTCATGGGTTCAAGGAAGAAGCAGTTCCTGAAATGTTGAATGTGTGCCTTTAGGCTCCTGCACCTCCTTCCTGAGGATAGCAATGAGAAGAAAGAGAGCCATTAATGATGGATGCCATCTTCTTCAAGCACCACTGTTTGAAGATGTCCTCAATGTCCATTATCTTCATGGTGCATTGCTAACAAAGGCCTGATATAAGGATGAGAAAACCTGCAGATGCTGGAAATCCAATCAACACTCACAAGTGCTGGAGGATCTCAGTGGGCCAGGCAGCATGATAAAAGGTCTTGGCCTGAAACGTCAGCTGTTTGTCTTTTCCATAGATGCTGCCTGACCTGCTGAGTTCCTCCAGCATTTTGTGTGTATTCCCATGACATAAGGATGTTTCAAGAGTAAGGTAAAGGCAATGAATGAGGTATTGAGTTAGCTAGTCTGTTTGAGGTAGATTTCTAAACTCAACTCCAGCAAACTGAGTTCAGTCCTGATCTCTGCTGTTGTCTGTGTGGAGCTGCATCCGGGTTCTCCATTTGTCTCCCAATTCCCAGGCTGGTAGGTTATCTGGCTTTCTCAACTATCTATCGATAGGGTGTGGGTGAGTGGTAGACTCTGGATAGAGCTGGAGAATGAGGGGAGAATAGGTTTTAAGGAACATTAACGGAGAATGGGATGATTCTGTGAGCCGGTGGAATGAAATGGCATCCTATGTTGTCAGAATAAATAGAGATGGGCAGTTGGAACTGAGAGTGGAAATGGGGAGTGGGATCTGAGAGAAAGTGACCTGCCTGAAGGTGAGCTGAGTGGTCTGAGCTAATCCATAACTACAAACATTGCATGGTGCCGACATTCTGAAATCTGTTACAGATGATCAAAGATGCTGTGCACACACACAGATAAACAGACAGACACACACAAACTCTCATGCAATACAAGACACACACACACACACAAAATCATACACTCATATACTCACACACACAGACTGACAGTCTCTCTCTCACACACACACACACACACACACACACACAGAATCAGACACAGACTCACACACACACATGCGAGCACAGACACCACCATACGAAGGAAGAAAGTCAAGGCTGTAGAGAAACTGCAGTCAATGTCCGTATGGATAAGGCACTCGTTATGGTTTGTAACTTCAAAGCATTAAACAAATTCAAAGGAAGACACGAGGGTATGGGAATGTGAGGTCTGGCTTCCAGTTTACTTTAAGTGAGGCATGCACATATCACCTGGTAGTGTGATGATGTATGCAATTAATGTATTTTTTCATATAATCCATAATTAATTACTTAAACAAACAAGAATGCTTAATCAGTCAATATATATACAAAACTACTCAATATTACTGAAATATTAAATGCATAATAGCACCAGTGCATGGTGAACTGGAAAAGCTGGTGTTGTACCCCTTAGAGCCGAGACGGTGAAGGAGAGGCTTAACAAAGAGTATAAAATTATTCCTGGAGATCAGCAGAAATTCCACAGCAGAAGTAACTAAACCTTCTCATTAGCAGAGTTATCAAAAGCTAAAGAGCAGAGATTTAGGGTATTGGGTAAAAGATTTAGAATGGATATAAAGAGGAACGTTTTCATCAAGGTGTGGTTGGAATCTGGAACAGGCTGTCAGAGTGGGTGGTGAATGAAGATAATCTTATCTAGACACGTCTGGTGTGGAGGCACCAATGAAGATCAGACAAAGCTGCAGAGGGTTGTAAACTTAGCCATCTCCATCATGAGCGCTAGCCTCCCCACCACTGAAGACATCGTCAAAAGGTGATGACTTGGTAAGACGTCATCCATCAGTAAAGACTGTCAGCACCCAGGACATGCCCTCTTCCCATCACTACCGTCAGGGAGGAGGTACAGAGCCTAAAGGGGCATACTCGAGAATTCAGACTTGAAATATTACCTTTGATTTTCTTTCCACTGATGTTGCAGGACCTGCTGAGTGTTTCCAGTACAATATTTTCTGTTTACATTTCAGGTTTTAACTCAGCTGAATTGTC
Organism: Hypanus sabinus; assembly: GCF_030144855.1. NCBI lineage: Eukaryota > Metazoa > Chordata > Chondrichthyes > Myliobatiformes > Dasyatidae > Hypanus > Hypanus sabinus. The sequence continues at coordinate 86,815,586 of NC_082721.1, forward strand.
TATGTAAATATAAGTACTTTATTTTTCTTCTGCTGTTGGATATAAATAGTCTATATTTCAGCCAACATCTATTCTGTACGTATGAAACTTCCATTTCTGTTCTTCATTCTATAATTACATGATGTAAATTTGCAAATTTAAAATCTCTCAAAACAATAAATAAGAAATGTTAAAGAAAAATTTCAAATCTGTTCTTAAACTTTAATTAAATCAAGGAAATAAATTGCATTATATTTTGGCTGCAGTTTTAGTAAGGCAACTTTTGCCTGTGTAGTACAGGTTGATGCTTAATCAACAGTCGAGCTTCTTCCCCTCTGCCATTAGATTTTCGAATGGCCAATGAACTATCAACCCCCCCTCACTACTTTGCTCTCTTTTTGCATTACTTATTTAATTTTCAGTGTATTTCTTATTGTAGCTTATAGTATTTTTGCCACAAAACAACAAATTTCATGACATTTGTCAGTGATAATCATCATGATTCTGGTTCTGACTAAATTGCTAAGGCTTAGAAGAGTATGGACCAAGTGCTGTTGTATGGCGTTAGTGTAGATAAGTACCTGATTTATGGTTTGGATGTGGTGGGTAAAGGGCCTTTCCTGTCCTGTGTGTTTCTATCACTCTGCTGTATGAGGAGGAACTGGTTCCTTTGACTGGAGATCTGTATTCAGAGAAAGCAAATGTAAGGTAATTATTGAAACAACCCAAGGACACAGAGGAATCATGTCAAGTCAAAGTCAAAGACAAAGTAAATTTATTATCAAGCTATGTACAATGTATGTCATCATGTACTACCATTTTCTTGCAGGCATTTACAGGAAAGTAAAAATTACAGACTAACTATTAACTATTGTGCAAAGGAAGACAGCTTTTGCAAACAAATAAAGCACCAAGAATGCAAGTTGTAGCATCCTAGAAAGTGAGTCTGTAGGCTGAGGAATCAGTCAGAGTTGAGGTGAGTGAAGTTATCCATGCTGGTTCAGAAGCTTGATAGTTGTCTAGAAGCAAGGGTGTCTGGAATTTAAAAGCAAGGATGTAATGTTGAGACTTTATGAAGCACTGGTGAGGCCTCAATTGGAGTATTGTGAGCAGGTTTGGGCCCCTTATCTTAGAAGGATGTGCTGAAATTGGAGAGTGTTCAAAGGGGGTTCATGAAAATGATTCCAGGATTGAATGGATTGTCATATGAAGAACATTTGATGGCTCTGGGCCTGTATTCATTGGAATTTAGAAGAATGATGGTTGACCTAATTGAAACCTATGAACTGGAGAAAGGCCTTAATGGAGTGGATGTGGAGAGGCTGTTTCCGAGGTCTAAGACCAAAAGACACAGCCTCAGAGTAGAGGGGCATCCTTTTAGAACAGAGATGAGGAGGAATTTTTTAGCCAGAGAGTGGTGAATCAGTGCAATTCTTGGACACAGGCAGCTGTGGAGGCTTTTTTATGTATATTTAGGGCAGAGGTTGATAGATTCTTGTTTAGTCAGGGCATGAAAGGTTGCAGGGAGAAGGCCAGAGAGCGCAGCTTAGAGTAAAATTGGATCAGCCATGATGAAATGACAAATAGACTTGATGGACCAAATGGCCTAATTCTGCTCCATTATCTTATGGTCTTATGTTTGCAGGGTAATAACTGTTCCTGAAGCTGGTGGTTTCTTCACAAACCAGTTTTTGTGGTCTGAAAGGCTGGCTGGAAGCAGATTCAAATGGAAGTTTCAAAAGGGAATTGTATCAATATTTGAAAGATAACAAAACTTTTACTGGTTGAGGGGGTGGAATGAATAGAATTGTTTGTCCAAAGAGTTGACACAAATTGTGATAGGCCAATAGCTTCCTTCTGTACCTTAATAAGTTATGTAGAATCTAATTTGTCCAATGGAGTTGAAAACTTAGGCAACAAGGCAACCTATTTGCACAGAGCAAGATCCAAAATAAGCAATGTGTCAATAGTCAGCTTGGTCAACTGAAAGGTACATATTGAGCCAGAAAATGCTAATGACTTCCTGTGAATGACTGCTGCCTGGCATTTTGTGTGTGTTGCTTGGATTTCCAGCATCTGCAGATTTTCTCTTGTTTGTTAATGATAACGACTTCCCTGTTTTTATTCCCCTAGAATTGAAGTTAGGGAAATTTTTGCATTTGCCAGAGAGGATAAAATGGTGCTATAGTTTACATGGATTCAGAAAAGTCAAAGTGCATCATTTACATTATGTTACAGATGAGAAGGGGAGAGGGGAGGAGAGAGAGAGAGGTGGGAGAGAGGGGGAGGAGGAGAGAGAGTGGGAGGGGGAGAGAGAGAGAGAGAGTGAGAGAGAGAGAGGGAGGGTTGTGGTGGTGGGAGGAAGGGAAGGAGAGAGAGAGAACTTGCAGTTTGTAATTTGTCCAGCAGATGGTTGCTTTGAGACATAGAATCAATAGGTTTCCATCACCTTGTTTTCATTGTGAAAAAAAATCTTAATTGGGGAAAAGAAGGGTAACGCGCTCAAAGTTGTCAGGGTTATGATGGTATGAGATGTTTTTACTAAGATGCAAGACCAGGTCGAAGAGAGCCATGAATACAAGCCACACTAAATAGTTCCAGCAGGGATTTCTGGAGAAACATCTTAGCATGTGAGTGGGAGTTGTTCTTTTAACCAATTTTGAATCTCCTCTGCATCTACTACATATTGATAATTATAAAGTGTCTGTGGGTCCATGTTCAGGGGGCAGTCAGGAACCATTGATATCGAGTCACATGCAGGCCCCATGGTAGAGCCAGTGGTACACTACCAGAGATCCGAGTGCAATCCTGACCTCCTGCGCTGTCTGTGTGGAGTTTGCACGTACTCTATATTGCCATGAGGGGTTCCACTGTGAACTTTGGTTTCCTCCCACTTGAAAACAACGGTTTCATTGACCTGTAAGCTGCCACTGGTAACTAGGTGAGTGGTAGAATTTGGGATTGTGCTGGAAGGAAATGAAAGGAGAATAAAGTGAGATGAGTATTTAATTATTTATTTTTTATTGAGATACGGCAGAGAATAGCTTTAAGCCATACCAACAGGCAAACCCAAATTTAACCGTGGCCTAATCAAGAAACAAGTTACAATGACCAACTAACCTACCAACCTGTACGCTTTTGGACTGTGGGAGGAAACTGGAGCAAATATAGTGTATTTGAATACGAGGGGTGATTGATAAGTTTGTGGCCTAAGGTAGAAGGAGTCACATTTATTTTTCCTTCATTTACACACTTAGTCCAACGGTAGTGGACCAAACGGATCCGTTCTTTGTAGAAGTCGGTGTCTTGGATCTCCAGGAGTGATCCACAGCAAGGGTGATTGATAAGTTTGTGGCCTAGAGTAGAAGGAGACGAGTTATTAACTTCAAACTTCCTGCATTTTCACTCATAGAGTTGAATGACACGAGCAGGTAACAAGAGCTGTATAACTCATCTCCTTCTACCTTAAGCCACAAACTTATCAATCACCCCTGCTGTGAACCACCTGGAGGTCCAAGACGCTCTCGTTACATGCTCGTGCAGTTCAACTCTTTAGTGATTATGCAGAAAGCTTGAAGTTAATAACTCATCTCCTTCTATCAGATCCGTGTGCTCCACGACCACTGGACTAAGTGTGTAAATGTAGGAGGGGACTATGTTGAAAAATAAATGTGCTAAGTTTTCTAAAATTGACTCCTTCTACCTTAGGCCACAAACTTATCAATCACCCCTGGTATGTAGTGGAACCTCACATTTCTCTGCATGTTTTGATGTACTTGTGGCAAATAAAGCTAATCTTTTTCATCTTTTCATTCTTGGTTGTGCTACTTCACCCACCAGGGTTGGCAGTGAGTCCCTGATGATTGGAGGGATCTGGATAGGGTGCTGCTGGGAGCTAGGAACAGGATTGGTCTTTGACTGGCTTCAGGCAGATGCGATCATGAGTCTGATGTTCCAATTTCTAAATGGTTTGATAGGAGAGATTAGAGAAAGCAGAGGTGGTGAACAGGAAATGATTCAATGTTCTTTGGAATGCAAAGACTGCAATAGACAGGAAACAGTTACCTCTGTTCACCAACACACACAAAATGCTGGGGGATCTCAGCAGACAAGGTAGCATCTATGGAAAAAAGTACAGTCGACAAATTGGGTCGAGACCTTTTGGCAGGACTGGAGTAAAAAAGATGAGGAGTAGATTTAAAAGCTGGGGGCTTGGAGAGAAAAGCACAAGGTGATTGGTGAAACCAGGAGGGGGAGGGATGATGTAAAGATCTGGGAAGTTGATTGGTGAAAGAGATACAGGGCTGGAGAAGAGGGCATATAATAGAAAACTGAAGACCATAGAAGAAAGAAAAGGGGGCGGAGGACCAGAAAGAGGCAATGGACAGGCAAGGAGATGAGGTGAGACAGTGAAAAGGGGATGGGGGAATGGTGAAGGAGAGGTGGTGGGGGCATGACTGGAAGTTCAAGAAATTGATATTCATGCCATCGGGTTGGAGGCTACCCAGATGGAATACAAGGTGTTGTTCTTCCAACCTGAGTGTGCCTCATTGCGACAGTAGAGGAGGCCATGGATTGACATTAAACATTGTGCAAGTTAACATGCATTTGTGTAGCTGACAAATTGAAATGGACTTGGGACCAGGGTCGTTGATGACAATTCCTTTCACCTCTTCATCAATTATCTCTCTCGTACAGCTGGCTTGGGTTCATTCATAGTATTCAAAAAATAAGAATTGGCATTCTTTTTTTCAATAGCACAATGTCCAGATTTTGGCATTGTCTGTATTGATACAATATGTATCTCTGGTTGGTTGATGTGCTATGCTGATGCCTATCTGAATGCGCCTAGGCTTGAGATTGTATTGTCACTGAAGCAGGGCGAATGTTCTACCCGGAGCCTTTGCACCTGGGTAAATGAAATCTGAAATCAACTAGCGCTAAATTATATGTAGGGATTTACAGGAGTGAAAAGAATAAGTGGTTCTATAGGGTGGTTGATGTTCGAAACTCTCATCAATAAGCCATGTGTTATATGACACCAACTATTAACTTAATATCTGAGATTGATAAATGTTTATTTTCCACAGGTATTGAGGGATATGGGGCAAAGATGGGTGTGTGCAGGGAGGATACATATCCACCACCATTTTATGGAAGGTGGGTCAGGCTAAGGGCCATAAGACCATAATTCATAGGAGCAGAAGTAGGTTATTCGGCCTGTTGAGTCTGTTCCAACATTCGATCACAACTGATTTATTATCTCTCAACCCCATTCTCTTGCATTCTCCCCATAAACTGTGATGCCCTTATTAACTAAGAGCCTACTCAACCTTCACTTTAAATATACCCAATGACTTGGCCTCCACAGCCATCTGTGACAATGAATTCCATAGATTCACTACCCACTAGTTAAAGAAATTCCTCTTCATCTATGTTCTAAAAGGACATTGTTGTATTCCAAGGCCGTGCCCTCTGGTCCTAGACTGTCTCACTATTGGAAACATCCTCTCTATGTCTACCCTGTCTAGGCTTTTCAAAGAGCTGAGAGAGATGAATGACTTCCCTTGTCTCTCAACAACTTTTCCAGAGATCTTATGGATGGTCTCTTAAACATAGAAACATCGAAAATAGGTGCAGGAGTAGGCCATTCGGCCCTTCGAGCCTGCACCGCCATTCAGTACGATCATGGCTGATCATCCAACTCAGAACCCTGTACCTACTTTCTCTCCATACCCTCTGATCCCTTTAGCCACAAGGGCCATATCTAACTTCCTCTTAAATATAGCCAATGAACCGGCCTCAACTGTTTCCTGTGGCAGAGAATTCCACAGATTCACCACTCTCTGTGAGAAGAAGTTTTTCCTCATCTCGGTCCTAAAACGCTTCCCCTTTATCCTTAAACTGTGACCCCTCGTTCTGGACTTCCCCAACATCGGAAACAATCTTCCTGCATCTAGCCTGTTCAATCCCTTTAGAATTTTATACGTTTCAATAAGATCCCCCCTCAATCTTCTAAATTTCAGTGAGTATAAGCCTAGTCGATCCAGTCTTTCTTCATATGAAAGTCCTGCCATCCCAGGAATCAATCTGGTGAACCTTCTCTGTACTCCCTCTATGGCAAGGATGTCTTTCCTCAGATTAGGGGACCAAAACTGCACACAATATTCTAGGTGCGGTCTCACCAAGGCCTTGTACAAATGCAGTAGAACTTCCCTGCTCCTGTACTCAAATCCTTTTGCTATGAATGCCAACATACCATTTGCCTTTTTCACCACCTGCTGTACCTGCATGCCCACCTTCAATGACTGGTGTACAATGACACCCAGGTCTCGTTGCATCTCCCCTTTTCCTAATCGGCCACAGTTCAGATAATAATCTGTTTTCCTGTTCTTGCAACCAAAGTGGATAACCTCACATTTATCCACATTAAATTGCATCTGCCATGAATTTGCCGACTCACTTAACCTATCCAAGTCACCCTGCATCCTCTTAGCATCCTCCTCACAGCTAACACCGCCGCCCAGCTTCGAGTCATCCGCGAACTTGGAAATGTTGCATTTAATTCCCTCGTCCAAATCATTAATATATATTGTAAACAACTGGGGTCCCAGCACTGAGCCTTGTGGTACCCCACTAGTCACTGCCTACCATTCTGAAGAGGTCCCATTTATTCCCACTCTTTGTTTCCTGTCTGCCAACCAATTCTCTATCCACATCAATACCATGTGCTTTAAGGTTTCACACTAATCTCCTGTGTGGGACCTTGTCAAAAGCCTTTTGAAAATCTAAATATACTACATCCACTGGCTCTCCCCTATCCACTCTACTAGTTACATCTTCAAAAAATTCTATAAGATTCGTCAGACATGATTTTCCTTTCACAAATCCATGCTGACTTTGTCCGATGATTTCACCTCTTTCCAAATGTGCTGTTATCACATCTTTGATAACAGACTCTAACATTTTCCCCACCACCAATGTCAGACTAACCAGTTTATAATTCCCTGGTTTCTCTCTCCCTTCTTTTTTAAAAAATGGAGTTACATTAGCCACCCTCCAATCCTCAGGAACTAATCCAGAATCTAAGGAGTTTTGAAAAATTATCACTATTGCATCCACTATTTCTTGGGCTACTTCCTTAAGCACTCTGGATATGCAGACCATCTGGCCCTGGGGATTTATCTGCCTTTAATCCCTTCAATTTACCTAACATCACTTCCCTACTAACATGTATTTCCCTCAGTTCCTCCATCTCACTACACCCTTGGTTCCTTACTATTTCCGGAAGATTATTTATGTCCTCCTTAGTGAAGACAGAACCAAAGTAGTTATTCAATTGGTCTGCCATGTCTTTGTTCCCTATGATCAATTCACCTGTTTCTGACTGTAAAGGACCTACATTTGTCTTGACCAATCTTTTTCTTTTCATGTATCTATAAAAGCTTTTACAGTCAGTTTTTATGTTCCCTGCCAGCTTTCTCTCATAATCTTTTTTCCCTTTCCTAATTAAGTCCTTTGTCCTCCTCTGCTGGTCTCTGAATTTCTCCCAATCCTCAGGTGTGCCGCTTTTTTGGGCTAATTTATATGTTTCTTCTTTGGACTTGATACTATCCCTAATTTCCCTTGTCAGCCACGGGTGCACTACCTTCCCTGGTTTATTCTTTTGCCAAACTAGGATGAACAATTGTTGTAGTTCATCCATGCGATATTTAAATGCTTGCCATTGCATATCCACCGTCAACCCTTTAAGTATCATTTGCCAGTCTATCTTAGCTAATTCACATCTCATACCTTCAAAGTTACCCTTCTTTAAGTTCAGAACCTTTGTTTCTGAATTAACTATGTCACTCTCCATCTTAATGAAGAATTCCACCATATTATGGTCACTCTTACCCAATGGGCCTCGCACGACAAGATTGCTAACTAACGCTTCCTCATTGCTCAATACCCAATCTAGAATGGCCTGCTCTTTAGTTGGTTCCTCAACATGTTGGTTCAGAAAACCATCCCGCATACATTCCAAGAAATCCTCTTCCTCAGCACCCTTACCAATTTGGTTCACCCAATCTATATGTAAATTGAAGTCACCCATTATAACTACTGTTCCTTTATTGCACGTATCTCTAATTTCCTGTTTAATGCCGTCCCCAACCTCACTACTACTGTTAGGTGGCCTGTACACAACTCCCATCAGCGTTTTCTGCCCCTTAGTGTTATGCAGCTCTACCCATATCGATTCCACATCCTCCAGGCTAATGTCCTTCCTTTCTATTGCGTTAATCTCCTCTCTAGCCAGCAATGCTACCCCACCTCCTTTTCTTTCCTGTCAGTCCCTCCTGAATATTGAATATCCCTGGATGTTGAGCTCCCATCCTTGGTCACCCTGGAGCCATGTCTCTGTGATCCCAACTATATCATATTCATTAATAACTATGTGCACATTCAATTCATCCACCTTGTTATGAATGCTCCTCGCATTGACACACAAAGCCTTCAGGCTTGTTTATACAACACTCTTAGCCCTTATACAATTATGTTGAAAAGTGACCCTTTTTGTTTTTTGCCCTGGATTTGCCTGCCTGCCACTTTTACTTTTCACCTTACTACTTTTTGCTTCGACACTCATTTTACACCCCTCTGTCTCTCTGCACTTGTTCCCATTCCCCTGCCACATTCTTCTGCCTATCTAAAGCAGAAGAAAAGAAGAATGCCAGGGAAGAAAGTAAAAGATAGCATTCAAAACTTTAAATAGGTTTGCTAAAAACAAACTCTTCCCACTGGCAGGATGGTTGACTATAGAACATGGAATGAAAGAGGAAACCGAATCTCTAACAAAGTGCTGGAAGATCCCAACAGGTCAGGTAGCACCTATGGAGCCAAATGAACAATCAATGTTTGGATCAAGTTCCCTTGTCTGGAGAGACACCCATCGAGTTCCTCCTGTGCTTTGTGTGTTGCGCCAGGTTCCAGAAATGACAATCTCTTGTCATATATGGCGATATGAGGTATTCTTTGAATTGGACACTTTGTTGGCTTCTGAAATGTGCTGCCTTAAAGGACAGTGAATCCTGTAAATTCAACTGGTGGAACTTGAGAAGGATAAAAGTTTGGGGAAAGTCCGACACTGGAGCAATAAACTCCAGTGTTATGTGATTTGTTCGTTGAGCTCTTTGGGAAATGATTTTCAAAATCTGCTGTGAATGTAAGACGATGAACTGATCTCTAAGAATCAAGGGGAATTTTATTCTCTGCAAGGTTTGTTTCTGCTGACAGGAAGCAATGCTGATAGAAAATTGATGAGGTTTGGGGCTGAAATATTTCCTCTAGATCAAACTGTGGAGATCACCTGACCGGAGGGGATGGGTGTTGTCGACACAAACAAAATTGTCGCACCAGTCTGTGGTGCGCGAGGTTGTGTAGTGTTGGAGCTGCTACTCAGCAGGAAACTGACAGGCTTCACAGAGAGAAGAGCGGTGCTGGAGGGCACTTGTGAGACGCTACCTCCTGTGTCCTGTGTCAATGACAGCAGCAGTCTGCGAGGCAGAACAATGGGGATGAAGCGTTGGTTATTCTGCGGGGGACAACAAGGTAAGAGACAACCTGCTTCCAATTCTTCTGAATCTCCTGACCAACACAGCAGGCAATGGCAGAACATTTGTTTCCTGTGGTGGCTGGTTTTATTCAGCTGGTAGGCTTAACATGAATATAAAGCTTTGAAATAATGTTCTCTTCTTTTCATGACTGTAGCTTGCCTTTGCCCTCATGCCATCTGGATTTAAAAGTACTTTGTAGAAAATCTCCCGAAAACCCATCAAGGTCCTTGGCGTAGATTGTGTCTGATATCCAGAAACAAGTTTTCCTCTTTCCAAACCCACAACTCCACTAATCTCTAGAGGACAAGGGTGTTTTGAATGCCAGCACCTTTAGGTTTCCCTCCATGCCATCCTGATTTGGAAACTTTTCCCTGTAGCTGGATAAAACTCATGGCATTCCCTCCATAGCCAAACAGAGGGGACACCTCCATCAGAAGGGCAGTAATGGTTCAAGAAGGTAACTCACCACTACCCTCTCAAACGCAGCTGGGGATTGACAGTAAACACTGGTCTCTCCATAAAAGGGACTGAGTTTATGTCATCACTAAATGTCTATTCTTTTATTAGGACACAAGCATGAAGATATTTTTAATTGGTTTACTTTGCCGGGTAATTTTCTCAGGACCCATTTGCTTTCCCATACAACCTTTAGTTAATGGGTGCACGATGACGAGGCAACGAACGGGTGAGATATTGTAGGCAGGTGGAAAATCTGAGGAAGGTGGTGATGTTTCAGAAAGCTTGGTGGTTTACCATTGTATCTCTGCATTGTCTAATATTTTATATTTTGCATACTGGCATTTGAATGACTTGGATTCTCATAATGTTTTTGGTGATTATAGGTGAGTTCAGAGCACCTTGCAGTGAATTTATGAAATGCTTTTAGACTGCTGTCACTGAAGCAAAACAGGATGAAGACTGCGGTGACCAATTTCTGTACAGTACGATCCCCATCCATATCTTGATTGTGAGAGAGGCTATAACACCAGTGTTAGAGTGATGCATAGCTGGAACATGGATCTTTTATAACTGCAGATGATAGTTATATCCACCTCAAAGATTCAACGTATATTTATTATCAAAGTATGTACGCAGTATACAAACCTGACATTCATCTTCCCCACAGACAGCCATGAATCAAAGAAAACCATGGAATCTGTTCAGAGAAGACATCAACTCTCTCCCCCACAAACAAAAAAATAACTAAATGGCACAACTGACAGCAAAAACACGGAATATAAGACACAAAATTGAAAAAGTCCAGGCAAATTCTGTTCAGCTCAGTATTTGTTATCTGCAGTCTGCCCGGATTCAAAATCACCCAAAATAGCAAAAAAAAGCTATGAACAAAAACTAGAAAAAGCATCATAACATGGACTACAGAGGCCAATCCCCAAACAGCAGTGATTAACCCAAACAAGTTCTGGCTCAAAACCCAGATCTCAGCACCATCCTCTCACAGCAATGAGAGAGAGAGAGCGAGAGTGAGAGAGAGGGACAGACCACTTGAATGCAGGGACCAACCTCCTGGAGTAGTGAGTAAGAGGGAAAGAGAGAGAGAGAGAGAGAGAGAGAGAGAGAGAGAAAGAGGGAGACAGTCACACAGCAGTGAACAAGAGCCTAATGGATGGTGTTGAATCCCTCACCCCACTGCTGCACTCACCTCAATGACTTCAAACTTCCTTGGCATCTTAATCTGTGAGATTGGCGAAAAATGAAGTTGATTGAGACTGCAAAGTGCTTGAGAGATTAGAGAGGACCACAGTTTCACGACGAAGTTGTTAGCTCTATTACTCTGATGTGAATCTCACTGGTTTCATCGTAGGGTGGGATTTGAGCTCAGACTTTGCGGCTTGCAGCCAAACAAGCTATGGGTCGTGCCACAAGTGTCGAGGGGTAAACTTTAGGAGAGGTTTTGCCAAGTTAATGAAATTCTTATTTGCAATTAAGAAAATAATTGAAAATTATTTGCCCTAATTTATTCTTTGCCCTAATGGGAAATGCCTTTCAAGATAATGTAGATTAAATTTAGTGCATTGTAGATAGTCACAATGTATTATTGGGCACACTTTATCAGCAATTTTACTTACTGCCTGTTATGCTGCTGGCAGTGGTCAGGGCTTCCCTCATCGTGTCAGTAGCTTCCTCTTGGCTTTCACCACTGTCAGTCATGCAAGTCCCAGGAGGAGTCTCAGGGATACAGTCACACTAAGATGTAGGATGATTCTCCATTGTTGTTTCCGTAACATTTTTGTTTTGCCTGAGCTAAACCCCCAACCTAGATGACAGGTGGATCACTCAGTCTGTCCTCTACCCTTTGACCTGTTTGACATGGGTGACCCTACCAAGAACCAAAGCAAAAAGCCCTGACTCCAGGCAATATAGCTCTCTGGGTCATTGAGGCACGCAAGCCTCCAAACCCTACGACAAGGTTGTGGTGCTCTTGGAGGTCAGCAATTTTACTGGAACACAAATGGACCTCTTCTTCTTCTACTATTCACATGACCCCTCAGCAAGTGCCCTAGCTGGAGTAAGCCATTCGGCCCCTTTTTCCTGTGCTATCACAAAATAAAATCATGGCTGACATTATGTCTCAACGCAGCTCTCTCGTACTAACTGCACAGTCCTTGATTCCCCCAGTACTCAAAAGTCTAACATTACGGGTCTTACCTGTCTTCTGTAGAAGCAGATATGACAGTGGTCCTCGGGAAATTGTTAGGTAGACACATGAGCATGCAGGGACTGGAGAGATATGGATTTACTTTAATTTGATATCAGGTTTGGTACAGGCATGATGGACAGAAAGTCCCATCCCTGTACTGTACCATTCCATGTTCCATATTCACAAAACTCTGGTTGGGCCTCAGATGGAGTAGACGAGCAAGAGCAAGATCTTGGAGTGGGTCTACGGAACTGTACTCAAACTACCCTGGGGTGAGGGACTCCGATTAACATGGCAAGCCTGGAGAGGCTGAGGTTGTTATTCCAAGAGCAGGCAGGCTTCAACAGGATCAGCAACAGAGGCACAGAGAGTTACAAAGAGCTCACAGGGAGGGAACAAGTTAGGAGAGATGTACCCACTGAACATCGAAAGTAGAACAGTACATTCAAAGTTCAAAATAAATTTATTATCAAAGTATGTATATGTCACCATATAGCACCCTGAGTTTCATTTCCTTGCAGGCATTCACAAAGAATGAAAAATTGCTCACAAAGACTGTTAAGCAACTATTGTGTGAAAAAAGACAAACTTTACTTTACTTTATTGTCACCAAACAATTGATACTAGAGTGTACAATCATCACAGCAATATTTGATTCTGCGCTTCACGCTCCCTGAAGTAACAATCAAAACTGTGTAAATACAAAAAAAAATAAACAATAAATTATAATATAGATAAGAAATAGTACAGCACTGGAATAGGTCATTCAGTTCCTAGTGCCCATTCCAACCCTAACGCTTAATTAAATGGTTCAATCCCATCCTCCTGCACATGGCCTGTATACTCTCATTCGCTGCCTGCTCACGTCTCAGTCTTAATAACTCTTAAATATTGCTGTTGTACCTGTTTCCATCAGCACACCTAGCAGAGCATTCCACTCTGTGTGTCAAAAATGCGCCAGGTAGATCTGAAGGCCTTTTTATATTTGGCAACTCCACCCTGGGAAAGTGACTCTAGCTGTCTGCCCTGTCTGTGCCCCTCAGAATTTCCAGCAAGTTGCCCCTCAGCTTCCAACCTGCTAGTAAACCAACACAACAGCTGGATAAACTTGGGTGTCTTCTCTGGAGTGTCAGAGGCTGACGGTAGATCTGATAGTGGTTTACAAAATTATGAGAGGCATAGATAGACTGGACAGAGAATATCATTTTCCAGGATTGAAATATCTAATACCACAGGGCATGCATTGAGGTTGACGGCGGGGGTGGGGGGGTAGGTCAGGGGGGATGTGAGGGGTAAATTTTTTACTCAGAGAGTAATGGATGCCTGGAATGTACTGCCTGATATGGTGGTAAATGCAAATACATTAGAAGCTTTTAAGAGACATTTGCATAGGTACATGGATGCAAGGGAGATGGAGGGATAGGGAGATTGTGTAGGTAGGAGCGAATATTCTTAATATTTACTTTTCAGCTGGTTCAGCTCAATATTGTGGGCTGAAGGGCCTGTTCCTGTGCTCTGCTGTTCAGTGGAATATGTTTACTTAATTACCACACATAGACAGAAAGCCATTCAGCCCATTAGTGCATGTCAGCCCCTGGCAGAGCAAACCCATTAGTCGCATCTTTTAGAATGTTGGAGCCGTGCAGTTTCGAGACGAAGAGTAAACAGTTTGACTCATAAAGATGGAGAGGAGCTTCAGGGAGTGGTCACAAGAAAATGGTTACGGGGCTATTGGGATGAAAGTAAAGGAAGTGAGATAAATCAAATGAACAAAACCATAATCATGTATGTACTGTAAACAAAATCAGCAAGGGCTGGAAACACCAGCAGACCTAAATGTTTTTCACCTGAAACCTTGGCTCTGTGTCTCTCCCCACAGATGCTAGCTGACATGCTCAGTGTTCCCAACATGTTCTGTTTTCATCCCAGATTTTCAAAATCTGCAGTTCCTTTAGCTTTCAATTAAATGAACAAACCCTGGGTTTGCCAGTCATGAGGCATTTTAGTAAAAAAAAATCATTTTTATAACTTAAGCAAATCAAGAATAACATGTTCATGAAATTACGCAGCACAGACGCCAGCTCACAACTTCAATTACTGGGATTCAGTTCTGACCTCAGATGCTGTCAGTTTGGAGTTTGCATGTTCTCTCTGTGTCTGTGTAGGTTTCCCTTGGATGCTTGGGCTTCATTGCACATCCCAAAGACGTGCTGGTTTCCAGTCTATCTGGACACTAAATTGCTTTGAGTGTTAGGATATGGACGGGGAGTGATTTGGTGAGAATGTGGGGGAATGAAAAGTCAGGGTTTAGTGTAAATGGATGGCCAATTATTGTTGCAGTCTCAAAGGGCCAAAGGGCCTGCTGTTGTGCTGTAACTATAACCCCAACAAAAATTTAAAATCATTCCATATGGTAAGTTCACTTCCTTTTTGCTGGCTAAACCAATGGCCAGGAATCTCTATTATAATCATTAGCATCTTCAATTCTGTGTCCAGTGCAACATGCTGTATAATTCGGGAAACTGTTTGTCTAGCTTACTGCAGGGAATCCTGGAAGCCCAGGCCTGTTTCTGGGAATGAGAAATAAGTAGTAGGATATCAGCTGTTATAGGGCTGAATGGTCTCTCCTGTGCAGTATCATTCTTGGATCCTGAATCTGTTATTGTGTGGATCCAAATCAGCTGCAATTAACCAGATCAATCATAACCCTCACATTGGAATTTGGTGAGAAAAGCTCTCGCACATCAATAAACTACTTACTCATTTGAGTAAAGTGGTCTGTGGATAACTGTTCCAATCCATGGTTGTAGATAGTATCCATGATTTGGTACTTTGAACTTTCAGTTCTGACCGAGGTCCATGGCTCATAACGAACTGTGAAGTCTGGTCAATCTACCAAAAGCCCGAATGTATGTAGTATCAGGCCCAAGGCAGCTTCCATCTCACAGCTGAATGGACCTCTCATACAATAAAATGGGCTCTTGCCTTCACAGTTTGCCCTGTTATGACCTTGCATCTTATCGCTGAGTGCCTGCACTCTTTTGGTAGCTTTTACAATTTATTCTGCACTGTTATTGTTTTACCTTATTCCAGCTCAGGGCGGTGTATAATGATTTGATGAGTGTGAATAGTATGCAGGACAAGCTTGTCTTGTATCTTGGTACAAACCAATCCCCATGCCATTGCCAGTAACAATCTGAGAGATGGGAGAGGAGTGGACGTACACAGGGCCTGAATTTGGTGCAGTGTTGAGGATCATTGCAAAGAGAAAGATCAGGGAAAAATTGGAATTCATTTTGTGTTCCATCAGAATCACAAGATGAAGCAATTGGCCCTGTGCAGAGCAATGGTGTAAGCTTTAGAATCTTTCAATGGATGTCTTCTCTTGTATATATGTCTTCCAGTGGGTTCCCTTCCTGCATCAGATGCCACTGAATACAACACAAAATCAGATACTTCAGGAGGGAGTTTGGTAACGCAGGTCTCAGTGAAGTGTAGTTCAACTCTACCTCCTCCAGTGTGTGGTAAAACTTGAGGTCTATTGTAAATCCTCAGCGTGCATGCTGAAGTTTGGTTGTATTGGTGTGGATCATGCTAGACCCGGTTCCTTGGATCCATTGCATATTTTCACCAACATGGGCCAGCTGCTATGCAGTCATAGAACAAATAAGAATGATACAAGCCCTTCAGCCCAACTTATCTATGCTGACCAAGGTGCTAACTAAAAGCCAGTTCTATTTTCCCATATTGGTCCATATCCCTCTAAACCTGCCGAATCACTTATCCAAATTCTTTTAACTGTTGTCATTGTACTTGCTTCAACCCATTTCTTTGGCAGCTCATTCCAAGTACACACCACCTGCACTTCTCTTTGTTCACCATTAATCGTGGTGAAGAGAGACTGTGAGGAAGATTAAATATCTCCACTGGCTGATGCAAAGTAATTCCTCAGATGCGTAAATGCATGCATTGGATCTTGGAATAAGTTTGCAGCGTGGAAGTCTATGACCAGTTTGATACTTTAATGTAAATTCTGAACCTTGTGCTCTTTCATTATTAACCCTATTTGACAGAAGTGGAGAAATTAATCCTGGAATGCACGCATTAAATGAACACTCTGATAGAGATGAAGAAATTTGGTTACAGTGAAGTAATGGGACTGAGCTGCATAGTCACCATTAGTACAGGTGGACCACAAGGAGCTATGTGCTTAGCCCCCTGCTCTACCTGTTTAACTCAGTACTGTGCAAAAGTCTTAGACACATGTACTATATAGCTAGGGTGCTTAAGACTTTTGCACAGTACTGTATCTAAGACCGTAAGATAGTTCCAATGCCATATTTAAGTTTGCCAATTACACCATTGTTATTGGCTGAATTAAAGGTGGTGATGAACCAACATATGGGCGGGAGATGGAAAATCTGGCTGAATGGTGTCATAAAGGTAACCTCTTACTCAACGTCAGCAAAACCAAAGAACTCAGGAGGAGGAAACCAGAAGTCCATGTGCCAGTCCTCATCAGGAGAATCAGAAATAGAGAGGGTCAATAACTTTAAATTCCTTGGCATTATCATTTCAGTTTATCTGTCTTGAGTCAAGCTTGTAAGATATTGGATGTAAGAATGCACACTAGTAATGTAAAATACACCAGCTTTATTGAAAGGGAGAGACCTTGGGCACAGTGATAATGGCCACACAGGTTCCTCTTTGGCAGCAGAGCGATCAGCAGGCCATTGGCACGCACCCACCAGGTTCGCCTCGATGTTTCAATCACCCCATCGCTTTAATCAGCGAATAATTGGCGAAATGGAGTTCAACATCAGCTCGTGCCCCATCTCGTAGTTTCTTCACCTTGAGGTTGGCGCTTGCTGCTTCCCAGAATCTTCTTGGAGAGTGCAAGACACTGGATCTCCAAATTGGAAACTGCAGGCTCTCGCAGTTCCAGAAACACATTGTGTGTGGTTTTTCATTGACGGTTTTGAGTTTCTTGAAGCTTACTGTGAATTTCCACAAGAAAATAAATCTCAGGGTAGTTTAAGGTGTTCTTTGATGATAAGTTTACTTTGAACTTTGAGGCTTCAGAGTAACTCCAGCATCTGTTTTTATTTTAATATAGTGCCAGTATCTGCAATATTTTGCTCTCATTTACAATAAAACAGCTGAGCCACTGCTAAATATCAGCCAAAACTACAAAGTAGATATGCAGCTTTCTCAATACACTAGCACGACTCACAGGATTTGTTTTTACAGTTTTGTTCATTTAAGTTCCCTTTTCACAGGGACGCTGTTATTTGTAGAATTGAAGAAAGGTGCTGCACGGTAGAAGATGCTTCTGTAACATTTTTGTAGTCCAGTGGAGGAATTCATTAGGTCAGGCAGCACCCATGCAGAGGAATAAACAGTTTATGTAACACTTTTGTAATCCAGTTGGAGCCTCGTTGGAATTTAAAAATAAGTAGCAAACTTTTCAAAGGATGTTTTGAAATTGGTTGTTAAGGATAGATCATAGCAAGGGCATTGAGGAGAATTCATTTCTCTACTTAGCTTACTCGCATGGGATCCCCTAACCTCACTTAAAGTACATACCATTTTAATGTCTGCTGCCTCTGGTGTATGTACAAAGCAGAAGAGCATAGTGTTCTGGGCAATGTTTATTTTACGTCAACTGTACTAGCATGTAATTGCTTAATCTTAATTGCTGTTTGTGGGAGCTTACTGTGCTCAGACTTGGTGCTGGGGCAACCATCAGAGCAGGAACTACACTTCAGAGGGAGGCCGGTAGCTGTGGGGCTGTTTTGGAACGTCTTGAGGTTGTGAAACATTTTCAGTTCCTTTTGAATTTTGCTTTGTCAGGTTTGTCTTCTGACTTTTGGGTTGGAAGCTCTTCTGTTCCTCTGGGCCACAGGGAGGAGACCACCTACAGGGAATTTGGTTCAATTCCTGCTAACAAACTTCTGAATTCCATAAACAATTTGAGTTAATTTGAAATCTATAGAGAGCTGACAATGGAGGCAAACTTTGCATTATTTTTCTTGCAGAAACCTTTTCCTGTGGAGTGTTGGGCAACTGGAAGCCACATTTCCTATCATCTCACATCAGCTTGGTTGTAACATCGCTCAGAAAGTCATGCATTTCTACGCTCTGCACGTTGCTTTCATAGCCAGTTCTCAAATATACCCCGGTGTGACATGGGCAGAGAGTGTCTGTGTCACATCAGTGTGTTGCAAGAGTATGTTTGTACATATGGAGTAATGCCATTTTACAATTTGAAATAACATTCACATACTGCAGAAGAGCTGAATTTCAGCAAGGTAATGTAAAATAATATAAATTAATGGTGAGGGACAATAAGATTGAAGTTTTGAAAAACAGCAAAGTTTTGGGTGAAGACAAAGTCATAAAAATATGTCTTCAAAGAACATATATATTACCGTACCTTACATTGCCTTGAGATCCATTTTCCTGCAAGCCTTGATAGAACATACATAAACGACTAATTCAGAAAAAAAAACACAAGCTGAGCAAATAAAAAAATAACTCTGAGAACATGAGTTGTAAAGAGTCATTGAAAATAATTCAGTAGGTTGTAGAATCAGCTGACAGCTGTGTTTGGTGATGTTATCCATTCTGGTCCAGGAGCCCAGCGATGTGGGACCTGAAGTCTCTCTACCTTGTGTCTGATGGTAGTAGCAAGATGAGAGCATGGCCTGGATAGTGGGAGTCCTTAATGATGCATGCTGCTTTCTTGTGGTAGTGCTTGATGTAAATGAGCTTGGTGGTGCAAAGGGCTTTGCCACTCCTTTCAGTAGACATTTTAATTCCTTGGCATAAGTGTTTCCACACCAGTCCATGATGCAGTCAGTTAGGATACCCTCCACTATGCACCTATAGAGTTTTTCAAAGTTTTTGGTAACATGGCGAATCCACATGAACGTCTAAGAAAGTAGAGGCACTGTCATACATGCTTTGTGCTGACACTTACGTTCTGGCCCCAGGACAGATCCTCTGACGTGATAATGCCAAGGAGATTGAAGCTACTGACCCTCTGCACCCACGATTGCCTAATGAGGGCTGGATCATGAGCGTCGTGCTTCTTCTTCCTGTTGTTGATAATTAGCTGTTTGATTTAGCTGACATTGAGTAAGAGATCATCTTGTGGCCCCAGACAACCAGATGTTCAACCTCCTTCCTACATGTCAATTTATCACCATCTTCGATTTCACCACTGACAGTGGGATCTTCAGCAAACTTAAATATGGCATTGGACCCGTACTTAGCCATACAATCATAGGTATAGAGTAAGTACGGGTATGAAGTTTTGATGAATTTTAGCAAGTGGAATTCCGACTGAACCACTACTGTAGTGAACTCTCTGGGCCTGTATGGGAGCCGGAGAGTGCCGGTCTCCAAGATTTCTAGAGCATCTTAATTGGTTAACTGTTGTTTAATTGTTTATTTGTTAAATTTATTTTGATGGGCTCAGGGATTCTGAGTCACATGCTCGATTTTAGTGGATGTTCCTTAGTGCTTATCACAGGGTCTGAGTTTGAAGAATATTTTGTCTCACGTTGTTGCTTGATTCTGTTAGAATTCCAGTGCATAAACACTGTTTGCCATCTCTATGCAGGAGTCTGCCTTTCCTCTGCACTTGGGTTCTATCCTTTTCCATTGCACACTCTGACAACTTCTGTACCTCCTGATTTGTACTTTTTGTCACCTGGACATTTCTAGTGAGGCCAACATTTATTACTTTTTTGTAATTACCCTAGACTGCTGGTTCTGTGTGAAGAAACAGAGTACTGTGTGATGTACTTTTCTGAGAGCACTGCCAGATTTGTAAGTTCTATGACTTAGACCCAGCAACAATGAAGGAACAGGGATATATTCCCAAGGCAGGGTTGTCTGCAAACTCAAGTAGAATCTGTAGGTGATGATGTCCCTTTGCATCTGCTGCCCTTGACTTGCTTGATGGTAGAGGTCATGTGCTTGTGAGGTGCACCCAGAGTAACTGCAGGATATTTTGTAGGTGGGACATACTGTAAAGGGGTGGGAAAGACTGTAAATGCTGGAGGGAGGGAATGATTAAATTGATGAAAGAACTGGCCATTTCAAGTGAATTGCTTTGTCCTGAGATGTGCTGAACCTCTTGCGGGTTGTTGGAGCAGCTCGTCCAAGCATTCTGTCACACTCCTGACATCAATGTCAGTACGGAAATCTCTTTGATAATGTCTGTGAGCATTAAGAATCTAAGAACACTGGTAATAGGGGATGAGAGGACCAAACAGCCCCTTAACACTGCTCCACTACAGATTATCTGACCATGGTTTCAACAATTCCCTTCCTGTAACCCCATTACCTTTAACCTTTCATGAGTCCAACTGTGGAAATGTTCAAAGACTCAGCGTCCACAACTCAATGGGATATATGGTCATGCAGCATAGAAACAGGCCCTTCAGCCCACTGAATTCATACTGGCCATCAATCACCCATTTACACATTCTGCACTCAATCTATTCATTATCCTGCAATCCCATCAATGCCTTTCTGGTTCTCTCACTCAGCTATGCTCTAGGGCAATGATCAGTGGCTAAGTAACCTCTCAATTTCTCCTTAAAAGAATTCCTTCTTTTCCCTCATCTTGGATGGGAAACTTCACATTTTAAAATGATGCCATCTAGTTCTACATTCTTCCATAATGGGAAGCACCCTCTTAGCATCTAGTCCAGGGGTCAGCAACCTTTACCACTGAAAGAGCCACTTGGACCCGTTTCCCACAGAAAAGAAACCACTGGGAGCCGCAAAACCCGTTTGACATTTAAAATGA
Source organism: Hypanus sabinus (assembly GCF_030144855.1). Lineage (NCBI taxonomy): Eukaryota > Metazoa > Chordata > Chondrichthyes > Myliobatiformes > Dasyatidae > Hypanus > Hypanus sabinus. The sequence goes on from NC_082721.1 coordinate 86,836,647, forward strand.
AATAACACTGCATACAACGTTTTGTTTTGCCTTTATGCTATGTATAAACAAACTATAATGTGTTGCATTTATGAAATTGATGAACTCCTGCAGAGAAAACGAAATTACATTTCTGCATGCAACAAAAACATTTTGAACTCCGAAAAAAAGACGTTGGGTTGAAGGTTACTTTTAAGTAAAATACTCAACGTCTATTTGAGTCCTTCTTGTATTTATGAAAAACGCCAAACTTAAATTTGCCGCCAGCAGCAAACCAAAAATAACGTCAGCCAGCTGTCAACCTGAAAAATAAAAGGACTATTTCACTGAACAATGAAAACATATGAATATACGTAAAATAATAGGCAATTAAAATATTTATCATACTTGTTCAGGTTGACTCACACCTGACAATGCAGTCGTATTCAGTAGAGATGAATCGATGCTTAGGGGAGTGACCAGGAAGGATAATGTGTTTTTTTCCTCTCTGAACTCACAAAAGCGTTTCCCAAACGATGTTTGCATTGCGATGATTGCAGAATGTAAATACTCCGAATTTATCATGTCGTGACCTTGTTTGAACTCTCTCAAATTGGGGAAGTGAGACAATGTGCCTTTCTGTAAATCTCTGGCAAGCAACGTCAATTTGCGCTCGAATGCCAAAACATCCTCCAACATGTGCAGGGCTGTACGTCCTTTCCCCTGAAGAGCTGTGTTCAGCGTGTTCAGGTGCGCTGTCATGTCTACCATGAAGTGTAGCTTTTCCAGCCACTCTGGCTGTTCCAGCTCAGGAAAGTTGAGCCCTTTGCTGCCCAGGAAAGTTTTCACTTCTTCCAGACACGCGACAAAGCGTTTCAGCACCTTCCCTCTGGACAGCCAGCGATAAAAACACGTTGTAGCGGTGTCAGTAAACTGCAGTCAAAGATAGCTTTATTCGAACTAAACAGCCTTGCTTTTAAGCCTCCCTCAACCCACCCCCCATGGGCGCGGATGCTGCAAAAGACACGTACTCACAAACCCCCGTAGGCTATCTCCCTTAGCCTGAACGCTGGCTAATTGTGAGCCGGTTCAGATGTGTCAGGAAATGGGTCGCCACAACGTCTTATTTAGATTGTACAAGATCACCATAATCTTCAAATTTAGATTTACATTTCAAAAACTAACAAACTAACATAAAATACATTTTAATTAAATACTGACCATGTAGCGGTGTGCTACACGCAGCGCTAAAATTACGACACGGAGTCGGTAACTGCAGTCGAAGGAAAAAACTTTATTCGAAAACTTCAGCCTCACTTTTAAGCCTCCCTCAACCTGCCCCCCATGGCGCAGAGGCTCCAAAGCTCTGTGCTCGCAAACCCCCGTAGACTATCTAATTGTGAGTCGGTTCAGATGTGCCAGGAAAAGGGTCGCCACAACCAATTATTTCCCAAAGCAACAGGGAGCCGCAGCACAGACGTAAAAGAGCCACATGTGGCTCCGGAGCCGCGGGTTGCCGACCCCCGATCTAGTCTGTCAGTCCCCACTTAGACATCATATGTTACATGAAGTTAACTCTTCAATCTACAGCCTGCTCTTGGAAAAACTCTACTACGTGGTCCACTTAACTCTCCTGTCAATGGTGATTACTAGGGTGTTGCTGATGGGTCAGCCGAGTAATGGTATTGATGTTGAATGTCAAAATAGTTGGTTGGACTGTCATCTGGAGAGTTTTTTTTAGCCTGACACTTGTCACATCATTTCCTTTCTGAGATAAATCGAACTTTTCAATAAGTAAAACTGTCCAGGACTTGTATACAGGTGTGGATTGCTTTACTTACTGAAGAGTTCAATCTATCTACGTGTTTATCTATTTATCTGTCGATCTGGTAGTTTACTTGTTCATTTATTTGCATTTATTTATTTATGTACACAGCCCAACGAGGCCGCACTGCCCAATTACACTACCAGGCTGCACGTGGCCTGAATGGTGGGGGTCCTGGATGATTGATACTGCTTTCTTGAGGCAGTACTCCGTATAAGTGTACTCACTGGTGGTGGTGGTGGGGGGGCTGTTGGTGCCTCTGATGGACTGGGCTGTATCCAATAGTTTCTGTAGTCTTTTCAAATCTGGACCACTGGTGCCTAAAGCAGGGGGCTTAACCAGGCTGTGATGCAACCAGTTAGGATACTCTCCTGGGTGAATCTATGGAAGTTTGTTGAAGCTTTTTTGACTAGGGTAAATGGATGGTTGATGCTTGGTAAGAGTCAATGGCTGGAGGGTCTTCCAGTGACTCCATGACTCCACCAACGTAGTCACAGAGAAATTTGTCTTAATTTTCCATGGTATCTGGTAACAAAAATAAGCTTACAAAAAGGAGTGGCTATGGCCCAGTCCATCACGGGTAAAACCTTCCCCAGCACTGACCACATCTACAAGAATCACTGTCGCAGGAAAGCAGCATCCCCCATCAGAGACTCCCACCACCCAGGTCATGCTCTCTTCTCACTGCTGCCATCAGGAGGAAGGTACAGGAGCTTCAGGATCCACACCACCAATTTCAGGAGTTACTACCCCTCAACCATCAGGCTCTTGAACCAGAGGGGATAACTTCACTCGCCCCATCATTGAAATGTTCCCACAAACTATGGATTCACTTCCAAGGAATCTAGAACTCATGTTCTTGATATTTATAGCTTAGTCATATATTTATTTATTATTATTATTATTATTATTATTAGTTTTTTCATTTTGTATTTGCATAGTTTTGGTCTTTTGTGCATTGGTCATTTGTCTATCTCGTATAAGCAATTTTTCATCAATTCTATTTTTTAATTTGTACTTACCATGAATGCCCACAAGAAAATGAACCTCAGGATAGTAAATGGTGACGTACTGTATAATAACCTTGATAATAAGTTTACTTTGAACTTTTGAAATGAAGGAGAGTTAGGCCACAGCATGATAGGTATGTAGAATTTCCTGGTGGGCAGTGCTGAAAGACAGTCATTCTGGCTGGGACATCTGGTTACATCTGAGATACACAGAGATGATCTTGCTGCCTTGGTTTCACAAGGTCACAGGGATCAGAAAGCGTCTTGCACACCACAGGAACTGTAAGGGCGTGGGTCACGTAACGCCTTCAAGTATGACTTTACAGCCATTGACCAAATGTCGCTATAGGAAATGCGGCCGCCAACTCCCAGTGATATAGAACATAAAACAGAACATAGAGCATACAGCACAGAACAGTCTGCAGCTCTCTGTCCCTTCCAGTAAGATGGAGGTGCACCTGGATGCAATGGCCTCTTGGGGGCCAACCAAAGGTGTTTCTGTTTTTATTAAGCATCTTTGATATGATCACAGGACAAGGCTGGCCTTTAAGAACTTCGGATACTGCAGTTTTACTCCAACGGTGAGCTGCTTATTATCGGAGGAGCTGGACTTGCTGCCTGTGACAGGAAGGCATCCGATTTGGTGCATGCAGTGTAACTGCAGGTGATTGCTTTGGATGTTTCTCTTGTGATTGCAAGACCCTGTTAGACATTGGTAATGTCAGACGCTGCTGACCCGTTTCCTTGTTTGTGTGCATGACAGACAGCGGGGGAGCTGCATGGCCTTAGTTGTAGCGAGGACTAGGCCCCAAGCCGCGGGCTTGCCTGCTACTGCAGTCCAGGAGAGGAGACACCAGAAGCGGTGTGGCATAACTAGTTAGGGGCTGAACTTTCCTGTCAGTGCTGCCTTCTAGTGTTCAATCGGTGGAATGACAAGATGCATACATTCATCAGTTCACTGCTAGGAATTGCACCATCAATTAGTAAGACATGTCACTCAGGGTCTTGGGCAATATTACATGTATTTATTTTTTCCTTACATGACTGTACATTTCTTTGCAGTTTTGAATGTGCTGTGCTGTGTATGTTCCGCACCTTTGCCCCAGAGGAATGCTGCTTTGTTCAGCTGTATTGTATGGTTGAATAATAATTCAGAATCAGAATCAGAATCAGGTTTATTATCACCGGCATATGTCGTGAAACTTGTTAACTTAGCAGCAGCAGTTCAATACTATACATAATATAGAAGAAGGGAATAATGAATAGATTAAAAATCGTGCAAAAACATAAATAATCTATATTAAAAAAGTGAGGTAGTGTCCAAAGGTTCAATGTCCATTTAGGAATCGGATGGCAGAGCGGAAGAAGCTGTTCCTGAGTCGCTGAGTGTGTGCCTTCAGGCTTCTGTACTTCCTACCTGATGGTAGCAATGAGAAAAGGTCATGTCCTGGGTGCTAGAGGTCCTTAATAATGAACGCTGCCTTTCTGGGACACCACTCCTTGAAGATGCCCTTGGTACCCAAGATGGAACCAACTAAGTTTATAATCCTCTGCAGCTTCTTTCAGTACTGTGCAGTAGCCCGCCCATACTAGACAATGATTTCAGAATGCTCTCCACGGTACATCTGTAGAAGTTTTTGAGTGTTTTTGTTGACATACCAAATCTCTTCAAGCTCCTAGTGAAGTATAGTCACTGCCTTGCCTTCTTTATAGTTACATCAATATGTTGGGACCAGGTTAGGTCCTCAGTGATCTTGACACTCAGGAACTTGAAATTGCTCACTCTCTCCACATCTGATCCCTCTATGACAATTGGCATGTGTTCCTTCGTCTTACCCTTCCTGAAGTCCACAATCAGCTCATTTGTCTTACTTACTTGACTGCCAGGTTGTTGCTGTGACACCACTGCTCTCACTCCTGTACACCCTCTCACTCCACTTGAGATTCTACCAACAATGATTGTATCATCAGCAAATTTATAGATGGTATTTGAGCTATGCCTAGCCACACAGTCATGGGTATAGAGTGGGTAGAGCAGTGGGCTAAGCACACACCCCTGAGGTGCACCAGTGTTGATTGTCAGCGAGGAGGAGATATTATGCACAGAATACGGTCTTCCCGTAAGGAAGTCAAGGATCCAATTGCAGAGCGAGGTACAGAGGCCCAGGTTCTGCAACTTCTCAATCAGGATTGTGGGAATGATGGTGTTAAATGCTGAGCTGTAGTCGATGAACAGCATCCTGACGTGGGTGTTTGTGTTGTCCAGGTGGTGTAAAGCCGTGTGGAGAGCCATTGAGATTGCATCTGCTATTGACCTATTGTGACGATAGGCAAATTGTAATGGGTCCAGGTCCTTGCTGAGGCTGGAGTTCAGTCTAGTCATAACCAACCTCTCAAAGCATTTCTTCACTGTCGATGTGAGTGCTCCCGAGTGACAGTCAGTAAGGCAGCTCACATTATTCTTCTTAGGCACTGGTATAATTGCTGCCATTTGAAGCAAGTGGGAACTTCCATCCATAACAGTGAGAGGTTAAGACTTAAATTTGAACTTACATATTCATGTGCTCCTCGAAGAGCCTCTTAAGTGCCTCTATCGTATCTGTCTCCATTACCACCCAGGTAACAAATTCCAGGCGCCCACCATTCAGTGGAAAAAAAGCTTGTTCTGTACACCTCCTTTGAATTTACTCCATCTGACTTTAACATCCTCTGTTATTACACACTTCTAACCTGGGAAGGAGATACTCTGTTTAAGCCTCTTGTCATTTTGGAAAGATCAGATTGTACAATTTTAGTGTTGTTGATTGAGCGATGAAGTTGAAAAGAAACCCCGAGAGTGGTCAAAGTCCAAGTAAATTTATTATTGTTACCAGATACTCCCTTCAGTTTTATTTTCTTACAGACATTGACCGGACCAATAAAGAAATACAAAAGAATCTATGAAAATCCATACATAAAAGACTGAGAAACAAGCAGTGTGCCAGACAAGACAAACTGTGTAAATAATGAAAAATAATAATACTGAGAACAGGAGTTGTAAAAGGGTCCTTGAAAGTGAGTCAGTAAGTTATAGAATCAGTTCAGATTTCTGGCCAGTGAGGTCAGAATCTTGGTGCTGTGAGATCCTTTGTCCAACTCAAGGGAGCAGATTTCTTTGAAGTGGGACTGCCTCAGAACCTCGCAGCAAACAAGAGGAAAATCTAGTAGCTGGCCATTTGTTTCAAAGTCAAGTTCAAAGCTGAGTTCATTGTTATATGCACAAGGGTATGTCTGCACAGGTGTAATGAAAAATCTTACTTATGGCGACATCACAGTCATAGAGCGTCAATTAAGCAGCATTCACAAGAAAACATAAATTACGCATAACGATTAAGTAAGTAATCAGAGTGAAAAAAACACAAAGTCCATTGTAGTGCAACGTAATAAAAGTGTTCATAGTTTTTTCTATACTGAGGTAGTGATTAGGGTTGTGCTGGTTGATTCAAGACCTGAATGGTTGAGGGGAAGTACATTAGGTGTTGTTGAACCTGATGGTGTGAGACTTCAGGCTTCTGAGCTTCCCACTCGATGGCAGCTGTGAGAAGATGGTGGATGTTGCCTTCTTGGAGTAGAGCCTCCTGTAGATGCTACTGATGGTGGGGATTGGTGTGCTGGGAAGTATTGGCCAAAGTCCGCTACTCTGCATCTTCTACAATTCAATACATGGAAGTGAGGGTTTGCAAGTCCTTTGATCACGTGCCGGTGGCTGTCACTAAAGTAAAGGCTGCTTCAGTATCCTCTCGCTACCCTTTCCCATTTGGGCGCTCACTGACAGTTTAGCCGCAGACAACCATCTCCTCTCTGCTCTCTCAGGGGTTTTTTAGTTACCCGTTAATGATAACATCTGCAGGAAGTGACAATGTCGGTAAAGTACAGCAGTGTCAGACTGATACCCATTTTTTTCTTCTTTCGATTGACGCATTTTCTGGTTAAATATGTGTGTGCTTCTTATGCCCAGGCTTGGATAGGATTTGGACTCCATTGTAAATGAAAATCAAACAGTTGCAAATATTTGAAATAAAAGCAGAAATTTCTGGAAACTCTCAGTACCCGTGGAGGAAAAAGTGGAGATAACATTTCAGCTCGTTGGCTTTTCTTCCAGAATTAGTACCTGTCTTCACTGTCTGAGTGAGATTGCTCCCACAGGGTGATATGCTGATCAAAAGATTATTAACCTGATAGGTTAACTCTCGTTTACTTAAGAATGGCTGACTTGTTGGTGATCTCAAGGACTTTTGATCTTTGCTAAATTTTTTCCTCTAATTGATGCAGACCTACAAGGGCACGAGAACACTGATGGTGTTGCTTGTGAGTATTGTGCTCAGATATTCACTTTGGCCTCAATGCCCTTCAGAACTAATTGTACTGAGTGTTATTTTTTAATATTTTTCACGAGGAACAAAAAACAAAATGCTGGAGAAACTCCATAGATCAGGCAGCATCTGTGGTGGGAAATGGACAGTCAGAGATACTCAAGGAAATCTGCAGATGCTGGAAATTCAAATAACAACACATACAAAATGCTGGTAGAACACAGCAGGCCAGGTCCTGACGAAGGGTCTCGGCCCGAAACGTCGACAGTGCTTCTCCCTATCGATGCTGCCTGGCCTGCTGTGTTCCACCAGCATTTTGTGTGTGTTGTTAGTCAGAGATACTGCCTGACCCACTGACTTCCTCCAGCTTCCAGCACCTGCAGTTTCAGATGTTGCCCTGGATTGGGGCATTTCAATTATGGCATTCAAAGGGTTTGTTTTTCCTGGCAGAGAACCCTAGGATCGATAGGGAAAGTTGTTAAACTCTCTTTCCCCTGGTTGGTCTGTCTGAGCCAAGAGGGCAGAAGTTTAAGAGGAGAAGCGGAGAGCTTAGAGGGGCTCTGAGAGCATATTTTTTCATAGTGTTTGCAACCTGGAACTCATTGCTTGGAGAAGTGGTGGAGGCAGATGGTCTCACAATTTTAGAAGTCTCTAGATGAGAACTTGAATTGCCAAGGCACTGAAGGCTATTAGCGAATTGGGTTGGTATAGACAGTAGAAATGCAGCATTGGTGTGATGGGACAAAGGGTCAAATGTCATAACTCCATAATTCTGTCTCTGGACTTGTTCATTGTAAGGGTCTATTCTGATTGTTTTGAAAGTTAAACATTCAAAGTTCAAATTAAATTTATTATTTAATTATGTATATGTCACCAGCGTATGTACATGTCACATTGAGATTGATTTTCTTGCAGACACCAATCAATAATTGGTTATCAGTCTGATGACATTGAATATGACATGATGGGCTGCAAGAAGTATTAGATGGGAACTTGAATTGCCAAGGTACAGGTGGCTATGGACCTAGTGCAGGTGAATGGTATGGTATTGGTTTAGTTAGCTACAATGGGTGGCAGAGACAAAGTGGGCCAAATGGCCTGTTTCTGTGCTGTACATCTCTATGTGTCATCCTCTGAATAGGATATACATAATGTACCCACCTAATCAAAACCTGCTCTGCCTGTGAGTGAGATGACAAAGGACACTTCACCATGTCCTTCTCCAAACATCAAATCAGAGTAGATACTTTTGAGACACACTCCTGCTCATGTAGCCCACACTCAATTGCTTTTCAAAGTTCAAAGTATATTTATTATCAAACTATGTATACCTTATACAATCTTAAGATTTTTCTCCTGACAGGCAGCCATGAATGAAAGAAGCACAAAAGGACACATTAGGAAACAAGACTGTCAAACACCCAATGTGCAGCGAAGGAAAAACAAATTGTGTGAACAATAAAAACAAGCAAGTAGTGTTCTGAACTGAAGTCCACAAAGAGAGTCCGTCCACAGACCCTTAGTTCAGCTCAGTCTCAGGCTACAACTCCCTGTCCTTTTCAATCTGGTCCAGTGCCGAAATAGCCATTCAATCATTGGGTTCAATTGCTTCAATACATTCTGAGGTCTGGACCCTGATGCCTCAGTTTGACCTATATCCGACCATACCAATTCAGCTAGGCACTTGAATCATCGTTCAAACATCAGGTCCAGTTGCTTTGATGTGCTCTGGGGTCTCAATATGGTCTGTACCCGACCTTTCTGATTTGGCCCGGCACTTAAATCAATCGAATCTCAGGTCATCCTTGCTCTCGGTGATGGGTCTGTTGCCTCACCTTGATTCTGCCATGTCAAATTGACATGTTACAGAGGAGGACTTGGAATGATGGAATACACGCAAAATGGGGGGGCTGTGTAGAAAATTTCATAGTGGGTTTTTGAAGCAGAGCAGATGAGTTCCATCCAACTTCATGGTCAACAATTATCATCCATTTAGCATTCATCAAATATCTAGTCACTATCACTATATGCAAACTGGGGGCTTTGACTCCTATGATACCATTTTCAAAATGCACAGAGTTACTGGTTGTACCCTGGTTCGTCCTGGGATACCCAAATGCTACACATATACATCCTTCTCCAAGGAAAAGTTAATTGCTGAGAAAGAAGAGCAAATAAAATTATTGGGGGGGGGGGGTGAAAAGTCAACATTGAGTTTATTGTCATATGGTACACGGGTACACAAGCTGTCTTACCGGCCTGTAATAGAAGCCATGCCAGAAGCAGATAGCTAAAGAGTTTATGGACAGAGATGGGCAAGAGACAGCAGTAAATTTGTGGCACAGCAGAGTCTGATGTTGTTGACTAAAGATGATGTTGTGGTCATTAATGTCCTTGAATAGCACCACCATTCCTCACACCAACCAGCCCAGCCCTGTTGCCTGCTACAACAAAAACTATGGTAATCTACACTCAAAGTTGCTGCACCAGTTGATAGGGTTGTGAAGAAGGCATATGACTTGTTGGCCTTCATTAGTCAGGGGAGTGAGTTCATGAGCCGCAAATGTTGCAGCTCCATAAAACCTTGGTTAGACCACACTTGGAGTATTGTGTTTAGTTCTGGTCAGCTCATTATAGGAAGGATGTGGGAGCTTTAGAGAGAATGCAAAGGAGATTTAGCAGGATGTTTCCTGAATTAAAGAGCATGTCTTATGAGCATAGATTGAGAGAGCTAGGACTGTTCTCGTTGGAGTGAAGGAAGATGAGAGGCAACTTGATAGAAGTGTACAAAATGATCGAGTGGACAGCCAGAGACCCTTTCCAAGGCAGAAATGGCTAATATAAGGGGGCATTATGCTTAGGTGATTGGAGGAAAGTGTGGGGGCAATGTCAGAGGTACTTTTTTTTTTATACGGCTAGGTTCTGTTGGGTTCTGATGTTTTCAATCAAAAGTTCTTTCCTAAATCAAGAAGGAGACATAAAACTTGTTGCTTTACGATCATTTTTTTAATTGCTAGTAGAACAAAGGGAATTGGAAACAGATCATTACAGAGGATTAGAAGGGGAAGGGCAAGAAGGAGCAAAGACTAAAGTGAATAAAAGTGGTGAGCTTGTCTGTTCAGCTTTTTATACCTTAGACAAGAAACATTCTATTCAAATATGTAGATAAGAGTTAACTAATCAGATAGTCCCTATTTAAATGATGCAACAGCAGGAAAGTTTCCAGAGTATGCAAACAATCACATTGGATCACAGGATACACACTGTGAGCACCAGGAAACATACTGAACATTTACATGTACAAAATCAGTAATATAAAATACAAGCAAGCAATTAATTGTTAAACTGCAAAGAAAATAACAAACAATCTGATGCAACAGTGCGTGGAAAGTACTGCCAGGGAATGGTGGTAAAGGCAGATAGTTTAAGGTATTTAAGAGACTCTTAGATTGGCACACAGATATTAGAAAAATGGGGGCTTATATGGGACTGTGCAGTAGTGTTCTATATATCTCATTATATAAAATATGTGATTCATAGATAGGGTAGACAGACAAATAACAGTCGGAAAGGAGAGATATAGACCACCAGCAGGCAGGTGTGCAGAGTAACTCAGCATCATCTGGATCAAAGAATAGCTCAGCACAGAGACAGGCCCTTTAACCCATGGTCATCCAGGGTGGATTGATGAAGAAGGAAGCTTCAGGAAGTGAATGTAGAGCAGTACTTGCTGGGGTGAATGAAGGTGAAATGGACTGAGAGTATGTATGGGTTGGGGTCTTCAAAGAGAACTGTGCAATTTGAATGGAAGTTTTGGCTGAGATTGGTCAAGTAGTTTGAATGGGATTTGTCTCATTGACACCCTCTGTTCTTTCAGATCAAACATCTGCAAAAAAGACCCCTCCTGGTGTGAGGAAGTCAGAAAGGATTGGAACTTCCAGTGAGGGTCCTGTGAACAACGTAAAGGTACTGATGCAACATTCCTCGACAAGGTCATGCTCCATTGGTTTTGGTGCCTACTTGTTCCAACCAGAGAGTGATACAACCATTCGGCCCAACAAACCTATGCTAGCTTTCCATGGCACAATACCATCATCTCCACTCTCCAGCAATTTCCCTGCCTCTCTCACACACTTACCTTCCTCCCTTTTGAGAATGATGACTGAATTAAATTCCACGATGCCTCAAGCAGTGAATTCCAGATTATGATAAAATGTCAGACAGCTGTACCTTTGCTTTGTTGTTGTACTGAGATCTTTCCAACACCATTGGTCTTGGACAATAAACTCCAAGCTATCATGGAGACACAGAGCTAAGAGAAGGCAGAGCACAGCATAACTCAGGGACACAGATAAGGGCAGGCAGACCTCAATGTACCCAGGGAAGACTGGTTTTAATATAGCTGAGGAGACAGATCAGGGCAGGCTAACCCTAATGTAGTCTGAGAAGACTGACCTTACCTGTATATAGCAGAGACAGGCTTCAGGACAGAGACACAGAGGCTGCAAATGCTGGGATCTGGAGCAAGAGCCAATCTGCTGAATGATCTCGGCAGCATCTGTGGAGGAACACGGACTGTTTGTTCTTCAAATGAAGGGTCTCAACCACTCTGCTGTAGGAACCCAGCAGGTCGAGCAACGTCTGCGGGGAGACAGGAATTATCGATGTTTTGGGTTAAATTCCTGCATCACGACATCAAAGTACATTCTAACATTGCCTGGATAATGACACCAGGAAGACACATATACCAACATACCATGAGCCAGAACACCTGGCCATGAGTCAACACAACTGACCCCAACATACCTCAGTGAGAAAGGTTCTCGACAGGCAGGCTCTAACATCCTGTGGACGTCAGGGAAAGTGACCCAAACATAGTCAGGGAAACAGGCCTGCTGCAGTCAGTTACCAATGTGCAAATCAAATTTACATTCCAAACATTTATGCAAAAATATACCATATCAACTTGCCACCTTGGTATATATACACATCATGGCAGCTGTCCGTAGGTTCTAACGTCCTGGGACAGTGCCAGCCTGGTAGGAGGCAAATTCCTCAAAGAGGCAGCAGTAGAATGTGGTTTCACATATCCCTGGATCCAGATGCCACAACCGGAGATAGTATCATCTTCCTGGGCTGGATGGATAACAAGTGAGGATGGAGAGGGATCCGTAGCTGGCCGATGCTGTCATTCTGGTAGATGGCCACTTGTTCACAGTACATGGAGCAGCTTTCCCCTCCAGAGATCCGCTTTCAATCCTGACCTCTGGCGCTGTCTGTGTGGAGTTTGCATGCTCTCCCTGTGACTGTGTGGGTTTACCCTTGTTTCCTGGTTCCTCTCACCATCCAGATGGAAGTTCATAAGCTGCAGTAAATTGTACTTAGTATGTAGCTCTCTCTTTGTCTCTCTCTGTGACACACACACATACACACTGTCTCTCTCTTTCTCTCGTTAACACAAGCACTCTTCCTGACACATGCTGTCTTTTGCTTTCTCACACAGACACTTTTTTCTCTCTCTCTCTCAGAAATACACTCTCTTCTATCTCTCACATGCTCCTACACACACTGTCCTTCTCTTTCTCTCTCCCTCTTTCTCACTCTCTCTCTAACTTTTAATGTCACACACTCTGAATCAAATTTTACCTTCCCAGAGTTTTACCATCCCATTCAGTCTTCTTGGTGAGCATAATTCAGCTTCACAATTAATCAATCAATTCCATCCCTTCTACTCTAGAATCTGATCAAGAAAAGATGGAAGAAGAGAAGTCGGAGTCAACCGGAACCGCTAGATTCTCCGCAGGGCAAGAGCATCAGGTAGTTTGATTGCTCCTGAGGGTCTCTGAACAAGAACACCTTCTCTGCTTGGCATCACCACAACAACCTGACATTACTGAGAACAGAGCAATGTGTTCTGTTGTGGGAGATACTATAGATCCTCTACACACCCTCACGATAGGCAGTGAAAACCAAGCTCCTTTGTTCATTTTGGTATATGCAGGAGTTCCACAATGTCTTAAAATCACAACACATTCAGTGATTATTATAACTTCAAGTTTAATAATGTGAACAAATATCATCCAACTCTCAGAGTATGCATTTCAGATAAGAATTTTCCTTACCAATAAAAACCTAATAAATATCTAACAATTACCTCTTTATCAGCCAGAGAAGGGACTCCTGGTCTTGATCAGTATCTAGTCACTGCAAATTGATTTAATTCACCTAATCAACTACCGTCCAAACATCTTTTCTGCTCTACAAACTTCCTGTTGTTGTCAGCTATTCATAACTCAGAACCTTAAATGTTTTAATAAGAACATCTTTAATGCTTCTAAGCTTAAAGGAATGTTTAGGCAGTAAGACCATAAGATATAGGAGCAGAATTAGGCCATTTGGCCCATTAAGTCTGCTCTGCTATTTCATCATGGCTGATTTAATTTTCCTCTCAGCTCCAATCTTCTGCCTTCTCCTCATATCCTTCATACTCTGACCAGTCAACAATCTATTAACCACTGCCTTAAATGTCCATGAAGCCTTGGCCTCCACAGCTGCCTGTGGCAAAGAATTCCACAGATTTACCATAGGTTTAATCTCTATTGAGAGGAAAATCCATTCATCTCATGAATTAGCTTGCTGAATCTCTTTATGAAAGATTCCAAGATTCTTCCTGGTCCATAGTTTTCTTTCTTCCTTTCCCAAATCAGTTCATCCACTTCTTTCAGTTGTTCTTCCATCTCCTTCTCAGTTCTCACAGTTTAGGGAACTAATTCTGCTGTTGACCCGATAAACTTTTTCTGCCACAAACTCTCCCAGTCTCTCACAGAAAAGAAGAGCATTGATTTGATGGGTGGGGGAGGGGTCAATTAGATTAGCCCAATCACCTTTATCACAAGGTGCTTCATTCTGGAAGATTTGAACCACGTACCCTTCTTAACCCTCTTAGAATGATGGTTACACGTTGGATGGAAGATAAAATCTCATGTTCTTTCCAATCCTAACTCACTTTACTCTGTTATGTCCCAGGCGTCAGAGCATCCAAAAGTTGGGAGAGGCTGTATCCTACGAGTCACTGACGGGATCCTTGTGCCCAATAGAAACCCTCGATCTGACTAATGAGACCAATGTCATCATCAGGCCACTGCACAGCAGCATTCTGGGAGAGAAGCATTGCTTTGAGGTAATGGTGAAGGGGTTTGTGTGTGATTGCAATCTGGATGCAGAGGTAGCATGCTTTTCAAAAGGAGTTTCACTCTGAGTGTCCATTTCTGAAATAATGAGCTACCTGGAATGGGTGGTGTCACTTTGGCTGATGTGTAGAATTCACACATGCAGACACACCTAGAAGGTAGAACAGTACAGCATGGGAACAGCCCTCACAGTACACCTTGCCTGTACTGAACACTAAACAAATCCCTTCTGCCTGCACGTGATCCACATCCCTCCATCTCCTGCACATCCATGTGCCTATTCAACTTCGCTATCATTTCCGCCTCCACCGCCACCTCCAGCAGTCTGTTCTAGGCACCGTCTGCCTAACAAAACAATTTGGCCTGTCCACCTCCCTTAAATTGTAACCAGTTCGCTTTAAAGCTATTATTTTTCATTTCCACAAAGGGAAAACAAAATTCTGACTGTCTACCCTGGGTAACCCCCTCAACATTTTATAAACCTCTGGTAGACTTCCCCTCAGAGAAACAAAGCCAGCCCAAATTTATCCCGATTCACCTTACAGCTTATACCCTCTAATCCTCGTGAAGCTCTTCTGCACATCACCCATGCTGTACATACAAACGCAGAGAACATTTTTGAAATGCACCTGTAGAGGAAGCAGGGCCCTCTCATTCAAATCTGTTTACCTTCCATTGGACAAGCATACTAGTCTTGTTGTGCAGCTAGTCGAGTCGGGTGGGGAGGGGACAATGGGCAAATGGAATCATTTTAGGCAGGGGATAGAAGGGATGAATAGAGGGAGAAGAAAACGAGCTGGACAGTTCAGTGTGTGTGAGAGGAGAGTATCAGGATGGGATAGATTACCTGAAACTGGGATGTTTGTGGGAGGACAATTGAAAAGAAGATGCAAAGGTCCAGACCTGACCATCGTCGAGTCACAGCCCGTAATTCCCAATCACTCAGACTTCACTGAAATGGATTTTGACAAGTTGACTCTCCCACACCCAAATGAGATACTGTGCATCAAGATGGCCTCAAGCATCTCATCCTAATGTTTAGCAGAAGGAGTGATGCGTTCACTGATTCCTTTGACAAGAGATGTGCTGAGGGTATGTTTCTCTGGCTGGAGAATTGATCATCCCATGATAAGGGTGTGGGTCCTTGTTCATGAGATCAGGAGAAATTACATCACTCAAAGCTGCTTTCCTCAGATCTTTGAATCCTCACGTGGATGCTGGAATCCATACGTTCCTGGAGAATCAAAGGATTTGGGGGCATGGCCTGAAGTGTCAGCAGTTTTCTCAATTCTATAGATGCTGCCTGACCGGCTGAGTTCCTGCAGCATTTTGTGTGTGTTGCAAAGGATTTGGGGATTGGGCAGGAATGTGGAGCTGAGGTTGATGATCAGACTTGGTGCTGGCTGGTTGTGCAGGCTGTATCAGAAGTGGCCACCTCCCCTCTTCCCTTCAACCATCAAGCTCCTGAACCATCGGCTTTGTTTGTGTGTAGTTTTTCACTGCTTCTATCGTGTTTCTTTGTATCTACTTTCAATCCTTGTAGGAAAATGAACCTCGGGTAGTATTAGTCCTGATGAAGGGTCTCGGCCCAAAACATCGACTGTACTCTTTTCCATAGATGCTGCCTGGCCTGCTGAGTTCCTCCAGCATTTTGTGTGTGCTGCTCAGGTAGCATATTGTGATACATATGTACTTTGATGATAAATTTACTTTGAACTTTGAAATTCCATTCCTTCTCTCCTTCAGTTCCCTATTTGCTGAGACTTTCATTATCCTTGCCTTCAGGTTATCAACTCCAGGGGGAGCCGCTGCTTTGGCTGTGCGTCGGCTGCAGAGAGAGACAAGTGGATGGAGAATCTCCTTCGGACGGTCCAGCCCAACAAGGTGAGGGGCAAAGGGGCAAATGCATGGATTATCACAGGCTGCTTAACCTTAATGGATCAAAAAGCTTTCAGCTATGTTTCTTGAGAACTCGTAAAGAGAAAGGCAAGATCAGCATGCATGGGGGAAATTTGTTGAAGGAGTAGATGTGTTCTGGGTGAGGTTTTGTTAAATCTCTCAATCATCACTAACACAACCATAAATTCTCTGGCTATCATCACATCACAGTGTGTGGGAACTCGCTGAGCCCAACTTTGTTCCCACATTTCCTGCATTCCATTGGTGAATACACTTCAAAAGAATTCCATTGGCTGGAAATCATATACACAAGAGGTTCTGCAGATGCTGGAAGTCCAGAGGAAGACACACAAAATGCTGGAGGAACTCAGCAGGTCAGGCAGCGTCTATGGAGAGGAATAAAAAGCTGACTCCCGATGAAGAGTTTCAGCACAAACCATTGACACTTTATTCCTCTCTGTGGATGCTGCCCGACCTCCAGCACTTTGTGTGTTCTCCACTGGTGTGTAAAGTGCTTTGAGATGTCCTGGGAGCATGACAGAGGGTGTAGAAATGAAGAGGTTTTCACAAGTTGAAATTCTTATTTAAGTTTTAAAATATTACCATATTTATTGGTGGTTTAAATGATGGTAGAATCACTGGCTTCCTATGTACTTGTATGCCTTCATCACTTGCTTCTACAATGCTGAATGGATAAACCATATTATTTTGTATCTACGTATTCGCTGGATGTTAACCTTAGTAAAAAGGTCATTATCTGTGATCATCACTGACTGTCATGAACCAAGAGGCAACCATATAACCATATATAACCATATAACAATCACATCACGGAAACAGGCCATCTCGGCCCTCCTAGTCCGTGCCGAACTCTTAATCTCACCTAGTCCCACCTACCCGCACTCAGCCCATAACCCTCCACTCCTTTCCTGTCCATATACCTATCCAATTTTACCTTAAATGACACAACTGAACTGGCCTCTACTACTTCTACAGGAAGCTCATTCCACACAGCTATCACTCTTTGAGTAAAGAAATACCCCCTCGTGTTTCCCTTAAACTTCTGCCCCCTAACTCTCAAATCATGTCCTCTCGTTTGAATCTCCCCTACTCTCAATGGAAAAAGCCTATTCACGTCAACTCTATCTATCCCTCTCAAAATTTTAAATACCTCGATCAAATCCCCCCTCAATCTTCTATGCACCAATGAATAGAGACCTAACTTGTTCAGCCTTTCTCTGTAACTTAAGTGCTGAAACCCAGGTAACATCCTAGTAAATCGTCTCTGCACTCTCTCTAATTTCTCTCTCTAAATACAGAGACTTGTTTGGAATCACATGGAGATCAGAGGAGGGAGGGAGGATTAAGTGCCAGTCCAGATGAAGGGTCTGATGAAAATGTCAATTGTCCATTAATTTCCCTACACTGATGCTACCTGACCTGCTGAGCTTGTCTGGTGCCTTTGAGCGTTGTTCGTGATTTCCAGCAACTGCAGGCCCTCTCGTATCCATGATGGGTTTCTACTGCCACTCCGTCATTTCACGTTTGGCCAGATTTATTGGATATAAATTTCCCAGCCACTTCATTGGGATTTGAAATCAAGTTGCCAGATCAGTGGTTCAGAAAAAGGTAGTACAATAGCATAGTGGTTAGCACAACGTTTTACGGTACCAGGGACTGTGGTTCAATTCCCACCGCCATCTGTCAGGAGTTTGTACATTTGCCCTGTGACCCCATGGATTTCCTCCATGTGCTCCAGTTTTCTCACACAATCCAACGACGTACCGGTTGGTAAGTGAATTGGTAAATTGTCCTGTGATTAGGCTAGGATTAAATCGGGGGTTGTGGGGCACTGCAGCTCAAAGGGCCTATTCAGAGCTATATCTCAACTAATCAATCAATCAATAAAATAAAATACCCAATCTAGTAATCTAGCTCCAAACGAGAGATGCTGGAAAATCCAAGAGGTACGCATCCAGTAATTTAACTACTGTATTCACTGTATATCTAGTCCTGTGCAGTGAGTGATTCTGTAGTAAAATACCTTAACATGTCCTTTCATACATAGAAAATGTGTCCATATTTCCTTACAGCATAGAAAAAAGCCATTTGTCCCATCAATCTATTGTGGCTACACAGCACTCTCATTTCTCACTGACTTGTCAGTGATTCCAACTTTCCCCACACTCCCTTCCCAGCAAGTCAGAATATACAAAGAAGGATAAAAAGACCAACAGACTGAATTGCCCAGCCCTGATACAACCAGAAAGAGATGTTCAGCAGACATGGATGTTGAGGAGCTCAGAACGAGGGAATGTTTGACAGACATGGACGCTGGAGAACTCAGAACGAGGGAATGTTTGACAGACATGGACGCTGGAGAACTCAGAACGAGGGAATGTTTGGCAGACATGGACGCTGGAGAACTCAGAACGAGGGAATGTTTGGCAGACATGGACGCTGGAGAACTCAGAACGAGGGAATGTTTGGCAGACTGTGGACGCTTGTTCTGATTGTTCTGCTATTTCAGGTGGAGAATCCATTGCACAATTTGAAGAAGTGCGGACAAACTCCCAGTCTGCCAGTCTGCCAAACATTCCCTTGTTCTGAGCTCTTCAACATCCATGTCTGCTGAACATCTCTTTCTGGTTGTATCAGGGCTGGGCAATTCAGTCTGCCGGTCTTTTTATCCTTCTTTGTATATTCTGACTTGCTGGGAAGGGAGTGTGGGGAAAGTTGAAATGCCTCCTCTGAGATTGTTCTGTAGCAACAAACAATCTTCTGCAGGAAGTCAGACAGCATCTTCGGAGGGTGGGGGGGGGGGGGTGCAGCCTAGGGAAGGGGAAGGAATGTTCAATGTTTAGGGTCCAGACCTTGTATCAGGAAATGCTTAGTAGGTCAGGCACCCAGAGTTATATCAGATGGAAATGGACCGTCAGCCTAACCCTGCTGACCAAGATATTTACCTGAGCTAGTCCCGTTTTCCTGTGGTTATTGAATAACCCTCTAAGGCAGAGGTTCCCCATGCTTTTTATGCCATGTATCCCTGCCATTGACTGAGAGGTCAATGACTCCAGGTTGAGAACCCCTGCTCTAAACCATTCCTGTCCATGCATCTGTCCAAGTGTCTTTTAAGCATTGTCGTGTTACCCATCTCTTTAGCATTTTCTGGTAGGTCATTCCATAAATTCACTGGTGTGAAAAATCTTTCTCTTCAACTCCCTTTTAAAGCTTTCCTTGTTAATTTAAATTTATATCTTCCTAATTTGGATTCTCCTTCTCTGGGAAAAGGATGGTGACCATCCACCTTATCTTTTATATATCTCCATAAAATCACCCTTCAGCCTCCTACACTCTAAGGAAAGACCACGAGACCATAAGACATAGGAGCAAAATAAGGCAATTTGACTCATCAAGTCTGTTCTTTCATCCAGTCGTGGCTGATTTGGAAAGCATCAGCCATAATCAGGGCCCTACCACCCAGAACATGCTCTTTTCTCATTGTTGCCATCAAGAAGGTGCAGGAGTTTCACAATTCACACCAACAGGTTCAGGAACAGTTACTATCCCTTAACCATCAGGCTCTTGAACAAAAGGCGATAACTTCACTCAACTTCACTTGCCCCATCACTGAGACGCTCCCACAACCTATGGACTCACTTTCAAGGACTCTTCATCTCATGATCTTGATACTTATTTCTTATTTCTTCTTCTTCTTATTATTATTATCATTGTTATTATTACTACTGTTTTTCTTTTTCAATTTGCAGTTTGTTGTCTCTGCATATTGGTTGTTGTCTGTCTTGTATGTAGGTTTTCATTGATTCTAATGTGTTTCTTTGCATTTACTGTGAATGTCCACAGGAAAATCACTCTCAGGGTAGTCTATGTACTTTGCTGATGAATTTCCTTTAAACTTTGAATCCTCTTGAATTTCCTTGACGTTTTCTCCCTCTTTTCCCTCCCAGGACAACTGCGAGAGAGTGGAGAACATGCTGAGCCTGTGGGTGAACGAAGTTAAAGACCTGACACCCAGGAAGAAGTACTTTTGTGAAATGCATCTCGATGGCTCCCTCTACGCCCGTACCACAAGCAAGCTTAATGCCGAGGAGCTGTTCTGGGGGGAGCACTTCGAGTTCAACAACCTCCCCCCCATCAGGGAAGTCACCCTGCACCTCTTCAGGGATGAGGATAAGAAGAGAAAGGAGATGAGTGCCCTCGGCTCCGTCACCATCCCGCTCGCAGAGGTCACGGGCCGCCAGCACGTGGAGAAGTGGCACAGCATCAATATCCAGACCCTTAACAAGGGTAAGGTGGTCATGCCAACAATTAGGCTCAGCCTGCGTTACCAGAACATCAAGGTCTTGCCCATGGTACTTTACAAGGAGTTTGCGGAGTACCTGATCTGTAAACATACCACTCTGTGCACTGTGCTGGAGCCAGACCTGAAGGTGAAGGAGAAGGAAGAAATGGCCTCAGCATTGGTTCATGTCCTACAAAGCGTTGGCAAAGCCAAGGTATGTTGGGCTCTTTCTCTGCTGTTATAATTCATGGCCACAACTACGGTCCTTGGCATATCTTGACATAATGGTAGTATGTTGAACTTCTTGGGTCAAATGTATCACAGTGTACAGAATAGAAATAGGCTCTTAAAAGAAAAGGATGTGATGTGGATAAAGGGCAACCAGAGGATGTACAAAAACATTTCACTATATCTCAGTACATGTAGAACATAGAATAGCATTGCAACATCATCTCATGAGTCTTGAACTCACTTCCCCAACTAATGAAGGTCAACACACCATACGTCTTCTTAACCACCCTATCAACTTGTGTAGCAACTTTGAGAGATCAAGGGACATGCACCCCAAAATCTCTCAGTTACCCCACACTGGTGAGAAACCTGTCATTAACGTTGTGCTCTGTCTTTGTTCGACCTCCAAAGTGAATCGCTGCACTCTTTTCTGGATGGAACTCCATCTGCCACTTCTCAGCCCAGGTCTGCATCTCATCAACGTCCTATTGTAACCTAACACAACCTTCCACACCATCCACAAATAAATCTGCAAACTTTCTAACCCACCTTTCCACTTCCTTGGCCAAGTAAATTTATAAAAATGACAAAATGCAGGGATGCCGGAACAGAACCCTGTGGAAAATCACTAGCCACAGACGTCCAGGTAGAATATGTTCTATTTAGTACCACTGTCTGCCATTTGTGGGCAGGCTAATTCCAAATCCACACAGCTAAGTTTCAATGGATCCCATGCCTCCTGATTTTTTGAATGAACCTACCTTGGAGGCCTACCTGTAGTAAGGTAGCCTTACTAAAATCCACATACACTACTTCCACCACTCTGCCTTTGTCAATTTGCTTTGTTAATCCTCAAGGAATTCAACCAGGCTCGTGAGGCATGATCAGTCCCTCACAAAACCATGCTGACTATGCCAATCAGACTACACTTCTCCAAATGCTTACAAATCCCGTCACCAGTAGTTTGTCCACCCCTGATGTAGCAAAATTTGAAATTGTCCATTTTTAACAGAGAAAAATAAATCAAACATGTTGTCAAAATGGTGAGGGTTTGCAGAGATCTGAAGTGCTAAGGAACCTGGTGTCCTAGCATATGATTTACATAAGATTGGTAACCATCAGACATAGTAGCAACATACACAGAATGCTGGAAGAACTCGGCAGGGCAGGCAGCATATATGGGAAAAAAAGTAGAGTCAACCTTTTGTGCCGAAAACCCTCAGCAGGACTGTTCAAAAGGTTTTGTGTCAAAGGTTTTCAGCCTGAAACATCAACCGTACTTTTTGCCAGAGATGCTGGCTGGCCTACTGAATTCCTCCAGCATTTTGTATGTTGCTCGGATTTCCAGCACCTGCAGATTGTCTCTGGTTTGAGACACAGCAGCACGGCTGATTTATTTTCCCTCTCACCCCCATTTTTCTGCCCTTTCCTCATAATCTGACACCCTTACTAATGTAGAACCTGTCAACCTCCGCTTTAAACATACTCAATGACTTGGACTCTGTGGCCACTTTGGCAATGAATTCCACAGATTCAGTACTGTCTGGCTAAGTAAATTCCTCATTACCTCTGTTCTAAACAGATATCTTGGTATTTTGAGGTTACGCACTCTGGTCCTAGACATTCCCACTACTGGAAACATTTCTCCACGTCCCCTCTATCTAGGTCTTTCAATATTTAGTATGTTCCAATGAGCTCCCCCTCTCAATTCCTCTCAGCTCAAGTGAGTATAGGCCCAGAGCCATCAATGTAGCCACGTGCAGATTTGTGGTTACAGACAGATTAGTCATTCAATAACAGAGCATGCTCGATGACCCAATAACCTAGTCCTGATTCAGGTGCTCCGGAAGCAGAGCTGGCTATTTGGCCCTTCAACCTCTCAATAAATCAGAGATGATAAGACCCCAAAGTCAACAATTTCAGATTCTTATAACGCTTGATTCCTCTTCTGTCCAGTTATCTACTGCTACCTTGAATGTATTTACTGAGTCAGCCTCCTTACCGCCCAGGAGTAGGAAATTCCGCAGATGATGTCATTGACATGGATGACAAGGGATGATAAGACTATAACATAAGAACATAAGGAATAAGAGCAGGAATAGGCCATCAGGCCCATCAAGCCTACCCCACCATTCAATAAGTTCATGGCTGATCTGTTCGTAAACTCAGCTCCATCTACCTGCCTTTTCCCCATAACCCTTAATTCCCCTAGTATGTAAAAATCTATCTAACTGTATCTTAAATATATTTAGTGAAGAAGCCTCAACTGCTTCCCTGGGCAGAGAATTCCAGAGATTCACCACCCTCTGGGAAAAACAGGTTCTCCTCATCTTCGTCCTAGATCTTCTCCCCTGAACCTTGAGGCAATCTCCCCTAGTTCTAGTCTCCCCTACCAATGGTAACAACTTTCCTACTTCTATCTTATCCATCCCTTTCAAAATTTTGTATGTTTCTATAAGATCCCCTCTCATTCTTCTGAATTCCAGAGAGTATAGTCCCAGGTAACTCAATCTCTCCTCATAGGTTAATCCCTTCATCTCTGGAATCAGCCTGGTGAACCTCATCTGCACTGCCTCCAAAGCCAGTATATCCTTCCTCAAGTATGGAGACCAGTACTGCATACAGTACTCTAGGTGCAGCCTCACCAGTACCCTGTATATTTGCAGCATGACCTCCCTGCTCTTGAATTCAATCCCTCGAGCAATGAAGGCCAACATCCCATTTGCCTTCTTAGTAACCTGTTGTACCTGCAAGCCAGCTTTCTGTAATTCATGAACAAGCACTCCCAAGTCCCTCTGCACAACAGCATACTGCAATCTTTCACCATTTGAATAATAATCTGCTCTTCTATTATTCCTTCCAAAGTGGATGACCTTGGATTTACCAACATTGTATTCCATCTGCCAGACCTTGGCCCACTCACTTAACCTATCGATATCCCTCTACAGACTCTCCACATCCTTTGTACAATTTGCTTTTCCACTCAGTTTAGTGTCATCAGCAAATTTTGACACACTACACTACAGTTCCCTCTTCCAAATTATCAATGTAAATGGTTAATAGCTGCAGGTCCAGCACCGACCCCTGTGGCACCCCACTCACCACTGACTGCCAACCAGAGAAACACCCATTTATGCCAACTCTCTGCCTTCTGTTGATTACCCAATCCACTATCCATGCCAATACACTTCCTCCGACTCCATGTATTTGTATCTTATTTATTAGTCCCTTGTGCGGCACCTTATCGAACGCCTTCTGGAAATCCAAGCATACGACATCCACGCGTTCCCTTCTCATTACTGCACATTACATCCACTGCACTCATTATGTCCTCAAAGAACCCCAGTAAGTTTGTCAAACAGGACCTGCCCTTTCTGAATCCATGTTGCATCTGTTTAAAGGAACGACTCCTTTCTAAATGACAAATATTTATCCTTTCTGCCTTTGCCATGACTCTCTAGGAATTCCTTATTAAGTCGGGGATTGCGGAGGTTGACCGCTGTGAGGAAAACCACTCCGTTCTCTTCAGAGAAAATACCTTGACTACCAAAGCTATCGATGAGTACATGAAGCTGGTGGGACAGAAGTACCTGGTGGAAACACTTGGTAAGATTAAGAGTGGCTTTGAGCCATGCTCTTCCTTGTTCTTTCGTGATCAGGTGTATCCTTGTAGATTCCTTCACATAAACTCCAACTGTCTACCCATCATTGGCTAATCCACTCAGTACTTTCCCATGGCCTTTACATGGTTGGACAATTCTAGGCCATTATTCAAATGTTTATTTTATTCACATTTCCATCTCTACTTTATGAAGTCACTACCAAGTAATGAAACATTCTGGTTTAATGTTATATCACTGTATTTTGATTATTGCTGTGTCTCAGGAGCTCGCTCACCATTGTCCACCTCTGTTCGAGGACATTTGCCACATGGATAACAACAGTCTAAGTTCATTACCACTTTAGGGATAGGCACTAAATGCTGGCCTTGCCAGTGACACGTACCCTGTAAGTGAATTTCAGAATCAGAATCAGATTTATTATCACTGATGTTTGCTGTGACAGCGTCTTGTGGCAGCAGTACAGTGCAAGATGTAATTACTATAAGTTTACAATAAAAAAAACTAAATAAATAAATGAGCAAAAAAGATAGTGTTCATTAAATTAGAAATCTGATTGCGGAGGGAAAGAAGCTGTTCCTAAAATGTTAAGTGTGTGCCTTAGTCTCCTGTAGCTCCTTCCTGATGGTAGTAATGAGAGGGACCCACAACCTGGATGGGTAAGGGGCCTTACTGATGGGTGCAGCCTCCCTGAGGCACTGCCTTTTGGAAGTGTCCTCGTTAGTGGGGAGGATACTGCCAATGACAGCAGTGTCAACAGTGGATTTATAGAACAAAAAGGAACTTAGCGAATCAGGCAGCATCTGTGGGAGGAAATGGACAGTGAAAATCTGTGTTGAGACCCTTCGTCAAGTTTGAGAGAATAGAAGGGGGGGAACAGCTGGTATAAATCACATTAGGGGAGTAGTGAGAGAGAGTCTTACAGAACTCCTTGTAGAGAAAGGTGGAAAATGTCTACAAAGTGGGACTCAAAGAGACTTTATAGTAGAATATTAAAGTGGAGGCATAAAAGACTGTAGGTTCTGGGATCTGCAGCAACAAACGCACCATTGGAGGAAGCCTGCAAAGTCTCTTTAAGGAATGAGTGACGGTTGGGCCCGGATGGAGGATACAGTATAGCAAAAGGTGTCTCACTACCACCATCTACTGGTCAGACACAGAGCAGCAATATCTTCTGCTACCTCCATCCTTGTGGGAAGAACGTTAGAAACAGCAGCAAGAATCAGCCGTACCTTTCAGCCTCTTTTGCCATTTTCTTTTTTTGGACGTGAGCATTGGTGTCTTCACCAGTATTTATTGTCCATCCATAAATGCTCTTCAGAAGATGGTGCTGAACTGATTTTTTGAGCCAATGCAGATCTTCTGACAATGATTCAAATTCAGATTACATTGAAACATACAGTAAAATCCCATTCCCATTCTGATGTGTTGATCTTGTGCCAAGATGAGGCAACGTCTTTAGAGAGTGGAACAGAACACCTTATATTCTCTCTGGGTAGCCTCTAAACTGATGGCATTAATATTGATTACTCCTTCAATTTAAAACAAAATCTCTTCCCCTCCTCACTCTGACCTTTTAGCTCTTCTCACCTGCATACCACCTCCCACTGGGTCCCCTCCTCCCTCCCTTTCTCCTATAGTCCACTCTCCTCTGCTATCAGATTCCTACTTCTCTAGCCTTTGACCCTTCCTATCCACCTGGCTTCACCAATCACCTTCCAGCTAGCCTCCTTCCCCTCCTCCCACCTTTTTATTCTGGCATCTTCCCCCTTCCTTCTCAGTCTTGATGAAGAGTCTTGGCTCAAAACATAGACAGTTTATTCATTTGCATAGATGTTGCCTGACCCGCTGAGCTCCTCCAGCATTTTGTGCGCGTTACTCTGGATTTCCAGCATCTGCAGACTTTCTGTGAGAGTGAAAAACTTTTGCCTGCCTTTATCACTTTATCACATCAGTGCATTGTGGCAGTACAAAGGATTAGCAAACTTGATTAATTTTTTTGATGAGGTGACATGGATGATTGATGAAGGTAGAGCTGATGGTGGATTTCAGTATGGCTTTTGAAAAAGTCTGACTGTAGTTACTTTCTGTAGCTCCTAATCTAAAAGGACTAAATCACCTTTAGAATGATAGCTATGTGGCTGGACATTTACCAGACGGTGTCCAGTAACTGTCCCCTCTCTCTCCTTCACCATCCCCCATCCTTGTTTCCTATTCTCTCCTTATCTCCTTACCTGCCCATTGCCTCCTTCTGGTGCTCCTCTCCCTTCCCTGCTCTTCTACCCTCTTCTACCAGATTCCCTCTCCTCCAGCCCTTTATCTCTTTCACCAATCAACTTTACTTCACGCCCTCCCCCCTCCCGGTTTCACCTATCACACTTCTTCCTCCCCTCCCCCCTCCCGGTTTCACCTATCACACTTCTTCCTCCCCTCCCCCCTCCAGGTTTCACCTATCACACTTCTTCCTCCCC
This sequence comes from Hypanus sabinus, assembly GCF_030144855.1. Classification (NCBI taxonomy): domain Eukaryota; kingdom Metazoa; phylum Chordata; class Chondrichthyes; order Myliobatiformes; family Dasyatidae; genus Hypanus; species Hypanus sabinus. The sequence goes on from NC_082721.1 coordinate 86,863,506, forward strand.
TCCCCCCTCCAGGTTTCACCTATCACACTTCTTCTTCCCCTCCCCCCTCCAGGTTTCACCTATCACACTTCTTCTTCCCCTCCCCCCTCCAGGTTTCACCTATCACACTTCTTCTTCCCCTCCCCCCTCCCGGTTTCACCTATCACACTTCTTCTTCCCCTCCCCCCTCCCGGTTTCACCTATCACACTTCTTCCTCCCCTCCCCCCTCCAGGTTTCACCTATCACACTTCTTCTTCCCCTCCCCCCTCCAGGTTTCACCTATCACACTTCTTCTTCCCCTCCCCCCTCCAGGTTTCACCTATCACACTTCTTCCTCCCCTCCCCCCTCCAGGTTTCACCTATCACACTTCTTCCTCCCCTCCCCCCTCCAGGTTTCACCTATCACACTTCTTCTTCCCCTCCCCCCTCCAGGTTTCACCTATCACACTTCTTCTTCCCCTCCCCCCTCCAGGTTTCACCTATCACACTTCTTCCTCCCCTCCCCCCTCCAGGTTTCACCTATCACACTTCTTCTTCCCCTCCCCCCTCCAGGTTTCACCTATCACACTTCTTCCTCCCCTCCCCCCTCCAGGTTTCACCTATCACACTTCTTCTTCCCCTCCCCCCTCCAGGTTTCACCTATCACACTTCTTCTTCCCCTCCCCCCTCCAGGTTTCACCTATCACACTTCTTCTTCCCCTCCCCCCTCCAGGTTTCACCTATCACACGTCTTCTTCCCCTCCCCCCTCCAGGTTTCACCTATCACACTTCTTCTTCCCCTCCCCCCTCCAGGTTTCACCTATCACACTTCTTCCTCCCCTCCCCCCTCCAGGTTTCACCTATCACACTTCTTCCTCCCCTCCCCCATCTTCTTACTCTGACTTCTCCTCTTTTCTTTCTTGTCCTGATGAAAGGAGTCTCCAGGTTCGGATGTGGCCCAAGTGCAGTGTGAGAGACACTGAAGCAGGTCAATAGCTCACGGACTTTAATGCGAACTGTGCTAAAGGGGAAATAAAGCAATAAATGCTAGGCCAAAGAGGGCCATTAACTAAAGCTCTCAAACGGAAAACGAAGAGAACAACTAAGTATAAAACGAATACCGCTAGACTTCAGAGTCAGTTGACTCGACAGTCCCATTTCTCAGGGAAGGCTGAATGCAAGCAGGCAGCGAAGCGTTGCTGTGCTCTGTCCAAGTCGCGATAAGCACTACGACAAGTATGGAGTTAAATACTATCACGATTAAATAATCATTAGCTGACACGTGCACATTCACAAGTGCAACCTCTGTATCTACTGTGCTGCCGAATCCGCGCTTGTGGCAAAGGGTCTTGGCCCACGCTGGTGGGCAGACTGTCCTCTTTGGGACTCAGCAGCCCCTCTCTGTAATTGGAGCTTGGACTTCTTGACAAAAAGGCTCCAGTCAGTCTGAGTTGGGAGCAACATCTCAAGCTCCATCATGCTGAACCTGCTGCCTTACGACTGCACCGCCAGGTCCAGCTCAACACCATCATCAAGTTCTCTGATGATACCACAGTGGCTGGCCTCCTCCGCATCAATGGCGTACAGAGAGGAGGTAGAGACCGTGGTAGAGAGGCTTGTCAAATGATTCAAGAACAACAGCCCGAGTCTCACTGTCGACAGAACGAAAGCAATGGTTATAGATTTCAGGAAGGCACAGGCTAACCACTCTCTGTGGCTGTGCTGTGGAGAAGGTGAAAAGCTGAGTGGGAATGTGACGTTCCCCCATGTCTTCTCTCCCACCACCTTTCCCCAACCCACAACATCTGGGCTCTGGGCGGAGCCAGGCAGAGTTGGAAGTGGTGAGCAGACAAGTTCACTGAGTAGTTGCTCCTTCCCATGCCTGTTTGCTCTCCTGTCACTGCTGCTTCCGTCATCCTCTCTCACATAATTGTTGTTCACTCCCAACTCACGAAAAGTTAGGTTCAGGAGCAGCTCTCAGGAATGGAAGTCAGAAATAGCTCATGTATCCGTCTTTGAGTATACAGAACTTCAGGGATAATAAACAGGAGATCCTGCAGATGCTGAACATCCAGAACAACACACACACACAGTGCTGGAGGAACTCAGCAAGTCAGGCAGCATCTGTACTGGAGAATAAATAGACAACATTTCACTCCGAGACACTTCATCAAGACTCCTGCGTCCTGATGAAGAGTCTGGGCACAAAATATAGACTGTTTATTAGTTTCCATAGATACTGCCTGACCAGCACTTCCTGCAGCGCTTTGTGAGTGTCGCTTCTGGTATAATTTCACCCCCAACCTAACACCTGCAGTAAAAGCTCTCTGTTCACCGCACTCTTGTAATCAGTTCACTTTTGTTTCTCATTTCATAAATTCTAAGTATTTCTTTATTTTCTGTGAATGCCTTCGGGAAAGTGAATCTCAAAATAATATATGGTGACATATACGTACTTGGATAATATATTTACTTTGAACTTTACATATCAAACAGTCTGCTGGTCCTGATGCAGGACTTTAATCTGAGGTGTCAGTAATTCCTTTGACCCTGTGAGGCTGCCCGACTTTCTGTGTAACCCCAGCTGATTGTTTGTTGCACCTGACTGTGGCATCTGTTGTGTCTTGTACCCCCAGCTCTCCTGTTATGCTCTGCCAGATGTGCCATCACTCACTCATTTACCCTACACCTCTGTAAAGAGGAGAAGAGAGAGGGTGTATTAAAATAATGGAGAATTATTGAAGTGTTATATTTCCCTGACAAACATCAGTCTCGGTTTTAGACAGTGGGTGTTTGATACTGCTGACTGTCACCTTCTGTAATACCATTTACAGGGGACTTTGTGATAAGGCTGTATAATTCTGAGGAAAATTATGAAGTTGATCCAAACAAATGCCCAGCTAATGAAGCACTGGAAAACCAACCCAATATGAGGGAAAGCTGTGAAGAAGCATTCAGGCAAATAATGGATTCCCAATGGTGAGTATACAGGAACAATGTTGGAGCAAGAATAGGCCACTCAGCCCCTCTAGCCATCCATTTTATCCTAGCTTCCTTCAATCTAGAACATACCACAAAATACAGCATTGTTAATAGCATATACATTGGAGGCATAAGTCGTTCCTTTGGGGATTTCAAATCTAGGTAAAGAGAGATCTTATGTTGCTACGTCCCCCTTTTCAAATAAGGAGGAGACAGTGTGCCCCATGTCTCTGAGAGGTTGCAGCCTCTACTTAGGTATCTGAAAAAGGTGCTTCTCAAGTTCTGGCTGCACTTTAGGTGTGTGTTCCTGATCTTCAGTCACTCAGTGTGAGGGTAGGGAGCTTGGGTCACAAGGGGAATCTCCTGGTTGGTTTGCTCCTCGGGTTTAGCCATGATGGTCATTCATATGTTCCAGCCAGTGGGCAGCTGAGCTGACTGCCCGGTCCACCTCTGGGGCGACATCTGTACCTGGGTGTTCCTGGAGAAGGAGCACATGGTATCCACAGATGTAATCGGCCTGTCCTAGAGGTCCAGTGAGGAGTTAAATCACTGTTGCAGACAATACAAAATGGTTAGAACGTAGAACTGCAGGCTCCTTGGCCCAGAACTGTGCAGCACACTGCAGGCTCCTCGGCCGTCAATGTTGTACTGACCCTTTAACCTTTTCCAAAAGTAATCTAACTCCTCCCTCCCATATAGCCCTCCATTTTTCTATCATCCATATGCCTATCTAAGAGTTTCTTAAATGTCCCTAATGTATCTGCCTCTACCACCACCCCTGGCAGTGTGTTCAACACCCCCACCACTTCAGTGTAAAAATCCTACTCCTAACATCCCCCTAAACTTTCCTACTAACTCATTGAAGTTATAGCCACTCATATTAGTCTTTGCCGCCCTGGGAAAAAGTTTCTGGCTATCCACTCTCTATTTTCAAATCAGTTTTAATATCATCCGCATATGTCGTGAAATCTGAAGCACCTCTATCAAGTCACCTATTATTCTCCTTCTCTCTAAAGGAAAACCTATCTTCATAAGAAATAGCTTCTAATCCAGGCAGCATTCTGGTAGATGTCTACTGCACCCTCTCTAAAGCTTCCACAGTCTTCCTATAATGTGCTGACCAGAATTAAACACAATATTCCAAGTGAATATAAGATTGAATTACTGTGTATGTAATTATTTGAATATTAATAAAAAAGAGAAACTAAAAGACCAAAGAAGTAGACCTATACACCAGATGCACTAGTCATCATTGACCAGGCTTCCACTGACATCTGGGAAAGAGAATTCCCAAGATTTACAATCTGATGAGTAAACAAATCCCTCCTCCTTTCTGGAATAGTCCTTGGGGCTATAAGCACTGGCCTTTAATGGTTATCCTAGTTAATCAGGCTCTCATTCTCTGAGTAAGAGATCAGAGATCCCAAGTTCCCTAAAAACTTGCTAGGTGACTCAAGGAACCTCAGCACTAATAGCAACATCAATGTGGTTCATGTGGATCCCCATCACTGAGTCTCTTCTTCCCCCTCTGCCATCTGTGGGGTGAAATCCAATAATTTTCAGATATTGAGCAACACGCACAAAATGTTGGAGGAACTCAGCAAGTCAGGTAGCGTCTGTGAAGGGTAATAAACAGTTGATGATTTGGGCTTCATCAGGTCCAAAGCATCAGCTTTATTTCCCTTCACAGATACTGCTTGAGCTGCTGAGTTCCTCCAGCTTTTTCTGAGTGTGGCTCAAGATTTCTGAAGGATCACTTCTGTCTATAATGTTCAGATATTGTTGGAGTCTCGAGGTCTGTCCACTTAGAGCCACTTGGTCAGCAACGCTTACTGACCAAGAAGTGTTTGTGGTCTGAAGTATGCGATAGCAGCTCTGGACCACCGAGTGGAAGCTGCCCTAACTATGTGTCTTCCTTCCAGTGTGTTTCCCGATGAGCTGAGGCAGATATTTGCGGCTTGGCAACAGGAGTGCGTCAACCGAGGGAAGACGGACATCGGCCAACGGATGATCTGCGCCTCACTGTTTCTGCGATTCCTTTGTCCGGCAATCATGTCCCCCAGCCTCTTCAACCTGACCCAGGAGTACCCCAACGACAGCACCGCGCGGACCCTCACCCTCATCGCCAAGGTCATTCAGAATCTGGCCAACTTCACCACGTAGGTCCATCCCATCAGCACATCAGGAGTGGGAGGAATACATTTCTATAGCACCTTCGGGACCCACACCCAGAATCAGGATCAGAATTGTGTTTATTATCACTGACATATACCATGCAAATTGTTGTTTTGGAGCATCAGCAAAGTGTGAGAGATATAAGTTATAAGTTACAAAAAAATAGCAATAAGTGAATACTGCGGTCGTGCTCATTTGTTCCTAGCTCATCTCATAGACCGTTCAGAAATCTTAGGGCGGAGCGGATGAAGTTGTTCCAGAAACATTGACGGTGGGTCTTCAGGCTCAGAACACGGTCGGTCCTGTGCACAGACACAGCCATATTATGCACAGCAAGCTCCCACAAGCTACAATGAGTTGATAAGCTGATAGTTGGTTGCAATATTGGCTTAGGACATTGGGTTAGAAGTTTCCTATTCTCCTTCAGGAAATGGCCAATAGGATCAAGAAACAATCTGCTTGAGGAACTCAGCGGATTGAGGAGCATCTGAATACTTCAGTTCAAAATCCTTCATCAACTCCTGACTCAGGGTTTTGAGCCAAAATACTGACAATTTCTTCCCTTCCTGCCAACAGTGGCTGCTCGACCCCACTGTGCTCCCGCAGCAGATTGTTTGTTGCTTTGGATTCTAGCATTTTCAGGTTCTTGTGTCAGCCAATAGGATCGTTATTTTTGCCTGAGCGGACCTCAGTTTAAGGGTGAATGTATGAGGAGCATTTGGAGGCTCTGGGCCTGTTCTCACTGGAGTTCAGAGGAATGAGAGGGAAAATGACAGATCATTGAAAGGCCTAGATAGACTGGATGTGGAGAGGTTGTTTCCATTAGTGGGCGAGTCTACTGGGGGACACAGATTCAGAAATGAAGGATAACTCTTTGGAACAGAGATGAGGAGGGATATCTTTAGCCAGAGGGTGAATCTGTGGAATTCATTGCAGATGGCTGAGGAGGCCAAATCATTGGGTATATTTAAAGTGGAGGTTGATATGTTCATTACTAAGGGTGGTGAGAAGGCAGGAGAATGGGTCTGAGAGGGAAAATAAATCAGCTATCATCAAATAGCAGAGCAGATTCAATGAACTAATAGCCTAATTCTTCTCCTTTGTTTTATGATCTTATGGTTTAATAGCTTGTCTAAAATATTAGCATTTCCAGCATCATGCTTATCTCAGTATGTTTATGTTAATTTATTGAGACACAGCACTGATAGGCCCTTTAGCCCTTTGGGCCGCACAGCTCAGCAACACCTGATTTAATCCTGGCCTAATCATGGAACAATTTACAAAAACAAATTAACCTACCAATGGATTGTGGGAGGAAACCCATGAGGTCATGGGGAAAATGTAGAAACTCCTTACAGACAGTGGCAGGAATTGAACCCAGGTCATTTGTGCTGTAAAGTGTTGTGCTACCATGACACCCACTGACTGACTGCATCAACTAAGATTAAGCAGTAAAAGGAATGATTAGCGGCAAGCCTCCTGGCCTGACTGAGAGCAGCTCATACAGCTGCTGTTTCACAACACCAGAGATCAAGGTGGAGTCCTGACTTCCTGTGCTGTCTGTGTGGAGTTTGCCTGGAACTGGGCGGGTGGATTTCATTCAGCTGCACTGGTTTCCACTCACATTTTAAATACGGGTAGGTTGGTAGATTAATAGGCCGCTGTAAATTGCCCCTGATGTGTAGGTGAGTGGTAGAATCTGGAGAGAATTGATGGGCAAGTGGATGAGTGTAAGTGGACCTGGTGGGAAAACAGGCCTTTTTCTGCTTTGTATCTCTCAATGATAGCATGACTCTATGCCTCATTCACACCATGACTGTCTAATTCCTTCTGACTGCCTTAGGCACTGGTTTAGGAACAGTTACTACCCTTCAACCACCAGGCTCCTGAACCGATGCAGATAACTTCATTCACCACCACCCTGAACTGATTTTACAAAATACAGACTCACTCTCAAAAACTCTTTACAATTCATGTTCTCAGTATTACTTTGACTTGCATAGTGTGCCTTCTTTTTGGCATAGATTGCTTGTCAATCTTTGTTTTTTTTGTTTATATAAAATGTTTTATATAAAACAATATAGTGGTTTTTTTGTAAAATTCTATTATAGTTATCATCTATTTTATTTACTTATTTCTTGATACCGTATGGAACAAACCACTTCAGGTCTCCTTTTTCTTGTAAGTGCCTGAATGAGAATGAATATTGGAGTATATGGCACTTTGATTGCAAACTTACTTTGAACTTCAAGCTCAGTTTGTTCTCATCACACAGGTTCGAAGACAAGGAAGGTTACATGACCTTCATGGATGACTTCCTGACGTCAAACTGGGAGAACATGAAGATCTTCCTGACAAGCATTTCCAACTCGGAGCCTAACATGAATCCTGTAGAGTTTGAAGGCTGTATCGACCTCGGGCTGGAACTGTCCATCCTGCACTCTCTTCTCTGTGACTCTGTGTCTCGCTTAGACCAGGTACAGTCTCTCCTGCTTAATCTTGTCTCCTTCTTTCATCCCTTAAATTGTTGAGACCAATGTCTTTCAGCAGTTGTGGTTGATAATTACTAGTCATTTACCTCTTTAATCTTCCACCGTCATACCAAAATGTTATTGAACTGGAGAGAATTCATAGGAAGTTTACAACGATGTTTACAAAATAAGATGTTGTGCTGTATAAGGAGATATTAAATAAGGTAAGTGGAGAGAGGCAACACAAGTGAATCTGCAGATGCTGGAAATAAATAAAAACTCAAAATGCTGGCAGAACTCAGCAGGCCAGACAGCATCAATGGGAGGAGGTAGTGACGACGTTTCGGCCCGAAACCCTTCATCAGGAGGGTTTCATCAGTCATCTTCATCAGTCGTCACTACCTCCTCCCATAGATGCTGTCTGGCCTGCTGAGTTCTGCCAGCATTTTGTGTTTTTAAGTGGAGGGAGGGATGCTTTGGGGAAGAAAGGGAGCCAGATGGATTTAGAGAGGGAGTTGCACAACCGGATCATACGAAGTTGGGAGTCCATAGGCTTGTGAAGGAAAGTGATGGCCAATAAAAAGGCAACAGATAAAAATTGTGCCTTAAAGAAGGTGAGAGAAGTTAGCAATCACCGTGGGTGGCATGGTAGTATAGTGGTTAACACAATGCTGTACAGTACAGGAGACACAGGTTCAATTCCCGTCACTGCCTGTAAGGAGTTTGTACATCAGTTATACATCCTTCGGGTTCTCCATTTTCCTCTTACAGTAATTGTAAATTGTCCTGTGAATAGGCTCAGATTAAATCAGGGGATCGCTGGGTGGCACAGCTCGAGGGGACAGAGGGACCTTGTCCATGTATTATCTCCAGAGCAAGTCAGGAGAACATTGTGGTTTGAACATCCCTTGCCGGAATTCTAGGCTGAGGGCAAAGTTGAACCAGCAAGGTTATGGACCAGACTCAGGAATTCACTTTATGACATGTTTCTGCTTGCTCTTCTGGATAAGGGTGGCCTGCAGATCTTGAACACGGAGCTGAGCTGAACATCTCTGATTTTGTCTTTTATGTTCACTCTTTTTATGTTGCCATTTGCACAAATTATTTTTTTGTGCATGGGGGATGTGGTTAATGTTTTTCTTGAATGGATTCCCTGGTTTTCTTTGTTTCACGGCTGTCTGTGAGGAAGACAAATGTCAGGGTTGTATACTGTATACATGCTTTGATAATAAATGTACCTTGAATTTTTGAATCATTGAAATGATATTTAACAGTACACAAAACAGTGGAGGAACTCAGCAGGTCAGGGACAGTCAACATTTTGGGCCGAAATCTGTTGCTTTACATTGCTCCAGATTCCAGCATCTGAAGTCTTGTGTGCTTCAGTAATAATACTGAAATGCTAATTTCCTGTTTTCATTTCAGATTGTTTCGTGAAATGAAATTAAGTCCCCAGCCGTGGGTGGACCTGGATTTCTCATGTCTGAGTTTGGAACTTGCTAACGTGCTAACGTCCATCAAACATCACTAATATTCTCTGTTTACCATCTCTTTTCCATGCACCTTCGGGCGACCCCGTTCAACCTGAAACACTGACAGAACAAAATGGACAGACTGCAGCCTCTCCCCACCATCCTCAGCAGGATTTCCCACTTAATGGAGAACCCAAACGCACCGCCGATACCTCATCAGGAGTTCAGGTATGGCCGCGACAAGCTGCCTAATGTTGAAGCGATGTTGAACGTTCAGAAGTTTCTAACCTCGTTAACTAGCAATTATTAAAAAAAAAGCATGATCAGCCCAAAAGTGTGTCAACTCTTGTGGTCTATAAAGTGCACCTGAATTAATTTGGGTAACGGTATCAGTATGCAATCATTTAAAGTTATATTAACAAATTAAAATTGACCACAATTCTCTATGTTGCTAGTTACTGGAACATTTCTGTACCAGCACTGCATTTTTTCTGTTAGTACAAAACTATCTTGTGCATTCTGTTTTCTTTTCACCACTTCAATATACCTATGTATGACATGATCTGTGTGTGTGGGGGGGGACGACAAATGATTTCCACTGTATCTTAGTATCTGTGACAATAATAAACCAATACTAACTCTTTCTCACTAAGAAACCTGATTTCTCAGCAGCTTATACTTGTGCTTTTTAGTATTATTCTTAAAGTAATACATGTGGAAGTGCAAATTCTTCCTTGTTAATATTTCAGAATCAGATTTATCATCACTCACTTACATGAAGTTAAATCTGTTGCTTTGTAGCAGCAGTGCAAAGACATAACAGTAATATAAGTTGCAACGTAAGTACATGGTGCAGAAAAGTGAACAACAAGTGGTGTTTGTGGTCACATGAATTGCTCAGAAATCTTTTGGTGAAAGGAGAAAAACTTTCTGAATCCTTATTGCGTGCTTGAGCTTTATTGCTGAAACAAAAACTGATTTTGCTAGCAAGACCTTTGGGGACATTTTGGTCGTCTATTTTACAAAAGGTTGTATGCTTACTGTTGCGTAATGATAGTGTTACTATTAACACATTTCCCATCAGTTAAATGGAGTGAAAAATACAAAACTGTGGACTCTAAAAATCTGAAGCATAAATATACATTGGCAGAAATAATCAGCAGGTCAAGCAGCATCAGTGAGGAGAGAAACAGAGTTGATGTTCAGGGCAAGGGACTTGTATTAGAATAGGAAATGCAAGAGGTTCTGCAGATGCTGGAAATGCAGAGTAATGTACAAAATAAACAAAAGTTCACACAACATCTATGGAAAGGAATCAAGAGTCTAGATAAGGGTCTCAATCTGGTTAAATCTTTATTCCTTTCCATACATGCTGCCTGACCTGCCGAGTTCTTCCAGCAATGCATATGTGCTACACAGAGGGGAAGGGGTGGAGGTAGCAAGGGAAATGTTGGTGACAGGGTACAGACTGAAGTCGTAAAAGTAGCGATTACTGGCCGATAATTCCCGAAGGCATTGTCAGTGAGCAGAAACTCAGCTGCACTGGTCACATTGAGAGTGTTTTGACAAGGGTGGCGTCAGAGGCTGGGGGTGCTGCCAGGGCAGACTCATCTCCTGACACCCCAAAACCTTTCAAGACACTAATCATGAGCTGGATAGAATGCGCCCAACTTGTCTGGATGAATGGATTGTATTGGCAATAATCATCAATGCCATCTGTGAGGGTATTTAGACACTTAAAGATTTTAATGGTTAGCTTTATTTGTTGTATATACATAAAAACATATAGTGTAGCACTTTCTTGGCAAGAAACCAAAACCACTCTAAAACCAAGTACAGGGATTGACACATGTTCTTCAGTCGAAGAAAGTTCATTCAGAATCAGATTTAATATCACTGGCATATGTTGTGAAATTCGTTGTCTTTCCAGCAGCACTACAATTCAATACATAATAATAGAGAAAAAATGAATTGCAGTAAATATATTTTAAATATTAAAAATAAATAAGCAGTGCAAAAATAAAAATAAAAAAGGTAGTGAGGTAGTGTTCTTGGGTTCAATGTCTATTCAGAAATCTGATGGCAGAGGGGAAGAAGCTGTTCCTGAATTATTGAGTGTGTGCCTTCAGGCTCCTGTACCTCCTTCCTGATGGCTGCAATGAGAGCAGACATGTCCTGGGTGATGGGGGTCCTTAATGATGGATGCTACCTTTTTGAGGCATCGCTCCTTGAAGATGTCCTGGGTACTATAGAAGCTAGTGCCTGTGATTAAGCTAAGTTCATAAGTTTAAGATCCTCCATAAGAAACTAGCAAAGGCAAATAATAAAAATGATTAAAAACGAAGAAAACTAAAACTAGCGATACAATGAAATAAGCGGTCCAATTGTATTTAAGAGTAAATAATCATACTTAAACATTCCAAATAGCTACCTTTCTGGCTCTGCCTAGACTAAATGGATGTAAGACAAAGCAATGATAGGTAACTATACCCTTTGCCCCTACCACGACCCAGCCCTTGCGACAAATTAACACGCAAAACAAAATACCATAAAGACAGAAAGTAGATACATGGCTCCTACACACACTACAACGTCATTTGCCTGTGCTGGGGGCAGCAGGCGTCACCAAGCTTCCAGTGGCAACATAGCATGCCCAAAGCATAGTCACCCTTACCAGTGTTTTCACTTGTTTAATGGGAAGAGTGTATAAATTCCTTACAGACAGCATCAGGAACTGAACCCAGGTTGCTGGTGCTATAAGGCATTTTACTAACTGCTGAGCTAGGCACTATACTCCAGGAAAGTGCAAAGTCAGTACTCAAGCACCTCTGGCTTTTCCACTTGGTGATCTCTCTGTGCCACTCCATCTCCCACCCCCAAGGTGGACATTGTGCAGCCAGGAGATACTCACTTGGCTGGTTTTCTCTTTCAGCTCGTACAGCCGGTTGGACAAACCGTCCTACGTGGCCCCCAAGGACGTCGACCAGGTCAGCGCATCTCTGTTGAGCCTGCCGAAGCCTTTGGTGGACGAGCCGCAGCTGGCCCACAGCAGGTTGCCAAGTAACAGTGCGGCCACGGTGAAGCGCACCCAGAGCGCGCCGGCTCGGAAGAGACCCAGCCTGGCGCAGAAGTCGCCAATCGGCCAGCTCAGTTTGGACAAGGGAGACTGTGCGGACCAGGACACCATCACTGGCCTGCCAGGCCGAGAGTACAGCACCTTAACCAGGATGCCGGCGTCTGGCAGGCACTCTCTGAGGTCGCCACCCTCTCGCACACACCCCAGGCCCTATCCGAAGATGCAGGTAACTAACCCATCTCTCAACTGAACTGCACTGCTTCAGGCTTTATTTATCATGTGTACATTTAACCAACAATGAAATGTATGGTTTGCATCAAATCAAATCATTGAGGGGGTAGCCACTAGTGTTGCCACACTTCTGAGGCCTATATCTCACTAACCCTAACCCTAATGTGAGCGGAAACCCACGTGGTCATGGGAAAAACTCACCAACTCCTTACAGGCAGCAGCGGGAACTGAACCCCAATCCTACAGCTTGCTACTGTAAAAAGTGTTGCACCGACTGCTATGCTGTTATACCTTCCCCCTATTGCAGAGAGAGTTGGGGACAGATCCTTATGGAGTTTATGTGCCAGTTTTCAAAAGCAGTCAGGGCCTGTTGGGACTTGTCTGCAGAGTGGAAAATCGCCTGGGTAGTGAGGTGTAAAAAAAGCAGCCATTGTTGGATTGGGCCAGGGTTAGAGTGGGGGGCTTTGGTTCAACAGACTTCGACGAGAACACTTTCTAGTAAGTTTTGCTCTTTCTCTTTCCTAGTATAGCAAAGGACAAATAGCGGTCTCCCTTAGGATAAAGAAACCAAGTGTCTGATTGGCTGTCTTAGTTGGTGTCACTCAGTTCATTTCCTCCCACCAGCCTGACCTCCTTTTCTGTGTTTCAAGGTCTCAGAGCGGTTCATACTCTGGATGCACTAACCACCTTCTTTTCACGACAGACCCACCACCCTCGCCAAATGCTGTTTGATTCATTCAGGAAGTCCCAAGTTCCTTGGGAACGCAACACAGGAAATGAGAAGTGGTCTTCGCAGAGAGAATCAGAAAGTCAAGGCAACAAACCTTTTGAGAAGGTGAATATTGCATCTGATAGTGTCTTCCTTTATGACTCTATATTAAAGGCAAACTGTCTCTCATAGTGAATACTGAACATTCTTTGGAGCCATTGTCCTCATTAAATTCGTTGTACAAAACTCTACAGCCATGTCCTACCTCACACGAATTCATGCACCCCTGCACTTTGTGGCATAACTAGTTCCAGTAAACTAAGATCTTGGTATTAAAACTCTCATCCTAGTCTTCATATCTTTTCATGGCCTTGCCACTCTCTAATTCTATTCTCTCTGCTCTCTGTGCACCTCCATTCCTGGGCTCTTGCTTTTTCTTCAATTTACTCAGCCTTCAGCTGCCTGGTTTTACTTACTTAAAACCATCACCCCAACTGGGACTTGGGCTGCTGAGTGTCCTCTGTACTGGGCCAGTACAGTTGTCCCCAGGTGTAGCCCATCTTTGAAGATCCTTCTTCTAAGGATGAGAACTTTGGAGCTTCTATTGGCATTTATATAGCACTGGGTTTTTAAATGATAGGATTGCTAGCCCCATGCCAAAAGCATTTCCTTTTGTAGCTGGGCTTGGGACCATCCATGGTGGAGTTCAGCTGCCAGGTGTTATGTCTAAAAGTTCCTCCCTAAACTTTTCCTTTTCTCTATGTTTCCCCTTTCTTGACCAATCTTCCAGCATCTTCCTTAAAATATTGCCATGTGTCTTGGAGCCAGATGCTGTTTGATGAGTCTCCTGGAAAGTAACTTTGTTTTCTTTGTGGCTAATAAATGATTGAGATAGAATCTGGATGTCTGGGCTAAAAATGCTAAGAGTTCAGATCTCACAATGGTCTTAGTGGAATTTCATTTCAAATTCATGTTCCTTTGTGGAATAGAGGGAGCATTTGGCCCTTTTAATCTATGCCAGCTCTCTGGACAATTTCCCCTTATTTCTCTGTAACTTACCCATCCCATATATCTATCAACCTCACCTATACTCTCCTGCCAACCATCTAGACCCAGCGTTAATTGGCCATTGTAAATTAACCTACCAGCTTGTCATAGGTAGCAGGGGAGAAGGGAAACCCTGTGGTCGCAGGGAGAGCTCCACACAGACTGCACCAAAAGTCAGGATTGAATGCAGGTCAGTTGAGATGTGAGGTAACCACATGAATGTTTACAATGATATTCAATGATGACCACATACTGCCAGATTGTTGCCAGAAACACCTGGTTCACTACCATTTGGTCAGCGGCCTTCCAGCAGCATCAGCAGATTTTCTTCTGCTTATAGCCAGCACTTAGAAGTTGCCCTCCCAGTCACACTCTTTCAGGCTTGGAAATACACTGGCGGTCTCCCATCTTCATTGCGCTAAAACCCTGAAGCACTCTCTCTAACAGCTTTGTGGTGTACCCACACCTCAGGGACTGCACTGGTTCAATGAGGCAGCTCATCACTACCTTCTGAAGAGCTTCTAGGGGTAGGTAATTAAATGCTGGCTCAGCCTGTGATGCCCATATCCCCGGAATGAAGAAGAACTGCAGGAACAAACAGACTGATCTTCCCCAGTGAGATCAGTCTTGCCCTGGTGCAGCCCATCCGGCTTGCACAGGTCCCACGAGATGCCCAAGCCAAGATCTTTCTCAAATATAAAGCTGGCCTGGAAATTTAAATCATTTATTTCAGCTGAGGAAATGAATAACATAATTTTTCTTCTCTGGACCATCCTGCAGCACGAACAAGACATTGCCAGTCTCCAGGAGATGGTGGGGGTGATGGGCCAGGAGATAAAGGACCTTAAAGCCAGCCTGACAGAACAGGTCGAGCAAACGCTTCAACAGAGTGAGGAGAAGCAGAAAAAGGAACTGGAAGAAAGGGACAAATTGATAACCAATCTCACTAACAGGTGAGGGATCAACAATCTCCTATAACATGATCAACTAAGATCACACTCTTTAGACAGGGAGCGTTGAAACTGTGGAAGCTGTTGTCACGGACAGCTGTGGCAGCCAAGTCTGTACGTGTATTTAAGGTGGAGATTGACAGGTTCTTGATTAGTCAGGGCATGAAAGGACACGGAGAAGGCAGGAGATCGGGGCTGAGAGGAAAATTGGATCAGCCATGATGAAATGGAGAAGCAGACTTGATGGGCCAAATGGCCTAATTCTGCTCCTCATTCTTATGGTCTGTATGGCCCTAGCTCAATAAAAAAGAAAAAAAATAATAATTTGGAAACCTTAGTTCAGGATATTCAAGGGCTGTTACTGTTATAGCCAATTTGTGCACTGACACTACTTACTGTATGCTGATTGTTTATCTCCTGGTCAGCAGGAGAATGTGGGGAAATCTTATAGAGCAGACAACAAATTATGAGGAGTACAGATAGGATGAATGTATGCAAGCTTTTTCCCCTTGGCCTGGGCGGGATGAAAACTAGAGGCCACAGGTTTAGAGTGGAAGGTGAAATATTTAAGGGGAATCTGAGGGGAAACTTCTTCTGTCAGAGGGTGGTGTAAGTGTGGAACGAGCTGTCAATGAAAGTGGTAGATAAGGGTTCAATTAGAACATTGAAGAGAAGTTTGGATAGGTACATGGATAGGAGGGGTTTGGAAGGATATGGTCCAGGTGCAGGTAGTTAGGATAGGTAAGTATAAACTAAATGGGCTGAAGGGCCCATTTCTGTACTAAGATATTCTGACTCTGTGCTCTATGACGAGCCCATCTTTCTTTAGCAATGTTAGTCTGGGAGTAAATTATGCCAAATTAAAAGAACATTAAAACTCTATCAAATAATGAGAAACAAATGTTGTGCTCTACAATTCAACAGGTATGTCTCTACAACTAATTGTTAACAGTAATGGGCATCTAGCACATTGTTTCAAAGTAGAATAGGGCATTTATCTCTGAAAAAGGCTAATATTTATCCTTCAAGCCTCAGAAAAAAGATGTCCTTTACTGCATTGTTGCTGTGGGAACTTGCTATGTGTAGATTGGCTGCTGCAATACAGCAGTTATTACCAGTATAGATTACCTCATTGGCAGTAAAGAGCCGTGGCATGAAAGTCTTTCTTTTGACTGAAAAGGAGGCAAATGAAACAAATTTCTAGTGGTCAAGTCAAGTTTATTGTCATGTACAAGTAGAGTGAGAAAATTTGCTTGTGAGAGCATCACAGGCCCAAGGGTTCAGACAACTCTCAGAATGTTAATTATACTGTATTTAAGTTAGACAAGATAGCAAAGAACAAAAGAAAGACCAGGAGAGGATAAGAGTTAGCATGAACATGTGGGACTGTGAGTTAGTCACCCTCATTTACCTGTCCCTGTGAAGACAGCCATGTTGCTCTTGATGGTGACTTTCTCCTGCACTGCCCAGTGGTTACTGCATTAATTGTGCCGTAGCCCGATTACACACTGATCTGTCTTCTGCTCCTCCAGGCTTGAGTCAATTGAAGAAGAAAGGAAGAAGGATGCTGAAAAGTTGGAAATCGTGGCCCAGAGCCAACAGAAGATTGAGAGTTTGGTACGTTAAGTGTCACTCGCTATTTGAAAACAGACCCGTAACTAGTGGGCAAAGCATCTGAGGAATCTCTAAACCCAAGTTCACATTCAAAACTCTGCAAATTTCTCTCATCCATTCTGTGTTAAGATCACCAGGTCTCCACAAGTGCTCTTTGTAACTAAACTAACTACTGGACTGTATCCTCTTGAAGTTTAGAAGATTTATCTCAATGAAACACATTGAGACCTCTGATAAAGGGTCAAAGTTATTAACCGTTTCTTTCTCTAAAGATGCTGACTGATTTGCTGATTCTTTCCATAATTTCTTTTTGTTATTCCAATTTCTTGACTATAATTGATATTCTGTCTCTTATCCCTTGGCTAATCATGTATACAGTTTCTGACATCTCTTTGAATCCCACGTATTCTTTTCCAACTAAAGTTGTTTGTTGGGATTCAGTTCTTGAAAATCCAAAAACACAGCATCCACTGCAATACCTTTATCAACATCCTGTTAACACATCAGTTTACAGATGTAACTTGCTTTTAACAACAGCAAACTCAGTATTAGCTACAGCTCCTCAATGGCCTGATGTTCAACAGTTCAAAAATTCAAAAGTTCATTTATTATCGAAATCTTTATGTAGCAAACAACCGAGATTTGTCTCCCCAAGATAGCCACAAAATAAAGAAAACCATGAAGTCATTTAATGAAAAACATCAAACCCATTCCCCCATGCACAAAAAAGAATGGCAACATGATCATCAACCCCCAAAACCCCCTCCTTACACAAAAAAAACACAATACTACAAGAACATCAACCCCCAAACCCACCTCCCCTGCACAAAACAGTTACCTGTCTTTTCCTGTGGTTGCCTGTTTTGTTGTTTTTTGCTTTCCTGAAGGGGGATATCTTGTGTTATTAATAGCTCTTCCACACAAATTCTCCGAGGAGCATTGAAAAACCATGCCGTCTTCACCCCGTTATCTCTTGCCTGAGTCATTTGTTAACTCTTGAGCAGATAGTATTTTACCTAATTCTATTTTTCTATCTTGGATAACTTTCCTATTGACTAACCTGTACGTCCTAGCCACTTCCCTGCATCTCACCAACCCCTCTATGACAAAACACTGTGAGGGAGGTTAGGTGTAGTTAGTTCTCGTTACACAGGGTGTCCATTCTGCCACTGTATTGTTAGCTTGTTATTCAAGATTGGTCAATGTCATTTCCAGTACACAAGTGTAAAGGAAGCAAAATAATTGTTATTCCAGATCCAATGCATCATATAAAAACCTACACTAAGATAAATAACACAATAATAAAAATCACAATAAATATAAATACGTTAGATAGCTTATATATGTAGATTGATTGTATGTCTGTCCATAAAGTGATTCTATGCACAGGAGTACCTATATATAAGGTGACCCTGAAAAGAAATAGTGGAGATGGGGGTGTGGAGGGGCGGGTTAGTGGGTGGAGGTATTATTCAGCCTCACTGCTTGAGGAAAGTAATTGTTTTTAAGTCTGGTGGTCCTGGCATGAATGACATGTAGCCTCTTCCCTGATGGGAGTGGGACAAGTTGCATTAAAATTACACTCTTTTATAGGTTATGGGTGTTGTTTTCAAATTGAAAGATTATTGCCCTTAAACGAGGTGTCTTGCTGTGAAGTGTTGGGAAAATGGGTGGGATCCTAGAGCATGCATCTCCCAAAGAAAAGGCAAATTCCGGACAACTTTTCTTTGTTAAAAGGAAATTTCTTTGTGAACTAGAAAGTTCAAAGTAAATTTATTATCAAAGATTATCGATGTCACCATATACAATGCTGAGATTCTCTTTTGTTGTGGGGAATCACAGTAAATACAAGAAGCAGAACAGAATCAGTGAAAGACCACATCCAACAGGATGGACAGCAAGCAATGTGCAAATATAAAAAGAAAGATAAATAAATAAATCAATAAATAAATAAATACACAATAAATATTTAGAATGTGAAATGAAGAGTCCATAGGTTGTGGGAACAGTTCAGTGATTGGGCGAGTGAAGTTACCCCTCTGATTCAACAGCCTGATGGTTGAGGGGGTAATAGCTGCTTCTGAATGTGCTGATATGGGTACTGAGGGAAGGCAGCAGTGAGAAGACAGTATGATGTGGATGGGAGGGGTCCTCGATGAAGGATGCTGCTTTCCTGAGATAGTGCTCAATGGTGAGAGGGCTTTACCTGGACAGGATCACATCTGCTACTTTCTGTAGCATTTTCCATTCATTGACATTGGTGTTTCCATACCAGTCTGTGATGCAACTAGTCAATGTTAACTCCATCACACATCTATAGAAGTTTGTAAAAGTTTTAGATGTCATTCAGAATCTTTGTAAACTCTGAGGAAGTAGAAGCACTGCTGTGCTTCCTTCATAATGGCACTTGTGCTGGACCTGGGACAGGTTCTCTGAAATGATAACACTGAGGAAGTTAAAATTGTTGCCCTTCTCCATCTCTGATCCTCCGATAAGTACTGGCTCATGGACCTCTGGTTTCCTCCTCCTGAAGTCAGTAATCTTATCCTTCATCTTGCTGATATTGAGTGAGAGGTTGTTACTGTGGCACCACTTGCCCAGATTTTCAATTTTATACAGGATTCAAATCTGTCAATAAATGTTCCCTTATCCTGTGCTTATCCCCTGCAAAGTTGGATTTGGTCATATGAGAGGAAACTCGAGATAAAGTTTTAGAGCAACTGTTTACCTAACATAAAAGCTATAGAAGAACATGGCAATGATACAAAAAGCAGAGGAATGTCTGAGACATTTCTGACTGCTAATGTAAAACAATAAATCAGCCCCATTTCCATGTGCAACTGCAGGATTTTTTGATGCAGTCAGATTTTTTGTCGCCCAAATCTCATTTGAATGCTAAGTAGCCTTCTATTATTGTGATCCCTTGGTGAAGGATCAGTGATGCTTCTCTCAATTTCAGGAACAGTGTTCTGCTACAGTGGTAATTACAAAGATGAGTTTGTCATGTTTGTTTGCATACCACAATGCCTAGGTTGTTCAAGTTCTTTGCTATTTCACTTTATTTTCTTTGGAACCCTTGTAATCATCTAAAAAAATGATGAGGGGAGATAGACAAAGTAATCAGGAATATTTCCATCAATTATGGAGTTCCAAAGGGAGCTGGATAATTCTCCAAAAGGGATTCACAGAGTTATGGGGATATTGGACTAACAGAGTTGCCTTTACATGGAGTTGGTATAGACTTGAGGGTCTGAATGGCCCTTTTTTCAAGCTGTAACAAATCTCTGATTTTGAGGAATCAAAGGAGGGGACAAATATTTAAAACAATTTGTGGAGGGGTTACAGAGCGAGTTGGGAGGAAAAACCCCGAGTGGTGGTGAAGTCACTGCCTGGACAGCTGGTGGATATAGGAACCTTCATCCCATTTGAAATGTACTTGAAGGTCTGAGATCTGCAAGGATGGGGACCCAGTGCTGGAACGAGGAGTGAGACACAGGAGGACTTATTGAACAAGTGTGGAAATATTGCTCTCATTTGTAAACTATGTATGACTTAATAATGCAGAGTTGTGGTTAACCTGAAGGTTTTCATTACAGGAGGCTCGCCTGCTTTCAATGGAGCAACAGTATACAGAGTTACTGAACACCGTTGGCAAGATCATGGACAACCAGCAGCTAGCAGCCCCCAGCCAAGTTGCTCCTGCAGATACCTCAGTCAAGACCCCTCCTAACAACAGTCTTGCTTCTCCTCCTGGTCCCAACACACAAACAGATCATGTTGAACCTCAAATAGTGGAGAATGGCCAAGTCAAGAATGGCAGTGTTTAAGAACTTTGTTTAACACCTGGACTGTGGTTTCACTCTTTGGGAAAGGACATGTGAAATTTCAAAGTAACAAAAATATCACATGCATTCACAATTTTTCTTGATTACATATCCAAGTTTATTATCATAGGCATACAGTACATACCAAGGGTATACTATGTGTTTTCATTGTGTATGAAGTTCAAGCCTCAGATAAAGCCATTATTAATCTTATGGGCCATTGTAGTTGAGGGGTAGACAATGATTGTCAGAGTTTAAAAATGTGAACCTAATTTGGAGTTCAGCAGACACAAAGTCCTGTAATGCATACATCACAGAAATGGGTCATGTCACTGGAAGACTGTATTCCAGCTCTATCTACCACCATTCTCACATCGAAACCATTGCACCTTCAAAAGTCTGGTTCACATTGAATTCGGAATATAATGTATCATATTTATCGACATATTAGTATGCCATCTGACACCATTTCAGCTGGGCTCTGTATAGGTCACACCCCTCAACTCCAAAATTCTTATCACACAAGTCTTTGAAACTTTCAGTCATACTGTGACCAAATTAGACTGAAAACACATTGGAGGTTGCAAATAATGTGGTATGTTTTGCCTTAAATAGAGTGCTTTAAAAAATAAACTGGTTCTCGGAACAGTTGTAACTCACCTATGACTTGTCCCTTCTTGAACCACAGTAGTCCATCTGGTAAAGTGCTGCCACAGCATCACTAACTGATTATATTCTCTGTATTAAATTAGTAGCAATACAGGAATATCAAAATGTGTCAAAGATATAGTGGTATGCAGTTTAAAAGCAAAACTTGGAAGGAATGTAATTTTGGAAAAGAATATTATTTTATAAACAGTTTCAATATAAGATTTCTATATTTTTGTATAATATTTTTCTCAATGGGTGATTGAAAATGTCAAACTTTACTGGAATAGAAAGCATATTTGGATTAGCAAGGTTGTGCGTGTTGGTTCTTGATTGGTATAGGTATGATGAGCAGGAGTTTGTGTTGGTGTGTGGCCTAGTGGATAAGGCATCGGTCTAGTGATCTGAAGATCACTGGTTCGAGCCTCAGCTGAGGCAGCATGTTGTGTCCTTGAGCAAGGTAATTAACCACACATTGCTCTGCGACAACACCGGTGCCAAGCTGCTTGGGTCCTAGTGCCCTTCCCTTGGACAACATCGGTGGTGTGGAGAGGGGAAGGCTTGCAACATGGGCAACTGCCGGTCTCTCAAACAACCCTGCCCAAGCCTGTGCCCTTCCAAGGCACAAATCCATGGTCTCACGTGACTAACAGATGCTTATTTTTTTTTGATGAGCAGGACCTATCTTGTTCATTTTACAATTTTATTTAAGAAAATTCTGAAAATTCTTCACTCCCTAAGTTGTCACGCAGGAAGAATAGTAGTTCAGATTCAGCAAATCTAAATTTTGATTTTTCCAAATGCTTTGCAGATGAAATTTTAAAAATTAACAACAAATTATTAAATATTAAAGTGGGGTGAAACATTTAAAGTCTTATAGGTAAAACAAGGGATGAAGAGGTTGGAAAGGGCATTCTGGAGTTTAGGACTTCAACAGTTGAGGGAATGTCTGCCGGAGGCTTTGCTAGAGAAATTAGGGAGGTCAGAGCTTCAGAGAAGACGGAGGGATACAAGACTAGGGAGCATGCAGAGACATTGAGAGCCTTTCAGGGATGTGAAAACCTGATTAAAACAGATAGGAAATTGACTTATGTTGGTGAACAAGGGGATGTTAAATGATTGTCAGTCAACGAATGCCTGATAAAACTAGCAAAGCTTCAAATTTTAATAAGTTTACAGAGATAGGATGAGGGAGTGTGGCCGATTAGTTGAATCTGGCAAGGATACGAGTTTCAGCGAAAGACGGTTATGGTATGGAGGGAAATATGCAGCGCCAACCAGAGGAAGTATGTGGAACCAAGTTCATTTGTGAACTTGATGCTGCCTCATGAACCATTCCTTACAGTTTCACTAGTTGATTCAATTTTTATTCAGATTCAGGTTTCCAAACTATCACTCATTGACTTATTTATTTTTAATGTGTGTACTTTTTTTGTCAACCTTGAGTAACTATTATATGCAAATGGTACACAGATTCAAATGACAAATTGCAATGGATATCTTCAGAGATGATGAGAGAAATGTGGCCTACATTTTGTGATATTATTTGGCCTGTCAATCATTTTATGGAGCAATGATAAGTGAGCCACCATTTTGTGATGTAATAAAGTAGAATTGTATTTTGTAAGGTGGCACATGGCCACCATTTTGTGAGGTGGCTAAGCATTGTTTTCTGAGAGTGAATCAGCACAGAAAACAGTGTATTTTGCCAATCTTCAAACATTTCTGACAGCCGCATAGCTACTCAAACAAATAATGCAATATATTAATTCAACTTCTGCAAATGCTGTTCAATTAATGTAATCTACGGTAATAAATGGACAATAATGTAGACATTGTCAAATGCCTGAATGTGATATTATTGTGATATATCTGCCAAGTTAAAATGATGGCTGTGTAGGGTGTTTTCACTGGTTTAATGAAAGGTTCCAGATGGGGATATATTCTTAGGCTCGAGACATAAGGTATTATACACAAAGGGAACATTAGTGAACAGGCAATGCAAACATAAATTGGTTAGGCCTTGCACTAAATAATTAAACAATCATGTTACTACTCCAGAAAGCAGAGTCTGCCTTGGGGCATTTAAGGCACACAGACAGAGGCATATTCTTAAAAGGGAAACATGGTCCAATTTCTTCCCACAGTCTGAAGATGTACTGGTCAGTAGGTTAATTGGTCATTGTAAATTGTCCTGTGTTTAGGCTAGGGTTAAATTGGTGTTTGCTGGGCAGTGTGGCTCGAAGGGTCTACTCCATGTTGTATCTTAATCAATAAATAAATAAAATGCATTGCTCCTGGATACATCAATGCAGTACTGCAATGGAGAATGCAGTGGAACTGAGTCAGGGACCAGAGTGGTAGGGAGGGTGATAACTGGGTTGGGGCAAGGATAGACTAGTGAGGAGACCTTGCCAAGGATAGGATCCCCAGGGAGAGGGCATCAGTAAAGAGAGTAAGAAAAGAGGCATCAGCATAGAGTGTTACACCATAGAAAGATGCCATTCAGCCCATCTATTTCATGCTGACCTGATCTTCTACCTAGTCCCAACTACTTGCACCCAGGCCATATCCCGAGAAACCCCTTCCATGCAGATACCTATGCAAACCTTTCTTAACTATTAAAGCTGAATCTGCATCGTCCAATTCCACTCTCTGATCACTCTCTAATTACCCTCTTATCATTCTCTGAGTAAATAAGCTTCCCTGAATATTTCACCTTTCATCCTAAACCCATGACACCTAGTTATAGTCCACCTAACCTGAGGGGTAAATATCCATATAAATTCATCCTATCTACATCCCTCAGCATTTTGTATTCCTCTTGTTTTCCTGAACTCCGGGGAATAAAGTCCTAACCTATTCAACCTTTCCCTATAATTCAGGTCCTCAAGTCCTGGCTGGCGTGTTTGGAGCTGACTAGGACTGGATGGAACCTACATTTAAACTAGCATTAACAAAGGAAACATGAAGAAGGTGCTGTCCTGGAAAAGGACCTCCTGGTTGTTGAAATAGTTGTGTGGTAGCCTCAGTGGCTTGGTCCGTGCTGCTCATGGACTCTCTGTGCAAGGGTCAATACTGTATTATGTATGCCAATTACATACCATAAGGCCATATGACATAGGAGCAGAATCAGGCCATTTGGCCCATCAAGTCTGCTTCACCCTTCCATCATAGCTGATTTATTATGGGGTTATTACGGGTTTAAGGCAAGAGAATGGGGTTAGTGCTGCTTTATGCACCCAGGCTGAGCTCATCAAATTCATCAACTTTGCCTTGAACTTCCACCCTGCCCTTAAATTCACTTGTTCCATTTTGGACACCTCCCTCCCTTTTCTCAATGTCCCTGTCTCCATCTCTGGAGACAAACTTCTATACATCTACAGCTTTCCCTTGGATTCTTGACTGTACGTCTTCCCACCCTACCTCCTGTAAAAATGTTATTCCATTTTCCCAGTTCCTTCATCTTTCCACTCTAGGAATAATATCAGAGACATAGATACAATATACAACCTAAAATTCTTGTCTTTCACAAACATCCATGAAGACAGAAGAGTGCCCCAAAGAATGAGTGACAATAAAAACTATTGAATCCGGTGCTCCCAATGCTGTCTCCTCTACATTGGTGAGACCTGTCATTAACTGGGAGATCACTTTGTTGAGTACCACCGCACCATCTGTCACAATCAGGACTTCCCAGTGGCCAAACATTTATGTTCTGATTCCCATTCCCATTCCGACATGTTGATCCAAGGTTCCCTTGTGTGCTTTGATGAGGCCAACCTCAGAGTGAAGGAGCAACACCTTAATAGAGCTTTTAGGAAGAGTTTAAACTAATGTGGCAGGGGGATGGGAACCGGAGTGATAGGGTTGAGAAAGGGGAAAACAGAAATAAATCAAAAATAGTGTGCAGCAGAGATTATAGAAAGAACAGACAGGAGATAAGGCTTAATCAAAGCCAATGGGATGAGTTACAGGGCACTAGAGGCATTGTGCAGTTAAAACAGAAAGCAACAAATACTGGACTGAAAGTGCTATATTTGAATGCACGCAGCATAAGGAATAAAATGGACAATCTTGAAATTCAGCTACAGATTGGCAAGTATGACGTCGTGGCCATCTCTGAAACTTGGCTAAAAGATTGCTGCCATTAGGCGCTGAATGCCCAAGGACATACAGTGTATCGGTAAGCTAGGTTAGTAGGCAGAGGGGATAGTGTGGCCCTGTGTATAAGAAATAATATTAAATCATTAGAAGGAGATGGCAGGATCAGAAGGTGTAGAGCCTCTATGGGTTGAGTTAAGAAATAGCAAGGGTAAAAGGACCCTAATGGCAGTTATATACAGGCCTCCAAACAGCAGCTGGGATGTGGATTACAAATTACAGCAGGAGATAGAAAAGGCATGTCAGAAAGGCAATGTCATGATAATAGTTGGGGATTTTAACATGAAAGAAGATTGGGAAAATCAGGCCTGTACTGGACCTCAAGAGAGAGAATTGGAGAATGTCAAAGGGATGGCTGTTTAGAACAACTTCTTGTTGAGCCCTCTAGGGGATCGGCTGTGCTGGATTGGGTATTGTATTATCCGGAGGTGATAAGAGAGCTTAAGGTTAAGGAACCCTTAGAGAACAGTGATCACAATATGGTTGAGTTCACTTTGAAATTTGAGAAGGAGAAACTAAATTCCAACGTGTCACTATTTCAGTGGAATAAAGGGAATTACAATGACATGAGAGGGGAACTGGCCGAAGTTGTCTGGAAAGGGACATTTGCAGGAAGGACAGCAGAGCAGCAATGGCTGGAGTATCTGTGAAAAATGAGAGAAGTGCAAGACAGATATATTCCAAATAAGAAGAAATTTTCAAATGGAAGAAGGACACTACCATGGCTGACAAGTGAAGTCAGAGCCAAAGTAAAAGCAAAAGAGAGGGCATACAGGAAAGCCAGAGCTAGTGGGAAGATAGAGGATTTGGGTGCTTTTAAAAACTTGTAGAAGGAAACAGAGAAGGTCACTAGGAAGGAAAAGATGAATTATAAAAGGAAGTTGGTGACTAATATCAAAAAAGATACTGAAAGCTTACTTAAGTATATAAGGGGTAAAAGAGAGTTGAGGGTGAATATAGGGCCAATACAAAATGCTGGAGATATTGTAATGAGAGATGCAGAGATAGCAGTGGAACTGAATGTGTACTTTGCATCAGTCTTCGCAGTGGAAGACATCTGCAGTGTACCGGACATTCAAGAGTGTCAGGGAAGTGAAGTTTGTGCAGTTAAAATTACATCTGAGAAGGTGCTCAGGAAGCTTAATGGTCTGAGGGTGGATAAATCTCCTGGACTTGATGGAATACACTCTTGGGTTCTGAAAGAAGTAGCTGGAGAGGCTGTGGAGGCATTAATGATGATCTTTCAAGAATCGATAGAAAATTGCAAATGTTACTCCGTTATTTAAGAAGAGTGGGAGGCAGCAGAAAGGAAACTATAGACCTGTTAGCCTGACATCTCTGGTTGGGAAGCTGTTGGAATTGACTGTTAGAAATGAGGTTACAGAGTACCTGGAGGCACATGACAAGGATAAGCCAAAGCCAGCATGGTTTCCTGAAAGGAAAATCCAGCCTGACAAACCTACTGCAATTCTTTGAAGAAATTACAAGCAGAGTAGACAAAGGAGATGCAGTAGATGTGGTGTATTTGGATTTTCAGAAGGGCTTTGACAAGGTGCCTCACATGAGGCTGCTTATCAAGATAAAAGCCCATGGAATTACAGGGAAGTTACGAGCATGGGTGGAGCATTGGCTGGTCGGCAGAAAATAGAGAGTGGGAATAAAGGGATCCTATTCTGGCTGGCTGCCGGTTACCAGTGACTATCCACACGATCAATGCCTCTCATCATCTTATACACCTCTATCAGGTCAGCTCTCATCCTCCTTTGCTCCAAGGAGAAAAGGCCAAATTCATTCAACCTATTCTCATAAGGCATGCTCCCCAATCCAGGTCACATCCTTGTAAATCACCTCTGCACCTTTTCTATGGCTTCCGCATCCTTCCTGTAATGAGGCGACCAGAACTGAGCACAGTACTCCAAGTGGGGTCTGACCAGGGTCCTATATAGCTGCAACGTTACCTCTCGACTCCTAAATTCAATTCCATGGTTGATGAAGGTCAATACACCATATGCCTTCTTAACCACAGAGTCAACCTGTGCAGCTGCTTTGAGGGTCCTATGGACTCGGACCCCAAGATCCCTCTGATCCTCCATGTACAGATTGGCTAGGTATGCCATGCCTCTACGCAGAATTTCAACCTTGTTTCTCAAGCTCTTGTCGGTTTTGAGCAAAAATTCAACCACAGTTTCAAAAAGATCAAAGAAACGTATTAAGCAGCAGTCTTTTGACAGCCAATGTACTTCAGTGTGAAAAAGCAAGTGTTCAAACTCTTCATTGTTATCTTGGCCCAACAGGCAAAATACTCCGTTATTTAATAGATGAGTAATTTTGCTGATCACAGTTATTTCTAGAGTTCTGCTTGCATAGCATCACTGGCTGAGGTTTTTGTTTACAAGGTGCTAGAAAGGTTTTTGGTTACAACTAGAAAGGGGAGGAGGGACGAGAAGAGAGCAATAGTTTTAGGGGATTCTATAGTCAGGGGGGCAGATAGGAGATTTTGTGGGGCAGATCGGGAGTCTCGGATGGTATGTTGCCTCCCTGGTGCCAGGGTCCGGGACATCTCAGATCGGGTGCAGGCTATTCTTGAGAACGAGCGCATGAACCCAGATGTAGTGGTCCATTTAGGGACCAACGATGTAGGTAAGGTGAGTGAGGGGGTCCTGCTTAGAGAGTTCAGGGAGTTAGGAGTGAAGCTGAAAGGCAGGACATCCAGGGTGACAATCTCGGGATTGCTACCTGTGCCACGTGCGAGTGAGGCGAAGAATAGAATGATTATGCACATCAATACGAGACTGAGAGCATGGTGCAGGAAGAAAGGGTTCAGGTTTTTGGATAATTGGTCTTTGTTCCAGGGACATTGGGATCTGTTTCGAAGGGACGGTCTACATCTGAACCGGAGGGGTACTAACATTCTTGCAGGAGAGTTTGCCAGTACTGCTCGGGGGGGGTTTAAACTAGATGTGCAGGGGGCAGATCCAGAGGGTTGGTCAGAAGGAGCATGGGGTTAAATGTGTAGAAGGTTTGGGTGATCTTGAGAAGGTCATCAAAATTCAGGGTGCAATTAGCCCGATGGAAGTTCAAGGAGCTGGGTTAGGTACAGTAGACAGTGTTTTAAGCAAAGAGAGGAGGAATGGGCTCAGAATTCTATACTTGAATGCGCGTAGTGTCAGAAATAAGACAGATGAGCTTGAAGCTCAGATGAAAATAGGGAACTACGATATTGTTGGGATAACAGAGACATGGCTGCAAGGGGATCAGGCCTGGGAATTGAGTGTACCAGGGTATACGTGCTATCGTAGAGACAGAAATATGGGAAGAGGGGGTGGGGTGGTCCTGTTGGTGAGGAATGAGATTCAGTCCTTAGCAAGAGGTGTCTTGGGAACAGGGGAAGTAGAGTCTGTGTGGATTGAGCTGAGGAACAGTAAGGGTAAAAAGACCCTAATGGGTGTTGTGTACAGGCCCCCAAACAGTAGTGTGGATATTGGGTACAAGTTGATTAGGGAGTTAACATTGGCATGTGCTAAAGGTAATGCAGTCGTTATGGGAGATTTCAACATGCAGGTGAACTGGGAGAATCAGGTAGGTGCTGGACCCCAAGATAGGGAGTTTGTGGAGTGTCTAAGGGATGTATTTTTGGAACAGCTTGTGCTTGAGCCAACCAGGAACGAGGCTATTTTGGACTTGGTAATGTGTAATGAACAGGAATTGATAAGTGATCTTGAAGTAAAGGAGCCATTAGGAAGTAATGATCATAACATGGTAAGTTTTTATCTACAATTTGAGAGGGATAAGGGCAGATCAGAGGTGTCAGTGTTGCAATTAAATAAAGGAGACTACGGAGCCATGAGGGAAGAGCTGGCCAAAGTTAAATGGGCGGATGCCCTGGAAGGAAAGACAGTGGATCAGCAGTGGCAGATATTCTTGGGGATAATACAAAAGATGCAAAAGCAGTTCATTCCAATGAGAAGGAAGGATTCAAAGAAGGGGAAGGGGCCACAGTGGTTGACAAAGGAAGTCAGAGATTGTATAGCATTAAAGAAAAAGAAGTATGACAGGGCTAAGATGAGTGGGAATACAGATGATTGGGAAAGTTTTAAGGAACAGCAGATCTTAACTAAAAAAGCAATACGGAGAGAAAAAATCAGGTATGAGCTCAGTCTAGCCAGGAATATAAAAGGGGATAGCAAAAGCTTTTTTAGCTATGTGAAGAGAAAGAAGATAGTTAAGAACAATGTTGGCCCCTTGAAGAATGAATTGGGAGAAATTGTTATGGAAAACAGGGAAATGGCAACAGAATTTAATGCGTACTTTAGATCTGTCAGGGAGGACACAAGCAATCTCCCAGATGTATGGATGGGCCAGGGTCATAAGATATCAGAGGAATTGAGATAGATTGACATTAGGAAAGAAACTGTGATGAGTAGACTGGTAGGACTGAAGGCTAATAAATCCCCGGGTCCCGATGGTCTGCATCCGAGGGTTCTAAAAGAGGTGGCTCAGGAAATTGCGGATGCATTGGTAATCATTTTCCAATGTTCCTTAGATTCAGGATCAGTTCCTGAAGATTGGAGAGTGGCTAATGTTATCCGACTTTTCAAGAAAGGAGGGAAGGAGAAAACGGAGAACTATCCTAATGTCAGTCATGGGGAAGATGCTTGAGTCCATTATTAAGGACGAAATAGTGGCACATCTAGATGGCAGTAATAGGATTAGGCCGAGCCAGCATGGATTTACCAAGGGCAAATCATGCTTGACTAATCTGTTGGAGTTTTTTGAGGGTGTAACAAGGATGTTAGACGAGGGTAAGCCAGTGGATGTTGTGTACCTAGATTTTCAGAAGGCATTCGATAAGGTGCCACATAGGAGATTGGTGAGTAAAATCATGGCATTGGGGGCAGGGTTTCAACATGGATAGAAAACTGGTTGGCAGATAGAAAGCAAAGAGTAGCAGTGCATGGGTGTTTCTCGGACTGGCTGGAGGTGACTAGTGGGGTACCACAGGGCTCTGTATTGGGACCACAGCTCTTTATGATTTATGTCAACGATTTAGATGAGGGCATTGATAACTATATCAGCAAGTTTGCTGGCGATACTAAACTGGGTGGCAGTGTGACATGCGAAGAGGACGTTAGGAGAATACAGGGAGACTTGGATAGGCTGGGTGAGTGGGCAGGTACTTGGCAGATGTCATTCAATGTGAATAAATGTGAAGTTATCCACTTTGGAAGCAGGAACAAGAGGGCAGAGAATTGTCTGAACGGTGTAGAGTTAGGTAAGGGAGAAATGCAAAGAGACCTAGGAGTCCTAGTTCACCAGTCAATGAAGGTGAATGAGCAAGTGCAACAGGCAGTGAAGAGGGCAAATGGAATGTTGGCCTTTGTTACAAGGGGAATTGAGTACAAGAGCAAGGATGTCCTTTTGCATTTGTACAGGGCCCTGGTGAGACCACACCTGGAATATTGTGTACAGTTTTGGTCTCCAAGTTTAAGGAAGGACATTCTGGCAATTGAGGAAGTGCAGCGTAGATTCACTAGGTTGATTCCTGGGATGGCAGGGCTGTCTTACGCAGAGAGATTGGAGAGGTTGGGCTTGTACACGCTGGAATTGAGGAGATTGAGAGGGGATCTGATTGAAACGTTTAAGATAATTAAAGGATTTGATAGGATTGAGGCAGGAAATATGTTCCAGATGTTGGGAGAGTCCAGTACCAGAGGGCATGGATTGAGAATAAGAGGTCAGTTATTTAAAACAGAGTTGAGGAAGAGCTTCTTCTCCCAGAGAGTTGTGGAGGTGTGGAATGCACTGCCTCGGAAGATGGTGGAGGCCAATTCTCTGGATGCTTTCAAGAAGGAGCTAGATAGATATCTGATGGATAGGGGAATCAAGGGATATGGGGACAAGGCAGGGACTGGGTATTGATAGTGAATGATCAGCCATGATCTCAGAATGGCGGTGCAGACTCGAGGGGCCGAATGGTCGACTTCTACACCTATTGTCTATTGTGCTGATGATGAATTACACAAAGAGTTGCAAACAGACGTGGAATTTCTTTTCTTCCATAAGTGCCACTAAACCAGTACAGGGACCTGTCATATATGCTGCTCCATCTGTTGCACATGAAATCACGTTTCTGACTGAAATACTTTTATCCTCAATATATATTTTGAGTTTGTTGTAGTTTGATTCTCTGTTGATATTTGTTTTTAAACTTTTTACAAAAGAGAATCTTTTCATAAACTTTTTCATTTTTGATAAACTATACACATGCAATTAGCAATGCCTGATTGTCTTGCACAGTTGACGCATCCAGTTGTACCCAAATTCTGTTTTCTGGAGCTCTGTGCATGGTTGACAGTCAATGTCTTCATTCATTCTGTCAATTCAACAAGCTGCAGAGTTACTCCGCTCCTCTCTTTTGTTCTGAACGATGCTCATTTACTTCTATTGTTTGTGCAGTTCTTTTTTTCTTCCCCTGCTCGTTGGGTATTTGATTGTTTTCCTTTTCAATATATGGATTCTTTTGGATTTCTTTGTTTTTTGGTTGCCTGGTAGGAGATGAACCTCAAGGTTGTATAATGGTATATACTTTGATAATAAATATACTTTGAGCTTTGAACTTTGAGCTCTTTACTTGGTATTTTACCCGGCTTTAGCCATTAACCACATCTACCATATCCACTCAAGTGTAATTGCTGTTGACTCTAAGCATAACTCACTCCAACAATTACTTGGAGCCTGGTTTCAGTTGTATTAAGCATGAACAAACACATCTTCTGTTTCTTTGCACATTGCTCTTTAAATGTTGCTCATTCTTTACTCTGGCAGAATGTGTTCAGTCTCTTCTTGGTTGCCAAAGTTTTCCTTGAACTCTCCATGTTTTATAATGGAAAAATCACAGCCACAGAACAACCTGGCTGAAGTTTGTCTGTTTGTCCTTTCATATTGGTGATCACTGTCTATTCATGACCATGTTTGTTCTTGGCAATTCTGCAGAAGCAGTGTGTCATTGCCCTCTTCGAGGCACTGTCTTTACAAGATGGGTGACCCCAGCCATCGTCAATACTCTTCGGAGATTGTCTAGCTGATGTCAGTGGTCACATATCAGGACTTGTGATATTCACCAGCTGATCATACAACTATCTGCCAACTTCTCCCATGGCTTCACATGACCTTGGTAGGAGGGGTTGGTGCTGAGCAGGTGCTACACCTTGCCAGAGGGTGACCTGCAGGCTACAGAAGGGAAAGAGCACCTTACACCTCTTTTTGTAGAGATGTAGCTCCACTCTGTCACCCAATTTTGTGTGGGTTGACTGGAGTAACCCACACTAAAAGCTAGAGGAACTCAGCAAGTCAGGCAGCATCCATGGAGGGAAATGAACAGTTAATGTTTTGGCCCAAGCCCCTTGATCTCCATGGGATGTTGCCTGGCCTGCTGAGCTCCACCAGCTTTTTGTGTGTAATGTTCCAGATTTTTAGCATCTGCAGAATCTCCAGTGTCTCCAGAGTGAAGCAACTTTCCTTTTTACGGCACCACTTCCTGCTACAAGACCATGAGCTGCATTGATAGAGGGATGGTTCATGTCTTGCAGTTAATATGATAACAGATCTTTGACTGTGAAAAGTTTAAGCTTATCAGCATTCTGAAATTTCAGTGACTGGGTTTTAGTCTAGCTCTGTTTCTGATGTTTACCACTTTGAAATGGCTGTTGAGGTGAGAACCAGACTTCATTGCAAATCTTTGTTTCTGATGACTTTCATATCCTTGGAGATAGCTACACTACAGAGATCAGGGCAAGCTTGATATTGATGCTGGATCTTAATCCAAAATGTTGACAATTCATCTTCCTTTGCAGAAGCTGATTTACCTGCTGAGTTCTTCCTGCAGATTGTTGTTGTTTTGAGCAGCACACTCAAAATGCTTTAGGAACTCAACGGGTCAGGCAGCGTCTATGGAAGGAGACGAACAGCACTTCAGGCAAAGAATTGTGGAAGTAGAATTAGTTAGGGTCTTAAAGGGACACTGGGTAGGCAAGGGAAAGCAATTTGCACAGATGCAGGTAAATATCAAACCCAAGTCCTCTCAGCTCACATCTTAATTGAAAAAGTTCATGAGAAAGAGCCTCGATTGCTCACAAACAACACCAACTAGGATGGGGGTGAACTACACACTCAAACCTCACAGCACACTGACATAGAAATGTTGGCAGATTTTTAGTCCAAGTTGGTTTGCCAGGAATCTGATCCTCCCTCTGACAAAACTGCAGGCTGGGTCTTGCCACAGTCTTGTCCAACAGTGTTAATAACTTCAGCAGCCATGAATATAGCCAAAAAGCTTTTCTGAAGAGACTTCTGACTACATGCATGTTGTGAAAAGTGGAACATACATAGCTCGGAGAAAATTGACAGTGAAAATCTGTTGCGGTATGATGATTTAAAATTTTGAGTGAAAACAAAGCAATACGTGAGAGGAAAGTCTGTTTTATTTACTGGATATTGTTAGGATCTGAAATTCACTGGTTTACATATCATAGATACACAGTGCAGATATAGACCATTCAGCCTAAACAGTCGATACCATGTCTATATTGCCCTTGAGCTGCCTCTCGTCTTCAATGTAGTGTTCTATCCTCCCTCATATGGTTGCCCAGTTCTATTCGCTCTCCCAGTGGAGTGAATGCCACTGAAGATCCCCCTCATTAACTTTCAGTGGTACAAGATGGTAAGACCGTGCCTGGAATATAATGTGTAGGTTGGTGATTTCTACCAGCCCATAGGCAAAACGGTTAACGTCTTCTTCTTCTAATGTCTCTCTTACCCTTTTCAGGGTGGCTGGGGTCCAGTTGGGCCTTTGATCTACAGTGGCACTCAAACTGCTGATCAGCACAGTACTGTGTTCCTGCTCTCGGAGCTTGCCAAACAGACACATTTTTGATACGGCCAGGTTTGACCAGAAGTTGGGTGTCTTTGGGGTGTGACCTTGTGCAGCACATGGATTTTTACTGGTGTCATGAACGGAAACATAGCAGGAGCTTGAAGACAATCAGAGCATCTGTCGGAGGCCTCTGCTCTCAGAGATCGATGTCTCTGTCTCACTCGATGATGAGTGGGTGTTTGCTAATGATTCTAGAGTTGCAGAACTCAAAATAAAAAGCAAGGCTTCAGACTGTAACATCGAAACAGTGACTGCCTGTCTCCCTTCTCACTGTGGAAGGAACGATATCTGCCTGTCCACTGTTGGTGAGAGAGAGAGCCTATGGGATGTTGTAATGTTGGAGTGTACAGTTAGTTTTTGATGTACTGTAGACCACAGTCTGTCTTTGGGGGCTTCAGAATCTGAATCAGAATCAGGTTTGTTATCACTGGCATGTGACGTGAAATTTGTTAACCTAGCAGCAGCAGTTAAATGCAATGCATAATCTAGCAGAGAGAGAAAAATAATAATAAATAAAAGAAAACACAATAATAAATAAACAAGTAAATCAATTACATAAATTGAATAGATTTTAAAAACTGTGTAAAAACAGAAATATTGTATATTAAAAGAAGTGAGGTAGTGTCCAAGGTTTTAATGTCCATTTAAGAATCGGATGGCAGAGGAGAAGAAGCTGTTCCTGAATCGCTGAGTGTGAGCCTTCAGGCTTCTGTATCGCCCACCTGATGGCAACAGTGAGAACAGGGCATGCCCTGGGTGCTGAAGGTACTTAATAATGGATGCTGCCTTTCTGAGACACTGCACCCTAAAGATGTCCCGGGTACTTTGTAGGCTGTTGCCCAAGATGGAGCTGACTAGATTTTTAACCTTCTGCAGCTTCTTTCGGTCCTGTGCAGTAGCCGTTCTATACCAGACAGTGATGCAGCCTGTCAAAACACTCTCCACTGTACAACTATAGAAGTTTTTGAGTGTGTTTGTTGACATGACAAATCTCTTCAAGCTCCCAATAAAGTATAGCCACTGTCTTGCCTTCTTTGTGACCACATCAATATGTTGGGACTAGGTTAGATCCTCAGAGATCTTGACACCCAGGAACTTGAAGCTGCTCACTCTCTCCACTTCTGATCCCTCTATGAGGATTGGTATGTGTTCCTTCATCTTACCCTTCCTGAAGTCTGCAATCAGCTCTTTCATCTTACTGACGTTGAGTACCAGGTTGTTGCTATGGCACCACTCCACTATTTGGCAATTCTCACTCCTGTACACCCTCTTGTCACCACCTGAGATTCTACCAACATTGGCTGTATCGTCAGCAAATTACAGATGGTATTTTAGCTACACCTAGCCACACAGTCATGAGTAGTGAGTA
This sequence comes from Hypanus sabinus, assembly GCF_030144855.1. Lineage (NCBI taxonomy): Eukaryota > Metazoa > Chordata > Chondrichthyes > Myliobatiformes > Dasyatidae > Hypanus > Hypanus sabinus. The sequence goes on from NC_082721.1 coordinate 86,899,129, forward strand.
CAGCAGTGGGCTAAGCACACACCCCTGAGGGGCACCAGTGTTGATTGTCAGTGAGGAGGAGGTGTTATCCTCAATTCGCACAGACTGGTCTTCTGGTTAGGAAGTCGAGGATCCAATTGCAGAGGGAGGTACAGAGGCCCAGGTTCTGCAACTTCTTAATCAGGATTGTGGGAATGATGGTATTAAATGCTGAGCTACAGTCGATAAACAGCATCCTGACATAGGTGTTTGTGTTGTCTAGGTGGTCTAAAACCGTGTGGAGAGCCATTGAGATTGCACCTGCCATTGACCTATTGTGGTGATAGGCAAATTGCAGTGGGTCCAGATCCTTGCTGAGGCAAGAGTTCAATCTAGTCATGACCAACCTCTCAAAGCATTTCATAACTGTCGATGTGAGTCCGACTGGGTGATAGTCATTAAGGCAGCCCACATTATTCTTCTTAGGCACTGGTATAATTGTTGCCTTATTGAAGCAAGTGGGAACTTCTGCCCGTAACAGTGAGATGTTGAAAATATTCTTGAATACTCTGGCTAGTTGGTTGGCACAGGTTTTCAGAGCCTTACCAGGTTCTCCATCAGGACCTACAACCTTGCGAGGGTTCACTCTCTCTAAAGGCAACCTAACATCGGCCTCTGAGCCAGAGATCACAGGGTCACCAGGTGCAGCAGGGATCTTCACAGCTGTAGTAGTGCTCTCCCTTTCAAAGTGTGCTTAGAAGGCATTGAGTTCATCTGGTAGTGAAGCATCGCTGCCATTCATACTATTGGGTTTTGCTTTGTAGGAAGTCCTGTCTTGCAGCCTCTTGCCAGAGTTGCCATGCATCTGATATTGCCTCCAACTTCATTCAAAATTGTCTCTTCACCCTTGAAATAGCTCTTCGCGAACCATAACTGGTTTTCTGGTACAGGCCTGGGTTGCAAGACTTGAATGCCATAGATCTAGCCTTCAGTAAATGACATACCTACTGGTTCATCCACAGCTTTTGGTTTGGGAATGTACAGTAAGTCTTTGTAGGCACACACTCATCCACACAGGTTTTAACGAAGTCTGTAACAACTGCAGCATACTCATCCAGATTCAAAGCTGAATCCCTGAATACAGTCCAGTCCACCAATACAAAGCAGTCCTAAGGCGCTCCTGTGCTTCCCTTGTCCAAACCCTCTTGGTCCTCACTACTGGTACTGCATTCTTCAGTCTCGGCCTATACTCAGGCTTTACTGTTTCTTGCATGGTGGGTGGTGGGAATGCTGATGCTTTGTGCTGGAATAAGTAGGAAGGGAGGGTTGATGCTGCTTGTATGTGGGAGGGGGGTCGGGGGCTTCAGGGTTCTTACGTTTTCTTCTGTCATTCATGATTTGAGCTTTTCATCTGTTTCATGGATGTCTGTGAAGAGTAAGAATTTCAGGTTGTATACTGTATACATTCTCTGATATTAAATGGAACCATTGAGCCTTTGAACTGTTGAGTTTGGTCATCTTATCACAGGAAAGGTCTGAATAAGTTGTAAATGGCGCAATAAAGATTCACAGGGTTGTGACCAAAACTGAAGGGTTTGGGTGATAATGAGAGATTACATAGATTGGGGCTGTTCTCTCTGGAGGCTGAGGGGCTAGCTCACAGAGGTTTATAAAGCCATGAGGGGTGAAGATAAACATATTTTCACAGTTTTTGTTACGGTAGGGAAGTCTAAAATGAGAGGACATAGATTTAAAGAGAGAGGGGAAAGATTTAAAAGTTATTGGTGGTGGGGATGTGGAACAAGTTGCCAGAGGAAGTTTTGAAGGTGGGTACAAGTACAATGTTGAAAAGATATTTGGACAGGCACATGAAAAGGAAAAGTTTAGCAGGATATGCGTAAAATCCAGGCACGGAAAACTGGCTTATCTGTGGAATTCATTGCCACAAACAGTTGTGGAGACCAAGTCATTATGTATATCTCAAATTCAAGTTCTGGTTATTTATTATTCTTCCATACACATGAATAAAGCCAAACAAAACAGCGTTCCTCTAGGGCCAAGGCGTAGAACAGAGTACCAACAGCACACAGCACATCATGTAACTAGCATATATAGTTATAATAGCAGAAAACATACAGTCACAACAACGATAATTTAGCCCAGCTCCCTGAGCGGGTAGATTGTTGGTGCTGGGATGCTGTCCTGGTCCCGCTTGTCTCCACTGAGCAAACACTGGAGGACTGTACCAAATAGGACGGGGCAGCCCTCAACCCAGAATGGGTTCCAGAAGCCTCTTCTCTCTCCCACACCGCCTCCAGCGTTTCCTCTCCTGGCCAGCTGCAACAGATGACACCACAGCTTGAGGGCCTTTAAAGCGGTGGTTGATACGTTCGAGATTATTAAGGGTGTCAAAGGCTGTGAGGAGAAGACAGGAGAATGGGATTGAGAGAGATGATAAATCAGCCATAATGGAATGTCATGGCAGAGTCAGTGGACCAAATAGGACAATTCTGCTCCTATATCTTATGCTTTATGTTCTAAACAGGACTAACTCGGGAAAATACCTAGATCGGCATAGACACTTTGATTGAAAGGGCCTGTTTCAGTGTGGAGTAACTCCATAATGCAACAATTACTGTTTTGATGTCTGGTCGTCTGGTATTGAGGTTGAAGCCCATTTCAAGAACAAGCGGCAAATCTCAGATACCCTGTGAATTCCACACTAACAGATGTTTAAGACAATGAATAGTAAACACGTTGCTGAAGCAAGCATCGGCCTGATTCAGGGAAAAAGCTAACAAAAATAAATCCAAAGACAAATGACTGTGCTTGCTTGGAAGCTGAAACTAGAACCAGTTCTGATGACAATACAGTCGGCCCTCCTTATCCACGAGTTCCACATGTGTGAATTCAACCAACTGTGAATCAAGAAAACCTGAAGCGCTCTTCCATCACTCATTGTTCGAGCATTGTTTGCCTTGTGTCTTGTACGTTTGCTACTTTTTTCCTGTGATAAAATGGCTCCTAGAAAGCAATTACGTGGTCAAAGCAAATCCTCAAAGGCTAAGAGGGAGCATAAAGTGTTATCTCTCGCCAGGTGTGGCTAGAGGACATGTCACAGAAGCATATCCCTGTTGATGGCCAAATTATACTTGAAAAAGCTTAGTCTCTATGAGCACTACTGTGACGGGGTTGATGAGAGCGAGAGAAAAGAGTTTAAGGCTAGTAAGGGATGGCTGGCTGGCTATGTAAAGCGCTACAGCCTCAAGAACGTAAAGATCATGGGAGAATTGTCATCAGTGAATGCCGAGGCTGCAGCAGCATTCCCAGAGGAGCTCAAGAAACTCATAGAACAGAAAGGCTACCTTGCAAGATTTGTTTGATGATGCAAAGGAGAAGAGAAAGCTTCCTATAACAATGTTTCTAACTAAAGCAACTGCAGTTCTGAAGTCTCGACGTTCAGTGCTTGAAAAACCTCACCCTCAACCTCCACAGTTCCTGATTTTAGTATTATTGAGCCTCCTCCAAAGCGTCCTTATTCCCTAATCAAGACAGTGTAACAACTACTGTACAGGTATTACAAGTTTTACTCGTTGTTTGATCATTGCTCACCTCGTGTCTCATTCATTCGCTGCTCATGTTGTGAGCGAAAGGAACATGTACAGTATTTTTTCTTGTCAATATTCCCTAAACAAGACAGTGTAACAACTATTTAAATAGCATTTCCATTGTATTAGGTGTTATAAATTCTGTAATCTAGAGATGGTTAAAAGTTTTACTTGTTACTTGATCATTGTTCACCTCGCGTCTCATTCATTCGCTGCTCGTGTTGTGAGCAAGAGGAACATGTACAGTTTCTTTTCTTGTCAATATTCCCTAAACAAGACAGTGTAACAACTATTTACATAGCATTTCCATTGTATTAGGAGTTATAAATAATCTAGAGATGATTTGAAGTATACGGGAGGATGTGCGTAGATTATTGGCAAATACTACGCTGTTTTATAGAAGGGACTTGAGCATCCACATTTTTTGGTATCCACGGGAGGTCTCGGAACCAATCCCTCTTGGATAAGGACGGCTGACTGTACATCAATGTTACCCCTGTTCTCTCTCTCTCAACAGGTGCTGTGTGACTGCTGAATTCTTCCATTCTTTTTGATTTTATATTACACAGTGTGGAAAGCAAAGATGTCATTTGATCTTTTCTGATACCAGTTCCACGACATTTTCTCACTTATTTCACTGAGATAAGCAGAGGAAGTGTTATTGATAACATCACCTTCCTTCTGAACACAGCTTTGAACTTCAGAGTCAAATTCGACTGACGAATAAAATCAAAATAGCATCACCCTGCCCACCTGTCATTTAAGTAAAATCCCCAGAGTGGCTTCTTACTTGCTAATTATTCTGTTTCCATGGGCTGGACTATCTACAATCACAGCTCATCCGGTTTCATGGCTCATGATCCAACTTACACCAACTTCCACATCGCCCGTGGAAGTGCGGAAGATGAAAACGTTTACAGCAACTTCTGCAATCACCAACGGGGCAGCGCAGCACTTCGAGGGAAGCAAGGTAAAAAGCAGTTTGCAGCCTGCATCACAACTCATGCTGATCGGATGCTCCTGAAAGAAACAAAAATTAAATTGAATCGGCAGATGCCGGGAATCTGAATGAAAAATTGAAAATTAAATTAAATCAGCAGATGCTGCAAAGCTGAAATGGAAATTGAAAAGGCAGATGAAAAGGAATCTGAAATAAAATAGATAATTAAATTGAAACGGCAGATGTTGGGAATCTGAAATAAAAATTGAAAATTAAATTGAAACGGCAGATGCTGGGAATCTGAAATAAAATGGACAATTAACTTGAACCGGCAGATGCTGGGAATCTGAAATAAAAATTGACAATTAAATTGTAACGGCAGATGCTGGGAATCTGAAATAAAATGGACAATTAAATTGAAACGGCAGATGCTGGGAATCTGAAATAAAATGGACAATTAAATTGAACCGGCAGATGCTGGGAATCTGAAATAAAAATTGTAAATTAAATTTAAATGGCAGATGCTGGGAATCTGAAATAAAAATTGTAAATTAAATTTAAATGGCAGATGCTGGGAATCTGAAATAAAATGGATATTTAAATTGAAACGGCAGATGCTGGGAATCTGAAATAAAATGGATATTTAAATTGAAACGGCGGATGCTAGGAATCTGAAATAAAATGGATAATGCCATAATGCTGGAAAACCTCAGTAGGTCAAACAGCATTTGTGGAGAGAGAATCATGTCTGAGAAAGGATTCCAGATTTGAAGATGTAACTCTGTTTCTCTTACTACAGAGGCTGACTGACCTCCTGAGTGATTCCAGTATTTCCCCATTTTTATCTCATTCATTGAATGTCTGTTGGGCATCTGTCAGAATTTACAGCAAGACACTCATTCCACCAGTGAAGGCCTCAGTAACCAGACAAACAGATGGTTTTTAAATGGAGGCAGTGAGGGGAAAACATTTATGCTGTTGTTGATTCAGTGCCCCTGAATGAAAGTAGATTCAGTTTAAAATCTCCCTTTCTGAAAGCTGGATGTACTTGGAAATTATCCATTGTAATTGGATAATTCCATCTTATTCTTTAAATACTGAGCAGGGCAGCACAGAATAGTTCACATCTTCACTATTTGCTTACATGATCTCCTTGTAGCTTGAGGTGACTTGAGTGATCTTAGATCCCACCTGAGCTGGTCTGAGTTGTCCTTGTGAAATCCCTCTGGTATCCTCTGCCCATTGACCAACACCGTCTGGTGAAAAGGCTGACTTGTGGCACTACAGACAAGAAGCATAACCAATGGCTTACTTGGTAATGAAGTAAATGTTATTTCTTTTTTTCTCAAATCCTCCAACCCTACCTCCCTATGCACATTGTCCAAAGTCCAGAAGAAATCCAAAATCCACCCTCAGTTATAAGGGGGCTTTGTTTTTGATGGGATCTGAGGAGATTCTGTTGGAAAGAGAATTTTCAAAGATAAAAACAAGGCTGCAGGGAAAAGGTGAGATGAAGCACAGCAGAAGATGAAGTTTGATGGGCTGAATGGTCACAAATATGTAAACTGTGCTGTATCAATTGAACTCTCCATTCCAGAGGTGGTTGATGCAGTTTGAAAACTGAGATCAATGGGAATGGAGGAGTGTGGGAATGGATAGGAAAGGAGAGAGGCAGCGGGCTGGTCAAGATGCAATGGAATGGTAGAGTAAGCATGCTGAGACATGGGGCCAACACCTCTGTGATTTATTACCTTGAATATTTAAAGTTATGGAGTCATACAGCAGGGAAGCAGGATCTTTGGCCCAAATTTTCCAAGCTGAATTTGGTCCGTATCTCTCTACATCCTTCCCATCCATTTACCTGTCCAAATACTCTTTAAATGGTGTTAATGTACCTGCCTTAACCACTTCCCCAGGCAGCTTATTCCATATACTGACCACCCTCTGGGTTCCTAGTAAATCTCCCCCTTCTCTCCTAAATCTATGCCTTTTAGTTCTTGATTCCTAATCCATGGGGTAAGGTCTGCACATATTCACCCTATATATGCCCCACACTACCTTATATTGAATGTTACTTGCATTTCTCTAATAAGTCATGTCGTCTTCTTTTGAAGAAATCTTCTTAGGTAAATAAGCTTATCACCGTCCACCAGAACCCCCACCCAACGAGTCTTGCACCATGAGAGGTGGTTTGTATGAGCGGTGATCTCCTTATCCTTGGATAACAGTCCCATCAGACTGAAAGAATGTTGGATTTGCAAATGTGTTGAATGTTTTTTCTTAATCGGGACCATCATTGCTTTGACCCCACCATTTGAAATCATAATCAGGTTTATTATCACTGACGCAGGTTGTGAAATGTGTTGTTTTGTGGCAGCAGTACAATGCAGGATATAAAAATTACACTAAGTGACAGCAAAAAAATAAACAGTGCAAAATAGTTCAAGGTTCAAGGGCCATTCGGATATCTGATGGCGGAGTGGAAGAAGCTGTTGCTAACATGTTGTGTGTGGATCTTCAGGCTCCGGTATCCCCTCCCAACTGCAGTCGTGAGAAGAGGGCATGTCCCAGATAGTGAGTGCCCTTAATGATGGTACCGTCTGTTTGAGGCGCTGCCTCTTGAAGATCTCCTCAATGGTGTGAGGCTTGTGCCTTTAATGAAGCTGATTGAGTTTATAACCTTCTGCAGCCTCTTTCCATCTTGTACGTTGACCTCTCCATACCAGGCTGTGCTGTGACCCCTCAGAATGGACGTTGAAGTGACTTGAATGTTGCCTCCCATTTCAAGATTCTGTGAGATCGTTAGAGTTCGTTCAAGTGTTATTCAGTTAAAATACTCAGTCCCTGGTAAATGTAGTTTTCAACAACTTATTTGAAAGTAAGATATCGTAGAAATTTGCCTTTGTACCTGTGACACAGTTAACAATCTTATTTTCAGATATACTTTATAGAGGCACAGGGTATGTCACCATATGCTATCCTGAGATTTATTTTCTTGCAGGCATACACAGTAGAGCAGAGCTGTACAATAGAATCAGTGAAAAACTGCAAAGACTGATGAACAACCAATGTGTAAACAATGACAAACTGTGCATATAACAAATAGAAACATAGAAAACTTACAGCACAATATAGGCCTTTCTGTGCCAAACATGTACTTATTTAGAAGTTACCGAGGATTAGCCATAGCCATCTATTTTCTAAGCTCCATGTACCTACCTAGGAGTCTCTTGAAAGACCGTATCTTATCTGCCTCCACCACCGTCACCGGCAGCCCATTCCACGCACCCACCACTCTCTGCATAAAAAACTTACCCCTGACATCTCCTCTGTACCTACTTGCAAGCAAATAATCATCATCATCATAAATAAGTAATAGTGAGAAAAGTACAATGAAGTTAGTGGCACTGTCACGCAGTTCCTTCCAGTTGTAAAAGAGTGAGCGTGGCATCTCTCAGCTTTGGCTCGCAAGTTTGCTGAACTCTCCCCAAGCTGTAAGTTATAACACAGTTTACTCTGTAATAAAGTACAGAGGGTATTGCTGGATCACCCTCTGATCCTGATCACGACTTTTCCTAAACCAGTTTGGACAACTTGACTCACCTCAGCTCTGAACTGATTCCACAACCTTTTTTCAAGGAATTTTCAAGGAATCTACAACTCACGTTCTCAGTATTTTTTATTATTTGCACAATTTGTCTTCTTTACACATTGGTTGTTTGTCAGTCTTTGTTATGTATAATTTTTCATAAATTTCTTTGTTTTACTGTGAATATCTGTAAGAAAATAAACCTCAAACAGAAGGACTAAATGGGTTGATCATATTAAGGAGCTAGAGATACCAAGGAGTGACGTTTCAAAAAGGCAGCGTCTGTCATTAAGGACCCTCATCACCCAGGACATGCCTTGTTCTCATTGCTACCATTAGGAAGGAGGTACAGAAGTCTGAAGGGTCACACTCAACGATTCAGGAACAGATTCTTTCTCTCTGCCATATTGTTTCTGAATGGTCATTAAATACATGAACACTACCTCACTACATTTTTAATTTCTATTTTTTGCACTACTTATTTAATTTAACTATTATATATATATATATATTTACCGTAATTCACAGTTTTTTTTCTTTATTATGTATTGCAATGTACTGCTGCCGCAAACTAACCAAATTTTATGCTGGTGACATGAAACTTGATTTTCATTCCATTATCATCACCATTCAATATTTAAGATTTCATTATTAAAATCTCCAACATTAGTTGATGAACTCTTTCTTCATTTCTGTATAAGACCCACAACACTGGGATAGTAATTTTAATCAACCACTGTCCTTGTTTTTTGCTTCGAGTAACACATTTCTGTTGTTGACATCAGACCCGTAGCCAAACGCTGGAGACACAAGGGAATGCAAATGTTGGAGTTTGGAACCACATCCAAGATACTGGAGGAACTCAGTCAGTCAGGCAGCATCTATGGAGGAAAATAGACAGGCTCCATTTTTGGGTCAAGATATTTCATCTGGACAGACAAAGGGTCTCAACCCAAAATGTCAACTGTCTGTTTCTCTCTACCGATTTTGCCTGAGCGACTGAGTTCCTGCAGCATTTTGTGTACTGCGACAAATAAAAGTAATTTCTTCTTGAGCATTATGAACTGTAAAGCTCCAAAAGCTATAGCTGTGATCCACAGACAGTAATAGTGCTGGACAACAAACATTTTCATAAGTGTTGCTTCTTCAGACATTTTCTTTTGTTTAAGAGGGACCACTCGAAGCTGAACACAAATGTAATTTCAGACTACTTGTATCACGTGGGAATTTGGAGAAGCAAGAAATTAACTTTTATTGAATACAATGCGCTTAATTGCATAATGATGTCAATGCTTTGCAATAATTTAGCTAAGTTAAAAATGTTTTATTGATGATTTTTTGTTTGTACTCAGTGTCTGAGGCTTCTTACTTTAATGTCCAACAATAATCAGCCAGCACTGATACATTCCAGTTGCCCTAATAACATTTTTCAATGTCCTGGTGAAACCTTTCACTGTGTTTGCCATCAACAGCGCCAAGATTTACTAGAAGTCTCTTCCAACGCATTTTCTTCAAAAAAAGAGTAATTTGATTCTTCAGAAATTTTAGAAAATCCTTATCAGATAATAGAGCTGAAATAAAACACCAGGATCTGTTCATGTGAGTGAAAACAGGAAGATTTAAAGTTAGAAATACATGAGAGTGGTCGGACACAGCTATTTCTTTATATTCAATGGATCAAACTAAAGGCATCAATTGACTATCAATAAAAAAAATCGATCCTAGTATAGGAATGATGGACATGAGGGAAGAATGAATACTCACTTTCTGTTGGGTGAAGAAAACACCAGACGTCAACAATATCACATTTCGTTAGAAAGGATTGAATAAATAAAGCTGATTTATTAGGTGTGACTAACTTAGGAGAAGAACGATCTAATACTGGGTCTAGACAACAATTAAAATCTCCTCCCATCACTAAAGAATAAAAATTTAAATCTTGCAAGAATGAAAAGAAACGCTCATTAAATCCCATGTCATCCACATTGGGGGCATACCCATTAGCAAATACAATTAACTTATTATCTAGTTTCCCTGACACTATGACAAATCGCCCATTAGGGTCAGAGACAACATTAAAGTAAATTTTAAACCTAATCCTTTGACTGCCTTATTTGGTATTGATGGAGCAAATGATATTATTTTGGAGACATGTGATTTGCACATTTTGGCTTTTATTTCTTTTATAGCCAGGAGGGCATTGTTGCTTAAGTGGAAGGATGCCATTTGTTGGTTAAACTATGTTACGTCATAATTAAATTTAGAGAAGATTCCCTGTTCAATTTCTGAACCTAGACATGATTTTTTAACAGTGTGCGGACCTTTTCTGGATTGCTTTCAAAATTTTTGATTTGCTATTAAGCACAGATGTTGGCTAATAATATGTTTTACTATATGTTAAGGATTTTTTCCTTTTCTTTTTTTTTTAACCAAGCAGCCGTTTTTTTTCTGGTAGTGGGTTTAGATTTTTTGTATTATAACATTATGTCTTTTCAATTTTATGTTTAAATTTAATTTATATGGATATGAGGTAATTACACTTCATCTGTGATTTCAATACATCGTAACTGGTGTATATTATATATCTTACTGTACCCTGTATTCTTTTATGTAAGAAATTAATAAAATATTGAAAAAGAAATTCTTCTTCTTATTATTATTTTCTCTCTTCTATATTATGTATTGCATGAACTGCTGCTGCTGGGTTAACTAATTTCACGACACATGGCTGATGATCATAAACCTGGTTCCGATTCTGATTCAACACTTTCCCTGTGAAATGTGCTCCCTGACCCGAGTCCACCCGGACTGGGATCCCCCCCCCTTGGGAGGAATTCCTGAACTAGAATCCGTGCAGCGGTGCTGACGGTGCAGTTCCTTGTTGGGAAAGCCCCTTCCCACCGGGTGAAGTGATCCATGATTACTGGACTGTAGCTTTTCCCCCTGTTTCTTGGCAAGGGCCCTGTGAAGTCCATCTGGATGTTTTCCTAGGGTCCCCTCGGCTGTGGCTGATTTGCCAGCAGTAGCTTTCTGGCCTTCCTGGGGTTATCTTGGCACAAATGACACAATGGCAGCAGAATCTCTCAACATCCCCGTCCATCCCTAGTCACGACCATTAGTACTGGAGAGTCGTGATCATGCTCTAGCTTCCCTGACGCATCACCCCGTGCTATAAGCAGTATTATCTGCCTACTACATGGTGGTGCCACAACTCCTGCCTCCCCATGTGTCCAGCTCATCATCTGGTCCCTCATTTGCTCCTTTCTCCTCCATTTCTTCTTCTCTTCTGCCTCCACCTCTTCATGTGATTTTACTAAACTGGCTTCAGTCGATTCTTCCTGCAGAATTGCAATTTCAGTTGCCTCTTGTTCCTCCGCTGCCCTCTTCACAGTGATGTCTGCCCTCCCTGTTCCACACCCTCCCCCTTCTGGTGAGCATTAGCTTTAATCACTGCCACGTCTACAGGCAGACTCACTGCTTCCAGCAATTGTTGTAATAGGTGCCCGTGCCGAATACCTGCCCTTCTGCTGTCAGTGACTGCCCTCAGCCTCCCCGTATTCAGGAGCTCTACAGCAGAATGGGGTGTGCGTTGTATGAGTTGTCTCCCCATTACAATTGGTTCGCTTACTCACACGGCCCGCGCTGCACAGTCCCAAGCTGCGACACAGCGGGGAAGTCCCACTGCAATGGTGTCCGTTTCCTTGAACAACATGCCACTGGTTTTCTAGTGTCCCCATGGCCCTTCACCGTACTGCTTTGCTTTTGGTAATCCTCACGTGGGTGCAGAGACCAAAGCTTTCATGATATCTGTAAAAGCCCCGTCTAGTCCCCAGATTACTTCCTCGAGGGGGAGGGGTAGTGCTTCCCACCTTTAATCAAGGCCTGTATCGGGGCCACTAGTACTGAGAGCCCTGGCATGAAATTAGAGCTGAAATTGAATAGACCCATTACATTCCTCACTCCTCTTACGTTTACTGGTCGGGACATGCAGCTGATTGCCCAACGTCTGTCCCTCCTCCCCTGGGGAATGGGGTAGCTTAGGTACTGTACGGTTTGTTTTCCTCTCTGAGTGGACTGATTTTAAACTCCCCGTCTCACGGTATATCTAAAACACTGACTATTGCCTCTAAATGACCTGCTTCATCTTCCAAAGCACTAGGAGACCATCTGCATGTTGTAAGCGGGTCGACCAGAAGGGCGTTAGCTTGAATTTTTTTCAAAGTCTGCACCATGACCTTATGAAAAATGGCTGGACTAGTGTGGAATCCCTGGGGGAATCTGGTTCATATATATTGTTACCCCCCCCCCCCCCATCAAAGTGAAGGCAAATGGGTCATGGGATTCGGGTGCTACATGGAGCCCACAAGCTCTATTAGCCATATCCAGGAGTGAAAAAGCGTTATGTTCTGGAGACTGGCCATTCAGGATTGTTGCTGTCCTCGCCAGGATGTGGATAATTCTCCTGGACCTGATGGAATACATCCTCGGGTTCTGAGGGAAGTAGCTGGAGGCATTAACGATGATCTTTCAAGAATCAATTGATTCTGGCATTGTACCGGATGATTGGAAAGTTGCAGATGTTACTCCACTATTTATGAAGGGTGGGAGGTAGCAGAAAGGAAACTATAGACCTGTTAGCCTGACATCAGTGGTTGGGGAATTGTTGGGGATGAGATTATGATGTACCTGGAGGCACATGACAAGATAGACCAAAGCCAGCATGGTACCCTGAAAGGAAAATCCTGCCTGACTAACCTATTGCAATTCTTTGAGGTAATTACATGCAGGGTAGAGAAAGGAGATGCAGTAGACATGGCGTACTTGAATTTTCTGAAGGCCTTTGCCAGGGTGTTGCACATGAGTCAGTTTAGCAAGATAAGAGCCCGTGGAATTACAGGGAAATTACTAGCATGGGTGGAACATTGGCTGGTCGGCAGAAAACAGAGAGTGGGAATAAAGGGATTGTATTCTGGCTGGATGCCGGTTACCAGTGGAGTTTCACAGGGGTCAGTGTTGGGGCCGTTGCTTTTTATGATGTATGTCAATGATTTGGATTACAGTATTAATGGTTTGTGGCTAAATTTTCCAATGATACAAAAATAGGTGGAGGAATGGGTAGTCTTGAAGAAACAGTGAGCTTGCAGAGAGACCTAGATAGTTTAGGGGAATGGGCAAAGAAGTGGCAAATGAAATACAATGTTGGAAAGTGTATGGTCATGCACTTTGGTGGAAGAAATAGATGGGCAGGCTATTATTTAGATGGGGAGAGAATTCAAAATGCAGAGATACAAAGGGACTGGGGAGTCCTTGTGCAAGATACCCTAAAGGTTAACCTCCAGGTTGTGAAGAAGGTGAATGCAATGTTGGCATTCATTTCTAGAGGTTTAGAATATAAGAGCAGGGATGTGATGTTGAGGCTCTATAGGGCACTCGTGAGACCACACTTGGAGTGTTGTGTGCCGTTTTGGGCTCCTTTTTAAAGAAAGGATATACTGACGTTGGAGAGTTTTCAGAGAAGCATGAGAATGATTCCAGGAATTAAAGGGTTACCATATGAGGAATGTCTGGCAGCTCTTGGGCTGTATTCCCTGAAGTTCAGGAGAATGAGAGGGGATCTCATAGAAACATTCCGAATGTTAAAAGGCCTGAACAGATTAGATACGGGAAAGTTATTTCCCATGGTAGGGGATTCTAGGACAAGAGGCCATGACTTCAGGATTGAAGGACGTCCTTTTAGAACTGAGATGCGGAGAAATTACTTGAATCGGGGGGGGGGGGTAAATCTGTGGAATTTGTTGCCTCGAGCAGCTGTGGAGGCCAAGTCAATGGGTGTATTTAAGGCAGAGATGGATAGGTTATTGATTAGCCAGGGCAACAAAGGGTATGGGGTGAAAGCAGGGGAGTGGGGATGACTGGAAGAGTTGGACAAACCCATAATTGAATGGTGGAGCAGACTTGATGGGCTGAATGGCCCTCTTCTGCTCCTACATCTTATTGTTTTATGGTCTTATCATCAACTCTGCAGTTATCATTGTTTCCACATTCACGTTCCTCGGCATCATTATTTCACATGTTGGAGATCTGTATCTCCTCCATTAACAAAAAGATTCAGCAGAGAATGTACTTCTTGCAGCTGTTGGTAAAATTCCATCTTCCCAGGAACATAACCTTAGACTGTCATCAGAGAGAGCATTCACTCATTACCCACCACTGTCTGGTTTGGTGCAGCATCCTCTCACAATATACAGAAAGTACAGAGAGCTGTCACGTCAGCAGAAAAGGACATTGGCTGCAGTCAACCCATTCTGCAGGATTTGTATGTCTCTAGGACAGGGGTCGGCAACCCACGGCTCTTTCATCTCTGTGCTGCGGCTCCCCGTGGTTTGTTAGTTTTTGAAATGTAATTCGAAATTTGAAGATTATGGTGATCTTGTACAATCTAAAAACGTTGTGGAGACCCCATTTCCTGGCACATCTGAACTGGCTCACAATTAGCCACCGTTCCGGCTAAGGGAGATAGCCTACGGGGGTTTGTGAGTACGTGTCTTTTGGAGTATCCGCGCCCACGGGGACGGGTTGAGGGAGGCTTTAAATCAAGGCTGTTTAGTTCGAATAAAGTTACCTTTGACTGCAGTGTCTATTTTAGTGCTGCGTGTAGCGCTACACCGCTACAACGTGTTTTTTATCGATATTAATATACATCACCACTGCCAATGCCTGACACCCGCCAGTGCGCGCTTTCTTTTAATTCTTCGATCCAAGGTAGGCTAACTATGGAGTAACCTTCAACCCAACGTCTTTTTTTTCGGAGTTCAAAATGTTTTTGTTGCATGCAGAAATGTAATTTCGTTTTCTCTGCAGGAGTTCATCAATTTCATAAATGCATCACATTATAGTTTGTTTATACATAGCATAAAGGCAAAAAAAACCGTTGTATGCAGTGTTATTTCATTTTAAATGTCGGACGGGTTTTGTGGCTCCCAGTGTTTTCTTTTCTGTGGGAAATGGGTCCATATTGGCTCTTTCAGTGGTAAAGGTTGCCGACCCCTGTCCTAGGACAATGAAGTAGACAGGAAACTACACTTCTCACCCGGCAAATTGCCTTTTCTTCAAGCTTCCTTCTGGAAAGCACTATAGAACTATTAAAACAAAAACTTCACGCCATGTTAAAAGTTTCTTCTGCCAGGAAGTTAGTTTGATCACCCAGTCACAGCACTGCTCTTTAAACACTTTAAACCACCTTTTTAATACTGTTTACATTGTAAATACATATAACATATATGTATTTTTTTGACTATTATAACCATATAACATATAACAATCACAGCACGGAAACAGGCCATCTCGGCCCTCCTAGTCCGTGCCGAACTCTTAATCTCACCTAGTCCCACCTACCCGCACTCAGCCCATAACCCTCCACTCCTTTCCTGTCCATATACCTATCCATTTTTACCTTAAATGACACAACTGAATTGGCCTCTACTACTTCTACAGGAAGCTCATTCCACACAGCTATCACTCTCTGAGTAAAGAAATACCCCCTCGTGTTTCCCTTAAACTTCTGCTCCCTAACTCTCAAATCATTTCCTCTCGTTTGAATCTCCCCTACTCTCAATGGAAACAGCCTATTCTCGTCAACTCTATCCCTCTCAAAATTTTAAATACCTCGATCAAATCCCCCCTCAACCTTCTATGCTCCAATGAATAGAGACCTAACTTGTTCAACCTTTCTCTGTAACTTAAGTGCTGAAACCCAGGTAACATCCTAGTAAATCGTCTCTGCACTCTCTCTAATTTATTGATATCTTTCCTATAGTTCGGTGACCAGAACTGCACACAATATTCCAAATTTGGCCTTACCAATGCCTTGTACAATTTTAACATTACATCCCAACTTCTGTACTCAATGCTTTGATTTATAAAGGCTAGTGTTCCAAAAGCCTTCTTCACCACCCTATCTACATGAGACTCCACCTTCAGGGAACTATGCACTGTTATTCCTAGATCTCTCTGTTCCTCTGCATTCCTCAATGCCCTAGCATTTACCCTGTATGTTCTACATGTTGGTATTTATGCACGGTTTAGTCCATTCCTATATTTTAACCTCTATCTTTTTAATATATTTCCTTATTCTTATAATCCATTGTTTTGATGCTATGTTTCAGTTTTTTGTTGAATTTTCACCAACACACCACAGCAAATTCCTTATACACCCTCAGTGGCCCTTGATTAGGTACATCTGCACTCCTGCTCATTAATGCAAATACCTAATCAGACAATTACTGTATTCTGGACAACCATTTCTTTTCGAAAGGGTTGCCTCCCCAGAATTTTTTTTTGTTTTTGATAGACTGCTTAAAGCAAAACACAAATATAATTTCAGACTTTGTATCACAGAGGAATTAGGAGAAAAAAGAAATTAACTTTTATTGAATATAATGTCTTTAATTGCACAGTGGTGCTGACACGTTCAACTAAGCTAAAGATGTTTTGTTGATGATTTTTGTTTGTTCTCAGTGTCAGAGGATTCTTGCTACAATGTTCAACAATAATCAGCCAGCATTGATGGATTTCAGTTGCTCTAATACTGTTTCTCCATGACCACAAAGTCCTGGTGAAAGCTTTCACTGTGTTGTCAGTGACAGTGCTAAGATTTGCAGGGAAAAAAAATCTAAATGGGAAAGTAGAAAATGAATTTTAGTGACATGTTGCCTTTCATGGTTTTGTTTGCTTGAAGCATGTTGTCAACCAGTTGTATGTAGTTTGGTGCTCTGTAGTTGCCAAGAAAATTTTCAACATCATCCTTCTGTTCATGTGTCATTTTTGTATTAATACCTAAGTCTTGATTTTGCTGTATTCTGCCTGGTATCATTTCAGAATCAAACAGTGAGAAAAGAGATAAAACCATGGAGGGACCCAGTACAAGAATGTGCTGACATTTCTGTGAGGATATGTTCCTATCAGTGTATCAAGGGACATACTAAAATATAAAACACTATTCCTGAAGGTTTAGTGGGACCAAGCTCTGCTGTATCCATACGGATCGAAGGTGTTTATGCAAGAGTCATACTTGGTGCAGGTTCTCAAGTTCCTTTGCTTTATATATTCTTTTACAGCCTGTATGTGATGTACTCACCACTGTTGCCACTCAGTGTCCTTGAGATTTGGCGGCATAGTACTGATGAGTACCCATACAATGGTTACATGTCATTGAAGCTGAACTTTTCAGAAGCAGATGTTGGAGTAACAGAGACTGTTGACGCACCAGTGTTGGTCTGCCCAGATCCGTTTGGAAAAGGTGGAGTTTCCATTCTAGAAGGTGAAAGTTCCTCCTAAACATGATGATCAGCAGAAACGAGGAACTGTGTGATACATCCAGTCTAAACTTGTCAAGTTTCGTCCTGGGGGAGTAGCTAGAGCGACAAGTTTGCTGGAATGTCGGAGGGATGGAAAAGGGATGGAAAAGTTGAGAAGATGTTGGGATGCAGATTTCTTCAAATTTAAAGGATATATCAAATGTCCGACTTAAACAGGACATGATGGAGGAAAGCCAATAAAAAACAATAGGTGGATTAGGATCAAACACGAGGAAATTTGCAGATGCTGGAAATTCAAACAACACACACAAAATGCTGGTGGAACACAGCAGGCCAGGCAGCATCTACAGGAAGAAGCACAGGACAATACTCCAAATGTGGTCTGGCCAATGCTTTATAAAACCTCAGCATCACACCTTTGTTTTCATGTTCTAATGAATTCTAATGAGAGAGGGGGGAAATTTATATTTAAAACACTGCAAAGGTTGCCTGACACGAGGAAGTCTGCAGATGCTAGAAATTCAAGCAAAACACACAAAATGCTGGTGGAACACAGCAGGCCAGGCAGCATTTTGTGTGTGTTAGGTGGATTTGGATTCTTCCATTTAAGTAAAATAGCTCTCCTAGCCAATAAAGTTGCAAAGGCTATCATCCGCTGAGCAGAAACAGGAATATATCCTGCTCCTGATGGAAAAATCCCAAAAATTGCTGTAAGTAAATTTGGTTGTAGGTCCAGATCCAAGACTTCTGATAAAGTTTTAAAGACATCTTTCCAAAAATTGTCCACCTTTATGCAAGACCAAAACATGTGAGTTAAAGTGGCCACCTCAATATCACATCTATTGCAAATAGGACTGATAATGGGAAAAATACGGGCTAATTTATCCTTTGACATATGCGCCTGATGCACTACCTGGAACTGCATCAAGGAAAGATGGGCACAAATAGATGAAGTATTTACCAAATGAAAAATTTTACTTCATTGATTATCTGAAAGTAACTCTTGAAATTCCAGTTCTCAAGCACCTTTAATTTTATCATTAGCTATCATTAGTAAATTCAATAACCATTTATAAATTGTAGCTATCAGTCCTTTTTGAAGTGGTTTAACCTAAAAAAGTGTATCTATCATATTAAATGGATAAGCAGAGGGGTAATTTGGAAGCAAAATACGTAAAAAGGACACCCCTAGATAGGCTGGCCCATATCACAGCCGGGGAACAGAGTGGTGCAACTATCCACTTAGTGAGATATGTCACTACCGTTCATAAATGGATTGGAGGTCCTGTCATCATGAAATTCCTGTGAAAACTGTATTATTAATGATGCATTCATAAGTTTCAAACTTACGACTATTTATGGTGGGAGGAGAGGGTAGCGCCCTGGTTAAGTTTTTTACTGCTATGCTGCAGGTATTTCATTTTAGCAGTTCCGTAAGAGCAGTCTGTTCTGCTTTCAGCCATGTTAGGGGTTGAGCTGAGATAAGGGGCTTTGTCGTTCAACTTAGCAATGTCGTATCGGCCAATCAGGATAGTGGGACTGGAAGAAGCTTCGAGAGAATGTGGTTCAGAGAGGTTTTCGTGTCGGACGCTGGTGTGGGTGGAGATCTTATTTGGCGGGAGCTGGGAGAAGACAGGAGGGAAGAAGCCTGAGAATGCCATCCCTGTTGCACAGGGTGCTTTGTGCAGATGAATGGCTTCAAGGAAGAAGGACCAGTACTCCAGATAGACTTTGAGTGACATTCAGAAGGTGGCGTGTGCTTCAACACAGACTGTGGGTCCAGCGCGTGACAACTTCAAGATGAGCTCCAACTTGTCTGTACATTTGGACTGTGTTAACTAATGGGCCTTTTTAATTATTTTCCTTTGCTTTTTCTTACTAACTGTTCTATAAAGCTGACAAGTGTTAGTAAACTTTCTTTATAATTGTATGTAGTGTACGAGCTGTTATTTCTTGCCAAGGGCTAATTTCATGTGGGCAGCATTTACAGACTGGGGTTCAGAGGGTAGATGAGACATCCCAGGCTCCCAGGTTGAGATCTCTATATCTCCTTTGAACTGTTGAGTTTGGTCATCTTATCACAGGAAAGGTCTGAAAAAGTTCTAAATGGCGCAACAAAGATTCACAGGGCTGTGACCAAAACTGGAGGGTTTGGGTTATAATGAGAGATTACATAGATTTGGGCTGTTCTCCCTGGAGTGAGGCAGGCTGAAGGGGAAGTTCACAGAGGTTTATAAAGCCATGAGGGGTGTAGGTAAAACAGATCTTCACAGTTTTTGTTACAATAGGGAAGTCTAAAATGAGAGGACATAGATTTAAAGAGAGAGGGGAAAGATTTAAAAGTTTTTGGTGGTGGGGATGTGGAACAAGTTGCCAGAGGAAGTATTGAAGGTGGGTACAAGTACAATGTTGAAAAGATATTTGGACAGGTACATGAAAAGGAAAAGTTTAGCAGGATATGTGTAAAATCCAGGCAAGGAAAACTGGCTTATCCGTGGAATTCATTGCCACAAACAGTTGTGGAGACCAAGTCATTATGTATATCTCAAATTCAAGTTCAATTTATTTATCCTTCATCCATACACATGAATAAAGCCAAACAAAACAGTGTTCCTCTAGGGCCAAGGCGTAGAACGCAGAACCAACAGCACACAGCACATCATGTAAATAACACACATAGTCAGAAAGCTGAGTCGACTGGGGCCTGAACACCTCCCTTTGCAATTGGATTCTAGACTTCCTGAGAGGGAGACCTCAGTCAGTCTGGATCAGAAGCAGCATCTCCAACACCGTCACACTGAGGGCTGTGTGTTCAGTCCACTGCTGTTCACTCTGCTGACCCACGACTGTGCTGCAACACACAGCTTGAACCTCGTCATCAAGTTCGCCGATGACATGACTGTGGTGGGTCTCATCAGCAAGAATGATGAGTCAGCTTACAGAAAGGAGGTGCAGCAGCTAACGGACTGGTGCACAGCCAACAAACTGTCTCTTAATGTGAACAAAACAAAAGAGATAGTTGTTGACTTCAGGAGGGCACAGAGCGACCACTCTTCGTTGAACATCGATGGCTCCTCGGTAGTGATCGTTAAGAGCACCAAATTTCTTGGTGTTCACCTGGCGGAGAATCTCATCTGGTCCCTCAACACCAGCTCCATAGAAAAGAAAGCCCAGCAGCGTCTCTACTCTGTGAAGGCTGAGGAGAGTCCATCTCCTACCCACCATCCTCATCACATTCTACAGGGATTGAACTGAGAATATCCTGAGTAGCTGCATCACTGCCTGGTTTGGAAATTGTACGATCTCGGATCACAAGACCCTGCAGTGGATAGCGTGGTCAGCTGAGAAGATCATCAGGGTCTCTCTTCCCACTATTACAGACATTTACACTACACGCTGCATCCGCAAAGCAAACAGCATTATGAAGGACCCCATGCACCCCTCATACAAACTCTTCTCCCTCCTGCCATCTGGGAAAAGGCACCGAAGCATTCAGGGTCTTACAACCAGACTATGTAACAGTTTCTTCCCCTAAGCCATCAGACTCCTTAATACCCAGAGACTGGACTGACACCAACTTACTGCCCTCTACTGTGCCTATTGTCTTGTTTATTATTTATTGTAATGCCTGCACTGTTTTGTGCACTTTATGCAGTCCTGGGTAGGTCTGTAGTTTAGTGTAGTTTTTTTTCTGTGTTGTTTTTACGTGGTTCAGTGTAGTTTTTGTACTGTTTCATGTAGCACCAAGGTCCTGAAAAAGTTATTTCGTTTTTACTGTGTACTGAACCTGCAGATATGGTGGAAATGAGAAGAAAATGTGACTTGACTCGACTTGACTTGCATAGCAGAAAACATACAGTCACAACAACGATAATTTAGCCCAGCTCCCTGAGCGGGTAGATTGTTGGTGCTGGGATGCTGTCCTGGTCCCGCTTGTCTCCACTGAGCAAACACTGGAGGACTGTACCAAATAGGACGGGGCAGCCCTCAACCCAGAATGGGTTCCAGGAGCCTCTGCTCTCTCCCACACCACCTCCAGCGTTTCCTCTCCTGGCCAGCTGCAACAGATGACACCACAGCT
This sequence comes from Hypanus sabinus, assembly GCF_030144855.1. Classification (NCBI taxonomy): domain Eukaryota; kingdom Metazoa; phylum Chordata; class Chondrichthyes; order Myliobatiformes; family Dasyatidae; genus Hypanus; species Hypanus sabinus. The sequence goes on from NC_082721.1 coordinate 86,920,622, forward strand.
TGAGGGCCTTTAAAGTGGTGGTTGATACATTCGAGATTATTAAGGGTGTCAAAGGCTGTGAGGAGAAGACAGGAGAATGGGATTGAGAGAGATGATAAATCAGCCATAATGGAATGTCATGGCAGAGTCAGTGGACCAAATAGGACAATTCTGCTCCTATATCTTATGGTTTTATGTTCTGAACAGGACTAACTCGGGAAAATACCTAGATCGGCATAGACACTTTGATGTCCTGTTTCAGTGAGGACTAACTCCATGATGCAACAATTATTGTTTTGATGTTTAGTCAAAAATATCAATAGATTATCATTAAAGATATCAATAAATTAGAGAGAGTGCAGAGATGATTTACTAGGATGTTACCTGGGTTTCAGCACTTAAGTTACAGAGAAAGGTTGAACAAGTTAGGTCTCTATTCATTGGAGCGTAGAAGGTTGAGGGGGGATTTGATCGAGGTATTTAAAATTTTGAGAGGGATAGATAGAGTTGACGTGAATAGGCTGTTTCCATTGAGAGTAGGGGAGATTCAAATGAGAGGACATGATTTGAGAGTTAGGGGGCAGAAGTTTAAGGGAAACACGAGGGGGTATTTCTTTACTCAGAGAGTGATAGCTGTGTGGAATGAGCTTCCTGTAGAAGTAGTAGAGGCCAGTTCAGTTGTGTCATTTAAGGTAAAATTGGATAGGTATATGGACAGGAAAGGAGTGGAGGGTTATGGGCTGAGTGCGGGTAGGTGGGACTAGGTGAGATTCAGAGTTCGGCATGGACTAGGAGGGCCAAGATGGCCTGTTTCCGTGCTGTGATTGTTATATGGTTATATGGTTAGTCGTCTGGTATTGAGATTGAAGCCCATTTCAAGAACAAGGGGCGAATCTCAGATTCCCCGTGAATTCCACACTAAAAGGTGTTTCTGACAAAGAATAGTAAACATGAAATGAGTGTGGCAGTTGCTTTAGATGCAGAAAAAGCATTTGATAGATTGGAATGGGATTTCTTATTTAAAGTATTGGAAAAATATGGATTAGGAGCATCCTTTATAAAATGGATTAAAACCTTAAGTGCTAATCCCAAAGCTAAGGTAGTGACAAATGGTCAAATTTCAACATCATTTCAGTTAACAAGGTCAACTGGACAAGGTTGTCCATTATCACCTGCTTTATTTGTGTTGGCGATAGAACAATTTGCTGAATTAATTAGAACAGACCCGGAATTAAGGGTTTTAGAGTTAACTAGGAAGAATACAAGATTAATTTATTTGCTGATGATGTTCTGATTTATTTAACAAACAAACAAATTTGCTGTGTAAATTATCTTCTAGATTGGAAGAATATGGGAAAATATCAGGCTACAAAATAAATTGGGATAAAAGTAAAATTCTACCTCTTACTAAAGGAGATTATAGTCAATGTCGATTAATAACTCAATTTAGATGTCTGATAAATGGTATAAAATATTTAGGTATAAGAGCTGATAACAATATAAAGAACTTATATAAATTAAATTATTTACCATTATTGAAAAAAATTCAAGAAGATCTTGATAAATGGATTACATTACCAATAACATTAGTAGGCAGAGTAAATGCTGTAAAAATGAATATATTCCCTAGATTACAATACTTATTCCAAACACTACCAATACAACTACCCCAGAAATTTTTTCAAGTGTTAAATAAGTATGTGAGGAAGTTCCTTTGGAAAGGTAAGATGTCAAGAATATCGTTGGAAAAATTGACATGGAAATTTGATCTAGGAGGGTTACAACTTCCAAACTTTAAGAATTATTATAAAGCAAATCAACTTAGATTTATTGCATCTTTTTTTGATAAAGATAATCTGGCATGGATTAGAATAGAACTAGATAAAATAGGAGAAAATACACCAGAAGATTTTATATATAAATGGAAATCCAAATGGATACCGGAAAAGAAAGTATCTCCTATATTAAAACATTTGATTGATCTATGGAACAAAATAAATGTTGACGTTGAGATGAGGAAATCTTTATTAGCAAAGAGATCTTTAATTCAAAATAAACTTATACCTTTTACATGGACAATCAACTTTTATACAACTAGTTTCAAAAAGGGATTAGATATATAGGAGATTGTTTTGAAGGAGGTATTTTAATGTCATTTGATCAATTAAAGAATAAATACAAAATATCAAATAACACTCTTTTTTGTTATTTCCAATTAAGGGCTTATTTAAGAGATAAATTGGGTCAAACAATGCTATTGCCGAAACCTAGTGAAATAGAAACTTTAATCAAAAAGGAAAAATTAAAAAAATTATCTCTTGTATGTATAGTTTGATTCAAAAACAGGCAATTAAACAAGGAATTCATAAGTCAAAACAAAAATGGGAAATTGACTTGAATATTAAAATTGAAGAAACAAGTTGGTCAAGACTATGTCTTGACAGTATGACAAATACAGCAAATGTCCGGTTAAGATTAGTGTAATATAACTTTTTACAACAATTATATATTACACCACAAAAAATAAATAAATTAAACCCAAATTTATCTGTTCAATGTTTTCGATGTAATCAAGAAATTGGTACATTTTTACACTCTACTTGGTCTTGTTCCAAAATTCAACATTATTGGACAAATTTAAGAATTTTACTGGAACAAACTATTGGAACACAACTTCCACATGATCCAATACTATTTTTATTAGGTGATATCGAAGGGATAAAACCGAAACCCAAATTGAATAAATATCAGAAAGAATTCATAAAAATTGCATTGGCAGTAGCCAGAAAGGCTATTGCAGTTACTTGGAAATCGGATTCATACTTAAGTATAGACTGTTGGAAGAACAAAATCTTCAGCTGTATTCCACTTGAAAAAATTACTTATAATTTAAGAGATAAATATGAAACATTTCTGAAAATTTGGCGCTCTTATTTCCAAAAGACAGGATTAAATACATAGATGCTCTGAAGATAAAATTATTGGTTATTTGGGGAAATAAATAAATATATATACTAAAGTTATTATGAACGCTGTGGAGCATGCGGGGATCTTCCGATATCCAGGCACTCTTTCTTTCTTTCTTACTTTCTTCTTCTCTTTCTTTTTCCTTCTTTCTATAGGGATATGTTAGGGGGGAGGGGTTAAGGGGAGGGGGAAGGGTTGATAACTTTTTTTTCTTCTGTAACCATTGAAAACTCAATAAAAAATTTTTTTAATTAAAAAAAAGAATAGTAAACATGTTGTTGAAGCAAGCATTGGCCTGATTCAGGAAAAAATAAACAAATTTAAGACTGAAGGCAAATGACTGTGCTTGCTTGGAAACTGAAATTAGAACCAGTTTTAATGAAAATTCATCAACTTGTAATATTACCACTGTTTTCTCTCTCTCAACTGGTGCTGCATGAATCGTTGAACTCTTCCAACATTTTTCTGATTTTATGTTATACAGTGTGGAGGGCAAAGGCATCATTTGATCTGAGATAAGCAGAGGAAGTGTTATTGATAACATCACCTTCCTTCTGAACACAGCTTTGAACTTCAGAGTCAAATTCGACTGACGAATAAAGTCAAAATAGCAACACCCTGCCCACCTGTCATTTAAGTAAAATCCCCAGAGCAGCTTCTTACTTGCCAGTTATTCTGTTTCCATGGGCTAGACTATCTACTGTCACAGCTCGTCCGGTTTCATGGCTCATGATCCAACTTACACCAACTTCCACATCGCCCGTGGAAGTGCGGAAGATGAAAACGTTTACAGCAACTTCTGCAATCACCAACGGGGCAGCGCAGCACTTCGAGGGAAGCAAGGTAAAAAGCAGTTTGCAGCCTGCATCACAACTCATGCTGATCGGATGCTCCTGAAAGAAACAAAAATTAAATTGAATCGGCAGATGCCGGGAATCTGAATGAAAAATTGAAAATTAAATTGAAACTCCAGATGTTGGGAATCTGAAATAAAAATTGACAATTTTATTGAAACGGCAGATGCTGGGAATCTGAAATAAAAATTGACAATTTTATTGAAATGGCAGATGCTGGGAATCTGAAATTAAAATGGATAATTAAATTGAAATGGCAGATGCTGGGAATCTGAAATGAAATGGATGTTTAAATTGAAACAGCGGATGCTGGGAATCTGAAATAAAATGGATAATTCAATTGAAACGGCAGATGCTGGGAATATGAAATAAAATGGATAATTAAATTAAACCGGCAGATGCTGGGAATCTGAAATAAAAATTGACAATTTTATTGAAATGGCAGATGCTGGGAATCTGAAATTAAAATGGATAATTAAATTGAAATGGCAGATGCTAGGAATCTGAAATGAAATGGATATTTAAATTGAAACAGCGGATGCTGGGAATCTGAAATAAAATGGATAATTCAATTGAAACGGCAGATGCTGGGAATCTGAAATAAAATGGATAATTCAATTGAAACGGCAGATGCTGGGAATCTGAAATAAAATGGATAATTCAATTGAAACGGCAGATGCTGGGAATCTGAAATAAAATGGATAATTCAATTGAAACGGCAGATGCTGGGAATCTGAAATAAAATGGATAATTAAATTGAAACGGCAGATGCTGGAAATCTGAAATAAAATGGATATTTAAATTGAAACGGCAGATGCTGGGAATCTGAAATAAAATGGATAATTAAATTGAAACGGCAGATGCTGGGAATCTGAAATAAAATGGATAATGCCATAATGCTGGAAAACCTCAGTAGGCCAAACAGTATGTGTGGAGAGAGGATCATGTCTGAGAAAGGATTCCAGATTTGAAGATGTAACTCTGTTTCTCTTACTACAGAGGCTGACTGACCTCCTGAGTGATTCCAGTATTTTCCTGCTTTTATTTCATTCATGGAATATCTATTGGGCATCTGTCAGAGTTTACAACAAGATGGTCATTCCACCAGTGAAGGCCTCAGTAAATAGACAGACAGATGGTTTTTAAACAATGTACTGAAAATAGGGAGGGGGAGAAGGGAGAACATTATCAATGTTGCAAACTGTGGTTGGTTCAGTGCCCCTGAAAGGAGAATGTAAGTAGATTCAGTTTAAAGTCTCCCTGTCTGAAAGCTAGATATTCCTGGAAATTACCCATTGTAATTCGAGTGAAATTCTGTCTTATTCTTTAAATACTGAGCAGGGAAGCACGGAATAGTTCACATCTTCACTATTTGCTTACATGATCTCCTTGTAGCTTGAGGTGACTTGAGTGATCTTAGATCCCACCTGAGCTGGTCTGAGTTGTGAAATCCCTCTGGTATCCTCTGCCCATTGACCAACACCGTCTGGTGAAAAGGTTGACTTGTGGCACTACAGACAAGAAGCATAACCAATGGCTTACTTGGTAATGAAGTAAATGTTATTTCTTTTTTTCTCAAATTCTCCAACCCTACCTCCCTATGCACATTGTCCAAAGCCCAGAAGAAATCCAAAATCCACCCTCAGTTATAAGGGGGCTTTGTTTTTGATGGGATCTGAGGAGATTCTGTTGGAAAGAGAATTTTCAAAGATAAAAACAAGGCTGCAGGGAAAAGGTGAGATGAAGCACAGCAGAAGATGAAGAGTCGGGTCCAGTTTGGTGGGCTGAATGGTCACAAATATGTACGATATCGTAGAAATTTGCCTTTGTACCTGCAACACAGATGATGATCTTACTTTCAAATAAGATTTTGAAAAATATATTTACCAGGGACTGAGGTATTTTTAACTGAATAACATTTAAACTAATACTAACGATCTCACAGAATCTTCAAATGGGAGGCACAGAAGCACAATAATTATATTACCCTTAAATGAAATGATGAGTTAAAGCAGCTGGGGAACTTTGATACAATTAATTAAATACTGTACCCACATATATATGTTCACGTATACAAAAGAACAACTGGCTTTAGTAATGGTATCTACAAATCTATTGGAATAATAGTTGTGATTCAGGGCTGGACTAGTTTATAAGTAACTCCAGTGCCATGGCTTGGAATTGGTTGATGTCGCAGTACAAATAAGCAGCATAACCAGCAAACTATTTGGTATTGAAGTAAGATTTATTTTGTATCATCAAATCCCACTCTATGCACATTGTTCAAAATCAGGAAAAATCCAAAATTCAGCACAGTCCTCAGTTCTGAAGATCTATGGTTTTGATTTGCGATCTAAGGAAATACATTCAATGATGGGCTGAAAATACTGGTTGCTCGCTTCAATTATTTGTGCGATTTATGTTTTTCCCCTTTTTCAGAACCTTGTTGGTCTTTTTTAATTGGGTTCTTTCAGTCTTCTTTGTGGCTAGCTGTAATCAAACAGATCTCAAGGTTGTATAATATATACGTTCTTTGATAATAAATGTACTTTGAAACATTAGTTTCAACGACAACTCCCAAGTCTGCAATGCAGATTAAAACATTTATAAAATATTTGAAATCATCAAATCGCACAGTGTAGAAATTCAGCCCTCAGTACCGATTGTAATATCTATCAATGGTAGTCCCATTCCACAGCACAAGGAAATTATCCTCTATGTCTTTCCTAACTAAGTATCTGTCTAAATGCCTTTTAAATGTTATAAAGCTAAGGATAAAGATTAGCTTTATTTGTCATATATACATCAAAACCTTGAAATAGACAGCAAAATGCATCGTTTGTGACAATGATGATATATAGTGGGCAGCCATGCTTCTGGAATCAACATAGTACACCCACAACTTCAGATGTAGAAGGAAACTCTTACTTAGACATACAACTTTAACATGTGGGATGAAACCGGGGTGACTCTTAAAGGCTGTATCCGCATTTGCAATTGACAACTAATTGCTCTGCACAAGTAAGCCATGGGAATTGTTGCTCACCAGTTGGGATTGAGTTCATTATTCAAAGCGCTTCTCAATAAAAGAAAATTGATATGGGATTAAAAATAAAAATGCCTGGTGGATTCTAAAGTCTCTCAGTTTACATCCCACGTGTTCAAAATAATAAAACACAGAGACGCTGATAGGTAAAGTTTGGGAATCTTTTTCCTTGGTTGCCACGGAGTTGAGAATTGTTGCAACACATAGTCAAGACGTTAGCCTATCATGTGTACACTGGTTCATAGAAGAACATCCTGATCTTTCTATTCCATGCATTTACACACAATCCTGAAAAGTATTCTTCCTCAAACAGAACTATAAAGAGATAGAATATGGAAATAGCCTTCCTTGCCGACCAACAACCACTCATTTACACCAAGCTCACATCAATCCCAATTTATTCTCCCTGCGTTCCCAGATACTACCCCTCACCTCCACACTTGGGGCAATTTACAGTGGCTAATTAGCTGGCCATTCTTCGGATATGGGAGGAGGAGAAACTCACAGTCACAGGGAGAGCATGCAAACTCTGCACAGACAGCTCCTGAATTCAGGATGGAAAGTGGATTGCTGGCTCCGCAAGACATCGGCTCCACTGACTGAGCAACCGTGCTGCCCTGTCAAATGTATATCCAATACCCTGACTGTATATCAAAGGTTTCAAAGGTACATTTAATGTCAGAGAAATGTATACAATATACATCCTGAAATGCTTTTTCTTCACGGCCGTCCTCAAAAACAGAGGGTTGCTCCAAAGAATTAATGACAGTTAAATGTTGGAACCCCAATGTCCCGCCCCAACTCCCCTCCCTCCAGCGTGTAAGTAGCAGAAAGCGACAATCCTCCTTCCCTTCCATTGGTAAAAAATAGCACTGGCACCCGCCACCAAACATTCAAGCATGAGCAAAGACACAGACTTGCAGTCCTCCAAGGACAACACGTTCACCCGGTATTCGACATACCACAGGCTCTGTAATAAGGGAGAAAGAGATGTCTCCATTTCACAGCGAGAGGGGAGACATAACAAACACAGTCTTAAAAGTCCATTGCATCACTTTTTCCAAGCTCTGTGTCCAAACATCTCACGTCTCTGGGCGCACAGCCAAATACCTTCCAGCTCTCATGACACACCGGTCTGGCTCACCGACCTTTGATCCACCTGTCTCCAGAACCCCGCGATTGTAGGCCACCAAAGGTGAGCCGAACTCTTAGGCCGCTCCCTTGGCATGTAAGGTAACGACCAGTTGTGACACCCCAAGAGCGGGTCCCATTCCTGCAAAGAACTACAGTCAGCATGTAACTCCAGGTCAGGGTCTTCAAAAGAATCTTGAAAGGGGAAAAATAGAGATATTAAAGATGGAAATAGAACTGTTTCTGAAGATGCAAGCAAAGGAGTCACTGCATAGCACCATCTTGACTATCCCTGTATATATACAATTCCCTGGCTGTGTATCCCAATGTATATCCAGTTCCCTGACTGTGTATCCCAATGTATATTCAATTCTCTGACTGAATCCATTTCCACCAATCATTTCTAGAGAAGGTGAGTTCCACAATATAGCCTCTACCTGAATGTGCATCTTTCTTGTATTTTTCACTCAATTTTTAGAAGGTTTTACTTTAGTTTATTGAAATACAGCACAGAATTGACCCTTTTGGCACTTTGAGACACATCCCCTAGCAATCCCACGATGCAACCCCAGCCTAATCACAGGACAAATTACAATGACCAATTAAACTACCAACCCTGGTCAAAATTTCTGTTACTGTGAATAGTTAACCTTTACATACTGTTCAGGTCAAATTTGACTCACTTTGACATTTCACAGCAGTAAAAACACCCTAAATGCCATTTTATTTAGCTGAAATTTTCCTGAAGTGACCCAAAATGTATGAAAATGAAAATATTTAAAAATTTTATACTTTTGTACAGGTGCTATAAATTTTTGTACATTGAGGCTGTTCCAGGTCAAATTTGACCCGTATCTAATTGAAATGGATTTTAGATCTCTGAAACATTAATTAAGGATTAATCATCCATTTATTAATGTCAGGTAGGCTATTTATACATTCTAAATAGATCTGTGGTTCAATATTTGGTATAGACACTTGTTATGAGGGGATTCTTGGGCCGGGTCAAAATTGACCCGGACTATACTGTGAAGGTACAGAATATGAACAGGTTGCCTGGGTTAAGTGAGTAGAAGATGGACTGATCTCCAAAAGTCATAAAATTAAAGATGAAACATTCTTTTGAACATGTTAAGCAAGATTAGTGTATTATTTTTGTTTTGTACAATTTTAGAGTGGAAAAAAAGGAAAGGAGCACCATGCAAAAGTTTGGGCACCCAAAAGATTTGAGCTCTCAGATAACTCTTATCAAGGTCTCAGACCTTAATTAGCTTGTTAGGGCTATGGCTTATTCACAGTCATTGTAGGAAAGGCCAGGTGATGCAAATTTCAAAGCTTTATAAATACCCTGACTCCTCAAAACTTGTCCCAACAATCAGCAGCCGTGGGCTCCTCTAAGCAGCTAAGAAGAAGAGTCATTGGGACACTGTCTTGACGATGTTTATCTGGCAGGATTTCTTGTTTTTATGCGTCTGAGTTGCTAGCTCGATGCTTAACCCAGCAGGGATGGAAAGTGTGCAAGGGAGCCGGCTGGATTTGAATTCAGGAGCCTTCGCTCCGAAGTCTGGAGTTGATGCCACTACACCGCCAGCCGACTCTAGCGCTCTGAAAATTGAAATAAATGATGCCCACAAAGCAGGAGAAGGCTATAAGAAGATAGCAAAGCATTTTCAGGTAGCCGTTTCCTCAGTTCCTAATGTAATTAAGAAATAGCAGTTAACAGGAATGTTTGAGGTCTGGAAGACCAAGAAAACTTTCCAAGAGAACTGCTCGTAAGATTGCTAGAAAGGCAAATCAAAACTCCCGTTTGACTGCAAAGGACCTTCAGGAAGATTTAGCAGACTCTGGAGTGGTGGTGCACTGTTCTACTGTGCAGCGACACCTACACAAATATAACCTTCATGGAACAGTCATCAGAAGGAAAACTTCTGCATGCCACTGTATGTCTTTTGATTGTCATGGGGAGAACATACAAGCTCCTTGCAGATAGCATGGGAATCGAACGTGAGATGGTGGTACTGTAAAGTACCATTCTGCCCTTGCCTGAGTCCCCACACTCAATCAATCTGCGCATGGGAATGGTTTCCATCTGTCTTATCTAAAACATTCAGATCACTGAGACAGTAAAACTCATTAGAAATCTTGCCCTAAGCAAAATGACAAGGAATGCCTGAATTGAAGATATTAACATTCCACGTTACTCTGGAAGAGGAAATAGGGCTCCACTAGATCAGAACTGCCAATTAAAGCATTGAATACATTCAAAGGAGCTATCATTGATGACTACATAATTGTATTATTAGGGTACAGAGAAGGCACCTGTTTTTGTTACCAGAAAACCAGGAGGGCAGTATAGAGGACAATAGAGGGCAGTAAAGGAGCAATTCTTTCACCCAACTGTTCTAGGTGCCCAGAAACCATTGTCTGAAAAGCTGATGGAGGGTAAACTTTCAATGTACGGTATCTGGGGAGAGCTTGACTTGCCTGGCTGGGAGGGGTTCAATCTAAAACGATGCTTTGACCATTAAGGATGATGTGTACTGAATGGTCTCTTCTCAGACAGTACATTTCCCAGATTCCCAACCTTAGATGAGTACTGACATGTGAAATGTTAAAATGATTAACAATGTAGTCTGGGGATCAGTGTAACACTTTACCGCACCAGCAATCAGCAATCGGGGTTCAATTCCCATCGCTGTCTGGACTGTGTTTGTTCATCCTCCCTGTGACTGCATTGGTTTCTTCTGTGTGCCTTGGCATTCCCCCCACATTCTGGTGACGTACATGCTAGTAGGTGAATTGGTCAGGTGGAATAATTGGGCAGCACTGGCTCATTAGGCCAAAGGGCTTGTTACCATGTTGTGTCTCTAAATAAAATAGAAAATAAAGTGGAAGTCGTAGTTTTAAGATGAGAAGAGAAAGATCTGAAGAGGACCTGAGATGCAGATTTTTCATACAGAGTGGTGGTTGTATGAGACAGGCCACGTTGGAAGTGGAACTTACTCACTCCCCATTACACTGTTGGCATTTAGGGCAGCACTGAAGGTCCGTCTCTGGCGGTGTTCAGGGCTTCCTTCATCATGTCAGTAGCTTCTCCTGGGTTTCACTATTGTTGGTCTTTCAAGTTCCAGGTGCAGACTCAGGAATACCGTTACACTCAGATGTAGAAGGATTCTTCTTTGTTGTTTCCATAACAATGTTGTTTTACCAGTCAGGGTTGTTAGCCCTGAGCTGAACCCCCGAACTCGAAGGACCGGTGGATACTCTTAGTCGTCTGGCCTCTACCGTTTGACCTGAGCTGAGAATTTCCTGCATTTTCTGATTCTGACAAGGGATTCTGAGCAACACACACAGAACTGTGATGAAGGGTCTTGGCCCAAAACATTGACTGTTTATTTCCCTCCGTGAATGCTGTCTGACTTGCTGAGTTCCTCCAGCATCTTGTGCGCATCTTTTGTCTTTGTTTTCTAATACTACATCTCTCACTATCTCTGTAAAGCAACATAATCAAAGACCTCTCCCATCCCGAACATTCTCACTTTTTCATACCCCTGCTGGGGAGAAGATAAAAGGCCCGAAAGCACATTCCACCAGGCTCAAGGACAGCTTCTATCGCACTGTGGGAATGCTTCCCTAGTACAATAAGATGGTGTCTTGAACTCACAATTGAAAAATGTTGTCTCAACTTGACTTGAATGGCCTTGCATATTGTCTGCCTGCACTGCACTTTTTCTGTAACACTTTATTCTGCATTGCGTTATTGTTTTTTCTTGCCTTGATAATCTGTCTGGATGGCATTCAAAACATGTTTTCCCTCAGGATCGATAGAGTATGTCTGTCTGTCTGTCTGTCTTTCACTGTATCCCATTACATGTGACCATTGGTAAATTGATAGGTTGTACATTGTCAACCTTCAAGAGAACCACGATCTTGTCATAGGTTTTGGAGTCTTGTGTGCCTCAAAGGCCCCGAGAGCTATTTTGGCTGGAGTCATGGCTTTATGCTTTGGCTCTTGGTAGGGTCACCCATGCCAGGTCAAAGGGTAAAGGCCAGATGAAGAATGGTTCACCAGTCCTCCAGGTTGGGGGTTCAGCTCAGGGCTAACAACCCTGACTGGTCAAACACAATTGTTACGTAAACAGCAACGAAGAATCCTGAGTGTGATGGTATCCCTGAGTCTCCACCCGGAACCTACATGACATAATGAAGGAGGGCCTGAACACCGCCAGAGATAGAAGACCTCCATTGTCGCCCTAAACGACAGTAAGTAAGACTGTTAAATTAGTAAGTTAGTACAATAAACCAGTTCACCAGTCTAATAACCTGGACACCCATCTTACATAGTACTTGAGATTTACAAGCCAGATCATGCTATGGAGAGAGATTTTTATGGATTATGGGATTATATGGGAAATTTATTATAAAAAGAGTCCCATTTGCTTCAGTCACTTTCTGGTGGCATTTGTGGTGTAAACATAGAAACATAGAAAACCTACGGCGCAATACAGGCCCATTCGGCCCACAAAGTTGTGCCGAACATGACCCTACCTTAGAAATTACTAGGCTTACCCATAGCCTTCTATTTTTCTAAGCTCCATGTACCTATCCAGGAGTCTCTTAAAAGACCCTATTGTATCCTCCTTCACCACTGTCACCGGCAGCCCGTTCCACGCACTCACCACTCTCTGCGTAAAATCTTACCCCTGACATCTCCTCTGTACCTACTCCCCAGCACCTTAAAACTGTGCCCTCTCATGTTAGCCATTTCAGCCCTGGGAAAAAGCCTCTGACTATCCACACGATCAATGCCTCTCATCATCTTATACACTTCTGTCAGGTCACCTCTCATCCTCCGTTGCTCCAAGGAGAAAAGGTGTCCTTGAGTCTTTTCCTTAATCCATAAAACAGTAAGACTATAAGACATAGGAGCAGGATTTGGCCGTCCATCCTATTGAGCCTCCTCTGCCATTCCATCATGGTAAATTTACTTTCCTTCTCAACCCCATTCTCCTGCCTTTCCCCCATAACCTTTAATGCCCTAACTAATTCAGAACCTTTCATACTCTGCTTTAAAAACACCCAATTTGGTCCACTACCATCTGTGGCACTGAATTCCACTGATTCACCACCCTCTGGCTAAAGAAATTCCACCTCATCTTTGTTCTAAAAGAACTTCATTCTATTCCAAGGTTGTGCCCTTTGGTCCTTGAGTCTCCCACTTTTGGAAACATCCTCTCCATATCCACATTACCTAAACTTTCCTCATGAGGTTTCAGTGAGATCCCCCAACCTGTGAACTGAAAAGGACTAAAGTGAAATTATCCAGGGAGACACAGACAGGTGACGGATTCTAAGCATGAGAGTATCAAACTGAATTTCATTAACTATCAATGAGCTCTATAAAGATGACAAGGATTAGTTTCAAAGGAATTTGCAAGGCATGTTTTTTTTTGACTGGGAGTTCTACATGTCTAAAATGGCTGCCGGGGAGATGGTGGCAGCAGATATGATGGCAATGTTTAAGAAGCACGTAGACACATGAACAGACAGAGAATGAAAGGATGTGGATCGTGTGCTTTCAGATGGAATTAGTTTAATTTGACATCATGTTCAGCACAGATGTTGTGGACCAAAGGTTTTGTTCCCATGCTGTGTGGCTCTTTAATCCAGTTTGAGGGTTCCCAACCTTTTTTGTACCATGGACTAGTACCATTAAGAAAGGGTCTATGAACATAGGCTAGGAACCCCTGTTCTAGATCAATTTCCCGAGGCTCTGATATTAGTGCAGTAACACAAACTGTCACAACCCAGGATTATTGGGATTAACTCGTAGAGTGGAGAAATTCTGACTTCATCCTCCCAGTGTCATTGCTGCAGCCAAGGCCAGTGTTCTCCTGACTACCCTTGAAGAAGTTGCAGTGAGGAACCTTCTTGAACCTCTGCACTCCTTCAAGTGAAAATGCTGTTGAGTGAGGGGTTATAGCCGATGACGATGAAAGATCAGCAATAAACTTCCAAGCAGGGTGCTGTTCGTTCAGCTTGGAGTAAAGGCGGAGTAATTTGTAATCTGCAGATTAACCAAGTACATCTGCTTCACTATTTTCATCTTTATCTCTTCCTGTATATCTATATATATTTTGTTTTTCATCGTATCTGCCGTGTGATATTTGTGTTGATGGTTGTGGTTGTGTAGCTGGCAATCCGGACCTCTGAAAAAGGGACACAAGTTCATATTCTCACGTCAGCTGGGAAATTAAATTCAAGTAATTAAATAAATCTGAAACAGTGAAAAATATTCAGTAATACTTTTGAGGATGTGACTAAACACACTGATGAGGGTAGAGCCATAGATGTAGTGTATATGGATTTCAGCAAGGCATTTGATAAGGTACCCCATGGAAGGCTTATTGAGAAAGTAAAGAGGCATGGGATCTAAGGGGACATTGCTTTGTGGATCCAGAACTGGCTTGTCCACAGAAATCAAAGAGTTGTTGTAGACAGGTCATATTCTGCATGGAGGCTGGTGACCAGTGGTGTGCCTCAGGGATCTGTTCTGGGACCCCTACTCTTTGATATTTTTATAAATGACCTGGATGAGGAAGAGCAGGGAAGGGTTGTAAATTTGCTGATGACACAAAGGTTAGGGGTGTTGTGGATAATGTGGAGGGCTGTCAGAGGTTACAGCGGGATATTGATAGAATGCAAAACTGGGCTGAGAAATAGCAGATGGAGTTAAACCCAGTTAAGTGTGAGGTGATTCATTTTGGTAGGTCAAATATGATGGCAGAAAATAGCATTAATTGCAAAACTCTTGGCAATGTGGAGGATCAGAGGGATCTTGAGGTCCAAGTTTCTTGGACATTTAAAGCTGCTACACAGGTTGACTCTGTGGTTAATAAGGCATACGGAGCATTGGCCTTCATCAATTGTGGGATAGAGTTTAAGAGCGGAGAGGTAATGTTGCAGCTATATAGGACGCTGGTCAGACCCCACTTGGAGTACTGTGCTCAATTCTGGTCGCCTCACTACAGGAAGGACGTGGAAACCATAGAAAGGGTGCAGAGGAGATTTACAAGGATGTTGCCTGGATTGGGGAGCGTGCCTTCTGAGGATAGGTTGAGTGAACTCGGCCTTTTCTCCTTGGTGTGACGGAGGATGAGAGGTGACCTGATAGAGGTGTACAAGATATCGAGAGGCATTGATCGTCTGGATAGTCAGAGGCTTTTTCCCAGGGCTGAAATGGCTAGCATGAGAGGGCATAGTTTTAAGGTGCTTGGAAGTAGGTACAGTCAGGGGTAAGTTTTCTACACAGAGTGGTAAGTGTGTGGAATGGCTCTGCCGGCGGAGGTGACGGAGGTGGAAACAATAGAGTCTTTTAAGAGACTCCTGGTTGAATACAGAGAGCTTAGAAAAATAGTGGGCTATGGGTAAGCCTAGGTAGTTCTAAGAAAAGGACATGTTCAGTATAGCTTCATGGGCCGAAGGGCCTGTATTGTGCTGTAGCTTTTCTATGTTTCAATGTTTCTAATCACAGTAATCAATCGAACTCAGTAATACTCTTCAGGGAAGACATTCTGCCATCATGTGTGGTCCAAGAGATTTCAGACAATAGGATAATAATGAAAATACACACTATGGTCACTTTGTTTAGTTACCTCCAGTTCCCAGTAAAGTGGCTGCTGAGTGTATGTTCATGGTCTTCTGCTGTGGTCCATCTACTTCAAAGTTTGACACGTTATGCATTCAGAGATGCTCTTCTGCACACCACTGTTGGTGTGGTTATTTGAGTTCCTGTCACCTTGAACCAGTCTGGCCATTCTCCTCCGACCTCCCTCATTAACAGCCGCAGAACTGCTGCTCACCAGATGGTTTTGTTTCTCACCCCAGTGTCACCAATCTTTGTGAACTCCAGAGACTGTTGTGTGTGAAAACCCCAGCAGGTTGGCAGCTTCTGAGATACTCAAACCACCTCGCCTGGCACCAACAATCAGTCCACGGTCAAAGTCACTCAGATTTCATTTTTTCCCAATTCTGATGTTTGGCCTCATGTCTGCATGCTTGCATGTATTGAAATGCTGCCACATGATTGGCTGATTGGATATTAGATATAATGACCAGGTGTAGATGTGTACAAAATAAAGTGGCCACTCCGTGTAAATGCTAGTAATGTCTTTAATGGTGACATTTGTGCCTGGAATGAGTTGCCAGGGATGGTAGCGGAGGCAAGTAACATAGGCATCTGTGGAGGCTCTTAAATAGGCCTGTGAATGTGCAGACAACAGGAAGATATGGACACAGTGAAGTAGAAGGTGTAGATAGGTTTTGTATTTAATTATCAGTTTGATTGGCGCAGCATGACATTGTGGTCTGATGGACCTGTTCCTGTGAAGTCCTGTTTCACGTTCTATGTTCTATGCTCTATGTTGTGAAACAATAAATTATGTGTTTTGAATTAGAGTTTTCTCACAACTATTCTCTAAGTTCTGTCAGAATACATCTCAATGGGGGTAATCAGTTAAAACTCACAGAGTGGTACAACTTGAAACACTTGGCAAAAAAGTACATTAAACCCAACCAAAGTTGACAAATAGTGTAATATAATATAAATGAGAACATGGTAAATAGTGCCTTAAGATGTGATATAAATTTACTGTGTTTGTTAGAAAGTACCTTAGACTCTGTACTTTTAATAGGATCTCTCTATTCTGTTCCTTAAACCTGTAACCTTAACTGTAACTTCTGCTATCTCACTTTCTCTCTCTCTTTCACTCTTACAGAGTCACTTTCTCTCCCTTTTCTTTTCTCTCTCTTTCTCTCACCTCTCCCACTCTCTCTCAATCACTCTCTTTCTGTCTCCCTCTCTTTCTCTCTGTACAGATGGCCAATTCTGTTTCAGTTCTTTTACATGTTATTCTTTAACCAAAATTTAACTTATTTAAGATGTTTATTGTCATACCAGTACACAAGTGTAAAGGAGAACAAAATGGTTATTACTC
Source organism: Hypanus sabinus (assembly GCF_030144855.1). Lineage (NCBI taxonomy): Eukaryota > Metazoa > Chordata > Chondrichthyes > Myliobatiformes > Dasyatidae > Hypanus > Hypanus sabinus. The sequence goes on from NC_082721.1 coordinate 86,937,595, forward strand.
TGGATTTGATGTAGGATAAAAAAAAACACTATAAGCATAAAGAATATGATAAAAATCAATAAATATAAACACATAATTATCTTTTATACATAGACTGATTGCAAGTTCATAGCCAGGTGATTTTAGACAGAATTCACTACGCCCAATATTCAAGATGATCTATCTACAACTCCCAGTAGTTGCTCCCACTTGCTGTGCCCTGTTTACGCATAATTGAAAAATAACGTCTGCGACAATCTAATTGAAAGAATCTTCTCTTTTTGATCGTACAATTCACATCACATGGTGGAGTGAGTGAGGGCTGGGTCGTCAGCACATGACCCTACTTCCTTGGGTCCTTCTCAGAATCAGAATCAGGTTTAATATCACCCGCATTGCCAGGAAAATTGTTAAATTTGCAGCAGCAAATGATAAATATAGAAAAAAATGCCAAATTACAGTAAGTATATCTACACAGTATGTTTATTAAGTAGTTAGATTAAGTAAATAGTGAGAAAACAGAAATTAAAATGCAGTGCGGTAGTGTTCATGGGTTCAATGTCCATTTAGAAATTGGATGACAGAGGGGAAGAAGCTGTTCCTGAATCGCTGAGTGTGTGCCTTCAGGCTTCTGTACCTCCTACCCGATGGTAACAGTGAGAAAAGGGCATGTCCTGGGTGAATGGGGTCCTTAATGATGGACATCACCTTTCTGCAGCACCGCACCTTGAAGATGATTTGGATACTACAGAGCCTAGAACCCATGATGGAGCTGACTAATTTTACAAGTTTGGATAGCTTCTTTTGATTCTGTGCATTCACACCCCCACCCCTAATACCAGTCGGTGATGCAGCCAGTCAGAATGCTCTCCATGGTCCATCTGTAGAAGTTGTTGAATGTTTTAGGTGACAAACCAAATGTCCTCAAACCCCTGATGAAACAGCCACTGCTTTGCCTTCTTTATAGCTGCATCAATACGCTAGGATCAGGTTAGGTCCTCAGAGCTACTGACACACAGGAACTTGGAACTGCTCACTGACTCCACTTCTGATCTCTCTATGAGGATCGATTCGTGTTCCCTCGTCTTACCCTTTCCGAAGTCCACCATCAGCTCTTTGGTCTTGCTGATGTTGAGTGCAAGTTTATTGTGGTAACACCACTCAACTGTTATATTTTGCTCCTGTACACCCTCTCATCACCATCTGAAATCCTGCCAACAATATTTGTATCATCAGCAAATTTATACCACTTCCATCCTGTTTCTTTGAAATACGAAAGTTGATGTCCTACCACTCAGCTTTGGTGGAGAAAAGCTTGAGACCAGTTTTAAAGTTGCTATTAGGTGTCTTTCCGGATATATATATTTTTGCAAGTCCGCAAACCGCATCAAATGCATTTCTGTTGTAGACATCAGACCTGTTACCAAATGCTGGAGACACAAGGGAATGCAAATGTTGGAGTTTGGAACCACATACAAGATACTGGAGGAACTCAGTCAGTCAGCATCTGTGGAGGAAAATGGACAGGCTGCATTTTTGGGTCAAGACATTTCATCTGGACAGATGAAGGTCTTGACCCAAAAATATTGACTGTCTGTTTCTCTCTATCGATTTTGCCTGAGCGACTGAGTTCCTGCAGCATTTTGTGTACTACTACAAGTAAAAGTCATTTTTACTTGAGCATTATGAACTGTAAAGCTCCAAAAGCTATGGCTGTGATCCACAGACAGTAATAGTGCTGGGCAACAAACATTTTCATAAGTGTTGCTTCTTCAGACATTTTCTTTTGTTTAAGAGGGACCACTCGAAGCTGAACACAAATATAGTTTCAGACTACTTGTATCACGTGGGAATTTGGAGAAGCAAGAAATTACTTTTATTGAATATAATGCGTTTAATCGCATAATGGTGCTGACGCTTTGCAATAGTTTAACTAAGCTAAAAATGTTTTGATGATGATTTTTGTTTGTACTCAGTGTCTGAGGCTTCTCCAACAATAATCAGCCAGCATTGATAGGTTCCAGTTGCCCTGATATTGTTTCTCCATGACTGCAATGTCCTGGTGAATCCTTTCACCGTGCTCACTATTATTAATGCCAGGATTTGCAACGAAGAAGTCTAAATGAGAATGCAAAAAATCAATCTTCAATGACATGTTGCACTTCAGGGTTCTGTATGCTTGAAGCATGTTTTCAACCAGCCGCACATATTTTGATGCTCTGTAGTTGCCAAGAAAATGTAGACAGAGGGAAGTACAGACAGAGTCAGTGAAGGGAAAGGTGTTTTCATGTGACTTCATAGATCCAGTGCCCCAGATTCAATGCTGACCCCTGGTCTGTGTAGAGTTTACACGTTCTCCTTGGGACTGTGGAGACTATTGCTATTTTTCAACTACTTATTTATCTTTTAAATCATTTCTTATTTCACCTTACTGTTTGAGTATTGCACTATACTGCTGCTACAGAAGAACAAATTTCACAACATATGTCAGTGTTAACAAACATGGTTCTGATACCTTGTGGGTTTCCACTGAATGCTCCAGTTTCCTCCCAATTTCCAAAAGATGTGCCGGGCAGTAAGTTAAATGGCTTCTGTAAATTGTGCCCTGTGTGTAAGTAGATGGTACGTTGATAGGGAATGTGAGGGAAAATGCTAGACTCATTGAATTCCTTCAACACCTCATATATTGCTCCAGATTCCAGCTTTGGATGTCATTCATGTCTGTCTCCAGGTGTGATGTAAGTCAACAGAGGCAAACTTTAGGTCTTGGGTTTGCAAATTGGTGAGACCAGATTTCAAGGCATGATGTTCAGTGATTGGCATGTTCTGGGATTGATGTCGAGAACTGAGGCCCAAGGACAAATCAGAAGTCCAGAAATTGAAGTCCATTGCTTGAAAACGTGTCTGTAAATCTCTCAAAGTTTGCTGGAGAGATCGAAGCCCTGTGTCTGTCAGCCCTTGTCTGTGTTCTTTTGAGGCTGGAGCTGGACGCCTACCCTCAGGTTAAATGTCAGTGTATGTGTGTAGGTGAGATTGAGAGATGGGGCTCATTTTTGCTGTCGCTGTTTTGTTTTGTTCTGAGTTGCTCGGCCGAGCATTGTGGGCTTGCTATGTTGGCAATGGAGTGGGGGTGCCTCATACCCCATGACCGGGTTTAAGAACCAGCAGAAAAAGAAAACACTTTGGAGTCTGGTATTACTATAAACTGATAATGTTTATTAGTAATTAAGCAATACAGTAATATAAATGCAAATATATTGAACAGGTTAGCAATGATATATATGTGTGTGTGGAAATAGGAACAAAACTAGGCTCTTTCAATCCTAGAGGTTAATGGGTACAGTCTTAGGATGTTATGAAGAGAGTTCAGTTCGGTTTGAGGTAGTTAGTTGAGTAACGTTGGAGAGAGAGAGAGAGAGAGAGAGAGAGAGAGAGAGAGAGAGGAGAGAGAGAGAGAGAGAGAGAGAGAGAGAGAGAGGGAGAGAGAGGGAGAGAGAGAGAGAGAGAGGGAGAGAGAGGGAGAGAGAGAGAGAGAGAGAGAGAGAGGGAGAGAGAGAGAGAGGGGAGAGAGAGAGAGGGAGAGAGAGAGAGAGGGAGAGAGAGAGAGGGGGAGAGAGAGAGAGAGAGAGAGAGAGAGAGAGAGAGAGAGAGAGAGATAGGTGAGAGGTGATCTGTCGATCTTCCCGTTGTCTTCTGAAGTTCTGTTGTGGTCACCGACTATGACCATGATAGGTACGGCCGTTCTTCAGTCAGGCAAGGGTGGACACACAAATAAATCCCCACCAGTCACACTTTTCCACACTGTGAGCCACTGATCGATTTCCCCGAATCGATCCTCCGAAACCCCACCTTCCTGTGGGTGCAACCAAGCTCGTCCAGTGCCCGCACTGCGTGTCTCCTGGTGTGTCTCCCTGTGTCTCTGTGTCCCAGCGGATCTGGGTTTCATCTCCACATGTTGGACACCAGCTGTTCATCAACCAGCTCCACCGTCCACTCTCTGCAGGAACTCTACAAGCAGACAAGTGACCTTAGGGAAAAGGTAAACAAGCTGTGGCAGAGAAACCATAACATCAATCTTCCGAGCAGTTTCTGTCTCTCTCTCTCTCTCTCTCTCTCATTATGCTGGACGCCTCCCCCTCCCTCTCTCTTAATAGTAGCACAGTTCATAGGGTCTATTCTGGACCCCGTTTCAAACTAGGTTTTCCCCTGACAGTGGTGACACTTGCAGGGCAACTTTGGTTGATAATAGAAATGAGAAATTTCACTGTATGTTTCAATTTACATATGATAAATAAGATAGAATCTTGAATGTTAGATCACTGAGGTCACAGTTCATAAAGCAAGCTCCTGTCCGTGACAAAATTATAGACTTTCTTGGTGAACGTTATCATATTACACTTCAGTCAGTTGTCTCCTTCTTTCTTTTAAAGGCTGGAGAAGAGAGGTTACGTGTGGAGGCTGGACCATTCTCTGTGGAAGAGCTTGCATCATCTACTCCACTGTGGCCATCATTTTCTTCACCACACTCTTCCTGCTCATTTCCTGCCTTACAAGTGGTAAGTTCTTCAAGACAAGCTAAAGGCTAGTACTGATGGAATCAATTCCACATTACCATAATGTGGCCAACATGTGCAGATTAAGATCCCATGAGGGGATAATTGTGATGCTGATCCCATTCTAATGGTGTTGGTTGAGGGTTAGGGATAGGAGACTGAAGAGAATTTCCCTGCTCTCCTGTGAGATTTGTGATGCATTATGAGACAGTTAAGATGTCAGTTGACAGTTATGCCGCTGATAGGGCTGCCCTCCCTCATTACTACACACTCTTGTAATGTAGTAAGGATCAAGTATCAACTTTTCACCATATACAGTTACATGTATTAGGGATGTGCTCTGGTCTGTTGCTCAGGTCATGACATGCAATAAAAAGGAACAAAGTTCAACAATTATGAAGAAAAAATAATTATATAAAAATAGTTAAAGGTTAAAATACAGGTATGGAATAAAATGTGCATAAATACATAAATACCAATATGCATTTACAATGTAAACAGCATGATAAAGGTGGCTTAAAGTACACCACAACAAATCCCTAATAGACGGAAATGTATATATTCAGTAAATTTGATTCTTGATCCTAGGTTCACACAGTATGGTAACTGTCCACCATGTCTATACCAGCCAGTGGAAGGTTTCCATTTGGGACAGCACAATGGCATAATGGTTACCTTACAGTACCAGTAACTCGAGTTCAATTCTCACCACCTTCTGTAAGGAGTTTGTATGTTCTCTCCATGACCGTGTAGGCTTTGTCTGGGTGCTCCAGTTTCTGTCCATAGTCCAAAGACGTACTGGTTGGTAGCTTGTTGTAAATTGTCCCCTAATTAAGTTAAATCAGGGATGCTGGGTGGTGCGGCTCAGAAGGCTGGAATGGCCTATTCTGCGCTGTATCTCAATGAATAAATATTAAGCCTAGCTTTCGGTACCTTGCCAATAGTCGCTTATACCTAGACAATTCAGTTGCTCAACTAGATACAGTACTCCTTGAATGCTGTCAGAGACTCTGCTTCCACCACTCTCTCAGGTAGTGTGTTCCAGGTATTCCCCATTCTCTGGATGACAGAAGTTCTTCCCTCAGCAGGGTAGCAGTCAGGATAACACTATGACAGTGCCAGTGACCCCAGCTCAATTCTACCACTGTCTGTAAAGAGGTTGTACGTTCTCCCCATGACCACATGGGTTTCCTCCAGGTGCTCCGGTTTCCTCCCACATTCCAAAGGTGTACGGGTTAGTAGTTTAATTGTTCAGGTGGATGTAATTGGGTGGCTCTGGCTGGCAGGAGGACTTGTTACCACGCTATGCCTCTGCATAAACAAATATATCTCCCAGATCTCTGTTTGTGTCTTCCTTTTGGAAGTCTGCTCACAAATTTCTATTGCCTCTTCTCATTCTTCCTAACATGTGATACTTCCTGTTTCTCAGCATTGTACTTTATCTGCTGCTCATTCACCATTTCACCATCCATCCAGATCTACTTGAAATCAATTCCTATCTTCCTTCTAGCTCACTACTTATTCTTGTTTGGTGTTATTTGGCAATTTGGAGATTATATCCCGTACATCAAAGTCCACCTCATTCTTACTTACACTGAGGAAAGTGGAGATCCATGTGTCCACTCTGAGATTCTCCACTTCACTTCATTCCTATTCACAAACAACTTTTCACTTCTGCTCTCTGAGGTCATCCAGCTTGCAGTGAAATGCACACACGGCAACCAGAATGACAACAGAAAGTTTCTTTGGCAAAGAAAGTGGATGACCTTTGATCACAAGTAAAGGTGTTAAAGGTTACAGGGAGAAAGCAGGTGAATGGGGTTGAGAGAGATAATAAATCAACCATGATGGAATGGTAGAAAAGACTCAATGGGCCAAATGTCCTAATTCTGCACTTGCATCTTGTTTCTGATCCAATTTTCTCTCCATGATTATACAGTGCTTTGTAGTCCATGAACTCCATCCGAGCTAACAAACCTATTATGTAGCTCCTTATAAGTTATCGTACTGCCTGGATTGCCTACTAGCTTGAGTATCAACTAATGTAGACCACTAGGACGCAACGTCCTTGCAATCAATGGAAGGCCTCTCCTATCAGCTCGAACCAGTTTGGCTAATGGCTTTGAACCCTGACCTCACATTAAAAAGGCATTTTTGACCACAGAAATGTCACTCACTGAGTGCTTTTTTTGTTTTTTATGTCATTTGCTGTAAACTCTAGAGACTGTTGTGAGTGAAAATCCCATGGAGATCAGGAGTTATTGAGACACTCAAGTCGCCCCATCTGGATATTTGCATTAATGACCATACCTAATAAAGTAGGCTCTGAGTATAAACAGAGATAAAGATGATCCTTGATCTGTTTTAAATTTTTTTTTTTTGCTCAGCATGACAAAACTTCCATTTTCCAGGTACACTTACATTTCTATTTTTTCCCCTCACGGATATCAAGTATCAGAACACCAGAACTCCCTATACAAAAGCCCTTAACAGTATAGCAGACAGCTTTACATCTAGATACTGCAGAAAAGGTTGCCATGTTTTATGAAAACTATTTGTTTTTGAGTGTACCATACATGTCAAAAAGTCCAAAGGAATGTATTCCATGATTAATTTTCGCCAACCAAAAGGTCCAGAGGCCTGTCAGATATCCAGCAAAGTAAAATGTTCTTCCTCGCACAAAAAGTCAGGATATTAAAAAGATTTTTCTGATGTGCATTAATAATACGACTGCTGGGTAAGCCTAAGAGAAAAGACACTGGGTCCAGTTCAAGCTCCATCTTCAGAATCTTTTCCATTTCACCCAAGATGTCACTCCAGTATGCCTGAAGTTTGGGACAAGTCCAAAAACAGTGGGTGAAAGTTCCAGTATTTACTTTACATTTAGAACACATTGGAGAAACTCCCAATTCAATTTCGAGAAACGATCTGGAGTCAGATGGGCTCTAGGCAGAATTTTGAGTTGCAATGCTTTAGTTCTATTACAAACTGAAATCTTCTTTGCATTATCACAGATGTCTTCCCATGTTTCAGCTGTAATTTCTACTCCCAGCTCTTCCTCCCAGACCATTCCCGGCTGCTCAGCCTCTACACAAGAACATTTCCTCAGGATGCTGTAAAAAGTACGGATGGAGACTTCACCCTTAGAACAAAACACCCTCTTTTCTGTGTCAGAACGATAGAAATCAGTTAACAATGATGTTTTTTTGTATATAATATTTTATCTGAAAGAAACAAAGAAGATCCTTTTTGGGTATGTTAAATTTCTGTACTATTTGACTAAAATACACCATTCTTCCTTCATCAAACAAATCTCCTAGATGGAAAATACCCTTAGAAATCCAAAGTTTAAATCCAGAATCCATTATGCCAGGCTGAAAATCTGGACTGCCAGTTATTGGAGTGAAGGGTGATATTTTCGCTGCATTGCCCTCAATTTGTCGCATCACCCTCCAAGCCCTGACTGTATTAATTGTTATTGTATTGCGACAATATTCCTTAACTAGTTGCATCTTATTGAGGAAAAGCAAATTAATAAGAGGGCATTTTGCTTGTGAAGCTTCAATGTCTAGTCAAACTGAGGAGGGGTCCCTGCAAACCCAGTCAACCACATAAGATAAAAAGGAACTTAATTGATATGTTTTGATGTCTGGAAAATCTAGACCCCCTAGACTACTGGGAAGCAGTAACTTCGACATTTTAATACAGGGTCTTTTTTTTGATCCAGATGAAAGAAACAAACAAGCCATTTATTTTTTAAAAGTACTTGTTGGGTAAAAATGACTGGAATCATTCAGATTGGGTAGAGCAGATGAGGAAGAATGTTCATTTTGAGCAAGGGTATTCGGCCAAGCCAAAAACCGGGAAGAGTGCTCCATCACTCAAGATCCTGTTTGATTTTGTCAAGTAACTGTGTAAAGTTAGCTTTGAACAATTGATGTGATAAAGATGCCAAAGTAAACAAAACCTGTCTGTGACCATTTAAAGGGGAAAACACCCTGAGTGACAGGTACCTGTTGTATATTCCCCAGAGGCATAGCCTCTGATTCAGTAAAGTTGATTTTATAACCTGAAAAAGTGCTAAGTGAATTGATGCATTGTATAAGGTGGTGCACCGATATAGCAGGGTTTGATAAGAAAATTAGAACATCATCTACATACAATGTAATTTTATGTGACTTTAGTCCTATGTCTGGAGCAGATATTTTGGGGTCTCGTCAAATAGCCTCAGCCAATGGCTCGATCACCAGTGTGAAAAGTAGTGGTGATAAAGGGCAGCCCTGTCGGTTGCCCCTCAGAGTACTAAAATTATCCGACCTAATACTATTGGTGAGAATCTCAGCCAAATGGTCATTATTAAGAACTTTCATCCACTTAATAAAATTATTGCCTAAACCAAATCGTTCTAAAGTGAAAAAAAAGTACAGCCACTTGACATGATCAAAGGCCTTTTCTGCATCTAAGGAAAGCACCGAGCCATCCACTGCCTGTTGCTGACTTGCCTGAATCACATTAAGTAATCTTCTGATATTGTTAGACGATTTCCACAATTTCTCAGCAAACAGGGAGGTTACTATCATAATGGGATTTCTGAGAGGGTGTAATAAAATATCTTATCAAGATTTTCCATCCAAACTCCCTCCATTTCTGTGAACTGGTACACTTCCATTGATATCTCCATATTGTTGTCCATTCTTCCTCAGATATAATTATCCCTCCTTCCTTCTCCCATTTTGTTTTAATGTATGAAGTCAAATGTGTTTTAAGATTTGACAGCCCCTTATACATGCTTGAAATGATTCTACTACCATTATCTGAATTATATGCTTTTCTAAATAGCTCTATCAAGCATGTACTTGCCTTGGTTACATTTTAAAGCATCTTATTAACATATTGTCGCATCTGTAAATACCGATAAAAATCTTGTTTTTCTAATAAATGTTTCCCTTTAAGCATTTCAAAACTGAACGGTGTACCTTCTTTCATTATGTTGCTAAGAACTATTATTCCTTTAGCTGTCCAGTCCCTAAATCTAGCATCCAATTTATTTGGTGTAAAATCCGAGTCATATGCACACCATTTAAGAATTGCAATATCTCCCTCTTGATTATATTCTTTTATAGTAGTTTTCCATACTTAAGAGTCAATTTCACCCATGGGTTATCAATAGTACTTATGTACCTTTGCAGGATGTTATCATCCAAAATTGCTTGTATGGGGATGGGAAGTACCCACTCCTCAATGTTTTTCCATTGAGCGTCATATGATGGGTTGCACCAACATATCACAGCTTTCAACTGTGCTGCAAAATAATAATCTCTAAGAGAAGGTAGGCCCCATCCCCCCTTTTCCTTTGCTAATTGCAAAGTTTTGAGACAAACTCTAAAGAAGCATTCGGTAGTTGCTAATATGAGTGTGCAAGCTGAGAGGGAAGTTTGCAAAAGTAGCAAGAGAGGCAAACAGAAATCATGAGAAAAGATTTGCAACAAACATATTCTGTATGTACATGAAGAGGAAGTGGATTGTAAACAGAGAGATGTGGGGCCTGTCAGAGACTGAAGGAAACCTGGTTGAAGAGCAAGAGGGCCTGAATGAAGTAATAATTAGGCACCCAGCACAAAAATCAAAGATCAAGGATCGGGGTTTCAAGATGGCGGCACAGTGAAATGTCTGCTTTGCTGAGCTCAGCACCACAACACTGATAATTTCACATATAAAATTATCGGTTTTAACTTCTTTTTTAAATGCCCAAGTGTTGGATTTAATAACATGAACATTGATGAGTATTTTTTTTGAGCTGCTTCAACACCATGTCATCGAAAGGTAATAAAGAGGTGGCCAAGATGAGCTGTACAGAGGGCTCGCCCAGGGCTGGGGAACTAGCTGCTGCTAGCTCTGCTAACACGTTGGACCCTGCTGTTCGTCAAGTAAATCAGGAAGTTACGGAGAACATATCCAAAATGATGACGAGAAGCTGGGTCCACTCTCTCTAGCACTCCAAAACCACACACTGGAGCTTAAAAATCTTGATATCGAATGACCAAAGCCGAAGGCCGAGTCTCCGCAGTAGAGACTGTAGCTGATCAAGCCCAAAGCTGCATCCAGGCACTCGAAAAGCAAGTTCAAAGCCTGTCTGACTATATCGATGATCTTGAGAACAGAGGTAGGAGAAAGAATATAGGAATCATCGATCTACCTGAAGGTACAGAAGGCTGCCTAATTTCCTTGATTTGGAAACCAAGGCTGGACACATTAAAGTGGAAAGAAGCAAAACTGGGCCCAGGCTAATGCCCCCGACCTGTCCTCGTGCAGTTCCATAGTTTCGGTGATAAGCAAAGAGTGATGGAGGTTTTGAGGCGCCATGGGACTGATGCCCAGGCTTTAGTATATGAGAGATGCAGGCTTATGTTTTTTCAAGACTTTTCGGCAGCCGTTATTTGGAAGCACAAGGAATTCGACCAGGTAAAGAAGCGGCTGAGAGAATCCGGAATGTAGTACTTTATGCTACACCCAGCAGTGCTGAAAATCACCTACAATGGGACCACCAAGATATCTGATTCTCCTGACAAAGCTAAAATTTATGTGGACACTTTAGGCAAAAAAATGTATACAGTATATTGTGTAGCCCTGGTTATGGACGACAACATGCTCGATGGTCGCCTTATTTCACCTTTTCATTACTCAATGGCAAGATATCTTATAGGCTGGGTAACGTGTTTGTTTTGATTAATACAGTTTCATTATTTGTTTAAATTAGCTGTGCTGCTCCAGCCTTAAGGAGTTAAACGTGACGGTAACAAATCAGTGGATTGATAAATTACACTCTGTTTTCATTTTTGACTATGTTAAATGCCATATTGGCAGTGGGGCAGAATATGGGGTGCTGGAAGGTTCAGGTCTCCCCTTTAAGTGTGGGGTAAGTCCTCTTGTTCAGTGCTGTTGGCGCTTTGTTTTTCTGGTGTGTTTTTTAAATTTATTTTTTGTTACTCAGCTGATCTTAAGTCGTGTTTCTTCTCCTCCAGAGTCACATGATTGTTATAAAGGGTTATAACCTTTAACATCAAAATTGTGCACTTGGAACATTAAGGGGAGTCATTCACCAATCAAGAGAAAGAAAATCCTACTAAACCTGAAAAAGGAAAGGGTGGATGTCGCCTTATTGCAGGAGACAAATTTAAATGATAAGGAACATCTAAAACTGCAACAGAGTGGATTTGATCAAGTTTATTTTAATCTTTTAATACCAGGAGTAGGGGGGTGGCCATTTTAATTAGGAAGAACCTTCTTTTTAAGTTATTAGACTGCATTAAGGATAAGTATGGGAGATTTGTGATTGTTAAAACTTCAATATATGGAGAGGAATATGGTATTCTCAATGTTTACTGCCCTCCAGCTCATCTCAAGTTCCTAACAGATGCTTTTTCCAAACTTACAAGCTTTCCAATACAAAACATTACTGTAGGTTGAGATTCTAATTGTCTCATGGACCCATTGATGGACAGAGTGCCTAGTGGTCCCCCATTGCTCTCCTCACAGTCCAAACAAATCATGGGCTTTTGTGGAGAACTGGAACTTGTGGATATCTGGAGGTTGTTACATCCCTTGGACGAAGACTTCACATTATTTTCTAATCCACACAAGTGTTACACCAGAACAGACTTTTCTCTAACCCCCAAAACACTCCTAGATTTAGTTGTATCCTGCACAATTGGAAATATTGCTACTTCTGACCATGCAGCAGTATATTTAAATATTAAGACCAAAGATAATTCAGCACGATCTAGACATTGGAGGCTGAATCCTCTTATTCTAAAAGATAATAAATTTGTAGACTACTTTTCTTCCAAATTCAAATCTTTCTTATCTATTCATTCCAAATCAGCTAGTAGTCCATCGTTCCTCTGGGAAACCACTAAGGCCTATGCAAGGGGGTTAATCATCTCCTACTCTGCTAGTAAGAAGCGACAAGCTGCGGAACAGCAGCGCCTAGTGGAAGCAAGGCTTGCAGCAGCTGAAACGGATTATATTAATAAACCTTCTGCAGCCAAGTTACAGAAATTCACAGCCCTACACTGTACACTAAACTCTTTACTTACACAAGCAGCCAAAATAAAATTGCCATTTGCTGAACAACAATTGTTTGAACATGGTGAAAAACCAGGTAGGTGTTTGGCTTATTTAGCTAGAAAGGAAAATGCCTCTCAGACTATTGCTTCAATTAGGGATGGGACAGGAGTCCTCACTAGTAATTCTAAAATGATTGATGTTGTGTTCAAGAACTTTTATTCTAAACTGTATCAATCTGAGCAATGTAGTGATGGACAATCTAGGATGCAGTCCTTTTTCAGGAATTAAGATCTCCTGGGCATTTCTTCTGAAGAAGAGTCCCTCCTCAATGCTCCATTATCTATACATGAGATACAGGAAGCTGTGAGACAGCTCCAAAGTGGGAAGGCCTCTGGTCTTGATGGACTCACTAGTGACTCCTGATGAAGGGTTTCGGTCCGAAATGCAGTCACTACCTCCTCCCATAGATGCTGTCTGGCCTGCTGAGTTCTGCCAGCATTTTGTGTTTTTATTTATTTCCAGCATCCACAGATTCACTCGTGTTGTCTATAAAGAGTTGATCGCGTTATTATCAGAGCATTTGCTAAACATGTTCAAACATGCATTTAATCTTGGTCTCCCCCCCCACCATCATTGAGAAAAACTATTATCTCCCTAATTCTTAAGAAAGGAAAGAGCCCTGAAGATTGTGCCTCCTAGAGGCCTATTTCATTGTTAAATGTTGACTTTAAAATCTTACCTAAAACCTTAGTGTTGCGATAAGAAATTGTGTTACCTTTTATCATAAAAGAGGATCAAATGGGTTTTGTGGAAATCCAAATGTAAATCGTTATCATATTTTTTGGAAATGCCCTGTTATCAAAGACTATTGGATGGAGATACACAATGCCCTACAAGATATCTTTAAATGTGAAATATCCTTGGAGAGTAAGACCATATATTTTGGATATATACCTCAAGAATGGATGAAAAGAGATAAATATTTAATAAATATACTGTTGGTGGCTGGTAAAAAGACTCTTACTAGGAAATGGTTATCACAGGAGAACTTTAAATGCATGGATGGAAATTACAATGGACATTTACAAAGTGGAGAAGATAACAGCATCTGTTAATCATAAGCTGGAACAATTTGATTCATACTGAGAAAAGTGGTTTAACTACAAAATGCCTCATAGGCCTGATTTTATTCTCACAAATCAATGAATATGTTGTAAAAAATATCACTCCCTACTTGTACATAGTTTTTTCCTTTTGCTTGTTTTTTCTCTCCACTCTTTTCTATAACTGTATACCTCAGATAAATACTATGTGGAGATTTGTGACATATATGATAATTTGATGTAAATGTACAATGTCTGAAATACATCCTATGGAAATGTTTGTTTGATGATGAACTTCAATAAAAAAATAAATTACAAAAAAAAGGATTTAGTGTGAGTTTTTACAAACCCCATTTCCAGAAAAGTTGGGATATTTTCCAAAATGCAATAAAAACAAAAATCCGTGATATGTTAATTCACGTGAACCTTTATTTAACTGACAAAAGTACAAAGAAAAGATTTTCAATAGCTTTACTGACCAACTTAATTATATTTTGTAAATATACACAAATTTAGAATTTGATGGCTGCAACACACTCAACAGAAGTTGGGACAGAGTTAAAATTAGATTGAAAAGTGCACAGAATATTCAAGTAACACCGGTTTGGAAGACTCCACATTAAGCAGGCTAATTGGTAGCAGGTGAGGTATCATGACTGGGTATAAAAGTAGCATCCATCAAAGGCTCAGTCTTTACAAGCAAGGATGGATCATCACTCACCCCTTTGTGCCAAAGTTTATGAGAGAATTGTTAGTTAGTTCAAAAGGAACATTTCCCAACACAAGATTGAAGAGAATTTAGGTCTTTCAACATCTACAGCACATAATATTGTGAAAAGATTCAGAGAATTCAGAGACATCTCAGTGCGTAAAGGGCAAGGTCAGAAACCACTGTTGAATGCATGTGATCTTCGAGCCCTCAGGCGGCACTGCCTAAGAAACCGTCATGCTACTGTGACAATTACAGCCACCTGGGCTCGGGAGCACTTCGGAAAACCATTGTCACTTAACACAGTCCATCGCTGCATCCAGAAATGCAACTTGAAACTGTATTACGCAAGGAGGAAGCCATACATCAACTCTATGCAGAATCACCAGCGAGTTCTCTGGACCCGAGCACATCTCAGATGGACTGAAAGACTGTGGAACTGTGTGCTGTGGTCAGATGAGTCCACACTTCAGCTAGTTTTCGGGAAAAACAGGCGTTGAGTTCTCTGTGCCAAAGATGAAAAAAGTCCATCCTGATTGTTATCAGCGAAAGGTGAAAAAGCCAGCATCTGTGATGGAAAGGGTGTACATCAGTACCCACAACATCGGTGAGTTGCATGTATGTGAAGGTACCATTGATTCTGAGGCATATATTAGGATTTTAGAGAGACATATGTTGCCATCAAGGCGACGTCTCTTCCCGGGACGTCCATGCTTATTTCAGCAGGACAATGCCAGACCACATTCTGCACGGGCTACATCAGCGTGGCTTTGTAGACACAGAGTGCATGTGCTTGACTGGCCTGCTGCCAGTCCAGATCTATCTCCTATTGAAAATGTATGGCACATCATGAAGAGGAGAATCCGATAACGGAGACCACGGACTGTTGAGCAGCTGAAGTCTTATATCAAGCAAGAATGGACAAAATTTCCAATTGCAAATCTATTACAATTAGTATCCTCAGTTCCAAAACAATTAAAAAGTGTTATTAAAAGGAAAGGTGATGTAACACAATGGTAAACATGCCTCTGTCCCAACTTTAGTTGAGTGTGTTGCAGCCATCAAATTCTAAATTTGTGTATATTTACAAAATACTATTAAGTTGGTCAGTAAAACTATTGAAAATCTTTTCTTTGTACTTTTGTCAGTTAAATAAAGGTTCACGTGAATTAACATATCACGGATTTTTGTTTTTATTGCATTTTGGAAAATAACCCAACTTTTCTGGAAATGGGGTTTGTAAAAACTCAAGTCAGTAAACAGAGTTCTGGAGAGTGTTACTGTTGAAACTGTTCCTTGGAGAAGATTATCTTTATAGAAGTTTATTCTGATAGAAATTTGTAAAGTTACAAAGCATAAATAGGGTAGGTAGTCAGAATTTTTGTCGTAGGGCTAAGACTTCAAAAACTAAAAAAAAACTTGCGTTTAAGGCAAAGGGAGTATTTAGAAAGTTTTAAGCAGATGAGAGGGGAAAGATTTTGTACAAAAGGTGGTGCATGCCTGGAACTGGCCAGCAGTAGTGGTGCTGGATCAGGTATGCAGTACTGTGCAATAGTCTTAGGCACCCTAACTATCTATTTATCTGCCTAACATTTTTGCACATTACTGTAGAAATTTCATGCATTGCATTATACTACTGCTGTAAAAAAAAACAAATTTCATGACAAATGTGAGTGATGATAAACCTGATTCTGATCTGGTCTTTATTGTGGACAGAGAGTGGGAAGGGGGCAGGGAGAGGAGAATCATGGTTGGGAAATGGGGAAGGGTGAGAGGAGGGAGTAGGAAGCACCAGAGAGACATTCTATAATTATTAATAAACTAATTGTTTGGAATCAAATAACCTTGCCTGCTATCTCAGGGCTGAGTCTGTCTGTACCTGCGCCATCCACACCCCTCCCCCGGCACTCCGCCCTCGCTATTTCCAACATCCTTTACTCCCACCAGATTTGCAAACTCGCTCTCTGCTCCACAATGACAAATACAGTACTGTGCCCTAGTTACATATATGAGCGTAATACTTTTGCACCGCGCTGTAACAGCGGTGCTTGAGAAGTTTGTGAACTGGCAGAGAATGTTCCACTCCCACCCAAAAGGAAATGTCTGCACTCCTACAGCAGCTGGAATCCATTCGGAACCATAGGGCGGTCTCCGAAACGCTTGTCCCTATGTATGCCATGACTGCAAGAGTGGTGCCTGTAACCAGCTGATGGATCCTGATGATTTTGTAACCCAAAGGTTCTTCAGAAGTCAAGAATGAGGTATAAAAGTTGTTGGCTGCGTTCAGTGGCCACTTTATTCGATACCCCCTGTACTTAATAAAATGGCTATTGCTCAAACCACCCGATCTGCCACCAACTATCTTTCCACAGTCAAAGTCACTTAGAATTAGAATCAGAATCAGGTTTAATATCACGGACATGTGTTGTTTAATTTGTCATTTTATGGCAACAGTACATCATAAAAATACTATAAATTACAATAAGAAATACACATGTATTAAATTAAATTAAACTTAGTACAATAATATTGTAGTAGTGTTCATTGTCTATTCCAAAATCTGATGGCAGAGGGGAAGAAATTGTTTCTGAATCATTGAGTTTGTGTCTTCAGGCTCCTGTACCTCCACCTTAATGGTAGCAATGAGAGAAAGGCAAGCCCTGGGTGATGGGGGTCCTTAATGATGGATGAGACCTTTTTGAGGCATGTCTTTTTGAAGGTGTGCTTGATGCTGGAAGGCTAGTGCCCATGATGGAGATGATTGTGTTTGGAACTTTCTGCAGCCTTTTCCAACCCTTTGCAGTGGACCTTCCAAACCAGACAGTGATGCAACCAGTTAGAATGCCCACCACTAGACATCTATAGAAATTTGCTAGAATCTTTAGTGACATATCAAATCTCCTCAAATTCCTAATGAAATATCTGTGCTGTCATGCCTTCTTTGTAATTGCATCAAAATGATGGACCCAGGATAGATCTCCAGAGATGTTGACACCCAGGAACCTGAAACTGCTCACCCTTCCCACTGCTGATCCTCGATGAGGACTGGTTTGCGTTCTCTTGACTTTCCCTTTCTGAAGTCCACGATCAAATCCTTGGTCTTACTGATGTTGAGTGCAAAGTTGTTCTTGTGATACCACTCAACCAGCTGATCTATCTCACTCCTGTGCACCCGTTTGCCACCATCCAAGATTCTGCCTCCTATAATCATGTCATCAGCAAATTTATTGATGGCATTTGAGCTGTGCCTAGTCACTTGGTTGTGGATGTCGAGAGAGTAGAACACTGGTCTAAACTTGCATCCTTGAGGTACACCCGTGTTGATTGTCTGTGAGGAGGGGCTTTGTGATCCGCACAGACTGTGGTCGCCCAGTGAAAGATGTCAAGGATTCAATTACGGAGGAATGTACAATGACCCAGATTTTTGAACTTGTTGATTAGAACTGAGCGTATGATTGTGTTGAACACTGAGCAGTAATCAATAAACAGCAGCTTTCCATGGGTACTGCTGATGTCCAGGTGATCCCAGGCTGAGTGGGGAGCCAGTGAGATTGCAGCCGGTGTAGACCTATTGTGGTGATAGGCAAATTGCAGCGAGTCCAGGTCCTTGTTCAGGTGAGAGTCGACTCTGGTCATGACCAACCTCTAAAAGCACTTTGAGAAGTCACTGGAGAAAGGTACTGTTGGATAGAAAGCAGCTTCTTTATTCAATAAAACCAGGTACAGCAGACATCATGTGGAGACGCTTTCGGTCGCAAGGTCTGGCTGACTCAACGTGGGGGTTAATATTTTCATGTGCTAAACTTCAGAGGACTATTCCATATTTACAATGTATACAATGCTTTCTTTGAAACTACATACAACCTTCACACCTCCTGATTTGTATCCACACCAGACATCCATATGAATTTTAATCGACATTGTCAGGTCTGGGACTCACGGCTGTTAGGAAGCCAATGTTCAGAGCTTCACTCCAAATTAAATGCACAATACATTTGCAGATGTGAAGACTTGTAGCCAAAGTCAGTTGCTAAATGTATATGTCCTAAACCCCAAAATTGCTCTAACAGTCTCTCCTCTTGGCCTGTCTGGGCAAAAATACATTTGAACCAGGAAAGGCCAACCTAAAGGAGGATCCACTCAAATAGGGCAGCAAAAATACCCTGCCTTGGAATTCCCCCCAATTACTTTATGTGCATCACCATCAACCCTATCGCCACTAACCTCTACCTACAAAATGCTGAGTGGAGAAATTGTTCCAGAAATTTGAACAACAGTCTTTAGAAATGAGGCTTCATTTCTACACCTGTTGACTGTTCGCCTGCTGGCTGATTGCAGCTTAGTCACATTCCTCGTCTTCACCCCTTCATTCCCTGGTAGCTATAACTCTCTCTTTCCGGGGTACCGGGAAGGTGAGTGCACGAGGCCCAGAGACCCTCTTATCAACGTACAGGAAGGGGTTGGGGTGGTCCTGTGCCAATGACTGCAAGGACCTCTCCCCGGTGGCAGCCCCTTTCCAAACTGTCCAGTCGATCATGGCCCACCTGCTGAAAGGGCCCAGCTCATTTATATTTGGTCCCCATTCAGGCTGGAGGGTGACTGCCTTTACATGCCGTGTGCAGACTTTCTCAGGCTGCCGTGCCTTTGAAGTTGTGAAGTTGTGGAATGTATTTTCCCCAATATCTTATTTGTTCTATGCTGTTCAACGAATCATCTACCTTCGGCAACCAGCCTCCATTACAGAGTACAATCACCATTACACTTCAGCATGCTGTTCATGGGGTTCAGTCACGCTCTCGGTGTCTCCTTCCTTCACGTTTCCTGTGAGTGTGTTTTCATCTTCTGTGGTCAGGTGTGGCCGGCTGGTATTCATCATTTAGGTTCTCTGTAATTACACGGTTACTGGGTACACTTCATCCCCTGCTCTATCTGTGGGAGCAACAGGAGGGTGAGTCATGCGGTTTAACCAGAGTCCAGTGTTTCCACTGGCTGCCTCACCAGTGCACACGGACACAAGTGTCACTTGTTGAAATTACCATCTGTGGTCCTGTCCAACTGGGAGCAAATGCTGCCCTTTCAGACAGCACCCTCACCATGATCTGATTCCCGGCTGTGGCAGGACTAACTCCTTTCCTCTGGCTCTCTCTGATCAGCAAAGCACTTCTGCCATTTTGCTTTTGCTCCTTCAACACTTAAATTGGTTACAAAGACCTTTCACATGCTGTGTCATTTTAACCCTGTAAGCCTTGGGCTCACCACAAACCATAAGGGAGTCGCATTGCTCACCCCATCAATAATTCGTAGGGGCTGAGACCCAGTGTGCAGTTTGGGGTTGCTAGTAATTCCATCAGGATTCCTGGTAATACATCAACCGTGTCTTTTGCATCTCAGCCATTGCTTTGCCTAAGGCGTTCTTGATAGTTTGGTTCATCCTTCCTACCTTTCCTGAACTCTGAGAGTGGTAGGGTACGTGGAACCGTTGTCGAATTCCTGACAGTCGGCACATTTCCTTCATTACTGTCCCTGTGAAACATGCTCCCTGATCCGAGTCCACCTGGACTTCCCACCCTGGGGCAATTTCCTGAACTAGGATCCGTGCGGCAATGCTGACGGTGCAGTCCCTTGTTGGGAAAGCCCCTACCCACTGGGTGAAGTGATCCATGATTACTGGACTGTAGCTTTTCCACTTGTTTTTTGGCAAGGACCCCTTGGACTCTATCTGGATGTTTTCCCAGGGTCCCCTCGGCCGTGCCTGATTTGCCAGCTGCAGCTTTCTGCCCTTCCTGGGGTTATGCTGGGCACAAGTGATACAACGGCAGCAGAACCTCTCAACATCCCCACCCACCCTGGCCACCACCTGTCCTGCCGGAGAGTTTTGACCATGCTCTGCCTTCCCTGATGCATCGCCCAGGGAACTTCAGTAGTATAACTCAGATAACCTCAGTAGTATCTTCCTAATACATGGTTGTGCCAAGAGATTTGCTGGCATTGGAGAGAGTCCAGAGGAGTTTCACAAGGATGATTCCAGGAATGAAAGGGTTACCGTTTGAGGAACGTTTGATGGCTCTGGGTCTGTACTTGCTGGAATTTAGAAGGATGAGGGGGGATCTCATTGAAATCTTTCGAATGTTGAAAGGCCTAGACAGAGTAGATGTGGAAAGGATGCTTCCCATGGTGGGAGAGTCTTGGACAAGAGGGCACAGCCTCAGGATAGAGGGGCATCCAGTCAAAACAGAGATGTGGAGAAATTTCTTTACCCAGAGGATGGTGAATTTATGGAATTTGTTGCCAGAAGCAGCTGTGGAGGCCAGGTCATTGGGTGTATTTAAGGCAGAGACTGATAGGTTCTTGATTGGACATGGCATCAAAGGTTACAGGGAGAAGGCTGGGAAATAGAGTTGAGGAGGAGAAACAAGATTAGCCATGATTGAATGACGGAGAAGACTCGGTGGGCCAGATGGCCTAATTCTGCTCCTATATCTTAAGGTCTGATGGCCTTATGGACTCCTTCCTCCCCGTGTGTCCAGCTCCCATCTAGTCCCTCATTTGCTCCTTTCTCCAATTCTCCTTCTCTTCTGCCTCCACCTCTTCATGTGATTTTACTAAACTGGCTTCAGTCGATTCTTCCTGCAGAATTGCAATTTCAGTTGCCTCTTGTTCCTCCGCTGCCCTCTTCACAGTGATGTCTGCCCTCCCTGTTCCACACCCTCCCCCTTCTGGTGAGCATTAGCTTTAATCACTGCCACGTCTACAGGCAGACTCACTGCTTCCAGCAATTGTTGTAATAGGTGCCCGTGCCGAATACCTGCCCTTCTGCTGTCAGTGACTGCCCTCAGCCTCCCCGTATTCAGGAGCTCTACAGCAGAATGGGGTGTGCGTTGTATGAGTTGTCTCCCCATTACAATTGGTTCGCTTACTCACACGGCCCGCGCTGCACAGTCCCAAGCTGCAACACAGCGGGGAAGTCCCACTGCAATGGTGTCCGTTTCCTTGAACAACATGCCACTGGTTTTCTAGTGTCCCCATGGCCCTTCACCGCACTGCTTTGCTTTTGGTAATCCTCACGTGGGTGCAGAGACCAAAGCTTTCATGATATCTGTAAAAGCCCCGTCTAGTCCCCAGATTACTTCCTTGGGGGGGAGGGGTAGTGCTTCCCACCTTTAATCAAGGCCTGTATCGGGGCCACTAGTACTGAGAGCCCTGGCATGAAATTACAGCTGAAATTGAATAGACCCATTACATTCCTCACTCCTCTTACGTTTACTGGTCGGGGCATGCAGCTGATTGCCGAACGTCTGTCCCTCCTCCCCTGGGAAATGGGGTAGCTTAGGTACTGTATGGTTTGCTTTCCTCTCTGAGTGGACTGATTTTAAACTCCCCGTCTCACGGTATATCTAAAACACTGACTATTGCCTCTAAATGACCTGCTTCATCATCCAAAGCACTAGGAGACCATCTGCATGTTGTAAGCGGGTCGACCGGAAGGGCGTTAGCTTGAATTTTTTTCAAAGTCTGCACCATGACCTTATGAAAAATGGCTGGACTAGTGTGGAATCCCTGGGGGAATCTGGCCATGCATATTGCTGCCCCCCTCACCCAAGGCAAAAACAAATCGGTGACGGGACTCAGGTGCTAAGGGGAGCCCCCAGACACTATTAGCGATATCCAGGACTGCAAAAGCATTATGTTCTGTAGACTGGCCATTCAGGATTGTTGCTGGGCTGGTCAGAATGGGATGCAACGTCTGCATAGTCTTACTGACGATCTTGTCTACTGTTAATCGATATGACCCATCAGGATTCTTCACTGGCCATATAGGCGAGTTAATACCTGATGCAGTCCCCCTGGTGTTTTAGTTCTTTCCCTATACCCTGAACAATGATCAGTGTATCAGCTCTTTTTTACAGGGTTCAGCTTATGGGGTTGATGCAAGTCCCCTCTATTTTATCTGGGTTTATCTTTTCTCGACCACAGTCTTGCGTGTGGTAACTGCTGACAAAGTAACCTACAGACACCACCTGGCTCCAGTCTCTGATGATTGGCACAGCTGTGACAGGTTGTGCATTCTATCGGTTGTACGTGTTCGCTGCCCCCGACTTGTCCGTATTAATATTCCCTTCCCTGAATCGATAATGGCCCCTGTTTCCATTTGGATATCTATTCCAAGGATAGTGCCCTCATTATTTGGACAGACCCCCCCAGGAATATACTGGAAGCTGCACCCCACCGATTTCGAGTACTTGTGACTTGTTTCTTTCTGCTTTCACTGTTTTCCCTCCTACACCCATAATATAAAAAGCCTTTCCGATTGTTGGCAAGGGTGGGTCAGTTATCGATACAGATGCCCGGGTTCACTAACATATCACATTGCCGAGCCCCTAACAATGCTGTTGTGTATATCCGCTGGTCACCAGTGTTGGCAATGGGGGTGGCAGCCACATCTTTTCCTGACCCAGAAGCAGTCGTCACCAGCTCTATGATCAACAGTCAGATTGGTCAGACTGGGCACTGATAGGGTGAGAGGTCGCTGGGTTTTTTGGATGCTGCCCTTAACCATGACCTGATAAGCCACAAATGTAGCTTATTAACTCCTTTATTCTCCCGTCTATCCCTTGCTATGTGCCCCAGCTGCCGGCTGACAAATCAAACTTTCTGGGACATCACAGCAGCTGCATTCACTATAGCCATGTCACGATTTCTCTTACACTTTCTTTGGTCTATCTCACTGGCCCATGAAACTCTCGCAGAGTAGGTTGACCCCACCGTTATCCCTAAATCTGAAACTTCCTGCTGTGCTCAGCTCAGGCCTTCCTTCAGCATTTTCAGGAAGACTGGGTTTTCCCTCCCTGGATTATCCAACTATGAATATGTCTCATACACTCGATATTTATGTTCTGCATAATCCATTATCTCATCAGCTCTTGAAATCACTGACGTTATCGTTCCCCAGTTACTCTCACCACCCCCAGTCACTGCCTCACTTTCCCTTTCCTCACTGCTGGCATTCCCACCAGTTGCCCAGATACCATCTTGCACCACATGCCATACTGTCCGACTGTGGTGAACTATGTGTGCCTGTTGGGACACGCCCCCTGCTGACTGCTCCTGTGGCTCCTCCCACAGACCCCGGTATAAAGGTGATGGAGGCCTGAGCCTGGCCTCTCAGTCTCCAGGATGTAGTATGGCGGTCACTCACTGCTGGTTCCTTCTTCCAGTCAATAAAAGCCGATATCTCACCTTTACGTCTCAGAGTGAGTTATTGATGGTGCATCACCGACATATTCCTCTGGGACTACGCTTTTACCAACACGTATATAACTTTAGGGTGCATCTGGTGAATGTTAACCATTTCCTCTAGCTTACGCCAGAATTCCAAATTCCCACATGCGACCTTAAGTGAGAGCAACTCTGACAAAATTCTCTGTTTCTCCGCAGGGGGAGAAGGGCTTATAATCAGAGTCATGAGCTGGCTCAGATCATCAGGATTCTTGACCTGATGTTGGCTGATTTCAATAGGTGCCATCCTGACAGATATATTTGGGTAAAACTCTCCCTAAGTTATCTTCACCCTACACAGTATAAAATTGACGGTAGCAGTTAACCCACAGAGTATGTCCTCCTCAATCTGCCACTGTTGAGCACCTGAACTCACGATTCCTGCTGTATTCCTGAGCATTGCACTCACAAAACGCATAAGGAGTTCCCCGAACGAGAATACACACCCCCAATCTGGTGACCCAAACCGTCGGTAATTACCCTTTGCTACTGATGGCTCGGTCTCACAAAATTAACACGCAAGGTTTCATAAACACACTTTGATATCAACCAGTTCAGCTCTCCGTGTTCGTGATACCTCATGTTCCTGTGTATCACCAACCCAAACAGATCCAAGAGTGAGTGCTGATTTCTAAAAATACTCGCCCAGTTAAACTGCCAAGATGGCTGGCCACTCAATTGGTCGCACAAAGGTATCGCACTCCGGATACCAAATGTGGTTCCGTGAAGTCTGCAGACAAGTGAGTTTGTTCGACAAAACAGGGTACAGCAGGCATCATACTGAGGTCTGTCTGGCCTGACGTGGGGCTGATCTTTATATGTGAACATCAAAGGCCTATTCTATATTTACAAAGTATACAATGCTTTCTTCGAAACTGCATACAACCTTCACACTCCCCCATTCCCACCCAGACCACAGACATCCAAATTAATTTTAATCAGCATTCTCTGGTCTGGGATTCCATTGTTCAGAACTGCATTCCAAATTAAGTCCACAATACAGTTTCCGATACGAAGAGCAGTAGCCAAAGTTAATTGCTAAATGTGTATGTCCTAAACCCAAAAATCACTCTAACACACTTCATCTCAGTAGCTAAGGCAGCTCACCCTGCTTTTCTTGGGCACGAGCATGACTGTAGTCCTTTTGAAGCAGATGGCAACGGCTGACAGCAGCAGTGAGAGATTGAAGATGATCATCATTTTTCACATTTGTTTGATGTTTGTAAATGTTCTCCCACCCATCCCACTTATACCTCCATGTTTATTTTGTTGCTTGACCATTTAACCTCTCTAAACCCAGCGCAATCATTTCTAATTACGTCAAAACTCCTCTCAGTCTTATTTCCAATGAGAGTATGCCCAGGTCTATACTTCCTCCAACATCTCACAGACCCTGCCCCTGGTCATCTCCTCTCCCATCTCTCCCTCCCTCTCTCCTTTCCCATCCCCGCTTTCTTAATTGTTGATACCACCATTCCACTGGGACCATACTGAGGAGATGATACATAACAGCCGCTCAAAATATCAGAGCCACTGGGGAAATCAACAGAAATGTTGTCATGTATGAAATTGTGTTAGTAATTTTGCTGCTAGTTAGCAATGAAGGCATGTAACTTACAGATAATAGTAATGTTAATGATATTAGTTAATAACAATATAACTGGTGATTAAATTATCATTCACTGGATTCCTTTTGTTTATTGCACCATTTTCTGTAAACTCTAGAGATTGTCGTGCATGAAAATCCCAGGAGATCAGCAGTTTCTGAGATACTCAAACTATCCCATCTGGCACCATTGTTAAGTGCACTTAGATCACATTTCTTCCCTCATTCTGATGTTTGGTCTGAGCATAGACTGACCCTCTTGACCACGTCAGCATACTTTTATGTATTGAGTTGCAGTCACATGACTGGCTAATTAGCTATTTGCATTAATGAGCAGATGTACAGGTATACCTAATAAAGTGTAAGTATTCAATCATTTGTCTTCTGATGTTGATGGTTGTATCTTTTTAATTTGATAATGGAATTCTTCCCTGATTTTGTCTTCTGTAGTAAAAAACCTGAACAAGAAGATGGAAAACACCCACAAAGAAAGTAAGGCAAACAGAGGAAATCTGCCCATGGTTCTAATTCTTGCTAAGTCCAATACATTCTGTTCAGAGCGAATGAGAGACTGCCGATCAGCAGGGTGTATTTTTTTTAATGTTAGCATTGGCACAAGTATATATGTCTTTTTAGGGTACTTTACAGTATAGTATAAATAATAAACAGCTGACAATGGGATTCGGAATGACTGAGCAATGTTCATTATTGTGGGAACTGGTTGGACTACAGTTGTTGCCATAACACACTACTCCTGCACTCCTACCAACAGAAAGGTGGTGAGGGTGCAACAGTAACATAGCTTGCCCTGAATTTGACATGGGAGGCACTACACTTGTAGGATTCCCCATGGAAAAGCCCAGTGAGTCTGGCACCATTAGGAGCATGAATATTCCATTTCATCCCCATTCTCTGCTGGACACAAACATCACGTCAGGAAATATTCAGCAAGTTTAGGAGGAAATTTCAAGGGTGAATCAGTTACATTCAATGTTGATTACTGCCCAGCAGAAGCATCAGTTATTGTCCAAAACCAGAGTGGGGAAGGTCTATAACTGAATCTGAGTCCCTGAACACTAAGATCAAGACAGTTCACTGACAATCCGGTGTTTGCATGTTCCCCTGAATGGTAAATGGTTGCTCTGTGTTTGATTT
Organism: Hypanus sabinus; assembly: GCF_030144855.1. Classification (NCBI taxonomy): domain Eukaryota; kingdom Metazoa; phylum Chordata; class Chondrichthyes; order Myliobatiformes; family Dasyatidae; genus Hypanus; species Hypanus sabinus. The sequence continues at coordinate 86,964,043 of NC_082721.1, forward strand.
GCTCGTTTGGAATTCATTATTAAGCAGAGAGTCTTCAGCTGTTTGACTATGGTTTTTGATGTTGAAACTCGGCTGGTGTTTATTTGATAATGGTATTATTTCTCTCCCTTTAATTGTTGTCAGTGTTGACAAAGATGATGGCCATTCATAATAATCTGACTTTGAACCAACAAACAGGTAAGTTGATCAAATTTATTCTGAATGTTGTTTATAGTCACCCAATATTTGTCTCATATGATTGTATACATCTCTATTAAATCATCACTCATTCTAATTATTTTGAGTGAATACAGTCCAAATTTACTCAACTTCCCTCCATAACCCAGTCCTGATGGAATGCTTGTCAATCAGTCCCGGAACTCTTTCCAGATAAATGGCATCTTTCCTGTACCAGGGCAAACAAAACTAAAAATAATCTCTAACGCAGCCTGACCAGTGATTTGTAGGGCTGCAACATATCATTCCAACTTCCACACTCAATGCCCAAAAATGCTGAAGACAGAAGGGTTGAGAGGGGTAATATATCAGCCATGATGGAACAGCAGAGCAGACCTGATGGGTCAAATGCCCTAATTTTGCTTCAATATCTAATGGCCTTATGGTCTAACCCACCGTGTGCTTCTGGATATTTATTATCTCTGCTGGATATTTCACAAAGGTTAAAACAGCCCACAGAGATTCGGAATGGGTGTACCTGCAGTATTTATTTTTCTGTAGCAATTGGACAGGGTAGCATTGATAGAGTCATACAGCATGGACACAGGCCTTTCAGCCCAAACAGTCTGTGCTGACCACTCCTCCCACTCAGCTCAGCACAATTTTCAGTATTCGAGCCATATTCCTCTATGTCCCACCACCTGTACCAAGTGAAGTTACTTTTCTATAATGCTATTGTACCTGACTCAGTCATTTTTTTTCTGTCAACTCGCTCCATATATTCCCCAAGGACCTGTACGTCTTTGGACTGTGGGAGGAAACCGGAGCACCCGGAGGAAACCCACGTGGTCACAGGGAGAATGTACAAGCTCCTTATAGGCGGCAGTGGGAGTCAAATCCGGGTCAGCGGTACTGTAAAGGATGGTGTTAACCATTACACTACCGTGCTGCCCCATCATTCTGAATTTGTCTCCCTGATCATTGAACCACCAGCTGATGAGAAAAGCTTCTCTTGATCTTCGTTCTGTGAACAAAGAATTGCCTCACAATTTCCTTTACTTCAAGGAGAACAACCTCTCCTGCAGCCTTAGTGCCTCAGTACTTGATCAGTCTGCCATCTTGTCTGAACCGTTCCATCCTCCCAATACCATGGTAACCTGCAGATACCATGCCCTTGACCCCAGACACCTTTCCTCAATGTACAAGACTGGAAGACCATTAGACATTGGAACAGGTTCAAGTCTGCTCTGCCATTCCATCGTGGTGTATTATTGAGAGATATTTGGAGTGAGGTAACAAGCCCTTCCAGCCCACTGAGCTCTCATCACCGACCTACACCCATCTGACCAACTAGCCTACTGACCATATGTGTTTGGAATATGAGGGGAAACCAGAGCACTCAGTGGGAACCTCTGCGGTCACGGGAAGAACGTACAAACTCCTTAGAAACGGTGGCCTAATGTCACAGCTCTTGTACAAAAAGAAGTTAGGAGGTGCTCATGGGTTCCATGTCCATTCAGAAATTGCAAGGCAGAGGGGAAAGAGCTGTTTCTGGGTGTGCTTCTTGTAAATGTGTTCATTGAAAAATTGATTTAACTCCATTCAGCCCATGACTGTGATTCTTTGGTCACTAACAAGCAACAGAAGGAATATTTCACTCCCTCTCTCTGCCCTTCCTTCCACAAACTGTGCCCTGCAAACCCTTGTCAACATGTCACTAGACAGAATTTGTTGCTGCAGACACCTGGCATTGGGTAATACTCTGTTGGAGTAAAAGTGAGGGGATTCCTTTTCAGATTGCACACTGCCACCAGCCTTGTTTGCATTCTCAAGTCTAACACAGTGGTTAATGTAATATTTGTATTTCAGTTCCCCAGTTGGGGGAGCATCCGCACACTACTCCGGACGAGGTGACACGTTTGAACAGTACTGGTGAGTAGCTCTGTTGAATCAGTCGAGTCATGGCAAAATGGAATCACAGAATTATTACTGTCAGAAGACCATTCAGACCATTGGATACATGCTGTCTCTTTTTCAAATTATGTCAAGCAACACACACAAAATGCTGGTGGAACACAGCAGACCAGGCAGCATCTATAGGGAGAAGCGCTGTCGACGTTTTGGGCTGAGACCCTTTGTCAAGACTAACTGGAAGGAAAGATAGTAAGAGATTTGAAAGTGAGAGGGGGAGGGGAAAATGCGAAATGATAGGAGAAGACCGGAGGGGGTGGGATGAAGCCAAGAGCTAGAAAGGTGATTGGCAAAAGGCATACAGAGCTGGAGAAGGGAAAGGATCATGGGACGGGAGGCCTCGGGAGAAAGAAAGGGGGAGGGGGGAGCACCAAAGGGAGATGGAGAACAGGCAGAGTGATGGGTAGAGAGAGGTTCTTTATCATGTGTGTGTGTGTGTGTGTGTGTGTATATAGTTAAATTAAATAATTTGTACAAAAATAGAAATACAAAAGTAGTGAGATGGTGCTCATGGGTTCCATGTACATTCAGAAGTAGAATTTACTTAGAGCAATTTTTGGGATTATTCCATCAGGAGCAGGATATATTCCTGTTTACGCTCAACGGATGATGGCTTTTACAACTTTATTGGCTAGGAGAGCCGTTTTGCTTAAATGGAAGGATTCACCTTCTGCTCTTTATTGGCTTACTTCCATTATGTCAGAAGTTGGACATTTAATACATCCTTTAAATTTGAGGAAACCTGGAGACCTTTTATTCAATTTTTCCAGATGCTTTGATTTATGGCTCTTCCAGTTACCTCCTCGAAATGTTGTACTTGATCAGGAAGTTTTTCTTTTTTCTTACTTTCACTCTCAGTCTGAACTGCCCAGTTCTCTTGTTTTACTCTCTTTTTTTGTTTTTTTGTTTAGTGGGGTCTTTTATGTATACTAAAATTTAAAAGTTTCTTTGTCTTTTTTCTTCTTTTCATGGAATGATAAGAGGAAAATCGATTATCTTATTCTTTATCACATACTATTAAATTAATACTATGTATGATCTTGATAACGTTTATTTTACCTTTATATGAATTGTTATTGATATAGATATTTGGGATAATTCTCCTCTTGTGTAAATATATACACTCTTCTTTTAAATTAATAAAAAGATTGATAAAGAAAGAAATCGCATGGCAGAGGGGAAAAGCTGTTTCTGGCTCTGCTCCTTGTACATGCATCAATTGAAAAGTAAATTTAACTCCGTTCAACCCATGACTGTGATTCTTTTGTCACTAACAAGCAACAGAAGGAATATTTCACTCCCTCCCTCTGCCCTTCCTTCCACAAACTGTGCCCTGCAAACCTTTGTGAACATGTCACTAGACAGAATTTGTTGCTGCAAACACAAAGTACACTGCAGAAAAGTACACCTCATATACCTTCTGGGTAGTCTCCAGCCCTTTGTTGTGAACATCGAATTCTCCAACTTCCGGTAATTCCCTCCCTCTCCCTTCCTCCGTCCCACTTTCACTCTCTCCCCTTCTAGCTGCCTGTCTCTCTCATGATTCTGCCTTCTTCTACTACCCATAGTGCTTTCTGTCAGGGTCCGGTCCAGTCCAAAGACCGCGTTCCGGGTCCTGATCCGGTCCGTGGAGTTTGGACTCTGGGTCTTGCGCTGTCCTTCCCATCACCCTTGAACCAGTTAGAATCCTCCTGGCTTAAGGAGGCATACTGTGGCCAATTCAGCTGCAGGTGTTTATAAGGGGCCTTGGGACTGAGACCAGGCAGGTGGTCATTTCGTTCTGTATCCTGTTTACCCTGCCTGGATTCTGACCTGCTCCGTATCCTGTTTACCCTGCCTGGGTTCTGACCTGCCCCTCATCCTGTTTACCCTGCCCGGGTTCTGACCTGCCCCTCATCCTGTTTACCCTGCCCGGGTTCTGACCTGCCCCTCATCCTGTTTACCCTACCCGGGCTCTGACCTGCCCCTCATCCTGTTTACCCTGCCCGGGTTCTGACCTGCCCCTCATCCTGTTTACCCTGCCCGGGTTCCAACCTGCTCCGTATCCTGTTTACCCTGCCCGGGTTCCAACCTGCTCCGTATCCTGTTTACCCTGCCCGGGTTCTGACCTGCCCCTCATCCTGTTTACCCTACCCGGGCTCTGACCTGCTCCGTATCCTGTTTACCCTGCCCGGGTTCCGACTTGCCCCTCATCCTGTTTACCCTGCCCGGGTTCTGACCTGCTCCGTATCCTGTTTACCCTGTCCGGGTTCCAACCTGCTCCGTATCCTGTTTACCCTGCCTGGGTTCCGACCTGCTCCTCCGCATCCTGTTTACACTGCCTGGGTTCTGACCTGCCCCTCATCCTGTTTACCCTGCCGGGGTTCTGACCTGCTCCTCATCCTGTTTACCCTGCCCGGGTTCTGACCTGCTCAGCATCCTGTTTACCCTGCCCGGGCTCTGATCTGCCCCGCATCCTGTTTACCCTGCCCGGGTTCTGATCTGCTCCACATCCTGTTTACCCAGCCCGGGTTCTGATCTGCTCCGCATCTGAACTCTGGGAACCTGCTCTGCCTGCCCGACTAAGACTCTCTGTCTGCCTGAACCCCAGCATTACCCCTTGCATGCCATGGCATCCCCCTCCTGTCCCACCCCGAGTACTTCAGTGCCTGCGTCCTGCACTTGGGTCCATTCCTGTCCCCGCTCCTGACAGCTTTCCCCTTGGATTCCTTCTTCACCTCTCCTGCCTATCTCCTCCCTGCTTCCCCTCCCCCACCCCTTGATCTTTCCTCTGATTGGTTTTCAACCCTCCCCCCACCTTCTTTATGGGGTCCCTGCCCCCTCCTTCAGTCCTGACGAAGGGTCTCGGCCCGAAATGTTGACTGCTCATTTCAACGGATGCTGCCCGACCTGCTGAGTTCATCCAGCTTGTTTCTACGTATTTGTGGCTGCAGATACCTGACATTGGCTAATACTCTGTTGGGATTCAAAGCGAGGGGATTCCCTTTCACATTGCCTCGTTTGCATTCTCAACACAGTGAATATTTGTGTTTCAGTTTCCCAGTTGAAGGAGCTTTGGCGGACTATTCAGGCAGAGATGAACAACAGTGGTGAGTAGCTTTGTTGAATCAGTAGTCATGAACCAATTGAATCCTAGAATTATTACTGTCAAGAGACCATTCAGCCCATTGGATCCATGCTCATTCCTTTTTGAGTTATCAATCTGTCCCATTCCTCCGACATTTGACCAGGGAAATTATTTCCCTTTACACCTCTTCCTATTTTAAAAAAATGCCGTAATTGTCAATTTCAGCAAGTACGGATGAGTATATCGTTCCCCTCTGTGTAGAGGGGATCTTCCTCCCAAAATCGTTGTTTATTTATTTATTGAGATGCTGTGTGGAAGATGCCCTTCTGACCCTTCGAGCCTCGGAGCTCAGCGATCCCCCGAATCATCCGCAGCCTGATCACAGGACAACTTACAATGACCAATTACCAAGGACCTGTACGTCTTTGGACTGTGGGAGGAAACCGGAGCACCCGGAGGAAACCCACGTGGTCACAGGGGGAACGTACAAGCTCCTTATAGGCGGCAGTGGGAGTCAAATCCGGGTCAGCGGTACTGTAAAGCGTTGTGTTAACCATTACACTACCGTGCTGCCCCATCATTCTGAATTTGTCTCCCTGATCATTGAACCACCAGCTGATGAGAAAAGCTTCTCTTGACCTTCGTTCTGTGAACAAAGAATTGCCTCACAATTTCCTTTCCTTCAAGGAGAACAACCTCTCCTGCAGCCGAAGTGCCTCAGTGCTCGATCAGTCCGCCATCTTGTCTGGAACCGTTCCGTCCTCCCAATACCATGGTAACCAGCAGATACCATGCTCTTGACCCCAGACACCTTTCCTCAATGTACAAGACTGGAAGACCATTAGACATAGGAACAGAATTAGGCCATTTGGCCCATCAAGTCTGCTCTGCCATTCCATCGTGGTGTATTTTTTAATTAAATTTTTTAGATAATTACATAGAATGAATAGAATAATAGAGTATAATATCACCCTTTCCCCATCCCCTTAACCCTCCCCCCCCCCCCCGACATCCCTATCTTAAAAAAAAACAGAAAAAGAAAGAAAGATTGCCTTGATATCGGAAGATCCCCACATGCTCCATGGAGTTCAAAATAACTTTAATATATTGTTACGAACCCCGTAACTGGGTCACTTACCAGCAAAGATGGAGACGTCCATTGGAGTCTGATGATACTATTTTTAACAGTATTTATTAGTAAAAATGCACAAAAATAATATCAATGCAAATATACAGATAATATACGTCGTCAATACTAAATCTAAAAGTGTGGGTATAATAATAATCAATAAGAAATAAGCTCTATCGTTGTCTAGGAGATAATGTATTGTCCGATGGAAATATAAAGTTCGTTCGGTTCATGTAGTCTGCAGCCTTTGGGGACCGTTGTGTTGCAATTTGTTGGGGAGAGGGAGAGATTTTGGAGAAAAACTTGCCTGCTTTCCTTTTATGATTTCGATCTGTCGGAGTCTCGTTGGTGTGGCCGTTCACTTGTGGCCTCTCCTTTAGCTAAACCGTTCTTCCGTGATGAGCCCGCCACACAGGCAAGGGAGGACGCACATGAGCCCCCACCGGCTTTCGCTATCAAACGCTGTCACGGGATTTCTATCATTTCTCCTGGTGCATCTGAAGGAGTTGTTCCCCAGACCCCTCTTTTATCCTTACTCACGGGGTCTCAGATGTCAATCAGGTTGGCATGATGCAATCCCTCAACCAGACCACTCTAGTTGTCCCCTGAGGGTTTTCAATGAATAGTACAGTACTCAATACACAATTCTGTCTCCAAGAGACAATGGCCGTTATCAGTGGTTCCGTTTCACTGAGGTCAGGACACATTTCAAACCTTGTGTATTCTGGACGTCTCTCTGTCATTTCCTGGGTCTCAGACCCGAATTAGTAGCGATCTTGTGATTTTCAAAAAGGAGGGGGTGACTTTGTACCCTTCGGCCCCTCAGAGTTGCGTCATATTCGTAACAATATATATATTTATTTCTTTCCCCAAATTGCTAGTAACTTTATCTTCAAAGGGCCTGTATATTCGTGGTGTATTATTGAGAGATATTTGGAGTGAGGTAACAAGCCCCTCCAGCCCAATGAGCTCACATCACCGACCTAGTGAGGGAGGCCAGCAAGAGACCTCTGACAACGCTGGAGGAGTTACAAGCTTCAGTGGCTGAGATGGGAGAGACTGGGCATACAACTGCTGCCGGGTACTTCACCAGTCACAGACTTATGGGAGACTGGCAAAGAGAAAGCCACTGTTGAAGAAACCTTAATGAAATCTTGGCCAGAGTTTACCAGAAAGCATGTGGGAGACTTTGAAGTCAGCTAGAAGAAGGCAGTATGATCTCCAGAAATTGCATGGCAGATGGGAAAAAGATGTTTCTGGCTGTGCACCTTGTAAATGTGTTCATTGAAAAACAGATTTAGCTCCGTTCAACCCACATTCAGCATGATTGGTAAGCTGAAACAGCTGGGCCTGAACACCTCCCTCTGCAACTGGATCCTAGACTTCCTGACTGGGAGACCTCAGTCAGTCCAGATTGGAAGCAGCATTTCCAATACCATCACACTGAGCACGGGGGCTCCCCAGGGTTATGTGCTCAGTCCACTGCTGTTCACTCTGCTGACCCACGACTGTGCTGCAACACACAGTTCGAACCACATCATCAAGTTCGCCGATGACACGACAATAGTGGGTCTCATCAGCAAGAACGACCAGTCAGCTTACAGAGAGGAGGTGCAGCAGCTAACGGACTGGTGCAGAGCCACCAACCTGCCTCTGAATGTGAACAAAACAAAAGAGATGGTTGTTGACTTTAGGAGAGCACTGAGTGACCACTTTCTGCTAAACATTGACAGCTCCTCGGTAGAGATCGTTAAGAGCACTAAATTTCTTGGCGTTCACCTAGAGGAGAGTCTCACCTGGTCCCTCAACACCAGCTCCATAGCCAAGAAAGCCCAGCAGGGTCTTTACATTCTGTGAAGGCTGAGGAAAGTCCATCTCCCAACCCCCATCCTCATCACATTCTACAGGGGTTGTATTGAGAGCATCCTGAGCAGCTGCATCACTGCCTGGTTTGGGAATTGCATAGTCTCAGATTGCAAGACTCTGCAGCAGATAGTGAAGTCAGCTGAGAAGATCATTAGGGTCTCTCTTCCCGCCATTACAGTCATTTACACCACACGCTGCATCCGCAAAGCTAACAGCATAATGAAGGACCACACGCACCCTTCATACAAACTCTTCTCCCTCCTGCTGTCTGAGAAAAGGCACCGAAGCATTCGAACTCTCACGACCAGATTATGTAACAGTTTTCTCCCCCAAGCTATCAGACTCCTCAATACCCAGAATCTAGACTAACATCTACATCATTTATTATTACATTGAAATTTGTCCTCTACTGTGCCTATTGCCTTATTTATGAATTAATTACTGTACTGCCCTGCACTGTTTTGTGCACTTTATGTAATCCTGTGCAGGTCTGTAGTCTAGTGCAGTTTTTAATGTTGTTTTACGTAGTCCAATGTAGCCTTGTGCTGTCTCACATAGTCTAGTGTAGTTTCATGTTATTTCATGTAGCACCAGGGTCCTGGAGGAACGTTGTTTTGTTTTTACTGTGTACTGTACCAGCAGTTTATGGTCGGAATGACAATAAAAAGCGATTCGACTTGACTGCAATTATTTTGTCACTAACAACTAACAGAGGGAATATTCCACTCCCTCTCTCTGCCCTGCCTTCCACAAACTGTGCCCTGCAAGCCTTTGTGAACATGTCACTAGACAGAATTTGTTGCTGCAGACACCTGGCATTGGCTAATACTCTGTTGGATTAAAAGCAAAGGGATTCCTTTTCACATTGCACACTGCCACCAGTCTCATTTGCATTCTCAAGTCTAACACAGCGGGTAAATTTGTTAAGCGGGATGCCGTGCACAATCATAATCAGATGTGGGAGCACGGAGGAACATCGGGAAATCTCCAGGAAGACCTTCTTCGTTGCTGCTGCTGTGGGGTCCGGGTCCTCAGGGTCACATTGTCGATGGCTGTTGGCGGGGGCATCTTAATACGCTTGGCAGAGGATGGAGCTCGGAGAAGCTATGCCAGAAGGGATGGTCAGAGGCTCGGAGGTTCAACAGACTCGGAGTCCGCTGTGGTCAAGTTGCTTTTGGTGTGTGCTGCGACTGCGAGGCTGAGTGGAAGTCCATAGCGGGGGTAATCCCATCTGCCGCCGGCATGGGATGACAAATCTATTGGGACCCTGAGGACTTCTGGAAACAGTGTGGTGGTTTCTTTTGAACTTAGTCTTTTAACATCTTTGGACTACTTTTACTGTGTCCATGGTCTGTTTTTTTTTATCAATTATGCTATTGTTTGCACTGTTGTAACTGTATGCTGCGACTATGTGGTTTTGTGCAGGTCTTGTAGCTTTAGTTTTTGGTCTTGTTTTGTCTGGTGGTTTGGAGCTCCTTTCCGGGGAATGCGCTAAGACAGTTGTGCGATATTAATATGCAGCAGCCTCTCCAGACTCTGGATTGGGGATTGCCAAACGTTATGTGGATTTTCTGGTGTAGTCTGTTTTGTCATGTACTTTTGTGATATCATTCTGGAGGAACGTTTTCTCATTTTTTAACTGCATTGCATTTGTGGTTTCTAAATGATGATAAACTGAATCTGAATCTGAAATGTAATATCTGTGTTTCAGTTTCCCAGTTGAGCAAGCTTCAGCAGACTATTCAGGCAGAGGTGACACGTTTGAACAGCAGTGGTGAGTAGCTCTGTTGAATCAGTAGAGTCATGGCACAATGGAATCACAGAATTATTACTGTCAGGAGACCATTCAGCCCATTGGATCCATGCTGACTCCTTTTTGAGCTATCTTATGTCTCATTCCTCCAACATTTTCCCAGAAAAATTATTTCCCTTTCCACCTCTTCCCATTTAAAAAAAATGCCCTCATTGTCAATTTCAGCCAGTGCGGGTGAGTATATCGTTCCCCTCTGTGTAGAGGGGATCTTCCCCCCAAAATCGTTGTTTATTTATTTATTGAGATGCTGTGTGGAAGATGCCCTTCTGACCCTTCGAGCCTCGGAGCTCAGCGATCCCCCGAATCATCCGCAGCCTGATCACAGGACAACTTACAATGACCAATTACCAAGGACCTGTACGTCTTTGGACTGTGGGAGGAAACCGGAGCACCCGGAGGAAACCCACGTGGTCACAGGGAGAACGTACAAGCTCCTTATAGGCGGCAGTGGGAGTCAAATCCGGGTCAGCGGTACTGTAAAGCGTTGTGTTAACCATTACACTACCGTGCTGCCCCATCATTCTGGATTTGTCTCCCTGATCATTGAACCACCAGCTGATGAGAAAAGCTTCTCTTGATCTTCGTGCTTCGTAGATGATTGGCAAAGTGGTCTCCCAATCTACGTTGGGTCTCACCGATATACATGAGGCCACAATGGGAGCACAAGAGAAATTATATGACCCCAAAAGACTCACAGTTGAAGTGTCACCTCACCTAGAAAGACTGTTTGGGGCCCTGAATGGTAGTGAGGGAGGAGGTGTAGGGGGAGGTGTAGCACTTGTTTCACTTGCAAGGGTAAGTGCCGGGAGGGAAGTTGGTGGGGAGGGACAAAGGGACAAGGGTGTTGCGTAGGGAGTGATCCCTGCTGAAAGCGGATATTGAGGGTGTGGGGGTGTGCATGAATGTACTTAGTGATGAGATTCCATTGGCCAAGGCTGATTGTCTGCCATCAAACTTTACAACTCCTCCCTCGGAGTGTCAGACACCCTGAGCCAGTAGGCTGGTGCTGGACTTTACTTCCACTTGACATGATTAACTTATCATTATTTAATTATTTATGGTTTTATATTGCTATATTTCTTCACTATTCTTGGTTGGTTCGGTTGTAATGAAACCCAATTTCCCTTGGGATCAATAAAGTATGTCTGTCTGTCTATAAAAAGCATTCAGCCCCATAGGAAGTTTGCATGTTGTATTGACTGACAACATTGAATCACAATGGATTTAATTTGGCTTTAATTTATACCGATCAACAGAAAAGGACTCATGTCAAAGTGAAAACAGATCCATACTAAGTGATCTAAGTTACAAATAGAAAACACAAAATAATTGATTGTGTAAGTCCTCACCCCCTTTAATATGAGACACCAAATTGTCACTGGTGTAGCCAATTGATTTTAGAAGTTACGTAATTATTTAAATGGAGATCACCCTGTGCAGTCAAGGTTTTCAATTGATTGTTGTAAAAATATATCTGTATCTGGAACATCCAACTACTTCTGAGTATCTTTGCAAAACTGCACCATGAATACAAAGGAACACTCCAAGCAACTCAGCGAAAAGATTATTGAAAAGCACAGGTCAGGAGAAGGATACAAGAAAATTTCCAAGTCACTGAACATCCCTTGGAGTACAGCTAATTCAATCATTATGAAATGGAATGAATATGGCACAGCTGTAAATCTGCCTTGAGCAGGCCATCCTCAAAAACTGAGTGACCATGTACTAAGGGGACTAGTGAGGGAGGCCAGCAAGAGACCTCTGACAACGCTGGAGGAGTTACAAGCTTCAGTGGCTGAGATGGGAGAGACTGGGCATACAACGTGGGTGCCCAGGTGCTTCACCAGTCACAGACATGGGAAACTGGCAAGGAGAAAGCCACTGTTGAAAAGACCTTAATGAAAGCTTGGCCAGAGTTTGTCAGAAAGCATGTGAGAGACACTGAAGTCAGCTGGAAGAAGGCAGTATGGTCTCGTGAAGCAAGGTGGTGTCTGCATCACGCTGTGGGGATGTTTCTCTGCAGCAGGCGATGGACGGCTTGTGAAGAGAAAGGGTACAATGAGATCCTGGAGGAAAACCTGATGCAGTCTGCAAGAGAACTGTGACTTGGGAGAAGATTTCTTTTCTAGCAAGACCATAACCCCAAGCATAAAGCCAAAGCTGTTCACTCATGATCAAGAAAAATGCTGTTCACTCACGATTCCTGTGCAATCCGACAGAGCCTGAGCAGTTTTGTGAAGAATGGGGAAAAATTGCAGTGTCCAGGTGTGCCAAGCTGATAGAGACCTATCCACACAGAACCAAGACTGTAGTTGCTACCAAAGGTGCATTTTCTAAATACTGATTTGAAAGGGGTGAATACTTATGCAATCAATTATTTTGTGTTTTATACAAATTTAGATCACTTAGTAGAGATTTGTTTTCACTTTTCATGAGGATCAGTGTCAATAAAAAGCCAAAGAAATTCCATTGTAACTCAAGGTTGTAAAACAGTTATACAGTTCAATATTGTTATATACATAGTGAAATGAAATAAGTTGTGCAAATACAGAAATACGAAAGTGCTGAGGTGGTGCTGAAGTTTTCCGTTTCCATTCAGAAATCGCATGGCAGAGGGAAAAAGATGTTTCTGGCTCTGCTCCTTGTAAATGTGTTCATTGAAAAATAGATTTAATTCCGTTCAACCCATGACTGAAATTATTTTGTCACTAACAAGCAACAGAGGGAATATTTCACTCCCTCTCTCTGCCCTTCCTTCCACAAACTGTGCCTGCAAACCTTTGTCACCATGTCACTAGACAGAATTTGTTGCTGCAGACACCTGGCATTGGGTAATACCCTGTTGGAGTAAAAATGAGGGGATTCCTTTTCAGATTGCACACTGCCACCAGCCTCGTTTGCATTCTCAAGTCTAACACAGTGGTTAATGTAATATTTGTGTTTCAGTTTCCCAGTTGAGCGAGCTTCCACAGACAGTTCGGACAGAGGTGAACCACTTGAACAGTACTGGTGAGTAGCTCTGTTGAATCAGTCGAGTCATGGCAGAACAGAATCACAGAATTATTACTGTCAGGAGACCATTCAGCCCATTGGATCCATGCTGACTCCTTTTTGAGCTATCTTATGTCTCATTCCTCCAACATTTTCCCAGAAAAATTATTTCCCTTTCCACCTCTTCCCATTTAAAAAAAATGCCCTCATTGTCAATTTCAGCCAGTGCGGGTGAGTATATCGTTCCCCTCTGTGTAGAGGGGATCTTCCCCCCAAAATCGTTGTTTATTTATTTATTGAGATGCTGTGTGGAAGATGCCCTTCTGACCCTTCGAGCCTCGGAGCTCAGCGATCCCCCGAATCATCCGCAGCCTGATCACAGGACAACTTACAATGACCAATTACCAAGGACCTGTACGTCTTTGGACTGTGGGAGGAAACCGGAGCACCCGGAGGAAACCCACGCGGTCACAGGGAGAATGTACAAGCTCCTTATAGGTGGCAGTGGGAGTCAAATCCGGGTCAGCGGTACTGTAAAGCGTTGTGTTAACCATTACACTACCGTGCTGCCCCATCATTCTGGATTTGTCTCCCTGATCATTGAACCACCAGCTGATGAGAAAAGCTTCTCTTGATCTTCGTTCTGTGAACAAAGAATTGCCTCACAATTGCCTTTACTTCAAGGAGAACAACCTCTCCTGCAGCCTTAGTGCCTCAGTGCTCGATCAGTCCGCCATCTTGTCTGGAACAGTTCCGTCCTCCCAATACCATGGTAACCAGCAGATACCATGCCCTTGACCCCAGACACCTTTCCTCAATGTACAAGACTGTAAGATCATAAGTCATAGGAAGAGTATTGGCCATTTTGGCCCATCAAGTCTGCTCTGCCATTCCATCGTGGTGTATTATTGAGAGATATTTGGAGTGAGGTAACAAGCCCTTCCAGCCCAATGAGCTCACATCACCGACCTACACCCATCTGGCCAATTAACCTACTGACCATATGTGTTTGGAACGTGAAGGGAGAGCAGAGCACTCAGTGGGAACCTCTGCGGTCATGGGGAGAACATAGAAATTCCTTAAAAATGGTGGCCTAATGTGACAGCTCCTGTACTCAATGTCCTTTTAAATATTGGTCAGAGTGCTGTACATCTCTTTTATCACCATTAATAAACATTCCTTGTACATTCTCATCCAAACCAGAGATGTAGATGACAAATAGAAATGGGCCTATCACCACGCCTGTGGAACACCACAAGTTACAGGCCTCCAGTCCGATAATACAGAATGTTCCTCTGACTGGCTGTGTAGGCACTTACAAGAGAAAATCTGCAAATGCTGGAAATCCGAGCAAACACACAAAATGCTAGAGGAACTCAGCAGTCCAGGCAGCATCTACGGAAAAATGTACAGTCAGCGTTTTGGCTGAAAGCATTCGACAGTACTGGAGAAAAAATGCTGCCAAGTAGATTTAACAGGTGGGTGAGGGGAGTCAGATACGCAAGGTGATAGGTGAAACCCGGAGGGGCAGGGAGGAAGTCAAGAGCTGGGAAGTTGATTGGTGAAAGCGACAGAAGGCTGTGGAAGACAGAAAAGTGGGGAAGAGCAGCAGAGGGAGGTGCTGGGCAGACAAGTAGAAAAGGGGGTAGGAAATGATGAAGTTGGGGGGAGGGGATTACCGAAAGTTTGAGAAATCGATCTTGATGTCATCAGGTTGGAGGTTACCCAAATGGAATACAATGTGTTGTTCTTCCAACCTAAGTGCCACCTCATTGTGACAGTGGAGGAGGCCATGGATGGACATATTGGAATGGGAATAGTAACTGGAATTAAAATTGATGGCCACTGGGAGATCCTGTTTGTTCTGGTGGGCGGAGTGTAGATGGTTGAGGAGGTGGTCTCCCAGTCTACGGCGGGTCTCACTGATATATTGGAGGCCACACTGGGAGCACTGGACATGGTATATGACTCCAACAGTCTCACAGGAGATGTGTCACCTCTCCTAGAAGGGTTGTTTAGGACCCTGAATGGTAGTGAGGGAGGAGTAGGGGCAGGTAATAGCACTTGTTTTGCTTGCTACGATAAGGGCCTGGAGGGATATCAGTGGGGAGTGATGAAAGGACAAGGGTGTCGCTGCAGAAGGCAGATAGTGGAGGAGGGAAGGGGAAGGATTTGCTTAGTGGTGGGATCCTGTTGGGGTTGGCAGAAATTATGGAGAATTATGTGCTGGATGCAGAGACTGGTGGGGTGTTAGGTGAGAACCAGAAGAACCTTAGCCCTGGTAGGGTGGTGGAAGGGTGGGTTGAAGGCAGACTCACAGGAAATGGAAGAGATGCAGATGAGGGTAGCATTGGTGAATGGAAGAAGGGAAGGCCCTTTCCTCAAAAATAAAGGACATCTCCTTCATTCTGGAATGAAAATTCTCATCCTGAGAGCAAATATGGTGGAGCTGGAGGAATTGAGAGAAGGGGATGGCATTTTTACAAGTAGTAGGGTGGGATGAGGTATAATCCAGTTAGCTGTTGGAGTCCATGGGTTTGTAGTAGACATCGGTGGATAAGCTGTCTCCGGAGATAGAGACAGTGAGTTTGAGAAAGGAAAGGGAGGTGTTGGAAATGGACTAGGTGAATTTGAGGGCAGGGTTGAAGCTGTAAGCAAAGTGGATGAAGTTGATGATTTCAGCATGGGTGCAGGAAGCAGCACCAATGCAGTCGTTGATGTAGCGTCGGAAAACTGCGGGACGGTCACCAGTGTAGGCTTGGAACATAGACTGTCCCATGTAGCCAACAAACACGCAGGCATAGTTGGGACACATGATTTCAAATGTGTTATTGTACCTGCTTCAACCACTTCCTTTGGCAGCTCATTTCATATAAGGACCAAGCTATGGGTCAATAAGTTTCCCCTCAGGTTCCTAATAAATTCCTCTCCACTTAAACCTGTGCTCATTACTTCTTGATTCCCCCTAATCTGGGGAAAAGCTTGTGCGCATTTACTCTATTTATGTCCGTCACTATTTTATACATCTCTATAAAATCACCCCTCATTCTCCTACGTACCACTGATTAAAGTCCCTATCCACTCATCCTCTCTCTGTAACGCAGTCCCTCGAGTCCTTTCGCTCAGTAACGTTCACTAAGTAGTTGGTGACCTGCCCTGTACCCCCTTCCT
Source organism: Hypanus sabinus (assembly GCF_030144855.1). Taxonomy (NCBI): domain Eukaryota; kingdom Metazoa; phylum Chordata; class Chondrichthyes; order Myliobatiformes; family Dasyatidae; genus Hypanus; species Hypanus sabinus. The sequence goes on from NC_082721.1 coordinate 86,980,207, forward strand.
GGTCCTTAACTCAAAGTCAAGGCCAAAGGACCATTATTATTAAAGTCCGTATACGTCACTATACCTTGAGATTCATTTTCTTGCAGGCAACTACGGGAAAATAAAGAAATATGAAAAGCAAAACACAAACAAAAGCTGACAAACAACTAATGTGAAAAAGAAGACAAGTTCTGCAAATGATTAGAATCAGAAATATATGTATTATAAAAATAGCATATGTATTTTCACATACAATGCCTGTAAAAAGTATTCAGCCCCTTTGGAAGTTTTCATGGTTTACTGATTGACAACACTGAACCAGTATGGATTTAATTTGCCCTTTTTTACACCGACCAACAGAAAAAGACGTTTTCATGTCAAAGTGAAATCAGATCCCTACAAAGTGATCGAAATTAATCACAAATATAAAACACAAAATAATTGATTGCGTAAGTATTCAACCCCTTTATTATGAGACTGCAAATCATAACTTTTGCAGCCAATTGGTTTTCGAAGTCACATAATTAGTTAAATGGAGATCACCTGTGTGTAGTCAGGTGTTTCAATTGATTGTAGTAAAAATACACCTGGATCTGGAAGGTCCAACTGCTGCTGAGTCAGTATCTTGGTAAAATCTACACCATGAAGTCAAAGGAACACTCCAAGCAACTCTGTAAAAAGGTTATTGAAAAGTGCAAATCATGAGAGGGAAACAAGAAAATTTCCAAGTCACTGAATATCCCTTTGAGTACAGCTAATTCATTCATCAAGAAATGGAAAGAATATGACATGTCTGTAAATCTGCCTAGAGCAGACCATCCTCAAAAACTGAGTGACCGTGTACGAAGGGGACTAGTGAGGGAGGCCAGCAAGAGACCTCTGACAACGCTGGAGGAGTTACAAGCTTCAGTGGCTGAGATGGGAGAGACTGGGCATACAACTGCTGCCGGGTACTTCACCAGTCACAGACTTATGGGAGACTGGCAAAGAGAAAGCCACTGTTGAAGAAACCTTAATGAAATCTTGGCCAGAGTTTGTCAGAAAGCATGTGGGAGACACTGAAGTCAGCTGGAAGAAGGCAGTATGGTCTCGTGAAGCGAGGTGGTGTCTGCATCACGCTGTGGGGATGTTTCACTGCAGCAGGCGATGGACGGCTTGAGAAAGTAGAGGGCGCAATGAAATCCTGGAGGAAAACCTGATGCAGTCTGCAAGACACAAGGAAATCTGCAGATGCTGGAAATTCAAGCAACACACACAATATGCTGGTGGACTGACGAAGGGTCTCAGCCGGAAACGTCAACAGTGCTTCTCCCTATAGATGCTGCCTGGCCTGCTCTGTTCCACCAGCATTTTGTGTGTGTTGCAGTCTGCAAGAGAACTGTGACTTAGGAGAACATTTGTTTTCAAGCAAGACCACAACCCCAAGCGTAAAGCCAAAGCTAGACAGGAATGGCTTAAAGCAACAGTTAATATCCTGGTGTGGTCAAGTCAGAGTCCAGACCTCAATCTAATTGAGAAATTGTGGCTGGACTTATACAGGGCTGTTCACTCATGATCCTCATGCAGACTGCAGTGTTTTAAAGAAGAATGAGGACAAATTGCAGTGCAAAATGTGCAAAGCTGATAGAGACCCATGGACACAAGGCTGTAACTGCTGCAAAGATGAGTCTAATAAATACTGATTTGAAGGGGTTGTATACTTAGGGAGTCAAGTATTTTGTGTTTTATATTTGTAATTAATTAAGATCACTTTGTGGAGATTTATTTTCAGTTTTTCTGTGGATCAGTGTAAAAAAAAGTCAAATTAAATCCATTGTTAATGTTTTAAAGCAATAAAATTTGAAAATTTTCAAGGGGGGTGGTGAATACTATTTATAGGCACTGTGTATAGTTTTTTATATATATATATATATATAGTTAAATTAAATAATTTGTACAAAAATAGAGATACAGAAGTAGTGAGATGGTGCTCATGAGTCCCATGTCCATTCAGAAATCGCATGACAGAGGGGGAAAAGCTGTTTCTGGCTGCAATCCTTGTAAATGCGTTCAATGAAAAATAGATTTAACTCCGTTCAACCCATGACTGTGATTATTTTGTCACTAACAACCAACAAAGGGAATATTTCACTCCCTCCCTCTGCCCTTCCTTCCACAAACTGTGCCCTGCAAACCTTTGTGAACAGGTCACTAGACGGTACCACCTTCTGAAGTCTAACATAGTCGTTAATGTAATATTTGTGTTTCAGTCTCACAGCTGAGGGAAGAGGTGAAACGCTTGAACAGCAGTGGTGAGTAGCTTTGAGCCCTAATGAGTTCACATCACCTACCTACACCCATCTGACCAATTAACCTACTGACCCATATGTCTTTGGAATGTGAGAGGAAAGTAGAAACCTCTGGACATGGGGAGAATCTACAATCTCCATAGAGATGGGGACCTAATTCCACAGCTCCTGTACTGAATGACAGCCAGTGCGCTCGACATCTTTTTCATCACCATTTATAAACATCCCTTGTACATTCTCATCCAAATCATTGACGCAGATGACAAATAGAAATGGGCCTATCACCACCCCTGGGGAACACCACAAGTTACAGGCCTCCAGTCCGATAATACAGAATGTTTCTTTGACTGGGAGGGTAGGCACATGATTGCTTTCTTGACTACTTCTTTGCTGCAAGGGTCATTCCTTAGAAAGTAGGAGATTGAGGTACAACCTTAGATAAGTTTTCAAAATTGTGAGATGTATCAGTAAGGTGGACAAGAACTCTTATTTCTCTCAAGGTAGGTGAGTCCAAAACCAGAAATAGGTTATGGTGAGAAGAGATACCTTTAAAAGAGATCTGAAGATCAACTTTTCATGCAGAGGCCACTTTCAACAAACTCTGCACTTGTGTTTCCCTGTTCCATTACACTCCTTCGTGCCCTACCAGCTATACATGGTTTGACTTCCCAAACTGCACCATCTGTCTAACCATTTGCTTAGTTAGTGTACAAAGCTGACCAGTCACCATCTATAACTGAATCTGAGCCCTAGAAAACTGATGCCAAGAAAGTTCACTGACAATGCAATGTTTGCACATTCCCCTGACGGTAAGTGGTTGCTTTGTGTTTGATTATCTGGTTTGGAATTCATTAAGAAGTAAGTGTTCAATTGTTTGTCCATGTTTTTCGATCTTGCTGCTCGACTGATGTTTATTTGCTAACTCTGGACAAAAAATATTTTGCTTCCTGAATACTTTGGGGTGTATCTTATGGACCTTGGGCTGCTGATCATGAAAATCACCCTGAAATTTCACTATCATGCACTATTTTTTGAAATTGCCCATATTTGTTATTTGAATAGTTCCACTCAATATCAGAGAATGTAAACAATATACAACACGAAATTCCTGGTCTTTGTGGACATCCACAAAAACAGAAGAGTAACCCAAAGAATGAATGACAGTAAAAAATGTTAGAACCCCAAAGCTCCCATCTCACTTCTCCCACACACAAGCAAAAGCAACCCATCAAACCATCAAAATGTCCTCCTCATCCTTCACTTCCCACTTCCCCCCACCTCCCACCTCCCCTCACCTTCAGCTCAGATTTCCAGATCTGCAGATTTTCTCTTTTTTGCGATCTGATAACAGTGGGGTAGAAGCTCTCCTTGAACGTGGTGGGCCATGCTTTCGGGCTTTTGCACCTTCTGTCCAGTAGGAGAGGAGAGAATGTTTGGAGTGGCTGGGATCTTTGATGATGGTGGCTGTTTCTTAGAGAGACTGAAAAGTGTATACAGAGTCCACAGAGGGGTGGCTGGTTTCTGTGATGTTCTCAGCTGTGTCCACAACTCAAAAACAAGGGGAGGCTGGGATGGGACTGTAAGAGCAGAGAGTCAAGTCTGAGAGCTGGGCTGTATGAGCATGAGGCTCCTGTCCCTCAATCTGTCTGTCAATCAGGGTGTCTTCCTTCAAATTCGTTGTGTTTTTTTTTGCTTCAGGATGCAATGATTTGTATCAAAATGTGAGCACCTTCAGTGAGAAATACTGCTTTTCATCAGACAAGTCGGGTTGCTGCAATGCTGGCAAAAATTGCACATTGATCAAGCTTCAGATTGCGGTGGACAACGAAGGGGGGGTAAAGGTATGGAGCTGTTATACAAATGAACATGCACACAAAATACTACCAGGAGCTCAGCAGGCCAGGCAGCATCTACAGAGATGAATAAGTAGTTAATAATTTTGGCCGAGACCATTCATCAGGACTGACCCAAAACTCGGCCTGAAATGTCCATTCTCCACAGAAGCTGCCTGACATGCTGTGTTCTTCAGGGATTCAGTGCGTATTTGGCTGCATTTCCAGTATTTGCTGAATCTCCTGTAGATAATGTGGTAATATATCCTATTCTGGCGCACCAAGCTGCTCTTAACCTGGTGACTGCAAAAAAAAGTGCCCATAGCAACGGGGCTTGATGGGGTGAGAGTGCATCCAACATATAGGCATAACACGCCTTACTCCACTGAGTACAGCTGGACCATTGGTGTGCACAAACAACACAACACGGGGAGTGGATTGTCACCCACACAACTCGGGGAGTGGATGTTAACTGACAGCACTGGGCTTCACTACATGAACAGCAGGAGCCTCCCAGTTACTCACTTCAACTTCTTCCTTCTAAATATCCTCCTTCCCCTCCACACATCCACTTTCCCCTCCACACGTCTACCTTCCTGTCTCTCCTGGCAGCTTACAGTTCTACCCCTCAACCCTCCCCCCGCCCATCTTCTTATTCTGGCTTCTTCCCTCTTCCTTTCCAATTCCGATGATTGTGTTGGCTGGAAACCCTTGACTGTATAGATGTTGTCTAACCTTCTGTGTTCCTCCAGTGTGAGTGAGTGTGAGTGTGAGTGTGAGTGAGTGAGTGTGAGTGAGTGAGTGAGTGTGTGAGTGAGTGTGTGAGTGAGTGTGTGAGTGAGTGTGTGAGTGAGTGTGAGTGTGAGTGTGAGTGTGTGTGTGAGTGAGTGTGTGAGTGAGTGTGTGAGTGAGTGTGTGAGTGAGTGAGTGTGTGTGAGTGTGTGTGTGAGTGAGTGTGTGAGTGAGTGTGTGAGTGAGTGTGTGAGTGAGTGTGTGTGAGTGAGTGTACACCCATGCACTCTGGATTTTCAGCATCATCAACATCTCTTGTGATTATTTGGTTGACCCACATATTTCTCCTAGCCACTACTTTCTTTGGTACATAGACCATCTATTAGACTCATAGAGAAGTATAACACAGAAACAGGCCCTTTGGCCCATCTAGTCCATGCCAAAACCATTTAAACTTCCTACTCCCATCGGCCTGCACCAGGAACATAGCTGTCCATATGCCTACTATCACGTACCTAACTCAACTTCTCTTAAACCAAACTTCTCCCTGCCCCAATCAGTTTAAAAAAAAACAGATTCTCTCCGAGCTTCTTTTACCTCTTCCCTCTCCGTCTCTTCCTGCGATTTAAGCCTTCTTCTAGCTTGTCCTGCTTCTCCCCCTCCCCCTCTTATTCTGGCTTCCTCTCCCTTCCTTTCCAGTCCTGATGAAGGATCACAACCCAAAAGGTCGACAGAGTTCCTCCACCATTTTGTGTGTGTCTTGCATGTGTTAGCAGCTATCTGAAGATTTGCTATGGCTGGGGTGAGATCTTGGGTGCCATTGTTGGTGACAATAGTGATTGATGCCTGACATGAGCAATCAGGGTTGGGGGTAGTTTCACTCTGGGAAAGGATAATGATCTGGAAGGTGGAAAGCTACGGGGAAGGGTTGGGAGGGGCTCACTGACTGCAGTAGTTGGGAAACTACCAGTGCAGTACGTAGGACTTTAGTTGTGGGGTAATGGGAGGGTAGGGTGTGAGTGGTAAGGGAAGTGAAAGTATATAGGAATAGGGTTGGAGAGCAGGAATAGGCAAGGGATTGGTGATCAGGACAATGGGGAAGTGGTGAAAGAGGGATCAGGAGTTTGGGTAGCAGGAGTGAGAGAGGGTGGAAGTTTGGGCAGTGGTAATGTCAAAAAAGAAGTGGAAGAATGTAAGGACAGAGAGAAAAGTTGGGGGAAGATTGGGGTTTAAATAGAAGTCAGCTATCATTGAAAGGAGGAGCAGAGTTGATGGGTCCAATAGTCTAGTTCTACACCTTTATCTCATGGTTGAACATTCCTAGTGTGCTGAGCTTGCGTTGAGATTAGTGACTTGGGGCATTGCTGCGTGGAAATTCAGCCCCATTGTTTCCTATCAGTCACTTGATAGTAATTATGTACAAATTCCCTGAACAGGTCTGCTCAAAAACAAATGACAGTAACTCTGACAGTACTGAAACCCGACACGAAACAACATCAGTTAGTAGCTTTTCTGCAACCAGCTCGGCTCAGGTGAGTTATCTTTATCATTCTCTCCCAGATTCCAAGCTCCTGCTCCACATAGTGTCTAGAGGAATCCAATCAAAAGAGCCACAGAGATTTATTTATGAGTTGTATTGGAAGCGGGATTGATATCAAAATTCAAAGTAAATTTATTATCTAAGTACATATACAATCCTGTGATTAATTGCCTTGTGGACATGCTTAATGAATCCATAACAATAACCATAACAGTATCAATGAAATGTACCAACTTGGACATTTACCCTGTGTGCAAAAGACAGCAAATTGTGCAAATGCTAAAAGAAATAAATAATAACAATAAATAAATAAGCAATAAATATTGAATGCATGAGATGAAGTCCTTGAAAGTGAGTCCATAGGTTGTGGGAACAGTCAGCATTTATTGCATTTCCCTACTTGCCCATGAGGAGGTGATTGTGTCGCTTTCTTTAAAGATTGCATTCCTTCTGGTGAAGGTAGTACTACTGTGTTGTTGATAGGGGTTTTAGATGATAAGGATGGTCTGTAATCTGGAGGGGAACCTGCAGGTGGTGGTGTTCCCTTCTGCCTGCTGCCTTTGACCGACCGACCTGATGGTGGAGGTGGTGGGTTTGGGAGAGTGGTCAGAGTGAGTAACGGCAGTGGCACACTCTTCAGCCACAGCCTGCCTGTGGTGGAGCGACAGAATGTTTAACACGTCAATGGGGAGGGGGATTTTTTCGTGCGGGACAGGGGATTTTGGGGCCTGCATGTCTGATCCATTTTGTTCATTTTTTTTTGGTGTGGGAGGAGGGATTTAGGGATCTCTGTGCCCGGTCCGTTTTGCTGGGTTTTTGTTCAGGAGGAGGGATTTGGGGATGATGTGCCTGTTCCATTGTTGTTCATTTTTTTTTGCGGGGAGGGGGGGATTTGGGGGGGGGGGTTGATGATCTTGCTGCCTTTCTTTTCTTTCTTGGTTTCATGGCTACCTGGAGAATTGAAGAATTTCAAAGTTCTATACTTTGATAACAAAAATGAACCTTTGAATGGGGATTTAAAGTAGGTTAAAATTTAAGGAGGGCAAAGATGTAAAAGAAAAAAATGGGAATGCAGAGCAAATTGGTGAACAATGAGTTAAGGTTTCAGATGAAACATCTTTTAATAATAGTGACAAAACTTGAATACAAACACTCCCAGAGTCAATTACTGACAACATTCTTTTGAATTTTGAATGTGCTCATCTCTCAGCTATTTTAAAAATGAAGCCCTGTTTTCTTGATCAGTCGTGTTCTTGTGAAGTGTCCTGTCGACTGAGGCTGTTGTCCTCAGTGGAGGACATATTTTGAGTGAAAGCATTGCAATGTGTTAATGAACTATGGAGGTTCACTCCAGACCCCTGTTGTAAGAGATAGGAGTAGAAGTGGATCAAACTTTCTCTGCCCTACAAAAAGATCATGGCTGATCTGACTTTAGCCTCATGGGCTACTTTCCTACAGCTCCCTATCATCTTGGCCTCCTTTAAGTCTGAACATCTAAATGAAGCATGACTCAGAACCTAAAGATCTTCCGGGTTGGAGAATTCTTCAAAATTCACAACTCAGAGAAGAATTTCTTCCACATCCCCATCTTGAATGTGTTGCCCATTTTTGATATTATGTCCTGAGTTCCAGATTTGACCACTAGGGGAATGATCCTCCCAACATCCACTGCTTCAGAATCTTTTACTTCTGTAAGAGATTCCTAAATCTCATTGCGCGTAGAGTCCAACTTGCTGTCTCCTTCCTCGAAGGGAAGCCAGTTCGAGGATTCCAGCTGGTGAACAGTATCTTTGCTGACTTCAGTACAAGTATACTTCCCCTTCAAGAAGATAACCAGAAGAGCATGCATTACGAGTAACACAGGTGACCTAATGTACACTTAGTGGTCACTTTATTAGGTGCACCTGTACACCTGCTCATTAATGCAAACATCTAATTAGCCAATCATGTGCCTTAACTCAATGCATAAAAGCATGCAGACATGGTCAAGAGATTCAGTTGTTCAGACCAAACATCAGAATGGGGAAGAGATGTGATCTAAGTGACTTTGACTGTGGAATGATTGTTGGTGCCAGACAGCGTGGTTTGAGTATCTCAGAAACTGCTGATCTCCTGGGATTTCCACGCACTGCAGTCTCTACGGAGAACGGTGTGAGAAACAAAGAAAACATCCAATGAGCAGAGGCTCTGTGGGTGATAACAGCTTGTTAGTGCAAGAGGTTGGAGGAGAATGGCCAGATGGGTTTAAAGCTGACAGGAAGGAAGCAGTAACTCAAATAGCCACATGTTACAGTAGTGGTGTGCAGTAGAGCACCTCTGAATACACAACACTTCAAACATTGAACTGGATGGGCTACAGCAACAGAAGACCACAAACATACACTCAGCTTATAAGGGAACTACCTCCTCATACACAGGAGGTACCTAATAAAGTGGCCACTGAGTGTATGCTCTGAACTGTTGGAGTTGACAGCACAAGCTGGACTATTGAAAGATTAACATGTCTGAGTACCACTCAAGGGCTAGGCTTCAATGCACCACTAAGAAAGGGACAGACTTTCAATTATGTTGTATGATTTGTTTCCCAGGGCAATTCCAGAACACAAAATTAATACATCACCTTGGAAGAACTGCACGATTTACACAGGTGAGAGACGGGTGGCATGGTAGCACAGTGGTTAGCACAAATGCTTTACAGTATCGGCAATCGGGGGTTCAATTCCCAATGCTGTCTGCATGGAGTTTACCTCTTCCCTGTGACCTTCAGCTCCTCCAGTTTCAATAAAACTATAAGACCCAGGAACAGAATTGGCCCATTTGGTCCATCAAGTTTGTTCTTCCATTTAATCATGGCTGAGTTATTATCCCTCTCAACCCCATTCTCCTGCCTTCTTCCCGTAACCTTTGGCTCCTTTACTAATCAAGAGACTGCATTCTAACCATGTGTGAGTTTCCTCCCACATTCCAAAGGGTTGGGTTAGAAAGTGTGGTGACGCTGGCGGGCTTCCCCCAGCACAATCCTCACCGGTCAGAATTGACACGAACAACACGTTTCACTGTATGTTTTGACATTTCAATGTACATGTGACAAGTAAAGATAATCTTTATTTAATCACAATTTTATGCTCTTTCAATTGTTGGAAAAGCAGACAATGGTCTTGTTAATGTACTTAAACATATATTTATGTCTTGGATGGGTAAGACAAAGAAAATTGTTTCCTCTTTGGGAAAAGCCTCAAGCCCCTGACCAGAAATGGGAAGAAAGGTATTTTCCGAGAGAATGCTTGAAACATGAAACCACATCACTTAGGTGCACTTGAAGAGAAACTTGATTACATAAAAGAAAAGGGCTGGCAGACTGAGATGATGTTACATGAGTGTGGGGTGGGGGAGGGGATCACCACTGAGGATAATTATGAACACAAACTAGATGTGGTTCCTATTCTTTATGTAATTCAACCTGACTCAAGAGAAAACTCCTGTCTAGGTGGGCAGGGTGAGAAGGAATAATCTGAATGCTACTAATTCTATGGGTATTTTCTTTCTTGGTTTTTGGCAGACTGTAAAGAGATGCGTTCTGTGAAATGATTCAATGCTTACTGACTACACAATCATTGACATGATTAACATGGCCTGAGCACAAGATTACAAGAGGATCTTCCAGAAAGCCTCTGTTGGAAGAATTGGATTAACGTGTCGACATATGTCCTCTAGCTGGTGTACAAATAGCTGTGTAGTGAATGAGTTCATATTCTAGTCAATTCCAACTCCACTTGGCATCGGTTCTATCAAGATGTATACTTCCAGTTCATTGGGTCTATCCACACCTACATTTCCAGTTCACTTTCCATAGAAGGATGATCATACCAGTGACCTGACTATTCTTGGTTAAGTTTTGACGCACTCACTAAATTCCCAGCCAATCAGCAAGTGAGCTGAAATGTTAGAAGTCTTTAGTGAAGCCAGCTTCACATTCCGTGCAAACATAGACATAAATACACCCACCCAAATCCATCTACGCTGTAAGTGTACACACACACACACGCACGCGCACTTGCCTGTGCAAAAATGCACACGTACTCACTTCACACAAATAGCTGCACACAAAGATGAATGCACACCCATACGCTCATACACACATACACACATACACACACACACACATACACACATACACACATACACACACACACATACACACACACACACATACACACACACACATACACACACACACACGCATGTGCACTGAGTCAAGTACATAACAATGCACACATTCATAACAGCAAACACTCATTCACCAATGTACACACCTGAGTACAGGTGCATGTATTCACTAAAACAATGATACTCACAATTACAAATACAGGCAGACACAGACACACTCCCCAAGTGAGGTGTGATGATTAGGGCTGATTGTGATGGAGAAGAATCAGAGTTGAAGTTGCCTAACTAACACTGCAAAGTGTCATGCCCACAGAGGAAATTTCTCTCTGTTTAACACAGCAGAACTTGAGTCTGCCTTCCCAAACAGTACCTGGTCTCACTATCAGAGTAACCTCTGCCCTTTCACATCACAGCTGCCGAATGCAATCAACAAAAATAAGTTTCTTCATCTCCCCTTCTATGAGTGCTTTACATCTGCCTCCCCGCTGACCTGACGATGAAGGGAAAGGTTCTCACAGCTGTAATATCATCACTTAATCACTCCTTCAGTCTTGTTTCCTTAGGTCCACATGTGACAATAAGTATCCAATACCAAAACTAATACCGGTCTCAAGAACAATGAGTAAGCTCCATGGAGACTCTGTTGGAAGATTGAACTTGGTCTGCTGGATCTCTGAGGCACTAACTCTACAAGCTCTACTCCAGTGCCTTTCACAGCAACCATTGGGGGTTGGCTGGATTAAATCCATTAAGACCATAAGAGAAAGGAGCACAATTAGACCATTTGGGCCACTGAATTTGCTCCACCATTTTATCATGGCAGAATAATTTCCTTCACAGCCCCAATCTCCTGCCTTCTGCCCATATCCCTCAAGTCTTGAGTGATCAAGAACCAGTCAACCTCTGCCTCAAATATACCCAATGACCTGGCCCGCACATCCAACTGTAGCAATGAATTTCACAGATTCATCACTCCACGGCAAAAGAAATTTCTCCTCATCTCTGTTCTAAATGGATGTCCCTCTATTCTGAGGCTATGCTCTCTAGTCCTAGACTCCTGCACTATAGGAAACATCCTCTCCATTTCCACTCTATCTAGGTCTTTCACTGTTAGATAGGTTTCAGTGAGATCCTCCCCCATTCTTCTAAACTGTAGCGAGGATAGGCCCAGAGCCATCAATCTCCTAATATGGTAACCCTTTCATGCCCGGAATCATTGTTGTGATCTCCTCTGAACCCTCTTCAATGTCAGCACATGTTCCTAGGTAAAGGGCCCAAAACTGCTCACAGTACTCCAAGAGAGGCCTCGCCAGTTGATGCACCATCAATAACTCTCTGAGACGTGAGGCGAGATATCGGCTTTTATTGACTGGAAGAAAGAACAAGCAGTAGTTGACCACCATGCTACATCCTGGAGACTGAGGGCAGGGCTCAGGCCTCAATCGCCTTTATACGGGGGTCTGTGGGAGGAGCCATGGTCCGTGGGAGGAGCCACAGGAGCAGTCAGCAGGGGGCATGTCCAGACAGGTATATGTAGTTCACCACACCAGTGCTTTACAAAGCCTCAGCATTACAACCTTTGCTTTTATATTTCAGTTTTCTCAAAATGAATACTAACATTGCATTTGCCTTCATAACCATCCACTTGATGTGCAAGTTAACTTTTATTGTATCATCCACGAGGACTCCCAAGATTCTTTGCATCTCAGATTTTGTTTTATGCCAGTTTAGAAAATACTCTACACTTTTATTTCTTCTACCAAAGTGCATGATACTGCATTCTATCTGCCAGTTCTTGCCCATAACTTTTTACCTTTGCAGTTTCTTATCTCTATCTGCAAGGATTCTACATCTTCTGATCCTATGTCACCTTTTCTAGGGATTTTATTTCATTTTTTACCAACAGAGCCACCCCTCCCCCTCTGCCAACCTGCCTGTCCCTTTATTACAATGTGTATCTTTGGATGTTAAACTCCCAGCTATGATCTTCTTTCAGCCACGACTCAATGGTGCCCATAACGTCATATCTGCCAATCTCTAACTGCACTGCAGCATCATTTACCTTATTCCTATACTGCGTGCATTAAATTATAACACCTTCAGTCCTGGATTTGTCACCCTTTCCCAATTTTGTCCCTATGTTACTCTGCAACTCATCCCACTGACTGCAATTTTGCCGTGGCAGAGATATTTATGTCATCCTAAGGTATTCTGAGATACTGGATATATAAGTATTTGGATAGGCATGGACTGATTAAGGATTGTCAGCATGGCATCATTTGTGGTAGGTCATGTCTAATCAACCTTATAATGTTTTTCAAGGAAGTGGCCAGGAAAGTGGATGAAGGCAGGGCAGTGGATGTTGTCTACATGGACTTTAGTAAGGCCTTTGGCAAGGTCCCATTTGGGAGGCTGGCCAGGAAGGTTCAGTTGCTTAGTATTGAAGAACAGGTGGTAAATTGGATTAGACTTTGGTTTTGTGGGAGAAATCAGACAGTGGTGGTAGATAGTTGCCTCTCTGACTGGAGGCCTGTGGCTGGTGGAGTGCTGTGGACAGCGAGGAAAGCTATCACGGCTTGCAGAAGGACCTGGAAAAATGGGCTTAAAAAAGGCAGATGGAATTTTGTACAGACAAGTGCGACGTGTTGCACTTCAATAAGACCAACCAGGGTAGGTCTTCATAGTGAACACCAGGGCACTGAGAAGTGCAGCAGAGCAAAGGGATTTGGGAATACAGGTCCATAGACTTGTAAAGAAAACTCCTGGCACATTGGCCTTCATAAATAAAAGTATTGAGTACAGGAGAGGAAACGTTCTGTTGAACTTGTATATGACATTGGCGAGACCTAATTTAGAGAATGGTGTGCAGTTTTGGTCAGTTACTTATTGGAGAGATGGAAATAAGGTTGAACGAGTACAGAGTAAGTTTACAAGGATGTTGCCAAGTCTAGAGGACCTGAGTTAGAAGAAAAGGTTGAATAGGTCAGAACTTACTCCTTGCATTGAGAAGAGATTTGATGGAGGTACAGAGAATTCTGAGGAGTATAGACAGGGTAAATGCAAGTAGACTTTTTCTACTGAGGTTGGGTGAGTGTACAACCAGAGGCTATGGTTTAAAGTTGAAAGGTTCACTGAGAGGTTAGTAAGATAGTGGAATGTGCTGCCAGCTCAAGTGGTGCATGCAAGCTCCATGCCAACGGTTAAGCAAAGTCTGGATAGGTACATGGATGGTAGGGGTATGGAAGGCTATGGTCCCAGTGTAGATCGATGGGAATAGTGAAGATAGAATGGTTTAGCACAGACCTGATGGGCCAAAAGGCTTGTTTCTGTGCTGTACTTTTCTATGACTCTATCATCTGCCTGTTCCTCCTGACATCTTACTGCACACTGCATCTAGTTGTACACCAACTGCCCCATCTTCAGCCCTATCACTCTGCTTCCCAGATCCCTGTCAAATCAATTTAAACCTTCCCCAACAGCTCTAGCAAACCTGCCCACAAGGATATTGGTCCTCCTGGGTTCAGGTGTAATCCATCCCTTTTATACAATTCAGAAGAGATCCCCAGAGGAGATTCCAATGATCCAGAAAGCGGAACCCCTGCCCCCTGCACCAGTTACACAGCCACATATTCATCTGCTGAATCATCACTGCCACATGACACAGGCTGCAAGCCAGAAATTACTACCATGGAAGTCTTGCTTTTCAGATTTTAACCTAACTTCCTAATTTTTCTCTCCAAGACTTCCTCCCTTTTCTACCTGTCATTGGTGCCAACATGTGCTAAGAATTCTGGCTGCTCACTCTCCCTGACCCTGGCATCTAGGAGGCAACATACCATCTAGGTGTCTCTATTGCATCCACAGAATCTCGTGTCTACTCCTCTAACTATGGAATCCCTTGTCACTACTGCAATCCTCCACTCCCCTCTTCCCTTCTCAGCTGCTGGGCCAGATTCAAGGCCTGGTCGCTGTGGCACCTCAGCAACGCCCCCCACCACCCTACCACCGCCACCGGTAGGTTGTTGCTCCCAACAGTACCCAAAGCAGTACATTCATTATTGAGGGGAATGGCCACAGGGAAACACAGTACTGACAGTCACCTAGCTATGTCTCTTGTAACTTAGGGGAAATGAGCACCCTGTGTGTGGATCATGCCTATCATCTTCTCAGTATCCCATATGAGCCAAAGGTCATTGAGCTGCAGCTCCAGTTCCTTAACATGTTCGCTGAGGAGCTGAAGCTTGGAGCACATGGTTATCCGGGAGGCTGGAGGTCTCCCAGAATTCCCACATCTCACAGAAAGAGCACTACACAGCTCCTGGAGCCATTATTCAGGGGTAAATGACATGCTCTTGTTTCTGAATATTGATGCAAAATACTTAAAACTGATGCTATTCATAGTTCAAATTTAATTGTCATTCAACCATACAAATAGAGCCAATCAAAACAGCGTTACTCCAGGGCCAATGTGAAAACCGCAGTACCACAGTCACAAAGTCACACACTGCACAAAGTACATATAGCACATCTACGATAGCAAACACAGATATCAGTAAAATACAGATACACAAAAAATATCGTCCAAAACCCTGGGTACATGAATGTTGCAGAAATCAGCAGATGAATGCAATGCGGTCTGTTTTCTGCTGAGCGAACACTGGGGTCAACAGCAACTCTAGCTTGGACGGTGCACCACACTGCCTCTGGACTCTGACGCCTCTCGTTTGGCAACCAAGGCCACGCAGCTCCTCCGCTGACAACCCCTGCCACCTGCCAATAAATCAACGCCTCGGGCCTGCAACAACCCAGATTAACAATGCCCAACAGGGTCTTGTGATCACAAAGGATGATCCCCGCTGGTGGACTGCACCCCCCCTTCACGCACCGACGGCTCTCGGATGCAGACAGCAGCACAACCCACACCAGTTTCTCCACCAACGAGCTACTCGCTGATGGGGTAGACCTGCAGTACTTTAAACTATTAATGTCCAGTAGGGGTATTGCGATTACAAAAAAATGTTTAGGAAGTCCATAAAACCATATGATATAGGAGCAGAATCTGCACTGTTGACGCTGCTCTTTTCTTTCTCCTCTTCAACCCCAGTTCCCAGCCTTCTCCTTGTAACCTTTGATGCCAAGTCTAATCATGAACCTGTCAATCTCTGTCTTAAATATATCCAGCAACCTGCCCTCCACAGCTGCACATGACAACAAATTCACCACCCTTCGACTAAAGAAATTTCTCCACATCTCAGTTTTGAAAGGGCGCCTCTCTATCCTGAGGCTGTGCCCTCTTGTCCTAGACTCTCCCACCACGGAAAACATCCTTTCCACATCTACTCTGTCTCAGCCTTTCAACATTTAAAAGGTTTCGATGAGATCCTCCCCTCATCCTTCTAAATTCCAGTGAGTATAGACCAGGAGCCATCAAACGTTCCTCGTATGATAACCCTTCATTCCTGGAATCATCCTTGTGAACCTCCTCTGGATCCTCTCCAATGCCAGCACATCTCTTCTAAGATGAGGGGCCCAAAACTGTTCACAGTACTCAAGGTGAGGCCTCACCAGTGCCTTATAAAGCCTCAAATATCACATCCCTGCTCTTGTGTTCTAGACCTCTTGAAATGAATGCTAACGTGGAGTTTGCCTTCCTCACCACCGACTTGACCTGCAAGTTAACCTTTAGGGTGTTCAGCCAAAGGACTACCAAGTCCCTTTGCATCTCAGATTTTTTGGAAAAGGACCATAACACCTTTGGAAGGCCCTGTAGAAGCCGTTGTGATTGAGTGCATTGCCATTTGTTGGACTCAATGCCAAGATTGTAGGAATTGAGGATGAGATTCAAGCTTTCAAATATTTCCAGCTCTTTTCCTAAAGCTCCTTGGAATACTTCATTATATTAAAATATGTTATAAATACAATATTATAGTAATGGAGAACAATCTGTCTCTTTGGACTAATTTGGCCATGATGTACTCAACTCTTCAGTAAATGTGCATATATTTCTGGTTGCTTTATGGAAATTATCCAATGATGTATATTATGCTCTTCCTCAATTACATTCTGAGTGTGTTTAAATTAATTATGCATTTTTCTCAAGTGTGTGTGTGTGTGAGATGAACGTTTAGTGTTTGGTTACTGATGGTACAAGGATCTGAAGAATAGCTAGCAAGACTGATGGCTCTTTCTGTACTGAAGCATCTCTAGATTATCTTTGCATAATTTGCTTGCAGCTGAAGAATTTTTAATAAAGTAATTGCTTTTAATGAAAAGAAAATATGAAGCTCAACCACACAAATCATTAGGAACCCCCTGAGTCTTTAAGCATCATTAAGTGCAATTCATTAAATGACTCGGGATTTCAAACAGTACTGACTCAATTATTGTGACTAATTTTCACTCACACACACACACTTACACAGATACATGCTTCCATGCACACACATACAGTATTTCCTCACAACTTTATAAGCGTCTATAGGGTCACCTCTCATCCTCCTACACTCCAGTGAGAGGAATCCAAACCTAGAACAGGCCAGGAATACAGCACAGGAACAAACCATTCAGCCCACAATGTTGTGCCAAACAGGCTGAAAATCAAATCAAAAACACCCAAACACTAATCCCTCCTAACTACACCATGCCCACATCCCTCCATCTCCATTGCGTACATGTGACTATCCAGACGTCTGTTAAGAACCTCTAATGTGTTTGCCTTTACCACCATACCAGGCAGCTCATTCCAGGTATCTACCACTCTCTGAGAAAAGCTTACTATTCACATTCCCATTGAACCTACCTACTCTCACCTTCAATGCATGCCTGCTTGTATTAGATATCTCAACCCTGGGAAACGCATACTCTTTGTCCACTCTATCTATGCCTCTCATAATCTTGTAAACCTCTATCAGAACCGCACCCCCATCCTCCCGAGATCCAGAGAGATTAATCCAAATCTACCCAGCCTCTCATGATAGCACATGTCCTCTAAACCAGGCAGCATCCTGCTGAACCTCTCCTGCGCCCTCTCCAAATCCTCAACACCCTTCCCCTAGTGGGGCGACCAGAACTGTGCACAATACTCCAGGTGTGGCCTCACCAGAGTTTCATTAAGTTGCAAGATAGCCTCCAATCTCTCCTTGTAAATAAAGATCTCCCTTCATTCCAAAGTTCAAAGTAACACTTAATATCAGAGTACATACGGTACACGTCACCACATACAACCCTGAGATTCTTCTTCTGCAGGCATACTTAGCAAATCCATAGAAGCAAACTGCAAACAGGATCAGTAAACTGTAAACAAACTGTGCAAATGCTGATATAAATAAATAGCAATAACTAACAAGCATGAAATAACAAGTTAAAAAAGTTCTTAAATGAGTGTAGCTATCCCATTTTGTTCAAGAGCCTGATGGTTGAGGGGTAGTAACTGTTCATGAACCTGGCTGAGGCTCCGGAGAGCAGCCCTGAGCAGAGCATTATCTGAGTGGTGAGGATCTTTGATGATGGCTGCTGCTTTTCTATGGCTACATTTCATGTAGATGTGCTCAATGGTTGCGAGTGTTTTACCCCTGTTGTACTGGACCAAATCCACTACCTTTTGTAGGATTTTCCACTGAAGTTCATTGGTGTTCCCATACCAGGCCATAACACAGCCAGTCAGCACACTTTCCACCACACGTCTAGAAGTGTGCCAAGGTTTTTGATAGCATGCCAAATCTTCACAGACACTTGAGGAAGTAGATGCACTGTTGTGCTCTCTTCACAATTATATTTAAATGATGGGTTCAGGACAGGTCCTCTGAGATAGTGACACCTAGGAAGTTAACGTTACTGACCCTCCAAATATTACTGGTTCATGGTGGTAAATCCACCATGCTGGTAAATCCCTTCTATATCTGTTCTTGTGCAAATGAAAAAATTCTGTAACGTAGGTGACTAGAACTTGTTAGAGAACCTTGTACAGCTGCAACATGTTGTAACATGCAACATCTCTTATACTCAATACACTTACCTAAAAAGGTAAGCAAGATAAATGCCTTCTCTGGTGCCTATCCACCTGGGTTTGGTCTTGGTGGGGAGGCTGAGTGGGTGATACAGCAGGCCCACAGCTTCTAATCTCCTGGACCTTTACATGCATTAGAGTGATGGAATTGACAAGATAGGCTTCAAGTTCAGCTTCTAACACTTGACCTGTGATATAGCAATACAGCACAGAAACAGGCCCTTTGTCCAAATTCATCCATACAACTCAACAGGTCAGGCAGTATCTATGGAGAGGAATAAACAGTCAATGCTTTGGGCCAGGAGTCTCCATCAGGACAAATTTGCCTAAGCTAGTCACATCTGTCTGCGTTTGGCCCACATCCCCTCCCCCAAAGCTTTCCATTCCATTTGCCATTCTAAATTTCTTTTAACTGCTGATATTGAATTAAATTTGAAAAATGACAGGGTTGTATTTTGGAAAGTCTAGTCAAGGTAGGACGTCACAGTGAATAGCCAGGCTATGGGAAGTGTTGCTGAGCAGAGGGACCTTAGATTTCAGATATGTGGCTCCTTGAAACTGGAGTGATGGCAGATTGGGGTGGGGACGGGTGCTGTTAAAGGTATCTTTTGGCACACTGACCTTCATCAGACAAGGCACTGATAGAAAATTGGTTGAACAGGATAGGACTTTATTCCTTGGAGTGTACAAGATCACATCTAGGCATCTTACAATTGGACAGGTACACACATAGGAAATTGTAGACAGAAAGAATTCACACTAAGTCTGGGTTCACCTTCAGAACAAATTTTCTCTTTATTACAAGCTGATATCGACAGGAAAGATGCTCTTCCAAGAATGAAAGCTCCCCAATCTGAAGTTTTATTATTCTTAAACTATTTCTTATCTACTTCTCCCTCACTATCTCTGCCCCACATGCACTGTGTATACAGAGAGAGGTAAGCCTTTTGCAGTGCCAGGCTTCAGCTCTATGTTCCGTGTCAGCGGTGTGCAGTTCCGCTTTTACCTTACATGGTATATAGTACAAAGGCAAACTTCTGTCCTGGAGTTTTATGAAGCGGTCATTAGGCTGAGCATGAGTTCACTGTAGTTCACTGTAACCTACAGTTTCTGGCTTGGGTGAGTTGTGCCGGTTACAGACTTCCAACCCTGTAGTGACCCCCTTTATTTCTCTACTACGTGCTCAACCACTCTCCCCCCATCTCTCTGTTGTACTGCAATCCACTCCTCCCTACTATGAATTTACCACCCCCTACCCTACTACTACTACTACCCTACTAATGCTTAGAAGGTCATGGGCCAAAAGCCTGAAAATGGTTCCATTTAATATCAGAGAACCTATACAGTTTGCAACCTAATCGGATGGGCATGGGGCCCATTAGAGTCGAAGGCCATTTTGCCACGTTGTGTGGCTAAGACTCTAGGATTATTGAACTCTGGCGTGAGCTTGTCAAACCATCCATCACATTCGGTGATGCCTGTAGAAGTCTGCAAATAGGTAGCAATTACTCAGGGAGGGCGTGAGTAGCCAGTTTCACTTACAACGCAAGGGCGAAAGTGGTTTGAAAGCCAAATGGGGAACTGACGGTTGACCCACTTATTAACTTAGAGGCTGCAGGCAGCTCGGCGATCGCTCTGCGGCAAGCGAGAGAGCTGACTACTTCCGTACGTTAGGGCTCCTCTGTCGCAAGATAAAATACATGCAGCAGATTTTATCAGCATGCCGCTCTTGCACGTCTCGCTTGGAAAGACTTAGAACCAACTTAGCATGAAACCGCAAAGGAGCCAAAAAATAGTAGCAACATTCTGGTGTGATTAAAGTTTCCATTCCTCCCTTAAAAGTTCGGCACTGGTTGGAGATAATTTAAGAGTCCTGTCTGGTTGTGGATTGTAACAAGGATGTTCAAATCAGCCACAACTTGTGCCCTTCAGGATAACTAGGTGACAAAAGGGACCTGGCACTCACTTTGTTCTGGGCATTTATATACCAACTCTTCCCTATGCTACAATCTTCTCCATGTACCATAGAAAATTTTTTAAAAATTAAAGTTTGAAATAAAAGGAAACCTGCTGAAAATGCCCAACAAATCAGGCAGCATCTACGGAGGGAGAAATATTTCAGGAACAGGACCATAACCACCAGCAGCTATACTTCATTTGGGGTCTGAGGAGACTGGAATGTCACCAAAGACACTGGCAAATTTCTACCAATATATTCTGACTGTTACGTCGATGCTGGGTAAGGAGCCTCCAATGCACAAGACTGAAAGAGGCTGCAGAGAGTTGTAGACTCAGCCAGCTCCATCAGAGGCACCATCCTTCTCACCATCGAGGACATCTTCAAATGACGGTGTCTCAAGAAGGCCTCATACATCATTAAGGACTCCCCCATCATTCAGGGCATGCCCTCTTCTCGTTACTACCATTAGAGAGGAGTTACAGAAGCCTGAAAACACACACTCAATATTTTAGGAACAGTTTATTTCTGTTTGCCATCAGAAATCTGAACAGATAATATATCCATGAACACTACCTCACTTTCTTGCTCTCTTTTTATGCTTTGATTTTTTTACTATATTTCTCTGATTGTAACTTTTTTATGTACTGCTGCCACAAAGCCACAAATTTCATGACATGTGTCAGTGATCATAAAAGTGATTCTGACATTAACTCTTTCCCTCAAAGCTCAATTGCCTGGTTACATGGTAAGGAACAAGAATTGGACTAACAAAGAAAAATAGAGAAGGAAAACTTACATAGGAGTTTAAATCCTGCAAAGATATCTGTATAAATGGCACTCAAGGGTTAAAGCTGTTCACATTGTGGGTCAGTGAGATTGACTGGTGGAGTGTTGCAATATAAGGCAGTGTTACGTCCCCAGAGTGGCTGTAGCACACTATGGGAACCCCTGTGGCTCTACAGAAATGTACATTATTTTGGTAACTCACAGTGACCAAACTAAGGGCTTCTTGGCAAGGTGGCAACTTTGTACTGATATGGAGCCCATTATCATTAACTGCTCCATATTTTCTCATGATTAAGACCATAAGACATAAGAGCAGAATTAGGCCATTCGGCCCATCAAGTCTGCTCCACCATTTGATCATGGCTGATTTATTATCCCTCTCAACTCCCTTCTCCTGCCTTCTCCCCATAACCTTTGATATCCTTACTAATAAAGAAGGTATTAACTTCCACTTTAAATATACCCAATGACTTCGCCTCCGCAGCCACCTGTGACAAAGAATTCCACAGATTCACCACCATCTGGCTAAAGAAATTCCTGCTCATCTGTTCCAAAGGGTTGAGGAGGAATACTTAACTGCATATGATCAGAGAAGAACATAATGAAGATATTGCAGTGGACAACTTTGCTTGTTTTGCAACTCAATACCCAGTCCTAAATCCCCTCTGAGTCAATGTCTTTACATCTGTTCATTCCAGAGTTCTCCAAGAACATGAGATAGAATCATAAATCCAACCACAATAACCTACGTCTCAGGGCAGACTCGGCGATGTGTTGCTGTTCTCTCAGCCTTCACCATGTATCCTTTTGATCTGATGATCCCTCTGTCCTTAATAATTGCCGAGTAGCGAAGGATCCACCTTGGCACCCACTCGGAGATGCCAGGGTCTTGCAGCTTGGCACTGAGGGCTTCCTGGAGCATTTCCACTGGAAGGATATCTGGGCGGGGAGAAAACCATGGTGAAATATTGCTAAAGATAAGGGATTCTGCATGTGCTGGAATTCTTGAACAAAACACACAAAATGCCAGAGGAACTCAGCAGTCAGGCAGCTGGGAATGGAAGGGAATAAACAACAGTCGATGTTTTGGGCAGAGGCCCTTCTTGTGGTTATTTCCCTCTAAGGATCTTGCCTAAATGGTTGGATTCCTCCAATATTTTAGACAACAGACAATAGACAATAGGTGCCGAAGTAGACATTTCAGCCCTTCAAACCTGCACCGCCATTTTGAGATCATGGCTGATCATCTACTATCAAAACCCGGTTCCTGCCTTGTCCCATATCCCTTGATTCCCCTATCCATAAGATACCTACCTAGCTGGTTCTTGAAAGCATCCAAAGAATTGGCCTCCACTACCTTCCGAGGCAGTGCATTCCAGACCCCCACAACTCTCTGGGAGAAGAAGTTTTTCCTTAATTCTGTCCTAAATGACCTACCCCTTATTCTCAAACCATGCCCTCTGGTACTGGACTCTCCCAGCATCTGGAACATATTTCCTGCCTCTATCTTGTCCAATCCTTTAATAATCTTATATGTTGCAATCAGATCCCCTCTCAATCTCCTTAATTCCAGCGTGTACAAGCCCAGTCTCCCTAAACGCTCTGTGTAAGACAGTCCGGACATCCCAGGAATTAACCTCGTGAATCTACGCTGCACTTCCTCTACAGCCAGGATGTCCTTCCTTAACCCTGGAGACCAAAACTGTACACAACACTCCAGGGCCCTGTACAAATGCAAAAGGATTTCCTTGCTCTTGTACTCAATTCCCTTTGTAATAAAGGCCAACATTCCATTAGCCTACTTCACTGCCTGCTGCACTTGCTCATTCACCTTCAGTGACTGATGAACAAGGACTCCGAGATCTCTTTGTATTTCTCCCTTACCTAACTTTACACCATTCAGATAATAATCTGCCTTCCTGTTCTTACTCCCAAAGTGGATAACCTCACACTTATTCACATTAAACGCCATCTGCCAAGTATCTGCCCACTCACCCAGCCTATCCATGTCCCCCTGAATTCTCCTAACATCCTCATCACATGTCACACTGCCACCCAGCTTAGTATCATCAGCAAATTTGCTGATGTTATTCTCAATGCCTTCATCTAATTGTTGACGTAAATCGTACACAGCTGTGGTCCCAATACCGAGCCCTGTGGCATCCCACTAGTCACCGCCTACCATTCCGAGAAACACCCATTCACCGCTACCCTTTGCTTTCTATCTGCCAACCAGTTTTCTATCCATGTCAATATCTTCCCCCCAATGCCATGAGCTTTGATTTTACCCACCTATGTGGGTAAATCTCCTATGTGGGACCTTATCAAATGCCTTCTGAAAATCGAGGTACACTACATCCACTGGATCTCCCTTGTCTAACTTCCTGGTTACATCCTCGAAAAACTCCAATAGATTAGTCAAGCATGATTTACCCTTGGTAAATCCATGATGGCTCGGCCCAATCCTATCACTTCTATCTAGATATGCCACTATTTCATCTTTAATAATGGACTCTAGCATCTTCCCCACCACCGATGTCAGGCTGACAGGTCGATAGTTCTCTGTTTTCTCCCTCGCTCCTTTCTTAAACAGTGGGATAACATTAGCCATTCTCCAATCCTCAGGAACTGATCCTGAATCTAAGGAACATTGGAAAATGATTACCGATGCATCCACAATTTACAGGGCCACCTCCTTTAGTACCCTAGGATGCAGACCATCTGGACCTGGGGATTTGTCAGCCTTCAGTCCCATCAGTCTACTCATCACTGTTTCCTTCCTAATCTCAATCTGTTTCATTTCCTCTGTTACCCTATGTCCTTGGCCCATCCATACATCTGGAGATTGTTTGTGTCTTCCCTAGTGAAGACAGATCTAAAGTACTTATTAAATTATTCTGCCATTTCTCTGTTTCCCATAACAATTTCACCCGATTCATTCTTCAAGAGCCCAACATTGTTCTTAACTATCTTCTTTCTCTTCACATACCTAAAAAAGCTTTTGCTATCTTCCTTTATAATCCTGGCTAGCTTGCGTTCGTACCTAATTTTTTCTCCCCGTATTGCCTTTTTGTTAAGTTCTGTTGTTCCTTAAAAATTTCCCAATCATCTGTCCTCCCACTCAACTTAGCTCTGTCATACTTCCTTTTTTTTAATGCTATGCAATCTCTGACTTCCTTTGTCAACCACTGTGTCCCCTTTCCCCCCTTTGAATCCTTCCTTCTCAAGGGGATGAACTGATTTTGCACCTTGTGCATTATCCCCAAGAATACCTGCCATTGCTGTTCCACTGTCTTTTCTGCTAGGATATCCGTCCAGTTAACTTTGGCCAGCTCCTCCCTCATGGCTCCATAGTTTCCTTTGTTCAACTGCAACACTGACACCTCCGAGCTGCCCTTATCCTTCTCAAATTGCAGATAAAAACTTATCATATTATGGTCACTACCTCCTAATGGCTCCTTTACTTCAAGATCGCTTATCAAATCCTGTTCATTACATAACACTAAATCCAGAATAGCCTTGTCCCTGGTCGGCTCTCGTACAAGCTGTTCCAAGAATGCATCCCATAGGCACTCTACAAACTCCCTATCCTGTGGTCCAGGACCAACCTGATTCTCCCAGTTCACCTGCATGTTGAAATCCTCCATAACTACTGTGACATTACCCTTGCCACATGCCAATGTTAACTCCCTATTCAACTTGCACCCAATATCCATGCTACTGTTTGGTGGCCTGTAGACAACACCCATCCTTTTGCCCTTACTGTTCCTCAGTTCTGTCCACACAGACTCTACTTCTCCTGATCCTATATCCCCCCTTACAAAGGACTGAATCTCATTCCTCACCAACAGGGCCACCCCATCCCCTCTGCCCACATTTCTATCCCTACGATAGCACGTATACCCTTGTACATTCATTTCCCAGGTCTGATCTCCCTGCAGCCATGTCTCCGTTATCCCAACAACATCATAGTTACCCATTCGCTCCTGAGCTTCAAACTCATCCGCCTTATTTCTGACACTTCATGCATTCAGATATAGAATTTTTAGCCCATTTACAACACAGAATTTTGTGTGTGTTGTAAAATATTGTTATCCAAGCCTGGTTCCATGGTGCAGAAGGGAAAGAGGAAGATGAGGAATACGTTATTCAAAGGGGATTCTATAGCGAGGGGAACAAACAAGAGGTTCTATCAGCCTGATAGAGATGCTTGGTCCCAGGGTATAGGATCTCTCGGATCAGAAGAGAGAATTCAGAGAGTTAGGTAGGAAGCTGAAAGGCAGGACCTATAGGGTAGTAATCTCAGGATTGCTGCCTGTGCCACGTGCTAGCGAGTGAAAGAATAGCATGATTAGGCGTATTAATGTGTGGCTGAGAGACTGGTAGGGGCAGTGATTCAGATTCCTGGATCACTGGGGCCTCTTCTGGAGGAGGTATGACCTGTACAAAAAGGACGGGTTACACCTGAACCCAAAGGGGTCCAATATCCTAGCGGGCACATTTAATAGAGCTGTAAGGGAGGGTTAAAACTAATTTAGCAGGGGGATGGGAACCAGTGATAGGTTTGAGGAAGGGGAAAACAAATAAATCAAAGATAGCGGGCAACAGACATTATAGAAAAAACAGACAGAAGATGAGATTTAATCACAGAAAGTGACATGAGTTACAAGGCAACAGGGGTATGGGACAGGTAAAACAGAAAGCAACAAATACTGGACTGAGAGCCTTGTATTTGAATGCACGCAGCATAAGGAAGAAATAGACGATGTTGAAATTCAGCTACAGATTGGCTAATATGAAACTCTGAAACTTGGCTAAAGGATGGCTGCCATTGGGAGCTGAACGTCCAAGGATATATGGATTATTGGAAAGATAGGTTAGTAAGCAGAGGGGTGGTGTGGCCCTGTATATAAGAAATAATCTTAAATCATTAGAAAGGGATGACATAGGATTGGAAGGTGTAGAGTCTCTACGGGTTGAATTAAGAAATAGCAAGGGTAAAAGGACCCTAATGGCAGCTGTATACAGACCTCCAAACAGTAGCCGGGATGTGGATTACAAATTACAGCAGGAGATAGAAAAGGTGCATCAGAAAGGCAATGTCATGATAATCATTGGGGATTTTAACATGAAAGTGGATTGGGAAAACCAGGTCAGTACTGGACCTCAAGAGAGAGAATTTGTAGAATGTCTAAAGGATAACTGTTTAGAACAGCTTGTTGTTGAGCCCAGTAGGGGATCGGCTGTGCTGGATTGGGCGTTGTGCAATGATCTGGAGGTGATAAGAGAGTTTAAGGTGAAGGAACTCTTAGGGAACAGTGATCACAATATGACCGAGTTCACTTTGAAATTTGAGAATGAGAAACTAAATTCCAATGTGTCGGTATTTTAGTGGAATGAAAGGAATTACAATGGCATGAGAGGGGAACTGGCCAAAGTTGACTGGAAAGGGATATCTGTAGGAAGGACAGCAAAGCAGCAATGGCTGGAGTTTCTGCAAAAAATGAGGGAAGTGCAAGACAGATATATTTCAAATAAGAAGAAATTTTCGAAGGGAAGAAGGACACTGCCATGGCTGACATACAGGAAAGCCAGAGGAAGTGGGAAGATAGAGGATTGGGAAGCTTTTAAAAACTTGCAGAAGGAAACTAAGAAGGTCATTAGGAAGGAAAAGATGAATTATGAAAAGAAGCTGATGACTAATATCAAAAGCTCTTTTAAGTATATAAAGGGTAAAAGAGAGTCGAGGGTAGATATAAGACCAATACAAAATGACGCTGGAGATATTGTAATGAGAGATATAGAGCTGGCAG
This sequence comes from Hypanus sabinus, assembly GCF_030144855.1. Lineage (NCBI taxonomy): Eukaryota > Metazoa > Chordata > Chondrichthyes > Myliobatiformes > Dasyatidae > Hypanus > Hypanus sabinus. Next base: position 87,007,309 of record NC_082721.1, read on the forward strand.
AGGAAATGAATGCACATTTTGCATCAGTCCTCACAGTGGAAGATGCCTGCTGTATATCAGATATTCAAGAGTGTCAGGGAAGTGAAGTTTGTGCAGTGAAAATTACGGCTGAGAGGGTGCTCAGGGAGCTTAATGATCTGAGGGTGGATAAATCTCCTGAACTTGTTGGAATGTACCCTCGGGTTCTGAAGGAAATAGCTGGAGAGATTGCCGAGGCATTAATGATGGCTTTTCAAGAATCTTTAGATTCTGGCATTGTACCGGATGACCATAAAATTGCAAATGTTACTCCACTACTTAAGAAGGGTGAAAGGCAGCAGAAAGGAAACTATAGACCTGTTAGCCTGACATCAGTGGCTGGGAAGTTGTTGGAATTGCTTGTTATAGGGACGAAGTTATGAAGTACCTGGAGGCACATGACAAGATAGGCCAAAGCCAGCATGGTTTCCTGAAAGGAAAATCCTGCCTGACAAACCTACTGCAATTCTTTGAGGAAATTACAAGCAGGGTAGACATGGGAGATGCAGTAGACGTGGTGTATTTGGATTTTCAGAAGGCCTTTGACAAGGTGTCGCACAGGAGGCTGCTTAGCAAGATAAAAGCCCATGGAATTACAGGGAAGTTACTAGCGTGGGTGGAGCATTGGCTGATCGGCAGGAAACAGAGAGTGGGAATAAAGGGATCCTATTCTGGCTGGCTACCAGTAGAGTTCCACAAGGGTCGGTGTTGGGATCGTTGCTTTTTACGTTGCATGTCAAAGATTTGGACTATGGTATTAATGGATTTGTGGCTAAGTTTGTCGGTAATACAAAGATAGGTGGAGGAGCAGGTAGTTTTGAGGAAACAGAGAGCCTTCAGAGAGACTTAGATAGTTTAGGGGAATGGGCAAAGAAGTGGCAAATGAAATACAATGTTGGAAAGTGTATGGTCATGCACTTTGGCGGAAGATATAAATAGGCAGACTATTATTTAGGTGGGGAGAGAATTCAAAATACAGAGATGCAAAGGGACTTGGGAGTCCTTGTGCAGGATACCCTAAAGGTTAACCTGTGAAGAAAGCGAATGCACTGTTGGCATTCATTTCTAGAGGTAGAGAATATAAAATCAGAGATATGATGTTGAAGCTCTATAAGGCACTTGTGAGACCACACTTGGAGTATTGTGTGCAGCTTTGGGCTCCTTGTTTTAGAAAGGATATACTGACATTGGAGAGGGTTCAGAGAAGATTCACAAGAATGATTCCAGGAATGAAAGGGTTCCCATATGAGGAACGTCTTGGTCTGTATTCCTTGGAGTTCAGGAGAATTAGGGGGGATCTCATAGAAACATTCCGAGTATTAAAACGCCTGAACAGATTAGAAATGGCCAAGTTATTTCCCTTGGTCGTAGATTCTAGGACAGGAAGCATGACTTCAGGATTGAGGGATGTCCATTTAGAACAGAGATGCAGATAAATTACTTTAGTCTGAGAGTGGTAACTCTGTGGAATTTTTTGCCACGAGTGGCTGTGGTGGCCAAGTCATTGGGTGTGTTTAAGGCAGAGATACATAGGTTCTTGATTAGCCAGGGCTTCAAAGGTTATGGGGAGAAGGCAGGGGAGTGGGGATGACTGGAAGAATTGGATCAGCCCATGATTGAATGGTGGAGCAGACTTGATGGGCTGAATGGCCCATCTCTGCTCCTATATCTTATGGGAAAAACTTCAGTGAAATATTGTTTCCCATATAAACCAGCTAGTACTACATGACTGAACCTTGGTGCCCACTATTCCTGCCACACGCAGGTGGGACGAGACAGAAGATCAGCTCAGTGTGGACAACATGGGGCAAATAGGCTGTTTCTATGCTGTAGTACTCTATAACTCAATGAATAAAAATATTTTATATCAGTATTAATAATGGCTACACAGTCATATAAATTTGATACAACAGGTGCAGATTATCATTTCTATCATTGATGGACTTTGTAGAAATTTAAGAGATTATTGCAATCTCCTAACCCATGATATAAATAATGGAAAGAATTAATAAGCAACACACACAAAATGCTGGAGAGCTCAGCAGGCCAGGCAGCATTTACCAAAAAGAGTACAGTCGACGAATCGGGCCGAGACCCCTCATCAGGACCGGAGGAAAACAGATAATGGGTCAGAGGTAGAAGATGGGGGAGGGAGGGGTGTAGGAAGAAACACAAGGTGGTAGGTGAAACTGGGAGGGGGGAGGGGTGAAATGAAGAGCTGAGAAGTTGATTGGTGAAAGAGATACAGGGCCGGAGAAGGGGGAGTCTAATAGGAGAGGACAGAAGGCCATGAAAGAAAGAAAAAGGGGGAGGAGCACCAGGGGAAGGCAACGGGCAGGCAAGGACATGAGGTGAGAGAGGGAAAAGGGGATGGAGAATAAAGAAGTGGGGGGGGGCCTAACCGGAAGATTGATAAATCAAAATTCTTTCCATCAGGTTGGAGGCTATCCAGACAGAATATAAGTTGTTGCTCCCCCAACTTGAGTGTAGCCTCATCACAACAGTCGAAGAGGCCGTGGATTGAAATGTTGGAATGGGAATGAGAAGAGGGATTAAAATGTGTGGCCACTGGGAGATTTCACTTTTTCTGCCGAGCACCTATACTCCATCCACTAGAAAAAAAATGGGTTTTCACTAATAAAGTTGATAATTCAGGTGACATTATACAGCAAGAGACAAAGTTTACTTGGCAATTGCTTGGTTGAACCTGCAGCAGAGATAACCTCACTTAGAAAAGTTGTATAGAATTATGAATTCAAGAATGAAGAGGCTATTGCCTTTCTGATTTGGCATGTGAATCAGGGATGGACATGTTAAGTGAGCAGTGGTGGGAGATTCAGAGGCAGAAGGCTAAGCTCCAATAATATAGTCTAGCGTGATTGATCGGCACTTCTACACTGCTGCTAGTCACTGTAAACTTGAAAGGATAATCAGCCTGATTAATCTGCATTTGGTTGCATTGCAGCTTCATTAAATTGAAGTTAAGTCACATCTTGAGTATATAATTGCCCCACTAGAGGAAGGATCTGAAGGTGCGGAGAGGGTGCACAGGAGGTTCACCAGGGTACTGCCTGGATTAAAGGGCCTGTGCTATAAGAAGAGGTTGGGTAGTTTTCCCTGGATCATTAAAGGCTGCAGGGAGACCTAACACATATCGTACAAAGCTAGTAGTTTTAAAAGATTCAAAAGTTCTAAGTATATCTGTTATCCAAGTACATATGCAGTATACAACCCTGAGATTCAACTTCCCCACACAAAACAAAGAAAAGCAGAGGAACCCGTTCAAAGAAAAACATCAGCTGACACCCCACACAAAGAAATTGCATAAACAGCAACAAAAGATGAGTGAAAAACATAGAATACAAAACACAGAATCAAGAGTCCATGCATATTCAGTTCAGTTCGGTGTTGGCTATCTGCAGCCTGACCTGATTCAAAATTGCCCCAAGTAGCAACAAAAAAAGGAGTGACCAGAAATCAGAAGCACATCACAATGTGAACTACAGAGTCTAATCCACAAGCCACATTGATTAAACCCTTTACAGCAGAGTCGTAATGTCCAGTTCCAATGCATGCCCATTTAAGGTGTGAGGGGGTAAATTCAAAGGAAGTGTGCAGGGCAGGTTTTTTTTACACAGAGGGTGGTGAGTTACTGGTGTAGAGGCAAATATGCAGAGGTGTTTAACAGGTTCTTAGCTAAGCAGAAACATTGTGTAGGGATAGAGACATTGTGCAGGCAAAAGAGATTACTTTAGATTAGGCATTTAGTTGCTGGATGAATTAGTATAGTGCTAAGTCATGGGCCAGTGGTGTACTGTTGTTGTGCTGAAATGTACTGCTTTATGTTCTATGAATGTTGTCTAGGATATCATGGTGGGCTTCCACAAGTTTCTGTGGGATTCCCTGCATCCCGTAGACCCAGCAGATGCAGAGTCAATTGAAAATCTCAATGTCACCTCCAAGAGGAAATGCACAAATTCACTTATCAGGCATGGGTACGTCCACCCCTGTGTTGAAGTGGGGCTTGAACCAATGAACTCCTGGACCACAGTGTGCTCCTGCTTCTGTCAAGTTGATCCAAACGTGACAACACAGCAGAGCAGAATGAGAAGGATGCCAAATAGGAAGAGTTTTAGTTATTTCACCTGCAGGGTCATTGTGAGTCAACAATTGGATGCCGTTTTCACTGGTGAATGCAGTCAGTTCAGGTGGTATTACACAGCAAGAAGCAAGGTTGACTTGGCAACTGCTTGGTTGGACCTGCTGCAGAGATAACCTTGGTTAGAACAGTTGTAAAAGACAGCTGGCAACAGTGAGATTCACACTTGCTTTTTTTCCCATTCATTTCAATTCTCTTCCCAGTTTTTCACCTACCCTTCTGCTAACATGGTCAGCATGGGAATAATGGGCCAAATAGTCTGCTTCTCCGCTGTATGACTCTGAACTATCAGTTGGTGGAAATTCTAACTATCTGGTACGTGGTCCAAGTGGCCACTCTTTAGCTGACAAGCTTTCCACTGTAAAGGCCATCCGGTCAGACCAGACCATGGATGTAGACCAAAACTTATCCACATCTCCAGCCAATTTCAGGCACATGTTGACAATAAGACCATAAAGCCATAAGAAATAGGAGCAACATTAGGCCATTGACCCATAGAGCCTGCTCTGTTATTCCATCATGGCTGATTTATTTTCCCACTCAACCCCATTCTCCTGCCTTTGACTCATAACCTTTGATGCTCTGACAAATCAAGAATCTATTAGCCTCCATTTCAAATATATCCAGTGACTTGTCCTCCACAGGCATCTGTGGCGATGAATTCCACAGATTCACCACCATCTGGTTAAAGAAATTCCTTCTCATCTCTGGTCAAAATGGACAGCCCTCTATTCTGAAGCTGACTCCTCCACTCTAGGAAACATCCTCTCTACGTCCAGTCTACCTGGGCCTTTCCATATGTGATAGGTTTCAATGCAATCCCCCCCCCCCCATTCCTCTAAACTCTCGTGAGTACATGCTCAGAGCTGTAAGAAGTTCCTTATATGATAACTCTTTCATTCATGTAATCATTCTCGTAAACCTCTCCTGGACCCTCTCCAATGTGTGCACATTGGAGTGTATAAGATGATGAGAGGCATTGATCATGGGGATAGTCAGAGGCTTCTCCCTGGGGCTGAAATGGTTGCCACAAGAGGGCACAGGTTTAAGGTGCTGAGGGGTAGGTACAGAGGAAATATCAAGGGTAAGTTTTTTTACGCAAAGAGTGGTGAGTGCATGGAATGGGCTGCCGACAGCAGTGTTAGAGGCGGAAACGATAGGGTCTTTTAAGCGACTTTTAGATAGGTAAAAATAGAGGGCTATGGGTAAGCCTAGTAATTTCTAAGGTAGGGACATGTTTGCCATAACTTTGTGGGCTGAAGGGCCTGTATTGTGCTGTAGGTTTTCTATGTTTCTATGTTTTTTCTTACATAAGGGGCACAGAACTGCTCACAATACTCCAAGTGTGGTCTGAGCAATGCTTTGTAAAGCCTCATCATCACATCCTTGTAGTGTGAGCTCTCTGCAGCTTTACTGGAAGATAGTTTGTCTGACCCATCAATTAACCCTTGAGATTTACATCTTCATGGTTTCCTTCCTGATCCTGCATTCTTTTCATTTTATGTCAGCAATTCAAAGGGGAATTTGAAAACTCCTACAAGTACTGATCTGATAAAAGACAACTTTAAAACTCCTGCAAGCTCTATGTAATTTGGCACATAGGTGAATGTCAGCTGTCTTCTTAACATGGCTGGGGAACCAGTAACTTAGAGGGCATAGGTTTAAAATGGGGGTAGAGAAATTTGGTTATCAGCCCGAGAGTCAACATTTTCACTCAGAGGATGGTAAGTACGTGGAATGAACAGCCAGACTAAGTGGACAAGACACATCTATTAAGTACAGTTTAAAAGCTGTTAGATACATGGATAGGAAGATTTAGAGGGACAAAGATGAGCTAATGGGACCAGCTGAGATGGAATTCTTGGCTGACATGGAAGAGTTGGGCTGAAGAGCATATCCTGTGTTGTTTGACTCTGTGACTCCACCATCTATGTTTCAGCCATTTTCCCCACATTTGCAATCTCTCATATCATCCTATACCTGCCCTGACCTTCGCCATATGTCGAAGAAAGGGATTAAGCTTGAGGACGGTGGGGGGGGGGGGGGGGCGGGGGGAGGTGGTGATGGGGTGTTAGAATCGTGAGGAGAGCATGATTTAAAAAAACAGAATGGGTCTACCTCTTTGTACAGTAGATCAGTAAGGTCCCCTGATTGTGTAGGTGCAATCATTTGAATCATTTGAGAGGCAATGTGAGACATTTGAGTGGATTGTTTGGTCCTCTGAGCAATGAGGAACCAATTGTATTGTGCTAATGTTTAAATTCCGGAAACAAAGTCTGGAGACCGGTTAACCTAGTGTGATTAGATTTACTGTATAAATTGGAAATGTAACTTCGCATTTGGGAGACGTGCGAATTAGCTCCCCGTGAATTCACAAAATGAAGGTGGTAACTAGCTTTGAGGTCTTTGTCTACTTTGTGTTTAATCTATACTAAATTCTCTAGCCCCATACATGAACAAAACTGGTCCCCAAAGGCAGCCATGCTTCATTTGCCTCGGTCTGCAACCTTTCTCCTATAAATCTTTGCCTTTGCCTCCTGGTAGGGTGCTTCTTAAACCCACCTCACTGACCAAGACTCATTTGATAACGTACACCCATGGAAAATGTTTGCCAACATAACGATGGAAGCTATAGTTGCTTTGTATGTGCAGATTTGCTTGGGGGTGTTTTTATCACAGGATCATTGCATTGTACAGCACAAGAATAATCTCTTACAAACTATCCCATCCATGCAGGCATGATATTGTTCCCATTTACCCGCATTTTGTCCACATACCCCTACATTTCGATCTAAATTCCTTTCAAAAACTGTAATTGTCTCTTCCTCAATCATCTGCGTTGAGAATTTGATTCAGGCATTTACCATCCTCCATGTGTAAACTTACCCATCAGATCTCATTTATGTTGCTCCTCTCCATATTAAACCTGTGCCCCAGTTCTAGACTCACCCGCCCTGCGTAAAAGATTCTACCTACCCTATCTATCCCCCTCATAATCTTATAAGCCTCATAAAGTCACCCCTCAGACTCCAATGAATATCAACCCAACATAAACAATCTCTAGCCCACCATTCCTGATGAATCTCTTCTGTACTGTGTTGCTAACACATCCTTTCTGTGGTGTGGCAAACAGAACTGTGAATAATGCTCCTAGATTCAGGTTACAACTGCAACATGTGGTCACACCTCTTATACTCCATGCCTTGGCCTACGAAGGCAAGAGTACCAAATGGCATTTTTACTGCATTGTCTACACACGTCATCATTATGAAGAACAATGAAATTGCTCTCCAAGGCCTCTCTTTAATTAAATGCTCCGACGGACTCTGCCATTTACAGCACATGTCCTAGTGGAATTTCCCCTCCCAAAGTATCTCAGATATCTGTACTAAATTCCATCTGCCAATGCTCCACCTAACCTTCCCTCTGATCTATGACCCACTGTATCCTCAAACAACCTTCTTTAGTATCTATAATTCCACTGATCATTGTGTCATCTACAACCTTACTGCCACCCCTACATGCTTATCAACTCATTCACCACACCTCTCTCCCTCCTATAACCCAGCCAATTATGGGTTTATGGCTCTTTTTTCATGAAGAACCTTCTCCCCCATTCATACTGAAATCGCTTACCGCTTATTCTGAATGTGTTGACTAGGGGCTTAATCTTGAAATGTTAACTCTGTCTCTCTCCACAGATGCTGGTTGACCTGCTGAGTATTTCCAGCATTTTTCTTTGCTTTTTGTTTCTGAAACTGTTCCTCCTGCTCTAGACCCCTCAGTTGATGGAATGATTTTTCCTGTCAAGTGCTTTAAGAAATGTCTAAGCTTTGATGAGATCTTCTTATTCTTCCAAACTAGAATGGGACCTAAACACATGAACTGTAATGATACAGGAATATAGCCTAATTGGAATAAGATTTGGTTTATTATGATTACATGTATCAAGATTCAGTGAAAAAAATTGTCTTGCACACTCTTCCTACAGATCAACTCATTACATAGTGCATTGAGGTAGAACAAAGTAAAATTATAACAATGGAGAATATAAAGTGTCAAAGCTACAGAGAAAGTGTGGAGGAGGTAGACAAAAAGGTCCAAGATTATAATAAGGTTGATCATGAGGTCAAGAGTCCATCTTATTGTATGAGGGACCATCATAGAAATGGTCTCTCATGCTTCTGAGTACTGGGAAGTGGACATTCTTGGCATTGATTAGAAGAAGGTGAAGTCCCAGCTACGATATGAGGTGGCTTGTACTGACAAGCTCAGCAATTATTGTGCATCACTAGTGTAGCAGAACATAGAACATAGAGCGAAGAATTCAGGACACAGAACATAGAAGAGTACAGAACAGGACAGGCCCTTCACTAGATAATGATTGATTGGCGAGGATGTGGACTTGTTTTGAGGGACTTTAAGGTGTTTCTAGATTCTGTTTACTCTTTTTATTGCTGTTTTTGAGCAGTTTGATCGGGGTGATCAGTTTGGACTGGGGCACCAGCGAAGATTGGTTCTGCGTGCAGCCTGCAGTGGGCTAGCAACACAGTGCTGAATTGAACTGAATACCGCTGGACTCCTGATTTGATGTTTGCTACTCTGTGTGTTGTCCCCTTGCTTTTTGCACATTGTGTTTGATGTTTTCAAAATGGGTTCCATGGTGTTTCGTTGTTTCATGGCTGGCTGCGGCAGGATGGATCTCAGAGTTGTATTCTGTATATATGTACTTTGAATCTTTGAATGCTGTGGTGAAATAGTTATACTAGTAATTAAACATCTAACTAAACAAATCCTTTCTACCTACACATGAGTGATATCCCTCCATTCTCTGCCATTCTTGTGCCTATCTAAGAGCCTCTTAAACCCTTGTCATGCTGGCCTTCATGGCTACCCCTGGCAGGACACCTGGGATCTGGTTTGCTTGGGCATCATCCTGGGTAGGGAGGGAACTGGGAATCACGAGCCTCATGAGGGCACTCAGCACAGAAGCACTGGTGGTTCAAGTACTCCTCTTGGTACATCGTAAGTGTTGTAAGTGTCTGTACTCCTCCTCCCTGAGTGCAGCCTCACTGAAGGAATGCGTCAGGAGCTCAGCCCCTCTTTCACATAAAGGGCCTCTACAGCCTGGACTTTATATAGGCATCCATTAGACCCATGAGACTATGGATTTGCGCCTTGGAAGGTTTCCAGGGCGCAGGCCAGGGCAGGGTTGTTTGAGAGACCGGCAGTTGCCCAAGCTGCAAGCCTTCCCCTCTCCACGCCACCAATGTTGTCCAAGGGAAGGGCACTAGGACCCAAGCAGCTTGGCACCGGTGACATCACAGAGCAATGTGTGGTTAAGTACCTTGCTCAAGCCTCAGCTGAGGCTCGAACAAATGACTTTCAGATCACTAGACCGATGCCTTATCCACTAGACCACGCGCCAATACAGCCTGGACGAGCAGCCTTCAAAAGAGCAGTCTCTTATAGATGTAATGAAAGTCAAAATTGAGCTTATTGCCATAAGCACAATAATATGCGTGCACTAGTGGAATGAAACACTTGCAACAGTATCATAGAACCACAGCATCAGATAAGCAACATTTACAGTACAAGAAAAAACATAAACATCAGTTATACACAATTTATATGAGAAAGAACACAATTAGAATTTATAAAAAAGGAAACAAGGTCTATTTTAGTGTCATGTGATCATAGTGTTGCCATAATGTGGTAGAGATTAGAGTTTATGATGGTTGGTTCATGAACTGAGTGGTTGAAAGGAAGTACCTAATCCTCAACCTGGGACTTCAGGGTTCTGTGTCAGCCTTAAAGCAACAGTAATTCTAAAACAGCAGATACTGCCACAGATTATCACTAAATGAATGATCAAATGAATGGCAGCTAAAATGTTATTGGCGTACCTGGCCAGACCAGGTAAGGATGAAAATTTCCTTCCCCCAGGTCATCAGTGCACTTTGGCATGATTGATACTACTTTTTTATATCTATTCTAATCTTACTTGATTACTAAGTGTCCAGAGTTGCTATTCAAACTTCTGATAACAGATTAATGTTCAAGAATTCTAGGCACATAGTAAGAACTTTATCCACCACACTGTGGCAGATTGGAACTGGTTTATTATCATGACATGCATCAAGACAGAGTGAAATGTTTTTTCCGTGCATCAAGTTAGTAACAACGAAAACAGAATGAAGAACATAGTGGTTCAGTTACAGAGAAACTACTGTGCAGGGAGTCAGATAAGAACCACAATGAGGTAGTTTGGGAAATCAAGGATTTATCTTCAGTGTACGAGCATTCAAGAATCAGAATCAAAATCAGGTTTGTTATCACTCACACGTGAAATTTGTGTTTTTTTTTGCAGCAGTACAGTGCAGGACATAAAAACTGCTATCAGTTATGATAGAGAGATAGATAGATAGATAAATAGATCATGAATCTGATAAAAGCTGGACGCAAGCTGTCCTGGAGCCTAGTGGGACATGTTCTCAAGTCTTTGTATCTTCTGCCCAATGGGAGAAGGGAGAAGAAAGAATGAATGAGATGGGAAGGGACATGTAGTGTTAGGAAACATGTTTCCCTGTGTGTGGAAGTGTGGTGTCAACAATTGAGCAAGGTAAGAAGGAGAATTTGGGGATTCTCACCTGTACATTTAGGCAAAATGTCTCCAGCATCTGCTTGTCCATGTCCGACACTCCGATTGATGTGACCATCTGCTCTTGGACCAGGGACTCCAGCTCCTCCCAAGGGGGCAGCAAGTCTTCCAGGGAGTGGCATTTCCCTCCTGGCAGTTGTGGCAGAGCCAGGATTACAGAATCTAGTTGAGACACTCCCAGCTGTAAGCAGGCTGTGATTGAAGGGAGAAGCATGTCAATTCATCCTCTACTCTCTCCGTTCTGATCTGAAGGAGGATGAATTAGTTGGACTTCAGGTATCGATTTGAAAATTCTCAGCCATGGATTCACCCCTCCCTGGTTATCCCACTTCCTCATTCTGGCTTTCTAAGCAGATATCTGCTTTCTGCAGAACTTACTGCGTGTTCCTCCCCCTATGGAGCTGTTCAACTTTGTATTCCAGCACAATAATGGAGATACAAGAGACTGCAGATTTGAAATATTGAGTGAAATGTGAGGTGATGGAGGAACTCAGCAGATCAGAGAGCATCTGAGAAGGCAGTAGACAGTCGACGTTTCAGATTAATACCGGACTGAAAGTTAAACATGCAATAGCCAGTATAAAGAGATAGAGGAAAGGAGTGGCACAAGACTGCTGGTGAGAGGTGATAGCGAGGTGGTGGGCAGATGGAGGAGGGGTGAGTGGGTCCCGAATTGTATGGATAGCTTCACTCACCTCAAATGTGAACTGATTCGGCAATCTACAAACTCACTTTCAAGGAGTCTACAAATCATTTTAGAACATAGAAACATAGAAAACCTACAGCACAATACAGGCCCTTCAGCCTACAAAGCTGTGCCAAACATGTCCTTACCTTAGAAATTACCTAGGGTTACCCATAGACCTTTATTTTTCTATGCTCCATGTATCTATCCAGGAGTCTCTTAAAAGACCCTATTGTATCCACCTCCACCACCATCACTGGCAGCCCATTCCACACAATCACCACTCTCTGCGTAAAAAACTTACCCTTGAAATCTCCTCTGTACCTACTTCCTAGCATCTTAAAACTGTGCCCTCTCATGATAGCCATTTCAGCCCTGGGAAAAAGCCTCTGACTATCCATATGGTCAATGCCTCTCATCATCTTTGACACCTCTATCAGGTCATCTCTCATCCTCCGTTACTCCAAGGAAAAACGGCTGAGTTCACTCAACCTATTCTCATAAGGCATGCTCCCCAATCCAGGCAACATCCTTGTAAATCTCCTCTGCACCCTTTCTATAGTCTCCATGTCCTTCCTGTAGTGAGGTGAGCAGAACTGAGCACAGTACTCCAAGTGGGGTCTGACCAGGGTCCTATATAGCTGCAACATTACCTCTCAGCTCTTAAACTCAATCCCACGATTGATGAAGGCCAATGCACTGTATGCCTTATTAACAACAGAGTTATTTTCTCAGTGGTATTCTTTTGATTTGCACAATTTTTCTTCTTTATCATATTGGTAATTTGCCAGTCTTCATATTTTATTATTTCATTGAGATACAGCACAGAATTAACCCTTCTGACCTTCAAGCCCTGGCACTCAGCAATCCACTGATTTTAATCCTAGCCTATTCGCAGGACTATTTACAATGACCAATTAACCCACCAGTCAGACTGTGGGAGGAAACCGGAGCACCCGCAGGAAACTCATGAAGTCACGGGGAGAATGCACAAACTCTTTACAGGTAGTGAGGGAATTGAACCTGGTTCGCCTGTACTGTAAAGCATTGTGCTAACCACTACACTACCGGTTATGTATAGCTTTTTACAAATTCTATTGCATTTCTTTATTTTTTGTAAATGCCTGCAGGAAAATGAATCTCAAACTAGTGCTGTATGTGGTAATGTATTCTATATGAACCTTGACAGTAAATTTACTTTGACTTAACCTTGATAGTGACAGAGGCTGGGGAGAGGTGAAATGTGGAGACGACAAAGGGCTGTCGATGATGAAATCAAATAGAAGAGAAAGATGGAGCATGGATTGAAAGGAGAGAGGTGGGGAGAACAGATGGGATCAGTGGGAGGAGCGTGTCAGTGATGGACAGATGGAGTGTGTGGAGGAGTGGAAGGAAACAAGTGGATAAAATCTCTGGCAGTGAATTGAACTATAATGTACATGGAGAATTGTCTAATTGAAAGACAAGGAGCTCAGTGGCACAGTCAGTAGAGCTGCCGTCTCATGACTCCAGTGACGTGTCTTCAGTTTTGAGCTCTGGAGCTGTCAGTGTGAAGTTTTCTCCATGACCACCCCATGTTCCCGCTTCCTCCCACTGGGTTGGTAGGTTAATGAGCTGCTATAAATCGTGCCTGGATTGTAGGTGAGAGGCAGAATCTGGGAACGTCGGGCATAATCGATGGGATTCGTGCAGCTTTAGGGTCAATGGTTATGGACAGCAGATCAAGGAGATGAACCTGTGCTTAGCTTTGAACATCCACTGTAAACTAAGCCTGGTGTGGATGGGGGCAAGGGAATCAGGGGACAGTTGTGGGCCATTGAGGGAGAGAATACATCTCAGAGGGATGCAGGGGAATAGGACAAAAGATGAATTCCAACAGTCCAAAGATGTACGGATTAATGGATTAATTAGTCACATGGATGTAATTGGGTGACGTGGTCTTGTTGTGCTGGAAAGGGCCTTCACTGAAGCAAGAAGAGAGCATGTCCTGGGTAGTGCGGTCTCTGTAGACGGATACTGATTTCCTGCAACAGTGATCTGTGCAGATGCGCTCAGTGGTGGGCAGGGCTTCACCTGTGGACTATGCCATATCCACTATGTTTAAGGGCCATCGATGTTTCTATATCAGGCTGTGATGCGCTCAGTCAATATACTCTCCACCACAAATCTACAGAAGTTTATTTTGAACGTCATGCTGAATCTTCACAAATTTCTAAGGAAGTATGTGCTGGCACAAGGACAGAACCTCTAAAATGATGACACCAAGGAATTTAAAGTTGCCGACCTTCTCCACCTCTGATCCTCCGATGTGGGCTGGCTCACGGACCTCCAGTTTCCTCTTCCTGACGTCAGTAATCAGCTCATAGGTCTTGCTGGCATTGTTGTGACTCCACTCTGCCAGATATTCAATCTCCGTCCTATATGCCGCTTTGTCACCATCTTTGATTCAGCCTTTGACTGTGGTGTCATCAGCAGATATGGCATTGGATCTCTGCTTAGCCTCACGGTTATAAGTATTAAGTGAGTAAATCAGGGGTCTAAGCTCACAGCCTTGTGGTGCACTGGTGCTGATGGTGATTGTGGAGGAGCTGCTGTTGCCAATCCTAACTGACTGAGGCTTGCAAGTGAAGATATTGAGGATCCAACTGCACAAGGAGGTCTTGAAACTTATTGAGTAGTTTTGAGGGAATGATGGCATTGAAAGCCAAGCTGTAGTTGATAAAGTGCATCCAGATGTCCACATGCTGCAGGGTTGAGTGAGATGGCATCTGCTGTGGACCTGATGATCCATTAGGTGATTGAAGAGGATCCAAGTTGCTTCTTCATCACCACCCTCTCAAAGCACTCATCGCAGTGGATGTAAGTGCTGCAGAATGATAGTTGTTGAGGCAGGTTACCCTATTCTTCTTAGGCACTGGCAAGATTGAAGCCTGCTTGAAGCAAATGGGTGCCTCAGGCTGCCAGAGTTAGAGGTTAAAGGTATCGGTAAACCTCACCCTCCAGCTGATCAGCACAGGTCTTTAGAAATCGGCTAGATCCCTGTTTGGGCCGGATGCTTTCCAAGCTTTCACCATGCTGAAGGACGCTTTCACTTTGGCCTCAGGGACTGAAATCGCAGTGTCATGAGGGCCGTGGGTGTTTGTGAAGGATCCTCCAAGTTTTGATCATCAAAACATGCACAGAGTTCATCTGGGAGCAAAATCTTGTCACCTGTGTCGCCTAGTTTCGCTGTAAGAGATGATAGGTTCAAGCCCTGACTCAGCTGTCGAGCAGCCGTAAGTGATTGAAGTTTGAATCTTTGTGAAGTGAAGTAGGCTGGGGTGCAGGAACAACCAGGCATGTGGGGCCAAACAGCTTACTCCTACTTCTGACTATAGTTCTGAGGATTTGGCGCATGGCCACAGAGGGGTGATGATGTGGGACAAATGTAGGAATGGATGAGGGCACAGCTACAAGAGTAAATGTGCACAGAAAGCTCCCACAAACATGCCAAGCCCCCACAAATCTGTCTTCAGCCATACTGGAAGCTGGGCCAGGGCAGCATGGTGCCAGAGGAGCGAGTCTGCGGCCTTGACCCCGACCTCGAGTGCTGTTTGGGTTTCACTTGCTTCCCCTCTGTCACGGATGAGCCGGCAGATTCATTGGCTGTGGTAAATTGTCCTTTCAGTATGCAGCCGGCAAAAAGAAACACCCAAAGGAGTCGGTAGGAATATGAGAGAGTGAATAGTTAGGAGGGATACAAGGAGAAGGAGAGTGGAATGACAGAATTGCTCCATGGGAGCAGGCATGGATCTGGCAGGCTAAAAAATCTGTGTTGGAAAGATTTACAAAAGTGTAAACACACAGTCTGTTGTGAAATGGAGTTAACAATGGCCAGGAATCGATCTCAGGTTAATGTAAAACCAAGCTACTAGTGGAGTTCACTGTCACAACAGGGGAGCACACTCTTGAATGAAGAAAGGCTGTTTTAACCCCAAGTTCTCCACAGGCGGGGTCACAAGGCCACAAGCTCTTCAGTATCTTTAGCAGGAAACAAGGCTCCATGGTGTCCAATTGCCTGCTTCAAATCTTACCAAGCTTACAATGCAGCAGAAAATCTTTCAGCCCATCGTCTCCATCTGCCCCAGTCAACAGCCACCCATCTGAGTCTCAGCTTCAAGGACCAGCTCTGTATGGCACAACAGTCTCAGTGTAATTCATTGCCATAGAGTACAGTAGAGAAACAGGCCCTTCAGCCCATCTAGTCTATGCTGAAGCCATTTAAATTGTAATTCCCCTGGTATTAGGAGTCCCAATCCATTCAACAATAAGATTTACTTGTTCTTCTCCTGGAGTGTCAAAGTTGGTCCCACCTACCTTCAGTTGCAGCCTCTTTGATGATTCCAGGTTCATATCTGTAG
Organism: Hypanus sabinus; assembly: GCF_030144855.1. Lineage (NCBI taxonomy): Eukaryota > Metazoa > Chordata > Chondrichthyes > Myliobatiformes > Dasyatidae > Hypanus > Hypanus sabinus. Next base: position 87,023,232 of record NC_082721.1, read on the forward strand.
ATGAATAGTTTGGCTGAAAAACACAAGAAGGTCAGTGGTTATTCATACAAACAAGCTCTACTGCCATAAGTTCTCCAAACCCTTATCTCACACCTGAGAAATGAGATGAACAAAATACTTCTTCTTTTGGCCATATTGAAAACAATGGGCTGAATGGACTCTCTTCCATCATGGATTTCAATGATTCCAATATCCCTCAGGACCTTCCAGGTCCATCATTGATGGTCTTGTTACTAAACTTAGAGATTTGGGGACCTGTTTAAAAGGTAAGGCAAGGCAATTTAATACAAAGATGGAGGAGTTTTTAGCTCCCCCCGCCCCGCCCGAAGGTTTGAAGTCTTTCTGAAAGAATGGTGGTCATGGTTTTTCAATATGTTTAAGGCAAAGGTAAATGGTGGATGGTTGTTGGGAAATGGGAATAATCTATTAAGGTAGCACAGCGATTAGTTCTAAACACGAGATTCTGTAGAACCAGAGTAACACACACAAAATGCTGGAGGAACACAGTAGGTCAGGCAATGTCTCTAGAAAGGAATAAACTGTTGATGTTTCAGGCTGAGGCACTTCATCAGGACTAGAAAGAAAGGGAGAAGGAACCAGAATAAGAAGCTGGGGGCATGGGAAGGAGTACAAGCTGGAAGATGATAGGTAAAAGAACCCTTAGGTAGGCAGATGGATAATAGAAAGATGGAGGACTATAAAGGAGGCGAGGGGATTGTTAGATTGATTTTAGAGTAGATTAAAGAGTTGGTACAAAATGGCTGGAAGACGGGTCTGTACTGTGCGATAATGTTCTATGATCTAACCTCCACCAGCCAGGCAAGCATTTAAATTATACAGAAGAAACTAGACAGATATTAAGAGATCACTATTCCCCGGTATGGGGTAGTCACTATATCGTACACAAATACTAAGGGATCACTGAACCCTGGTATGGGGTAGTCACTATATTTTACACAGATACTCAGGGATCACCAACTCCCGGTGTAGTTGCAATGATGTAAGGTAACGAGTTCCTGCACTGATTAATGTAATTCTGGGATCAGCTTGGCTTCCCTGCACAAGTCCAATTAAAAGTTATTTTAGTGAGTAAATTTCAGAACAGATATCTTCGAGCTTCCATTCTAATGTATTTGTTTAAAACCACAATTAGGATACAGTAACCAGATACCCAAACATACAGCATTCTCCATACTGAACCTTAATTGGTGATAATTATTCAAATCATAGCTTTAACCAATGTTGCTCTGCCACCCGACTGCCCCCCCCCCCACCCCTAGTTGAATAGTGTTGGCCATAGAGTCTTTGAAAACTACACCACACAAATAGGCCCTTCGGCCTATCTAGTCCATGCTGAACAATTTAAACTGCCTAGTCCCATCAATTTGCTCCTTGAACATAGCCCTCCATATCGTATAACCATATAACAAATATAACAATTACAGCACGGAAACAGACCATCTTGGCCCTTCTAGTCCGTGCTGAACGCTTACTCTCACCTAGTCTCACTGGCCCGCACTCAGCCCATAACCCTCCATTCCTTTCCTGTCCATATACCTATCCAATTTTACCTTAAATGAGAATACTGAAGCTGCCTCTACCACTTCTACTGGAAGCTCTTTCCACACAGCTACCACTCTCTGAGTAAAGAAATTCCCCCTCGTGATACCCTTCTTTTGCCCCCTAACTCTCAACTCACGTCCTCTTGTTTGAATCTCCCCTACTCTCAACGGAGAAAGCCTATCCATGTCAACTCTATCTAACCCCCTCATAATTTTAAATACCTCTATCAAGTCACCCTTCAACCTTCTACACTCCAAAGAATAAAGACCTAACTTGTTCAACATTTCCTTGTAACTTAGGTGCTGAAACCCAGGTAACATTCTAGTAAATCTTCTCTGTACTCTCTCTATTTTGTGGATATCTTTCCTATAATTCGGTGACCAGAACTGTACACAATACTCCAAATTCGGCCTTACCAATGCCTTGTACAATTTTAACATTACATCCCAACTCCTATACTCAATGCTCTGATTTATAAAGGCCAACATACCAAAAGCTTTCTTCACCACCCTATCCACAATGAGATTCCACCTTCAGGGAACTATGCACCATTATTCCTAGATCACTCTGTTCTACTGCATTCTTCAGTGCCCTACCATTTACTATTTGTGTACCTATCCAAATCTCTCTTACTTGTTGAAATCAAAATCATACTTGAATTACAATCGAATGCACTGGCAGCTCATTCCAAACTCTCACCGTCCTCTGAATGGTGATGAACTCTTTATGACTGGATGGAAAGGACTCTCTCTGAACCAATGCTAGGAAGATCTATCATAAACTACAAGCAGTCAGAAGAACTCTGCCCAGATCTCATAAATCCACCAAGAACTCCTTGTCAGAGAGATCTACCTGTTATTTTGATGTCTTCTCTCTCTTCAGGTCTAATCTTCTCATGATCCTGCGTGAGGTTGCAAACAAGATGTTCTGCTAGTCTCTGGCAAAATTAACAAGAGAAATGACATGATGTTAAATATTAAAGGGAAGAGCAACTTCATTAGTTGAGGGTTCTACAGAGTCTAATTGCTCATGGGGTCAATGCTGACAAAGCCTACATTGACCGTCCATCCCTCATTGCCCTGGGGAAGGCGATGTTGATCAGACTTCTGGAACCAAAGCAGTCCGTTTAGTGAAGGTGCCTCCAAAGTGCTGCTCCAGGATTTAATATAATGATGTCAAAATAACAACCAGAGCAGAAACAGTGAAGGAGGACATTCAGCCCATCTAGTCTGCCTCTAGTTCTTGGGAGAGACAGCCTGCCAGTCCCATTGTCCAGATTTTCTCTGAAACTTTCCAAATCAAGTTGAAGCCTCTGCATCCATTGGCCAGCACGTAATTTTCCAAATCTTCTGCCATCACCAGTAGGATCCCACACCAAGCAAATCACCCTCCCTCCCACCCATTTTCTGCTTTCTTCAGGGATCACTCCCTACATGACTCCATTGTGCATTCGTCCCTTCCCACATCCCTCTCCTGACACTTATCCTTGCGGAACAAGTGCTCCACTTACCCCTATACCTACCCCCTCACTACAATCCAGGTACCCAAACAGTCCTTCTAAGTGAGGCGACACTCTACCTGTGAGTCTCCTGGGGTCATCTACTCTGTCCGGTGCTCCTGGAGTGGTCTCTTGTATATCGCTGAGACCGCTTCACTAAGCACCTACATTCCATCCACCTGAGAAAACGGGATCTCCCAGTGGCCACACATTTTCATTCCACTTACCATTGCCATTCTGATATGTCAGTCCATGGCCTCTATAGTCGCAGTGAGGCCACCCTCAGGTTGGAGGAGCAACACCTTTATCCTGTTTGGGTAGCCTCCAACCTGATGGCATGAACATCGATTTCTCAAACTTCCGGTAATGTTTCCCACCCCCCGCTTCATCATTCCCCATTCCCTTTCCCTCTCTCACTTTATCTCCTTACCTGCCCATCTCCTTCAGGTGCTCCTCCCCCTTTTCTTTCACCCATGGCCTTCTGTCCTCTCCTTTCATATTCCCCCCTTCTCCAGCCCTGTATCTCTTTCAGCAATCAACTTCCCAGCTCTGTGCTTCACCATATCCTCCTCCCAGTTTCACCTATCACCCAGTGTTTCTATCTCCCCTTCCCCCACCTTCTAACACTGTCACCTCACAAACACTGACAACCAGCTCCATAGCCAAGAAAGCCCAGCAGCGTCTCTACTTTCTGCAAAGGCTGAGGAAAGTCCATCTCCCCCCCCCCCCCCCCATCCTCATCACATTCTACAGGGGTTGTATCGAGAGCATCCCGAGCGGCTGCATCACTGCCTGGTTCGGAAATTGCACCATCTTGGATCGCAAGACCCTGCAGCGGATAGTGAGGTCAGCTGAGAAGATCATCGGGGTCTCTCTTCCCACCATCACAAACATTTACACTACACGCTGCATCCGCAAAGCTAACAGCATTGTGAAGGACCCCACGCACCCCTCACACAAACTCTTCTCTCTCCTACCATCTGGCAAAAGGTACCAAAGCATTTGGGCTCTCACGACCAGACTGTGTAACAGTTTCTTCCCCCAAGCCATCAGACTCCTCAACTTCCAGAGTCTAGTCTGACACCAACCTACACATACACACACTCTCTCTCTCTCTCTCTCTCTCTCTCTCCTCTCTCTCTCTCTTTCTCTCTCTCAACTAAACACCACCACTCCCTTTGCAATTTTTGCTCAGTTATTTCTCAATTCCTGCTAAAAGATTGTTTACATTTACATTATTTATTACATATTATATTGTAATTTGCCCTTTACTGTGCCTATTTTCTTGTTTATTAATTATTGTACTGCCTTGCACTGTTTTGTGCACTTTATGTAGTCCCGTGTAGGTCTGTAGTCTAGTGTAGTTTTGTGTTGTTTCATGTAGTCTAGTGTAGTTATGTGTTGTTTCTTGTAGCACCATGGTCCTGGAGGAACGTTGATTTATTTTTACTGTGTACTGTATTAGCAGTTATGGTTGAAATGACAATAAAAGTGACTTGAACTTGAACTTGAAGAGAAAGTCTACAGATGCTGGAAATCCAAGCAACACCCATAAAATGCTGGAGGAACTCAGCACGCCAGGCAGCATCTAGGAAAAGAGTGCAGTTGAGGTTTTGGGCCGAAACCCTTCGGCAGGACTGGAAAAAAGAAGCTGAGGAGTAGATTTAAAAGGTGGAGGGAGAGGAGAGAGAGAGAGAGACAAGGTAATAGGTGAAACCTGGAGGGGGAAGGATGAGATTAAGAGTTGGGGCATAAATTGGTAAAAGAGACAGAAGGCCATGCAAGAAAGACAAGTGGGGAGGAGCACTGGAGGGAGGCGATGAGCAGGCCAGGAGATCAGACGAGATGGGGGAAAGGGGGTGGAAATGGTGAAGGAGAGGGGCATTACCAGAAGTTCGAGAAATCAACCCTCACACCATCAGGTTGGAGGTGATCCAAATGGAATATAAGGTGCTATTGCTCCAACCTAAGTGTGGCCTCATGACAACAGTGGAGGAGGCCATGGATGGACATATCGGAATGGGAATGGGAAGTGGAAATAAAATGGGTGGCCACTGGGAGATCACACATTTCTGGCAGATGGAACGTAGGTGCTTGACGAATCAGTCTCCCAGTCCACATCAGGTCTCACCGATATACAAGAGGTCGTACCAGACACAGTATAGGACCCCAACAGACACACGGATGAAGTGCTGCTTCACCTGGAAGGACTGTTTGGGGACCTGAATGGTGGTGAGGGAGGAGGTGTAGGGACAGGTGTAGCACATGTTCCGCTTGCAAGGATAAGTGCCAGGAGGGAGATCAGTGAAGAGGGACAAATGAACAAGGGAATCATTTAGGGAGTGATCCCTGCGGAAAACAGAAAACGGGTGGGGGGGGAGTGATAGATAGAGACAGTGAGATCGAGAAAGGGTAGGAAAGTGTGGGGAACTCTAACTCCTCATCTTTTTTCTCCATTCCTCCTGAAGGATCTCAGCGTGAGACATCGACTGAACTCTTTCCCATAGATGCTGTCTGGCCTGATGAGTTCCTCCGGCATTTTGTGCATGATGCTTGGATTTCCAGCATCTGCAGATTTTCTCTTGTTCAAATTTACTGTCATTCAACCACACATACATCTAGAGCTAAATGGAAGAGCATTCCTCTGGAGCCAAGGTGCAGAATACGGTGCATATAGTCACATACACAACATCTAATTACAATCTAGCACATAAAGTCACAAAATACTATTAGCATGAAGATTGACAGGTTGACGTAAAGTGTGAGGTGCATGTTTATATAAGACAATATAATGTTACTGGCAGAGTTATAATAAAACGAACAATCATATAAATAGATCATAAGACCATTCAATACAGGAACAGAATTTTGTCATGCGGTCCATTAAGGCTGCTCTGACATTCAAGCGTCTGATTTTTTTCAACCCAATTCTCCCAATTGCTCTCCATAACCTTTAGCTCCCTTACCAATCAAAAATCTATCAATCACTGCATTAACTACAGCCTCTACAGTCTTCTGTTGCAATGAATTGTGTTGATGCACCATAAGGGAAGTTCTTGTGTTGATGTTCGGAAAAAAAATGTGGAAGAAAACATTCAAAGAGGAACTCGTGTCCCATAAGAAAGCAGCGTGATCAAGGACCCACACCATCCAGAACATGCTCTCCCTCGCTGCTTCCACAGGGAAGGAGAAACAGCATCTTTGGGTCCCACACCACCAGGTTTAGGAACAGTTATTACCCCTCAACTCAGGCTCCTGAACCAGCATCAACTTCACACACCTCAACACTGAACTGATTGCACGGCCTACAGACCCACTTTCTGTCATAGTATGAACTGGCAACATCGGAACACGAGTGCAGAGGGGAGACAGGCTCTGATGCAGAGACAGTGATGAGAGTTTATTCTTAATAATTCCAAAAGAACATCGGTGACTTGGCCAAGTCACACAGCAAGAAGTAACATTCTCAAAACCAGGACCTTGCGATAATCAGGCATCACAAATAATACAAGTAACGTGTTATCTCTGAGCCTATCAAAATAAACTTAACAAGCTTGAACAGGAGGCACCAGGAGACCGGATACAAAGAGAAAAACACACTCGAGAAAAACACAAGGAATGCTAAACGATTAACGACTCTCGTTAAACAACAATTAACTAATTCAATACTGAAAACTCTCAGAGCCAAATGCTCTTCACTGCCCCAACACGCCCAAAGAGCTCATTACACTTTCAAGGTCTCTACAGCTTATGATTTCAGTACTATTGATATATTTACAGTACCCTACCTGTACATACAGTCCTCCTGGTACATTGCATAAAAATATAAAATATTCTCTTCAAATAGCTTCTAACCTGAGGTCAATAGAAACAATTTTCTGATTATTTCTGATAATAGATTACTATGCAAGTCATCTCTGTCTCCCTCTCTATATTGAACACTGACTACATTTCAAAAGTATTTAGTTGATTATAAAGCTCTTTGGAATACCCTGGATTTATGACTGTTACTATGGAAATATAATTCATTTTGATCTATTGCAGTGTACCGAAACCTCCTGCTGATTTTACCTTCGTCTGGATGAGCCAGGCTGAGCAACACTTTGAAACTTGTCCGGTGAGTGTTAATCTTATTGAATGTTGAGTACTTTGACAAGAGACAGCTTCTACTGCAAATGACATATCATTTTCCTGTTGAATAAATTACGCCCATATTGCTGGGAGTTTGGAAGAGTATCAGATTACATCTTGGAAGATATTGATCCAATCATGAGGGAGGCACAGCAGCAGATCTACTTATCTAGGAAGAGATTTCTCCTGGCCACCAAATACTCCTGCAAGTCTCGCCAATGAGCAGTTTTGGGCCCCTGATCTTAGAAAGGATGTGTGAAACTGGAGAGGGTGCAAAGGATACTCACAAAAATGATTCCAAGATTGAATGGCTTATCATATGAAGAGTGTTTGATGTCTCTGGGCCTGCATTCACTAGAATTAAGAAGAATAATGGGTCACCTCATTGAAACCTATCAAATATTGAAAGGCCCTGATAGAGTGGAAGTGGAGAGGATGTGTCCTATGATGGGAGAGTCTAAGACCAGAGGATACTGCCTCAGAATAAAGGGGTGTCCTTTTAGAATGGAACTGAGATGCAATTTCTTTAGCTAGAGAGTGGTGAATCTGTGGAAGCTGTTGCCACAGGCCACTGTGGAGGCCATATCATTGGGTATATTTAAAGCAGAAGTTGATAGATTCTTGATTAGTCAGGGCATGAAGGGATACAGGGAGGAGGCAGGAGACTGGGGCTAAGAGTGAAATTAATCAGCCACGATGAAATGGCAGAGCAGACTCGGTGGGCCAAATGGCCTCATTCTACTCCTATATTTTATGTGTGTGTGTGTGTGTGTGTGTATACTTTTTTAAATATAATTTTGTTTTGATTTGAAGCAGATGGTGGAAGGGCATCTGTCTCCATCCTCTCTTTATTTGCCCTTGAAAGAGCAATATCTGTGAGTCTTAAGTTTTTGTTAATATTGGTAAATTTGCAAGGAGATAGCAGATATTTGTAGTAAGCACAAGGTTGTGATTGTGGGAGATTTTAATTTTCCACACATGGACTGGGAAGCCCATACTGTAAAAGGGATGGATGGTTTGGAGTTTGTAAAATGTATGCAGGATAGTTTTTTGCAGCACTACATAGAGGTACCAACTAGAGAAGGGCAGTGTTAGATCTTCTGTTAGGGAATGAAATAGGTCAGGTGACAGAGGTATGTGTTGGGGAGCACTTTGGATCCAGTGATCACAACACCATTAGTTTCAATATAATTATGGAGAAGGATAGGACTGGACCCAGGGTTGAGATTTTTGATTGGAGAAAGGCTAACTTTGAGGAGATGCGAAAGGATTTAGGAGTGGATTGGGACAATTTGTTTTATGGGAAGGATGTAATAGAGAAATGGCGGTCATTTAAAAGTGAAATATTGAGGGTACAGAATCTTTATGTTCCTCTTAGGTTGAAAGGAAAGGTTAAAAGTTTGAGAGAGCCATGGTTTTCAAGGGATATTGGAAACTTGGTTAGGAAAAAGAGAGATAGCTACAATAAATATAGGCAGTATAGAGTAAATGAGGTGCTCGAGGAATATAAAGAATGTAAGAAGAATCTTAAGAAAGAAATTAGAAAGGCTAAAAGAAGATATGAGGTTGCTTTGGCAAGTAAGGTGAAAATAAATCCGAAGGGTTTCTACAGTTATATTAATAGCAAAAGGATAGTGAGGGATAAAATTGGTTCCTTAGAGAATCAGAGTGGACAGCTATGTGTGGAGCTGAAAGGGATGGGGGAGATTTTGAACAATTTCTTTTCTTCGGTATTCACTAAGAAGAAGGATATTGAATTAAGTAAGGTAAGGGAAACAAGTAGGGAAGTTATGGAAACTATGACGATTAAAGAGGAGGAAGTACTGGTGCTTTTAAGGAATATAAAAGTGGATAAATCTCCGAATCCTGACAGGATATTCCCTAGGACCTTGAGGGAAGTTAGTGTAGAAATAGCAATATTTAGATTTTAATAAATAGCAATAGAAATATTTCAAATGTCATTAGTAACGGGGATGATGCTGAAGGATTGGCGTATTGCTCATGTGGTTACATTGTTTAAAAAGGGTTCTAGGAGTAAATCTAGCAATTATCCGCCTGTCCGTTTGACATCAGTGGTGGGTAAATTAATGGAAAGTATTCTTAGAGATGGTATATATAATTATCTGGATAGACAAGGTCTGATTAGGAATACTCAACATGGATTTGTGCGTGGAAAGTCATGTTTGACAAATCTTATTGAATTTTTTGAAGAGGTTACAAAGAAAGTTGATGAGAGTAAAGCAGTGGATGTTGTCTATATGGACTTCAGTAAGGAATTTGATGAGGTTCCGCATGGAAGGTTAGTTAGGAAGGTTCAATCGTTAGGTATTAATATTGAAGTAGTAAAATGGATTCAACAGTGGCTGGATGGGAGATGCCAGAGAGTAGTGGTGGATAACTGTTTGTCAGTTTGGAGGCCGGTGACTAGTGGTGTGCCTCAGGGATCTGTACTGGGTCCAATGTTGTTTGTCATATACATTAATGATCTGGATGATGGGGTGGTAAATTGGATTAGTAAGTATGCAGATGATACTAAGGTAAGTGGTGTTGTGGATAATGAAGTAGGTTTTCAAAGTTTGCAGAGAGATTTAGACCAGTTAGAAGAGTGGGCTGAGCGATGGCAGATGGAGTTTAATGCTGATAAGTGTGAGGAGCTACATTTTCAGAATAATAAAAGGAATAATCAAAATAGGACATACATCGTAAATGGTAGGGCATTGAAGAATGCAGTAGAACAGAGTGATCTAGGAATAATGGTGCATAGTTCCCTGAAGGTGGAATCTCATGTGGATAGGGTGGTGAAGAAAGCTTTTGGTATGTTGGCCTTTATAAATCAGAGCATTGAGTATAGGAGTTGGGATGTAATGCTAAAATTGTACAAGGCATTGGTAAGGCCGAATTTGGAGTATTGTGTACAGTTCTGGTCACCGAATTATAGGAAAGATATCCACAAAATAGAGAGAGTACAGAGAAGATTTACTAGAATGTTACCTGGGTTGCAGCACCTAAGTTACAGGGAAAGGTTGAACAAGTTAGGTCTTTATTCTTTGGAGCGTAGAAGGTTGAGGGGGGACTTGATAGAGGTATTTAAAATTATGAGGGGGATAGATAGAGTTGACGTGGATAGGCTTTTTCCATTGAGAGTAGGGGAGATTCAAACAAGAGGACATGAATTGAGAGTTAGGGGGCAAAAGTGTAAGGGTAACATGAGGGGGAATTTCTTTACTCAGAGAGTGGTAGCTGTGTGGAAAGAGCTTCCAGTAGAAGTGGTAGAGGCAGGTTCGGTATTCTCATTTAAGGTAAAATTGGATAGGTATATGGACAGGAAAGGAATGGAGGGTTATGGGCTGAGTGCAGGTCAGTGGGATTAGGTGAGAGTAAGCGTTCGGCATGGACTAGAAGGGCCGAGGGCCTGTTTCTGTGCTGTAATTGTTGTATGGTTATATGGTAAACATTTAGTAGATACAGTTCTGTACATTTATTTATTACTATTATTGTATTTTCAGTTCGTCTTCTTTTGCATTTTAGTTGTTTTCTTTGTGTGTTGTTTATTTTTTGTTGTATTGTTTTCTGCTACTGTTCTATCCTCAGTGACAATTTAATTAGATACACCTGTAAGTACATAGTGTTAATGCTAATATCTAATGAACCAATCATGTTGCAGCAACTCAGTGCTTAAAAGTATGCAGATGTGGTTAAGAGGTTCAGTTGTTGTTCAGCCAAAACATCTGAACGGGGAAGAAATGTGATCAAAGTGAGTGACTGTGGAATGATTATTGGTGCTAGAAAGGTTGCTTTGAGTATCTCAGAAACTGCTGATCTCCTGGAACTTTCACACACAAGTATCCAGAGTTTACAGAAACATGGTGCGAGAAACAAAAACACATTTAGTGAGTGGCAGTCCCATGGGTGAAAATGCCTTGTTAATGAGAGAGGTCAGAGGAGAATGGCCAGACTGGTTCAAACTCACAGGAAGTTGACAGTAACTCAAATAACCACGTAATACACCAGTGGTGTGCAGAAGAGCATCTCTGTTGGAAGTTAGTTCAAGTAGTAACATGGGGCAGTCACATACCTTCGATTCAACTTGATCTGGATTGAACTTTGAAACCCATTCCACCAATGCAGCCTTGAGACAGTGCAGAATCTGAAAAAAATGTTTTTGGCATCATGTATTAGATATTCAGTCCACAAACTAGCTAGAAAGATAGGCTAGTAGAATGTGTGGAGAAATTGAATTTACAAACTGTATTGTTATTTTCCTTTAGTCCCTAAAAGGACATCCCTTTAGCATCCACAAAGCTAACAGCATTGTGAAGGACCCACAGACTCTTCATACAAACTCTTCTCCCTCCTGCCATCTGGCATAAGGTACCAAAGCATTCAGTCTTTCACAACCAGACTGTATAACAGTTTCTTTCCCCAAGCCATTAGACTCCTCAATTCTCAGAGTCTAGTCTGACACCAACCTACACACACACACACACACACACACTCAACTGAACACCACTCCACTCCCTTTGCAATTTTTGCTCATTTCTTTCTCAATTCCTACTAAGACATTGTTTACATTTACATCATTTATTATTATGTTGTAAGTTGCCCTTTACTGTGCCTATTGTCTTGTCTATTAATTATTGTACTGTCTTGCACTGTTTTGTGCACTTTATGTAGTCCCGTGTAGGTCTGTAGTCTAGTGTAGTTTTGTGTTGCTTCACATAGTCTAGTGTAGTTTTGTGTTGTTTCAGGCAGTCTAGTGTAGTTTTGTGTTGTTTCATGTGGCACCATGGTCCTGGAGGAACGTTGTTTCAGTTTTACTGTGTACTGTACCAGCAGTTATGGTTGAAGTGACAATAGAAGTGACTTGACTTGAACAGAGATGAAGGTGAATTTCATTGCCTTTCTCATGGAGTTCATTGCTGTGCAGACCAGGTCTTTGGGAGCATTTAAAGTGGAGGTTGATGGGTTCTAGATTAGTAAGAGCATCAAAGGTTATGGGGAGCCGACCCCACAACCAACAAGCTCTTTAACAAAGGGTTAAATACACTCATGTGCCCATCCATTGAGATGTTCCCACAACCAATTATCTCACTTTAAGGACTCTTTATCAGGTTATTTCATGTTCTTGTTATTTATTGCTATTTATTTATATTTACATTTGCTCAGTTTCTTGTCTTCTGCACTCTGGCTGATCTTTCATTGATCCTGTTACTATTCTAAAGATTTGCTTGGTATGCTCATGGACAATGAATCTCAGGGTTGTATGTGGTGACATATATGTACTTTGATAATAAATTTTTTTTGAAACTTTGAAGACAGGAGAACAGGGTTGACCAGGATAATAAATCAGCCATGTCGCTGCAGACTCAATGGACCAAATGGCATAATTCTGCTCCTGTGTTTTATGGCCTTATGTACCTCAGACTAGAGTGATGGGTTGACTGTGGTTACCTGTGCTGAAGTGATCTGTCTCAGATATTTATGTCTCGGATGTCACTGCCTAAACATTGAAAGTCAGGTATATCAGGAGGCCAAAGCCAATTTAATTGATGTACCGTTGGACTCCAAGGGAAGAGCACCAACATCCGGATGTAATGGGCATAATGCACATCCCACCTGAACTCTCAGCTGTGATTGTTTAATATATTTAAGGTGGAGGTGGGTATCTCTTCGAAAGACCGAGAACTGAAGGTCATGGGAAACTATCACAGGAGAGAACCTGAGGATAGAAGAACGTGCCCCAGTCCTCATTGCGAAGTCTGAGGACAGTGATACAATCACAAAGAAGACTCAACAGAGGCTCTGTGTCATTAGGAATCTCAGGAGATTTGGTATGTAACCAAATATTCTTGCAGATTTCTATATACAGTGGAGAGTTTTCTGACTGATTGTATCACAGCTGGTATGGAGGCTTCAATGCAGAGGGCACTAGAGGCTGCAGAGGGCTTTTGACTCAGACACAACCCATCCCTCTATCAAGGACCTCTTCAAACTGCAGAGTCTCAAGAGGGCAGCGCCCATCACTAATGACCCTCACCATTTGGGGCATCTCCTCTTCTTGTTACTACCATCAGGGAGGAGATGCAGAACACTGAAAACCCACAATTAATTACTCAGGACCAACTTCTCCCTCCCCGTCATTAGGTGGAGATGAAGTATGAAGTAGGCTGGAAGGACAGGTTGAGGCAGATGTTGTTGTCACAGTGCCAATTTCTTCCCATGAATGTGTCAGGTTAGGCAAGGCATGGAATCCTGTTGTCAAAATGAATGTTATGAAAGGGCAAGAATTACACTGCAATTTTGGTGACAGCTCAGAAGGGTGACTGAGGGACATAGATGGATTGGACATTCATGCAGAGACAGCAAAGAACTAAAATTAGCAGCAGAATTTTCTAGAAAACATACCAATTCATTGCCAACATTGTTGTATAGATTGATATCGCCTCAAACTTATCAATAACAAGTTCAGTCAGATGTTGTTCATTGGAAATGTCATCAGATCACCTGCTCGATGAGATTCTATGAATATTTTGGAACATAGTATCAATCATTAACTTTTTATTCCTCTCCATAAATGCTGATTGACTTGCTGAATTCTTCCAGAATTTTGTGTGTGCTTACCACACAGACTCCTTTATCTTGGCTTTTTATGGGGTAGAGTCATTGAACCTTGACAGTGCCAAAGAATGTATACTTGCCTTGGCAATCAACATGTCCCTCTCCTTGCCTACCATCTGTACATGAGAGCCTAGGTATTCTGTTGGACCTCAGCTCTTAGATACCATCAAGCATTACCTTGTCCCTTGATTTGTGCTGAAGTCCAGTGCTTGCAGTAATTAGTGCAGATATTTCCTGTTCATTCTGGTTAGAGAGGTCAGGTGAATTTTAAACAAGGGGCCTCTACTTTTTGCTAAACTTGACTTTTTAAACAGGACAGCTGTCACTTGTAACAATCTCTAACAGTTGTAAGTTAAACTTCCAATTAATATTCATTGTTTGGCTTCTGGTTGTAAACAGGAGCCAGAATTTAGTTCTTAATGTAAATAGGAAGCAATAATCAGTTTTATGTTGGGAAAGCACAGCTTTACAAAGACAATAACTGCATAGAGCCACAGATTTTCTGGCTCATAGCATGAGTCTAACTGTTCAAAAGGTGCAGAATAAGACAATGGGATATTTAATTAGGTTTATGTGAAAATGGACAACACTGGCTAAATTGTTTAACACAAGGAAGTTTGCAGACCTGATAGAAACAATTACGTAGAATATCAATAACTGATCTATTAATAAGTTGGAATATTTCCGTACTCGGACAAGTTAGCTTGACAACATTAGTTGTAGGTAGCTGGGAACTGTGCTTCAAAGAAGCTATTAGATCATTTGTGTAAAAAGTTTATCTGAGGAAATATCTCTGTGTATAAAGTTACCCAAGTGGCAAAGAAAGTGTATAAATGAAGACAACAGTTCAGGCTTATTAGGAATGAGGAATGGAACATCATGAAGCATGAAGGAAACATGAGATGTACTAGCGTTCATTCCTCTGCCTTTGTCACAATGTGTGAGCAAGGGTGCTGGGCGGAGGACCCAAATGCGGACACAAAACACTGTTTTTTGGGGTTAACTAAATAGAGTTTATTACTAGTTACAAGGAGCGCTGTGATGAAAGGATAGGACAGAGAGAAATCAAGGAGATCAAAGTGGAAACGCGAATAGGTATAATGCACAAGGAGTCGGGCCCTGGACTAGGCTGGGACTCAAGGTCTGGGCTAGGACTTGGAGCTTGAGGATCAGAGCCAGGACTCGGAACACGGACCCCGGAGCCAGGACTTGATACTGGAACCTCGGAGCCAGGACTTGATACTGGAACCTCGGAGCCAGGACTTGATACTGGAACCTCGGAGCCAGGACTTGATACTGGAACCCCGGAGCCAGGACGATACTGGAACCTCGGAGCCAGGACTTGATACTGGAACCCCGGATACTCAAACACAGGACATAGAACACTGGTCCGGGACTCCTCCTTAGACACAGGACACAGTCGGGACTCTTCTTATTTATGGTACAGACTCAGACACAGGACATAAAACAATGAGTCGGGAATCTTCCTTAGACACATGATGGAGTTGGGACTCTTCTTGACACAGGGTCAGGACCCCTCTAGGGTACAGGGCCGGGACCCCTTTTAAACACAGGACATGGATACGGAGTCCACACAACAATAGACGGTACTATAACTGGGCACAAGCAGCGGTCAGCTCCTGACTCACCCTGGTGGGTTACCCTTGCTGGAACTGCTCTGACGAGGGAAGGCAGCTTGCTGGCCCTTGCTTCGGGAGGAGACTTGGCTCGCTCCGGCAAGAAACTTAGTTGGCTCCAGCTAGATGACTTAGGCTCGCACTGGCTTCAGTGACTTTGTTAATGCTCCATAACACTCTCGCCCCGAAAGGCTGAAGCTGGAGACTTATAAACTGTCGGTTCGGTTGAGAGTAAATTGCCTTTAATCACCAAGCCCGAGGGACATGGGAAAACAGGGAATTAAAGAGAAACAAGGAGTCAACGGTCCGGATCGTAACACAAACAAGATAAGTTTAAAGGGAACACAATCCGGACCATGACAGCTTTAGATTTGTGCCTTGAATGACTGATTCATCTACATTGTTAACATGTCTTTTTAGTTTGAAAAGGATGAAGAAAGTGCAATATTTTCCCAGGAGCTGGAACTCAGACTCTAAGTCAGAGGTCCCAGCTGATACTTGAACAGATCTTGTGGGGAAACCCAGTGCACAGGAAACTTGGGGTTTGGGACAAAGTAGAGGTGTTTTCCCATCCACCAGAGGCTAGGACACATACAGAGGGACCTTATTGATGCACTATCAATTACTCCAAAAGACTGGAAGTAGAGTAAACACTGAAAAGCTTTAATTAACAGTAAAATGCATCCACGTCCATGCTGGTTTGTCCTGGACAGTGGGAGGAGCCATGACACCATGGCCTTTATTCAGGGGTCTGTGGGAAGAGCCACAGGAGCAATCAGCAGAGGGACGTGTCCAGGCACATTCAGCCATTTAACCCACTTACAACCTATATACATGGTTAATCTCAGCCCTCCACATGTTATGACAACAACATTACCCTCAGTGTTAGCAATGTAAAACAGCTGATCTGCCTGATAAGACTGGGCACAAGGACGAGTTCTATCTCATGGTAATAAACTATTATATAGTTCCCTAGTATAATAAGGTAGACTTTGACCTCACAACCTACCTTGTTATGATCTTGCACTTTATTACTTACATAAAATACTCTTTCTCCGTAGCTGTTACTTTATTCTGCATTGTTATTGTTCTATTTGTTCTACCTCAATGCAGTATGTAATGACAGGATCTGAGTAAACAGTAGGCAAGCCAAGTTTTTCACAGTATCCAGCACATGTAGCAATAATAACAGTTCCAGCGTCTAAGAGGTTTTGCCTTACCATTGACCATATACATTACCTCTTGCTGTGGTGTCCCTGGAGGTGTTCGTGATGAGCCACACCATCTCACAGCATTACCAGTGTACACACGGATCGATCTCACTGTGCTGATGTCAGACACCCAAGAATTCAAAGAAGTCATTTCAGAGACCTGAACTTCCATGGAACAAGTTATCAAACTCAATAGCAAAACGCCACGCTTTTAAGCTGAGTATAGTTTCATTTCCACTGAGCTTCTGATGATTAGTACACACAAATTATCATCGGACTGCCAGCTGTAATGCATAAATAGAGAAATTCTGCACCATAAAACGTAAGTAGCAACCAATCATAAAGAAGTATTTGTTTGAACTATACATCCAGTCAGATTTGTTGGGCGGAGATCTTGCTGAGCTGTCGAGTCACTGTTGGGTAATCTGTAAATAATGACTGTGTAGAATTCTGCTCCCATCTCCACCCAGCACTTATTCATTCTCAGACGATCCGCTGTTCATCAGTAATATAGGAATGACAGAGCAGAATTCTAGGAACAAAGCAGGGCAGCCAATCAGTGCTCTGGGGATTTAGTTACATCTCCCAAAATCGAAGCACCAGATCTGTAAACTCCCCGACACGATCTGAATTTCCCCATTTCCCCACCTATTCATGTGTCTGTTTAAAAGCCACTTGAATATTGCACTCATTTCTGCATTACTCACTTCCCCTTCTAAATCATTCCAGAAACTTTATTGCACTCTGTATAAAATAACTCAGAGACCCCTTCAGTCCTGGTCTCTCACACACTCCACCAGTCCTGGTCTCTCACACACTCCATCAGTCCTGGTCTCTCACACACTCCATCAGTCCTGGTCTCTCACACACTCCATCAGTCCTGGTCTCTCACACACTCCATCAGTCCTGGTCTCTCACACACTCCATCAGTCCTGGGCTCTCACACACTACATCAGTCCTGGTCTCTCACACACTCCACCAGTCCTGGTCTCTCACACACTCCATCAGTCCTGGTCTCTCACACACTCCATCAGTCCTGGTCTCTCACACACTCCATCAGTCCTGGTCTCTCACACACTCCATGAGTCCTGGTCTCTCACACACTCCACCAGTCCTGGTCTCTCACACACTCCATCAGTCCTGGTCTCTCACACACTCCATCAGTCCTGGTCTCTCACACACTCCACCAGTCCTGGTCTCTCACACACTCCATCAGTCCTGGTCTCTCACACACTCCATCAGTCCTGGTCTCTCACACACTCCATCAGTCCTGGACTCTCACACACTCCATCAGTCCTGGTCTCTCACACACTCCACCAGTCCTGGTCTCTCACACACTCCATCAGTCCTGGTCTCTCACACACTCCATCAGTCCTGGTCTCTCACACACTCCATCAGTCCTGGTCTCTCACACACTCCATCAGTCCTGGGCTCTCACACACTACATCAGTCCTGGTCTCTCACACACTCCACCAGTCCTGGTCTCTCACACACTCCATCAGTCCTGGTCTCTCACACACTCCATCAGTCCTGGTCTCTCACACACTCCATCAGTCCTGGTCTCTCACACACTCCATCAGTCCTGGTCTCTCACACACTCCATCAGTCCTGGTCTCTCACACACTCCATCAGTCCTGGTCTCTCACACACTCCACCAGTCCTGGTCACTCACACACTCCATCAGTCCTGGTCTCTCACACACTCCATCAGTCCTGGTCTCTCACACACTCCACCAGTCCTGGTCTCTCACACACTCCATCAATCCTGGTCTCTCACACACTCCATCAGTCCTGGTCTCTCACACACTCCATCAGTCCTGGACTCTCACACACTCCATCAGTCCTGGTCTCTCACACACTCCATCAGTCCTGGTCTCTCACACACTCCATCAGTCCTGGTCTCTCACACTGGCCATCAGTACTGGTCTCTCTCACACTCCATCAGTCCTGGTCTCTCACACACTCCATCACTCCTGGTCTCTCACACACTCCATCAGTCCTGGTCACTCACACACTCCATCAGTCCTGGTCTCTCACACACTCCATCAGTCCTGGTCTCTCACACTGGCCATCAGTCCTGGTCTCTCACACACAGGCCATCAGTCCTGGTCTCTCACACACTCCATCAGTCCTGGTCTCTCACACACTCCACCAGTCCTGGTCTCTCACACACTCTGTATAAAATAACTCAGAGACCCATTCAGTCCTGGTCTTTCACACACTCCACCAGTCCTGGTCTCTCACACACTCCACCAGTCCTGGTCTCTCACACACTCCACCAGTCCTGGTCTCTCACACACTCCATCAGTCCTGGTCTCTCACACACTCCATCAGTCCTGGTCTCTCACACACTCCATCAGTCCTGGTCTCTCACACACTCCACCAGTCCTGGTCTCTCACACACTCCACCAGTCCTGGTCTCTCACACTGGCCATCAGTCCTGGTCTCTCACACACTCCATCAGTCCTGGTCTCTCACACACTCCACCAGTCCTGGTCTCTCACACTGGCCATCAGTCCTGGTCTCTCACACACTCCATCAGTCCTGGTCTCTCACAATGGCCATCAGTCCTGGTCTCTCACACACTCCATCAGTCCTGGTCTCTCACACACTCCATCAGTCCTGGTCTCTCACACACTCCATCAGTCCTGGTCTCTCACACAGTCCATCAGTCCTGGTCTCTCACACACTCCATCAGTCCTAGTCTCTCACACAGTCCATCAGTCCTGGTCTCTCACACAGTCCATCAGTCCTGGTCTCTCACACACTCCATCAGTCCTGGTCTCTCACAGACTCCATCAGTCCTGGTCTCTCACACACTCCATCAGTCCTGGTCTCTCACACACTCCATCAGTCCTGGTCTCTCACACACTCCATCAGTCCTGGTCTCTCACAGACTCCATCAGTCCTGGTCTCTCACACACTCCATCAGTCCTGGTCTCTCACACACTCCATCAGTCCTGGTCTCTCACACTGGCCATCAGTCCTGGTCTCTCACACACTCCATCAGTCCTGGTCTCTCACACACTCCACCAGTCCTGGTCTCTCACACACTCCACCAGTCCTGGTCTCCCACACACTCCATCAGTCCTGGTCTCTCACACACTCCATCAGTCCTGATCTCTCACACACTCCATCAGTCCTGACCTCTCACACTGGCCATCAGTCCTGGTCTCTCACACACTCCATCAGTCCTGATCTCTCATACACTCCACCAGTCCTGGTCTCTCACACACTCCATCAGTCCTGGTCTCTCACACACTCCACCAGTCCTGGTCTCTCACACACTCCACCAGTCCTGGTCTCTCACACACTCCACCAGTCCTGGTCTCTCACACACTCCATCAGTCCTGATTTCTCACACACTCCATCAGTCCTGATCTCTCACACACTCCACCAGTCCTGGTCTCTCACACACTCCACCAGTCCTGGTCTCTCACACTGGCCATCAGTCCTGGTCTCTCACACACTCCACCAGTCCTGGTCTCTCACACACTCCATCAGTCCTGGTCTCTCTCACACTCCATCAGTCCTGGTCTCTCACACACTCCATCAGTCCTGGTCTCTCACACACTCCATCAGTCCTGGTCTCTCACACACTCCACCAGTCCTGGTCTCTCACACACTCCACCAGTCCTGGTCTCTCACACACTCCATCAGTCCTGGTCTCTCACACACTCCATCAGTCCTGGTCTCTCACACACTCCATCAGTCCTGGTCTCTCTCACACTCCATCAGTCCTGGTCTCTCACACACTCCATCAGTCCTGGTCTCTCACACATTCCATCAGTCCTGGTCTCTCACACACTGGCCATCAGTCCTGGTCTCTCACACACTCCATCAGTCCTGGACTCTCACACACTCCATCAGTCCTGGTCTCTCACACACTCCATCAGTCCTGGTCTCTCACACACCCCATCAGTCCTGGTCTCTCACACACTCCATCAGTCCTGGTCTCTCACACACTCCATCAGTCCTGATCTCTCACACACTCCATCAGTCCTGGTCTCTCACACAGTCCATCAGTCCTGGTCTCTCACACACTCCATCTGTCCTGGTCTCTCACACACTGGCCATCAGTCCTGGTCTCTCACACACTCCATCAGTCCTGGTCTCTCACACACTCCATCAGTCCTGGTCTCTCACACACTCCATCAGTCCTGGTCTCTCACACACTCCATCAGTCCTGGTCTCTCACACACTCCATCAGTCCTGGTCTCTCACACACTCAATCAGTCCTGGTCTCTCACACACTCCATCAGTCCTGATCTCTCACACACTCCATCAGTCCTGGTCTCTCACACACTCCATCAGTCCTGATCTCTCACACACTCCATCAGTACTGGTCTCTCACACACTCCATCAGTCCTGGTCTCTCACACACTCCATCAGTCCTGGTCTCTCACACACTCCATCAGTCCTGGTCTCTCACACACTCCATCAGTCCTGGTCTCTCACACTGGCCATCAGTCCTGGTCACTCACACACTGGCCATCAGTCCTGGTCTCTCACACACTCCATCAGTCCTGGTCTCTCACACACTCCACCAGTCCTGGTCTCTCACACATTCTGTATAAAATAACTCAGAGACCCCTTCAGTCCTGGTCTTTCACACACTCCACCAGTCCTGGTCTCTCACACACTCCACCAGTCCTGGTCTCTCACACACTCCACCAGTCCTGGTCTCTCACACACTCCATCAGTCCTGGTCTCTCACACACTCCATCAGTCCTGGTCTCTCACACACTCCATCAGTCCTGGTCTCTCACACACTCCACCAGTCCTGGTCTCTCACACACTCCACCAGTCCTGGTCTCTCACACACTCCACCAGTCCTGGTCTCTCA
Source organism: Hypanus sabinus (assembly GCF_030144855.1). Taxonomy (NCBI): domain Eukaryota; kingdom Metazoa; phylum Chordata; class Chondrichthyes; order Myliobatiformes; family Dasyatidae; genus Hypanus; species Hypanus sabinus. The sequence goes on from NC_082721.1 coordinate 87,044,735, forward strand.
CACTGGCCATCAGTCCTGGTCTCTCACACACTCCATCAGTCCTGGTCTCTCACACACTCCATCAGTCCTGGTCTCTCACACACTCCATCAGTCCTGGTCTCACACTGGCCATCAGTCCTGGTCTCTCACACACTCCATCAGTCCTGGTCTCTCACACACTCCATCAGTCCTGGTCTCTCACACACTCCATCAGTCCTGGTCTCTCACACAGTCCATCAGTCCTGGTCTCTCACACACTCCATCAGTCCTAGTCTCTCACACAGTCCATCAGTCCTGGTCTCTCACACAGTCCATCAGTCCTGGTCTCTCACACACTCCATCAGTCCTGGTCTCTCACAGACTCCATCAGTCCTGGTCTCTCACACACTCCATCAGTCCTGGTCTCTCACACACTCCATCAGTCCTGGTCTCTCACACACTCCATCAGTCCTGGTCTCTCACAGACTCCATCAGTCCTGGTCTCTCACACACTCCATCAGTCCTGGTCTCTCACACTGGCCATCAGTCCTGGTCTCTCACACTGGCCATCAGTCCTGGTCTCTCACACACTCCATCAGTCCTGGTCTCTCTCACACTCCATCAGTCCTGGTCTCTCACACACTCCATCAGTCCTGGTCTCTCACACACTCCATCAGTCCTGGTCTCTCACACACTCCACCAGTCCTGGTCTCTCACACACTCCACCAGTCCTGGTCTCTCACACACTCCATCAGTCCTGGTCTCTCACACACTCCATCAGTCCTGGTCTCTCACACACTCCACCAGTCCTGGTCTCTCACACACTCCATCAGTCCTGGTCTCTCTCACACTCCATCAGTCCTGGTCTCTCACACACTCCACCAGTCCTGGTCTCTCACACACTCCACCAGTCCTGGTCTCTCACACACTCCACCAGTCCTGGTCTCTCACACACTCCACCAGTCCTGGTCTCTCACACACTCCATCAGTCCTGGTCTCTCACACACTCCATCCGTCCTGGTCTCTCACACACTCCATCAGTCCTGGTCTCTCACACACTCCACCAGTCCTGGTCTCTCACACACTCCACCAGTCCTGGTCTCTCACACACTCCATCAGTCCTGGTCTCTCACACTGGCCATCAGTCCTGGTCTCTCACACACTCCATCAGTCCTGGTCTCTCACATACTCCATCAGTCCTGGTCTCTCACACACTCCATCAGTCCTGGTCTCTCACACACTCCATCAGTCCTGGTCTCTCACACACTCCATCTGTCCTGGTCTCTCACACACTCCATCAGTCCTGGTCTCTCACACACTCCATCAGTCCTGGTCTCTCACACACTCCATCAGTCCTGGTCTCTCACACACTCCATCATTCCTGATCTCTCACACACTCCATCATTCCTGATCTCTCACACACTCCATCAGTCCTGGTCTCTCACACACTCCATCAGTCCTGGTCTCTCACACACTCCATCAGTCCTGGTCTCTCACACACTGGCCATCAGTCCTGGTCTCTCACACACTCCAGCAGTCCTGGTCTCTCACACACTCCATCAGTCCTGGTCTCTCACACACTCCATCAGTCCTGGTCTCTCACACACTCCATCAGTCCTGGTCTCTCACACACTCCATCAGTCCTGGTCTCTCACACACTCCATCAGTCCTGGTCACTCACACACTCCATCAGTCCTGGTCTCTCACACACTCCATCAGTCCTGATCTCTCACACACTCCATCAGTCCTGGTCTCTCACACACTCCATCAGTCCTGGTCTCTCACACACTCCATCTGTCCTGGTCTCTCACACACTGGCCATCAGTCCTGGTCTCTCACACACTCCATCAGTCCTGGTCTCTCACACACTCCATCAGTCCTGGTCTCTCACACACTCCATCAGTCCTGGTCTCTCACACACTCCATCAGTCCTGGTCTCTCACACACTCCATCAGTCCTGGTCTCTCACACACTCAATCAGTCCTGGTTTCTCACACACTCCATCAGTCCTGATCTCTCACACACTCCATCAGTCCTGGTCTCTCACACACTCCATCAGTCCTGATCTCTCACACACTCCATCAGTCCTGGTCTCTCACACTGGCCATCAGTCCTGATCTCTCACACACTCCATCAGTCCTGGTCTCTCACACACTCCATCAGTCCTGGTCTCTCACACACTCCATCAGTCCTGGTCTCTCACACACTCCATCAGTCCTGGTCTCTCACACACTCCATCAGTCCTGGTCTCTCACACACTCCATCAGTCCTGGTCTCTCACACACTCCATCAGTCCTGGTCTCTCACACAGTCCATCAGTCCTGGTCTCTCACACACTCCATCAGTCCTGGTCTCTCACACACTCCATCAGTCCTGATCTCTCACACACTCCATCAGTCCTGGTCTCTCACACACACCATCAGTCCTGATCTCTCACACACTCCATCAGTCCTGGTCTCTCACACTGGCCATCAGTCCTGATCTCTCACACACTCCATCAGTCCTGGTCTCTCACACACTCCATCAGTCCTGGTCTCTCACGCACTCCATCAGTCCTGGTCTCTCACACACTCCATCAGTCCTGGTCTCTCACACACTCCATCAGTCCTGGTCTCTCACACACTCCATCAGTCCTGGTCTCTCACACACTCCATCAGTCCTGATCTCTCACACACACTCCATCAGTCCTGGTCTCTCACACACTCCACCAGTCCTGGTCTCTCACACTGGCCATCAGTCCTGGTCTCTCACACTGGCCATCAGTCCTGGTCTCTCACACACTCCATCAGTCCTGGTCTCTCACACACTCCATCAGTCCTGGTCTCTCACACACTCCATCAGTCCTGATCTCTCACACACTCCATCAGTCCTGGTCTCTCACACACTCCATCAGTCCTGGTCTCTCACACACTCCATCAGTCCTGGTCTCTCACACACTCCATCAGTCCTGGTCTCTCACACACTCCATCAGTCCTGGTCTCTCACACACTCCATCAGTCCTGGTCTCTCACACACTCCATCGGTCATGGTCTCTCAAACACTCCATCAGTCCTGGTCTCTCACACACTCCATCAGTCCTGGTCTCTCACGCACTCCATCAGTCCTGGTCTCTCACACACTCCATCAGTCCTGGTCTCTCACACACTCCATCAGTCCTGGTCTCTCACACACTCCATCAGTCCTGGTCTCTCACGCACTCCATCAGTCCTGGTCTCTCACACACTCCATCAGTCCTGGTCTCTCACACACTCCATCAGTCCTGATCTCTCACACACTCCACCATTCCTGGTCTCTCACACACTCCATCAGTCCTGGTCTCTCACACACTCCATCAGTCCTGGTCTCTCACACTGGCCATCAGTCCTGGTCTCTCACACACTCCATCAGTCCTGGTCTCTCACACACTCCATCAGTCCTGGTCTCTCACACACTCCACCAGTCCTGGTCTCTCACACACTCCATCAGTCCTGGTCTCTCACACACTCCATCAGTCCTGGTCTCTCACACACTCCATCAGTCCTGGTCTCTCACACACTCCATCAGCCCTGGTCTCTCACACACTCCATCAGTCCTGGTCTCTCACACACTCCATCAGTCCTGGTCTCTCACACTGGCCACCAGTCCTGGTCTCTCACACACTCCATCAGTCCTGGTCTCTCACACACTCCATCAGTCCTGGTCTCTCACACACTCCATCAGTCCTGGTCTCTCACACACTCCATCAGTCCTGGTCTCTCACACACTCCATCAGTCCTGGTCTCTCACACTGGCCACCAGTCCTGGTCTCTCACACACTGCATCAGTCCTGGTCTCTGACACACTCCATCAGTCCTGGTCTCTCACACTGGCATTCAGTCCTGGTCTCTCACACACTCCATCAGTCCTGGTCTCTCACACACTCCATCAGTCCTGGTCTCTCACACACTCCACCAGTCCTGGTCTCTCACACACTCCATCAGTCCTGGTCTCTCACACACTCCATCAGTCCTGGTCTCTCACACACTCCATCAGTCCTGGTCTCTCACACACTCCATCAGTCCTGGTCTCTCACACAGTCCATCAGTCCTGGTCTCTCACACACTCCATCAGTCCTGGTCTCTCACACACTCCATCAGTCCTGATCTCTCACACACTCCATCAGTCCTGGTCTCTCACACACTCCATCAGTCCTGATCTCTCACACACTCCATCAGTCCTGGTCTCTCACACTGGCCATCAGTCCTGATCTCTCACACACTCCATCAGTCCTGGTCTCTCACACACTCCATCAGTCCTGGTCTCTCACGCACTCCATCAGTCCTGGTCTCTCACACACTCCATCAGTCCTGGTCTCTCACACACTCCATCAGTCCTGGTCTCTCACACACTCCATCAGTCCTGGTCTCTCACACACTCCATCAGTCCTGATCTCTCACACACACTCCATCAGTCCTGGTCTCTCACACACTCCACCAGTCCTGGTCTCTCACACTGGCCATCAGTCCTGGTCTCTCACACTGGCCATCAGTCCTGGTCTCTCACACACTCCATCAGTCCTGGTCTCTCACACACTCCATCAGTCCTGGTCTCTCACACACTCCATCAGTCCTGATCTCTCACACACTCCATCAGTCCTGGTCTCTCACACACTCCATCAGTCCAGGTCTCTCACACACTCCATCAGTCCTGGTCTCTCACACACTCCATCAGTCCTGGTCTCTCACACACTCCATCAGTCCTGGTCTCTCACACACTCCATCAGTCCTGGTCTCTCACACACTCCATCGGTCATGGTCTCTCAAACACTCCATCAGTCCTGGTCTCTCACACACTCCATCAGTCCTGGTCTCTCACGCACTCCATCAGTCCTGGTCTCTCACACACTCCATCAGTCCTGGTCTCTCACACACTCCATCAGTCCTGGTCTCTCACACACTCCATCAGTCCTGGTCTCTCACGCACTCCATCAGTCCTGGTCTCTCACACACTCCATCAGTCCTGGACTCTCACACACTCCATCAGTCCTGATCTCTCACACACTCCACCATTCCTGGTCTCTCACACACTCCATCAGTCCTGGTCTCTCACACACTCCATCAGTCCTGGTCTCTCACACTGGCCATCAGTCCTGGTCTCTCACACACTCCATCAGTCCTGGTCTCTCACACACTCCATCAGTCCTGGTCTCTCACACACTCCACCAGTCCTGGTCTCTCACACACTCCATCAGTCCTGGTCTCTCACACACTCCATCAGTCCTGGTCTCTCACACACTCCATCAGTCCTGGTCTCTCACACACTCCATCAGCCCTGGTCTCTCACACACTCCATCAGTCCTGGTCTCTCACACACTCCATCAGTCCTGGTCTCTCACACTGGCCACCAGTCCTGGTCTCTCACACACTCCATCAGTCCTGGTCTCTCACACACTCCATCAGTCCTGGTCTCTCACACACTCCATCAGTCCTGGTCTCTCACACACTCCATCAGTCCTGGTCTCTCACACACTCCATCAGTCCTGGTCTCTCACACTGGCATTCAGTCCTGGTCTCTCACACACTCCATCAGTCCTGGTCTCTCACACACTCCATCAGTCCTGGTCTCTCACACACTCCATCAGCCCTGGTCTCTCACACACTCCATCAGTCCTGGTCTCTCACACACTCCATCAGTCCTGGTCTCTCACACTGGCCACCAGTCCTGGTCTCTCACACACTCCATCAGTCCTGGTCTCTCACACACTCCATCAGTCCTGGTCTCTCACACTGGCCACCAGTCCTGGTCTCTCACACACTGCATCAGTCCTGGTCTCTCACACACTCCATCAGTCCTGGTCTCTCACACTGGCATTCAGTCCTGGTCTCTCACACACTCCATCAGTCCTGGTCTCTCACACACTCCATCAGTCCTGGTCTCTCACACACTCCACCAGTCCTGGTCTCTCACACACTCCATCAGTCCTGGTCTCTCACACACTCCATCAGTCCTGGTCTCTCACACACTCCATCAGTCCTGGTCTCTCACACACTCCACCAGTCCTGGTCTCTCACACACTCCATCAGTCCTGGTCTCTCACACACTCCAGCAGTCCTGGTCTCTCACACACTCCACCAGTCCTGGTCTCTCACACACTCCATCAGTCCTGGTCTCTCACACACTCCATCAGTCCTGGTCTCTCACACTGGCCATCAGTCCTGGTCTCTCACACACTCCATCAGTCCTGGTCTCTCACACACTCCACCAGTCCTGGTCTCTCACACACTCCATCAGTCCTGGTCTCTCACACACTCCACCAGTCCTGGTCTCTCACACACTCCATCAGTCCTGGTCTCTCACACACTCCACCAGTCCTGGTCTCTCACACACTCCATCAGTCCTGATCTCTCACACACTCCATCAGTCCTGGTCTCTCACACACTCCATCAGTCCTGGTCTCTCACACACTCCACCAGTCCTGGTCTCTCACACACTCCATCAGCCCTGGTCTCTCACACACTCCATCAGTCCTGGTCTCTCACACACTCCTTCAGTCCTGGTCTCTCACACTGGCCACCAGTCCTGGTCTCTCACACTCTCCATCAGTCCTGGTCTCTCACACACTCCATCAGTCCTGGTCTCTCACACACTCCATCAGTCCTGGTCTCTCACACACTCCATCAGTCCTGGTCTCTCACACACTCCATCAGTCCTGTTCTCTCACACTGGCCACCAGTCCTGGTCTCTCACACACTCCATCAGTCCTGGTCTCTCACACACTCCATCAGTCCTGGTCTCTCACACTGGCCACCAGTCCTGGTCTCTCACACACTGCATCAGTCCTGGTCTCTCACACACTCCATCAGTCCTGGTCTCTCACACTGGCATTCAGTCCTGGTCTCTCACACACTCCATCAGTCCTGGTCTCTCACACACTCCATCAGTCCTGGTCTCTCACACACTCCACCAGTCCTGGTCTCTCACACACTCCATCAGTCCTGGTCTCTCACACACTCCATCAGTCCTGGTCTCTCACACACTCCATCAGTCCTGGTCTCTCACACACTCCACCAGTCCTGGTCTCTCACACACTCCATCAGTCCTGGTCTCTCACACACTCCAGCAGTCCTGGTCTCTCACACACTCCACCAGTCCTGGTCTCTCACACACTCCATCAGTCCTGGTCTCTCACACACTCCATCAGTCCTGGTCTCTCACACTGGCCATCAGTCCTGGTCTCTCACACACTCCATCAGTCCTGGTCTCTCACACACTCCACCAGTCCTGGTCTCTCACACACTCCATCAGTCCTGGTCTCTCACACACTCCACCAGTCCTGGTCTCTCACACACTCCATCAGTCCTGGTCTCTCACACACTCCACCAGTCCTGGTCTCTCACACACTCCATCAGTCCTGATCTCTCACACACTCCATCAGTCCTGGTCTCTCACACACTCCATCAGTCCTGGTCTCTCACACACTCCACCAGTCCTGGTCTCTCACACACTCCATCAGCCCTGGTCTCTCACACACTCCATCAGTCCTGGTCTCTCACACACTCCATCAGTCCTGGTCTCTCACACTGGCCACCAGTCCTGGTCTCTCACACTCTCCATCAGTCCTGGTCTCTCACACACTCCATCAGTCCTGGTCTCTCACACACTCCATCAGTCCTGGTCTCTCACACACTCCATCAGTCCTGGTCTCTCACACACTCCATCAGTCCTGGTCTCTCACACTGGCATTCAGTCCTGGTCTCTCACACACTCCATCAGTCCTGGTCTCTCACACACTCCATCAGTCCTGGTCTCTCACACTGGCCACCAGTCCTGGTCTCTCACACACTGCATCAGTCCTGGTCTCTCACACACTCCATCAGTCCTGGTCTCTCACACTGGCATTCAGTCCTGGTCTCTCACACACTCCATCAGCCCTGGTCTCTCAAACACTCCATCAGTCCTGGTCTCTCACACACTCCACCAGTCCTGGTCTCTCACACACTCCATCAGTCCTGGTCTCTCACACACTCCATCAGTCCTGGTCTCTCACACACTCCATCAGTCCTGGTCTCTCACACACTCCACCAGTCCTGGTCTCTCACACACTCCATCAGTCCTGGTCTCTCACACACTCCAGCAGTCCTGGTCTCTCACACACTCCACCAGTCCTGGTCTCTCACACACTCCATCAGTCCTGGTCTCTCACACACTCCATCAGTCCTGGTCTCTCACACTGGCCATCAGTCCTGGTCTCTCACACACTCCATCAGTCCTGGTCTCTCACACACTCCACCAGTCCTGGTCTCTCACACACTCCATCAGTCCTGGTCTCTCACACACTCCACCAGTCCTGGTCTCTCACACACTCCATCAGTCCTGGTCTCTCACACACTCCACCAGTCCTGGTCTCTCACACACTCCATCAGTCCTGATCTCTCACACACTCCATCAGTCCTGGTCTCTCACACACTCCATCAGTCCTGGTCTCTCACACACTCCATCAGTCCTGGTCTCTCACACACTCCATCAGTCCTGGTCTCACACACACTCCATCAGTCCTGGTCTCTCACACACTCCATCAGTCCTGGTCTCTCACACACTCCATCAGTCCTGGTCTCTCACACACTCCACCAGTCCTGGTCTCTCACACACTCCATCAGTCCTGGTCTCTCACACACTCCATCAGTCCTGGTCTCTCACACACTCCATCAGTCCTGGTCTCTCACACACTCCATCAGTCCTGGTCTCTCACACACTCCATCAGTCCTGGTCTCTCACACACTCCATCAGTCCTGGTCTCTCACACTGGCCACCAGTCCTGGTCTCTCACACACTCCATCAGTCCTGGTCTCTCACACAGTCCATCAGTCCTGGTCTCTCACACACTCCATCAGTCCTGGTCTCTCACACACTCCATCAGTCCTGGTCTCTCACACACTCCATCAGTCCTGGTCTCTCACACTGGCCACCAGTCCTGGTCTCTCACACACTCCATCAGTCCTGGTCTCTCACACACTCCATCAGTCCTGGTCTCTCACACTGGCATTCAGTCCTGGTCTCTCACACACTCCATCAGTCCTGGTCTCTCACACACTCCATCAGTCCTGGTCTCTCACACACTCCACCAGTCCTGGTCTCTCACACACTCCATCAGTCCTGGTCTCTCACACACTCCATCAGTCCTGGTCTCTCACACACTCCATCAGTCCTGGTCTCTCACACACTCCACCAGTCCTGGTCTCTCACACACTCCATCAGTCCTGGTCTCTCACACACTCCAGCAGTCCTGGTCTCTCACACACTCCACCAGTCCTGGTCTCTCACACACTCCATCAGTCCTGGTCTCTCACACACTCCATCAGTCCTGGTCTCTCACACTGGCCATCAGTCCTGGTCTCTCACACACTCCATCAGTCCTGGTCTCTCACACACTCCACCAGTCCTGGTCTCTCACACACTCCATCAGTCCTGGTCTCTCACACACTCCACCAGTCCTGGTCTCTCACACACTCCATCAGTCCTGGTCTCTCACACACTCCATCAGTCCTGGTCTCTCACACACTCCATCAGTCCTGGTCTCTCACACACTCCATCAGTCCTGGTCTCTCACACTGGCCACCAGTCCTGGTCTCTCACACACTCCACCAGTCCTGGTCTCTCACACACTCCATCAGTCCTGATCTCTCACACACTCCATCAGTCCTGGTCTCTCACACACTCCACCAGTCCTGGTCTCTCACACACTCCATCAGTCCTGGTCTCTCACACACTCCATCAGTCCTGGTCTCTCACACACTCCATCAGTCCTGGTCTCTCTCACTGGCCATCAGTCCTGGTCTCTCACACACTCCATCAGTCCTGGTCTCTCACACACTCCACCAGTCCTGGTCTCTCACACACTCCACCAGTCCTGGTCTCTCACACACTCCATCAGTCCTGGGCTCTCACACACTACATCAGTCCTGGTCTCTCACACACTCCACCAGTCCTGGTCTCTCACACACTCCATCAGTCCTGGTCTCTCACACACTCCATCAGTCCTGGTCTCTCACACACTCCATCAGTCCTGGTCTCTCACACACTCCATCAGTCCTGGTCTCTCACACACTCCATCAGTCCTGGTCTCTCACACACTCCATCAGTCCTGGTCTCTCACACACTCCATCAGTCCTGGTCTCTCACACACTCCATCAGTCCTGGTCTCTCACACACTCCATCAGTCCTGGTCTCTCACACACTCCATCAGTCCTGGTCTCTCACACACTCCATCAGACCTGGTCTCTCACACACTCCTTCAGTCCTGATCTCTCACACACTCCATCAGTCCTGATCTCTCACACACTCCATCAGTCCTGGTCTCTCACACACTCCATCAGTCCTGGTCTCTCACACACTCCATCAGTCCTGGTCTCTCACACACTCCATCGGTCATGGTCTCTCACACACTCCATCGGTCCTGGTCTCTCACACACTCCATCGGTCCTGGTCTCTCACACACTCCATCAGTCCTGGTCTCTCACACACTCCATCAGTCCAGGTCTCATGCACTCCATCAGTCCTGGTCTCTCACACACTCCATCAGTCCTGGTCTCTCACGCACTCCATCAGTCCTGGTCTCTCACACACTCCATCAGTCCTGGTCTCTCACGCACTCCATCAGTCCTGGTCTCTCACACACTCCATCAGTCCTGGTCTCTCACGCACTCCATCAGTCCTGGTCTCTCACACACTCCATCAGTCCTGGTCTCTCACACACTCCATCAGTCCTGATCTCTCACACACTCCACCATTCCTGGTCTCTCACACACTCCCCAGTCCTGGTCTCTCACACACTCCATCAGTCCTGGTCTCTCACACACTCCATCAGTCCTGGTCTCTCACACTGGCCACCAGTCCTGGTCTCTCACACACTCCATCAGTCCTGGTCTCTCACACACTCCATCAGTCCTGGTCTCTCACACACTCCATCAGTCCTGGTCTCTCACACTGGCCACCAGTCCTGGTCTCTCACACACTCCATCAGTCCTGGTCTCTCACACACTCCATCAGTCCTGGTCTCTCACACTGGCCATCAGTCCTGGTCTCTCACACACTCCACCAGTCCTGGTCTCTCACACACTCCATCAGTCCTGGTCTCTCACACACTCCATCAGTCCTGGTCTCTCACACTGGCCATCAGTCCTGATCTCTCACACACTCCATCAGTCCTGGTCTTTCACACACTCCATCAGTCCTGGTCTCTCACACACTCCATCAGTCCTGGTCTCTCACACACTCCATCAGTCCTGATCTCTCACAGACTCCATCAGTCCTGGTCTCTCACACACTCCATCAGTCCTGGTCTCTCACACACTCCATCAGTCCTGGTCTCTCACACATTCCATCAGTCCTGGTCTCTCACACACTCCATCAGTCCTGGTCTCTCACACACTCCATCAGTCCTGGTCTCTCACACACTCCATCAGTCCTGGTCTCTCACACACTCCACCATTCCTGGTCTCTCACACACTCCATCAGTTCTGGTCTCTCACACACTCCATCAGTCCTGGTCTCTCACACACTCCATCAGTCCTGGTCTCTCACACAGTCCATCAGTCCTGGTCTCTCACACACTCCATCAGTCCTGGTCTCTCACACACTCCATCAGTCCTGGTCTCTCACACACTCCACCATTCCTGGTCTCTCACACACTCCATCAGTCCTGGTCTCTCACACACTCCATCAGTCCTGGTCTCTCACACTGGCCATCAGTCCTGGTCTCTCACACACTCCATCAGTCCTGGTCTCTCACACACTCCATCAGTCCTGGTCTCTCACACACTCCACCAGTCCTGGTCTCTCACACACTCCACCATTCCTGGTCTCTCACACACTCCATCAGTCCTGGTCTCTCACACACTCCATCAGTCCTGGTCTCTTACACTGGCCATCAGTCCTGGTCTCTCACACACTCCATCAGTCCTGGTCTCTCACACACTCCATCAGTCCTGGTCTCTCACACACTCCACCAGTCCTGGTCTCTCACACACTCCACCAGTCCTGGTCTCTCAGACACACTCCACCAGTCCTGGTCTCTCACACACTCCATTAGTCCTGGTGTCTCACACACTCCATCAGTCCTGGTCTCTCACACACTCCATCAGTCCTGATCTCTCACACACTCCATCAGTCCTGGTCTCTCACACACTCCATCAGTCCTGGTCTCTCACACACTCCATCAGTCCTGGTCTCTCACACACTCCATCAGTCCTGGTCTCTCACACACTCCATCAGTCCTGGTCTCTCACACACTCCATCAGTCCTGGTCTCTCACACACTCCATCAGTCCTGGTCTCTCACACACTCCATCAGTCCTGGTCTCTCACACACTCCATCAGTCCTGGTCTCTCACACACTCCACCAGTCCTGGTCTCTCACACTGGCCATCAGTCCTGGTCTCTCACACTGGCCACCAGTCCTGGTCTCTCACACACTCCATCAGTCCTGGTCTCTCACACACTCCACCAGTCCTGGTCTCTCACACACTCCACCAGTCCTGGTCTCTCACGCACTCCATCAGTCCTGGTCTCTCACGCACTCCATCAGTCCTGGTCTCTCACACACTCCATCAGTCCTGGTCTCTCACACACTCCACCAGTCCTGGTCTCTCACACACTCCATCAGTCCTGGTCTCTCACACACTCCACCAGTCCTGGTCTCTCACACACTCCATCAGTCCTGGTCTCTCACACTGGCCACCAGTCCTGGTCTCTCACACACTCCATCAGTCCTGGTCTCTCACACACTCCATCAGTCCTGGTCTCTCACACACTCCATCAGTCCTGGTCTCTCACACACTCCATCAGTCCTGGTCTCATCCAGTCCATTGTTCCTGGTCCTGCATACACTCTATTGGTTCTGGTCTCTCACACACTCCATCATTCCTAGACCCACACACGCTCCTCCACTATTGACTGACCCAGTGCTCTGAAATTCCTGAATGTCCTCAGCTCTCTCCTCTCTTTATCAATTAGATTAGATGTCTATGAGCTTCTTGCGTTGCTTTAATGAAAGGAGAAGCAGGAGAAGGAGTAGGACATTCAACACCTCGATTCCTCACTACCAATTCAATAAACTAATCCTTCATCTGCACTGCCCAGTCTCCTCACTCTTTACTTTCTTCCAGTCTAATAATCCTTCAACAGCCTTTAGTACTGTAGTGCTGCAGTTAATTATTATTCCCAGAGACTCAGGTTCGACCCTCTGGTGCTGTCTGCCTGAAGTTTGCATGCCTTCTCTGTTTTGGCTTCCTCCAGGAGCTTCAGTGTTCTGTCACATCCCAAAGACTTATCGTCGGAGACACGAGAGAGGGCTGATGCTCGACTGTGCAGCAACGAAGGGTTGGTGAGTTAAATGGCCACTGCAATTGTGTAGGTCAATGGTAGAATTTGGGGGATTTAATGGAAAAGTGGAGATTGTAAGTTATAGAAAACATTAGTGTTAGAAGGTGTGTTGGTTGTCATGGTAACTCTTTGAGCTGGCACAGACTTGAGGGACCAAACTTCCTCTTTCTTTGCCATAAGGAAACATGAAATGGGGTGAGTATATCAAGAGAAAAAAATTCCTCTTCATCTCCATCTTAAGTGGGAACTCCTTTAACCTAAGACAATTGTCACTCTGTTTTCCCTGCACAGGTGATGGATCTTCTCAGCTCCAAATTAAGAATCAGAATTAGGTTTATTTTCACAGTCTTATCTGATGTGAAATTTGTAGTTTTGTGGCAATAGCATGTTGTAAAGACATAAAATTGCTATCTTTACAAAATAATAAATAATGCAGTCAAAAGGAATATCAAGAGAGTGTTATGGGTTCATGGACCATTCAGAAATGTGCTGGAGGAGATGAAGAAGCTGCTTTTGAATTTTTGAGTCTAAGCTCCTGTACATCTTCCCTATAATAATAGAGAGAAGAGGGCACAACGTGGTCCTTAAAGATGGAGTTACTACTCTCTGTGACCTCTTGTGACCCTGTGCATAGGAACCTCCTTAGCTGTCGGTAATGCAAGCAGTTAGAATGTTCCCCACACTCCGTCTGTAGAAACTTGCGGGAGTATTTGGTGGCCAGGAGAAATCTCTTCCTAGATAAATAGATCTGCTGCTGTGCCTCCCTCATGATTGGATAAATATGTTCCAAGATGTAATCTGATACTCTTCCAACCTCCCAGAAATATGGGCGTAATTTATTCAACAGGAAAATGATATGTCATTTACAGTAGAAGCTGTCTCTTGTCAAAGTACTCAACATTCAATAAGATTAACACTCACCGGACAAGTTTCAAAGTGTTGCTCATCCAGAGGGAGGTAAAACCAGTAGAAGGTTTTGGTGCACCACAATAGAACAAAAGGAATCATATTTCCATAGCAACAGTCATAAATCCAGGGTATTCCAAAGAGTTTTACAATCAACTAAATACTTCTAAAGTGTAGTCGGTGTACAATATAGGGAAGGAGACAGAGATGTTTCATGCACAATCCCCTGTTACCTGAAATAATCAGAAAATAGTTTCTATTAACTTCAGATTAGAAGGTATCTGAAGAAAATATTTTATATTTTATACAATGTAACAGGAGGACCCATAATCTGTGCTGGCTTTCAAAGTAAACAGAGCCTATGCAGCCTCTCAATACAGAGACTATTCTGCGTCTTATTTCCCTGAACCCTGTTCTTGCTCACATAACCATCACTCCTTTGGGACAGAGATGAGGAGGAATTTCTTTAGCCAGAGGGTGGTGAATCTGTGGAATACATTGTCACAGACTGTTGTGGGAACCAAGTCATTGTGTATATTTAAAGAGGAGGTTGATAGATTTTTGAAGGATATGGAGAGAAAGCAGGAGAAAGAGATAATAACCCATCCAAAATGGAATGTCAGAGGAGACTCAATTGGCCAAATAGACAAATTCTGCTCCTATATCTTATGGTCCTGTGGGCATGGGCAGAGCCGGATTAAGCTAGCGCGGGGCCTGTAGCATATGTTATAAAGGGGCCCTAAATTTTAAAAATTCACATAATTATTAAAACATAAATTATTTACTTCCATAGTAAAGTAATTCAATTGTTTCATTTGCTATCCAGCCAGATAATACAACAAATGTCTGACACTTCATTAATAATATTACTTACATGTAGGCATCAATTTCAAATGTCAGAAGTAACAAAACTACAATTTAGAAGTTAGATTTTGTAGATCTAGCATGAGCAAATTTTTTGATGATACTGAAAGTGTCTATTTCACGCAGAGTTCATGTTCAATGCTCATTAGAGTGAGATTGTTCAATCTGTTTTGATCCATGGTGCTCCTTAGTTCATTTTTAATCCTTTTCAGTTTTGAAAATGAGCGTTCTCCACTGCAGTTGGTAACCATGAGTGACAAATAGATGCGCGAGGCATTTTCTACATTTGGAAAACATGACTCCAAAGAATTGTCAGTTATCAACCAGTACAACTGTAACTGTACAAGCTCTTGTTTGGCGCCAAGATGAGAAGAAAGAGCAGGTTTCAACAGGTCAGTAAACTGCACAAATTCTTCATTAAGACTTTCTTTCAGATCTTCCAAATATGATTGAATAAGAATTGATCAACCCACACAAAATGCTGGTGGAACGCAACAGGCCAGGCAGCATCTATAGGGAGAAGCACTGTCGACGTTTCGGGCCGAGACCCTTCGTCAGGACTAACTGAAAGGAAAGATACTAAGAGATTTTAAAGTGGGAGGGGGAGGGGGAAATCTGAAATGATAGGAGGATACTTGAGGGGGAGGGATGAAGCCAAGAGCTTGAAAATTGATTGGCAAAAGGGATACAGAGCTGGAAAAAGGAAAGGATCATGGGACAGGAGACCTAGGGAGAAAGAAAGGGGGAAGGGAGCACTAGAGCGAGATGGAGAGCAGGCAAGGAGTGATTGGGGCAGAGAGAGAAAAAAGAGAGAGGGAAAAAGGGGGAATAATAAATAAATAAGGGATGGGGTAAGAAGGGGAGGAGAGGCATTAACGGAAGTCAGTGAAATCAATGTTCATGCCATCAGGTTGGAGGATACCCAGACTGAATACAAGGTGTTTCTCCTCCAACCTGAGTGTGGTTTCATCTTGACAGTAGAGGAGGCCATGGATCGACATATCAGAATGGGAATGGGACTTGGAATTAAAATGTGTGGCCACTGGGAGATCCTGCTTTCTATGGCAGACTGAGCGTAGGTGTTCAGCGAAACGTTCTCACAGTCTGCGTCGGGTCTCACCAATATATAGAAGACCGCACCGGGAGCACCAGACTCAGTATACCACTTCAATTATTTCAATTGGGAAATACAGGTTGAAACTCACAATCTAATCCGATCTTGTATATTCCTGAGCAGGTTCGGGCCGCCTAAAATCAGGAAAAAAGGAGGAATCATGAACTGGGTCACATAAACATCCCCTGTCACAGGCTCACTGCGGCGGCGCACCCTTCAGCAGCGTAACAGCGCACGTCGCAGCGGCTTGGGAGCGTGGGAGATAGCACAAAGATCACCACGACACAGCAAGGAGCCAACACACGCCTGCGCACACATACTGTACCGTGCAGCTCCTCCGCCATGAAAACAACAGCGTGTCCAAATCATCGTTGATGTGGCGTGGATGGAATGGTTGCGTTACCAGCGGGTACAAGGCAGTTTCTTTATTCGACAAAACAAGGCTACAGCAGGCAGAGACCCCTGGTAGAACAGGTCTAGCTGCCTTGTGATTGATGCTCGATATCTATTTGCAAAATACAAAGGACAGTTCATAGCTACAAGTATAGAGAATTCTTTGAAGTTTTCACATCTTTTGATAAAATTCATTCTACTGGCGCCAGTATGCCTAAACTGGCATTCTAAAAATGGCCTTTAGGAATGCAAATTAAATTCCATAATACATTATTTGGTATGTTACGTGCTAACACAGAGGACAATTCATATTCAAACAGCATAGATATGGTGTCTTCGCAACTGCCTTGTCTCAGAGGTGCCAGAGATGCATTGTTACAAATGAAACTTGGTTCACAGCTTTTAGGGAAAGCATTGTTATGAACTCAAACCACAGAACTGGAGACTGATGGCTGAAGTAATTTATTTAAGTGTAAGTGAATCGGCTACCCAAAACTCACTCTAACGGTCATGAGAATACAGTGAGATGCCGATTTCACCAGGCTGCAGCTTGTGAGCATTTAGTGCGGGCGGGGCCCTCGGAGATGTGGGGCCTATGCTACTTTTGCTACTAGGTTAATCCAGCCCTGGGCATGGTATGTTGGCATCAGAATCACAGCGACATTTACAGGCCACCCTCAGCACATCCTCAGAACATGTTGATCGTTGATGCCAATCTCTGCTGTAATTTATCTACAGAGACAATCTGCACCAGGATACATACAAAGCATAAATATGAACCAATCAGAATGAAGTATTTGCCTAAATCATACATCCAATCAGAGATGTTGGGCGGAGATCTTGCTGAGTCACTGTTGGTTAATCTGTAAATATAATGACAGTGCAGAATTCTGCTCCCGAATCCACCCAGTATTTATTCACTCTGGGATGATCCACTGTTAGTGACTCGGCAGAATTCTAGAAACCCAGCAGGGCATCCAATCAGAGCTCTGGGGATTTAGTTACACCTCCCAAAACTGAAGCGCCAGATATGTAAACTCCAAATAAAGGTGATTGATCTGATGTTCTTTATCTTGTGGCTGCCACTGTATCCTCAGAAACAAGAGGAAATCCACAGATGTTGGAAATGTGCATGTCGGCCCGAAACATCAACTCTACTCTTTTCCATAGATGCTGCCTGGCCTGCTGAGTTCCTCCAGCATTTTGTGGGTATCCTCAGTGATATTTCTCTCTTGTTCCCCCTCATGAACTGCAACAGCAGAGAAGTGAAATTTCATGCCCAGACTTTACAAGGATGTCAGATTACAGTTGTATGATAGTGAACGGTTTTGGGCCCCGTCTCTAGAAAGGCAGGGAATGGTGTGTTTGGGGTGTTCAGAACCTGAATGAATATGCCTCGTTTATCACAGATTTTATAGAGTCACTCATGGACAAGTGAGTTCCCACAGAATCATTCGTAGTATTCCCAATCAGAAGCCCTATATTGACTATTAGATCTACTGTCTGCTGAGGACGTGATTGGTGCTCAGGACTGGAGATTCAGGAAAGCAGAAGAGGTCCAGGTAGGACATCCAGAAAGTCATTTCACATACAAAGTGCCAGTTCCAGACAAAACTTCAATCACAGAAGAAAGCTTGACAGCTATAACAAAGCTTGAATGCTATCATCTCCTACAAAGCAAAACAAGCAACATAAATGACAACGTGACCTGACAAACCTCAGGTGAAGGTGTTTGGCATCTTCATCCTGGATGCAGGATCTGTTAAACAAGCAGAGAGCCTGGAACACAGAATAGTGCAGCACCTGAACAGACCCTTTGGTCAGCCATGGTGTCAAGTCAAGCTAATCCCATCTGCCCCCACATGATCTGTATCCCGCCCCCCCCCCCATTCCCCACCCTTTCATGTGCCTGTCTTAAAAAGCTACTTTAACATAGCAATCATATCGGCCTCCACCTCTTTCCCTTATATATCATTCCAGAAATCTACCGCACTCTTTAGAACCATAGAACCATAGAACACTACAGCACAGTACAGGCCCTTCAGCCCTCCATGTTGTGCCGACCCATATAATCCTTAAAAAAAAAGTACTAAACCCACACTACCCCATAACCCTCCATTTTTCTTTCATCCATCTGCCTGTCCAAGAGGCTCTTAAATACCCCTAATGTTTTAGCCTCCACCACCATCCCTGGCAAGTCATTCCAGGCACTCACAACCCTCTGTGTAAAAAACTTACCCCTGATGCCTCTCCAAACTTCCCTCCCTTAATTTTGTACATATGCCCTCTGGTGTTTGCTATTGGTGCCCTGGGAAACAGGTACTGACTATCCACCCTATTTGTGCCTCTCATAATCTTGTAGACTTCTATCAAGTCCCTTCTCATTTTTCTACACTCCAAAGAGAAAAGTCCCAGCTCTGCTAACCTTGCTTCATATGACTTGTTCTCCAAACCAGGCGACATCCTGGTAAATCTCCTCTGCATCCTCTCCATAGCTTCCACATCCTTCCTATAATGAGGTGACCAGAATTGAACACAATACTCTAAGTGCGGTCACACCAGAGATTTGTAGAGTTGCAACATGACCTCTCTACTCAATCCCTCTGTTAATGAAGCCTAGCATCCCATAGGATCTTCTTAACTACCCTATTAACCTGTGCAGTGACCTCGAGGGATGTATGGATTTGAACCCCAAGGACCCTTTGTTCATCCACACTCTTAAGTAACTGACCATTAATCCTGTACTCAGTCTTCTGGTTTGTCCTTCCAAAATGCATCACCTCACACTTGTCCGGATTGAACTCCATCTGCCATTTTTCTGCCCAACTCTGCAGCCTGTCTATATCCTCTTGTAACCTTCGACAACCTACACCTCCATCCACAACTCCTCCAATCTTCGTGTCATCCGCAAACTTACTCACCCATCCTTCCGCCCCTATATCCAGGTCATTTATAAAAATCACAAATAGCAGGGGTCCCTGGACAAATCCCTACAGCACTCCACTAGTCACCGACCTCCGTGCAGAGTACTTCCCTTCCACAACTACCCTCTGCTTTCTTCCTTTAAGCCAATTTTTTATCCAAACAGCCAAGGTTCCACTTATCCCATGCCTCATAACTTTCTGGATGAGTCTCTCATGAGGGACCTTGTCAAGTGCTTTGCTAAAGCCCATGTAGACCACATCCACTGCCCTACCCTCATCAATTTTTTTGTTACCTCTTCAAAAAACTCAATCAGGCTCGTGAGGCACAATCTTCCCCTCACAAAGCCATGTTAACTATCCATGAGTAGACTGTACTTCTCCAAATGCTCGTAGATCCTATCCTTAAGAATCCTTTCCAGTAGTTTGCATACCACCAACGTAAGACTCACCGGTCTATAGTTCCCAGGTTTCTCTCTATTAACTTTTTTAAACAGGGGAACTACATTTGCCATTCTCCAGTCCTCTGGCACTTCCCTTGCAGCCAAAGAGGATTCAAAGATCATAGCTAATGTTCCTGCGATTTCTTCTCTCAATTCCCACAACAACCTGGAGTGTATCATATCCGGCCCTGGGGATTTTGATGCACCATCAATAACTCTTTCTGAGACGTAAAGGTGAGATATCGCCTTTTATTGACTGGAAGAAGGAACAAGCAGTGGCTGACCATGATACCTCATACTGGAGACTGAGAGGCCGGGCTCAGGCCTCAATCACCTTTATACCTTCGTCTGTGAGAGGAGCCACAGGAGCAGTCAGCAGGGGGCGTGTCCAGATGTAGTTCACCACAGATTTATCAATCTTAATGTTTTTAAGGAGATCCAGCACTTCTTCTTCCTTAATCTCCACGTTGTCCAGCACACAGGCCCGCTCCACTTTGACCTCATCCTGATCAAGATCCTCTTCACTTGTGAATACTGAAACAGTATAAAATAACTGGCCTCATAAATCTCCTTTTAACTTCCCCCCTCTCTCATTAGAATTCATTAGAACATGAAAACAAAGGTGTGATGCTGAGGTCTTATAAAGCATTGGCCAGACCACATTTGGAGTATTGTCCTGATGAAGGGTCTCGGCCCGAAACATCGACAGCGCTTCTCCTTGTAGATGCTGCCTGGCCTGCTGTGTTCCACCAGCATTTTGTGTGTGTTGTTTGAATTTCCAGCATCTGCAGATTTCCTCGTGTTTGGAGTATTGTGAGCAGTTTTGGTCCCCATATCTAAGTATGGTTCAGAAGAGGTTTAGGAGAATTATCCTGGTAATGAAAGTGTAAATATATGGGGAATGTTTCATGCTCTGGGACTACACTCGCTGCAGATTAGAAGAATAAGGGAGGATCTCATTGAAATCAATCGAATATTGAAAGAACTAGAAGGAGTAGATGTGGAGAGGATGTTTCCCATAGTGGGAGAGGTTGGGGCCAGAGAACACAGTCTCAGAGTAGAGGGATACTCCTTTAGAACAAAGATGAGGAGCAATTTATTTAGTCAGAGTGTGATGACCCTATGAAATTTATTGCCATAAAGTACTGAGGACACAAAGTCACTTGGTATATTTAAAAAGGAAGCTGATAGGTACCGTGGAGAGAGGAAAAGGAATTTTCAATGTTTCAAGTAGAAACCCTGCATCAGGACTGACAGTGGAGAGAAGAGATGGCCGGTATAAAGAGGTGAATGGGATGGAGTGAAACACGAGATCTGTTGGTGATTGCTAGACAGGAGAGTTGAAGGAAATGGGCAGGTGAAGAAGGATGGGGGAGTAGATGGGGGGAGTGAGCTGAAGAAGTGACTGCCCCTTTTTCTTTCCTTTATCTGCCTCCATCTATCACCCACCTGCCTCTGTCTCTCAAAACCGCTCACCTTCTCTCATCAAGAGTCTATCTGTCTACATCATCCTTCACCCCTCCCATGTCCTACATGCCCCTTTATATTTGACTACCTTCTCTCTCCGCTCTCAGCCCTGACCCAAAACACCAACAGCTCCTGTTCCCCTACAGATGCTGCTGAAGCTGCTGACGTCCACCAGGAGATGATAAATGACGAGATTATGCTGCTGCTGGAAACCATGATCAACCCAGACACAAAACTTTGCAGGAACTCAGCAAATCAGGCACCAACAGTTGACATTTTGGGCCGAGACCCTTCTCCAGGACACGTAGGCTCTTATTCCTCTCTGTAGATGCTGCCTGACCTGCTGAGTTCCTCCTGCTATTTCTGTGTGTAACCTGCTGGGTTCTGCATCTGAAAAGTTCCAGCACTTTTCTCTCTCATGCATTCTCACTGATTTGCATCCGCTTATACCTTCTTCGGATAGGTCACATATCACCTCCCTCGGGCAGGCAGTACTGACATTTGTCACCTGCATCCCTGCCCAGCTGCAAACAATCTCCTTGTCCTCTCAACCTCTTCCCTTCTCTGGAATTTAAACAAATAACTTTTCTCCTATTTCCTCATGCCAAAGTAAGGCTGGTTGTGTATTTTCTAAAATTTTGTTCTCCTTATCCCTTCATTCCCTCAACCTTATCAAAAAAAAAAAAAATCATGGACCAGTAGCTAAGGAGAAAAGGACTTAAGTTGATTGTGGAGTGGTTGGGAGCTGGTGAGGATCATTTTCTGACTGATTACATCATTACCCGGTAGGAGAATCGCAATGCACAGGAGCACAACTAGTTGCAGAGGGTAGTGGACACAGGTCAGCCTGTCACGGCACAACCCTCCCACCACTGACTGGAGGTGCTGCCTCAGGAACATGGCATCCATCGTCAAGATTCTCCGTTGTCCTCTTCTCGCTGATACTGTTAGGCAGGAGGTGCAGAAGGCTGAAGTCGCACACTGTCAGGATCAGGAACATCTACTTTCCACAACCATCGGATCCTTGAATCAACCTGCACAACCCTAGTCCTGAGTTAGCCATGAAGTTCTATGAACCGTTTCATGCATTACTATGGACTATGCACCTTTAATGCTGAATTCTATTTACAGTCTTTTAAATCATAATCTTAAGTGTGTGGTGAACATGACTGCCTATACCACTGGACTCAGATTTCCAAGGTCAAGAAAGTGGAATTACCCCAGTGCAATGATTTTTCCACTTTAAAAACTCTCCCACACAGGATTCTGTCACAGTTGAATAAAATGGACTACCAATCAATCTATCAATATCTGTACCTTCGTGCAAGTGGTGCTGCTATAAGCAAGTGTATCATTGTACCTGTATCTTACCGTATTTGTGCAAATGTCTATAAACTCAACTTGATTTGACTTCTTTTTCTTGACAAAAGAGTTTTGGAATTTATGCTTGGGACAGGCAGTAACTCTCTCCACATTTACATAATTCCTGGAACATGGTCTGTGACCTGCAGGGTCTCATATTGAGTGTTGATAAGTGATTCAGCTTCATGGGAACTTCCTGAACTGACAAAGACAGGACCGCGGGGCCAAAGACAAATCTGAATTTATTCTCATATGTACAGGTGAATGCATGCACAGATGAAATGGAAAATGTAAATACAGCAGCATTCATAGTAAAAAGCATAAACATAAATTATGCACAATTTTTTAAGTGATCAAAATGGTCAAAGGGTTGCTATGGTGATTAAAGTTTGCGCAGGTTGGTTGATGGGAAGTAGCTGTTCCCAGGTGCAACGGGGAACTTACTTGCACAGCATTACCAAAACACAGCATCAGATAACAGCATTCACAAGAATAACATAGATTATTTATAACTTTGACAAGGAAGAACACAATTTTAAAACTTGATTGTAGTGTAAAGTGATCAAATGACCATAGTGTTGCTATACATGGCTCTTCTGTAGAGAAAGTTAAATGCACCAACTTCCTGGGAGTTCATATTACGCATAATTTTACCTGATCCCTTAATATCACCTTCCAGAACAAAACAGCACAACGCACCTTCAGTTCCTAAGGAGACTGAGGCAAGAAAGGCTCCCCTACCCACATCTTAAATGAATTTTATAGGAGCACCATTGAAATTATCCTGACAAGCTGCATCTCCATCTGGTATGGCAGCAGCCAAGCATTGAACCAGAAGTCCCTACAAAGGTCTGTGAGAACAGCTGAGAGGATCACAGGTTTTTCCCTACCATCCATCAGGGATATTTATCAGGAGCACTGTGTAAGCGGGACCCTCAGTATCATTAAGGATCCTGCCCGCCCATTCAGCATCCTCTTTGGCTTTCTACCATCAGGCAGGAGACTGTGATGCATAAAGACAAGAAAGGTCAGGATGGGAAACAGCTTCTTCCCTCAGGCTGTTAGGCTTCTGAACTCCCCGCTGCATAGCATTCGAAGTGTCACTGGTTAATTTACATGGCACCCTACAATACTTAATTTATGCACTTTAGTTTATCTATGCATAATTCATTTTGTAGAATTAATTCTTACTTTCCTATGTTATTGTGTGTTATGTGAACTGCTGTGCTTTCCACTCTGAACTGGAGAAACACTGTCTTGTTTGACAGTATACATTTATGACAATAAACTTGACTTAAGCAACACCCACAAAATGCTGGAGGATTTTGGTGGTATGTGTGCGTTACTTGCATTTCCAGCATCTTCAGATTTTCTTGTGTTTGTTTTGACTTGATAACTGGGTAGTGATTCAAGTTTGTGCAGATTATCTGTTCTTGAATCTGGTGCTGTGGGACTTCAGGCTTCCACACCTCCTGCCCAATAGTAGCTGTGAGAAGATGGCTTGGCCCAGACGGCGGGAATCATTGATGGTAGATGTTGCCTTCTTGAGGAAGTGCCTCCTGTAGATACTACCAAAGGTACAGAGGGATGTATTGCATTGGGACCAATACTCTTTGCAGATTATTAGGTTCCACACCTTCAAATTGCCTTACCAGAAGCAACCAATCAACTGTCTTATTCCTGCTTCTCTTCCCTATGTAATCAAAGTCTCTTCCTAACAAATAGAAAATTTGATTTTCTTTGGAGCAAATCGATCAATAAAAAATATTGTCAGAATTTATTTGAGGTCGGTGTTCCAACCACCTCATAGTCAATTCCTTCCAATAGTTAAACTCTCAGAGTTGAAATTTAACTACAACAAAACTAGAAATTCAGCTGCTAACCTTGTTTGGTTTCTATTCTGCATACTAATACACTGTTGCTAGTCAGTGTGATCCTTATCATCTTTATCTTGCCTTCCAGTAACATTCTTTGTACCAATTCCTTCCTTGTGCTGCAACCACTTCAAACCATGTGACATCTAAGAAGGCCATTTGGCCCACTGAGTCGATGATAGCTCACAGAGCAATCCTCCCACTCACATGTCCATTAACCTTCCCCCCCCCCACACACACACACACACACACACACACACACACACACACAAACACACACACACACACACACACACACACACACACACACACACACACACACACACACACACACTCACACACACACACTCCCAGCACATTCTGCAGCAACCTTCTGACATCAGTAGCCATCCAAGTGGAGAATCAATGTTCTGGCCCATCTTTGTGATGTGGGAGGAAACCAGAACACCTGGAGAAAATCTTCAGAGACATAGACAGAACATGCAAAGTCTAAATGGACATCACCTGAGGCTGGGTGTCTGGAGCTGTGGAGCAGCACTTCCCACAGCACCGATGAGCTATTCCACGACTCCACACACACTTCCAGAATTTTCTGTTCGAAGCCTAAAGATCTGGGGTAGTTATTTGTTTCAACTATACTGACCAGCAGAGATGGCCTGTTTCTGTGCTATATGATGCTACAACTCTCCATGCACACCCCTCAGTATCCCTACTATTTACCCCTGGTGCTGGAGAGAAATTAATCAAAGTTCAACTATTTTTAGCAATTTTTAATGTTTATTTATTGAAACATAGAGAAAGGGAGTGCAAAACAAAAATGATGGGACATGTAGATATTTACACACACTTAAATTAATGCTGTTTAAAAACACAAAATACTACATCTAACAGCAAAGGAAATGCAAAGCAGTATATAGTTTATAGTTTAGTAATGTAGTTTAAAAACACTTTGCAGTATATCTAACAAATAATGATCATTAAACTGTTGCATAGTTTATAGTTTGATTAACATAGTTTAAACACACAAGGCTCTATATCTAAACATGATGATCTGTAAACCATCTATTCTTGTAATCTGTAATCACTTTTGCCGTTGTGTTAGTTTATTTTGGTTTTTATTTATTTTGTTTTAGCACTTTGATTAAATCTCCTTTCATTTCTTAAGTTCTAATGAAAACTACCTCAGGTCAGACAATCCCTCTTCATGACTAAAACCAATCAATCCCCAAATCCACAAATCTTTCCTTCAAAGCCCCAACTGTGAAGTAGGATTTGAACCCTGTGACCTGTCAAATCAAAGGTGGATCCCCTGAACCACAGCTCAAGGAGCAAGCTGATTGGCGGGTAGCTTCATTCAAATCAACGAATCAGCAGCAGAAATAGGCCACTCAGCCCCTTAAGCCTTCTCCATCACTTAATAAAATCGTGTGCCTAATTTTTTTTCTGAAAAAAGAACACAGATGAAACAAGAAAAGAACAAACTGGATTAAAAAGCTTATCTGCAGCAAATTCTGGAGCTGTGGGAAGCTCTGATGGAATTCTAAACATACTTCTTCAACCCTATCATTCCCTGCAACCGATCACCCTCAGGTACGGATAACTAGTGTCTCTTTATATACATGCAGTAAGGATATGTACATCAGTCAATATTATGTATTTATATATATTGTTTTTATTGTGGTATTTTCTTTATTGTGTTTTATCATGCTACATCAGATCCAATGTAACAATAATTTCATTCTCCTTTATAGTCATGTACTAACAACTGACAATGAACAGTCTTGAATCTTGAATTTTAGATTTACAGGTGCTTATATATTCTCTTTCTACCAGCCTTTCAGTAAGTGACCAACAAAGGATCTGATGGAGGAGTCCCTCCCAGCTTATTTCTTCACTCCGCCCATCTTCCCCCTCACTTCACCTCTCCTATTGCCTGCCAGCTTGTACTCCTCCCCCTCCACCAAACAACTTAATCTGGAGTGAAGGGGGATAGAGGTGTACAAGATGATAAGAGGCAGAGATAGAGTGGACAGCCAGGCACTTTTCCTCCCCAGGGTGGAAATGGCTAATAGAAGGGGGTAGAATTTTAATTCAATTGAATTGACTTTATTTCCTACATTCTTCATATGCATGAGGAGTACAAATCTTTTATGTTACGTCTCTGTAAATGTGCAAATTATAGTAATTTATAATGAATAGTATGTACAACAGGACAGTCAATATAACATAGAAATACAATTGTATCAGCATGAATTATTCAGTCTGACGGCCTGGTGGAAGAAGCTGTCCCGGAGCCTGTTGGTCCTGGCTTTTATCCTGTGGCACCCTTTCCTGGATAGTAGCAACTGGAACAGTTGGGGTGGGGGTGACTCAGGTCCCTAATGATCCTTCGGGCTCTTTTTACACACGGTCTTTGTAAATGTCCTGAAAATGTTTTCACCAAGATGGCGGTGCGACGCAGCTTGCAGCGGCCACTCCAGAGCTGGTTATTTGTTATTTGTGAAGTGGGGTGCCATGCGCACTCATAATCAGATGAAAAACGGATGTGGGAGCATGGAGGAATGTCTGAAAATCTCCAGGAAGACCTTCATTGCTGCTGCTGCTGTGAGGTCCGGGACTCTGCTGGGAAGAACAGGCCACCAGTCCTTGGGGTCGCGTTGCCGATGGCCATTGGCGGGGGCGTCTTAATACACTCGGCAGAGGATGGTGCTCAGAGAAGCTGTGCCGGAGGGGATGCTTGGAGGCTCAGAGGTTCGACAGATTTGGAGTCCGCTGCGGTTGGTCACTTTCAGTGTGCGCTGTGTTTGCGAGGTTGGGTTCAACAGAGCTTTAATTGTGTGCTGAGTCTGTGAGGCTGAGTCGGGTGGTGCCGTGGAAGTCCATAGCAGGGGTATTCCTTTCTGCCACCGGCGTGGGATGGTGAGTCTGTCGGGACCCTGAGGACTTGTGGAAACTGTGTGGTGGTTTCTTTCGAACTTATAGTCTTTTAACATCTTTGGACTATTTTTACTGTGCCCATGGTCTGTATTTTATCAATTATGCTATTGTTTGCACTGTTGTAACTATGAGGTTTTGTGCAGGTCTTGTAGCTTTAGTTTTTGGTCTTGTTTGGGGGATTTGGAGCTCCTTTCTGGGGAACGCGCTAAGATGGTAACGCGAGATTAATATGCAGCAGCCTTTCCGGACTCTGGATTGGGGATTGCCAAACGTTATGTGGATTTTCTGGTGTAGTCTGTTTTGTCATGTGTTCTTGTAATAATATTCTGGAGGAACATTGTCTCATTTTTTAACTGCATTGCATTTGTGGTTTCTAAATGACGATGAACTGAATCTGAATGTGAATAGTGGGAAGTTCACATCTACTGATGCACTGGGCTATCCGCACCACTCTCTGCAGAGTCCTGTGATTGAGGGAAGCACAGTTCCCATACCAGGCAGTGATACAGTCAGTCAGGATGCTCTCAATTGTGCCCCTGGAGAAAGTTCTTAGGATTTGGGGGCCCATACCAAACTTCTTCAACCATCTGAGGTGAGAGAGGCACTGTTGTGCCTTTTTCACCACACAGCTGTTGTGTACAGACCACGTGAGATCCTTGGTGATGCTTATGCCGAGGAACTTAAAATTCTTCACCCTCTCAACCCCAGCTCCATTGATGTTACTAGGAATTAGCCTGACTCCATTCCTCCTGTGTTGGACATTAAGAGAGAGGTTGTTGGAGTTTGGAGGTAAGTATAGGGTGGATATCAGAGGTAAATTCTTTACACAGAGAGTGGTGGGTGTGTGGAACACCCTGCCAGGGATGGTGGTAGAGGCAACTACACAAAGGGCATTTTGAGAAATCTTAGATAGGCTAATGGATAATAGAAAAATGGAGGGCTATCTCTCCATGATGCTACTAATTCCACAAGAAATTATGGATCATCTTCAAATCATTTTGCTTATGTGAACTTCCTTTGGATGCTATTATAACATTGCATGAAGTCAAAGGGAGAATGGGAAGGAACAGGGAGATTTTAGCACAGAGTATGAGTGATAATGGTCAAATGGACTGTTCCTGCTTGCATTTCTTCTATTTTTATGTTCCTTACTGAGGAGCTGTCTAAACATGAAAAAACTACTACAGACCCTCACAATTCTGTACGTCTCAATGAAATCGCATTAACTACCCTGATATTTATTGCTTATTTATTTATTGTTGTTTTTTCTTCTTTTTGTACTTGTGCACTTTGTTGTCCTCTGCACTCTGGTTAGACATGCTAGTGATGTGTTTTTTTTCATTGATTCTCATACAGTTGCTATTCTATAGACTTATTGAGTATGTCCAGAAGAAAATAAATCTCAGGGTTCTACATGGTGTCATTTATGTGCGTCGATAATAAATTTCCTTTGAAGTTTGATCTGATCAACCATTCTAGTTAGCCCTTCCCGCCCCCTCTGTACCATCATCACTGCACTGCACTGCACTGTAAACACTTTAGACCACTTTTTATGGTGATATTTTCATTGTAAACACATGCTTATGTTTGTGTATTTATGTCCATTTTATTCCATTTTATGCTGATTTTTTGTATAATTCTATATTCTTTAAAATTGTTGAATGCTGTTGTTTTTTTGTTGCATGCTGCACAAATTCCTGATTCATGTAAATGTTTTCTTTGTGGACTGTCATGATGGAGAGGCTTGAATGTTCCTGATATCCCAATAACAACGCTGTCTGGTGTTTAGCTCTTTGTAGCTTCACCCATTGTGGTAAGGTCAAGGGGAAAGGTGATCAAGCCAAGATCTCAGTGGTGGAGCTGGCAGAGGGTGATGATACATCACAATGGCAGTGAAGGTTGATGCACCATCAATAACTCTCGGAGACGTGAGGCGAGATATAGGCTTTTATTGGCTGGAAGAAAGAACAAGCAGCAATTGACCACCACACTACATCCTTGAGACTGAGGCCGGAGCTGTGTCTCCAATCGCCTTTATATCGGGGTCCGTGGGAGGAGCCACAGGAGCAGTCAGCGGGGGGGGGGGGGGGGGTGCATGTCCAGACAGGTATATGTAGTTCACCACAAAGGTGGAGGAGCTCTGAGGCAGTGAAGAATCACCAGCCGTCTTACACTCCATGCCACTGGGCCCTGACCCCCAGCTCTCAAGGACTGTGTGGTGGCTGCCCACGCATTGGCCAGGATGCTTTAAACAAAGTCACACACAGGAGTTCCTCAATAAGGGAATAACCCTTTAAGGGAATATCATACTTAACTCGAGAGGTAGTACTACGGCATGTAAATGGCAAATAAAGTTGACCCCTGATCATTGAGATTATGGGAAATCTGCGACCTTTGTCTTTGTGAAGGTACTGAGTCATGGTATATAGGAAATGACTGGTTATTTACCAAACACTCCTTTAAAAAAACATTTACATTTTAAATATACATAGTGGTTAAATTAAATAAGAGGGCACAAAAAGTAGTGAGGTAGTGTTCACAGGTTCAATATCCATTCAGAAATCAGATGGCAGAGGGGAAGAAGCTGTTCCTGAATCACTGAGTGTGTGCCTTCAGGCTTCTGTACCTCCTTCCGGATCGTAGCAAGGAGAAGAGGGCATAACCTGGGTGATGGGGGTCCTAAATGATGGACACCACCTTTTTGAGGCATCTCTCCTAGGAAATGTCCTGGATACAATGGATGCTCGTGCCCATGAGACCTAAATTTACAACTCTCGACAGCTTATTTTGATCAGTGGCCCACCCCACTCCCCATACCGGATACTGATGCAACCAGATTGAATGCTCTCTGTGGTATCTTTGTAAAAAAATTCAAGTTCTTTCTCAGGCATACCAGATCTTCTCAGCTCGTAATAAAATATAACCACTGTCTATCGATATGCTCAGACCATGATAAACCATCAGAGATATTGGCACCCAGGAACTTGAAATTGATATATTATCATTTCTAAATTTCAAGTGATAGTGTGCATCAGCAAAAGAAAACCTATCAGCATGACATTCTAACCTTAGGTTCGACCAGCTGGAGAGAATTCCAAAGATGTACCATGCTCTTGTGAGCATTTCTACAATAATATTAGACAACCAGCAGTTGTGGGGGAAGAATAGTGATGGCTCATCACTAGTAATCAGGGATGTGGATTGTGTTAAAGTGGTAACAGCAAACCGCAGACAAATCCTGGAAGTAAAGGCATGGAATGCAGAAGCAATATCATCCACGTTTCAGGAACATCACAAGTTGTGTTATAATGTGCACCCATTGTTGCAAAAGAAAACTGGATTTGTTGTTAAACCTGTGGATAATCATTTTACTTTGTAATCAGGACCTAGTCTGTTACTGAATTAAGTCTTCCTGTAGCTACCATTCCAGTATCTAAGTGTAGTTTTACTGTTAATCGTGATAACTGAGAGTGTTAAAGCTGTACCCATTTCAGGGTGGATGGGGTGGAGATACATCTCCACCAAAACAGGTGGAAGATCC
Organism: Hypanus sabinus; assembly: GCF_030144855.1. NCBI lineage: Eukaryota > Metazoa > Chordata > Chondrichthyes > Myliobatiformes > Dasyatidae > Hypanus > Hypanus sabinus. The sequence continues at coordinate 87,075,852 of NC_082721.1, forward strand.
TCCTTCCCTCCAGTAGCCTGCAGGTCACCCTTGGACATGGTGAAGGACTTGTTTACCCCTGATCAGGTCATGTGAAGCCATGGGAGCAGGTGGTGGATGGTTGTATGAGCAGGTGGGACATATCACGTCCTGGTTATTTAACCACTGACTCCAGCCAGACAATCTCTGATAATAATTGGTCTGGGATCACCCGCCTTGTAAAGAGACTGCTCAGAAGGAGGCAATGGAAAAGTACTTCTGTAGTAAAATCTGCCAAGAACAATCGTGGTCGTGGAAAGACCATGGTCACCCATGTCACATGATGTGACGCATAATGAATAATCAAATCAAATTCACGCTCGGGTAGATCAGCTTTGACTAGTCTCCTGCTGTGCACAATTCTTTTTATTAAATCATCAGTTATCTCAAACAACCAAATCCATGTGACCTTTCAGTTTGTCCCCACACCAGCTTTTCTTGTTTTATCAGAGCTAGTCATTTCAATGAAAACCATCATCGTTTAATTCAGATTTCCCTCCACAAACGTGCTGACTTTTTCAAGCATTGCCATAGCCTTCAGCAAATGTTACATTTAGTATCTGGGAGTTCCAGGACTTTTTGATATACTGTTGTAAGCACCTGCCTCTAATTTCACTTCCCTCAGACAGATTAAGTTAACCAGTCTTCATCGTCTGCTTTCAATTCTCTCCAGTCAACATCTTTTGTCTGTCTTGGTTTTCATTCTTGATCCCCTTGTTCTCTCCAACACCCTGCTTCACATTGGTGACACAGTAAGCCTGGGAGCACACGTCTCTGATGCACCATCAATAACTCACTCTGAGACGTAAGGCGAGATATCACCTTTTATTGACTGGAAGGAGGAACAAGCAGTGAGTGACCACCATACTACATCCTGGAGACTGAGAGGCCAGGCTCAGGCCTTGATCGCCTTTATACAGGGGTCTGTGGGAGGAGCAACAGGAGCAGTCAGCAGGGGGCGTGTCCAGACAGTTCACCACAGTCTCGTATCGCTTCTCACCCTCCACAATCAGGAACGCTCACAAGTGCCTCTGTTTTCTGAGGAGGCTGAAGAGAGCTGGACTTTGCACATCGATCCTTATGGCCTTTTACAGAGAGAATCCTGACAAACTCCATCGCTGTGTCATTTGGCAGTGGGCAGGAGGGTTCTACGACAGGTCATTAACTGTAAATAAAATGCCCCAGTGCATTACCGGTATCAGCTTACCAAACCCCTGCCCCCCCCCCTATCGTGGTAACATTTCACCCATCCTGCTCATGGACTGTTTGTCACACACCTATCAGGGAAGGGGCTATGCAATATTCACACCAGGACCACTATACACAGAAATAGGTCTTTCTACTTAGGGATTAAAATCACAAAAAACCATAAAGACTTATTTAAGGTTAATTTTGTACCCTTAATTGATCAGATTAAATGCTTGTTTACTAAGTGGTCACCATTATCTTTATCTCTGATAGGTAGGATTAATGCTATTAAGATGGTTATTTTACCTAAATTTTTATATATTTTTCGAGCGGTACCAATTTTTATTCCGAAATCTTTTTTTACTAATGTTGATTCAAAAATTTCCTCATATATATGGCAGAATAAAAATCCCAGGTTAGGTAAAATATACTTAGAAGGCAAAGAAGGAAGGTGGGTTAGCATTGCCTAATTTTAGATTTTATTATTGGGCAGTTAATATTAGATATTTGATATGTTGGTTGAAAGATTGGGATGGATCTTTCTGCCCTCATTGGGTGAGCCTGGAAATTAAATCGGTACCAGGTTATGCACTGGGTTCTATTTTGGGGACTTCTCTCCCTTTTGCTCTTTCTAAATTGCCAAAACGAATTGACAACCCGATAGTTGAACATACTTTACGTATATGATTTCAATTTCGGAAATTTTTTGGGTTGACTCAGTTTGTTTTAAATATTCCTATTGTATCCAATTGTTTTTTCCACCCTTCAATTATAGACCAGGCTTATTCGGCTTGGAAGACTAAGGAATTACTACGATTTTCTGATATATTTTTGGACAATTGTTTTATGTCTTTTGAGCAATTATCTAATAAATATAACTTGCCTAGATTTCATTTTTTTAGATATTTACAGATTAGGCATTTTTTAAATACTGTACTTCCTATTTTTCCAAATTTTGTGGCTTCAGGTATTTTGGAGAGTTTGTTTGAATTAAACCCTTTTGAAAAAGGGCTTACATCAAAACTTTATAATATAATTATGAAGATACGTTCAGAGCCCCTTTATAAGACAAAAAATGATTGGGAAAGAGAGCTTAATCTTATTATTCCTATTGAGAATTGGGATAGAATTCTTCAATTAGTTAATACATCATCTATATGTGCCAAACATTCATTAATACAGTTTAAGGTCATACATTGGGCCCATATGTCCAAGGATAAATTAGCTCATTTTTATTCTTATATAAATCTTATTTGTGATAGATGTCAATCTGAAATAGTGTCTTTAACTCATTTGTTCTGGTCGTGTCCGCTTTTGAAAAAATATTGGAAAGATATTTTTGATATTATCTCTGCGGTATTGAACATCAATTTACAACCTCATCCTATTATCGCAATTTTTGGTTTACCAATGATGGACTCACTTCATTTATCTTCTTCCGCCTGTCGAATGATTGCGTTTCTTACTCTAATGGCTAGAAGATCTATTTTGCTGAATTGGAAGGAAATTAATCCTTCCACTGTATTTCATTGGTTTTCTCAAATTATGTTATGTTTAAATTTAGAAAAAATTAGAAGTGGTGTATTTGATACTTCTATTAAATTTGAAAAGATATGGAGACCATTTATTCAATATTTTCATATGATGTAATATGACCCTGTTTCAAGCCTATTTGATTTTCCAGTTTTGATTCTATAGATGTTGAGAGGATCAGAGTTGACGAAACTGATGATTTTGTATTCTTGTGAGATATTATAAACAACCCTTTTTTTTCTTTTTCCAGTTTTTCTTTTTCTCTTTTTTGTTTTTCATTTTTTTTCTTTATTAGTTATTAGATTATTAGTTTAGTTTTTTTCACATAATTTTTTTTTCTTTTTTCTGTTTTTTATTATATATTATGATATACCTAGATTTGCATTGTTAATTTATATATTGTATCATCCATGATTTGGGAATACTCATTTATACTGTAATCATTGCTTATGTATTCTTTCATGTGCAGTTGAAATGTGTATGTTTGTAATCCCATTATCTATGTATTAATTGTATTTTGTTGTTATCAATAACAATAATAAAAAGATTGAAAAAGAAAAGAGAAACAAACAGTGAAACGTGTCATTTGCTGTAACAAGCAACACACCACAACATACCAGATCCAACGTGGCATGCCACAATATTCAGCAAATCAACACAAGCACCAAAACAAGTCCAATTCCCAGACACTCGTTCACACAAACAGGCAGATCACCAAAACAAGTCCAATTCCCAGACACTCGTTCACACAAACAGGCAGATCACCAAAACAAGTCCAATTCCCAGACACTCGTTCACACAAACAGGCAGATCACCAAAACAAGTCCAATTCCCAGACACTCGTTCACACAAACAGGCAGATCACCAAAACAAGTCCAATTCCCAGACACTCATTCACACAAACAGGCAGATCACCAACCCCTAGAGAAACCACCACTGAGCCTTCAGGACTTGACTCTGGACTCCCAGACTTGTAGAGACTTGAGACTTGAGAGTCACCAATTATAGGACTTTAGCCTTCAGGCCCCGGTCCCAGGACTTAGAGACCACAGGACATTAACCCTTGGGGCTCGATCCCAGGACTCAGAGACCTCAGGACATTAACCCTTGGGGCTCGATCCCAGGACTCGCCAATCACAGGACATTAACCCTTGGGTCTCGATCCCAGGACTCAGAGACCATAGGACATTAACCCTTGGGTCTTGATCCCAGGACTCAGAGACCACAGGACATTAACCTTTCAGTCTCGATCCCAGGACTCACCAATCATGGGACTGTGACCAGGTGACTATTGAAAATTTTCTTTTTGTTAAAGTGCACTTAAGTATTCACCTTGATAATGCTAAAATAGCTGCCTGAGCCTATAAGAGGAAATGGTGACAGCATTTTGCACATGTGGAGCCGAACAAAGAGTTGCCATGTTCTGGAGAGAACGATGCTCGAGTGCTTTTCCCAGGTTGGGTGAGGAAAGATTTTTGCAAGTAAATTGATCAATGCTGGAATAGCGTGGTTGTGCGAATTTCATTATCGGCCTAAAAAGTTCGCCTTTTTAGTAATTGAACTACAAGGCAATATATTGTACAGTACGTTTATCTTTGTCTGTATTGTTTCATGTCCAAATGTGAATGTAATGGAGTAATGTGAATGTGTGTATCTCTGTTCACATGAGGAGAGCTCATTTCAGTGGCTAGCCTTTATGCGTTTTGAGGTTAAGCACGTGTGTGCCAATGTGAATACATCAGATGAGATGTATTTATTCATATTTTTGATGTTATGTAGAAGCTACAGGGTTGGTGGGATTCTAATGTTTGTATTTTTTTAAGAACTGACAACACTGTATAGGTTTTGTATATTTTGTTTTAGTTATTTTCACTCTGCATACGTAACAAGGGTGTGGTCTGAAATTAAACTGAGATTGTAACAGTGGGAATTTATTTAAAAAATATATTTCATTGTTTTTATTTCGATACCTTCTTTCTGCATTAAAACATCTAAAACCGATAAAGAAATTAAAGACCTGAAAAAAGTATTTGTTGTCCTGCGTGTGTACTTTTCCCCAGGCTACAAAAGGACTTTAACCTTTGGGTCTCGACCACAGAGCTCACCCATTATAGGTCACTACTCTTCAAGCCTCAACCCTAGAACTTGCCAATCATGGACCTTTAACCTTCAGGCCTCAAGCCCAGGACTAGCTAATCATGGGACCTCAACCTTTGGGCCTTGGCCACAGGACTCGCCAGTAACGGTATTTTAACCTTCAGGCCTCAATCCCAGAACTCACTGATCATGGGACTCTAACCTTCACGTCTTGACTGCAGGACTCCCAGATCACAGGACTTTACCCTCCAGGCCTCACTCGACCCCACAACACGTTAACCATGGGACTTCAACTTTCAGATATCAAATCCAGGACTCACTGATTGTGAGACTTTAACCTTTGGACCTCAACTCCAAGACTTGCCGATTACGGGACTTTATCCGTCAGGCCTGATTCTGTAATTATCATGCTCTTTTCTGCGTTGTGTTTTTTTCTTTTAACCTTTTTTCTTTTTGTTATTTTTATATACAGATAGTCCAATACTTTATACACACTGTTCTGTAAGATTACCTCTCAGTCTCACTAACTCCAGGGATTAAATTTCTAGTTTACCAAGGTTCCCCTTATAACCCAAGCCCTTGAATCGTGGAAAAATGCTTGTAAGTTTTAGGAGCATGCATTCATTTTGTACCAGTGTTGGGATTAGTTGACATTCTTCTGCCCACCACTAGATGGATGTAGAGTACACGCCATGGCAGAGGGATGAGTATTTCCATGGACACAAACAGAAAATGCTGGAAGTACTCAGTATATCAGGCACCAACTGCATAACGGGAAACAAAGTCAACGTTTCAGGTCCAGAAACCATCTTTCACTCAAAAACGTTCTGCTTCCTTAACCATGGATGCTGCCCACCAGCTGAGTGTTTTTGAGTTCAGACTCCCCTCAACCATTCAGTTCCTGAGTCTGTGGGCACAACGTGATCAGTATAATACTTTGCACTCGAATGGACTTTGTTTCTTATTTGTTCTAATGTTTATTCTTGTAAAATTGGATATAACTTATGCTTTTTTTTTGTGAATGTTGCGCATGGGATGCTCTGTGTCTGGGACGCTGCTGGGATTAAGTTTTTCATTGCAACTGTGCAAACAAGTACTGGTGCAGCCAACAGCAAACTTGACTTTGACTTTGATGGTTAGAGAATGAGGAAAGGGAAGAAGCCAGCGAAGGGGAGTTCAGAAGGTGGTGGTGGTGGTATGGTGGGGTGCAGTTGGGAGGGCAGCGCTGTTAAAAGCCCTTGCGGGCTGCTGCCTGCGCACAAACAACACGTTTCCCTGCGTGTTTGGATATGCATGTGATATGTGATAACTAAATGAACCTGAACTGTGAAATGTGAACTCTGAATTCATGTGAGTTTGCCGAGGGTTTGGGCAGTGAAGGTGCATCAGAGTTGTTGCGCCATAATAACACAGCACCTCTTGGTCCCACTCACCGGGTGACAAGTACTCCCAAAGGCCTTATCAGCTCCTTCAGTGCCAGGAAGTGGTTACTCCATCACCTTCAAACCCCTTGTATCTGTTTGAAACCAAGTACACAGCCATTGCTGAGTTTGATCATTACCGGGCCTCCGGCAATTGTCGCTAAAGATTGGGAAGACAACCTTTAAGGTTTGATAATCGCACCGCAGGTGCCGGCATTCCCAGTGATCCTATGTAGGCCGGAACCTGCAGTGGATTGTCAAGGGAGTGCACATTACCTGAGTTGTTATCTTTTGGGTGAATTATTAAACAAAGTCTCCCATGTGGAATTCAGAACGGGCAGGATGGTCACAGTCATAGAGAGATCCAGTACAGTTACAGGGTCCGGCCATCACCCCCCCATTCTCACTACATTTACCTTGACCTAAGTCTTTTGTTCTCCCCACAATCCCATCAACACCCTGTAGCAATCCACTCCACTTCGGAATGAGGAAAGAAACTGGAGAAGCCCAAAGTGCCCACAGGAAGGTCACGCAATTTCCACACAACATGGAAGACCATATACAGATCGACCATGGTCTTACTGTATGCCGGAGGATGATCGAAGGTTTTAACAAACTACTCTCTTCTTGCAAAACCAGATTTTCTTCCTTTCTTTCTGCACACTCATCTAGTTCCCATGACCTCCTTGGGGCAGAGGCCCCTACTTCAGCAGCAACCTCAGTGGCTGTGCTTTGGCAGGAGTCGAGATTGAGATACAGGGGCACAAGGGGCAGGGAGACATTTTATTGTTAAGGCTGTGGGAAGAGGGAAGTACGTGAGAAGGTCTCAGTGAAACAGAAACACACAAAAGTATCAGTAAGGAGAATACAGTTTTCCTCCATGAGCACAAGTTGTTTGCCCAATGCTGTGTGAAATGGAGTGAATCAGGAATCAACTTCATTCGTTGCAAAGCCTTCTGGAAGTTGAGGTTCAGGCAGTGATTGCTGACTACAAGTCCCAAAATGCTTTGAGGCAGTGTAAGTGAGATCTTTATTCAGGCATTGGAAGAGGAAGGAACTAGTGGTTTAGCAAGCTGTTGCTCGCTGGAGGAAAGAATTAACAACGGAAATATAATGAGCAGGTGACTGGTGTCCCCGGAGCTTGCTTCAGCTGAATTCTCTCGTTCTCCTTTTCTCTTGAACCCACGCACGCATGTTGTTGGGAGATGGAGAATTGGAGACAATGTGCCAACTGGCTGATTGATTGTAAGGTGCTGCCCCCGAATCACCGTGTGACCTGGGAGAACGCTCAAGTTTGTGACCTTGCCTGGGCACTGAGGGATGGCGTCCTCCTGTGCCAGCTTCTTAACAACCTTCAGCCTCATTCTATCAATCTCAAGGAGATCAACCTCCGACCGCAGATGTCCCAGGTAGGTTCAACACCCTGTACCTTCGCCTCAATTTTACTCTCATTCGGGCTGGAAGACTCTCCCACACCACGGAGCGTGTTAGCATCCTTGGCCAGACCATTCCACAGGCCACGGTATTACTGAGCAGATCCCGTCAGAATATGTGAGCTGGTCAACCTAGGGGTGGGGAATACTCTCCCACACCGCGGAGCGTGTTAACATCCTTGGCCAGACCCCATCGCAGGCCACGGTATTACTGAGCAGATCCCGTCAGCAGAGTTGGGTCTGTGGACGATAGCAGAGAGAAGGACATTCCACTGGACTATATCATGGTTGATCTGTAAAATTTCTCTGATTTCTTTCCAGAACATTCCAGGTCAACAGTAAAGATAACAATTATGGTTTAGTTTGTAACTCAGAGAGAGTTGTACCTCTGATATTCTCTGGGCAAATTTACATTTCTGCCTTTAATGTTAGAGGCACGTTCCCTTTCTCTGAACTCTCTTGTGAGGAGAAAAATATTTTTAGCCCTCCTTGGGTTCCTCTGAAATACCCCAATTTGGTCCCCTTTCAACATCCAAGTCAGTCCAAATCCTCTCTTGTTTCCTCTGCTTTGTTCCTTTCCACACTGCTAAAAATATACAGACGTTCCTGTATCTCCGAGGTACACTAGTTCCATTCGACACAGCACTAAGAATGAAATGTTTTTGTTGGATCGAAGTAAGTGGCAGAGTTGTGAAATTAGTCAGCTCCGTCATGGATACTAGCCTCTGTAGTATCCAAGACACCTTCGAGGAGCGGTGCCTCAAGAAGGCAGCATCCATCATTACGGACCTCCATCACCGAGGACATGTCCATTGTTACCTTTAGAAAGGAGGTACAGAAGCCTGAAGACACACACTCAATGATTCAGAACAGCTTCTTCCCCTCTAAGTGGACATTGGTCCCATGAGCACTCTGTTTTTTTTTTAATTTCTGTTTTTGCACTACTTTTTAAAATAACTGTTTATTATACATATATATATATACACATATTCTCACTGCAATTCAGTTTATTTTTCTATATTTATCATGTTTTGCATTGTACTGCCGCTGCAAAGTGAACAAATCCCATGTCACAACGCCGGTGATATTAAACCTGATTCTGATTCTGAATCCGTAAGGACAGTAGTTTTCCCCCTACTCAAAAGAACTGGGGCGGTACAGTACCGAAGCGGTTAGCATAACACTATCGGACCGGCGACCTGGGTTCAATTCCTGCAGCCGTTAACTGTAAGGAATTTGTACATTCTCCCCGTGACCTCGTGGATTTCCTCCAAATGATCCAGTTTCCTCCCACTGTCCAAAGACGTACCTGTTGGTAGGTTAATTGATCATTGTAAATTGTCCTGTGTTTAGGCTAAGAACATAAGAAATAGGAGGAGGAGTAGGCCATTTGGCCCATCGAGCCTGCTCCGCCATTCACTAAGATTATGGCTAATCAGGCGATGGATTCATCTTCACCTACCTGCCTTTTCCCCATAACCCTTAATTCCCCTACTATGCAAAAAGGCTAGGTTTAAATCAGGGGTTTCTGGGCAGTATGGATCAAAGGGCCGGAAGGGGCTATTCTCTGCTGTGTCTCATTAAAATAAAATTAAAATTAAACTGCCTTGCTTCATATGATAAGGGTCACCATTCAGGTTCTCGAGTCTCTGCCAGGTCTCTGAGCAAACCCATCAATCCCGTCAATCCTATACCCTGGAACCTATCCTGTCCCACTGTTCACTCACCAACACCAGGGACAGCTTAGAGAAACTCCTGAAACTATTAACCAGCACAGTTCTGGGAAGTGAGAAGAACTGGGTGGGGGAGCATGTGAAGTCAAAGAGAGAACGTGCATACTCGTATGGACAACACCCTAGGCTGGGATCGAACTAGGGGTCACAGCAGCTGTGAGGTGTCGGCACTGCCCCGCTGCGCTGCCCAGCGAAGTCCACAGTCTCGGGAAATAGAACCACCACAGGACTGAGATGAGGAGATGTTTCTTACTTGTGAATCCATCTCCGAGGCGTCCTCATTGCATGTTTCTGACTGGGATCAGTGTGGGATTTGGGTCTTGCAGGAGTAGATAATATTGGGATAGGATGTGGATGGGGCAGGGACAGCTGTGATGCTGCTTGGAATGAGGGGTCGGCAGGCCAATTCTCTGTTTTCCATTGGTGCCAAAAGCAGCTGGGATTATATTACGGAATGTAAAGTCCTCATGGACATTGGGATTGCTGGCATGGGACAGGATTTAAAATAAGTTCACAAAAATTATTGGATGGCTTGTCATATGCGGAGCGTTTGATGGCTCTGGGCCTGTATTTACTAGAATTCAGAAGAATGAGGGGTGACCTCATTGATTTCTATCGAATGGTGAAAGGCCTCAAAAGAATGGATGTGGAGAGGATGTTTCCTATGGTGGGAGAGTCTAAGACCAGAGGACACAGCCTTAGAATGGAGGAGTGTCCTAGTAGAACAGAGATGAGGAGGAATTTCTTTAGCCAGAGCGTGGTGAATCTGTGAAATTTGTTGCCACATGTGGCTGTGGAGGCCAAGCTTTTATACTTATTTAAGGCAGAGGTTGACAGATTCTTGACTGGCCAGGGTATGAATACAGGGAGAAGGCACAAGATTGGGACTGAGAGGGAAAATGGATCAGACTCAGTGAGCCAAATGGCCTAATTCTGCTCCTATATCTATAGTCTTATGGTCTTAAGGATTAGGAAAAGTTCAGAGGGATATGAGGCCAGTGCAGGCAATGAAATGCACATTTATGAGGTAATGTTGCAGCTCTACGAAGCCTGCTTAGACCACACTTAGAGTATTGAGTTCAGTTCTTGTTTCCTCATTATAGGAGAGATGTGGAAGCTTTAGAGAGGGTACCGAGGAAATTTAGCAGGACGCTGCCTGGACTGGAGAGTGCATCTTATGAGGAGAGGCTGAGCAAGCTAAGGCTTTTTTCTTTGAATGAAGGAGGATGAGAGGTGACACGAGAGAAGTGTATATGATCATCAGCCAGCACATTCCCATCAGAGAGGCAATGGCTAACAATAGAGAACATGTTTTAAAGGTGTTAGGAGGAGAGTATAGAGGAGATGTTAAAGTTATTGCTTGACACACAGAGAGTTGTAAACGCCTGGGAGGCTCTGTCAAAGGTGGTGGCACTGTCAGATGCATCAGAGACAGTTTAGAGACTTATGAGGAAGGCACACGGGTGTATGAAAAATGAGGGGCTACACATTATGTAGCAGGGAAAAGTTAGACTAATCGTGGAGCAGGCGCAAAGGTTTTGTGGTGAACAGCCCGGCCTGTGCTGTACTATTCTGTTTTAAATAGGACTGGCTATGTTCAGCTATGGAAGCTAGGATCGGCTCTGTTCTACGGGTTAAATAGTTTAGATGGAGGAGGAGGCGTGAGGGACCCGTTTCTTTGCCTTAGGACTCCATGACTGCCTGGACTGGTTGTAACGTGTGTTGGCTGCAGCTTTGCTCCCCGGCTGCCAAGGCGTTGGGTCTTTGATTCCCTCCCCAAATCCCTTCCCGCTACCTCTCTCATCCTTGTCACTGCCCTGGTTTCTGCTCCAGTGAGGTCCATAGAGGCACCTCCAGCTGACACCAGGGAACTAACACCAATCATCGTCATTTCACTCAATTGAAGGATACCCTTACTGTCTCATGACTATCCAGGCTTCTGCCCAATGGGAGCTGTGAGATGAAATGGCCACAGAGCTACCTGCTGAATGACCTGAATTGATGAAGTGATCTGTTTAGATGACAAAACAGCTTTTTGCTGTATCTCAGGGCATGTGACAATGATAAACCAATTTACTAACAGTGGAGGATTAATGGAGACTGTTCTACTTGAGCAGGGACCAACCAAGTTGATTGGACAACGATCAGGACATTAGCAAGGTGTGTGAATGATATAGATGCTATACATGGAAGCTCCTTTACAACAGAATTTCTCAAGGCAGAAAGCATTGAATCTGTGGAGCTGTGGAGGTCAAGTCATTGGGTGTATTTCAAGGATAGGTTAATAGACTCCAGATTAGAAAGGGCATCAGAGGTTACTGGGAGAAGGCAGGAGAATTGGGTTGAGAGGGACAATAAATTAGCTATGATTGAATGGCAGAGCAGACTTGATGGGCTGAATGGCCTAATACTGCTCCAATGTTTTATGATCTGATGGTCTGGTGTATAATGATGAGAGGAATTGACCGTGTAGATAGTCAGAGGCTTTTCCCCAGGGCTGAAATGGCTAGCACAAGAGGGCATAGTTTTAAGGTGCTTGGAAGTAGGTACAGAGGAGATGTCAGGGGTAAGTTTTTTACGCAGAGAGTGGTGAATGCGTGGAATGGGCTGTCGGCGACAGTGGTGGAGGCAGATATAATAGGGTCTTTTAAGAGACACTTGGACAGATACAGGGAGGTCAGAAAAAAAGAGGACAATGGGTAACCCTAGGTAATTTCTCAGGTAAGGACGTGTTCGACACAGCTTTGTGGGCTGAAGGGCCTGTATTGTGCTGTAGGTTTTCTATGTTTCTATATCTGTGAATTTCCATGAAACCCAGAAACAGTCCAGGAATGAGTAGGAACAGGACCAGACTGTTGTGTATTTAATATTTCAGTTATATTTGACTAATCTTGTAAATATATTGTTTGATTATGCATTTTTGTTCGTTTAAATAACTTATGACAAGTTATATGCATGAATGTGTGAATTGCATATGTCATCGTGCTACCACATGTTATCTGCACACCTCGCTTAAAGTAAACACAAAGTTAGACCCTGTGTCCTCCTTTGAATTGGTTTAATGTTTTGAAGTTACAAGATGTATGAGAGGCTCACTGAGCTACCCTCTGGAGGGGGGAGTACTGACTGAGTGGCACAATTACTGGGCTCAATTCCCACCATGGCCCGTAAAGGGGTTGTTCATTCTCCCCATGACCATGTGGGCTTCACTCCAGATGCCCCAGTCTCCTCTGGCATTCGGGTTAGTAGTATGATTGGTCACATGGGCGGTACCGGCTCATTGGGCCAGAGGGGCCTGGTGCCATGCCGTCTCTCTAAAGTAAAATTAGAAAGAATGTTTGATGTTCTGAGCATTCCTCTCGATATGTTAAACAAGCTTGGGGACATGGTGCACAGTGACACAGCTCGGAGAGACGACGCCTCACAGTTCCACGTTCAGTCTGATCTCTGGTGCTGTTTGCGTGGAGATTGCTCATGTCTCTCTGACCACATGGGTTTCCTCCAGGTGCTCTGGTTTCCGTCCACATCCCAAAGCACACGGTTACGTGTCTGTCATGCACAACTGAGTGTCAGAATCTGGAGGGGCTCAGGAAACTGGAAGAACAAACGGGATGAGGGTAGGAATACTGTAAAGATTGATCGGAAGATAGTGTAGACTCTGTAGGCCTGTTTCCAGGCTGTAGTGTATCCCTCTGAAGAACAATCATTCTCCTGTCAAAACAGTAGATTGAATCATTTACAAACCAGTTCTGAAACAGAACTGTCTGTCACTTTCAAACAAGGATACAAATTGGGGTGATAGAAGGCCGTGTATCACAGTGAAACAGGATGGTGTAGTAGAGTGAAACAAGGCCGTGTATCACAGTGGACCAGGGCCGTGTATCACAGTGGACCAGGGCTGTGTATCACAGTGGACTAGGGCTGTGTATCACAGTGAAACAGGATGGTGTATCAAAGTGAAACAAGGCCGTGTATCGCAGTAGACCAGGGCCGTGTATCACAGTGGACCAGGGCCGTGTATCGCAGTGGAACAGGACTGTGTAGTAGAGTGGATTATGGCTATTTATCACATTAATCCAGAAGCACAATGTATTGCATTTGTGGGATGCACCATAATAAAACACATAGCCATGTATCAGATTAGACAATGGAAGTATATTACATTAACAACATCACTAAAAAACACAGGGCAGTGTATTGCATTAAAACAGGGGAGATAGAAGTAATTAATGGCTGCGGTCCTGTGTTCTCTGGAATTTAGAAGATTGAACCGATGGATGTGGTCTGGGTGCTTCAGTGAAGATCGGCTCTGCAGTGTGCTCGAAACTGATTTCTCCTGGACTAATCCTAACCTCCCCATCCTCTGCACTAATCCTAAACACTGTCCTCTGCACTAATCCTAACCTCCCCATCCTCTTCACTAATCCTAACCTCCCCATCCTCTGCACTAATCCTAACCTCCCCATCCTCTGCACTAATCCTAACCTCCCCATCCTCTGCACTAATCCTAACCTCCCCATCCTCTGCACTAATCCTAACCTCCCCATCCTCTTCACTAATCCTAACCTCCCCATCCTCTGCACTAATCCTAACCTCCCCATCCTCTGCACTAATCCTAACCTCCCCATCCTCTTCACTAATCCTAACCTCCCCATCCTCTGCACTAATCCTAACCTCCCCATCCTCTGCACTAATCCTAACCTCCCCATCCTCTTCACTAATCCTAACCTCCCCATCCTCTTCACTAATCCTAACCTCCCCATCCTCTGCACTAATCCTAACCTCCCCATCCTCTGCACTAATCCTAACCTCCCCATCCTCTGCACTAATCCTAACCTCCCCATCCTCTTCACTAATCCTAACCTCCCCATCCTCTGCACTAATCCTAACCTCCCCATCCTCTGCACTAATCCTAACCTCCCCATCCTCTTCACTAATCCTAACCTCCCCATCCTCTTCACTAATCCTAACCTCCCCATCCTCTGCACTAATCCTAAACACAGTCCTCTGCGCTAATCCTAAACACTGTCCTCTTCACTAATCCTAACCTCCCCATCCTCTGCACTAATCCTAACCTCCCCATCCTCTGCACTAATCCTAAACACTGTCCTCTTCACTAATCCTAACCTCCCCATCCTCTGCACTAATCCTAACCTCCCCATCCTCTGCACTAATCCTAACCTCCCCATCCTCTTCACTAATCCTAACCTCCCCATCCTCTGCACTATTCCTAAACACAGTCCTCTGCGCTAATCCTAAACACTGTCCTCTTCACTAATCCTAACCTCCCCATCCTCTGCACTTATCCTAACCTCCCCATCCTCTGCACTAATCCTAAACACTGTCCTCTTCACTAATCCTAACCTCCCCATCCTCTGCACTAATCCTAACCTCCCCATCCTCTGCACTAATCCTAAACACTGTCCTCTTCACTAATCCTAACCTCCCCATCCTCTTCACTAATGCTAACCTCCCCATCCTCTTCACTAATCCTAACCTCCCCATCCTCTGCACTAATCCTAACCTCCCCATCCTCTGCACTAATCCTAACCTCCCCATCCTCTTCACTAATCCTAACCTCCCCATCCTCTGCACTAATCCTAACCTCCCCATCCTCTTCACTAATCCTAACCTCCCCATCCTCTGCACTAATCCTAACCTCCCCATCCCCTTCACTAATCCTAACCTCCCCATCCCCTTCACTAATCCTAACCTCCCCATCCTCTGCACTAATCCTAACCTCCCCATCCTCTGCACTAATCCTAAACACTGTCCTCTGCGCTAATCCTAACCTCCCCATCCCCTTCACTAATCCTAACCTCCCCATCCCCTTCACTAATCCTAACCTCCCCATCCTCTTCACTAATCCTAACCTCCCCATCCTCTTCACTAATCCTAACCTCCCCATCCTCTGCACTAATCCTAAACACAGTCCTCTGTGCTAATCCTAAACACAGTCCACTGCGCTAATCCTAAACACAGTCCTCTGTGCTAATCCTAAACACAGTCCTCTGTGCTAATCCTAAACACAGTCCTCTGTGCTAATCCTAAACTGACCATTAAACCCACAGATAAAGTGGGGGGGTGGTGCTGTAGTAGAATGGCAGACTGACCTCTACCTTGCTGAGGCCAGGCAACAGCTGCCAGGCATCGCCTCTTACTTCCCCCTCAGGCAGGATCCTACTGAGGCGATTGATTCCCACACCATCACTGACCTTATTAACTCTGGGGATCTCCCATCCACTGCCATCAACCTCAAGGTTCCCTCACCCTGCACCTGCAATTTATACCCCCTGCCTAAGGCCTGAAACCTGCCTGTCCAGGTAGACCCATTCTTTCTGCATGTTCCTGCCACACATAACTCCTACCTGCATTCCTCCATGGTTCAGTCCTTCTTACCTGTATCCGTGACACTTCAAATGCTCTTAATCTTTTCAATGATTTCAAGTTTCCTGGCCCCTATGATCTTATTTTCACTATGGATGGCCAGTCTCTGGAGACCTCCATTCCCCACCAGGAAGGTCTCAAAGCTCTCCGTTCCTTCCTGGAAACCAAACCCAACCAGTTCCCCTCCACCACCACTCTCCTCCATCTGGCGAACATTCTCACTCCGTATCTGTATAATTTCTTCTTTGGCTCCTCCCATTTTCTTCAAACAAAAGGTGCAGCCACGGGCACTGGCATGGGTCCCCGCTATGCCTGCCTGTTGGTCGGTAACATGGAAGCCTACACTAGTATCACTCCCCAACTTCTCCTGCTCTACATCGGAGATGCTTCCCACATCCACACAGGGCTTGTTGACTTCATCAACTTTGCCTCCAACTTCCACTCTACCCTCAAATTTACCTAATTCATTTCTGACACCCCATCCCTTTTCTCAATCTCTCTGGAGACAACTTAACCATTGATGACATAGCTGCCTGGACAATACCTCTTCCCATGCTGTTACATGTGCAACTCTCAGTTCAACTAGCGGCTTAGTATAGGGGCTGATCGCCCCCTGCCCGGCCAAACGTCAGAAATCTCGTTTGGGTGGATGTTGCGTGATGTGTCCCCTGTTACAAATCAGTACCCCGAAATTACAAACAGTACACAATATGCAATTAAATGACTAAGCTTTATCATTCTTACTTTGACTATATGGTTAGTAAAGAAAACAAAGAGAAAGGGCCCATTCTCATGAAACAGTCTAATGCATTACGTTGGAGCTCACTGATAAGGCCATTCGACCTCCTCCGATCGTCACTGACCTTCTGACCCTTACTGCCAGGCCACTCCGTCCAGCAGTCTACCAACTGTCTCCATTCGCGTCTTCTCTCCTCATCTCTCCCTAGCTGCCAGACACAAGAAAGAACAACATTCCGCTCATTGGCCATCATGCTCTGTTATCTCTAGTCACAACCCAAACATTGCTGCCACAGAGAAACCATTACCTCAGCAGTGGAACATTACAGAGAGGTCATTACTTTAGCGGTGAAACTTTACTGCACATTACACTTGTAAAAATGCTATCCCTTACTCTCAATTTCTCCATCTCTGCCACATCTGCTCTCAGGATGAGATTTTTCATTCCAGAATGGAGATGTCCTCCTTCTTCATAGAAAGGGGCTTCCTTTCCTCTTCCATTAATGCTACCCTCAAATGCATCTCTTCCATTTTGTGCACATCTACCCTCACCTTATACACCCCACAAGGGTTAGGGTTCCTCTTGTCCTCACCTACCACCCCACCAGCCTCCAGGTCCAGCGCATATTTCTCTCTAATTTCTGCCATCTCCAACGGGATCCCACCACCAAGCATATCTCCCCCAACCCCCCACTTTCTGTGGGAATCTCTACCAACATGATTCCCTTGTCCTTTTGTCCCTTCCCACTGATCTCCCTCCTGGCACTTATCCTTGCAAGATGAACAATTCCTCCCTCACCACCATTCAGGACAACAAACGGTCCTTCCAGAAGAGACAACAATTCATCTGTGAGTCTGTTGGGGTCAAACACTGTGCTCAGTGCTCCCAGTGTTGTGTCCTGTACATTGTTGAGACCCAATGTAGATTGGGGACTGCTTTGTCGAGCACCTATGCTCCATCCACCAGAAAAAAACAGGATCTCCCAGTGGCCACCCATTTGAATTTCACTTCCCATTCCCATTCTGACGTGTCAGTCCATGAAAAAGCCACACTGAGGTTGGTTATATTCCCCCTGGGTAGCCTCCAACCTGATGGCATGAACATCATAGAAACATGGAAAACCTACAGCACAGTACAGGCCCTTCAGCCCACAAAGTTGTGCCGAACAAGTCCCTACCTTCGAAATTACTAGGGCTACCTATAGCCCTCTATTTTTCTAAGCTCACTGTACCTATCCAAAAGTCTCTTAAAAGACTCTATCATATCTGCCTCTACCACTGTTGCCGGCAGCCCATTCCACGCAGTCACCACACCCTGAGTAAAAAACTTACCCCTGACATCTCCTCTGTACCTACTCCCCAGCACCTTAGACCTGTGTCCTTTTGCGGCCGCCATTTCAGCCCTGGGAAAAAGCCTCTGACTATCCACATGATCAATGCCTCTCATCATCTTGTACACCTCTATCAGGTCACCTCTCATCCTCCTTCGCTCCAAGGAGAAAAAACAGAGTTCACTCAACCTGTTTTCATAAAGCATGCTCCCTCAAACTGGCAACATCCTTGTAATTCTCCTCTGCACCCTTTCTATGGTTTCCACATCAACTTCTTGAACTTTCAGTAATGCCCCCCTTCACCATTCCCCATCCCCATTTCCCTCTCTCATCTTATCTTCTTACCTGCCAGTCCCCTCCCTCTGGTGCTTCTTCCCCTTTTCTTCTCCCATGGCCTTCAGTCCTCCATTAGATTCCTGCTTTGATGTTTGATATTTGATGTGTTGGCTGCTTGCATTTTGCTGCTTGTGCAATTTGTTCTTTTTTTTTGTATATTGTGTGTTTGATGTTTTCTTGAACAAGTTCCATGGTGTTTCTAAGGGTGGATGAATCTCAGAGTTGTGTTATGTATAATTAATTGATAATAAATGTACTTTGAATCTTTGAATGAAGGAAAATCATGTTGAGACCTAGCAAATATTGAAAAGCCTGCATAGAGTGGATGTGGAGAGAATGTTTCATATAATGGAAGAATCTAGGATTAAAGGCACAGCCTCAGAATAGAAGTACACCTCTGCAGGCAGAGATGAGGAGGAATTTCTTTAGCCAGAGCGTGGTGAGTATGAGGAATCCATTGTCACAGATAGCTGTGGAGGCCGAGTCACTGGGTACAATTAATGCAGAGGTTAGTAGGTTCCTGATTGGCAAGGGCATTGTAGATTACCAGGAGAAGGCAGAAGGATGGAATAATAATCAGCCAGGATAGAATGGCAGAGCAGGTTAGATGGGCCGAATGGTCTAATTCTGCTTCTCTGTCTAGTGGCCTTGGGCATTGCAGTAAAATGCAGAGCAATATTTTTTATTATAACAGGACAATGTAATGTATTTAAACACCAAGTAATATTTCAGACTAAATGTAGAACACTAAAAGAATGAGCAAACTGAAACACTGACAATACAACAGAGCGTTGCACAGGGGAGTTTAACACATTAAAGCAAGCCAATATTTCACAGAAATACAGGGCAATGTATTGTACTGAAGTTATACAATGAAAGCAGGAAACAACGCAGGACGAATGTGGCTCAAAGGTTCACTCAACGTGTACAGTATAAAACCTGAAATTCCTTCTCTTCACCCACATCCACAAAATGAAGAGACCCCACAGAATGAATGATAGGAACATGAAAGCCCCAAAGCCCCCCTCCACCCTCCTTTTGCACAATATCTGCAGAAGCATTGAGTCCCACCTGCACTAGGAGAGGCACCGACACCACCCCCCAACCCGCAGCATGTGTGCAACAGCAGAAGCCCTGTCACCCCCACCCCCACCACCAACACCAGCATGTGTGCAACAGCAGAAACCCCGATACTACCCCCCCCAACCCACCACCAGCGTGTGTGCAACAGCAGAAACCCCGACACTACACCCCCAACCCCAACACCAGCATGTGTGCAACAGCAGAAACCCCGACACTACACCCCCAACCCCAACACCAGCATGTGTGCAACAGCAGAAGCCCTGTCACCCCCACCCCCACCACCAACACCAGCATGTGTGCAACAGCAGAAACCCCGATACTACCCCCCCCAACCCACCACCAGCGTGTGTGCAACAGCAGAAACCCCGACACTACACCCCCAACCCACCACCAGCGTGTGTGCAACAGCAGAAACCCCGACACTACACCCCCAACCCCACCACCAGTGTGTGTGCAACAGCAGAAGCTCCAGAGAATCCTGGATGCAGAGTGCATCAAAACAACAGTCCGTGACCCAGCTCATCGGTATCTCAGACAAGCACAGTCCGTAACCCAGGTCTCTGGTATCTCAGACAAGCACAGTCCGTAACCCAGGTCTCCGGTATCTCAGACAAGCGCAGTCCGTAACCCTGGTCTCCAGTATCTCAGACAAGCGCAGTCCGTAACCCTGGTCTCCAGTATCTCAGACAAGCACAGTCCGTAACCCTGGTCTCCAGTATCTCAGACAAGCACAGTCCGTAACCCAGGTCTCCGGTATCTCAGACAAGCGCAGTCCGTAACCCTGGTCTCCAGTATCTCAGACAAGCGCAGTCCGTAACCCTGGTCTCCAGTATCTCAGACAAGCACAGTCCGTAACCCTGGTCTCCAGTATCTCAGACAAGTGCAGTCCGTAACCCAGGTCTCCGGTATCTCAGACAAGTGCAGTCCGTAACCCTGGTCTCCAGTATCTCAGACAAGCGCAGTCCGTGACCCAGCTCACCGGTATCTCAGACAAGCGCAGTCTGTAACCCAGCTCTCCGGTACCTCAGACAAGCGCAGTCCGTGACCCAGCTCTCCGGTATCTCAGACAAGCGCAGTCCGTAACCCTGGTCTCCGGTATCTCAGACAAGCGCAGTCCGTGACCCAGGTCTCCGGTATCTCAGACAAGCACAGTCCGTAACCCAGCTCTCCGGTATCTCAGACAAGCACAGCCCATAACCCAGCTCTCCGGTATCTCAGACAAGCGCAGTCCATAACTCTGGTCTCCGGTATCTCAGACAAGCGCAGCCCGTGACCCAGGTCTCCGGTATCTCAGACAAGAGCAGTCCGTGACCCTGGTCTCCAGTATCTGAGACAAGCGCAGTCCGTAACCCAGCTCTCTGGTATCTCAGACAAGCGCAGTCCGTAACCCTGGTCTCCGGTATCTCAGACAAGCGCAGCCCGTGACCCAGGTCTCCGGTATCTCAGACAAGCGCAGTCCATGACCCAGGTCTCTGGTATCTCAGACAAGCGCAGTCCGTGACCCAGGTCTCCGGTATCCCAGACAAGCGCAGTCCGTAACCCAGCTCTCTGGTATCTCAGACAAGCACAGTCCGTAACCCTGGTCTCCAGTATCTCAGACAAGCGCAGTCCGTAACCCTGGTCTCCAGTATCTCAGACAAGCGCAGTCCATGACCCAGGTCTCCGGTATCTCAGACAAGCGCAGTCCGTGACCCAGCTCTCTGGTATCTCAGACAAGCACAGTCCGTAACCCTGGTCTCCAGTATCTCAGACAAGCGCAGTCCGTAACCCTGGTCTCCAGTATCTCAGACAAGCGCAGTCCATGACCCAGGTCTCCGGTATCTCAGACAAGCGCAGTCCGTGACCCAGGTCTCCGGTATCTCAGACAAGCACAGTCCGTAACCCTGGTCTCCAGTATCTCAGCCAAGCGCAGTCCGTAACCCATGTCTCCGGTATCTCAGACAAGCGCAGTCCGTGACCCATGTATCTGGTATCTCAGACAAGCACAGTCCGTAACCCTGGTCTCTGGTATCTCAGACAAGCGCAGTCCGTGACCCAGGTCTCCGGTATCTCAGACAAGCACAGTCCGTGACCCATGTATCTGGTATCTGAGACAAGCGCAGTCCGTAACCCTGGTCTCTGGTATCTCAGACAAGCGCAGTCCGTAACCCATGTCTCTGGTATCTGAGACAAGCGCAGTCCGTAACCCTGGTCTCTGGTATCTCAGACAAGCGCAGTCCGTAACCCTGGTCTCTGGTATCTCAGACAAGCGCAGTCCGTAACCCATGTCTCTGGTATCTGAGACAAGCGCAGTCCGTAACCCTGGTCTCTGGTATCTCAGACAAGCGCAGTCCGTAACCCATGTCTCTGGTATCTGAGACAAGCGCAGTCCGTAACCCTGGTCTCCAGTATCTCAGACAAGCGCAGTCCGTAACCCATGTCTCTGGTATCTGAGACAAGCGCAGTCCGTAACCCTGGTCTCCAGTATCTCAGACAAGCGCAGTCCGTAACCCATGTCTCTGGTATCTGAGACAAGCGCAGTACGTAACCCTGGTCTCCAGTATCTCAGACAAGCGCAGTCCGTAACCCATGTCTCTGGTATCTGAGACAAGCGCAGTCCGTAACCCTGGTCTCCAGTATCTCAGACAAGCGCAGTCCGTAACCCTGGTCTCCAGTATCTCAGACAAGCGCAGTCCGTGACCCATGTATCTGGTATCTGAGACAAGCGCAGTCCGTAACCCTGGTCTCCAGTATCTCAGACAAGCGCAGTCCGTGACCCATGTATCTGGTATCTGAGACAAGCGCAGTCCGTAACCCTGGTCTCCGGTATCTCAGACAAGCGCAGTCCGTGACCCATGTATCTGGTATCTGAGACAAGCGCAGTCTGTAACCCTGGTCTCCAGTATCTCAGACAAGCGCAGCCCGTAGCCCTGGTCTCCGGTATCTCAGACAAGCGCAGTCCGTAACCCTGGTCTCCAGTATCTCAGACAAGCGCAGCCCGTAGCCCTGGTCTCCGGTATCTCAGACAAGCGCAGCCCGTAACCCTGGTCTCCGGTATCTCAGACAAGCGCAGTCCGTGACCCAGGTCTCCGGTATCTCAGACAAGCACAGCCCGTAACCCAGCTCACCGGTATCTCAGACAAGCACAGTCCGTAACCCTGGTCTCCAGTATCTCAGACAAGCGCAGTCCGTGACCCTGGTCTCCAGTATCTCAGACAAGCGCAGTCCGTGACCCTGGTCTCCAGTATTTCAGACAAGCGCAGTCTGTGACCCAGGTCTCCGGTATCTCAGACAAGCGCAGTCCGTAACCCAGCTCACCGGTATCTCAGACAAGCGCAGTCCATGACCCATGTCTCTGGTATCTCAGACAAGCACAGTCCGTAACCTTGGTCTCTGGTATCTCAGACAAGCGCAGCCCGTGACCCAGCTCTCCGGTATCTCAGACAAGCGCAGTCCGTAGCCCTGGTCTCCAGTATTTCAGACAAGCGCAGTCCGTAACCCTGGTCTCCAGTATCTCAGACAAGCGCAGCCCGTAACCCTGGTCTCCAGTATTTCAGACAAGCGCAGCCCGTGACCCAGGTCTCCGGTATCTCAGACAAGCGCAGTCCGTGACCCAGGTCTCCGGTATCTCAGACAAGCGCAGCCCGTGACCCAGGTCTCCGGTATCTCAGACAAGCGCAGTCCGTGACCCTGGTCTCCAGTATCTCAGACAAGCGCAGTCCGTGACCCATGTCTCTGGTATCTGAGACAAGCGCAGTCCGTAACCCATGTCTCTGGTATCTGAGACAAGCGCAGTCTGTGACCCAGGTCTCCGGTATCTCAGACAAGCGCAGTCCGTAACCCAGCTCACCGGTATCTCAGACAAGCGCAGTCCATGACCCATGTCTCTGGTATCTCAGACAAGCACAGTCCGTAACCTTGGTCTCTGGTATCTCAGACAAGCGCAGCCCGTGACCCAGGTCTCCGGTATCTCAGACAAGCGCAGCCCGTAACCCAGCTCTCCAGTATCTCAGACAAGCGCAGTCCGTAACCCTGGTCTCCAGTATCTCAGACAAGCGCAGTCCGTAACCCAGGTCTCCGGTATCTCAGACAAGCGCAGTCCGTAACCCTGGTCTCCAGTATCTCAGACAAGCGCAGCCCGTAACCCTGGTCTCCAGTATTTCAGACAAGCGCAGCCCGTGACCCAGGTCTCCGGTATCTCAGACAAGCGCAGTCCGTGACCCAGGTCTCCGGTATCTCAGACAAGCGCAGTCCGTAACCCTGGTCTCCGGTATCTCAGACAAGCACAGTCCGTAACCCTGGTCTCCGGTATCTCAGACAAGCGCAGTCCGTAACCCTGGTCTCCAGTATCTCAGACAAGCACAGCCCGTAACCCAGCTCTCCAGTATCTCAGACAAGCGCAGTCCGTAACCCTGGTCTCCGGTATCTCAGACAAACGCAGTCCGTAACCCTGGTCTCCAGTATCTCAGACAAGCGCAGTCCGTAACCCTGGTCTCCAGTATTTCAGACAAGCGCAGTCCGTAACCCTGGTCTCCAGTATCTCAGACAAGCGCAGTCTGTAACCCTGGTCTCCAGTATCTCAGGCAAGCGCAGCCCATAACCCTGGTCTCCAGTATCTCAGACAAGCGCAGTCCATAACCCTGGTCTCCAGTATCTCAGACAAGCGCAGTCCGTAACCCTGGTCTTCGGTATCTCAGACAAGCACAGTCCGTAACCCTGGTCTCCAGTATCTCAGACAAGCGCAGTCCATAACCCTGGTCTCCAGTATCTCAGGCAAGCTCTCTCTCCCAGCCAAGGGAGAGATAGGTCATTTCTGCAACAACGATATCGGGGACTAGCAGCTCGCTGTTCCAATGTGACCATCTTCTGCACTGCTGCTCCAAGCCACCCCCCGAGCTGGAGGACTGACAGACTCCAGCAGAACCACAACCTGCTCGAAACGAAAGGAAAGAAAAGAGCAAAGGCAGATAAACAGTTTTGTGGCCTCTTGAAAGCAATGGACAATTCACTGAAATACATACCCTCGGTGGCTACTTTAGTAGGTACCTAATAAAGTGGCCACTGAGTGTATGCTTGTGGTCTTCCACTGCTATAGTCCATCTACTTAAAGGGTTGTTGTTTCATAAATTGAACGATGCTCTTCCATTGTAATGCTTGGTTACCTGAGTTACTGATGCCCTGCTGTCAGTCTGAACCTCTTTGGCCATTCTCCTCTGAGCTGTCTTATAAACAAAGTGTTTTCATTTATAGAATGCCATTGGCTGTACGTTTTTTGGTTTTTCTCTGTAATAAATTGCTGTGTGTGTAGAAATCCCAGATCAGCAGTTTCTGAGATACTCAAACCACCCCGTCTGGCATCACAATCATTCCTTGGTCAAGTGACTTAGATCACAATTCTTCCCCATTCTGTTGTTTGGTCTGAACAGTTAAACCTCTTGACCAGGTCTGCGTGCTTTTATGCATTGAGTTGCTGCCACATGATTGGCTGACTGGCTCATTAGCGATCAGGTGTACAGGTCTACTTAATAAAGTGGCCGCTGAGCATAGATTTTAACACTTCTACAGTAATTGATTCTGTATTGTGTTATTCTGAACTATCACCAGCTTCTATGTTTTTACTTATTGAAATACTGCACAGAATAAGTCCAACCAGCCCTTCAAACCATACACCCCGCAGCAATCCTCTGATTAACCTCAGTCTAATAATAGGACAATTTACAATGACCAATTAATGCACCAATTGGTATGTGTCTGGATCCAGAGCACCCAGAGGAAACACACGCAGTCAGGGGAGAACAGACGGAAGTGGGAATTGAACCTGGGTTGCCTGTGCTGTAAAGTGTTCCTCTAACCACTATGCTACCATGTTGTCCTGTGTTGTGATGACTCAGTCTTGGCCACCGATGCGGTATTTGGCCTTTGAGGATAGGACTGGTCATGAACTTATTTCTTGTGGGCGCCTATGGGGCAGACATCAATGGGTTGGCTCCTTTCTGTCACGACTTTACATGGTTTGGTTTATGATATTCTCATGGCGCGGACAGATCACGGACAGTTGAATTACTAGAGTGCTGTGGCGAGATCTTTGACCTCTTGTGCTGTTGGCTGCTGGATGCTTTTCTCTGAAGCTTCAGTGACCTCATTGAAACATACGAGGGCAGTAAAGCTGGGAAGGTTCTTTAGGCTGCAGAACCGAAAAGCGTGAGAGCAATCTCAGGATAAAGGATTGGCCTTTCAGAACCGAGATGAAAAGGAATTTCTCTCCTGCAGAGCTGTGAACGTGAAGTCATTAATCAAATTGAGGATAGAGACAGCCGACATGGGAATCATGGATTATGACAATTGGACTAGAGGAAAGGGGAAAGGACTAATTGTCATCCATATTTTACCTCAAGAGTTCCTGCTACTTTTTATCTTTGTCTTGTAACCTCAAGGTCAGTTTTCTTACCTCAAGACTTCTTACAAAGAGTTTCTAAGATCTTGAGGCTTTAAGCTTGGTTTTGTGAGAATTACTCACAAGGGCCACGTCATCAGTGAAGGCAAAGACATATTATTTGAATCAAGATGGAAACCCAACTCATCTCTATCCAATGAACATAACAAACTATCCATAACGATGTTAATAAAATTAGAGAAAGCATGTCAGCTGCTTAGGACCTTTTAGATGAGGTCAGAGTGTATGGCAAATTTTGCAGGCAATGCTCAGCACACTTTTGGTGTGTAGGTTGTTGATGCAAATGACACATTTCACTGTATTTTTCGATGTACATGTGATAAATAAGCTTGAATCTTGGATTGGGCTGGTCTTGGAATTGCTATTCTCAATAAAAGTGTAGGAGTTGATATAGAAGTTTGACAGGAGGCTCAGGAAATGGGCACCAACCCCCATCTGGCCATTCTTGTTCTCTGGTCACCAGTTCACCCCTCCTAACTCCAAACCTTCTCCCCCCCCACCCCATCAATTCTATGACCTCCCAACATCTCCAGCCTTGTCTAGTCCTCCACATTGTGACATATCAATCAATTTCACTCACTCCACTCTCTAAGTCCCGTGGGTTTGGAATTCGCTTACTGAAGCTCTTACTAACCTAAACTGATATTGCTGGTGACTTATGCATTGAGCTTCATAGACAGATAAAGCAGGGAAGCAGGCCATTTGGCCCATCATGGCTGTGCTAGCAATCAGGTGTCTATTTATGCTCATCTCACTCTATTTTCCTAATATTTCCATCAAACCACCCTGATTCTGACTACCACCCAACACTGGGGGCAATTAACCCACCACCCAGCACGTTTTTGTGCTGTGGGAGGAAACAAGCACATGGGGGAAAGCTGCAAGATCAGTGGGCAGTACATGCAGGATTGAACAGGGGTCTCTGGAGCTGTGATTCAGCAGCTCACTGCTCCCACCACTGACTGACCCATTTGATTTGCTAACGTTCCTGTGAATTACTCTGTAGTTGTTAGAGGTTCTATTGCAGCGGGTGGACGAGATCTACAGTGAGCTCCAACCAGCGGGAACAGGGCACTGCAGCTCACAGAAGACGTCATGTTCATCCACTGCAATCAAGGAAGACCCCAGTTTGTGACGCTTGTTCATACCACTGGGCTCAGCCTTCTGAGGTCAAAAGAGCGGAACTGCCCCAGTGCAACGGGTTTTCCACTTTCAAAAACTCTCCTGCTTAAGTTTCCTGTCATTGTCGGGCACGATGGGCAACCACCTCCACTGTGGTGTCTAGACATGGGGAAATATCACCTAACTACTTCAGTGTGGGGATGGGTTCCAGATTTTCCTCACATTCACCAAAATTTGTAACTTTTTGGAGGTAGGGGATACAATAGTTTAAAAGGGAGCCCAGCTGAGAACAGGGCTAGAGAGGAAAGCAGAACGTCCCTCTCTCTGCAGTTATTTGCAGAAGTTGGGCTATGAACTGAAAGTGAAACATGCAGAGGAGGCATAATGAAGAACAGAGAGCCTGCAGAACTGCCACACACTCAGCAAACAGCTGCATGCTTTACACAAGTGAGAAGCTGTACCTCATCAATTTATCTTAACCTGAACCCCACAAATAGAGACGATTACAACGAGGACTGCTTGGAATATTTAAGTTGAGCAAGAGATTTAATCGGGGAAAGTCAGCAAATGGTTTATTATTGTCGCATAGAACATACAACAGTACAGCACAGTACACGCCCTTCGACCCAAAATTTTGTGCCAACCTTCTAACCTTCTCTAAGATCAATCTAATCCTTCCCTCCCACATAGTCCTCTAATTTTCTGTCATTTGTGTGCCTATTTAATTTCCTCAATGCCCCTAATGAATTTCCCTTTGACACCACCTCGAATGTAAAAACCGTCAGCTTACGCGCCCAACACTTCCTGTGCAAAGAATTTATCTGACACCCCCATATACTTTCTCTAATGATCTTAAAATTATATCCCTTGTATTCAAAGATGCAAAGTACATTTATTATCAAAGTCTGTATGCAGTATACAACCCTGAGATTCATCTTCCCACAGACAGCCATGAAACAAAGACGACCAAGGAACCTGTTTAACGAAAACCATCAAACCCCCAACACGCAAAGAGCAAATCGCGCAAATGACAAGAAAAAAGAAAAGAGTGAATGCGAAACACCAAATCACAAAGGCATCTAAAGAGTCCAGGCATATTCGTTCAGCTCAACTCAGTTCAACCCATTGCTGCATCTCTCGAGATCTGGAAGCTGCAGTGACAGTCCGCCACGATCAAAACTGCACAAAACAGTAAATGAAAGGAGCGACTAGAATCCAGAAACACATCATAACATGAACTACAGAGCCCACTCCACAAACCGCATCAATGACCAAGACCCGTGGATTCCAGCACTGTCCTCCGGCAGCATCAAGTACAAGGGAGAGGGGGAGAGAGAGACCTTTCGTATGTAGGCACTTTCTTCCGGGAGCACCAAACGAGAGAGAGAAAGAGAGAGAAACCATTCCCACACAGGTAGATGGTGCTGAAGACCCACCCACTTTCCGTTCTCAGCCACTTTGATTTCAATCTTCCTTGACACTTTAGCAGGTGGATCTGTGAGAAATGGAGTTGATCATGGGCTCACACCCCATCCCCAGGCTCCTTGGCTTCGAAACCTTGGCAAACTCCTTCAGAGGCAGCAAAGCTCCAGGTCGCTTGATCGGCCTGAAAACACACCACCAAAACGTAGATCACGGGCTCTAGCAATAGCAGAACCACATTTGAAAGGGTAAGAAGATGTAAAGGAAGTATTTTGTGAGCCATCTGGAGTATGTTGCTCTTGGTTGTGTTGTTCACTGATGCCATCTTCTTCCGGAAAAGCCATTTCTGCCCTGAGGAAAATGTTTCTGGTTATCCACTTGATATAATCTTGTGCACCTATATCAATTTACCATGCATCCTTCTTCGCTCCAAAAAGGAAAGCCCTAGCTCACTCATCCTATCCTCATAAGACTTGCTCCCTCATCCAGTCAGCATCCTGGTAAATCTCCTCTGCACCTCCTCTAAAGATCCTACATCCTTCGTATAGTGAGGTGACCAGGCTGAACACATTATTCCAAGGGTGGTTTCACCTGGGTTTTATAGAGTTGCAAGATGCAGTGAACAGCTTTTATTTGTATGCCACACAATTGAGATCCATTTCAAGTTCAAGGTTATTGTCATCTGATTGTGTAAATATACAACTAAATAAAACAATGTTCCTCCATAGCATGGTGCACCCTGAATGCATATATCACATACAGCACGTAAGACAAATATTACCACAAATAAGTAAATAAAGTATATATTAAAATACATGTGAAGTGCGCAGCACAAGTAATTATTAAACAGTATGGTAAACAGTAACCAGCTGGCTGTCCTGGTGATGAGGCCTCGCTGGTGTCATTAGTCTCACAGCCTGAGGGAAGAGCTGTTACCCAGTCTGGCGGTCCTAGTCCTGGTGCTTCTGTGCCTCCTTCCTGATGCCAGTGGGTCAAAGAGATTGTGGGGTGGGTGGTGGGGATCCTCACCAATGCTTCCAGCCCTTTGTCTCCAATGCTCCCGGTAAATGTCACAAGTGGGGTGGAGGGAGACCCCAGTCATCCCCTTGGTGGTTTTTATTCTCCTCTGTTGGGTCCTGCAGTCTCATGCCTTGCAGCTTCCATGCCACAGAATGATGCATTCAGACACTTAGTGCTGCTCCTGCAGAAAGTTGTTAAAATTGAGGAAGGGTACCTAGCACATCTCACTCTCCTCAGAAAGTACAGCCGCTGTTGTGCCTTTTTGACTGATGAGGGGGTGTTGTGGATCCAGATAAGATTGCCCGTTAGGAGCACACCAAGGAACTTCGTGCTCTTCACTTTCTCCATGGCAGAGTCATTGATGTGCAATGGAGAGCGGTCAGCCTGTGCCCTCCTGAAACCTCTTTCATCTTGTCCACATTGAGACGCAAGTTATTGCTCTCACGCCATTTGAGAAGTCTCCTCTACCTCCTCTCTGTACCACTGGGCAGTAATCATTTCGACCAGCTACCGTCACGCTCGTGGACACCAGGATGATGGCGGCTGCCTTGAACAGTAGACTATTGCAAAGAGATGTTAAGGATGTCCATTAAGACCTCTGTTAAATGGCCAGAATGCTCTCCACCGTATATCTGCAAACGTCTCCATACTGTTTGGCTGCCGGTTCTCCGTGTTAACCATTTAGCGAATAACAAATGACAACATTGAAAACGTAGGTATTTTCTTGTTGTCTCTGTGGAGAGATCATGTAAAGCTTAATTAAGATGATCTTAAAGACTATTGGATCAGGGGTTAGAGCAGGGACGTTGCACTGAGGTAAATTATCACCCAGGATCTCTGTGAAATTTGGAGTAAGCACCATGCTTCTGTTTCTGATGTTCACAAGTCCGAGTATTTCCTTTATTCATTCCGGAAAGATACAATGACACGAGTTATCGATAGAGGGATTTTATCAATGGAAGTACTTACAGAGATACAGTGCAGAACAGGCCCTTACGGCTCTTCAAGCCACACCGCCCAGCAACCCCCTGAACTAATCCTCACCTAATCGTCGGACAATTTACAGTGACATATTCTGTGGAACTCGTTGCCACAGGCATCTGTGCAGGGAAGTCATTGAGTATGTTTAAGGCAGAGGCTGATAGATCAGTCAGAGCACGGGGAGAAGGCAGGCGGCTGGGACTGAGAGAGAAATTGACCAGCTGTGATGAAGTGGTGGAGCAGAAGTTAGCCTAATTCTGCTCCTTTTCCCTATGCTCTTTTGGATCAATTAAGCTACTAACCGTTACGCCTTTGGACTGTGAGAGAAAGCTGGGAAACCCAGAGAACAGCCATGCTTTCCTCCGGGAGGGCGTTCAGAATCCTCACAGATGAAGTCAGGATTGAACTCTAAACTCTGACCCCCCAGCCCCCAAGCTGTAATTGTGTTGTGCTAACTGCTACTCTGCCATGGCACCCCAACTCCCAATAATCTTTGGAAGCTTCTTTCACTTGCCACTGTTCTACGCAGACCCCCTCTTGAACAGGGGTTCTCAACCTGGAGTCCACAGATCAGTTGGTTAATAGTGAGGCCTCATGACGTAAGAAAGGTTGGGCACCTCCGCTCTGGAACTTGCTTCACTCGAGTCTGTTGCAACATTAGGTATCTATTAGACATATTAAATGATATTTAAGGCGTTAACATTAAAGAAATAGTAATCTGCCATGGATTAGTTGATCACGTGATGACTATGTTACGTCATCCTCTAGTATTGGAATTAGGAAAGTCAGGAAAGGAAATAAATATCCAACTAAATCTATGCTATTACAGTCAAACTGAACTTTAACAGAGGCCTTGAAATGATGTTTTTGATGGACTGTCCTTCACAATGTGGCTGTAAATGGGCACTGTTTCCAGAGACCTGATGTTCATGTGTTACAGAGTCAATAGTTCACTCTTTCATATCTCTGCCTGCTTCTGTCAAGGAAACTTGTCCAATGGTAAATGCAAACCAAAGAAGTTATTGACAATGGGAAATCTGAAATTTAAAAAAATGCTGGAAATGAATGGGTTTCCCCCAAAACTTTTCATCCCTTCAATGGTTTTCTATCCTCTGATATGGGTTGTCTCGTCCATCATGATCTTGCTTGATCTGGGTTGTGATATGTTTTGAGTCATCTCCATCTTCAGCAATATGGACTTCATCCTCATTAAGTATCCCTGCCTCAGTAGCAACTGCCCTGCAGTAGTTTCCTGTCAACCCCAATTGTGTTCTTTATATGATTCCAGCATCCTCATTAATGTTGGAGTTGGAGCTGAGTGATTTGGAAGTCAACCAGGCAAGCTGCTAGAGGAGAGGAGCCAACTCCAGAGAGAAGGAGACTGATTGACCTGGTGGCACAATAGCACAGTGGTTAGCACGATGGCTTTATTATGCCAGTGGTCAACAGGGGGCACCTCAAATAGCCTCTGACAACCAAGTCCAGCTCCTGGCCTTCATGTGTGGCTTAGTTACGAAGCCTGGTGGAACCATTTCCACTGACAGGAGAATGGGCAAAGGTGGGTTGCTGGTGCCTTAAAACTAGTTTCTTCAGGCAGATAGAGCTCGTTAGCTGTGGTAGGCTGCTCCTCTAGGAGAAGGAAAACTCTGATCTCAAATCTACGCTGCCTTGTGACTGTACCCACTCATGAGAAAGGCTTCAGGAATAAACTCTGAGGGAAAAATCCAGTGCTGGAGTCCCTAAAGTGGTCTTACATTGAGTTCAATTCTGACTGGCAACTCATGTGATGCTGATGCTGCCAAACTGCATTGGTCTCTGCCATTCCTTTGGATTCATCAGATGCATGGAGAGGGGCAGCTTGCTCTCCATATCCCACTGCCCAGACTTGTGTATCTAAACAGCTAGGATGCATTATCCATGGTCAACTCTGACCGACGGAGGCCCTCACCTCATCTCATCTAGTTAGAACAAGTGCTTTGGATTCATGGATCAATCTTGTGGGTCAAGTCCGCAGTGGATATATTCACTCTATGCTCAACCTGTGTCCCTTTCCTCCATATTTACAATGGCTGCACATAGCTGATCTTTCCAACACATCCCAGGGAACTACAATGGTGCTAGAAAGTTTGTGAACCCTGTAGAATTATCTCTATTTCTGCATAAATATGACCTAAAATGTGATCAGATCTTCACATAAGTCCTGAACCTAGATAAAGAGAACCCAATTAAATAAATAACACAAAAAGTATTGGACTTGTTCATTTATTTATTGAAGAAAACGTTCAAATATTACATGTATTTGTTGGAAAAAATATGTGAACCTTTGCTTTCAGTAACTGGTGTGACCCCTTGTACAACAATAACTTCAACCAGACATTTCTGGTAACTGTTGAACAGTCCTGCACATCGGTCTGGAGGCATTTTAGGCCATTCCTCCTTACAAAACTGCTTCAACTTTGTGATGCTGGTGGGCTTCCTTGCATAAACTGCTTGCTTCAGATCCTTCCACAACATTTCTATGGGATTAAGTTCAGGACTTTGACTCGGCCATTCCAAAACACAGATTTCCTTCTTTTTAAACTATTCTGTTGCTGATTTACTGTTGTCTTTCAGATCTTTGCCTTGTTGCATTAAGCTTCAGGTGACAGACTGTGACCCTGACATTCTTCTGTAAAGTGTCTTGAAACAATTTTGAATTTGTTGTCCCAGAAGCACTGTCGAACGTCCAGGTGCTCTTTTGCAAATTTGAGAGGTGCAGCAAAGTTGTTTTGGAGAATAGTGGTTTCCTCCATGGTGTCTTTCCATGAACACCATTCTTGTTCAGTGTTTTTCATATAGTGGACACATAAACAGACTTGCACAAGTTCTAGATATTTCTGCAGGTCCTTTGCTGTTACCCTTGTGTTCTTCTTCGCCTCCTTCAGCATTGCACATTGTGCTCTTGGTGTGATCTTTGCAGGCTGTCCACTCCCAGGGAGAGTAGCAACAGGACTGAATTTCCTCCATTTGTAGACAGTGTCTCTTACTGTAGACCGATAAACACTCATGACTTTAGAAATACATTTTTCTGCTTCATGCTGCTTCTTCTAAAGCCTTCTGAGAGTTGTTCTGATCGAGACATGGTGCACATAAACAGATCTTTCTGGAGAAGAGCAGGCTCTGTCAATAACTTGACTTTGTGTGTATTTGCTGATTCATTACAACCTCTGTGTGGTTACTTAAGTTACCATCGCCTTCCTGTCAGCTTAAATCAGTCTGGCCATTCTCTTCTGACCTTTCTGACCTTTCTCAATAAAAGTTTTTGCACACAGAACTGCCATTCACTGGATGTTTATTTTGTTTCTTGCAATGCTCTCTGTAAACTCGAGAAACAGTTGGGCATAAAAATCCCAGAAGATCAGCAGTTCTGAGATAGTCAAACCACCCCATCTGACACCAACAATCATTCCATGGGCAAGGTCACTTAGATCATATGTCTTCCTCTTTATGATATTCGGTCTGAATAACAACGTTGACCTTGTCTATACATGCTTTTATGCATTGAGTTGTGCCACATAATTAGCTAATTAGATATTTGTATTAATGAGCAGGCATACAGATATACCTAACAAAGTGCCCACTGAGTGTAATAATTGCCAGTGAAAGGTTATCCATGCCCCCTTTCCTTGAAATGACTCCTGAATGAAGCAAAACAGAAGATGCTGTGGATGTCTAGCAGGTCAGGAGGCATTCATGGAGGGATAAGCAGAGGTAATTTTTCAAGTCAATAATCAAGAAAATAGGAGAAGGACAATAGGCTCCTCATGCCCACCCCATGTAATGTGATCATGTCTGATCTCTACCAGGCCTCCACCCAATGAACTATGACACCTAATTCTCCGGTCTTGCAAATATTGATCTACCTTCCATAATTATGTCTGAAAAGCTGGCCTCCATCACCCCTAGGGACAGAGAATTCCTAAGATTCTCTGTGCATGAAGAGAAGAAATTTCTAAGCACCTAATTTTAAAATAATGAGCTCCTTATCTTGATCCTTTTTCAAAAAAGAGAGCATAAGAACCCAAGAATATAAATGCTGGAGTAGTTCAGGCTGCTACATTATTCAATAATTGATCTAAGAGCTGGACAGAACAGAAAAATATCTGTCAAAAGGGATGAAGGTGTTCTGGATAAGATACGTACTGGCGAAGAGAGGGAATGATTGCTTATTAATCCTGGATGTTCTATCCCAAGAATGTTAGAGTCATAGAGTCAAAGAGTATTACATTACAGAAACAGGCCCTTTGGTCCATCTAGTCTATGTCAATCTGCTCTGCCTTCCCTAGCCCATTAACCTGAACCTCGGCTATATCTCTCCAAACCCCTCTCATCTATGTGCCAAGCCATACTTTTAAGGAGGTTAAAGGTTAAATACAAAAGTATAGAATAGAGCAATAGAGAATGAATCAGGTGTTGATAAAGTATGACGAGTAGCCAGGAGATGAAAGAAGATTTCCTCTGCCCTTCCTTGTGGACCCTCTTCATTCTTCATCCATTCGGAATGTGGTGGTGGTGGGTCCCATCTGGAAGATGGCACCTCTGATGATTCTTTTCTCCTTTGAGCTAGATTTTGCTCTCAAGTCTCAGACACAGGCTTGAGGCTTTAACCCTGGCTAGTTTGCATGAGCCTATTGGCACTGCTGTGTCAGCACCGGAGAGCTGATTTCAGAGCTGACCTCTCACCAGTCTCTGTGGGAGTCTGCACGTTCTATCTCCAGCTGTTCAGGCTTCCTCCCAAACCCTAAAGAAACACAGGTTAACTGCCCCGCTGCAAGCTGTCCCCAGTACGTAGGTGAGTGATAGGTTCTGGGGAGAGATGATGAGAATGCAGGCAGAGTAGAAACTGAGGTTCATTGGGTGGTTGGTGGTTGGCCAGCCAGCTCCATCATGGACACTAGCCTCCCCAACACGGAGGACATCTTCAAAGGCGATGCCTCAAGAAGCAGCGTCCCATCATTCAGGACCCCATTCACCCAGGACACGCTCTCTTCTCATACTGTCACCAGAACGGAAGCACGGGAGTCTGAAGTCACACACTCAGTGTTTTAGGAACACCCTTTTCCCCTCCACCATCATATTTCTGAACTGACAATGAGCCCTATGAACACTACCTCCCTAGTTTGACTCACTTCTTGCACTACTTATTTGGTCTTTTTTTAAGTATATATTTTTATTATAACTCAAGCTATTTTATGGATTGCGATATACTGCTGGTGCAAAGCATAGAATTTCAGGACATATGTCAGTAATAATAAACCTGATTCTGATTCTGATTCATGAACGTGGATGCTGTGCGCTGCATGAATCCAGGAACGCTATCGTTACTCACCCACGGTGCTAGTCATCTATTCTGTAACTGATAGTCATTTTTATGTCTTGCGCTGTGCTGCTGCCCCCGAACAGCAAATTTCATAATGTGTGTCAGTGATAATAAACCTGATCCTGGCACAGACTCAATGGGCTGAAGGGCATTTACTCTGCTGCTTCTCTGCATGACTTTGACCTCTATGTGGAGTTTGCATGTTCTCCCTATTCACCCTCCAGTTGTTCTGGTTTCCTCCCACACCCTAAAGATGTTCAGCATAATAGGTTAATGTGCAGTGACTAATAGGGTATTTGCCCACTGTAAATTGCCCCTTGTACAGTACTGGCCAGTTCTCTCAGGCACATATATATCGCTAGGGTGCTCGAGACTTTTGCACTGTACTATATTCGTCAATGTGGAGTGGACAGTGAGTTTGTGAATTTGGCAGGAGCAAAGGACATTGAGAATGGTGACGGTGGAGACCGATGGGAGGGGTGTTGGTTGGATAGGTTGCAGACAAGGGGTGCCAGGGGCGGGTGCACAGGTACAGATATGCCTCACCCTGAGACACCAAGCAGGGTCATTTGATTCCAAACAAATTGTTCATCCAGAATGTACAGAATGTTTCCCTGCTCACTCCCCTCTCCCTTCCCCTTTCCTCAACCATGATTCCCCTCTCCCTGCCCCCTTCCCAATCTCAGTCCACAATAGAGACCCAGATCAGAATCAGGTTTATCATCACTCACATATGTCATGAAACTTGTTTTTTTTTTGTTGTGGCAGGAGTACAGTGCAATACATGGAATTACTACAGTACCATGCAAAAGTCTTAGGCACCCTAGCTACATATATGTGTCTAAGACTTTTGCACAGTACTATATGTAGTACAGACCAAATCAGGCCACCAAATGTTACTAATAAGGTTAATAATATTGATGTTGATGGACCCACTAGTGTACCAGGTTATAGGTTAAAATATTAAATAACTCTCCTCTTTGTGCTAGTTCAAAGCAGCACAACTTCCTACACTATAAACCTGACAGCCACATAAGCTGAATGATTCAAATCCACTTCCTCTATTTCAGGAGGTTCCTTGCTCAACAAAATACATACAGCATTTGTCCATATACTTTAGTTCCCTTTGAAACTCAGGGCTGGCTGCAGCCCAATTATATGCAGAACACATGTAAACGGCAAAAGAAACTCAGCAGTTCAGGCAAAAGTTGTGGAGAGGAATAAACAGTTGATATTTCAGAACGAGACCCTTCATAGGGACTTTCCTGCACTGACTCTCTCAGTGACTTTGAGTCAAGACTTACACTCGGTGGCCATTTTATTAGGTACCTCCTATACTGAATAAAGTGGCTACTAAGTGTATGCCTGGTCTTCTGCTGTTGTAGTCCATCCACTTCAAGGTTCAACATGTTGTGCTTTCGGAGATTTTCTACTGCACACCACTGTTGTAACCTGCGGTTCTTTGAGATACTGTCGCCTTCCTGTCAGCTTGAACCGTCTGGCTATTCTCCACTGACCTCTCTCATTGGCAAGGCAGATTTCCGCCCACAGAACTGCCAGTCACTGGATTTTTTTAAAAATTTTTTGCACCATTCTCTGTGAACTGTAGAAACTGTTATACATGAAAATCCCAGGAGAGCAGCAGTTTCTGAGATACTCAAACCACCTTATCTGGCACCAACAGTCAATCTATGGTCACAGTTACTTGGATCACATTTCTTCCCCATTCTGATGTCTGGTCTGCATAACAAGTGAACCTCTTGACCATGATTGAATGTCTTCATGCCTTGAGTTGCTGCCATATGATTGGCTGATTAAATGTTTGGATTATCAAGCAGTTGTACAGTTTACTGGGTATATCTGTGTCCAGAACAAAGAAGCTGGCAGGAAAAATCATGGTGGACCCACCTTTCTGGAACGCACATAGGGGTTATTAAAGTAAAACAGCTTTACACCATCTTAAAAGTTAGTTCCCCCAGGTAGTTAATTTGATCAATTATTCTAGTACCTCAGTACTAAAGAGAGGCATCTGTTACCTCAGTCACTGCACTGCACTATAAATACGTTAAACCACTTCTTATAATGCTGTTTACATTGTAAATACAAACCACTATTTATGCATGTATTTCATATCTGTACCTTAACTAGTTTATATTTCTATAATTCTTTGTTCTTTAGAATGTTGCATGTTCCTGTTTTTGTTGCATGTTGCACCCTGACCTACACACCACAGCAAATTCCTGATACATGTCGATGTATTTGGTGAATGAAGTAAATCCTTGACTGATGAAGGGTCTCAGCCCGAAACACCAAATGTTCATTCCCCTCCACGAGACTGCCTGACCTGCTGAGTTCCTCCATCATTTTGGTGTTCTTAATTCTTCTAAATCAGACCTGGAAGGTCTTTTTTTTTTGTTCTGCACTATGCAATCTTTGTCTCCTGAAAACCCCATGACCGCCTGGTTCATGCTCTACATTTAAGCAATATCTCAGTTTGAAATGCACACCCGTGCCTTCACTTCACTGCATGGTTTTCTTGCAGATGTCTCCCTACGCAGATTCCTCCACAAATATTGGCCCTGGGGAGGTCTGGGATGTGAAAGGCAACAATAGAGGAGAGTTGGGGCAAGATTCTCGATGGATGGTTGAGGCATTAAAAAACTAGCTTTATTTGTCACATATAAATTGAAAGAGTGTTTGGAGGGCTAAGCAGGTGCTACACCTTGCTCAAGAGTGACCTGCAGGCTAGTGGAGTGAAGGAGCGGACTAAACCTCCTTTGGTAGAACCATATCTCCAACCCACCGCTCAAAAAAGGAAGACAAAGTGTGTAAATATGAATGTGATAAATAGGTAATACGGAGAGTATGAGTTCTAGATTGAGCCCATAGGCTATGCAATCAATTCAGAGTTGAGGTGAGTGAAGTTATTCATGATGGTTCAGGAGTCTGATGTTTGAAGGGTAATAACGGTCCCTGAGCCTGGTGGTGTGGGATTTGAGGCTCCTGTATCTTCTTCGTGATGTAGCAGTGAGAAGGCAGCATGGCCTGGATGGTGTGGTTTTATGTTGAATGTAACTGTTTTGTGGCAGCACTCCTTGTATGCGCAAGTGGTATTAAGTAGTTCATTGAAGGAAGGATGAGTGGAATTTGAGTGAGTGGAGTATTAAACAGTGAAGTGAGTGTTGGAGGTCGGGTTCAATTGGCTGGAGTATTAATTAGTTCAGAGAGTGAGGGGAGAGTGAAGGGGTTGCAATTAAATTGAGGGGGCATCTATTAAGGGGAAGAGAAATATCCTCACCCTAACAGAAGCTTCCTCAATTATCCTTAACCTTTCTGAGCCATACCACAAGACAAAAACATTAACCATGGTACTGAGGAATTAGCAGGGTCATATACAGGCAAGACTGGGTAAAGGTAACAGACTTCATTCTGAAAAACTTGTAACAGGGCAAGATGGGTTGGTGGGGTTAGACTAGGTTCTGCAGTCTTCTCGTTTACAGGCAAACAAATTAACATTCTGACAAGGGCCAAGGCAGGGAAACAGGAAAAAAAAAGATTTCCCTTAGCAGATCTAACCAATTTGCTGAAGCACCTGTTCTAATTGGGAGAAGAACCAACCATGAGGGATGGGAGGGATGAGGAAACAAGTGGGTTGCAATTTGAACCCTGAAAAGGAGTCAGTAGCTGTCATGTGATTGTTAGGCATTTTAAACGGAGACCCTGCCTCCTAAATGCCTGGAGAGCTTCTGGCAGGAGGTAAGCACTGGTGGTTGGGGGGGAATGCAGTGGCAAAACCTCATTTCTTCTCTCTGCTGTTACAACACTTAAAGAGGACCTGGAGAACCATATGGAGTTGTAACCTGAACAAGCCCAGACCAAGCAGAGCAACACCCAAAAGATGATTTTTTTAAAAACTAGAGATTAGCTTTCTCTGTCACATGTACTGAAACATACAGCAAGAGACATTGATTATGTCAATGGCCTACACAGTCCGAAGATTGTGCTGGGGGCAGCCCGCAAATGTCACGAAGATTCTGACACCAACATAGACACCAACACCAACAGCCAACTCACGAGCCCAAACCCATACATATTTGGAAGGTGGGTGGAAACCAGAGCACCCTGAGGAAGCCCATGAGCTTATAGAGAGATGGTACAAATTCCTTAGAGACAGCAGTGGAAATGGAACTCCTATCAGAGGTCGCTAGCACTGTACAGCGATTGCGCTAACCCCCTACACTACTATGCCTTACCGTGATGGAGTAACTTAGCAGGTTGAGCAACATCCATGGAGGAAAAGGGACAATCGTGTCTCAGGTTGAGATCCTTCATCAGGACTGGAAGATAGATGAGAAGCAGCCAGTATAAACAGATAAAGGGAAAAAAGGTGGGCAAGAGCTGAGAGATGATAGGTGGGCACATCACACAATCGACTGTAGGAATTTAGCAGGTCAGGCAGCATCTGTGAGGAGGAAAGAAATTGTCAGCGTTTCTGGGTTGAAATCCTGCATCAGATTTTGATGGATCCGGGTGAAGTGTGGGTGGACCGTGTGGAATGGGTGATTTTACCAGAAGCTAGGTTGTGATAGCTGGAAGTGATAAAGGACTGTAGAATCTGCTGGGAGTGCAAGGTGGGGCTTGGAGTGAAAGGAGGGCAAAGGGGAGGGATATGTCGGCGAGGGGCTGGAAGAGTGGAAAGAGACGTGATCATGGGGACCTGACGGATCAACAGGCACTGAGGCAGTCACTGGAGATGCAAGAATTCAACATGCAGGCCAGCAGTCTGCCCATATGGAATTTGGGAAGTGGGGTGGGTTTCTGTAGCTTTTTCTGGCTGTAACGTGCTGAATGACTTCCTCCCCTACTGTCAGCTTCTGTGATAAGCAGAAGACACAAAGCTGAGTTAAATTAAGCAATATTTCATTTCCACATTGCTGCTCTAGGTCATGTTTGAAAGTTGATTGAAGATTTTAATTCATGGGTAACTTCCTCTGAGAAAGGCAGCTAACTATTTTGCTTTGAAGGTGTAAGACATGTCAGAATCAGAATTAGAATCAGGTTTATTATCACTGATGGATGTCGTGCAGTTTGTTGTTTAATGGCAACAGTACTGAGCATGGCTTAAACGTTACTGTAAGTTACAATATCTTCGGGCACCTGTGACTGCTCAGCAGTTGAGGTAATGTGAAGAGGACACATAGTGGATGATGTGGTCTTTAATGAAGGATGCTGCCTTCTTGAGGCATTGCCTCTTGAAGATGGTGGGGTCTGTTATGCCCATGACGGGGCTTGTGGAATCTACAGCTCTCTGCACCTGTTCATTAGAGGCTTCAAACCAGACCAGTCAGAATGTGCTCCACGTACAGCTACTGAAATTTGCAAGCATCTTTGGTGTCTTACCAAATCTCCTCAAGCTCCTAGTGAAGTAAAGATGCCAGCTTGCCTTCTTTGTGATTGCATCAATATGTTGGGCCTAGGATAGATCCTCGGAGATATTTACTCCCAGGAACTTCAAACTGCTTCACCCTTTTCACCCCAGCCCCTTCACTGATGACTATTGTGTGGTCTCCTGACTTCCCCTTCCAGAAGTCCACCATCAACTTATTGGTCTTGCTTATGTTGAGTGAATTGTTCTTGCCACACCACTCAACCAGCTGATCCATCTCATGTCAGTACACCTTATCACGTGTTGCCAACAGCAGACGTGCCATCAACAAGTGGAACGGTGGTGTTTGAGTTGTGCCTTGCCACACAGTCATGAGTGTAGAGAGAGCAGTGCAGTGCACATCGTTGAGGTGTGCCTGTGTCGATTGTCAATGATGGCAAAATGTTATGTCTGATCTGTACTGGTTGACCAACCTCTCCAAACACTTCATCACTGTTACAATGTCTTGACACAAGATAAGGCTCTATTTCCAAAACAAAAATGATTAACAATGCAAATTACATTTTCATCCCAATGGACAAAATTCAAAGTTCAAAGTAAATTTGATATCAAAGTATATTTATGTCACCACTTAATACCCTGAGATTCATATTCTTGTGGGCATACTCAATAAATCCACTATGGAATAATTACCATAATAGAA
The DNA here is from genome assembly GCF_030144855.1 of Hypanus sabinus. Lineage (NCBI taxonomy): Eukaryota > Metazoa > Chordata > Chondrichthyes > Myliobatiformes > Dasyatidae > Hypanus > Hypanus sabinus. The sequence continues at coordinate 87,117,576 of NC_082721.1, forward strand.
TCAGTGAAAGATTTGATTTCAAGACCCCTGAGGAAATGTTGAGCTTTATAAAAAAAACTTTGGTTAGACCGCAGATGAAGTATTGTATTCAGTGCTGGTTGCCTCATTTGTAAGAAGGATGTGGAAACTTTGGAAAGAGTGTCGAGGAGATTTACCAGAATGCTGCCTGAATTGGTAAGCTTGTCTTGTCAGGAAAGTTGAGTGAGCTAGGGCTTTTCTCTTTGGAGAAAAAGAGGGTGAGAGGTGACTTTTAAAAGATATATACAATTATACAAGATGTAGCCAGAGTGGGAAACCACTGCTTTTTACCCAGAACAGCAGTGGCTAACACTTGAGACATGCTTTTAAGTGAGTAGAGGAACGTTTAGTGGAGGTAGGCTTTGTACAGAGAGTGGTGGGGTGGCTGCGTGGAAAGCACCGCCAAGGATGGTGGATGATGGAGTCTGATACATCAGGGACATTGAAGAGATTCTTTGATAGGAACGCCTCCAAGAGGTGTTGCTATAGTTTTATTGCTATGCAACCTTGCTAAGGTTTGGAGGATTGTGTGTCTCCGTGTCCTGGAGATCTATGTTGGCTGGAGTCAGGACTTCAGGGTTTGGCTTTTGATAGAGTCACCCATGCCAAACTTAAGGATCCCCTTCACTCAGGACATGCCCTCTTCTCATTGTGACCATCAGGAAGGAGGTACAGGAGCCTGAAGGCACACAGAAACAGCTTCTTCCTCTCTGTCATCTGATTCCTAAATGGGCATTGAAACCACAAACTTTAAAAAAAATATTGTTTTTGTTTTTGCACTATTTTTAATTTAACTGTTTAATATACACACATATATTTATATATACACTTACTGTAATTGATTTACTTATTTTTTTCTATATTATATATTGCATTGTACTGCTGCAACTAAGTTCACAAATTTCACTATGTAATAGCAGAGTTGGATATCTCTGCCTCTGAAAGGCTTTTCAAATCTATTAACATTGTCCTTGATATTTAAAAACATGCATTAAATACCAAGAAATTATTAAAAACAGTGAAACAAAATGGATGTGACATAGTTGTCAGTCATGCAGTGATTTTAGAATTTCAGTGGTTAACGTTTAAGATTAAAATATACGTGGTTGGGGCAGTATTTTGGCATGGATTCAAAACTGGTTAACAGACCGCTGGGTGTGTGCCTTTGTACACATGTATGAGGGAAATGAATGCAATATTTTTGAGCGTCCATAACTGCATAGGACTATGTTTATTGCCTCAGATTCTGGTGTTAAATAGATACATGAAAGTGTTTGAAAAGATGGAGTATTGATCAGGTATAAGCAAGGGGATTTACTTTAATTCCCTCCATCTGATTTCTAAATGGTCATTGAACCCATAAACACTACCTCACTACTTTTTTAAAATTTATTTCTGCTATTGACTATTTATTTTAACTTAACAATGTAATATACACATATATACTTACTGTAGTTCTGGTTTTAGTTTCTAAATTTATCACGCATTGCATTGCACTGCCGCTGCAAAGTGAACAAATGTCACGGTTTACCGTGTGCTAGTGATACTAAACCTGATCCTGATCCTTACTCTTGAATTCTGCGTCACGTTTGGTGATAGACCTGTTCCTGTGCTGTGCTCTGTGGATCCAAAATCCGGTTCTGGCCTCAACTCTTTTCAATTTTCTTGAGGGGGTCTCAAAGTGATCTTGAGTGAGAGAGGACATAGATGTTGCATCCTGGCTACATTCAGTCAATACGCAAGTCAAGGCAGTACAATATGGAAATAAGCTGTTGCCCATGTAGAAGACTACCCCTCTCCGTGTAGCGAATGAACCCAAAGGACGGCAGAGACCGATACAATTTGGCACTAATGGTGTTGCAGGAGCTGCCAGTCAACTTTAGTGAGACCATACCTGGATATTGTGCAGAACTTCAGTCTCCTTATCTCAGAATTGAATGTTATTTTAAGATTAAGTTAACTTTAATCCTGATCCCCATTGCCCATTCTGACATGTCAGTCCAAGGTCTCCATGATGAGGCCACACTCAGGTTGGAGGAGCAACACCTATCCCAGCTGAGTAGCCTCTAACCTAATGGCATGAACATTAATTTTCTAACTTCCAGTAATTCCTCCCCCTCCCCCTTCTCTCTTCTTCCATTCCCCATTCTGGCTGCCTGCTCACCTTGCCTCTTCTCCTTACCTGCCTGTCACCACTCTCTGGTGCTCCCCCTCTTTCTCTTTTACCCATGGTCTACTCTTGTCTCCTATCAGATTCCTTCCTCTCCAAATCTGAATTGGAATCTGAATCCGAATCCAAATCCGAATCTAAATCTGAATCGGAACCTGAATCCAACTCCAGACTTTACATATCCTACAAAGACATGCGTTAGCATCACCCACTGTAGTGCATGTCGAATAGCTCTGCCGGAAAGTTGTTTGGGAAAACTTAAATTACCATTTTAAAGCAAAACCTGCAATTGCACACTGAACCTTTAAAATGAGATTGCACAGAATAAAGTCAGTATAGTAATGTCAGTGTTGCAGGCAGGTGACATCCTTGCTTGTGAATCAGACACAAGAGATTCTGCAGATGCTGGAAATTCAGTGCACCACAAGCAATCTGCTGCAGCTCAGGCAGCACCTATGGAAATGAATAAAACCTCGACATGTCGGACCAACAACCTTAATCAGGTCCAGGTCTGTTTATTTCTTTCCTTCGACGCTGCCTGACCTGCTGAGCTCCTCCAGCATTTTGTATGTGTATTGAGTCAAACGTCCGTGGGGTTGCCATGGTGCCAAAAATAAATCGATCCAGGCTAACTCTCAGGTGCAGCACCAAGGAAGTGCTGTATTCATCTTTCAATTGAACTTGATAAGCCAAGATTCTCTCTGGGGATTGCAAGTGGATGTAAGAAGTTCCACAGCAGATTTTTGGAGGTTTTTGTTCCAGCCAATACTGAACTCAATCTGCATCATCAAGAAGACACTTGGTGGTTGCTATTTATAATCATTCAAATGGGCCATTCAAATAGAAGGCTTCTCAAAACTTCCTCATAAGTGAAATTTGCATAGATGCTAATAACTGATTAACAGTAAAGAGACAGAATAATTACGTTGCATTTCTAACACATTACAATAATGTAGGCAGCTCGTTACAACGTAAACTGTTCAAAACATGAACCATGGATTTAGAGCAAATATACAATGGAAATTTTATCAGGTACACCAGCTCATTAATGCAGATATCCAATCAGCCAATCGTGTGCCAGCAACTCAATGCTTAAAAGCATGCAGTCATGGTCAAGAGGTTCAGGTGTTGTTTGGGCCAAACATCAGAATGGGGAAGACATGTGATCTAAGTGACTTTGACTGTGGAGTGATTGTCAGTGCTAGACGGGGTGGTTTGAGTATCTCAGAAACTGCTAATTTCCTGAGATTTTCACACGCAACAGGCTCTAAAGTTTACAGAATGGTGCGAAAAATGAAACATCTTTTTAGCAGCTGTTTTGTGGGTGAAGATACCTTTTTAATGGGAGAGGTTAGAGGAGAATTGCCAGACTGATCCAAGCTGACAGGAAGATGACAGTAACTCAAATAACCATACTTTACAACAGAGGTGAATGCACAATATGTCAGACCTTGCAGTGGATAGTATACAGCAGCAGAAGACCACACTGGATTCCAAAACTATATCAAATAAAGTGGCCACTGATTGTATATATGCATCATAAGTATGCTGTACATCTGGCCAGAAGCACAGTTTTATGTTAGGAGCCACAGTATGCCTTTCTGCTTTGGTGCTGTGACTTTTGAAGTATATAGAGACTCTTGACTTTTAATTGAACCTCGCATCTTCATTATAATTAAATATCTCATTCCTCTTCATATCTCTCTCTCTCTCTCTCTCTCTGTCACTCACATACTGTCTTTCAGAATGAAGTTTAATATCACCAACATACGCTGTGAGATTTGTTGTTTTGAGGCAGCGTTACTTGGAATACTTAAAAAAACTATAAATTATAATAAGAAATATTTTAATAATTAAGTTTTAATTAAGGATTGCAAAAATTAAGCAAAAATAGTGAGTTAGTGTTCATGGGTTAGTTCATTGTCCATACAGAAATCTGAGACAGAGTGGAAAAAGAAGTTTGTAAATTGTTGAGTTAGTGTCCCTTTCACTCACACAGAAATACACAGACACACAGAAAGTTTCCTCCCTCTGTTCTATCTGTTTCCTCACAAATGGCAAGGTTAATACATGAGGAACATTTGATGGCTTTGTGCACAGCTGTGTGTGCTGGAGTTTAGAAGAATGAGGAAGGATCTCATTGAAAATGATAGAATATTGAAAGGATGAGATAGAGTGGATGTGGAGATGATATTTCCCATAGTTGGAACCTACACACTAAGGGAAACACTAGGACCAGAGGGCACATAGAGGGATGTCCCTTTTGAACAGAGCTGAGGAGGAATTTCTTTAGCCAGAGAGTGGAGAATCTGTGGAATTCATTGCCACAGACAGCTGTAGAGAGCAAGTGATTGGGTATACTTAAAGCGGAGATTTATAGGTTTTTGTTTAATAAGGACAACCAAAGTGATAGGAAGAAGGCAGGACGAAGGCGTTAGAAACATAAAAAATCTACAACACAATATAGGCCCTTCGGGCCACAAAGCTGTGCCAAGCATGTCCCTACCTTAGCACTACCTAGGCTTTACCCATAGCCCTCTATTTTTCTAAGCTCCATGTACCTATCCAGGAGTCTCTTAAAAGACTCTATCATTTCTGCCTCCACCACCACCGCCAGCAGCCCATTCCACACACCACTCTCTGCGTGCGTACATCTCCTCTGTACCTACTTCCAAGCACCTTAAAACTAAGCCCTCATGTGCTAGCCATTTCAGCCCTGGGTTGAGAGGGAAAATAAGACAGCCATAATTGAATAACAGGGCAGACTCAATGGATCAAATGGCCTAACTCTGCTCCAACATCTGACGACCTGAACCATTGACAATTTGTTTCCTTACTCAGATGCTGCCCGATTCACTGAGTTCCTTCAGCAGAATGTTTGCTATTTCTCCACACTTAGGAAATGCATTTTGGCCTGACAAAGCAGTGGCTCTGCTATTAAAACTGCCACTACAGAGCCCCAGGTTCAATTCTGACCTCCCGTGCTTTCTATGTGGAGTTTGCATGCTCCCCCAGTGACTGTGTGGGTTTCTTAGGGAGCACCAATTTAGTTAGCTCCTCGTGTGTAGGTTAGTGCTGTCTTTGAAGGAACTTGATGGGTCTGTGAGGAAAATAAAATGTGATGAAAGTAAAACGGGATTTTGAGGGCTAACATAGATTCTGAAGGCTGAAGGGCTTGTCTGCAATCTGTATTTCTTCATGAATTAATCTAAACTTGCTTTAGAATCTGGGCCTCTGTACTTCCCTCTGTAACGGTATTCTCAACCTCCTTTCTGGGACCACACAGTCAGTGCAGATTGGTGATAACATCTCCTCCTCGCTGACAATCAACACTGACACACCTCAGGGGTGTGTGCTTTGTCACTGCTTTCCTCTCTCTACACCCATGAATGTGTGGCTAGACACACCTCAAACAGCATTTATAAATTCACCAATGATACCAATGTTGTAGATAAAAAATAAAGGAGCTAGCTGTGGACTACAGGAGGAATGGAGATAGGCTCACCCTTATTGACATCAATGGATCTGGAGTAGAGAGGGGAAACAGATTGAAGTTCCTTGATATATACGTCACAAAAACACAGCAGCGCTCTTTCACCTCAGCTGGTTGAAGAAGTTTCGCATGAGTCCCCAAATCCAAAGGATTTTCTACAGGGGCACAAATGAGAGCATTCTGACTGGCTGCATCACTGCCTGGTATGGGAACTGTACATCCCTCATTTGCAGGACTGCAGAGAGTGGTGTGGACAGCCCAGAGCATTTGTAGATGTGAATTTCCCGCTATTCAGGACGTTTACTGTGACAGGTATGTAAAAGGGCCCAGAGGATCATTGGGGACCCGAGCCACCCCAACCACAAACTGTTCCAGCTGGTACCGCAGCATAAAAGCCAGGACCAACAGGCTCCAGGACAGCTTCTTCCACCAGGCTGTCAGACTGATTAATTCACATTGACATGATTGTATTTCTAAGCTATATTGACTGTCCTGTTGTACATACTATTTATTACAAATTGCTGTAATTGCAGATTTCACATTCAGATGGGAGGTAGCGTAAAGATTTTTACTCCTCACTCATGTGAAGGATATAAAAAATAAAGTCAATTCAATTCAAACTCAGATAAGGTCGAGGAGGAGTACAGGGAGTGAGGTGCTGTTTTCCGGCTGGCCAAGTGGAATTGCAGCTGCAACCTCACTCTCAGTGTCAGCAAGTGCAAGGAATTCATTGCGGACTTTAAGAAGAGGAAGTCAAGAGTGCATACAGCAGGGGCAAGCAGAGAAAACAACGAGCTGCTCCACATTTCTGAGTGTCATCACCTCAGGGATATTGATGCAGTCATGAAAAAGACACACCATTGGCTCTAGTTCATTAGGGGTTTGAGGAGATTTAGTACATCAACAAAGATGCAAATTCCTTTCGCTGTGTGGCACAGAGCTTTCTGACTGGCTGCATCACAGCTCCTACACAAGAGACTGCAGAGGGGTGTGAGTTCAGCCAGCTCCATCACGGGCACACCCCCCCCAAGTCATCTTCTTCAGCTGATGCCTCATGAAGGCAGTATTCCTTACTATGGATCCTCACCATCTGGGCCATAGCCTCTTCTCGTTGCAGCCATTTGGGTGGAGATACAAGAACCTGAAAGCCCACACCCAATGATTCATCAACAGCTTTCCCCCCCTCCCCACCACCAGCAGACTGCTGAGCGGTCCATGAATCCTCTCCTTTTGCACTATTTATTTATGAAGTAACTGAAAGTAATTTTGTCTTTACACTGTATTGTTGCTGCAAAACAACACATTATACAACATTTTATGTTGTATAAAGCAGAGATAATAAATAAAATTTTGATTCTGATTCTGGTTGCCTACTACATATCTAGTGTGTGGAATTTGATCAACACTTCCCCGTTCTTGTGGATGCCTGATTAATTTATTTGTTGCACGCATTTGCTAGGATTAACAATCAAAGCAATTATGATACCTGGAAGATGATAGTGAAGGTTTGTTTCCTTGAGTTTGGACTTCCCCTGTGTTACCAAGGACTCTCACAAAAGTCCAGCCACTACTTGGAAATTTGGCAGCAAGTATGCCATAAACAGGAAGGTGTATGCTATGAATGAAGTTCTTAATTCGCTGGGTTTATAGCTGAATGAGTCCTGCCCTCAGCTCCACCTCTTGCTCCTTATAACCTTTGAGTCCATAAATTCATCCTCTCATTATTGAATATGTTTAGTGATAAAACATTGTCAACTCTCTGGAATTGAAACTAATAATTTAGAGATAAAGACATTAGTTCATCTTCAGTGATTTTAGACCCTGGTTGTTGGGGAAAAGTTGGCAAGGGGCATTTTGGGTAGCAAGATGAACGAGATAAAAATCAATCTTCTGTAATGAGCAGCAGAATCAGAACCAGAATCAGGTTTATTAACACCAAGGGTTTCAGCCCGAAACGCCAGCTGTACTTTTTTCCAAAAACGCTGCCTGCCACAGAGTTCCTCCAGCATTTTGTGTGTGTGCTCCGATTTCCAGCATCTGCAGGTTTTCTCTTGTTTATTATCAACACCAGCATGTGTTGTGAAATTTGACACACCACTAAGGAAAAAATAGTTTAAAGTTCAAAGTAAATTTATTATCAAAGTATGTATATGTCATCATATACTACCTCGAGGTGAATTTTCTTGCAGGTATTTACAGAAGAACAGAGAAATATAACAGGATCAGTGAAAAACAACGTGCAAACAAAGAGTGACAAACAACCAAATTACAGAAGAAGGAAATATGTGTAAAAAAAATAGATAAGTAAATAAATGAAAAGCCAGATCGATAGATAAGTGGATGGATAGATAGATACTGAGAACATGGGCTGTAGAGTGCTTGAAAACAATTCTATAGGTTTGAAATCAGTTCACTTGAGGTGGTTCAGGACCCTGATGGTTGTAGGGCAATAACTGTTCCTGAACCAAGTAGTGTGGGACCTAAGGCTCCTGTACCTCCTGCCCAATGGCACAAGAAGCTGCTGATGCTGGAACCTGGAGCCCATACATAAAATGCTGGAGAAGCTCTGCAGGTCAGACAGTACCTAGGGAAGAGAAATAAACAGTAGGAGTTCTGAGGCAAAATTCTTCACCTGGATTGAAAGATAGATTGGAGTTAGCTAATATGGAGAAGAGCTGGTTGTTCACAGCTGGATCCAGGTGACAAGGGGTGATAGGGAGATGGAGGTTGGAGAAATAGCACTAGAATCTGGGAGTGGTTGGGTGATAGTGATAAAGGGATGATGGAATCTCATTGGAGGGTATATACTCAAATGGTAAAATAGTACAACTGAGGCTGACAAGGGAAGTCAAAGGTATTGTAAAAGCAAAAGAAAGGGCATACAAGAAAGCAAAAATCAGTGGGAAGACAAAGGATTGGCAAGTATTTAAAAACCTACAGAGAGCAACTAAAACAATCATTAAAAGAGAAAAGATGAAATATGAAAGCAAGCTGGTAAATTAAATAGCAAAGTAAAAGTTTTTTCAAGTATGTTAGAAATAAAAAAGAAATGAGAGTGGATATAGGACTGCTAGAAAATGAGGCAAGAGAAATAATAACGGGGGAGCTGTGGAGCCAGGTCGCTGGGTGTTGGGTGCATTTAAGGCAGAGATTGATAGGTTCTTGATTGGACATGACATCAAAGGTTACGGGGAGAAGGCTGGGAACTGGAGTTGAGGAGGAGATTTATAAAAAGGATCAGCCATGATTGAATAGCGGAGCAGACTTGATGGGCCAGATGGACTAATTCTGCACCTATGTCTTCTGGTCCTATGGCAATGTATAGCATGGAGTGAAGTGAACGTAAATGGGGGAGGTGTTGAGGTTACAGGAGTGTTTGAGTGTGGGGGGGGGGAGGGGAAAAGATATGGTAATGAGGGCCAAGTTGATCAGGAGAGGAGAGAGAAGAGAAAAAGGATAGAGAAAGCTTTCCCTTTGTTGTTTGTGGTTTGGAACAGCTTCTCTTAATTGTATTTTTAAATCTCCATTCAAACAGTAATGTTTAAGAGACAGCAAGATAGGCACATGAAGAGGCAGGAAGCTGAAACACTCAGAATGGTCCACGTGTAGTTGAACTTGGTATCATGGTTGGCATAGGAAGTGTGGACTGACTGACCAGTATTTCTGGAAGTGACCACTGTGTGTATATTTGTGATCTTCTGCTGTTGAAGCCCATCCACTCTTTTGCACATCTTCCTGTTCGTTTGAGTTACTGTCACCTTCCTATCAGTTTGAATCAATCTGGACATTCTCCTCTGAACTCTTTCATTAACAAAGCGGTTTTGCCCACAGAACTGCCACTCTCTGGATGTTCCTTTGTGGTTTTCACATCATTCTCTGTAAACTCTAGAAACTGTGTATGTGAGGATTTCCCAAGAGATCTGCAGTCTCTGAGAAAATCAAACCATGGTCAAAGTCACTTAGATCACATTTCTTCCCCATTCTGATGTTTGGTCTGAACAACAACTGAACCTTTTGACCATGTCTGCATGCTTCTCTACATCGAGTTACTGCCACATAATTGGCTGATTAGATGTTTGCATCATTGAGCAAGTGTAGAGATGTACCTAATAAAGTTACCACTGCATGTACATTCCCAGTTGACTCATTTTGTTTCACACAAAATGCTGGAGGGACGTCAGCAGGTCATGCAGCAATTATGGAGAGGAATAAACAGTCGACGTTCAATAAAGAGTCTCAGCTCGAAATGTTGACTGTTTATTCCTCTCTAAAGAGGCTGCGTGACCCTCTGGGTTCCTTTAGCCTTTTGTGTGTGGTGCTCACAGATGTGGTTCTAGCATCTGTAGAATCTCCTGAGTTTGTGGAGGGAACTTCACTTTGTATCTAACCCATACGCTGGGAGTGTGTGATGCAACAGTTTAGAGGGAGTTTCTCTCTGTGTCTAACCTGTACCCTTGGAGCATGTGATGGGATACTGTAGAGAGAGCTTCAACCTCTATCTAACCCAGGCATGGGCAAACTACGGCCCGCGGGCCATATGCAGCCCATTAAGCTTTTTAATCTGGCCTGCAGAACTTGATGAAATTATATTAATAAACCTTGTTAACGTTTTTTCTCCACAATTCTGGCGTTTTCCCAATAGATGACGCACTCTATATACATTGACCTTTGTTGAGGTGCAGCGTATTATTCCACATTTGCGCTTTACTCTTTGTTCAGCTTGACCTATTTGTGTGAACAGGCGTTCAGCGTCATGAACATCAACAAAGTCAGCCACAGATCCAAGTTAACTGACCAACACCTCAGATCCATCCTGAGAATCGCCACAACAAAACTAAATCCAGACTTTGATGCGCTGGCTAAAAAGGGAGACCAACAAAACTGTTCCCACCGAAATTAAAAATAAGTTTCTTCATTGTGTTATGTAAAAAATGCATTTGAAAATAATTTTTTCAATAAGCCTTACATGTTACATGTCATTTCTGTTAAGTGATGGACATGAGTAGTGCGCAGGTGCACGTACGTTCTCAAAATAAAAAATGAGCTCCAGATCAAATAACGCGCTCCGCATACTGGCGCGCTGTCATTGTTCTGTCTTTGTGCTGGTCGTTGTTGAGTTTTGGCACAGGGGGCAATTGAATAAGAAGGAGCAGGACAAGTAGACCTGCATCTCCTACCGTTTTTGAAATAAAGACAGTCAGGAGGAGAGTGATGATGATAATATCTTGAAGGACAACAGAATTTTCAGTGCTTTAAAATAATAACTATTAAAAAAAGCTGTATTTTATTCATTTAATTTTCAGTGTTTTAAAAGTCATTTCAATAAATAGCTAAATACCATGGGACTTCAAAGACAGATATTTTGTTGTAATGCATTTGTTCATTTTCAATTGAAATTAAAGCACATGGTTTCTACATATCCCATGATATTTTATTTTCTCTTATGAGGTGTATTACCAAAACACTCTGTCCATCTGCTCCTGGTCCGGCCCCCCTATCAAATTTTAGAACCCTTTGTGGCCCACAAGTCAAAAAGTTTGCCTACCCCTGCTCTAACCTGTACCCTTGGAGCATGTGATGGGATACTGTAGAGAGAGCTTCAACCTCTATCTAACCTGTACCCTGGAGTGTGTGATGGGACAGTGCAGAGGGAATTTCACACTCCATCAAAATCATATGGTAGTCTCGGCCTGAAATGTTGGCTCTTTATTCCTCATGGTAGATGTTGCCTGATATGCTGAGTTCCTCCAGCATTTTGCGTTTGTTTCTCTGGATTTCCAGCATCTCTTGTGTTTGTTCATTTTTAATATTTCTTGTCTTACAGTTTCTCTGCCTCAAGAACATTAGGACATTTTTAAATGCTTGCTGTGATAAGTTCAACATGAAGAAGAGTGAACTATTTGAAGCCTTCGATCTGTTTGATGTCCGAGATTTTGCTAAGGTATGCTTTCTACTTTCAGTGCCCACTTTGTTTGGCAAAATTCTATCTGGCATGAGTATTGTTGGTGTTAAATTTCAAATTTCTTGGTGCACTTTAGCTATTTGGAAACTGAAAGTGTGTTTATATTGTAATTTGAGGACTGTAGGAATGGTTGAATTATTCTTAACAGGAATATTGTCTGTGTGTTTGTTTGAAATGATCAACTGATTTCTCCTAGAGAGTGACACCATGGATCTTACTTTAGAGAGGAATTGATTGTTCATCTTGGTAGCCTAGATACCAGGTGATTAAAAATAATAATGATTAATTATCTGCAAGGTGCAATTAGCATTGGGTTCCAGTTACAAATGGCTCACGAATAGTGGTATCAGAACAGATTAAGAGAAGGAACAAATAACTTTCTCATGAACCATTGGGTCTCTCCTCCTCTTCTTCTGCTTATATCATCACCCTTCTGGGGCATAGGCCATGAACAAGAGCTCACCAGAATTTTCAGTCCTGGGCAAAAGGTTCCACTTCCACCACACAACTTCATACATCTGAGTGATGATCACTTCATCTCCCAGTGATGAGGTCTTTGGAGCTTCTGTGGGCGTTTCTGTAGCTCTGCGCTTTAATGGGATGGTTGCTAGCCCCATGCCCACCTGGGCTTGGGACTGTCTGTGGCAGTTATTGGGTCTCTCAGCCAACAGAATGCCAAGAGAAGGAAGCCATGCTTCTATTCCTGACGTACGTTGCATAGTACAAGGTTTGGTAAAGCCAATACCAATCACCGAGACAGAGCATATAGATCAAGAGATCTTTATTTGTCATGTATAACAAAACATACAGTGAAATGCGTCACTGGTGTCAAATCAAATCAGTGAGGATTATGCTGGGCTTCTGGAATTGACATATCGTGCCTGCAACTCACTAAAACCTCAGCAAACCTCATTAGATTGTGGTGCTGCCTGGCACATTACAAACTGCAGGACTGCTGGGGTGTGCACTGAAACTTGGTGCAGCCAATGCAAGGGCTTTGTGGTGAAGGACCACAGCCTGGACATTGGGGATCTGAGTTGGGTGGGGAATCCCCTTAAACAATGAAATGGGGGCCACATGAGTGACAATGATGGTGCAGTTTTAAAGTGTTAACCCCACCGAAAGGCCATCAGGATGTGCAGAAGGCTGAACACCCACAGTCAACATTTTAGGAACAGCTTCTTCCCTCTGTCATCAGATCCCTGAATGGACAATGGAAACTACCTCAGTATTTTTTCACTAGTTATCTATCTATTGGAACTTATTGTAACTTTTTACGTCTTACTGCCACAAGACAACCAATTTCACAAGATATGTCAGTGATAATAAACCTAATTCTGATTCTGAAGTGTAAACCTTACAGAAATGGAAGAATGGGCTGGAGTGTATTGATCATGTGACTCGGATAACATAGAAGAGTTTGGCACTGTGTTTTTTTTCAGCATACATATTTTCTTATGAATAAATTTAGTTAAAAAATAACACATGACCAGATTTGAAAATGCCATCAGTGCCAACTGAATCAGTTTTATGTATTTTGTAGGATTCACAGTGTCAGGCATCCACCTCTGGGTGGGACCTTGACAATCTCCAGCCGTATTTTCTGTCCTTTGATGCACTTAAGAAGTGGTGAATCACTAATAATAACGTTGATAGTGAAATTTGGAGGCTCGAGGTTGTGGACGAGGAGTGATGCTGGTCACTCACAGGCCAGCAGAAAGTTCAAATGCAATGATTCTTAAGACATTTATTGATTGAAGATAATTTATTATCTTATATTTATATTCTGATATTTCCTTAACATAAAGAAAGAGGCTATTTGTCCCATCGTGTAAGTGTCAGTTCTCAGAGTACTTCCATTCGCCACTTATTTCTCTCACATGCCCATTACCACTCCCCCTGATATTCCTATCATCCACACTGAGGGGTAATTCACAATGGCTAGGTAATTAGCACATCTTTGAGAGGTGGGTGTATCCAGGTGAAATCCCTGTGGTCTGCTGAGATCCCTCAGCATTTTGTGTGTGTTGTTCTGGATTTCCAGCACCTGCAAAATCTCCTGTGTCTATGATTTGATACTGCATGGTGAAGTCTCTTTGACGTACATCTGCCCTGAAAAAGTTGAAGTGTTCTATTCGGTGGCATTTGCACAGTTTGTTATCTTCTGCACTCTAGTTGATCTTTCGTTGATCCTGTTATAGTTACTGTTCTATACATCTGCTGAGTATGCCAACAAGAAATTGAATCTCTGGGTTGTGTGTGGTGACATATCTGTACTTAAATAATAAAACTTATTTTGAACTTTGACCTTTGAAATACCTCTGATGGGTGGACGGGCAACCCCAAGGATCCTCTTAGCAGTCCTCAGAATCCTTTGTAGGAACTTGCAGTCAGGTGCCTTGCAATTCCCGAACCAGACAGTGATACAGCTGGTCGGGACACTTGATGAGGTTCCTGTAAAAATTAGTTAGAATAGGGGAGGGACGCAGGTGGAGCTTCGCTCCCCTCAGTCTCCTCAGAAAGTGGAGATGCTGCTGTGTTTTCTTGACCAAAGAGGTGGCTGTGGGACCAGGTGAGATCGTCCGTGATGTGCACTCCTAGAAACTTGGTTCTCCCTACTCTCTTTACAGGGGAGTGGTGTATGTGCAATGAGGAGTGGTTAGTCCACACCTTTCCAGAATCCACAATCATCTCTTTAGTCATGTCCACTTTGAGACTCAAGATGCTGTGCTTGCACATCCTACCAGCTGCCTTACCTGTTGATGAGGCCAGCCACTGATGAGTCTTTGGCAAACGTCATGATTCAGCTTGAACTGGATCTAGCACTACAGTCACTTGTCAGCCACGTGAACAGCAGGGGGCTGAACATACAGCCTTGCGGAGCAGAGCACCAGTGCTCAGCGTGATCAAGCTGGAGGTGTTTCTGCCAACACAGACTGACTGTGGCCTTTCTGTCCAGGATTCAGTTACGGAGAGAGGTGCTGAGACCTGGTGAGGATAATTTACCCACCAGCTTCTGAGGGATGATTGTATTAAATATCGAGCTGCAATCGATAAAGAGCATCATTTTCCAGGTGGAACAGGATGGAGTGGAGTGCAGAGGCTATGGCATCATCAGTGGTCTCATTTAAATGATAAGCAAACTGGAAAGGGAGCAACGTAGCAGGAGGATGGGATTTAATGTGATCCAGAACTAATCATTCAAAACGTTTCATTATAGTTGAGGTCAGTGCCACTGGATGGTAGCCATTGAGGCCGGTTACTGCTGCCACCTTGGGCTCTGGGATGATGGTGGCCACCTTGAAACCCGAGCAGACAGTGGACAGTGGACTGTGCCATGGAGATGTTGAAGATGTCTGTTAGAATCTCTGTTAACAAGGCTGCACATTCCCTCAGTACCCGGCCAGGTATATTGACTCCAGCAACTTTCCCTTCCAATGACTGGTTGCTAGTTCCCTGTTTTCTCTCCCTCTTCTTTATTAAATAGATTGCTCCCCTTTAATCCAATAGGGACAATTCACAAATACAAAATGAAATAGGGGCAGGAGCAGGCCATTTGGTCTCTCAAGCCTGCCCTACCACTCAGTATTGTCATGGCTGATTTACCTCAGGTCTTCCCTCCTTTTCTGTGCCACTTTCCCACATCCCTCAGTTCCTCAAGCTTTCAAATATATATCTCTCTCTGCCTTCAATATTCAACTATTCATCTTCACCACCCTCTGGACAGAGAATTGCAGAGTGACACCATCCTCTGAGAGAAGGAATTTCGGTTTTAAATGGCTGGCCCTTTGTTTTGACTTTTCCGACAGTGAGTTCCTGAGTGTTGGGAATCTGAAAGGGGATAACCAATATCTTCACTATGATTGTAGCTGCTTCTGTGGATTCTTCAGCCAGAGGTGTTTGAAACTTCGCAGTGATGTCAACACTGGTACAATATACTTGCAGCCGTTCCAGCTTCCCAGATAGAAGGCAGTCGCGGGGTTCTTGGTGAAGGGGGGGTTCAGCACCCAGCATCTTCTCCACTCAGACTGCACCAGCCCTTCAGAGAGCATGCACCATTTTTTTACAGATAGACCATAGAGAGCGTCCCCATTAGATGTATCATAGTGTGTTATGGTAACAACACGCCCAAGAGTGTCAGGGAATGTGAAACACAGCCCGCTTCTATCGATTCTGTCTACGCTTCCTAGAAGCAGCCTGTATCATCGAGGACCTCTTCCCATCCCTGTTAATCACTTCTCTCCCCACTCCTGAGAGCACGTACAGCGGGCTTGGGTATAAGCCTCTGGCCCACCTTATCAGATTCTTCAATGGATGTCTCTCGTGCTGCAGACGAACTATTGACCTCGTCGTGGCCCTTGCATTTCTGTTGCGTACTTGCGCCGCGACTCCTCTCAGACTGTAATATTCCACATTGCAGTCAAAATTCAAGATTGTTTATTGTCAATACATGGGTGTAAAGGAGAAAGAACCAATTGGATCCCGTGCAGCATAACAAGAATCACAGCAGGCATAAACACACAATGATTTAGATATAAAAACAATCTGATAAAACAAACACTGAGTGGCTGCTTTATTAGGCACAAGAGGTCCCAAATAAACTGAGTGTACTTTGACACTGTGAACTTTGAACATCAATAACATTTCAGAGTTTCTTAGATGGGCACAAGGATGAAAGGAAAATAAGATGGAGGGCTAGGTGTAAAGTGTGTGTGACAAATGGCCTGCACTGTGCTGTACGGTCCAAAGCTTCATGTTTTACATTCTATTTCTGGGGCTTAAATGTCCCACCTCTGCTGATATGTCTTATTGACTAAGCTTACCACGATCTGCAGATAGCTTCAGGCCACTCAGAAGACACGACTTACAGACTGTTGTGTGGCTGTTTATATGTGGATTAGCTTATATACATAGACTGATTGTATCTATATGAAGTGACGCTCGTGCAGGAGTATCTGAATAGAACGAGACTCTAATGCAATGATAAAGTGAGCACGGTAGCGCAGTTACAGTGTACAGGACAGTGCAGGTATCAGGTGTCGAGTGTGTCAGTGTAAAGTGACAGTGAATAGGGGACGAGGGAGGTGGTGAGGGACTGTGGAGAGGAGTGTGTCAGTGTAGGCATGAGGTGTGGAGTGTAAAGTGACAGTGAATAAGGGATGAGGGGGGCAGTGAGGGACTGTGGAGAGGAGTATGTCGGTATAAAGTAGCATAGAAACATAGTAAACCTACAGCACAATACAGGCGCTTTGGCCCACAAAGTTGTGCCAAACATGTCCCTACCCTAGAAAATACTAGGCTTACCTATAGTCCTCTATTTCTCTAAGCTGCATTTATCTATCCAAAAGTCTCTTAAAAGACCCTATCATATCCACCTCCACCACCGTTGCCGGCAGCCCATTCCACACACTCACCACTTTCTGAATAAAAAACTTAACCCTGACATCTCCTCTGTACGTACTCCCCAGCACTTTAAACCTGTGTCCTGTTGTGGCAGCCATTTCAGCCCTGGGAAAAAGCCTCTGACTATCCACATGATCAATGCCTCTCATCAACTTGTACACCTCTATCAGGTCAGCTCTCATCCTCCGTTGCTCCAAGGAGAAAGGGCCAAGTTCACTCAACCTATTCTCATAAGGCATGCTCCCCAATCCAGGCAACATCCTTATAAATCTCCACTGCACCCTTTCTATGGCTTCCTAATCCTTCCTGTAGTGAGACGACCAGAACTTGGCACAGTACTCCAAGTGGGGTCTGACCAGAGTCCTATATAGCTGCAACATGACCTCTCGGCTCCCAAATTCATTTTCACGATTGATGAAGGCCAATACACCGTACATCTTCTCAACCACAGAGTCAACCTGCACAGCTGCTTTGAGCGTCCTATGGACTCGAACCCCAAGATCCCTCTGATCCTCCACACTGCCAAGAGTCTTACCATTAATGCTATATTCTGTCATCATATTTGACCTACCAAAATGAACCACTTCACACTTACACAAAATGCTGGTGGAACGCAGCAGGCCAGGCAGCATCTATAAGGAGAAGCACTGTCGACGTTTCAGGCCAAGACCCTTTGTCAGGACGAATTTCCAACATCTACCGATTTCCTTGTGTTTGCACTTCACACTTATCTGGGTTGAACTCCATCTGCCACTTCTCAGCCCAGTTTTGCATCCTATCAATGTCCACTGTAACCTCTGACAGCTCTCCACAGTATCCACAACACCTCCAATCTTTGTGTCATCAGTAAATTTACTAACCCATCCCTCCAATTCCTCATTCGTCATTTATAAAAGTCACGAAGAGTAAGGGTCCCAGAACAGATCCTTAAGGCACACCATTGGTCACCGACCTCCATGCATAATATGACCCATCTGCAACCACTCTATGCCTTCTGTGGGCAAGCCAGCTCTGAATCCACAAAGCAAAATCCCCTTGGATCCCATGCCTTCTTACTTTCTCAATACGCCTTGCATGGGGTATCTTATCAAATGCCTTGCTGAAATCTGTATACACTACATCTACTGCTCTTCCTTCATCGATGTGTTTAGTCACATCCTCAAAAAACTCAATCAGGTTCGTAAGGCACGACCTGCCCTTGACAAAGCCATGCTGACTATTCCTAAGCATTTTATACCTCTCCAAATGTTCATTTTATACCTCTTATACATTTATACATTTTATACCTCTCCAATAATTTCCTGGGCTATCTCTACTCCCTTTCTTGAATAAAGGAACACCATCCACAACCCTCCAATCCCCTGGAACCTCTCCCGTCCTCATTGCTGATGCAAAGATCATCGCCAGAGGCTCAGCAATCTCCTCCCTCGCCTCCCACAGTAGCCTGGGGTACATGTCATCCAGTCCCGGTGACTTATCCAACTTGATGCTTTCCAAAAGCTCCAGCACATCCTCTTTCTTAATATCTACATGCACAAACTTTTCAGTCTGCTGCAAGTCATCACTACAATCACCAAGACCCTTTTCCATAGTGAATACTGAAGTAAAGTACTCATTAAGTACCTCTGCTATTTCCTCCGGTTCCATACACACTTCCCCACTGTCACACTTGATAGGTCCTATTCTTTCATGTCTTATCAGTGAAACTGACAGTGAACGGGGATTGAAGGGGGTGGTGAGGGACTGTGGAGAGGAGTGTGTCAGTGTGGGTATGAGGTGTGGAGTGTCAGTGAATGGGGGGGGGATGGGGAGGTGGTGAGGAACTGTGGAGAGGAGTGTGTCAGTGATGGGTTGGGATAATGGAAGGAATTTTTGATGGTTTGGGAGAAGTAATTGTTCTGAATTTCCTTTCTGTACTATGTCCATGTACTTATGAAAGTAATTATTTGTCTGGATGTCGAGCAGGCAAAAGCTTTTTCCTGCATATCAGTACACGTGACAGTGATACACCAATCCCAATTCCAATACACTCTCTGTCAGCCGCACCATGGAGCAGGTCTGGCATGGCGGACGCTGCTCCAGATGTGTTGGAATTCTCAGTGAAGAACCACATACTGGATGCTTTCCACGTCTTTGGAAATTGCACCACTGTCTAGGTTCTGCATTTGTGAACCACCAGTGAAAGTTGCCCTTTCCCTCCCGCGAGACAGCAGCCCAACATCACCAGCTGGGTTCCCTCATGAAGCTTGCCCTCTGGTCTGTACCTCCGCTCATGGTGCCTTGCATCTGAGCTGGTGCCCTGTGCTGAAGTGCAATGGTGGTGCTTTTTGACTGCAGTTGCCATGCCTTCACCACCTGCTCTGCCAGATCTGGAGCAGTCTGGGGCTCGAGGCTGCGACTGGGCCTCCCGGATGCACGTTTACACAGTCCTGTAGCAATCCTGGGCCACGGAGACCATATTCTATTGCCAACCACATCACATATCTGCAGCAAGAATGCTTGCAATTCAATGCTGTCTGCAGAGTTCTTCAAGTAGTGACTTCTTGTTGGTCTGAAACTGTCTGTTTATTGTGATAAGCTTAAGATAATAAGAAATATCAGCAGAGGTGGGACATTTGGCCCACAAACTTTTAATCCAGTCTAAAATCAATCTACCCTTTCCCTCCTCCATAACTCTCCTTTTTTTCTTTCATCCAAGGTTCAAAGCTCAAAGTAAAATTTATTATCAGAGTACACACATGTCACCACATACAATCCTGAGATTCTCTTTCTGTGGGCATACTTAGCAAATCTATAGGACAGTAGTTGTAAAACAGGATTTGGAAACTGTAAACAAACTGTGCAAATGCAGATATAAATAAATAGCAATAAATAACAAGCATGAAGTACTGTAACAAGATAAAAGAATCCATAAATGAGTGTAGTTAGCCGCTTTTGTTCAAGAGCCTGACGGTAGTAACTGTTCTTAAACCTGGTGCTGTGAGACCAGTTGAACCTTCTACCTGATGGTAGCAGTGAGAAAAGAACATGGTCTAGGTGGTGAGGATCTTTGTTGATAGAAACGGTTTTTCATGGCAACATTTCATGTAGATGTGTCAATGTTTGGGAGGGTTTTACCTGTGATGCACTGGGCTGAATCCACTACCTTTTGTAGGATTTTCTGCTCAGAGGCATTGGTGTTCCCATCCCAGGCCGTAATGCAGCACACTTTCCACCACACAGCTATAGAAGTTTCCCAAGGTTTTTGATGACATGCTGAACCTCCACAGACTCTTGAGGAAATAAAGGTGCTGTTGTGTTTTCTTCCCAATAATATTTATGTGATTGGTCCAGGACAGGTCCTCTGAGATAGTGACACCTAGGAATTTCAAGTTACTGACCCTCTCTGCCTCTGATCCTGCCTGATGATCACTGGCTCATGGACCTCAGATTTCCCTCTCCTGAAGTCTACTGAAGGTCCCTTGGTCTTATTGACATTGAGTGAGAGGTTGTTGTTACTATGCTGATTTATTATCCCCTTTGATACAGCCCACAACATTGGCATCATCAGCAAACTGAGCCACACAGGGATGGCTGTAAAGCAAGTAAAGCAGGGGGCTAAGTAGATAACACTGTGTTGCTCCCATGCTGATGGAGATTGTGGATGAGATGCTTTTGCCAATTCAAACTGATTGGCGTCTATAAGTGAGGAAATCCAGGATCTAATTGAACAAATGGGTATTGAGGCCCAAGTCTTGGAGTTTACTGATTAGCTTTAAGTGGATGATAGTGTTAAGTGCTGAGCTGTAATCGATGATGAACATCCTGTTAGTTGCATCTTTGTTGTCCAGATGTTCCAGGGTTGTGTGAAAAGCCAACAAGATAACATCTGCTGTAAACGTGTTGCTTTGGAGTGAATCCATGCATCTATCTGAGAGGATCTTAAATGTTCTTAATATTCAAAGTTCAAAGTAAATTTATTATCAGTGGTCATTTTATTAGCCACCTCCTGTACCTAATAAAGTGGCTACTGAGTGTTTGTTCATGGTCCTCTTCGACTGTAGCCCATCCACTTAGAGGTTTGAAATGCTCTGCATTCAATGATGCTTTTCTACACACCACAGTTGTTATTTGAGTTACTGTTGCCTTCCTGTCAGCTTCAACTAGTCTGACTGTTCTCCTCTGACTTCTTTCATTAAGAAGATGTTTTCACCCATAGAACTGTCACTTGTTATTTTTTTTCATTTTTTGCACCATCTCTGTAAATTCCAGAGTTTGTTGTGTGTGAAAGTGCCAGGAGATCAGCAGTTTCTGAGATACGCAAACCACCATGTCTGGTACCAACAATCATTCCACAGCCAAAATGATTTATATCACATTTCTTCCCTATTCTGATGTTTGGTTTGAGCAATAAATGAACCTCATGACCATGTTTACACGCCTTTATGCATTGGGTTGCTGCCACATGATTAGCAGATGAGATCTTTGCATTAACGAGCAGGTGTACAGGTGCACCTAATAAAGTGGCCAGATGTATGTTAGTGATAATAAACCTGATTCTGATTCTGAATTAAAAATTGCTAAGCTGCAAATGCTGGAACTGTGAACTAAAACAGGAAACATCATTGGGTCAGGCAGCATCTGCAGACAGAGTGTAAGGTGTTCTGGCTGAAGACAATTCCCCCTTCTTGATGCTGCTGAATATTTTCATATTTTCTACTTTTATCTCAATGGGCATCTTTGTAATCCAATCCTTTTATATTCAAGGCTGTTTCTTTCTTTATAGTTCGTTGCAATTACATATTCATGTAGAGTTTAAAGTGGACATCAGCACTCATTGTTTAAATAATGCCGTTCGATTGTTCCCTTTCCACCAGTTTCATTCAGCTCACAATGTTGGCGTAAAATTCCATCTGCCCACCATTCTCTTGTTTACCTTGGGTTGCATGCACGTGAAGCTACGTGTTGGCCTAAACCAGGAATGTGGTGAAGTCACCTTATTGTGCTGGGCTGTGGAGGAAACAGAGTTGTTGTAAATGTAAAATGGACGAATCTTTCACTCTGTTGGCATGCTTGCTTCAGCCCAGCCTCATGCATGATAAGAGAGGTTCCTTTTCTCATCATCCTTTGTGTAGAAAAGCTAGGTACTTTCTAAACAAGCTTCATATCAAAGTTCAAAGTAATATAAATTACCAAAGTATGTCCACCATATATACAATCTTGAGATTAGTTTTCTTGCAGGAACCCACAAAATACAATGGAATCCATGAAAAACTATACCTAAGAAATGCAGAGACCCTGGAAGTGAGTCTACAGACTACGGAGTGTGTTCCGCACTGAGAAAAGTGAAGGCATACACGCCAGTCCATGAGCCCAGTGGTTATAGAGCAACAACCACTGGTGGTGTGGGACCCCAGACTCCTGCACCTCCCACCCGATGGTACTAGTGACAGGAGAAGGAGTTGGGTCAAACCCAGGCAGACAGGACAGGCTCAGTTGAGAGATCATGACTGATACTGAGTAGTGGGGCTGAATGCTTTTATCTTCCCTCAGGCCTTGAGCCAGGTCAAACCCTGTGATGACCTATGTCTCCACCCTGTCTCAGCAACACACACACAAACTCAGCAGGCCAGGCAGCATCTATGGAGAAGTGTAAACGGTTGATGTTCTGGGATATGTTGATGAGAAAATGGGAAGAATAAAAAATGGGATTAGTATGTTGTAAATGGGTGGCTGATGGTGGGTACCAACTCAATAGGCTGAAGAGCTTGGTTCCAAACTGTATTTGTCTATGACTCTATGTACATGTGTGTATTATGTGAAGGGGAAAGGTCTATCACTGGCGTGAAGAGTTCAAGTTTACTGGAGAATGCCAGGGTGGGAGAAGTGGGGGATTTAATAGAACTGCTTGAGATAGAGCAGCTGGAGAGTGCCAGTGCTTCTTTCCGCCACAATGTGAATGGCAGGGCTGTGGGGCATGGCCAGTAGGAGAGAGAAAAGCACGATACATCACAAGCACAAATAGCCATAACTTGCAGGTTGAGTCGGTGGTAAGGAAGGCCAATGCATTATTTGCATCCATTTCATGAGGACTAGAACACAAAAGCAAGCATGTAATGCTGAGTCTTTTTAATGCATTAATCAGATTGCACAGAGTATTGTGAGCAGTTTTGGGCTTCTTATCTAAGAAAGAATGTGCCGGCATTGGGGACGGTCCACAAGAGGGTCATGAGAATAATCCTGGGAATGAAAGGGTTAACTCAGGAGGAGCGTCTAATGACTCTGGGCCTGAACTCACTGGAGTTTAGAAGAATGAGGGAGGATATCATTGAAACTTATCAAATATTGAGACCTAAATAGAAAGGATGTTGAGAAGATGTTTCCTATTGTGTAGGACTCCAGGACTAGAGAATGCCATCTCAGAATAGAAGAATGCCCTTTTGGAACAGTAATAAGGAGGAATTGCTTTAGCTGGAGGGTGTGACTTTATGGAATTCATTGTCACAGATGGCTGTCGAGGCCAAGTCATTGCGTATATTGAAAGTGGAGTTTGATGGGTTCTTGATTAGTAAGAGTGTCATAGTTTACAGGGAGATGGCAGGAGAATGGGTTTGAGATATATCAGTCATGATCGAATGTTGTAGGAGACTCGACGGGCCGAATGGTCTACTTCTGCTCCTCTGCCTTGTGCCCTCAAAATTGAGTCTGGAACACTGCACACTAATGTTTTCCCCTGGCTGGATAGAATTAAAAGTTGTCCTAAGCCTGCAGCAAATCTGAGTTGGACTTCACAGAGCACTGCATACAATCCTGATAATCATCTATACAAGGGACGTAGAGGATGGAGAGAAGATTTACAATAAAAGTCCAGCAATACCAAGGATGCCCATACCATAAAGGATGGAATAGGCCATTTAGCCCCTCAAATTTGTTTCACCATTCTACAAGATGACTCCATTTCCCAGCCTAATCATGAAATCCCTGACTCTTTCTATATCTGGAGATCTATTGACTTGATTGCAAGACCTCAATTCAAGATTCAAGGTTGCTTAACATCATTTCCTGTATGTAGGTGTAAAGGAGAACGAGATAATTGTTACTCTGGATCCAATGCAACACAAAAGAGCATAAAATATAAAGAAAACAATAATAATAAAAGCACAATAAATATAAATACGTAAGATAGCTTCTATCCATTGATTGATTTTATTTCCATAAAGTGACACTAGGCTGTAGTACATAAGGTGACTGACAGGAGATCAGTGAGTACGGGTGGTGATCAGTCTTACTGCTTGGAGAAAGCAATTACTTTTGAGCCTGGTGGTCCTGGTGGGGATGCTGTCTCAGCCCCTGCCCCGATGGGAGTGGGACAAACAGTCCATGAGCAGAGTAGGTGGGATCCCTCATGGTGTTACAACCCCTTTTCTGGCACCTTTCTGTGCATGTGCCCTGGTGCCGGTGACGCCGTGGGCAGTAGATCCTTCCTGTCTCCGCGGTGCAGTTTCTGTACCGGGCTGTGTTGCAGCTTGTTAGCATGCTCTGTGCTGTGCTTCTGTAGATTGACACGAGTATGGATGTGCAAAGTCTGGCTGACTGAGGTTGAGATAATAATTCACACCCAGCCCCAGGAAAGAAAACATTTGGTGACTCCTGCCTAACACCACTTTCCTTCTCGCAGAATATTTTCTAGTCCATGGCTGAACAAGTAGTTGGCTTCTTGGGTGAGGTGAGAAGGATGGGACCGGCAAAGTTTTAAAGGAGAAGTCGACTTGTCTGACTGAGAATGACTTAAATTCACTGCCAGGAAATTGTAAGGTCTTTGTTTCAAGTGGTGATTGAAAGGAGTTAAATTTATCAGTTGCTGAGCTAGCGCAGTCCCTTATTTCCCCTTTTACATTGAATAGAATTCCGGCTTTAGGAGAATTCTTCGCTTCTTTATGTCTCCTTCAGCAGAAATGTGACACAATCAGACTCACTACAGTTTAGCAACACCAGGATCACTTTGCACTGAAATGGACTTTTTTATATTTGGATTATATTCTTGTATAAAATGTTTTATTTAAAGTATGTTTTTTCTTGTGAACGTGGTTTATCTGATGCTATGTGCCTATGATGTTGTTGCAAGTAAGTTTTTCACTGCACCTGTGCATGCAAGTACTTGTGCAGATGACAATCAACTCGACTCTGACAAAACTTGGCAGTAATGAAACCTGCCCATTCTTTTCTAAAGTGTCATTCCGTGACGTTTCTAAAGTCTTGTAATATCACAGCCGTTTTGTGCCATTTGTTTTATCTTATTTATGGATACAGTGTGCAACAGGCCCTTCCAGCCCAATGAACCACACCGCCCAGCAGCGCATCGATTGAAATACGAGCCTCATCACAGGACAATGCACAATGACCTATGAACCCACTAATCAGTGTGTATTTGGACTGTAGGAAGGAGACCCATGTGGTTGCAGGGAGAATGGAGAAACTCCTTACAGACGGTACCAGAACCAAACTCTAAAACTCCAAGTTGTGATAGTGTCGTGCTAATTGCCATGCTGCCATGGTACCCCACCGCCTTTAGCTTTGAGGTTCTCTGCTTTGAAACTTTCTGATCATGGAGCTCTTTAGCCTAATTCCAGTAAACCAACCAATTTTTTTCTTTCCTTGGGAGGATCCAGCAGCCAGGTGAGCCCTGAATCCTAGCCTGAGACACCTCGGATTGCTTATGATGTGGAGGAGAACTCCAGGCACTCCGAGTGGGCCTCCCTCCCATTCACATCGGGAGCAGTTCACTCTAGTGTTGAGGGCACCTCTCAGTGGGCTCCAAAAGTCGGGATAACTTCTGATGGAAAGCATGACCGGGACTGAACGCCTTTACCGTGAAGCCATGCGCACCGTGGTGTGGTTGCAAATGCACTTCCTTTTGAGCCGAGACTTGGGACTGTGACAAGTGGGCTTTTGCTTCAGTAAATCATTCAGGGCGATGGCTGGGGTTTGCGTAAAGTGCACAGCCTTTGCTGCCAAATCGTGGTTTCTGTCAGGAAATGGCTCAGAGGCGTTCATGAAGCTGCAGCACAATGCGGTAACCTTTGAACCAATGTAGGAAGATTGCAAAGACCAAATAAGACAACGTCAGTTCATACCTAATATGGTCCTTCCTCCTCACCAGGACCTTCTTTCCTAAAACGTGTTTTGATGCAGCCTCGACTGGATTATTCAAGCTTACAGAGTAGACATTTTTCTGCCTCATTATGTGTGGGTGTAAGCTTAATATCCCTTGTGAATGTCCTTTAGAATAATTAGTAATGAGTCAGTTTTCAATCTTCTCTAAGCTGGGAACTATTGAGAAACTGAGTCCCAATATAGAGAAACATTTATTTTCTCTGAGTCCTGAAGAAGGGTCTTGGCCTGCAACATCAGCTGTTGCTTCCCCTGCATACATACTACTGATCTGATGAGTTCTTTCAACATTTTGTTTGCGTTGCTCTTGCCTTCCAGTATTTACGGAATCTCTTGTATGTACTGAGGTCTTGAACCTTATTTATTGATTGAGATACTTTGCAGAACAGGCCCTTCCAACCCTTTGAGCCACACCACCCAGCACCCCCGATTTAATCTGAGCCTATTCACTGGACAGTTTACAACGACCAATTAACGTACCAACCTACTAACCCACACCACTGGACTGTGGGAGGAAACCGGAGCACGCAGAGAAAACCCACGTGGTCATGGAGAGAACTTATAAACTCCTCTCAGGCAGCTGGGATATAGACCCGGGTCAGCAGTACTGTAAAGTGTTGTACTAAGCACGACACTATTGTGCCACTCGCTCCTTTAATCATCCAGAATATTCGAGGGCGAACAATAGTGAATGTACAAAAAGCAAACTATTCACTCACAAACCCTACAGCACCTGCATGTGTCTCCTCTTTCCTCAATAGCCAATCGTCAATTTTTATGTCCTTTTCTGTGTCAGTTGTTTGGTCAAAAAAGTTGATAAGAAATTTGTTTGAAACTTGCTTAGAGGAATAAATGTTGGTGGAATTGTTAATTTTCAATAGACAATCCAAGTGATATACCTCAGAAATATGTAGGCTACTGTTCCTAATATGGATTAACAATAATAGACTCAGACTGTTAAGGAATATTGTGTTTAATCTGCACTCTTCCTGCTATCTTTTTAATTATTGAATAATACAAATCTCAGGAAATACATCTGTCTGTTACTGATGACAACAATTACAATTTACTTGGTACCTTTAAATAATCCAAGTTACAATGACAGAGAATTTTAAACAAAATCGTCAGAACAGATTACAGTTCTGTAGTTTACACATCGGTGTCCTCATTCCAGATGTTGGTTTCATTAACTTGGCTAATATTTATTATCCTTTCATTATCACTAATGTGAAAGAAGAAAGTTAATGATGCATCTGAAACTTGCTACAACTGGCCATGAATGTTTGATAAGAAGTGCATTTCAAAGAAAAAGATTGTTTATTTATTTTGAGGTACAGCGAGGTCATAGGTCCTTCTGGCCCAAGGCCAGACTACCCAATGTGACCAGTTGTGCGTGTGTGTGTGTGTGTGTGTATATATATGTGTGTGTATGTTTGTATACATGTGTGTTTGTGTCAGCAAGTGAGTCTGTGTGAGTGTATGTGTGTGTGTATTTCTGTATGTCTGTGTGTCAGTGCATGTGTGTTCATATGTGTGTGTTTGTGTATGTGCATCTGTGTGTGTGTGTGTGTGTGTGTGTGTGTGTGTGTGTGTGTGTGTGTGTGTGTGTGTGTGTGTGTGTGTCTGTGCGTGTGTGTGTGTGTGTGTATGTGTGTGTGTGTGTGTGTCTCCTCACTTCAAACACATACTGACCTTTAATCCCAAGACAGGCTGTCTTTGGCCTCCAGCCTCAAAGGGACTCACGAATTTTCACCTGGCCCTCGACTTCCCCACTGGACTCAGAGAGATTCGTAGTCTTGGGGCTCCGGCCATTGGGCCCAACATCTGACTGTGTCCATGTCACTTGCCTTTGAACAGGGAGCAGAATTGGATTATCTTGCACAGGCAGCAAGTTGCTTTTTATAAATAAATATTGTATTATAAATACGTTAAATTTTACACATTTTTTGTATATAGATTACCACTTGTTGAAATAGGAGAAGCACTTTTTGTGTTTTTTTGAGTGTGTGTTGTCTTGTTTGTTGTGTTAATACAGCAACTTATGTATTTTCTGAATAATATAAGAAAGTATAGGAAGGTAAAAGCTGTATTCCGTGGTATTAAAATGCAAATAAATATATTGTGGCAAAAAAATATATTGTCTCAGCAACAAAATGATGGTAACTGGGAATCTGCTTTACAATAAGAGGCCAGTTTGGGTGGCAAGGCAACACAGTGTTTAGTGTAATGCTATTACAGTGCTTGTTCAATTGCTGCTGCTGCCTGGAAGGAGTTTGCACATTCTCACTGTGACCACATGGGTTTCTTCTGGTGCTCTGGTTCCCTCCCACATTCCAAAGATGTATAGGTTAGTAGCTTAATCGGGTGTGCGGGCTCATTGGACAGGAAGGGTCTAGTACAGTGCTGTATCGCCACATTAAATGAAGGGAAATGACCAGACTCTGATCAAGTGACACGTAATTAAGGTGACTGATTTGCTGGTGGGTGGACAAAGTCAACTTCAACCGAAACTGAAGTCTGCTAACTGGAAAACAAGAGGTCAGAAGCGAGACTCGTAACCACAATCGTCAGCTGGCCAATTCCTTCTTACTCCAGGTGGAAATAAATAAGCTCTCGTTCTGCCAAATCTCCTCAAACCAGTTTCTTCCTGACTCGGCACACATCTTTAGACAAATCAGCAGATATAATGAACTAAACAACATCTGAGTTGCTGCACGGGTCCTGCATGCATTGTTGATGGTCAGAGGGACCTTTACGTGCTCTTGCATGGGCTCACTGACAGCCAGCCTGCAAGTACAGCGGGTGATTGTGAGGGCCTTTAGAGTCAGCGAGCACAGAGACAGGCCCTTCTGCCAAACTGAACTAGTCCCATCTGCCCACTGGATTCTCAATCTCCTTACTTATCCAGTCAGTGTAGAGTGAATGGCAACAACATTTCCTTCACAAACACATGATTAGGCAGGAGGTGCAGGAGTCTTGGGTCCCACACCACCAGGTTCAGGAGCAATGATTGTCCTTCAATAATCAGACTCCTGAACCAGTGTGGAAAAGTACCCTCACCTCAACACAGAACTGATTCCTCAACCTACCTACTCACTTTCAAGCACTTTACAACTCATGTTCTCACTTAATTACTAATTTAATTAGTTCGGCACAAATTTTTGTCCAAAGTACCTGTTCCTGTGCTTTAATGTTCTCCGCTCTAGGTTCTATTCTTTATTTATTTACTTATTTGGACTTCTTTGGTATTTGCATAGTTTATCCTCTTTTGCACATTAGTTCTATTGTACTTCTTTGTTCTTCTGTGAATGCCTGCAAGAAAATGAATCTCAGGGTAGAGTATTGTGAAATAGTTACACTTTGATAATACATTTTCCTGGAACTTTGAACTTTGAACGTGCTTCTGAAAAACTGAAAAAAATAGATAAGAGGATAGGTGGGTGGATGGATAAATGAGAAACTGCAAGGTGATAGGTGCACCTCTTTCCTTTTCTCCCATGATCTAACATCCTGTCCTATCATATTCCTTCTTATTCAGCCCTTACCTCTTCCACCTCTCATCTCCAACCTTCTTATTTCTTCCCCCTCATGTGGTCTCCCCTACCTCCTGCCAGCTTGTACTCCTTCCTCTCCCTCCATCTTCCCATTCTGGCTTCTTCCCTCTTCTGTTCTGGTCCTATGACCTAGAAGGTCAACTGTATATTGTCCTCCACAGGTGCTGCCTTGGTAGCTGAGTTCCTTCAGCATTTTCAGTTGTATTTCTCCATAATCAACTTCTCTTTCCTACCAACAAGCCAAATTTGTGTCAAAGTGTTACTAAATATGGAACAATCATAATGTTCACTAGGAACAGACTCAAAGATTCAAAATGCATTCCAGAGTCAATGGCATGGTTGGAGTTCATCAATGTTTCTACGATCCATTGTATCCACAGTGCAGGGATTTGGCCTTGCCAGCTTCACCAGAGCTTTGTTGGCGGGTCTTACACATTTCCACCTCTCACAACGGGGTCGTAGGGTTGAACTTTGAGAGGCTCAGGAATGCTAGGTTAAATCATGCTTCTAAATTCAGTATTACCAATGAGCATCATCACCAATGTACAGTCAAGTTTCGTTATAACTGAGCAGAATCTGAGCACCGGGGGAGGCTATTCTGACTCTCTGGACTCACCAACCATTCAGTTAGATAATAGTGAATACGCCAAGCTCCTTGGTGTCCTTCACCAACAGAAATCGATGGAGCCCAGTTCTCAGTACTTACATTCACTGTGGGGAGTCTGTTCCATCCATCCCATCCTCAAGTTAGATTCACCGTTCAGGCAGAAAGACCCCTCACTCAACCAAGTGATAGAGTCAGAGCGTTATATAGAACAGAAACAGTCTTTTCAGCCCAACTCAGTCATGTTGACCCAGACCTACATTTGGTCCACAACCCTCTACTCCTTTTCCATCCATTAACATGTCTTTTAAGCGTTGTAATTTTACCCACTTCTGTAGCTGCCTCTGGAAGCTGTTCAGAAAATACCTGTTTAAATGATAATTCTTAATAAAATAAGAACATTTTTATAAAATTACTATACAATTGTTCCTGATTATGAAGATTAGATTTATTTGTCACATGAACCTCAAAATGTACAGTGAAGGGTGTCATTTGCATCAAATCAAGCCAGCAAGGATTGTACTGAGCACCCCCCAATTATTGCCACTCTTCCGATGCCAATGCCACATTCTCACCACTCAGTAACCCTAACCATATTGCTTTGGAATGTGGGAGGAAACCGGAGCAAATAGACAAAATGCACACTGTGGAGGGGAGAATGTGCAAACTCCTTACAGACAGCGTCGGAAATCGAACCCCGATGTAATGGTTTGTGCCGTAAGAGAAAATATGAGGTGAGGTATGAATAATTCACCTCGCTGAAATCCCAGAGCCTTCCGACCACAAATCAGCACTGTAGATGGAGTAATCACACCTTGATTTAGCTGAGTACTGTACAAACAGTTTTCAAGGTGGTTAACACCATCAGGTTTTTGAACTGACCCACACAACCCTAATCCTACCTCAACAACATAACAGTATGGACCACACCTCCCATAGTTGAGTCTCACCTTGCAGGGTTTTTTGCACTAGTGTCATGCTCTGTATACTTTGTCTTTTCACAGTTTTTAAAATAATTTATATATATTTTATGAGCAAACACAAGGAAATCTGCAGATGCTGGAAATTCTTTCTTTTTCAATCTTTTTATTGATTTTCACATATACACAAAAAAAATAACATAGTAATAAGTAAATTATAAATACAATAGACTTGAAATCACATTGATAATAAGATAATAATATCCTACTAAACATCAACAAAAGAAAATACCTTAATCAAGTCCACATGATTATATGAAAAAAAAACAAAAATAACCATTAAAAAAGAAAAAAAAATATTAAAAATATGTGAGAAAAAAATATATATTAAAGAAAAGATGCTGGAAATTCAAACAAACACACACACAAAATGCTGGTGGAACACAGCAGGCTAGGCAGCATCTATAGGGAGAAGTGCTGTCGATGTTTCGGGCCGAGACCCTTCGTCAGGACTAACCGAAAGGAAAGATAGTAAGAAATTTGAAAGTAGAGGGGGGAGGGGGAAATGCAAAATGATAGGAGAAGACCAGAGGAAGTGGGATGAAGCTAAGAGCTGGAAAGGTGATTGGCGAAAGTGATACAGAGCTGGAGAAGAGAAAGGATCTTGGGACGGGAGGCCTCAGGAGAAAGAAAAGTGGGGGGGGGTGGAGCAGCAGAGGGAGATGGAGAACAGGCAAACAACTAAATATGTCAGGGATGGGGTAAGAAGGGGAGGAGGGACATTAATGGAAGTTCGAGAAGTCAATGTTCATGCCATCAGGTTGGAGGCTACCCATGAAGAGCTATGGTCCCGGTGCAGGTCAATGGGAATAGGTAGTTTAAATGTCTCAGCACAGACTTGATGGGCTGAAGGTCTTGTTTCCGTGCCAGATTTTTCTATGACTCTATGATTCATGTAGTCAATTTACTGGACAGCAACCAGAGTTAAGGATCAGTAAACACAAAGTACACTGCAGATGCTGTGGTCAAATCAACACGTACAAACAAGCTGGAGGAACTCAGCAGGTCGGGCAGCATCCATTGAAATGAGCAGTCAACGTTTCCGGCCGAGACCCTTCATCAGGACTGAAGCAGGAGGGGGCAGGGACCCCATAAAGAAAGTGGGGGGAGGGTTGAAAACCAATCAGAGGAAAGATCAAGGGGTGGGGGAGGGGAAGCAGGGAGGGGATAGGCAGGAGAGGTGAAGAAGGAATCTAAGGGGAAAGCACTATGGGTAGTAGAAGACAGAATCATGAGAGAGGTGATAGGCAGATAGAAGAGGAGACAGAGTGAAAGTGTGATAGGGAGAGGGAGGGAATTACCGGAAGTTGGAGAATTCGATGTTCATTCCAAGGGGCTGGAGACTACCCAGATCGTATATGAGATGTTGCTCCTCCAACCTGAGTTTGGCCTCATCATGGCAGTAGAGGAGGTCATGTACGGACATATGCGAATGGGAATGTGAAGCAGAGTTGAAGAGGGTGGCAACTGGGAGATCCTGTCGTTGCGGACGGAGCGGAGGTGCTCGACGAAGCGGTCCCCAATCTGCGTCGGGTCTAGCCGAGATGCAATAGATTACCCAACAGACTCACATGTGAGGTGTTGCCTCATCAGGAAGGACTGTTTGGGGCCCTGAATGGTGGTAAGAGAGGAGGTGTAGGGGCAGGTGTAGCACTTACACTTGCACGGTTAAGTACCAGAGTTAAGGATCATTGTTCCTGAGGTAGTTGTGGTGGCTGAGGAATTTAAACTCAAATAATTAAAGAAATCTGAAACTTAAAAAGAAATGAGTCTCAATAATAATTAAACTACTTATTTGTAAAAACCTCTCCTAGCACAATTATCCTGCAGGGGAGAAAATCTAAATCACTACCTAATCTGCACTGTATGTAACATACACAAACTGCTGGGGGATCTCCACAAGCCAGATGGCATCTATGGAGAGGATTAAACTGTGGACACTTTGGGCTGAGACATTTCATCTGATTATTTCTAATTCATACACAAGACCCTCAAACCAGGATCCACTGTACCAAGAACCCCAATTTTTCTGCCTGCTCCTGCTCACAGAATTTATGTCTCCACAACTCGACTCCATTTTACCCCCCTTTGTTCAGCCCCTCCCCACCTACATACATGACATCATATCACTTGCTCTTCATCGTTTTACCAACTTTCAGTTCTCTGTCCTTTGTTGGTTGCATTTCAATAATATTTGAATAATCTTGCAAATACAATGTTCGATTAATCATTCTTGTTCGTTTAAATAACTTAAGAGGAGATCTGAAACAATTTTCTGCTGCCTGCAGGAAGTCCCCAATGATTGCCAGTGCCATCTTGACCAGGCGCATCATCAGGCTTTTGAACAAAAAGGGATAACTACATTCATCTATTGAGATGTTCCCACAATCAATGATCTCACTTTAAGAGATCATTGTCTCATGTTTTCATTATTTATCGCTATTTATTTACGTAACTCTCAGCTTACATAATTATTACGCCAGCTGCGTAAATCCATGGAAGACAATCTTTGGCCTCACCAGACATGTGAGACTGAGGTGCAAAACCTTCTGGTTGTGTGGATGCTGCATGATGTGTCACCCTGTTACAAGTAAGTGCCACGAGATAACAGACAGTGCACCATGTGCAATTAAACGATTTAGCTTTATAATTCTGAATTTGACTAGAGTGTTGGTAAAGTAAAACAAAAAGATGTTCATCTTCCGTCAAACAGAAGACCCAGATCACTCTGGTGTCAGGCACACAACAAGAAAAAACACTGTCTTAATTGGATAGCGCGTATTCCAAGGCTCCGGTTATCTCGGTTATCCCAAATACAGAAAAACCATCACATTAGCAGTGAAACCTTTCCCAGGCTGTTACATTTATAGTTCCATTTTCATTTTGCTGTCTTCTGCACTCTGGTTGGTCTTTCATTGATCTTGTTACAGTTATAATTCTACAGGTTTGCTGAGTATGTCCGCAGGAAAATGAATCTCAGGGTCGTATGTGGTGACATATATGTACCCTGATAATAATTCACTATGGGTTATGCGTTAATTGCATATGTCATCATGCAACCATGTGATATGTGTGTGCGTTGCTTGAGGTAAATTCAAAGTTAGGCTTGCATTTCAGACTCATTAATACTTCACTGAATTAGTTTGCTGTTTTGAAGTTACAAAACATAACGTCCATGACTGTCTTATTTTCACTTTCAAGAAGTCCTGAAGAAGGGCCTCAGCCAGAAACATTGACAGTTAATTCATTTCCATAGACACTGCCCGACCTGCTGAGTGCCTCCAGCACTTCGTGTTGGAGTGTTCAGGACACTCAGCATCTGCAGAATTCTCTTTTGTTTTGAATTTGAGTAACTCCATGCACACCAATCCATTGGAGATAATCAATTTTTAGAGATGTCCGCGTAACAATATAACATTAAGAGTTTATTAAAGATTAGCTTTATTTTTCACAAGCACCCTCAAAACATCGGAGCATGTAGTGAAATGCATAATAAACGCAAAGTACACTGCAGATGCTGTGGTCAAATCAAGATGTACAAAGAAGCTGGATGAACTCAGTGGGTTGGGCAGCATCCGTTGAAAGGTCCTGACGAAGGGTCTCGACCTGAAACATTGACTGCTACTTTCAACGGATGCTGCCCGACCTGCTGAGTTCATCCAGCTTTTTTGTACATCTTAGTGAAATGCATTGTTTGCACCAGCGACAACACAAGTCCAAGGAAGCCCATAAGAGTCCCCATGCTTCCAGTGCTACAGCTTACTAACCCCAACCCGTACGTCTCAGGAATGTGGGAGGAAACCGGAACACTGGGAGGAGGAACAGTGTCAGAGATTGGCCCGATTGCTGATCGCTTGCCTTGTGAAGTGCTGTGCTAATCACTATGCTTCCCTGCAGCCCTATTGTGTTACAGACAGATAGATGATCCAGATAAATTAGTGTCACAGTAACATTACAAGTGCACAGATATAAATATTAGAAGAGGAGTAGAAAGAATAAAAAATAAGTTGTTTCAAACAGTCTAACAGGAGGGGCTCATCACTTCCCCGGCTGTACGTTGACTCATTATAGAGCCTAATGGCCGAGGGTAAGAATGACCTCATTAGCACTCTTTGGAGCAGCGCCGTTTTCTCAGTCTGTTACTGAAAGTGTTCCTCTGTTCAGCCAAGGTGGCACGCAGAGGGTGAGAAACATTGTCCAGAACTGCAGGAATTTCTGTAGGGTCCTTTGTTCTACTGCAGCCTCCTGTGTGTCCAGTTGGACTCCTATAACAGAGACAGCCTTTCTAATCAGTTTATTGAGCCTGTTGGCATCACTCGTGTGGATGTCATTTGCCCAGCACACCACTGTATA
This sequence comes from Hypanus sabinus, assembly GCF_030144855.1. Lineage (NCBI taxonomy): Eukaryota > Metazoa > Chordata > Chondrichthyes > Myliobatiformes > Dasyatidae > Hypanus > Hypanus sabinus. Next base: position 87,153,263 of record NC_082721.1, read on the forward strand.
GAGGATTGTACTGGTGACACTTGAACTGAGGATTGCCCTGGAGCTGTGGGACAATGTAGCATCCCACAGAGTAAAAGCCCGTCACATCCACCTCCCAGGCCTGTCGGGACAATGACCTCTCAAGCATTTTACAAGATTGGCAGAGGATCCCTATCTGTACTATAATGAAGGATTTTGAGGTTTATTAAGAAGGTGGAATTGAGGCTAAATCCTAGATTAGTCATGTGGAGCAATAGTAAATCAAAGCAATTGTGCTTGCTGTGCTGTGTAAAAGATGTTTCACCACTCATCCGAGAGGCTTCTTCAATTCTTCAGCTGCCTGTTACGACTGCATTGCACTTATCAAAGAAAATGGACATCAAATTATTGAAGCTTACAGGAAACCAACTCACATAGATCAATATCTACAGTTTGACCCTCACCACCCATTAGAACATAAGTTGAGGGTTATCAGAACACTACATCACTGTGCAGGAATGTGCCCACTAACATTACAGCTAAAGACACGGAGCGCAAGTATTTGAGAAATGCCTTCTATCCTTGTTGCTATCCTGACCGGGCAGCAACAAAAACCAGGATCAGCCCAACAGGCAAGGGAAGGAACAAAGCAGACAGAGAAACATGGTCATCCCACACGTAGCGGGAGTTTCAGAGAAACTCAGGAGGATTTTCAACAAACACCAAATCCCTGTGCTTTTCAAACCTACGAACACACTCAGACACGTCCACTCCAACGATCCTACACGTAAAGATAAACAGAGCAATATGGTGTATGCTATCTAGTGCAATGAGAACAGAACAGACCAGTGAGACAAAACAATCACTTCACAAGCAGATGGCCCAACATTGGAGGGCTAACACCTCAGGCTGAGACACATAAAGAACAAGGGACACTCCTTTGATGATAACAATGTGCACATTTTGGACAGAGACGACAGGTACTTTGAAAGAGGGTTAAAGAACCCATCCTTGAACAGAGGGGGTGGGGTATAACACCACCTATCAGCTACTTACAATGTAGTCCTAACATCTCTACCCCGGTGTCTCCACAACAATCCACACCTACCTCCATTCATACAAAGGTGAAACTAATGACCCTTTCATTACCTCTACGACTCTTAATGACCCTTGTGTGATTGCTATACCTTTAAACAACTCACTGAGTTTATACACCAGAAAAATACCCACCACGGATCAGAACTGACGAAGCCTCTCGGACGAGGGGTGAAATGTCTCCTAGACAACGCAGCAAGTCCAGCTGCTTTGATTTACTACTGCTTGATGTACAATGACCTGGATGACTGAGAACATCCATAGATAGATTGGTCATGATTACATTATATGTAAGTAGGTGTGACATTACTGTAAGATATCTGATTGGGTGAGTATCATTGTACACGGTCTATGTATGCCATGTTACATTCAAGGTGCAATATCGGTGATGTTAGTGAGAACATAAGGCCGTAAGGTATAGGAGCAGCATTAGACCATTTGGCCCTTTGAGTCTGCTTCACCTTTCACTGCTGGATGATTTATTATCCCTCTCAACCTCAATTCTCCTGCCTTCTCTCTTAACCTTTGACACCCTGACTAAACAGGATTCTCTCATCCTCCACTTTAAAACTACCCAATGACTTGGCCTCCAGAGCTGTCTATGGCAATGGATTCCACAGATTACCCACCCTGTGGCTGAAGAAATTCCTTCTCATTTCTGTTCTGAAGGGGTGAGAAGAAATAGTTTGTTTCATTGGGATCATTCTTTGCCGCCATCTGGACTATTATGTGAATTGCCATTGCTTCCTTGATCATGGCACAAAGTCACATCACTTCAGTGTGCTCCTGAGGCTTAGAAGGTGTGTGAGTCATTTCAAGTGACCTCCCTCCCAGCACTGAGTCCTGTGGGCTGCCATCTTCTGTCTGAATCAGAAGTCTGCAGCCTCAAGACCACTTCAAAGGTCTGATAGATAGATTGTCTGATGTTTTACTGCAGAGCTGAGGGAGTGTTCTACAAGGTGAGATTGTGCTGTGGGAAAATTAGCATGAAAGCCCTGTTTTTACTTTCAATCAATTGTTTTGTGCAGTGTGGAGAGGGGGTGAACAAGTGCAATCAGTATTAGCAGCAAAGTTCAGAAATACATTTCTTCACCTGAATCTTACAGCACTCAGCTGGCACAAAGCCAAAGTCAAGTTGATTGCATTCTGCACAAATCTATGTATGCACAGGTGCAATAAAAGTCTTAATTGCAGCAGCATTCACAATTAAAAATTAAAGACCATACAGAGTGAATATTCACTTTATTTGTCACATGTACATTAAGTCATTGGGTATATTTAAGGCAGAGGTTGATAGGTTCGTGCTTGGTCAGGGCACGGAAGGGTGTGGGGAGAAAGTCGGAGATTGGGGCTGAGAGGGAAGTGGATCAGCCATGATGAAATGGCAGAGCAGACTCAATGAGCCAAATGGCCTAATCCTGCTCCTGTAACTTATGGTCTTGTGGAAATGCAATGAAATATATTGGTTGCATCAAATCAAAACAGGGAGGATGCACTAAGCAGCCTGCAAGAGTCCGCACATTTCCGGCACCAACTTAGCTTCCCCAACTTCCCAACCCTAACCCGTACGGCTTTGGAATGTGGGGCAAAAAGGGAGCAGCTGGAGAAAAGCCATGGGGTCTCAGGGAAGACAAACAAGCTCCTTACAGACAGCAGTATGAATCAAACCCCACTCGTACAGCTGACGCTGTAAAGTGACTGCGGTAACCACTATGATACCGTCCCGGCCTCATTAATAAGAAAACTTAAATTAAACACACATTTTACTAAAACAACATGAATGAAAAGATGTTCATTGTGTAAAGTAGCAAAGTGGTCACAATGTTGCTTCAGATACTAGGGCAGTGATGAGGGTTGTGCAGGTTAATTGGTTGAAGGGAAGTAGCTTTCCTGAATGTGGTGTTGTGGGACTTTAAGCTTCGGTACCTCCTGCCTGATGGTAGCTGTGAGAAGATGGCATGGCCTAGGTGCTAATCTAGTCTTTTTCTTGAGTTGTCTAGTTTACAACCAGTTACCTACTCGATCTATGCCTCTGCATTGATTTCCCTTCAGACTCTGCTGCTCTGAGTTTGTGCAGTCCAAGTCATAACCAATAGATGGTGTACACAACAAAATGCTGGATTTCCGGAGTCTGGGAATCTCTTGTGACTGTGTGCTGGTGATGGTGTGAGTGAATGGCTGTAGGTGGGATGCCCATCAAGTGGGCTGCTACATCCAGGACAGCGTTGAGCCTCCTGAATGTTGTTGAAGCTGTACCCATCCAGGAAAATGGAGACTGGGCCTTCAAAGTCCTGATTTGAGCCATGGAGATGGTACATCACTGTTGTTCGTGGGAGCTCACTGTACCAAAATCTCTACAGTTTAATAGCCTTCCTGTTCAAATGCATCCTGTCCCTTGATCCAAATGCAAATATGCCCTCTTGAAACAAAAGAAAGCACACACACGAGGAAGTCAGCAGATGTTGGAAATCCATGGAACTCAGCAGGCCAGGTATACTTCAGAACGTCCCAAAGCATTTGACAGAAAAAATAATCCAAAGTTCATAGTAAATTTAATATCAAAGTATCTGTTATGTCACCATATATTACCTTGAGATTTGTTTTCTTGTGGGCATTTTCAGGAAAATAAAGAAATTCAATAGAATTTATGAAAGTCTATAAGTAACAAAGACTGACAATCAGCGTGCAAAACATGAGAATTTATGCAAATAATAAAAAAGTAAATAAATAATACTGATCTGTAGAGTCCTTGAAAGTCAGTGTACAGGTTGTGGAGTCAGTTGAGTGTTGAGGTGAGTGAAGTTATCCGCGCTGGCTCGGGAGTCTATGGAAATATTGTCCCTGCTGTTGTCCAGGAATCCACAAGCTGCGTATAGACTTGAATAAAAGAACAGTCTGGAGAGGCAGTTCGATCGCTCCCTTACAGAATTCATATGCCAACGTACATCACCACTTCCCAGAATGACTGGAAGGAAATTCCAAGGAATAAGAAATATTCTGCTTTCAGATCCCTCTATTTCCATCTCTATAAACCCCAGGAAATCCTCTCGTGTTCTGGTCCTGTCTCCTGAACCATGAGTCTCAGCTGGATCAATCCAATATTCTCGCTTCGGGAAATCCCAACATGACAAAGTTTACATAGACTGGAACTGTCCCAGTGCTTGCCTGATTTCTGTTGATGTTTTCAAGAATCCTTGTTGATGTTCTCAACCTGCACATTACATCTGGGCTGTAAATGACTATAATACATACTAGTCAAACTGTGATGCAGCAAAAAACAGCTCTTCTGGTCCACTTCGTCTACTGTTTATTTAATATTTCAATGATATCTGAGTAATCTTGTGTATGTGTGTGTGTATATATATATATATGTTGTTGGATTAAGCATTCTTGTTAGTTAAGAAATTCATTATGTGTTATATGTAAAAATACTTGACAATTGCATACATCATCATAGTACAATGTGATACATGCACAACTCATTTAAAGTAAGCTCGAATTACACCCGCATTTTCGGACTCCCATGTTTCATTTGAATTAGTGTAACGTTTTGAAGTTACAGAACATCACATGGCCTATGCTCACTTCTTTGCCCATCTATACCAATCCCTTTCCATATAAAGGACCATATTTTTTGATGACTTGTCTATGTAAAAATCTGTCTAAATACCTCTTGAATGTAATAATTGTATCTGATTCCACCTCCTCTGACATTGAGTTCCAGATAGCAATCACTCTCTGTATAAAGAGTAAGAAACAATCTGCTGGAGAAACATCTGCCTGGGGGTGGGGGTGCGTGGGGAGGGATGGGGGAAGGTACTGTCGATGAAAAGGACTGAGATACTGTATTAGGACTGAGAATGGATAAGGGAGAGGGTCTGTATAACAGGAGAGGAGATTCAGGGTTTCAACATAAATTCTCAACAATTGTTTTACCCATACTGCTCGACCTACTGAGTTCCTCCAGCAGATTGTTGGTTCATATTCTAGCCTCTTCTGTATCTTGTGTCTAAATTCTCTGTATAAATACTTGCCCTATTGTCCTGTTAAAATGACTACCTCTCACATTAACACTTCTTGTTTTTGGTACCCTTCATACCAATATACCATGGCACAAAGCCCAAACCATCTCTTTCTATATTATGTTTAGATGCTCTTCTTTGAAATATTTCCTTGAAAACGTTTTATTTACTTGAGAACACGAGCAGGATCTTTGTTAACAGAGGGACCCTCCACCTCTGCAGCATGAAGGAACAGCCAGACTTTTATAGTCCCTGAAATAAACCACAAGGCATTTTTAGATTATATTTTTTAAAACTTCTGCAAAAATATGTGTGTGTGTGTGCATGTGTGTGTGCGTGTGTGTGTGTGTGTGTGTGTGTGTGTTATTAATGGGTGTATTAACACTGACATTTTGTGAAATTTGTTGCCTTGTGATACCAGAACATTGTATTACATAAAAAAAAGTTACAATAAGAAGTATAAAACGAATGCATATAGTGCAAAACCCAAGCAAATTACTGAGGTAATGTTCATGGAGCGTTCAGAAATTGGATGTCAGAGGGGAAGAAGCTGCTCCTAAAACATTGAGTGTGTATCTTCAGGCTCCTGTACCTCTTCCCTGATGGTAGTAATGAGAAGATGGCATTTAAGCCCTTTAAGGACTCTCTATCTCATTATCTCATGTTCTTGTTAACTATTTAATACAATTTATTTGCATTTGCACAGTCTGTTGTCTTCTGTGCTGATCCTGTTATAATTGCTGTTCTATAGATTTGCTGAATGTGCCCACAGGAACATAAATCTGAGGGTTGTATGTGGTGACTTATATGTCCTCTGATAATAAAATTTACTTTGATCTTTGATCTTTGATGTTCTGAGTAGCAGGGTCCTTCAAGATGGGTGCCGGATATTTGTGGTATCACCTTTTGAAGATGTCCCCAGTGGCGGGGAGGCTAGTGGCCGAGTTTACAAACCTCTGCAGCTTTTTCTGATCCAGTGCAGTGCACCTCCATTCCGATCAGTGATGAAGCCTGTCAGAATGTTTTCCACAGGAGTGGAGACAAAGTATTGCTTTGGTATGAATAAGAGGTGCTTTACTAAAATCTCTCATGCCAAGGACAGAGCTGACCAGCTTTGCTCACAGATGGTTGTCTGAGTTAACACAATAGACTGTAGTGTTGAAAGCCAATTTCGGAGTAACTTCAACTAAATAAGCTGAGCTTTGCTCTGCACAATTCAATCCAGTCTTAGTGCATTGGTGCAGAGTGGTTGCTCAATCAGAAAGTAAAGAGTTCCAGTTGCTGGAACTGCAACTTGGAGTGAGAGCAGTAGAAAGGCTTCCTGTTCCTGTAGGTAAAAGCCTCTTCCTGTTTAGATCGCGGCTGTGTTTCCTGCCTCATCGTCTCCACCACATCTCAGCTCGGTTCAGCTCAGCACAGCTCAGATCCGGGTTTCCTGAGTTTCTGCCGGCTGAAGAAGCTTGGCGCCACCATCTCAATCGGCAACAAGTTCTTGCATTTTTTAAATGGCTGTTTAGAGGCTACAAAGACACTAGATACTGTAGATGCTGAGGTCTGAAGCTGAGAACGCACTGCTGAAGGAACTCAGCAGGTCAAGGAGCATTTGTGGGAATAAGGGAATTGTTGAGTTTCAGCTTGAGTCCGCTTCAAGTTCAGAGATTAGTTTCCTCATTATTCTTATTTTGGATAACCACGGAAGAAGAAACTGCAGATAATTAGCGCACTGTTGTCAACATCTGGCCTGCTGCACACCTCCCACTCCCAAATGTTGGGCCGTGCACCTTCTTCCTGCATGGCTTACGGTGTGGGCTCTCATTGGCCAGTTCCCTGCTTGCCAACCAATGCCAGGACAGCTCTGTCCCTACCCGACACATAGAATGGTCTCAGCAGCTGATGAAACTCTGACCCCAAGGCTCACCAGTTGTTGACTGTTGGATATCTTTGACTAACGTTCAACAGCACCTTTGATCCAGTGACAAAGTCAAAATTGCATTCTGACATGTCAATTCATGGTCTCCTCTACTGCCACAATGAGGACAAACTCAGTAGCTCAAACACCTAATATTCCATCTGGACAAGCCTCCAACCTGATGGCATGAACATCGATTTCTCTAAATTCCATTCATATCTCCTCACTCACTCCTTCTCTCTTTTTCCATTCCACATTCTTATTACCCTCCCACACCTGCTCATCATTTTCTAGTTCTCCTCCTCCTTTCCTTCCTCCCATGGTCCACTCTCCTCTCCTATCAGATTCCTTCTTTTCCAGCCCTTCAGCTTTTCCACCTATCACTTCCCAGCTTCTCACTTCATCCCCTTCTCCCACCTTCCCCCTCACCCAGTCTCACCTCTTGCCTGCCAGCTTGATCTCCTCCCTCTCTACCCAAATTCTTATTCTAGCTCCTGTTCCCTTCTTTGCCAGTCCTTATAAAGGGTTTTGGCCCAAATCATTTATCCCCCTCCACAGATGCTGCCTGACCTGCTGAGTTCCTCCAGCATTTTCTGGCATCACTCTGGATTCCCAGCATGAGCAGAATCTCTGGTGTTCACAACATTAATTTAAGTTATTAGAAGTGTAGCAAAGCAAATTCATGTAAACATTTTTAAACTATCTTAATAATTGACATTTGCTCTGTTGACGTGCTTTCTGTGATGGGCTGATCTGACATGGGCTCTGTGATGGGCTGCTCTGACATGGGCTCTGTAGATGAAGTATCTGCTCTGAGAGATTCTGTGGGTTCAAAGTACATTGGTTATCTAAATACTGTATCTATAAAGGATATAACCTGGAGATTTGTCTGCTTACAGGTAGCCACAACACAAGAAACCTGAAAGAACTCAATTTTAAAAAGACCAACACCCAATGCAGACAGAAAGAGAGAAAACCCCCACAAATCATGCAAGCAATAAAAGGATGCCACAGCATTTCGAACCAAATTGAGTCCACAGACCCAGAGCCCAGAACAGCCAAAGTAGGCCCATAGCCCATAGGAAATATTTGAAACTTGACACTCTACCTGGGAATTGGAAGTTCACCCCTATCTTTTGAACAGAATATTGATATTGTTTCACTTGGGTCTGAACTAATGTGTTATGGAATTAAACTGAAGGAAAATTCAGCCCATTCTTCCCCCTCCCCAGGTTTCTCCAACTGTGGGAGACAGTTTACCTCTGTCAATAAACCTACCAAATGTGGTCAATTGACCTGCTAAACTGTAGTCAATAGTCCTACCAAGCCTACACGTATGTCAAAGGAAACCGGTGGTGGTGGGGTGGGTGGGTGCAGTCAATTTGGGCCGCAAGGAGAATGTCAGACTCTGCACAAACAGCACTAAAGGTCAGGGTTGAAACTGCTTCCCTGGAGAACACTCTCTTCTGCCTATTTGTTCTCCTTGTAAGCAAGTCAACGGTTACCCTCACTGTCAGGGTTAGTGCTTAACAAATGCCAGAGTCCCTTTGTACTGTGGCAAATATAAATGCTAGTGACTATTCAATAACATTGTCTGAAGGATTAAAGTTGGATCTGCTCTTTATCAAAATGGAGGCATTTTAGGGCCACAACTAAAGAAAGCAAATGGGATTTCCATTTGATGTCTAGTTTGGAAGCGTATCTTTTTTCATCTCTTCACTTTCTTTCATTCTCTTCTTTCTGATTCTTCATCTGAAGGTCAACAGAAAATTGACATGATGTTAACTACCAACATAGAAGCTCTTGCATAGTGCTTCATCCAAGATGTGAGGGAAATAGGTTAATGTAGAGCCAGGATCTGGTGAGAGAACAAGGGAGCTGTCTCTCTGTGAGTGAAGCCTTGGTCTGGCTCAAGGAATTAGCATCAATGTTACAATCAAAATAACAGCATGAATTTATCTAGTGTCCTTAATACTGTAGGATTCTGTGAGTAAAACATGCGAGAGTCATTTTATGTGCTTAACAAAAGTTGCAGCCTTTTTACTTCCATTACCAGCAAAGCCAAAATCTGTTACCTTGCACAGATGTCATTATGGCAGATGCCATCTCTTAGTGTGAACACAACAACTCAATGGCGGAGTGTGTGAATTATGTAGACAGTTTCTATGTTGAACAATATGTGTCATCTGTCACCCATTCCATTACTATTGTAGGTAATACAATAACCTATCCCAATTCCTACTACTGCCTGTATGGAGTTTGAATGTTATCTTTGTGACCGTGTGGGTTTCCTCAGGTTTTCTGGTTTCCTCCTACACTTCAAAGATGTAGGGCTCATTGGCCTGCTATCTTGCTGCATCTCTAAGTAAATAAATAAAGAATCTTCACAATGGCACCATCAAGCAAAATTTGAGGATGGAGCCCCCATGAAAAGAAAATACAGAAACATGAGAAATTCTACAGGTGCTGAAAATCCAAAGCAACACACACAAAATGCTGGAGGAACTCAGCAGGCCAGGTAGCATCTGTGGAAATTAATAAACAGTCAATGTTTCAGGCCAGGCCCCTCTTCAGGACAGAAAAGGAAGAGGGAAGGTGATAGAATAAGAAGGTGGAAGGACGATAGCTAGAAGGTGATAGATGAAGCCAGGTGGGTAGAAAAGATAAAAGGCTGGAGAAGAAGGAATCTGATAGGAGAGGAGAGTGGACCAGAGGAGAAAGGGAAGGAGGAGGGGACCCAGGGATGGTGATAGGCAGGTGAGAAGTAAGAGGTTAGACAGGACTGGCTGTTGGTTTGTCATTCAATACAATCACACTGCTCTTTTATGTCAGCATCACTTTTCTCCACCAAATCCCACATCACCTGATTCCATTAACATCTTACAAAAAAGATATTCATTCAGGTGAAGAAAAACTTTAACTAAAGAGGTACGTTTTAGGGAAGAAAAAAAACTGAGGCATACGGAGGGTATTCCAGAGCTTTTAGAAGCTCAGCAGCTGATGATATGTCGAATGTAGAACGTAGAGCGTTACCAGCATAGGAATAGGGACAGGGCCCTTGCCCCTTGATACTGAAATAAACTCTTCTGTCTGAAGATGACCCATGTCTTTCCATTTCCTGTATATTCATACGTCAAAAAACAGCCTGAAATGCAACCATCTGACCTGCTTATATATTCCAGGCACTCACCATTCTCCGTGTAAAAATAAAAACCTGCCCCACACATTTCTTTTAAGAATTTCTCATCTTTCCTTAAACATACTTCCAGTATTTGACATTTCTACCCTGGGAAAAGATTCTATTGGCACTACTTAAGCCTCTCATAATTTTATAAATATCTGTTGGCTCTCCCCTCAGCCTCTGACACTGTGAATTACAGTAAATATGCACAGTATATATAATAGTTAAAGTAAATAACTAGTGCAAATATTGAAATCATTATGTGGAGAGGTAGAGTTCATAGGTTCAATGTCCATTCAGTAATCTAATCGGAGAGGGGAAGAAGCTGTTCCTGAAACATTGAGTGTGTGCCTTTGAGTTTCTGTTCCTCCTCCCTGATGGTAGCAATGAGAAGAGGGCATGTCCTGGGTGGTGGGGGACCTTAATGATAGAAGCCGCCTTTTTTGAGGCATTGCTCCTCGAAGATGTTCAGGATACAATGGAGGCTCGTGCTCAGGATGGAGCTGGCTGCGTGTGCAACTCTTTGCAGCATTTTTTGTTCCTGTGCTGTAACCCACCACCCAATACCAGCCAGCCAGTTAGAATGTGTATGATCAGCCATGATCACAGTGAATGGCGGTGCTGGCTAGAAGGGCTGAATGGCCTACCCCTGCACCTACTGTCTATTGTCTATAATGCTCGCCACAGCACATCTGTAGAACTGTGCAAGTGCCTTTGTTGATGTACCAAATCTCCTCAAACTCCTAATGAAACTTAGCCAGTGTCGCGCCTTATTTGTAGCTGCATCGATATATAGACCATCAGAGATACTGACACCCAGGATTTTGAAATTGCTCACTCTCTCCACTTCTCATCCCTCGATGAGTAGTGTTGTGTATTCCCTTGACATACCCTTTCTGAAGTCCTCAGTCAGTTCACATAAGGAGCATTCATAAGAAAAACATAAATATTGATAAATTTTCCACACCTTTACAACATAGAACACCGTTAGAGCATAAATGGAGAAAATCCATTGTAGTGTAAAATGATCAAAATGGTCGTGGTGTTGTTATAATGAAGTAGTGTTTGGGATTGTTCAAAAAACAAAAATTTGAAGGAATATTTCAACCTGAAAAGTGGGACTTGTCTGATGGTACCTGCAAGAAGCTGGCATCTATAGCCTTACCAAAGTATTATAAAGGAACAAAATGACTTCTATACTTTTATACTTAATGCCACAACCAATGAAGCAAGCACGCTATACTCCTTTACCATCCTAGCTACTTGCATGTTGTGTATAGCATAACTGCTACCTCTGTAAGTAGGATGTTGAGTAGCTGACTGCCCTTTGACAGCATTGCTTGCAGAGGCAGCCTTTCAATGATCAGCCCTACTTTTGAAGCTCTTGTGTCAAACTCAAATAGAAAGTCTGGGTTTTGTAGGAGATGAACAAGGAGCCAGGCCTATAATTCCGAGAGGGCTATGGATCTGAAGAACATGACAGAGTTAGGAAGGGATTGGCTCTGGAGAAATGTGGAGACAACTAAGGTGACGATTTTTAATCTGACAAAAAGGAAAGAAAAGCTATCTATTCTTCAAATAACACTTATCGGAAGCTGGTATGCATTAGAGACAACCAGATCTGGAGGTGCTGTGTGCTCTTTGGAGGTAATTTGCAAATTCTATATTGAGGCTTGAGTGGAGTTGAGTGTGCAAGATCAAAGCAAATGTCATTAGCTCCCTAAAGCAGCAATTTTGCAATAAAACACAGTTCGTGCTTGCAGGGCGTTGTGCTTTGCTGGTCTGGTTTAGGAATGTGTAAATAGCGAAGTTGGCAGAGCACCTAGCCACCTTGTGGCAAGCTTTCTGGATCAGCTAGAGATTCTGAGACCCACACGCCATTTTTGATGTTTGAGAAGATTAGCTGTGACTGTATCAGTGATATTTTTCAAGCTGTAAATTGGAAATATTCCCTCAACGAATTCTAGTTTGAGACAATTGTTTGCAGGAGGTCAAGGGGACTGTGTTGGGACAGGGTCACATTATTTTTATGTATCCTGGTTTACTGATTTATCAAAAACTCGGGCAGAAAACGTGTTGACTCAATGTATGTATTTCCAGTGATTGCGAGGTATGGTAAATTAAAACAAAAGTGTCCCACTTCCAAAATTTTACAAACCAAGTATATATTGAGCAGATTTATTTTGGTCATTTCTACAATCAAATAGGTTTTAAAGATATATTTGGTGTCATCTGAAGTGTGGTCTCATAGAGTGTGGCGTTATTAAGCCTCAACATCACATCCCTGTCCTTATATTCTATACCTCTAGAAATGATTGCCAACATTGTATTCACCTTCTTCACCACCGACTCAACCTGGAGATTAACCTTTAGGGTATCCTGCACAAGGACTCCCAAGACCCTTTACATCTCCACATTCTGAATCCTCCCCCCATCTAAATAATAGTCTGCCCCTTTATTTCTTCCACCAAAGTGCATGACCATACACTTTCCAACATTGTATTTCATTTGCAAACACGAGGAAATCTGTAGATGCTGGAAATTCAAACAAGAGCACACACAAAATGCTGGTGGAACACAGCAGGCTAGGCAGCATCTATAGGGAGAAGCGCTATCGACGTTTCGGCCTGATGAAGAGTCTCGGCCCGAAACATCGACATCGCTTCTCCCTATAGATGCTGCCTGGCCTGCTGTGTTCCACCAGCATTTTGTGTATGGTGTTGTTTGTATTTCATTTGCCACTTCTTTGCCCATTCCCTTAAACTATCTAATTCTCTCTGCAGGCTCTCTGTTTCCTGTGATATAAAATGAATCAAGCTTATGACAACAAATCCCTTCTGTCTCCATATAGGTCAGTACAGCACAGGATCAGTATGCCAATATAGATTCAAAGTACATTTCTTATCAAAGTACTTAATCTTGAGATTCGTCTTCCCACAGACAGACACGAAAGAAAGAGACACATGGAACCCATTCAAAGAATAAACATCAGCTTGTCCACATGCAAGAAAAAAACACAAATCACCCAAACAGCAAACATTTTTTAAAATAAAGAATATAAAACACAAAAATCAAAAAGTTCAGTCATGTTCAGTTCAGCTTATTGATCATTATCTGCAGGCCTCCACGGTTCGAAGTTGCTCAAAATAGCAACAAATAAAACAGTGACCAGAAACGAGAAACACATCAAAACATGAACTACAGGCCACCCCAATTCAAAATGAGTGCCCTCTAGTATCTTGACCCTAGAAGAACAGACTCTGACTGTTTTTGTTTCTTCTACAGTCTTGATGAAAGTTCTCAGCCTGAAACGTCGACTATACCCTTTTCCATAGATGCTGTCTGGCCTGCTGCGTTCCTCCAGCATTTTGTCTGTGTTGCTCAGATTTCCAGCATCTGCGGATTTTCTCTTGTTCGTGCTCTGACTGTTTATCTATCTGTGCCTTTCATAACTTTATGAACTTTTCTCAGGTCTCCCCTCAAACCTAGTTTGTAAACAACCCTGGTTTGTTCGACTGCCCTTAGAGCACATGCTCCCTAACTCGGGCAGAACCCTGGCAAACATCTGCATCATTAGCATACCCTCCACATCCTTCCTATAATGATGACCAGAACTGAATGCAATACTCCCGATGTGGCCTAACTGGAGTTTCATAAAGCCTCAGCATTACTTCTGGAGATATACACTCTCCAGGAGGTGGATGAAACCAAAGATGCAACTGTCAGCGGGAGAAAAGAAACATCACTTTAGTGATTCATAGCAGGCCTTTTCTCAGCATTAAACATCTAAACAGGAGTTTGAAATCACTTGGGCAATTCAAGGGGCTATGACAAGAACAGCAGTAAGTCACCTGACTTCCTCCTTTCTAACTTCCTCATTCCTGTCTTGTTCTCTGTGCTTGCTGACCTATGAGATAACAATTCTCATTGCTTCTATTTAGTATTTCACAACACACTGTGATTGCTTACTGCATAACTTTTCAAAAATAGTTCGCAGTCTGCAAAGCACTTTGGCATTTTCAGATGTTGGGTAAGAATGGCAGTTTTGTTCTTATCTGTGATTGATGCCTTACTGATTAAGCAAAACCTAAATCAGGGGTTCCCAACTGTTTTATACCAGTGGACTTCTACTATTAATTAAGGGGTCCATGGACCCCAGGTTGGGAACCCCTGGGAGCTAAACTAATATTCTTGCCCTTGTTCTGCATCCACAGACTTCCCTATCCCTGTAATATCCCCCAACCCAACAATGAGACATTCCATTTCATTATGCATTCTCCAAAGGTTCATTTATTATCAAAGAATGTATGCAGTATACAACTCAGAGCTTCACCTTCGCCAGGTAGCCACGAAACAAAGAAAACCATAGAGGTCATTCAAAGAAAAAGACATCTCAGATCGGGTGCAGGTTATTCTCGAGAGGGAGGGCAAGAACCCAGATGTTGTGGTCCATGTAGGGACCAACGATGTGGGTAGGATGAGTGAGGGGGTCCTGCATAGGGAGTTCAGGGAGTTAGGTGCGAAGCTGAAGGGCAGGACCTCCAGGGTAACAATCTCAGGATTGCTACCTGTGCCACGTGCGAGTGAGGCCAGGAACAGAAGGATTATACAGATTAATACGTGGCTGAGAGGATGGGGCAGGAGGGAGGGCTTCAGGTTTGTAGATAATTGGGCTTTGTTCCAGGGAAGGTGGGATCTGTTCCAAAGGGACGGTTTACACCTGAACTGGAGCGGTACTAACATTCTTGCAGGAAAGTTTGCTGGTGATTCTTGGGGGGGGGGGGGGTTTAAACTAAACTTGCAGGGGGCAGGGATCCAGAATGTGAGAGAGGATAGTGAGAGGAAGAAGAAAGGACAGGTGGGGACTACACGGTTCCGGAATATTAACTGTGTAGTAGAGAAAGGTGAGGCGGAACAAGTGATAAGGAGGACACATGTACAGAGGGATGGTCTGACGGAACATGGAGTTAAATGTGCAGAAAGAATAAGTAAATTTAGGAAAGACAATAAAATTCAAGGGGCATATAGCCCGATGGGAGTTCAGGGAACTGGGTTAAGCACAATAGGCAGCGATTTATCAGAGAGAGGAGAAATGGGCTAAAAATTTTATATCTGAATGCACGAAGTGTCAGAAATAAGGCGGATGAGCTTGAAGCTCAGGTGCGAATGGGTAACTATGATGTCGTTGGGATAACAGAGACATGGCTGCAGGAAGACCAGACCTGGGAAATGAATATACAAGGGTATACATGCTATCGTAGGGACAGAAATGTGGGCAGAGGGGGTGGGGTGGCCCTGTTGGTGAGGAATGAGATTCAGTCCTTTGCAAGGGGGGACATAGGATCAGGAGAAGTAGAGTCTGTGTGGATAGAACTGAGGAACAGAAAAGGCAAAAGGACCCAAATGGGTGTTGTCTACAGGCCACCAAACAATAGCATGGATATTGGGTGCAAGTTGAATAGGGAGTTAACATTGGCATGTGGCAAAGGTAATGTCGTAGTAGTTATGGGGGATTTCAACATGCAGGTGAACTGGGAGAATCAGGTTGGTGCTGGACCACAGGATAGGGAGTTTGTAGAGTGCCTTCGGGATGCATTCTTGGAACAGCTTGTATGAGAGCCGCCAGGTTCAAGGCTATTCTGGATTTAGTGTTGTGTAATGAACAGGATTTGATAAGCGATCTTGAAATAAAGGAGCCATTAGGAGGTAGTGACCATAATATGATTAGTTTTTATCTGCAATTTGAGAAGGATAAGGGCAGATCGGAGGTGTCAGTGTTGCAGTTGAACAGGGGAAACTATGGAGCCATGAGGGAGGAGCTGGCCAAAGTTAACTGGACGGATATCCTAGCAGAAAAGACAGTGGAACAGCAATGGCAGGTATTCTTGGGAACAATGCACAAGGTGCAAAATCAGTTCATCCCCCGGAGAAGTAAGGATTCAAAGGGGGGAAAGGGGCCGCAATGGTTGACAAAGGAGTCAAAGATTGCAAAGCATTAAAAAAAAGGAAGTATGACAGAGCTAAGGTGAGTGGGAGGACAGATGATTGGGAAATTTTTAAGGAACAACAGAACTTAACAAAAAAGGCAATACGGGGAGAAAAAATTAGGTACGAACGCAAGCTAGCCAGGATTATAAAGGAAGATAGCAAAAGCTTTTTTAGGTATGTGAAGAGAAAGAAGATAGTTAAGAACAATGTTGGGCTCTTGAAGAATGAATCGGGTGAAATTGTTATGGGAAACAGAGAAATGGCAGAAGAACTTAATAAGTACTTTAGATCTGTCTTCACTAGGGAAGAGACAAACAATCTCCCAGATGTATGGATGGGCCAAGGACATAGGGTAACAGAGGAAATGAAACAGATTGACATTAGGAAGGAAACGGTGATGAGTAGAATGATGGGACTGAAGGCTGACAAATCCCCAGGTCCAGATGGTCTGCATCCTAGGGTACTAAAGGAGGTGGCCCTGGAAATTGCAGATGCATTGGTAATCATTTTCCAATGTTCCTTAGATTCAGGATCAGTTCCTGAGGATTGGAGAATGGCTAATGTTATCCCACTTGTTAAGAAAGGAGGGAGGGAGAAAACAGAGAACTATCGTCCTGTCAGCCTGACATCAATAGTGGGGAAGATGCTAGAGTCCATTATTAAAGATGAAATAGTGGCATATCTAGATAACAGTAATAGGATTGGGCGGAGCCAGCATGGATTTACCAAGGGCAAATCATGCTTGACTAATCTATTGGAGTTTTTCGAGGATGTAACCAGGAAGTTAGATGGGGGAGATCCAGTGGATGTAGTGTACCTCGATTTTCAGAAGGCATTTGATAAGGTCCGACACAAGAGATTGGTGAGTAAAATCAGAGCTCATGGCATTGGGGCAAAGATATTGACATGGATAGAAAACTAGTTGGCAGATAGACAGCAAAGGGTAACGGTGAATGGGTGTTTCTCGGAATGGCAGGTGGTGACTAGTGGGGTACCACAGGGCTCGGTATTGGGACCACAGCTGTTTACGATTTATATCAACGATTTAGATGACGGCATTGAGAATAACATCAGCAAGTTTGCTGATGATACTAAGCTGGGTGGCAGTGTGACATGTGATGAGGATGTTAGGAGAATTCAGGGTGACTTGGATAGGCTGGGTGAGCGGGCAGATACTTGGCAGATGACGTTTAATGTGAATAAGTGTGAGGTTATCCACTTTGGGAGTAAGAACAGGAAGGCAGATTATTATCTGAACCGTGTAGAGTTGGGTAAGGGAGAAATACAAAGAGATCTCAGAGTCCTTGTTCATCAGTCACTGAAGGTGAATGAGCAAGTGCAGCAGGCAGTGAAGTAGGCTAATGGAATGTTAGCCTTTATTACAAAGGGAATTGACTACAAGAGCAAGGAAATCCTTTTGCATTTGTACGGGGCCCTGGTGAGACCACACCTGGAGTATTGTGTACAGTTTTGGTCTCCAGGGTTAAGGAAGGACATCCTGGCTGTAGAGGAAGTGCAGCATAGATTCACAAGGTTAATTCCTGGGATGTCCGAACTGTCTTACGCAGAGAGACTGGGCTTGTACACGCTGGAATTAAGGAGATTGAGAGGGGATCTGATTGAAACATATAAGATTATTAAGGGATTGGACAAGATAGAGGCAGGAAATATGTTCCAGATGCTGGGAAAGTCCAGTACCAGAGGGCATGGTTTGAGAATAAGGGGTAGGTCATTTAGGACAGAGTTAAGGAAAAACGTCTTCTCCCAGAGCGTTGTGGGGGTCTGGAATGCACTGCCTCAGAAGGTAGTGGAGGCCAATTCTCTGAATGCTTTCAAGAAGGAGTTAGATAGGTATCTTATGGATAGGGGAATCAAGGGATATGGGGACAAGGCAGGAACTGGGTTTTGATAGTAGATGATCAGCCATGATCTCAGAATGACGGTGCAGGCTCGAAGGGCCGAATGATCTACTCCTGCACCTATTGTCTAAAAACATCAAACCAACAACCGACCCCCAACAATCTTGCAAATGGCAGCATGTTTATGAACCAATGAACACTTCATTATTACACTTTTACACTATTTACTTCTCCATGTGATTGCAATTTTTTATGTCTTTATACTACTACTTCAAAACAAAACATTTCGTGTTATATATCAATGGTAATAAATCTGATTTGGGTTCTGATTCTACTGTCACTACCATCAGCAAGTCTGCTCACACCTATCATAATTATAAGACCATTTGACATTGGAGCAAAACTGGACTCTTTGGCCCATCGTGTCTGCTTCACCATTTCCCTCATGCCTGATTTCTGTTCTGTCTCTCAACTCCATTCTCCTGTCTTCTCTCTATAATCTTTGACACGCTGACTAATCAAGAATCTATCAACATCCTCTTTAAATATTCCCAATGACTTGGGCTCCACAGCCACCTGAGGAAATGAATTCCACAGATTCACCACTCTCTAGGTAAAAAAAAAATCCCTCCTCTGCTCTGATCTATAGGGGTATTCTATTTTGAGGCCATGCCCCCTGGTCCTACACCTTCTTCATGACTACTCTGTCTAGGTGTTTCAATATTTTGCAAGTTTCAATGAAATTACCCTGCCCCACATCATTCTTCTAAAACTCCAGTGAGTACAGGTCCAGAGCTATCATTGCCCCTCATACAGTAACCCTTTTATTCCCAGATCATGCTTGTTAACTTCCTCTGGTCCCTTTCCAATGTCAGCACATCCCTTCTTAAATATGGACCCCAAACCCATATGGCTTAGACTCTGCCTTCATGCAAAAACTACCCCACACTTTGGAACAAAACTACTTTGTTCCAAAGTACATGAACCATCATGTACATGAAAGTACATCATGAAGTACATGAAACATGCATTGTACATGAATCTACACACACACACACACACACTCACACACACACTCACACACACACACACACACACACTCACACACACACACACACTCTCACACACACACACACACACACTCTCACACACACACACACACATATACACACGTATACACACACACACACACTCACACACACACACACACACTCACACACACACACACACACTCACACACACACACTCTCACACACACACACACACACACTCACACACACACACACACACACACTCACACACACACACACTCTCACACACATACACACACACACACTCACACACACACACACACTCTCACACACACACACACACACATATACACACGTATACACACACACACACACACTCACACACACACACACACTCACACACACACACTCACACACACACACACACACACTCACACACACACACTCACACACACACACACACACACACACTCACACACACACACACACACTCTCACACACACACACTCACACACACACACACACACACACACACACACACACACTCACACACACACACACTCACACACACACACACACACACTCACACACACACACACACACACACACGTATACACACACACACACACACACACACACACACACACACACACACACACACACACACACACTTTGATTGGGCAAATGGCAAATGTCTGGATGTCATTTGATCTCCCTCACAACCACTTCATCAATCAAAATCAATCAAACAGCATCTCCAGAATTTCAGTAACTAATAAGTTCATGTTTTCCAAAAACAAATTGGAAGATGAGTATTGAGGTTCAAGTTGAAGCATCAATTCTGTGTTCTCTTTCACTCCTGTCCATGGACTCCACCTGCTCTTCTCACTGCCTCGCCACACCCGTGTAATGGCTAGGCTAGTGCGACATTATCACAGCTCAGGGCATCGAAGTTCAATCCATTTTGATATGCACGAAATTCTGCTGGCTGCTCAAGCTTCCTCCCACTGTCCACAGACATACCAGTTGGTAGGTTAATTGGGTCATTGTAAATTATCCTGTGATTATGCTGGGGTTAAATCGAGGGCTGCTGGCAGTGTGGCTTGTAGGGCCGGTAGGGCCTGTTGTGCTCTGTATCTCAGTAAGTAAATAATAAATAAACCCAATCAAAGCACCCCCACTCACACCGGAAACTACCCCCCACCATCAGGCGGAAGATTGAAAACAAGTGCCACCAGGCTCAGGGACAGCTTCTATTACTCTGTTATAAGCCCATTAAGTGGTTCCCTTGTGTGGTAAGATAGACTCTTGACCTGAAAATCTACCTTCTTCTGATCTAGCACCTTATTGTCTATCTGTACTGCACTTTACCTGTAACTATGATACTTTATTCTGCATTCGCTCAGGGTTTTCCCTTCCACTTCTTCAATTCATGATTATTATAATCCATCTGCAATGCATGAGAAACAGATTTTCACTGTACCTCAATACATGTGACAATAATTAACAAATATACCAATTTAATTTAGTACAGTACTCCTCGCTGATTAACTCCAAGTCACATCATTGCTTCCAGTCAGGGAGTACAGAGAACCAATGGGTAATTCTGTTTCATTATGGCTGGATATGGTAATCCAATAGAAGCTCACTTGGGCCCAGTGATTCCCATCCTGGGGACCATGGATCCCCCTTGCTTAATGGTTTTAGTCCATGGCATAATGAAATTTGGGAACCCCTGCTTGGGTCAATACCCATGGAGGTGGTAGAGTTGACTGGATGTAGCCCACACTCTGAAAGGACTGAGTTGCAGGCTCAATCATCTTCCATGATTCCAGTGATGGGTGTAACCAGGAAGAAATGACAGTTTAGAATTTGTTTGCAAGTTTTATTTTTAATATTGGTATTAGGATTGAGTAATAACATACCCTCAAATCAAGAGGTGAAGCTTGTTCAACCCATTGAATATCACCTATAAAGTAATAATATGTCACTTAGTATGATTAATAGGAAGCAGCTTTGTTTAACTTCCTCCTCTCTCTGGTGTCTATTCCACGTTTATAGAGACACGTGACTGCAGGTGCTGGAATCCGGAGCCGTAAGCCATCTGCTGGAGGCACTCCGTGAGTCAGGCAGCATCTGTGGAGGCAAATAGCTGACACCTCTGTTTTCCCCACAGGTGCTGCTTACGTCACTGAGTTCCTCCAGCAATTAGCTTCTTATCTTTGCTTGCAATTCTTACCCTAGCCTGTTGGCTATTTGGTAAAGGTTCAGTAACATTTCTCTCTTGGCATCAAAGGTGATTTCAATGTTTCAATGGCTCCATTTAATATCAGAGAATGTATACAGTACACAACCTGAAATTCTTACTCTTCACAGACATCCACGAAACAGAAAAAACCCCAAAGGATGAGTGACAGAAAAACATTAGAACCCCAAATTCCCTCCTCCCCCTCCCAAACACAAGCAGGACAAAAGCATCAATTGCTTCCCCATTTACTCCAGCAAAAGCTTTAGCCCCACACCACACCTTAAGCCCCCAAAGATGCCACGATCTCGAATCCATCAAAAAAACAACACCGTTCATCTCAACACATCCACATCCAGAGGCTCTGACTCTCACTAATGAGGGCGAGAGAGGTATCTCTTGCCACAGCAAGAAGACCAACAGCCCGCTGCTTCGATGACACAGTCTGCTGAGTTGCTTATTTCAACAGCAGCATTCCAATCTCTCATGAAGATTCGGTCAGTGAGGAATCGAGTCGTCCACAGGGGCTGTAAGGCTGCACTCTGATGGTACACGTCTTCCAGGCCATTCTTAGAAATATTGAAAAACGCTGGGTGGCTCGGCAATCTCCAAGATCAGGAACTCACCGCCATGAGTGCAGCTACAGATGGCAGATTCCAACAGGGCCCCCGCCATCTTGAAAAGAAAAGCAGAGGCATTAGAGAGAAGAATTCAAGCTGTTCACAGATGAACTGGAAAAAGACACACATTCTCTGGAGCCATCTTATCTCCTCTCCAGCTCCGTGACCTGCAGCTTTTCCCAGAGGTGGTGCAGTAAGTGTCTGGCAGTTCGGGAGATGGAACACTGAATGATAGTCAGCTCCTTTGCCCAGCTACACTGCAGTCCTGCTGTGGAAACTCAAGGTTTCAATACCCTCTTGCAGATGCCTTCTCCATCTTTGGGGATTGGACTCTATAGTTCACATTACGATGTGTTGCTGGTTTCTGTCTCCTTTTTTTGTTGCTATTTTGGGTGATTTTGAATCAGGTTGGCCTGTAGGAAACAAACACTGAGCTGAACTGAATATGCCCAGACTCTTTCGTTTTTGTGTTTTATATTCTGCTTTTTTTTAATTGTCGTTTGTGCAATATGTTTTGCATGTGGCGGGTGGGGGGGTGTGGATTGATGATTTTATTTTGGATAGGTTCCATGATTTTCGTTTGTGTTGTGGCTGCCGGGGGGAAGATGAATCTCAGGGTTGTATACTGCCTACGTACTTTGATAAAAAGTGTATATTGAATCTTTAAATCTTTAATCGCTGATGTGCTGGGGATTCCTCGAGTCTGTGAAGAGATTAGTTTTTCAAATATCAGAATCAGATCTATTTATTTACAACAACATACAGGGAAATGCATTGTTTGCATTAACAATCTGGGGGTGTGCTGGGGCCACATTCTGCTGCCAACATAGGAAGGCTGCCATATTTAGCAGAACAGCACAAGCAACAACAACAACGACAGAACAAGCCCCTTTCCCACTCTCCCACCCATTCACTCACACAAACAGTCCTCCAACCCCAGGGCAGGCCATCTCTGGACACATGAACACAGGAACACCAGACCTCGGCCCTGGATTCTCAGAGTGCTGACATCGGGGCTCCAACCTTCAGTCCCTGGCCCAGACTCACAGTCTCGCACACCTCTTCTTCGACCTCTGGTAAGGAGCTTTGTAAACATGCCTGAATGGTCTCCTCAGTCCTACTAGTAACCGCTTTCCCCGAAGCTTCTCAGAGTAGAGTGCCTCCGAATCTGAATCAGGTTTAATATCACCGGCATATGTTATGAAATTTGTTGCTTTGTGGCGGCAGTGCATTGCAATACATAATAATTTTTTAAACTATAAATTACAGTGGCTATACAAAAAACAATTTAAATAAGTAGTGCAAAACAGTGTAGTGCAGTCCAGGATCCATTGAGTTTGAATAGCGATATGTTTTTTAAATGTCATAAATCGATGCTTACTGAAGCACAAATGGCTGCAACTGTGGATTTCAACTGCCGTCACCCTAAACGGGATCAGTTGATCTTTTCCATCTGGAGTCCGCGATGTTTTACCTGCCCAGTGTGGAGATGAGGAGGGATTTCTTTAACCAGAGTGTTAATCTGTGGAATTCTTTGCCACAGGCAACAGCGGAGGCCAAGTTATTGGGAATATTTAAGGCAGAGGTTGATATATTCTTGATTTGTCAGGCCATGAAGGGATATGGGGGAAGGCAGAAGATTGGGACTGAGAGGGAAAGTGAAATAGTGGAGCAGATTCAAAAGCCAAATGGCCAAATTCTGCTCCTATATCTTATGCTTGATTGACTGGTGGAAGTAGAGACCAAGTGCTGGGAACTTTGAAGAGGGCACTGATAACGATTTGCTTATCCTGCAAATACTTTGGTGAATTTTGTGGAATCAGCATTGGTTGGATTTCTTGAGAGCACTGAAGTAACCTGAAATAAGTGGTTCACTTTACTAAGGCATCATTACTTCCTTACAGACCTTGAGTTTTATGTGGCTTATTATTGTTACATTTACTGGGGTCCCAAACTGAACAAAACACTATTGTTGTGAAATCATGCAACTTATTTCACAGTCTTAATCAATATTCCTTCTCAACCAAACCAATGAATGCCTCATTCCCATTGAAAGTAGAACCACTTATTGACAAGAGAAAGGAACCAATAGATGCCTCTGTTGCTTTGTAACTTTGAAACTCATTTGAAGCTTGATCATCGTGGAAACATTATCGTCAGAAGCTCAGATTAAGGAACTATCCCGTGCTCATGCTAAAATCACGCTGTTTACACATTTTCTACACAAAGCTGACTCATTGCTAAAGTATGTTTGGATGAACCAATACCATGACAGGTGCAATATGAATGGAAGGACTTTCGTTATCTGCTGGTCATGACTTTTCACTCTGGCAAATGCTTTTCGATTTGCAACCACTACTGATGAATGTTAGAAGGTACACCTGCTTACAAACTCACAGCATGGGCTGGTCACCAATTCAACATCAAACTTGTGGCTGTTGGCCTACAAAATATTTCCCCATCTAACAGCATTCTGGGTCAGTTCCTTCTGTCTGAATCCCTCTTCTGTCTCCTCCAATCCTATAACATCTGTGATATCTGTTTCATTCTCGGATAATGGACGTGATGGTTTTGTGGCCAAGTTTGCAGATGATACGAAGGTAGGAGGAGGGGTAAGTAGTTTAGAGGAAGTAGAGAGGTTACTGAAGGACTTAGACAGGTTAGGCAAATGCATAAGGGTGTGACAGATGGAATAGAGTGTTGGGAAGTGTATGGTCATGACTTTGATAGTGGAAGTAAAAGGGTCAACTATTTTCTAAATGAAGAGAAAATTCAAAAAGCTGAGGCGCAAAGGTGCAGGATTCCCTAAAGGTTACTTTGCAGGTTGAGCTGGTGGTGAGGAAGGCAAATGTGATGTTAGCATTTATTTCAAGAGGATATTTTTATAAATGTCCTGGATGAGGAAGTAGGGGGGATGGATTAGTAAGTATGCTGATCGTGTGGATAGTCAGAGGCTTTTTCCCAGGGCTGAAATGGCTAACACGAGAGGGCACAGTTTTAAGGTGCTTGGAAGTAGATACAGACGAGATGTTAGGAGTAAGTTTTTTATGCAGAGAGTGGTGAGTGCGTGGAATGGGCTGCCAGCAACAGTGGTGGAGGTGAATACGATAGGCTCTTTTAAGAGACTCCTGGATAGGTACATAGAGCTTAGAAAAATAGAGGCCTATGGGTAACCCTAGGTAATTTCTAAGGTAGGGACATGTTCAGCACATCATTGTGGGCCAAAGGGCTTGTATTGTACTATAGGTTTTCTATGTTTCAATGTTTCTGAAGAAATTTCACTGAATCTCTGTTTTAAATGGATTCCCCTCTATCCTGGGACTGTGCCTTCCTGTCCTAGACTCCCCCACCATGGGAAACATCCTTTCCATATCTACTCTATCTAGATCTTTCTACATTCGAAAGGGTTCATTGAGATCCCTCCTCATCCTTCTAAATTCCAGCAAGTACAGATTCAGAGCTATCTAACGTTCCTTGTATAATAATCCTTTCTTTCCCGGAATCATCCTTGTGAACCTCCTCTGAACCCTCTCCAATGCCAGCTCATCTTTTCTTAGATGAGGAGCGCAAAACTGTTCACAATACTCAAGGTGAGGCCTCACCAGTGCCTTATAAAGCCTCAGCATCACATGCCTGCTTTTGTATTCGAGACCTCTTGAAATGAATGCTAACATCTCATTTGCCTTCCTCAGTGGCCAACTCTACCTGCAAGTTAACCTTTAGGGTGCTCTGTACAAGGACTCCCAAGTTCCTTTGCATCACAACTTTTTGGATTTTTTCCCCATTTATAAAATAATCTGCATTTTTATTTCTTCTATCAAAGTGCATGATCATGCATTTTCCAACATTGTATATTATTTGGCACTCTCTTGCCCATTCTCCCAATCTCCTTCTCAAGTTCTTCTGTAGCCTTCCTGTTTCCTAAACATACCTGCCCCTCCACCAATCTTTGTATCATCTGCAAACTTAGTAACAATGCCATCTATTCCATCATGTAAATCATTAATATGAAAAGAAGCAGTCCCAACACTGACCCCTGTAGAATACCACTAGTCACTGGCAGCCAACCAGAAAGGGATTTTTTCATTCCCACTCACTGCCTCCTATGAAATCAGCCAATGCTCTAACCATGCCAGTAACTTTCCTTTAATACCATGGAGCTTAACTTGGTAAGAGGCTTCATGTGTGGCATAATGTAAAAGGCCTTCTTAAAGTCTAAGTATACAGCATCCACTGCATCTCCTTTATCTATCCTACTTGTAATTTCCTCAAAGAATTCCAACAGGTTCATCAGGCAAGATTTTCCCTCAAGGAAACCATGCTGACTTTGTCCTATCTTGTCCTGTGTCAACAAAATGCTCCATAACCTCATCCTTAAAAATTGACTCTAATTTCTTCCCAACCACTGAGGTCAGGCTATCAGGTCTATAATTTCCTTTCTGTTGCCTTTCTCCTTTCTTAAAGAGTGGAGCAATATTTACAATTTTCCAGTCATCTGACACCATGCCAGAGTCCAATGAGTTTTGAAAGATGATGATTAATGACTCCGTAATCTCTACCACTATCTCTTTCAGAACCCTATCAAGAAGTTCATCTAGTCCAGTTGACTTAGGTCTTTCAGCTCTTTGCGCACCTTCTCCCTTGTGATAGTAACTGTATTCACTTTTCTTCCCTTGCACCTTCAACATCTGGCACACTGCTAGTGTCTTCCTCAGAGCGAACTGATGCAAAATACTCATTCAGTTCCTCTGCCATCTTCTTACACCCCGTTATGATTTCTCTGGCCTCATTTTCTAGTGAACTTATATCCACTCTCATCTGTCTTTTATTTTTTGTATACTTGAAAAAGCTTTTACTAACCACTTTGATATTTTGCTAGCTTGTTTTCGTATTTCACCTTTACCCTCCTATAGATTCTTTCTGTTACTCTCTGTAAGTTTTTAAAGACTTTGCCATCCTCTGTCACTAAGTTTTGCTTTGTTGTATGCCCTCTCCTTTGCTTTTTCATTAGCTTTGACTTCCCTTGTCAGCCACGGTTGTACTATTTTGCCATTTGAGTGTTTCTTTGTTTTTGGAATACATCTATCTTGTACCTTCCTCATTTTTCCCAGTAACTCACTGTTCTGCTGTGACCCTTGCCAG
Source organism: Hypanus sabinus (assembly GCF_030144855.1). Taxonomy (NCBI): domain Eukaryota; kingdom Metazoa; phylum Chordata; class Chondrichthyes; order Myliobatiformes; family Dasyatidae; genus Hypanus; species Hypanus sabinus. The sequence continues at coordinate 87,180,313 of NC_082721.1, forward strand.
CATCTCCTTCCAATTTACTTTCGTCAACTCCTCTCTCATACCTCTGTAATTTCCCTTACTCCATTGAAATATTGCTACAGCAGACATTACTTACATCCTATCAAATTTCAAGTTGAACTCAGTCATATTGTGATCACTGCCTCCTAATGGTTCTTTTACCTTAAGCTCTCTAATCATTACATAACACCCAGTACAGCTGATCCCCTAGTAGGCTCAATGACAAACTTCTCTAAAAAGCCATTTTATAGGCTTTGAACAAACTCATTCTCTTGAGATCCATTATCAATCTTATTTTCCCAATCGACCTGTATATTGAAATCTCCCATAACAATCATTACATTGCCTTTTTGACTCGCCTTTTCTATCTCCTGTTGTAATCTGGGATCCAAATCCCAGCCACTGTTGGGAGGCCTGTATATAACTGCCTTCAGGGTCCTTTTACCCTTGCACTTTCTCATCTCAACCCACAAGGATTCACCATCTTCTGATCCTCTGTCACATCTTTCTACTGATTTGATGCCATTCTTTACCAGCAGAGCCACACCACCCCCTCTGCCTACCTTCCTATCCCTCCAATACAACGTGTAACCTTGGCCATTCAGCTCCTAACTTCAACCATCCTTCAGCCATGATTCAGTGATGGTCAAAACATCATACCTGACAATCTTTAAAAGTGCAACATGATTATTCACCTTAGTTCTTATACAGCATGCTTTGTGATCTAACACTTTGTGTACTGTATTTGCTGCCATTTTTGATTTGCATCCCTAATCCACTGATACTCCACACTCCTGCTAGCCACAATTTTGTATCGTATCATCTGTCTGTCTTTCCTGACAGTCTGTCTGCACACAATCTTTGCTTTTTTACCATCCACCCTTTTCTGAGTCCCTTCACTCTGGTTCCCACCCCCTGCCAAACTAGTTTAAACCCTCCCCAACAGCTCTAAAAAAACCTGCCCATGAGAATATTGGTCCCCCTCGGGTTCAGATGCAACCCATCACTTTTGTACAGGTCATACCTCCACCAGAGGAGATCTCAGTGATCCAAGAACCTGAAGCCCTGCCCCCTGCACCAGCTTCTCAGCCACACATTTATCTGCTAAATTGTCCTGTTTCTACCCTCATTTGTGCTTGGCACAGACAGCATTCCAGAAGGATTCCCAGAGTTGTTGCTTGTCAAGCTTTCTACCTAGCTCTCTAAATTCTCTCTTCAGTGTCTCTTCATTTTTCTTTCCTATGGTATTGGAACTAATATGTATCAAGACATTTGGCTGCTCTCTTTTCCTCTCCAAAATGCTGTGGACGTGGTCTGAGACGTCCCTGACACCTGGGAGGCAACATACCATCTGGGTGTCCTGTTCACGACCACAGAATCTCCTGTCTGTTCCCCACACTATTGAGTCCCCTATTACTACCACTCCCTCTTTACCTTCTACACTACGAACCCACGCCCAGTGTCAGTAACCTGGTCTACATAGCATTCCCCTGGGAGGTCAGCCCCAACTGTATCCAAAGTTGTACACTTATTTTTGAGGGAGATGGCCACGGGGTGCTCTGTGCTAACTGCCTATATTCACTTTCCCATTTCTCCTGACGATCTCGTAGCTACTCACCTCTTGCAACTTAGGTGTGACTACTTCCCTGTAACTCTGATCGATTATCTCCTCACTCTCCCGTACGAGCCAAAGGTCATTCATCTTCTGCTCTAGATCCCTAACAAAAGGCCTTAAGGAACTGCAGCCAGATGCATCTCACACAGACGTATTTCTTTGGGATACTCTGAGTCTTCAGGACTCCAAAATCTGGCACGAATAACACACAACTGCTATTTACTGCACTAGGTACAGTAAGAGAAAACAAAAAGGGAACCCTACCAGAAACTTACCCAGAGCCAACGCCTATTTTGAGACGAAGCCTCATTTGAGCCAAAGCCTGACATTCCTACTCTCACCACTGGCCTACGCCCAAAAATCGCCTCCCCACTTGTCCGTTCTGTACTTTTAAACAAGTGTATAAGACACATCATGGCTATGGCCTGCTCCTGCCACTGATTGGGCCACACCTCCCACCATGCAACCAATAGCAAGCCCCAGAGACCATGATATCGAGCCCATCAGAAACTGCTGTCCATCCCAACACTTCGAAACTCTCACTAAGAGGGGAGAGAGAGAGAGATGTCACTCCTGCCACAGTAAGATTGAGACCAATGGCTCACTGCGTCAATGTTACAGTCTACAGCGTCACTTCTTCGAGTTCCCCTGACTTGAAGCCCACTTGCCACCAAGAGAGAAAGAAAGATTGCACGAGAACTGGGGCCTCCAATGGCTGTGTACACTGCCGGCTGTCTCGATGTTTCAATGTCCTGCAGTACTACAGTCAGAAACATTGGCGAGGAATCACCTCGCTACAGGAAGGATGCGCAAACTATGGAAAGGGTGCAGAGGGTCCCAAGTACTCATTAATATTGGACTTACAAATCAAACTTGTGCTTTCCACAGTGATTATTCCAGAATACAGCCATTTTCTCCCTGGCATTCATAAATGACAGACTTCCCTGGTATTCCGTATTCCTGGAGATTCCTAAGAATAATTATTTCTGGATAAAACCATATAATCATTACTTTCCAATGAAGCTTGAATTTGAGTGGCACCAGACACTGTAACTCAGTGACACCGAGACTACAAGCAGTCCGCTGATCTCAGTCACTCTCCACCATCGTGGTCCAGGAGAGTATTCCATGTTGCAAGCACAGGTCAGGTCAGAAGGAAGGGTACTGGGAAAGGGGAGGAGATGGGCCACAAGGTCAGCGTGTTCAAAGGGTCACAGAATATTTAACTGTGGAAGCTATTGGACCCATTCTGTTCTAGGAGGTACACAGCTTACATCACCATCCTGCAGGTCACTCCTCTTCATCTACACATCCAGACACTGTTTAAAAATTTACAGCCTCTACCTCTCTTTCAGTCCCTTTCCAAGCCCAAAGCTTCCCTCTAATTTTTCTTCAGCTTCCTTCTAATTTTCCTACCGAACTTGGGAGTTCTGTGAGCAATTTTGAGCTGCTTATCTAAGAGAGGGGTCCACAGGAAGTTCAGGAGAACAATCCAGGGAGTGGAAACGTTAAAATATGCTGAGCACTTGACGACTCGAGGCCCGTACTCGCTGAAATGTAGAAGAATGAAAGGGATCTCTGTGAACCCTATCGAATATTGAAAGGCATGGATAGCATGATGCGGAGAGGCTGTTTCCTATAGTCGGGAAGTCCAAGGCAGAGGACACTGTCTCAGGATGGAGAACAGAGATATGGAGGAATTTCTTTACCCAGAGGGTGGCGAATCTGGTCGTGTTTATCACCTCAGTCAGCTATGGAGGCCAAATCATTGCATATATTTAAAGCAGAGGTTAATAGGTTGCTTGATTAGAAAGGGACCAAAGGTTACAGGGAGAAGGCAGGGAATGGGGTTGAAAGGGATTAGAAATCTACCGTCTTTGAAATATAGAGCAGACTCGACAGGCTGATCTAATTCTGCTCCTGTGTTTTATGGTCTAAATATTGGGAAGAGAAGTAAGTCCATCCAATTCATTTTAATTCATTAACCTCAATTAAATCTCCTTTATGCCCCCCTTCTGTTCAGTAGAAAAAAAGCCCAGTCTATCCGATCCTCCGTCATAACCAGAATTGTCGTTTTGCCAACACCAATCATCCATGATGGAATGGTAGAACAGACTCAATGGGGTGAACAGCCTCATTCTGCTCTTATGTCTTGTATCTTACCTTCATAAGCACCATTGTCAAAGCTTGTTTTCCCTTTCAGAAGCTGACTGGAACTGAAGTATAGCTTTCACACCCTGTTCATGCTGTGCCTCTCACTGTGGTAATTTGTTGGTGTTAATCTAGTAATCTTGGATAACTCAATCTGTCCATAATGTTGAGGTCCCCTGATAGAGTCACTCATAAGATCTTGCACTATATCCTCCACAAAGCTCAAAGCTGATCGTTAATCATTATTGGTGTTCTCTTTCAGGTTATTAACACGCTATCGTTCTTGTCCTACACCCCTGTGGCACAAAGCAGAGGCATCTGGTAAGTGGTACTCTGCTGAGTCGTGATTTTAAAGCAGTTACTTGGGTTGGGTGGAGAACAATGAGAATCAGTAGATTCATTTCTGGGACAGTTGTTTTGTTGTATGAGAACAAAACTATACTTTTTGCAGTTTAGAAAGACCAAGACAATTCTCATTGAAATATAGTTGGTTGGTAAAATTCCATCTTCCCCAGAACATACTGGTGCAATTCTACAGTGCCATCATAGAGAGCATCTTCACATCTGCCATTACTGTCTGGCTTAGTGCAGTCTCCTCTTGCCAGATGTAAAAACTTCAGCTCAACAGAAAAAAAAAATCACTATCTGTAGTCTGCCATCACTTCAGGACCTGTATGTGCCCAGGACAATGAAATGGGCAGGGCAAAACCGCCTTTTCTGAAAACTCCCTTTCGGAAAGTGCTAAAGGTCTGTTAAAATTAAATCTTCACGCCTTCTTTAAAGTTTCTTCGCCCAGGCAGTTAATCTGATCAACTATTCTAGTTCTCCACCCCACATCCCCTCTATCGATTCCTCCTATCACTACACTGCACTGGATCACCTTAAACCACTTTTTATAATAAATGCATTATAAATACATGCTAGTATTTATGTATTCATTCATTTTTTATTTCATGTCCATACTTCAACTCTAACTTTATATAATTCTTTATAACTGGAAGATGTTGATTTTTGTTGCGTGTCGTGCCCCAAACGACACACCACAGCAAATTCCTCATATGTGTACCTGGTAAATGCAAATGGCCAATAAAATGAGAATGATGGCTGTTGTGGACTAAATGAGACAAAGATCCTCTCACCCTGTTGTATGTTTAAATCTAAGTTTTTATTTTACACATATTTATCACTTTTAAAGTACACTGCCCGGGGTGGTGGCTGGGGCTGAAACATCAGGGGCATTTAAGAGACTCTTAGATAGGCACATGAATGAAAGAACAATGGAGGGTTATGGGCTGTGTAGGCGAGAATGGTTAGGTTCATGGTGGAATCAGCATAACATTGAGGGCTGAAAGGCCTGTACTGTGTTGTACTGTTCCATGTTCTGTGTAATAGTTGGATTATATTCTGCGTCCATTGTCTGGGAAATGTTTTTCTATATTAACAAACTCAAAATGCTAGAGGAACTCAACAGGTTAGACAGCATCTACAGAGAGGAATAAAGAGTCACCATTTTGGGCCAAGGCCCTTTACTCTATATCACCATTTGCGACTGTATGGCTTCTTGAAACACTCCGCCATCTTCAAAGCACTTGGGGAGGTAATGGCTATTGTACACTGTATCTTGGAAAGAGACAGCTAGGGAAATCAAGGTGGAGTTAATGCGCATGGGAGAAATACAGGGAAGTAGTGGAGAATCTCTTATACTCCAACTGGAAGGAACATGGATTTAGGAACTGGAATATACCAGCAACAGAGAACAGATAGTTCACTTTGCCTCAGTCGAGGAGGATTCACACAGGACTGTATAACAAAAGATGTGATATGTGCTGAGGATGCTAGGAGAATTCAGGGTGACTTGGATAGGCTGGGTGAGTGGGCAGATACTTGGCAGATGGTGTTTAATGTGAATAAGTGTGAGGTTATCCACTTTGAGAGTAAGAACAGGAAGGCAGATTATTATCTGAACGGTATAGAGTTGGGTAAGGGAGAAATACAAAGAGATCTAGGAGTCCTTGTTCATCAGTCACTGAAGGTGAATGAGCAAGTGCAGCAGGCAGTGAAGAAGGCTAATAGAATGTTGGCCTTTATTACAAAGAGAATTGAGTACAAGAGCAAGGAACTCCTCTTGCATTTGTACAGAGCCCTGGTGAGACCACACCTGGAGTATTGTGTACAGTTTTGGTCTCCAGGGTTAAGGAAGGACATCCTGGCTGTAGAGGAAGTGCAGCATAGATTCACAAGGTTAATTCCTGGGATGTCCGAACTGTCTTACGCAGAGAGGTTAGAGAGACTGGGCTTGTACACGCTGGAATTAAGGAGATTGAGAGGGGATCTGATTGCAACATGTAAGATTATTAAGGGATTGGACAAGATAGAGGCAGGAAATATGTTCCAGATGCTGGGAGAGTCCAGTACCAGAGGGCATGGTTTGAGAATAAGGGGTAGGTCATTTAGGACAGAGTTAAGGAAAAACGTCTTCTCCCAGAGAGTTGTGGGGGTCTGGAATGCACTGCCTCGAAAGGTAGTGGAGGCCAATTCTCTGGATGCTTTCAAGAAGGAGCTAGATAGTTATCTTATGGATAGGGGAATCAAGGGATATGGGACAAGGCAGGAACTGGGTATTGATAGTAGATGATCAGCCATGATCTCAACATGGCAGTGCAGGCTCGAAGAGCCGAATGGTCTACTTCTGCACCTATTGTCTATTGTCTATTTACAGGAGGTTAACTAAATCTGTCTTTTCTCAGCTCCTTCCCGTCTGAGGACAGCTTGCCCGATGATGAGATCTACAGTGGGCTCTCTGACGTTATTGAGTAAGTTGCTGTTTATTTATCTGCACCCTCCACACTAAAGGTCACCCAGATCTCTGCAGCCCTTCACTGCATGGAGACAGATTCAGCCGTCACCTCCTGATCAAATACTCCAGCTCAAGCGTTCACCTTGAATCTCTCACCGGCCTTTCCTGTCTCCTTAATCTCCTCCAGCCCTACAATTTACTAGCAGCAATTCTCAAGGTCCAATTAACCTATCCACCCAAACATTTTTCGAATGTGGAAGGAAACCCATATGATCACAGAATGATGAGGAATGTAGACAGGGTAAATGCATGCAAGCTTTTCCCACTTAAATTGGGTGAGACTAGAATTAGAGGTCATGGGTTATGGGTGAAAAGTGGAATGTTTAAGGGAAGCATGAGGTGGAGCTTCACGCAGAGTGTGGAACAAGTGGAAGTGGTGGATTCGGGTTCGATTTCAGCATTTAAAAGAAGGCTAGATTCAGACAAGGATGGGAAGAGTACAGAGGGCTGTAGTTTAGGAGCAATTTGATAGGAGGAGGTTAACTGATAGCTTGGCATGGACTAGATGGGCTGATGGGCCAGATTCTGTGCTGTATTGCCCCATGACCCCAACACAGCAAGAATATGCAAAGTCCACACTGGCAGCACCAGAGGTCACTGGAGTTGGGGAGCTGTGGCTTTACCGAGTGTAATTGTAATTGGTTTCCGATTGTCACATGTACTGAGGTCTGATGAAAAACTGCATTGCATGCCATTCAATGCATCAGTAATTCACAATGAAAGCAATAACAGAATGCAGAAAATAGTGAACATTATTACTAACTCCAAGTTAACAATTTCAATTTAAAAGAGTAAAATGATTATAAAAGTGATAAACTAATAGATAGTAGATAATAATTTTCAATGTGCCGCCGGAGTTGTAACCTCTTCAATCTCCTTGGATTCCATTAAGATTTCTGGGTTTTTGATCTTTATTATTACTGCTTAAGTTCCTTAAGCTCCCCGCTTCCCACTCTCTCCTCTTCACCAAAGTCCAATGTGTAATTGTTCCCCAAAGAGATCAGTAATATCTCTCGTTGAATTTTGAAGCCTCCCTCTGCATCCCCACCATCAAAATGGGATCATGAACATGAGGAAGTCTGCAGACGCAGGAAATCCAGAACAACTCTTACAAAAAGCTGCTGGAACTCAGCAGCTCAGGCAGCGTCTATGGAAAATGAATAAACTGTCAACGTTTCGGGCTCAGACCCGTCTACAGGACCGAGAAGGAAGAGGGAAGATGCCAGAATAAAATACCGTTGGGGTGTGGAAGGAGGATAGCTAGAAGATGATAGAGGAGGCCAGGTGGGTAGGAAAGCTCAAGGGTTGGTGAAGAAGGACCTGATAGGAAAGGAGAGCAGCCCAGAGTGGAAATGGAAGGAGAGGTTGGTGAAGAATGACCTGATAGGAAAGGAGAGCAGCCCAGAGTGGAAGTGGAAGGAGAGGTTGGTGAAGAAGGACCTGATAGGAAAGGAGAGCAGCCCAGAGTGGAAATGGAAGGAGAGGTTGGTGAAGAAGGACCTGATAGGAAAGGAGAGCAGCCCAGAGTGGAAATGGAAGGAGAGGTTGGTGAAGAAGGACCTGATAGGAAAGGAGAGCAGCCCAGAGTGGAAGTGGAAGGAGAAGGGGACCCAGAGGAGGTGACAGGCAGGTGAGAAGACATAATAGATCAGAATGGGCAATAAAGGAAGAGGGAAGTGGAAGGGGTGAAATGGGATCATTGATCCGATGGGAAAAGGAATTTCTTTTAAAAACATTAATGATTTTAACTGAATTTGAACACTTTTTAAATGTCACTGCGTATCAAAAGCCAGGTGGAAAGTCTGGGAGCAAGATCTCGGAGTAACTCACCCAAGGTCCTCTTCTTCCTCCTTGGGTGCCAAAGGTCAAATTGTTCTCAAGTTTAGATTTTAGATCTATAGACCTACAGCACATAACAGACTCTTCCAGCCAGTGAGCCCGAGCCATTCAATTACACCCATGTGTCCAATTAACTTACTAACACCTTTGGAATGTGGGAGGAAACCAGAATACCTGGAGGAAATCCACACAGTCACAGTGAGAACGTACAAACTCCTTTAAAGCAGCATTTATGCTAGCTGCTGTGCTACCATACCACCATTTTGTTTATGAAGAGTCCCTGCTATGTGTCATTTCACTACATCACGAGTTTCCCTAGCCTGTTATGACTCTTCCTTTTGTACATCCACAGTGATACAGGAGAGGAAGATGATGACCTTTATGATTGCGTGGAGGATGAAGATGATGAAGGTGGTGAAATCTATGAAGACCTGATGAGGACTGAGGTGATGATGGCACCGGTATGTACCACCAACGTTGACATTTCTGACTCTGTTTCCTCTCCAAATGCATCTAAAGCACTGTTCCTCTTACAAGAGGGTGGATCGAGACTGTTGGGTAGGAAAATCAAGCATGGTAGTCATCATGAATACCGGCTTGTCTAAGGTTGAGAAATTCATCTCCCAAGAGGAAGGAACTGGATAGAGATCGGAAACAGGATCTCTTGACGTCTTTTGCAGCCAGGTGCCATTTTCAGACAAGACATTCATTGACAGATTGTCAACGATAACGCGAGACAGTTCAGCTGAAGGATATTGAATCAAAATGTTGACATTTCATTTCCCTCTATAAATGCTGACTGGAGTGAAGGCAGATTAGAGGTAACACAAATAGAGGTGCATAAGATGAAAAGAAGCATTGGATGGAAATGACTAGTAGAAGAGGGCGTAATTTTAAGGTGATTGGAGGAAAGTATAAGGGCAACCTGGTGTTAGAGATAGGTCTTTTGCACGGAGAGTGGTGAGTGCATGAACTGCACGTCAGATACATTAAGGATATCTAAGGACAGAGGTTCCTATACTGGGGTCCACAGACACCTCGGTTAATGGTAGGGATCTATGGCATAAAAATGGTTGGGAACCCATGTCTAAGAGACTCTTAGGTGGTACTTGATGAAAGAGAAATGGAGGGCTACGCAGAATGGCAATGTTAGATTAATCTTGGACTAAGTTAAAATGTCGGCACAACATTGGGAACTGAAGGGCCTGTACTGTGCTGTACTGTTCAATGTTCTATATTCTACGTTTTATGTTCTAGGACTCACTGACTTTCTCCTGCAGTTACTGTGTTGTTCTATATACCAGAATGTCAGTCTCTTGTGCCTTTCCATGAGGCATTGTGTGGTTTTCTTTCTTTTTCTGAAGATGAGGAGATTGAAAGGTGATTTAATATGCATGGGTATAAGTGAGTAGATAGGATAGATGATTATTGGCACATTAGCCTTCATAAGTTTGAGTACAGGAGATGAGATATTATGTTTAAGGTCTATAAAATGTTGATGAGGCCTAATTTGGAGTATTGTGGGCAGTTTTGGTCACCTACCTACAGGAAAGATGTAAATAAAGTTGAAAATGTACAGGGAAAATTTACAAGGATGTTGTTGGGTCTGGAGGACTTGAGTTATAAGGAAAGATTGAATCGGTTAGGACTTTATTCCTTAGAACATAGAAGATTGAGAAAAGATTTGATAGAAATGAAAATTATGAGGGGTATAGATAGGATTAGAATGTTTAAAGGGCCTGTTTCTCTGATGTACTTTTCTAACTATGGCAGAAGCCTTTCTATGTGAGGCTTTGAGGGAATGTGAGGAGAGAATTTGATCCACTCGTGTGCAGTTAGACTGGCGAATGAAAATGGAGAGTAGGGATATGGATCATGCTCCACCAGATTAGTTTAATTTGACGTCCGGGTCAGCACAGACATAGTGGGCCAAAGGGCCTGTCTCTGTTCTATTCTGTTTTCTGGACATGTCACTAAATCTCTTTCTATTTCACAGACACTTAAAAATTACTTCTTTTGGATTGCTTGTTGCTTCAGACTCCAGCATCTTCAGTATCTCGTGTCTCATCATAAGATCGTATTTGACTAGTCATTCTGACTAGTCAAACCATTGACTTCCTCCCCATTTTATAGTTGTACCTGTTCTTTTACAAAGCCCATATTTGCATAAATAAGTTTTGAACTGAACCGCACTCATAAACTGGATTGTATTTCAACCTCAGAGATGGGCAATGAAACTTTTTTTAATATCAGTAATATCAAATCAGTCAATAAATCAAATAATATCAAATAATTCCTCTCTGGAAGAAAACAGAAAGCAAATAATATCAAAGGATCTAGTAGAAGAACTCAATGAATGGAGCAGAGTCTCTGGGAGGAATGGTATTGTCACTATTCAGGTGATAAAAGTAACTATCATCCTCTTGCTTGTACTCCTTCCCATTTTCAACCTTCTGTTCTGGCTTCTTCCCCATTCCTCACAGTCCTGATGAAGGGTCTCGGCCTGAAATGTTGTCTGTTTATTCCTCTCCAAAGACACTGCCTGAGCTGTTGAGTTCCTCCAGCATCCTATGTGTGCAGCTCTGGGTTTCCAGCAGCTGCAGAATGTGTTGTGTTGATTATTGTTCTCTGCAAAGTTTGCAAATCCCAGCTAAACAGTACGTGTGGGTTTGCGTCATTAGTTCTTGCGACAAGGGACAAGAGTATGAAATGATCTGTGGCCCTTAACTGGAACTTGTGTTTCAACCTCAGAGACAGACAGAACTTGACAAACGGGCCTGTTGCCTTCAGGAGATCAAACAGACAGAGGAGAAATACACACAAACGTTAGAATCCATTCACCAGGTAGGATGATGACTAGCTCCGTAAGTATATGTTACTCTGTACTAACCTCTTTGAAAGATAACTAGTTGCACTAGTATTGTCTCAACAGGTCAGGCAGCATCTATGGAAAAGAACAAGCAGTTGACGTTTCAGGTCCTGATGAAGGGTCTCGGCCCGAAACGTCAACTGTTCACTCTTTCCCTGTTTGCTGACCTGCTGAGCTCCCAGCATTGTGTGTGTTGCCTTGGATTTACAGTCTCCTCAGGTTTTCTTGTCTTTGCACCAGCATTGTCTTTTGGTTGTAGGTTCAACCTTCAGGAGGACAAAATCAAACTCCAAAGCTGGGAAAGTTAAATCTGAGTATTTAGTTAACTCTTGAATTTAAAATAAATTAATCTATTGTTGTCACGCTTGCTGAAATGCAAGTAAAGTACATTGTTTTGCACGCCATCCTTACAGATTGCTTCCATTATAGCGTCAGTCAGGATGATCACACTTTAATTTAATGGGTTGTGTAATTGTTTCTTCTGGCCCGCGCTGCTCAGTGTCACAAGAATTTCCATCTTTCTTTTTCAGCATTTTTACAAACCACTGCAACGATTCCTTGAACCCCGAGATCTAGAGGATATATTTCTCAACACTGAGGTAAGCCCTTCCCTGTCTGAGAGTCTCTGACTCCTAATCTGATCTTTATTTTAAACTATATATTTAAAATATACACTCAGTTGTCTCTTTTTTACATACCTTCTGTACTTAATAAAGCGGCCACTGAGTGTATGTTTGTGTTCTTCAGCTGCTGTATCCCATCCACTGCGAGGTTCGATCTGTTGTGCATTCAGAGATATTCTTCTGCACGCCACTGTTGTATTGCGTGATTATTTGAGCTATTGTCACCTTCTTGTCAGCTTGAACCAGTCTGGCCATTCTTCTCCTGCCTCTCTCATTAAAAAGGCATTTTGCCAACAGAATTGTGTGGCACGTGGTCAAATGGTTAAGGTGTTGGACTAGCGATGTGAAGGTCATGAGTTCGAGCCCCAGCCAAGGCAGCATGTTCTGTTCTCGAAGCAGCACACTGCTCCAGTCCACCCAGCTGAAAATGAGTACCGGCAAAATGCTGGGGGTTAACCTCACGATAGACTGGCGTCCTATTTTGGGGGGGGGGGGGGGTCTCATACTCTCAGTCACTTTACGCCACAGAAACCGGCATAAACACCGGCCTGTTGAGCCTATAAGGCTCAGGACAGACTTCAACTTTTTAATTAACCACAGAATTGCCACACACTTGATATATGTGTGTATATATATATTTTGGTTTTTTGCACCATTCTAAGTTTAGAGACTGCTGTGTGTGAAAATCCCAGGAGATTAGTGGTTTCTGAGATACTCAAACCAGCCCGTCCAGTATCAACAATCATTCCACGGTCAGAGTCACTCAGATCACATTTCTTCCCCATTTTGAAATTTGGTCTGAATAACAACTGAACCTCTTGATCATGTCAACATGTTTTTATGCATTGAGTTGCTGCCATATTAACGAGCCGGTGTAGAGGTGTGGCCGCTGAGTGTACATATTCATGACTAAGAAAGTGAAAAGGTGGCACATTTCCAAACACGGGATTCTGTCCTTTCTTTCCCTCCCTTCCTTCAAGATACATGACAAAGCCTGTCCCTTTGACGGAGCTGCCCTGATACATGGCTTGCTGTAAACATTTTTGGAGCACCATACAAAGTTGTTTGGTAGGCCAAAGTCACAGGTGTTGTATGAATGAAAGTTGCTGTAAAGCTTGGTGCTGACTCGATACATCAATGTTCCCTATGCTTTGTAACGAATGAATAAAAAATAATGAATTATAGGAACCGGTACTCTAAATATCATAATCATTAAGATTTGGGAGTGAAATCACTTGCTACCTCTTGGGGCAACAGAAAATGGGACTGCATTTTATACTGCAGCAGCAGACTGGATGTAATTTGAATGAGGCGTCTAGTTCATACCAGGCACTCAGCCCAAGTTCACACCGTTCTTAGTAATCTGTTCGTGGATTGAGAATATCATCATGGGTACAGCTGTCACCATCATTCTGTGACATCTACAAGCAGTGGTCCCTCAGGAAGATTATGTCCATCATTAAGCTCTCCCACCATCCGGTCATGATTTTTCTCAATGCTGCCATTAGGCAGAAGGTACAGGAGCCTCAAGTTCAACAACAAATTCTGCCCCACTGCCAACCTGAAATGCCCATATTCTACCTCGGACCTCAGACTCCATTTCCCTCAACTTGCAAAAATGTTATGTTTATTTTTGTTTAGATTTTCAAGTTATGTGTAATTTACATTAATTAAAGTTTGTATCATTTATGTTAAGCATGTATGTAATGTACTGTGCGGCTGGAGCAATTGGAATTAACATTATACCCTAAATATGTATGCGTCTGACATTAATTTTAAACTTGAAAACTTGCTTTTGTTGTCCATTTCTAGTTACTCCTGACCTGGTAGGCAATGGCCAACAAACACCAGCCATACTAGTAACATTCCCAATTCTCGAGCAACTTAGCTCCCTCAAGCTGTCAGGCTGATCAACCCCACCACCCATATACAGTAATTATATGTGTATATATATACATATACACACACACATGCATATAAATAGCTAGGGTGTGTCAGACTTTTGCACGGTCCTGCAGTAATTTTATGTATTGCACTGTACTGCTGCCACAAAAAAAACAAATTTAATAACATATGTAAGTGATAACAAATCTGATTCTGATATGGGTCTCTGTTGTGGCCAGAGAGTGAAAAGGGGACTCATGGTTGGGAAATGGGAAAAGGAGAGGGGAGGGAGCGGGAAGCACCAGAGAGACATTCTGTAATGATCAATAAACCAATTCTTTGGAATCAAGTGACCTTGCCTGGTGTCCAGGGTTGAATGTGTCTGCACCCGAGCTACCCCCACCCTTCACCACACAGCTGTTCTACTTACCAAGAGAGTTCTTCTCTGTAACCCTGATCGCAAGATACTGAATACAGCCACCACCTTAAAAGAAAACACACATTCTGATGCATTTCGAATTATAGTTGGGGACTTCAAACATGCTTCTTTGAATAAATGTCTGCTCAATTATCATCGACATAGAACCTGCAGCAGCAGGGCTCCCATCACAATAGACCATTGCTATACTACAATTAGGAATGCCTGCCGTTCCATGCTCAGACCACACTTTGGGAAGTCTGATCACCTTGTACCTGCAAACAGGCAGAGGCACAGGGACAAGGCTCGAGAGTTAAGGACAACAAAGGTGATCATGGGAGGAAGTGGAGTAACTATGGAATTGCTTTGAGTCAGTAGACTGGGCCATGTTCAAGGACTCATCAGAGGATCTAAATGAATAATCATGGTTGTCACAGACTTTATTAAATCTGTCATGGATGAGAGTGTCCCCACAAAATCATTCAAAGTTCACCGCAACCGAAAGCCCTAGATGAATCTTGAGGTCCATGATCTGCTGAAGCCCAGGTCAGTGGCATTCAGGTCTGATGACCCAAGAGGTCCAGGTACTGTCTCCAGAAAGTGATCTCATGTGCAAAGTGGCAATACTGGACCAAACCTGAGTCATTGGGGACGCTCGACAACTGTGGCAGACCGTTACCTCTTACAGAGTGAACCAAGCAACATAGGTGACAACAAGGCTTCGCTCCCAGGTGAGCTCAGTGCCTTCTATGCTTACTTTCATGGCAAAACTTAGAGGAACCTTTATGAACTCCCAGAACCCCTGATAACTCTGTGATTTCAGTCCCTGAGGCCAATGTGAGAGCATCGTTCAGGAGGCTGAACCCAGGGAAAGTATCTGAATCAGATGGGGTACCTGTTTGAATTATAAAGACTTATGCTGATCGATTGACTGGAGTGTTCACTGATTTTGTTAATCTCTCATTTCATAAGTTTGAGGTGTTTACCTGCTTCAAGCAGACTTCAACTGTACTGGTGCCTAAGAAGAACATAGTAACCTGCCTCAATAACTATCATACAGAAACACCCACATCCACTGTGATGAAGTGTTTTTGAGGTTGGTTGGTGAAACATATCAACTCATTCCTAAGAGGTGACTTGAGTCCACTCCAATCTGCCTACCAGCACAACAGGTCTACAGCAGATGCCATTTTACTGGCTCTTCACTCAACCTGGAACAGCTGGACAGTAAAGATGTATACATCAGGATGCTCATTATTGACTGCAGCTCACCATTCAGGACTATCATCCCATCAAAACTACTCAATAACCTTCAAGGCCTTAGCCTCAATACCTCCTTAGATCCTCAATTTCTTCTCCACATCTCCCCCACTATCTCCATGAGGCTGTGTGTTTAGCCCCTGCTCTACTTGCTTTATACTTTTGACTGTGCTGCTAAGCCCACCACCAGTGAGCAAATCCACACAGAGCTTTATCTTAGGAAAGCAGCGCCCATCGAGGATGCCCACACGCCCTGGCCATGCTGCTGCCAGCGGGTAGAAGATACAGGAGCCTCAGGTCCCACATCACCAGGTTCAGGAACAGTTATTACCCCTCAGCTATCAGTCTCTTGAACCAAAGGGGATAACTTCACTCGCTTCATCACTGAACTGAAACTGCAACCTATGGGCTCCCTTTCAAGGACTCTTCATCTCATGTTCTCAATATTTATTACTTTTTTCTCTTGTGTACTTGCACAGTTTGTTGTCCTTTGCAAATTGGTTATTAGTCCGTCCTGCTGGGTGTGGCTTTTCATTGATTCTATTGTGTTTCTTGGATTTACTGAGTGAGCCCACAAGAATAAATCTCATTCTTGTATATGGTGACATATATGTAGTTGTTAATACATTTCTTTTGAACATTGAACTAGCTCATCCCCTTCAATTCTCCAGAACAAAACTGCACTAAGGTTAATTAACCAATTAATCAACGTGGATTTGGGATGTGGGAGGAAACCAGAGCACCAGGAGGATGCCCACAGGGTCATGGGGAGGATCTGTAATCTCCATACGATGGTAGTCCAGATTTTTGGAGCTGAGAGACAACAGTGCAGCCAACTGTTATCACAGTGTCACCTAGTTTGAGTTCATACCCATGTCACTGGATCAGTGGCCTGTTCCTACTTGCAGGAGTGACTTCCATTGCGTACTCAAGTAGCCATTATCATGCTCATTGATTGACACCTCATTCCACTTGGGAGGAGATTGGGCAGTGCGGTATCATAGCGGTTAGCACAACACCATTACAGTGCCAGTGACACAGGTTCAATTCCTGCTTCAGTCTGAAAGTGTTTTGTATGTTGACCCTGTGACTGTGTGGATTTCCTCCTGGTGCTCTGGCTTCCTCCCAGAGTCCACAGGCACACGGGTTAGCTGGTTAATTGGTTACATGGATGCAACTGGCGGCTCAGAAAGGCCCACTACCCTGCTGTATCTCTGAAGTAAAACAAAGTTACTATATTGTCTAGATGCCCATCACCACTGACTCCGAACTAAAAGCAGTTAACAGCCAAGCTATCTAGAGAGTCTACAGTCATGTGTACGGTGGGTGAGGAGGCAGAGAATCAATAATATAAATGGTAAACAGACATCCTTCGGTTCTTTGATGCTGTGGTGTCCGCTGAGCTTGGCAATTAGCTTGCAGCCATTTCATCACCATTCGAGGTGGCCACCTCAGTGCGTGGTTGTTGGTGTTTCTCTCTGGGAAGATTCGTGTTTATATCAGCCCCCGTTCCCTTGCCTCGGTCCTGACTGGCTGCCCCTTCAGATGGCCTTTGAATTCTATTGGCTCTTGTATTGTTTGGCTCTTAGGGTTAGTAGATTACGTCTATTTCGATATGTTTGTTTACGGAGTTATTAGAAGAGAATTCAAAGGTCAGCTGAGGGGGTAGCCAATCAGGACCGAGGCGAATGAACGGGGGCCTCTATAAAGGTGAGCACTCCCAGAGAGAGGTATCAACAACTGCTCGCCGAGGATGTCACCTCAGCTGGAGATGGAACACTTGCAAAGTAACTGCCAAGCTCAGCGAACATCAAACGTCTCAACCTGCGCTGCCAATATTCACCTCTATCCTTACATTCTTAATCATAATGGAGGAGACAGGCGGGGCTGTTTATCCAAGTTTGCACTACCTTGTACTTTTTCTGTATTTTGATACTGTGTCAGATTGCTAAGATACCTGGAGCAGGAAACATATGCAGTGAATCATCTCGTAATTTTACATCTGTCTTGACTCTACAGAAATTGTTGAATGTGCACAAGTCTTTATCAGAAGAAATCCAAACCTCTATCAGCTTAAATGATGCCCAAAACCTCTACGAAATCTTCAATAACTACAAGAAAAGGTGAGTGAGCACGTGACAGACCAGTAATGCTGAAGTGAATCTGGTCCTTTCCACATGTGAGGGTTTGAGGAGATGCGAACATTTCAATGCGGGCTTCGTTTGTTCACTGTTGCCTTTGAAGTTTACACTAGTGGCCATTTTATTTGATGCCTTCTGTGTCTCACAAAGAGGCCACGGAGTACATGTTCATGGCCTTCTGCCATGTAGCCGATCCACTTCAAGGCTCAATGTGTTGTGCATTTAGAGATGTTCTTCTACACACCACTGTTGTAACATGTGGTTATTTGATTTACTGTCACCTCCCTGTCAGTTTGACCATTCTTCTCTGACCTCTCTCATGAACAAGATTTTTTCACCCACAGAACATTCTCCTCTGACCTCCCTCATTAACAAGGCATTAACTGCTGCTTTCTGATGTTTTCTCATTTTTGCATCATTCTCTGTAAACTCTAGGGACTGTTGTGCATGAAAATCCCAAGAAATCAGCAGTTTCTGAGAGAATCAAGCCACCAACAATCATTCCACTGCCATAGATACTTGAATCACATTTCTTCCCCATTCTGATGTTTGGTCTGAACAACAACTGAACTTCTTGACCATGTCTGCATGCTTTTATGCATTAAGTTGCTGCCACCTTATTAGCTAATTAGATATTTGCAATAACGAACAGGCGTGCAGGAGTAACTAATAAACTAGTCACTGAGCGTAAGTATCTTTTTTTTTGTCCTGAGTTACCATCCTTTAACCTTTCCCTCCTCACCTCCTGCATCCCAATGATGAAAGCCAGGACTCCAGCATAGTACCACAGAACATTTGCAGTACGTGGCACGTTCAACGTGCTTTACTGGTCTTGAGGTGGAAAATCGAGGTTTCAGAGCCACATTTCTGGATTTAAAATAATGGCCCAGAAATTGAAGTTTGTATCAAATATGGAAATCTATTTTTCCCATTATAGGAAGATGGTTATGGGATTCGGGGAGGACCTGATACAAGTAAACACAAAATGTATTTTTGAAATCCAGGAAGGAGAGATGCCATTCTGCTAGTTGGAGGAAGAACATGGCACTTCTCAACAGGGCTCCTTAGAGCCAGCGCGAAATAACAGCTCGCTTCTGACTGGGATTGGCTTGTTATTGTTATAGGCACCAAGACACAGAGACCAACTTTTGTTCTACACGTCACCCAGACAGATCATGCCATATGTCATTAGAGCATCACTATTGTTGCATTTTGTGGGAATATTATGTGCCTACATTGTCTGCAAAGTTTCTGACACTGGTGAAACTTGGAAAGTACAATGGCTGTAACGTGCTTCAGAATGTTCAAAGGTTAAGGGAGCAGACACGAAACCTGAAAATCCTTGAGATACTCAGCAGGTCAGGTAGCATCCATGGAGAGAGAAACAGAGATAATGTTTCAGGTCAATGATCATTCAGACATCTTAAACTCCATTTAATACTGATAGCGTGAAATATTTCTCTTTCTGCAGATGTTGCCCGACCTACTGAGCATTTCCAGCATTTCATTTTAACCATCCGTGTTTGCATCCTCTCACAATGTACAAAAGCTACAGTGACTGTCAGGACAGCAGGAAAGGCCAGTCTACCATCATACGGGACTTGTATGTGTCCAGGACAAAGAAAAGGACAGGAAATATCATTGTGGACACCCAGCAAACTGCCTTTTCCAGAAGCTCTCTTCTGAAAAGCACTCTAGGGATACTGAAACAAAAATTTAAAAGTTTACTCCCCCAGGTAGTTAGTGTAATCAACATTCAAGTTTGACACCCCACACTCCTGTCTCAGTCACTGCACTAAACTGCAGAAACTTTAAATCACCATTTGTACACTGTTTGGATGGTAAATATATGCTGGCATTCCTTTATCTATATTTTATTCCACATCCATAGTTTAACCTCTAACTTTATTTTATATATGGCACTTTAGCTAGAGTGCCTAAGACTTTTGCACAGTACTAAGTCATTTTATGTATTGCACTGTCCTGCTGCCACCAAAAAAACAAATTTCATGACATATGTGAGTGATGATACCTGATTCTGATCTGGGTCTCTATTGTGGACTGAGAGTGGGAAGGGGGCAGGGAGAGGGGAATCATGGTTGGGAAATGGGGAAGGGAGAGGAGAGGAAGCAGGAAGCAGTAGAGAAATATTCTGTAGTGATCAATAAACCAATTGTTTGGAATTAAATGACCTTGGCTGGTGTCTCAGGGCTGGGTGTGTCTGTACCCGAGCTACCCCCTGCCACTGGCACCCCTACTCTTCCACCTGTCCCACAACACTTCACCCTCGCCATTCCCAGTATCCTTTACTCCTGCCGTATTTACAAACTTACTTTCCATTTCACGTTGACAAATACAGTACTGTGCAAAAGTCTCCGGCTCCCTCGCTATATTTATATGCCTCGGACAGTACTGTCTTTTTTTATTCTTTATAATTTTTAAATGGTGTTTAATTATTGCATGTCGTGCCAGCACACCAGAACAAATTCCTAATATTTGTAACCAGCAAAACCCGAGCCTGTACACTTCAGCAACACAATGACCACTTTGCACTCAAATGGACTTGTTTATGTTCTAACGGTGTCCTTTCATGTATAATTGTGCTTCTGAATACTGCTTTCTGATGCTATGTACCCATTATGCTGCAGCAGGTATGGGAAATAACACTGATAACTGACATGACTGTTTGGCCAGTGGATGTTTGCATTCTTTTGGGTTTCTGCGCAGTGGTTAGCACAACACTTTACAGTGCAGGTGACCCGGGTTCAATTCGCGACGCTGGCTGTGAGGAGTTTGCACGTTCTCCCCTGACTGCGTGAGTGTTCTCCAGTTTCCTCCCAAAGTCCAAAGACGTGCTGGTTAGTAGGTTAATTGGTCTTTGTAAATTGTCCCGTGTTTAGGCTAGGATTAAATCGGGGATTGCCGGGCAGCCCAGTTTGAAGGGCTGGAAGGCCCTTTTCTGTGCTGTAGCTCAATAAATAAATAAAGTGAATTTGTGAAAACAATAAGACTCATTAAAGGAGCAACCCACACAAAATGCTGGAGGAACTCAGCAGGTCAGGCAGCGTCTATGGAGGAGAATTTCAAGCTGAGACTCTGCATCCATTCCCCCCTGTAGATGCTGCTCGAGTTGCTGAGCACCCCCCCCCCCAGCATTTTGTGTGTGTGTGGCTACCATGTGAGCAAGCAAATCTCAAGGTTGCATGATTTATGCATTCTTTGATGATAAATGTACTTGAATCTTAAATGCTTCCAGCATCTGCGGAATCTTGTGTGCCAGTAGCTTGATAAAGGAATCAGTCGGATTACCTGAGTAGTGGCCGTCTCTGCCGTTCGATAGGAGTGAGGACCGGCGCAGGAGCCTTGGCGGCAGGTCTGACCACTCCCCTTTGTTTCTGTGTAGGTTGCTTCTGTATGGAAGATACTGCAGCCAGGTAGAGGCAGCCACAAAGCACCTGGACAAGATTGCAAACACAAGGGAAGACATACGGTTGAAATTGGAGGTGGGAGCCTTCGGAAGTCACTGTTCTTCCACGATAATATTTTCCTTCTCTGACACTTATCTCACCCACGGGCCTTTACCCGGAATTTCCTGGTCTCACGGCTTGGGATTGTGTGGTGGTTCAAGGGGATTGTGACTGGGAATTCTGATGTTCCATGCTGAAGTGTCTCAACCCAAAAAGTTGACTGTTTGTTCCCCTTGCCCGACTTGCTGAGGTCCTCCAGAATTTTGTGTGTTTTACGCAGGATTTTCAGCATCTGCTGAATCTCGTGTGTTTATATTCTGTGATGCTGAGTTCCTTGTAGACTCTGGAAGGAGACGAAGTTCGGTAACCCGGGCGTGCTATAGAGCAGTGGTTATACTAACTGACTGATAGAGAATCACAAAGATAGTCTGCAGTGAAAGAGGCCTCAGCCCATCAAATCTACGCCATCCATCACTTTGTATGTTTTTATGTTCTCCCCATAACCACACTGGTTTTCTTCAGCCACCCTGGCTTCCTCCAAAGACCTATCAGTCGGTCGTCATTATGAATTGTCCCGTGATTAGGCTCAGATTGAATCGGGGGATCGCTGGGCAGTGCTGAGGAGCCACGAGGGCCTGTTCCCTGCTGTATCTCAGTGATTAAAGAAAGAAACAATGACTGACAGAATGTTTTCACAGGAATGCTCCAAAAGGGCTAACAATGGAAGATTCACCCTTCGAGATCTGTTGATGGTGCCTATGCAAAGAGTCCTCAAGTACCATCTCTTGCTGCAGGTGAGGATTGACAAAAAGTTAAACCAGAAACCCTGAGAGTATCTCTCGTGTATAACTCTGACCACCTCTAGTAATAATACAGCCCTTCTCCATTAGTGTTTCCAATCTCCGATAATGGCCAGTGTTAACCCGTCAGATATCTGATCATTTTGATAGATATCTTCATTGGAAAATGGCTAAGAGAATCACAGATAGGATCTTCGAATGGCCACTGTTAATATTTCCCTCCGCTGCTAATACTGACTACTTTAATACATCCCACCTCCCATACTGACCTGTTTTACTACCTCCACCCTCTGGTTCTGCCTAACTTCTCTTTATTTTGTGTATTGTTTGTTCATGAATTCTGATGTGGAGATACTAGAATTTGTCTGGTATACCACAAGCCTACCAACAGTTTAGAAGAATGTTATTCACTAGACTCTCTGCTGACCTGCAGTCAGCTGTCGGAGGCATTAAGAAATCCTTCTGCCTTTTGATGGGATAATCAGCCATTCTGTCATTTCTGGTTCTCTTGTGAACCATTTTTTTGTTTAGAAACCTTACCTGCTAAATCTGCCGGGGCCTATGTTCATGAATGTAGATCCTTTTGGTGAATCTCTCTTGACATAAAACTCTGGGCCAGTACATCAAGCTTTAGGGAGGGAATGTTACTTTTAGAACACTAATTCTCAACAATTGACCCTTGATCTCAAGGCTGACATTTAATGTTCATCCAGTTGAAAAGCTGGTTTTGAAATATTGTGTTGAACTAGTCATTTTCTGTGGTGAAGGTGTTTCCTCTCATTTTGCATGTGGACACATAGAACTGCCCGGTCAGGATGATATCTGACTTGGAAAAACTTTCTGTACTGCTCTAGGATTCTGCCTCTGTGCTGGAGAAGGAAGGGCATATGTGTTTCCATCTTGGGCAAGACTGAGAAACCCAAAAGCAACAAACTAACATTACTGATCGCAATCTCACCAATGTCTCCCTACAGGAATTAGTTAAGCACACCACAGACCCCAGAGATAAGGACAACCTGCGAATGGCTTTGGATTCCATGAGGGTGAGTGGGGGTCACTGCATCGCTTTTTGTCTTTGAGGGGAGACTTAATGGAGGCATATTAGATTATGAGAGGCATAGACAGACAGTATTGTTTTTCCAGGATTGAAATGTCTAATACTAGAGGGCATGCATTTAAGGTGAGCGGGGATAGGTTCAAAGAATCAAAATCAGGTTTAAAAAAAGAAATAAATTTACATATATAGTGTGTGTGTGTGTGTGTGTTCGCACGTGCGTGCGTGTTTGTGTGTGTGTGTGTGTGAGTGAGTGTGTGAGTGTGTGTGTGAGTGTGTGTGTGTGTGTGTGAGTGTGTGTGTGAGTGTATGTGAGTGTGTGTGTGTGTGCGCGTGTGTGTGTGCGTGTGTGTGTGTGTGCGCGCGCGTGCATGTGTGTATGTGTGTGTGTGTGTGTGTGTGAGAGTGTGTGTGTGTGTGTGTGTGTGAGTGTGTGTGTGTGCGTGTGTGCGTGCGTGTGTGTGTGTGTGTGTGTGTGTGTGTGTGTGTGTGTGTGTGTGTGTGTGAGATCCAGAAAAAGACTCTTGTGCCAAAGTCCTTTTTTTGGTCCAGATGAAGGGTCTCGGCCAGGAACGTCGATGGTTTCCTTTTTTCCATAGATGCTGCCTGGCCTGCTGAGTTCCGCTGGCATTTCATGTGTGTTGCTGGATTTCCAGCATCTGCAGATTTTCTCACCTTTGGTTTATCTTCACCCTTTGCCTTTCCTTCAGGATTTAGCGCAGTGTGTGAATGAAGTGAAACGGGACAGTGAGACCCTCAAGCAGATCACCAGCTTCCAGTGTTCAATAGAAAACCTGGTGAGTTTACATGCGCAGGGCTCCCAGTTTCTGGGAAAATGTAATCATGTCACAGACCTCCAGCATCGAGGTGTCTAACCAGGGGTTAATGAGCATTCTGCAATCACACTCTTCATGTGTTTCCTCAGCCCTGACAGTTATAAAACGGGAGAGACCCTGGGAAACCAGCAGGCCAGTGACTGATTGAATGGCCTTTATCTTTGTGGAGTGATTATTTACAGAGAGGGGCAGCGTAGAGTAGGAGTTTCCGGCCCAGGGAGCTGCAACACCCAGCAACACACCTATCCAACACGAGTCCAATCACATCGCCACTACTTCTTAAAAACCTCCACACAACCTCATCAGCTCTCCCCAGATTCTACTACTCACCCTCACACCTATCGAAAACTCACCTACAGACATATCCTCACACTCACCCTCACACACCCTCACACTCACCCACACATTCACCCTCACACTCACCCTCACACCTATCGAAAACTCACCTACAGACATATCCTCACACTCACCCTCACACACCCTCACACTCACCCACACATTCACCCTCACACTCACCCTCACACCTATCGAAAACTCACCTACAGACATATCCTCACACTCACCCTCACACACCCTCACACTCACCCACACATTCACCCTCACACTCACCCTCACACCTATCGAAAACTCACCTACAGACATATCCACACACTCACCCTCACACTTACCCATGCACACTCATCATCATTCTCACACTCACCCATACACTAAACTTCATACGCCCACATGCTCACCTACACACTTCACCAAGCACCCTCACACTCACTCGCACACCCTTAAGCTCACACTCACAATAACCTGCACTCACCCTCACACTCACCCACACACTCAACTTTGCTTTCACTCTTACACACCCACACACACACTCACAATCACCATCACACTCACCTACAGACACAACTATCGCTCTCACCCTCACATTCACCTACCTAACCTCTCCCACACACTGACCCTCACACTCACACACAAACTCACCTACACACATACACAAACAGCCTCACATTTACCCACACTCTCAACCTCACACTAGTCTGCACACTTACCCTCAAACTCATACACGCACTCACCCACACATCCAGCCTTTTTCACCCTCACACTCAGCTACACACTTACCCTCACCTTTCACACACTCTCACTCTCAAACTCACTCACAAACCAACCTACATATTTACCTAAACAACCTCACACTCACCCACACACCCTCACAGTAACCTACACACACACCAAAACGCCTCAGTCACCCAAACACTCACCATCAAACTCATAATCACATTAACCTATATGCTCACCCTAACACAAACCTGCACACTCACCCACACACACACACACCCACCCTCACAATCACCATTACACTCACTCACACACTCATCCTCTCTCTCACCCTCACACTCATAATCACCCTCACACTCACCTGCAGATGCACCCACACACTCTCCCACACTCTCACCCTCATGCTCACCCACACACTAATCCTCACACTCTTTCACACTCACACAAAAACTCACCTACACGCATATTCAACACCCCCACACTCACACTCACGGACGCACACATCAACACTGTCACCCACACACACCCAAGCAATCACCTACGCACTCACGCACATACTCACTTACATACTCATCCAAACACACTCACGCTCACTCTCATACTCACCTACACCTCAGCACACTCACCCTTACACAGCTACACACTCATCCACACTCACCCTCACACTCACCCACACTCACCCTCACACTCACATACCCACTCTCCCTCACACTCATGCTCACTCTTGCCCGCACTTACCTACACACTTCCCTCACACTCAATTTCTTCTGTTTTACTATTTCAACATATCTCATGCCCGTTGTGTCTGAGCTGGGTCTATTTGGAAGGCAAGGGAAGTTCTTGATGAAGCTGGTATGCTGACTGGATCTAATCTCATTAATGGCACTGATAGGCATTTTGGATTGGACCCAAAGAATTGTGCGCGGGACTTGGTGTATCCTCCACGTAGCTGGGAATGCTGGATGTTGGCTCAGTTGAGATATCAATTATGCCTTGTTTTCATAAGACCTCAGAATCTCTTGTTCATTGTTGCTTTAATTCTGATCTAGAACCAATCCTTGGCCAATTATGGACGGCCCAAGATGGACGGAGAGCTCCGGCTAATGACTGTGGACAAACGTTCCAAGCAGGACAGGTAAATGGGGTCCTACAGAATGAAAAACGCTCTGGAAGATTGGTGCAGCCTTTGATTTCCACCCATCAACTCTCAGCTTCTTAATTCATCTCCCCTCCTCAACCCTCCCATCTTCCCCCTCACCTGGTCTCACCTATCACCTGCTAACTGGTACTCCTAACCCTACACCCACCGTCTTGTTCTAGCTTCTGCCCCCTTCCTTCCCAGTCCCAGAGAGCATCAGATCATAAAATATAGAAGCAGAAGTAGTCCAGAGGGCTGGAGGGAAGAGACTCCATGGATTGAAAATCGGTGTAGAGATTTTAAAATGGAGGCATTTGTTGGTGAATAAGTATAGAATCAGGTTTAATATCACTGGCAGGTGTCAGGAAATTTGTTAACTTAGCAGCAGCAGTTCAATGAAATACAGATATACTCAAAATAAATAAATAAGTAGCAATGGATAGCTAGGTAAATAAATAAATTTCAATAAGTTTATATGTATATTGAGTAGTTTAAGTGCAAAAACAGAAATAATATATATTTTTAAAAGTATCAAAAAGTGAGGTGGTATTCCTGGTTCAATGTCCATTTTGGAATCATATGACAGAGGGGAAGAAGCTGTTCCTGAATCACTGAGTGTGTGTCTTGGTAGCAATGAGAAGAAGGCATGTCCTGGGTGATCAGGGTCCGTTATAATGGACGTCACCTTTCTGAGGCACCACTCCTTTAAAACGTGTTGGATGTTCCAGAGACCTGTACCCATGCCAGAGCTGAGTAATTTTACAACTTTCTGCAGCTTCTGTCAGCCCTGTGCAGTAGCCCCCCCCCCCACCCCACCACACACACAGCAGACTGTGATGCAGCCTGTCAGAATGCTCTCCACGGTACATCTATAGTTCTCAGGCATTTTGGGAGAGAAACTGAATCTCTTCAAACTCCTAACAAAATATAGCTGCTGTCTTGCCTTCTTTATAGCTGCATTGATATGTTGGGACCAGGTTAGATCCTCAGAGATCTTGACATCCAAGAACTTGAAATCACTCACTCTCTCCACTTCTAATCCCTCTATGAGGATTGGTTTGTGTTTCTTCATCTTACCCATCCTGAAATCCACCATCAGCTCGTTTGCCTCACTGACATTGAGTGCAAAGTTGTTGCTGTGACACCACTCAACTAGCTGATATACCTCACTCCTATACGCCCTCTCATCACCATCTGAGATTCTACCAACAATGGTTGTATCATCAACAAATTCATAGGTGGTATTTGAGCTTTGCCTGGCCACACAGAGAGCAGAGCAGTGTGCTAAGGACACACCCCAGTGTTGATCGTCAGCGAGAAAGAGATATTATCATCCGAGCTTTGGTGTCTGGAGCTGTAATAGCAACGTGCTAACTGCTACGCCACCATGGCGCCATCCGTGTCACCTGATCCGTTGATGGTCTTGAACACTTTCTATTTCATTCAGCGTCTCCATCCTTGCTTTCAAATCTCTCTGAGACTTTGCACGTCCTCCTTGCACAGTTTCACACTTCCAATAAGACCAGGCCGTGGCATTCCTTGAAATTGTTCCTTTAACACCATCAGTGCTAATAAACAGTTCCATCTTCACAGATGTACAAGAGATAATTAAGAGGAATTTTAGAACAGACAGCGTTCAGTTTTACAGGTGGTGCTTTAATGTTGAAATAAGGAGGAACTGAGTCATGTCGACCTTTTTTTAGCTTTGGCTCGGACTCATTTGGAGTACTGCAATCAGTTCTTCTCACTCCGTTACAAGAAGGATGTGGAGAGTTTGGAAAGGAAGCAAAGATGTTTCTCTAATCAGACTATCGGGTAAAATGACTGTCTGGGCAAATTTGGATTGTTTTCTCTGGAGGCGGAGTGGAAACTCGATAGAAGTTCATAAAATTGTGAGGTGCATAGGTGGAATAGATAGTCAGTCCCTTTCCCATGGTAAAAATGTTAAAGGCCACGGATTTAAGGTGGGGGGGGGGGATTTAGGGGAGATGTGCAAGGTAAGTTTCATAAGGCAGAGAGTGGTGGGCATCAGGAACACATTGCAGAGGGGGAGGTCACAATAGAGGCACCTAAGAGGCATTTAGACAGGCACGTTAACATGAAGGAAATGGAAGGATATGGACCCTGTACAGACAGATGGGAATCGTTTCATTTGGCATCATGGTAGGCACAGGCATTGTGGGCCAAAGGGCCTGTCCCAGTGCTGGACTGTTCCATGTTTTCCCAGTGGCTTGCGAATCTCTGGAATTCTTTATTCTGGGAGCTGTAGATGAAGGGTCACTAGGTGTACCAAATGCTGAAATCCATTAGGTTTTTGAGCTACAAAGAAATTAATGGTGATCAGGATTTGGCAGGAAAATGTAGTTCAGGACAAGTAAGGTTCAGCCATTAACTTAACAACTCGTGGAGGCAAGACGGTTTTGTTGTTCAAAGTGAGGGTTGTGCACATTTGGGATCCAAATTTGACTTGAGGCGACACTGTAGCGTAGTGGCTGGGACAACGCTTTCGAGTACCGACGACCCGGGTACAACTCCCACCGCTGTCTGCAAGGAGATTGTACCTCCACGTGGCTTCCTTTCGCATGCTCTGCTTCCTCCCGCAGTCCAAAGACCTACCAACTGGTCACAGAACATTGTCCCATGGTTAAGCTAGGGGTTTGCTGCTTGGTGCTGGTCGAAGAGCCAGGAGGGTGGATTTGTTCTGCTCTCAGTAAATAAATCGCCATACTTTCATCGTTATTGGTTCTCCCTCCCTAACAGCACTGCGGGAGCTCATCCACCAGAGCGTCTGGAGTGATTCGAAGCGGCTTAGGGTTTGTTCTAGAAGTGTGTACCAGAGCAGAATCCTTAACATGAATATATTTAAATTCTGAGTACACTGATCGTGCGGTGTTTCCAGAACTGGGTAAAGGACAGACAAGGTGCTGGAAGGCCAAGTGAGGTAGCCAATGGTTTTGCCCAGCAGCTTGCTGCATTGAAAGGCGACAAACCCCAACAACCTCCTCACACTTAAAAAGTACTTGGTTCGATACTTAAGGAGTTTTGATCTGCAGGGCTTCAGATTCCATGCTGGAAAGTGGGACTAAGCTTGACAACAAGCTATTTCTGCATGATGAAAGTCAAAGTCAAAGTCAAGCCTATTGCCATATGCACAAGTACATGTATGAACAGGGACAATGAAAAGAATAGCTTTATTTGTAACATGTACATCAAACCACACGGCTTTTGTGTCAAATCAGTGAGTACGTGCTGGACAGCCTGAGAGGGTTCCCACAATTCCAGCGCCAACATAACGTGCTCTCAACTCACTGACCTAGGGGTTCCCAATCTGGGCTCCACAGACCTCTCGATTAATGGCCGGAGTCCATGACATGAAAAAGGTTGGGAACCTCTGCACTGATCCAAACCCTCCCCATACGAATTTGGAATGTGTGAGGAAACCAGAGCACCTGGAGGAAACCCACGTGGCCATGAGAAGAATGTACAAACTCCTTACAGACAGAGACGAAGTTGAACCCTGGTCGCTGGTGCTGCAGTAGTGGTATGTTAACCGCTGTACCAGCATGTTGCCCTAAAAAACTTACCTGCAGCACCATCGCAGGCACGTAGCATCTAATAAGTAGCTTTCACACACAGAACATAACATAAACAATAATTATATGCAAATTTTCAAGAAAAGTGTGGCATCGATGTTTGACAGTTGGTGTACTGCCATCATTAAGTAAGCAGCCCATTGTTCTTCTTCTTCACAGGTATGCGTTCCTGTTTGACAAAGCTGTCATTATCTGCAAACGTAAAGGAGAGAACTACGAAATGAAAGAAATAATTGATCTGGGCTTTTACCAGATAAAAGATGACCCAATGTCCAGCAGAGATAGCAAAAAGGTATGACTGTCGAGTGTGAACGCTTCCTGATGACCTTCCAGTCCTCCCATGATAAACTCAATAGCTCGTTGGCAGGAGAAACTGATACTCTGGGGTGGTAAGTCTAGCTAAGCAGGATTATTGAGAATTGGTGGTTAGTGTCCTTAAGAGTGTGGATCAGGCTGGGAGCTCCCTTTGACATCTCTGGTGTCCAGTGGAAGTCAGATGATAAATGGCAGGTGACTCCTAACGCACGTTGGAATTGAATGCAGACAGTGTAAGGTGTTGCAGTCTGGTAGGACCAGACAGGGCCAGTTTACACTGTGAAAGACAGGGCACTGAGGAGTGTGGTAGAAGAGAGAGATCAGAGAAAACAGATCCATCATTCCTTGCAAGTGGTGTCACAGCTAGGTAGGGTTTTGGCACATTGATTCATAGTTCAATGAATTGAGTACCAGAGTTGGGGTGTTATTGTGAACTTGTATATATTGACGAGTTTGGAGTGCTTTTTGAAGTATTTTGTGTATAATTTGGAGCATTGCTTGCAGTTCTGATCACGTTCATACAGGAAAGATATCAATAAGATTACAAGAGTACAGAGAACACTTACAAGGTTGTTGTTGGGACTTAACGTGTGAACTATAAGGAAAGGTTGAATAGATTAGGTCTTTATTCCCTAGAGCACAGAAGAATGAAGAGAGATCTTATTAGGGGTATATTATGTGGAGTATAGAGAGGGTAAATACGTGCAGACTTTTCCCCCTGGGTTAAGGGTGAAAGACGAAATGTTTAAGGGGAACGTCAGGGGAAACTTCTTCACTCAGAGGGTGGTGAGAATGTGGATTGAGCTGCCAGCAGAAGTGGCAGATGGGAGTTTGATTTCAGCATTAAATAGAAATTTGAATATGTACAAGAGGGGTATGGAGGGCTATGGTCCGGTTTCAGTTCAATGGAACTAGCCAAAATAATAGTTCAGCATGGGTTAGATGGGCTAAAGGGCCTTTTCTACACTGTAGTTCTCTATGACTCTATGACTATCATCAGTCCTATTGCCTTGTAATCTGCACCTTTCGGAGAAAGAGCGAGGAAAGAGGTCAAGGGGCAAGGCAGTGGCTTGGTGCAAACAAATTTACTGTCATAGTAATGGATGTGAATGGCTTTGGGACTGATTCCCCTTGCCATAATGTTGAATGGATCCTCGTTCACCTGCTGGAAGGCAAGGAGGATATGTTATAGAGAGAGTTAGTGGGAGAATGGAATTGCTATGTGTACTGGCATGGAACCTGTGGGTGGAATGGCCTCTGTGTATATCATAAGGAAATAGACATTTTACCACCCTATTTGAACATGGCCGGGGAGTTCCTCCCATCACCTTGACCAATGTCTGTCCCTGATGGAATGCATTATAATCATTCTGTTTCCTGTTCTACCCCAGAGGACTGGAAACATGATTAGAGATTTGGGAAGGGAAGGGATTGTATGTATTGAAAATAAGCTTGGGAATCTAAGAAATTGAGGACTTTTTTAACCTGAGGGTTGGTGTTGGTTAATAGGCACAGTTGATAGATGAGGGGTCTTTGTTTAAACTTGCTCTGGGATTGTGACCTGGAATATTTTGAACAGGTAATTGGTTTGTTGTTGTCACATGTACTGAGATACACTGATAAAACTTTGTTCTACACACCATCCGTATAGATCATTTCAGCACATCAGTAAATTGTGGTAGTACAAAGGAAAAGCAACAACAGAATGCAAAATACAGTGCATTCCAGTTAACTTAGATACAGCAAGACCAGTGCATGTTCACCCAGTTAAGCTACTGCCTCAATTAGCCAAAGTTTCTTGGAAATAGTTTAAAAAGTATAAAAAAAGACAAACTACCATTTAACTGAGTAACAAATTATGTATTTAAATAAAATACAGAACGAAGTTGAACACCACAACTCTACTACAGTACTGTAGAACTGTGTTTTAGTCCCTAATCGTCCCCGATGGAGGAATTCATCCAGTGTACCATGCCACACGCTTTTGATCTCCTTGTGTTTGCATAGTTAGAAACTGTTCGTCTCCTGTCTCAATTAGTCAGTCACAATTAGGTGACATCATGTCCCAAATAAACAAGGAGATTCCAGCTATTTTCTTGATTTGTTTTTGTTCTTTAAGAATTGTCCCAAATAAGTGCTGCCCTGATTAACCAGTTAATGGAATCCACCCTGTAACATTACAGTTACAGAGAATTGTAACAGTTACAGTTACAATGCAGAGAAACAGTAAGGTGCAAAAGTAAATTGTCAGATCACGAGATCATCTTTAATGCATTAGAAGTCCGTTCATCTATCTTATACATCAGCTCAAGATGTCTTCTTTTCTACAATGGAAGTGGCTGAGGATTTGATGTTATCTTTGTTTTTTGTGAGGGAGGGGGCTGGGGATTGGATGCTACCATCATTTTTTTCTCAGGGAGGGGGTTAGGGGTTTCCTTTTTTGTGTTGGGAGGGGAGCGGTGGCTTTTCCTGTTATCCAGTCCCAAGGTTTTTCTCTATTTTACGGCTCTCTGGAGAAGACAAATATCAGAGATGCATTGTACATGCACACTTTGACAACAAAGTGAACCATTGAACCATCCTTCAGCCTGATGCAAGGAAAGCGAGGAGAAGAAAGAATGAGTGAGGTGGGAGGGGTCTTCGATTGGATTGCCTACTTGCCCAAAGCAGTCAGAAGTATAGATAAAACCCATGAATGGGAGACTAGATTTCATGATGCACTAGGCTGTGTCCCTCGCACTCTGCAGTTTCTGTCAGTCGTGGGCAGAGCGGTGACCAGACCGAGCTATGAAATATCCAGGTATGTCTTTCTTCTGGCATAACTGACACTCTGTATGTTCTCTCTGCCTTTGACTAGTGGAGCCATATGTTCCTCCTCATTGACACACACCGGCAACATGGCTATGAGTTCTTCTTCAAGACCCGAGAGCTGAAGAAAAAGTGGCTGGAACAGTTCGAAATGGCTTTGTAAGTTCAACATTACAGTGGGTACAATAACAAAGGTCCAGCAATAGTCACATCTGTGGAGTTGGAAGGAGAGCTAGCATCCTCATTCCCATCCCCATAGAGATTTTATTTGTGTATCTATTTGTTTTACGTGGTGATACAGTACAGAATAGGGCCTTATGGCCCTTTGAGCTATGCCACCCCATAACACTTCAACTCCAATTAACCTTAACCTAATCTGGGAGGAAACTGTAGTACCCAGGGGAAGCACACACATTCCATAAGGAGGATGAACAGAGACCCCATACAGAATGAAGCAGGAATTATACTCCAAACTCTGAATGCCCTGAGCTGTAATAGCATCAGATGAGCACTTGTTCACCAGGATAGTTCCAAGCGCTGGAGAGGTATGCTCCACTAATTTGACCGGGAGACCCTGTGAACAGAAGCCTGAGTTGGCCCACAAACCTAATCAAAAATCTGATTCAGAGACAGGGCAGCATGTGTGAGAATCTAGGACATTGTGGTCCTTAAATTAGAGATAGGATCTTAATCACAGCAAACTCCTTTTTACACAAATGATTGTCAAAATTTCACCAATCAATGAATATCAATAAAAGTAAAGCTGCAGATGCTGGAAATGTGACATGGGAAGACAAGTCGCTCAAGAGGAAACACTTGTCCGGTCGGGCAGAGTATGTGGGGAAGGAAACGGTCAGTCTATTCGGTCTGGGATTCGCCATCAGGCTGAGAAGGGAGCAATATGTCAAGCTGTGATCTAAGGAGACACAGGCACAAATGTAATTAGTGCTTTTAACACAGTGATTAGTGGAATTTTATTAGATGAGGATATGGGTCAGAGGATAAACAGAGTTAAGAGAGAGAATCACAAGATAACTGAAGATCCAGAATTGCAATAAAACTGAAAGGTGAAACAGGGTTAACAAAACCAGTGAACCTCTCCTACAAAGACTGTAACACAGAACATGGACAGAATGAGTCAATGTATGGCCACAGAGGTAAGTGTTTAAGGAAATATAGAAGTGTTTATGGACATAATAATATGTCCATAAACAAATTAATATGTTTTATATATCTTTAATATACTATATAAAACATATATTTTCTATAAATATGTGTGGTGCTGCTTGCAAGGCCTTGTCTATCCGTAATGGTTGTGAGATACCTTCTTGAACCAGTGCAGTGCTTGTGATGAAGATGGTCCCACAGGGAGTGCAAGCGAGAAGGACAGCCAACATATTCTAACGCTGGAATGGTGTGCAGCTTGGAGGGGAATTTTCAAGTGTTACTGATCCCAGAGTTGTAAGCCCTTTCTGGGGAGTATAGGTTTGGGTGATATTGTCAGAGTAGTCATGACATGCAGTTGATGTGCATAGGGTGTAGGACAAGAGCAGAGAAAAGTGCAGCACAGGGACACACTGAAGTTTAGAAGATTAGTAGGGGATCTTACTAAAAACCTATCAAATATTGAAAGGCCTAGATAGAGCGGACATATAACCATATAACAATCACAGCACGGAAACAGGCCATCTCGGCCCTCCTAGTCCGTGCCGAACTCTTAATCTCACCTAGTCCCACCTACCCGCACTCAGCCCATAACCCTCCACTCCTTTCCTGTCCATATACCTATCCAATTTTACCTTAAATGACACAACTGAACTGGCCTCTACTACTTCTACAGGAAGCTCATTCCACACAGCTATCACTCTTTGAGTAAAGAAATACCCCCTCGTGTTTCCCTTAAACTTCTGCCCCCTAACTCTCAAATCATGTCCTCTCATTTGAATCTCCCCTACTCTCAATGGAAACAGCCTATTCACGTCAACTCTATCTATCCCTCTCAAAATTTTAAATACTTCGATCAAATCCCCCCTCAACCTTCTACGCTCCAATGAATAGAGACCTAACTTGTTCAACCTTTCTCTGTAACTTAAGTGCTGAAACCCAGGTAACATCCTAGTAAATCGTCTCTGCACTCTCTCTAATTTATTGATATCTTTCCTATAGTTCGGTGACCAGAACTGCACACAATATTCCAAATTTGGCCTTACCAATGTCTTGTACAATTTTAACATTACATCCCAACTTCTGTACTCAATGCTTTGATTTATAAAGGCCAGCGTTCCAAAAGCCTTCTTCACCACCCTATCTACATGAGACTCCACCTTCAGGGAACTATGCACTGTTATTCCTAGATCTCTCTGTTCCTCTGCATTCCTCAATGCCCTACCATTTACCCTGTATGTTCTATTTGGATTATTCCTGCCAAAATGTAGAACCTCACATTTCTCAGCATTAAACTCCATCTGCCAACATTCAGCCCATTCTTCTAACCGGCATAAATCTCCCTGCAAGCTTTGAAAACCCACCTCATTATCCACAACACCTCCTACCTTAGTATCATCGGCATACTTACTAATCCAATTTACCACCCTATCATCCAGATCATTTATGTATATTACAAACAACATTGGGCCCAAAACAGATCCCTGAGGCACCCCGCTAGTCACCGGCCTCCATCCCGATAAACAATTATCCACCACTACTCTCTGGCATCTCCCATCTAGCCACTGTTGAATCCATTTTATTACTCCAGCATTAATACCTAACGACTGAACCTTCTTAACTAACCTTCCATGTGGAACTTTGTCAAAGGCTTTGCTGAAGTCCATATAGACTACATCCACTGCCTTACCCTCATCAACATTCCTTGTAACTTCTTCAAAAAATTCAATAAGGTTTGTCAAAGATGACCTTCCACGCACAAATCCATGCTGGCTACTCCTAATCAGATCCTGTCTATCCAGATAATTATTAATACTATCTCTAAGAATACTTTCCATTAACTTACCCACCACTGACGTCAAACTGACAGGTCTATAATTGCTAGGCTTACTTCTAGAACCCTTTTTAAACAATGGAACCACATGAGCAATACGCCAATCCTCCAGCACAATCCCCGTTTCTAATGGGGAGGATGGGGAGGATGTTTCATATAGTGGGAAAGCTGAGGACTAGAGGGCACAGCCTCAGTGTACAAGGACATCTCTTTAGAACAGAGATAAGGAGGAATTTCATTAGCCAGAATGTGGTAAATCTGTGGCATTCATTGTCAAGGGTGGCTGTGGGGGCCAAGTCACTGGGTATATTTAAAACACAGGTTGATAGGTTCTTGATTAGTAAGAGTGTCAAAGAGGGGAGGCAGTAGAATGAGGTTGAGAGGGAAAATAAATCAGCCGTGATGGAATGGTGGAGCAGACTTAGTGGGCTGAATGGTCTAATTCTGCTCCTATGTCTTTTGGTCTTTAGGAACAGGCCCATCGGCGCACAATGCCTATCCGAATTTAATGCCGAATTAAGCAAAATTCCTTCTGTCTGTGCATAGACCTATCCCTCCATTTTCTGCGTGTTCATGGGTTTATTGAAATGCCACCATCATGTCTGCTTCCAGCACTATCCTGGCAGCTTATTCCAGGCACCTACTGCTTCCTGTGTGAAACAAAACCCTATGC
Organism: Hypanus sabinus; assembly: GCF_030144855.1. Lineage (NCBI taxonomy): Eukaryota > Metazoa > Chordata > Chondrichthyes > Myliobatiformes > Dasyatidae > Hypanus > Hypanus sabinus. The sequence goes on from NC_082721.1 coordinate 87,216,699, forward strand.
CACACATCTCCTTTTCCCCTCGCTGTACATGCATGTGCTCTAGTATTTAAGATTTCCAGCCTGGGGAAAACATTCTGATTACCGGCCCTTTCAATGCCTCTCATAATGTTATAAACTTCTATTAACCCTCAGCCTCCGATGCTTCAAGATAAACAACCAAGTTTGCCCAAGCCTTCTTTATAACTCTGAGCCACTAAACTGGGCAGCAAGCCGGTAAACCTCTTCTGTGCCCTCTCTGGAACCTCCTCTTCTTTCCTGCAATGGGAAGAACAAGGAAGGGAGAATAAAATGGGCAATTAATGGGCGATGTAATTTCCGTGCTCTGTGACATCCATGGATGAACTGGTGTAGAGGAGACGGGGTAAAGATGAGGAGCAAGGCCAGTGGGGACTGGACAGAATGCAAGCTGAAGAAGGCAGGTGGAATGGTCTTTCAAGTATTTCAAAGCAAGGGCGGTAGTGGAATAAGGTGTGATAATGAGTGTTAAAGTGTTCCGGTCCAGATCACACTGTGCAGAAGGGCAGAGGAAGCAAACTAGATGGAGGGATCTGGAAAAATATGTGGTTTTAGGAAAGGTTCTTGAGTTAAATGGATGTAAGAGGGCATGATGGAAATAGTTAAAGTTTCACATGGCTTTCTCCATGGTGTGGTTTTCCGAAATAGCAGAGCAGTCGCCATATGGTGGGAGTTGGGGTGATGGGGAGGGAGAGTCACTCTGTGATCCTAATGCATTCCTGACATTGACTTAGAATTGAAATGCATTCCAGGTCGAACATCTTCCCCGATAATGGCTTGGCGAATAACCACGACTTTCTGATGTACTCGTTTGATGATTCAACAACGTGTAAAGCCTGTCGGATGTTGCTCAGGTACAGTTTCTGACTCCTGCCCACATTACTCCCGCTGCAGATGTTGAGAGCATCCACAATGCCAGGGTCCTCCCTTTGCTCAACTTTGGGTCAGTGCGGAGCGTTCTGTCCTAATCATCAAATCTCTGGGTCAGTGAATCTCTCTGGGTCTGCTGGGGACATCGAAGCTCAAATGTCTGTGAATCCATAAGTCTCTGGAGGCTGGAGATGAAGGCAACAGGTCCTGGGGTTAGAAGACTCTATTTTGCGTGGGTGGGAAGGAATGTTGCTTGTTTTGCTGTTGTTGCTTGTTGTGTCTGTGTTGGTCTGCCAAGCATTGGGTGTGCTGGTCGTTAACCCAAATGATGCATTTCACTGTGTGCTTCCATGTACATGTGAAAGATAACTCTATGTCCATATCTGAAGAGTTGGGTTTGGCCATCAATCACACTCCAGTTCAGTGATGACTCAACCTAAGCTTCTCTCTACCCAATGAGAAGGATCTAAAAGATCTTCAGAGTGAATTTTGAGGAAGGGCAAATGGGTTTTTCCTAAATTCCTGTCCTATATTTACCTCTACACTGATATCACTGGAAGCAGATGATCTGCTCACTGCCAGCTTGTAGTTCATGGGAGCTTAGGAAGGACCACAGATGCTCTCGTGCTCAGATTGGGAAGCTCTCAAAGAGGTGGGAGAACTAACTCCTTATTCTCTTTCTTTCACTTCTAACATCCATGTATCCTGAAGGAAGAAAGAACATGAGAGCGACTGGTCTTGTCAATATTCAGCCCCTATTTTTTCTTCCTCAGCTGCGAGTATATTATCTCCAACATGTATCTTGAAATTTGTTGTTTTGTGGCAACAATACAGTGCAGTAGGCAGCATATACTGTAAATTATAATAAGAAGTATTAAAAAATTAAATAAGCAGCATAAAAAGAGAGCTATGGGTCTATCTACAGACACCATCAGCACTTCACTAGTTCCAGACAGATAGAAAGCCCTACAGCTGAAATGTGAGAGTTCAAATTCGCCACTGTTGGTTGTTGGGAGAGAGGCAGAGAAAAGGGTGGTAAATTCAGCAGCTGTAAGTACTGAGCTGGTATTCATGGTTTCATTATCCATTCAGAAATATGATGGCAGAGTTAAGAAGCTGTTTCTAAAATGCTGCCTGTGTGTCTTCAGTCCATCTCCAGAGTGGTGGAATGGATGGGGAGTGTCTGTATTTGACCCTACCGCTAGCATGGGGCTGGAGGGCTGAGGGAATCCCATGCCAGCTTCAGTATTAACTTCTGACTTCTGAGCTGAGGTTGCCTTCAGTCACAGCAGAATTCAAGGGGAAAGTGATACTTGGGGAACAGTCTTGTAAGATAACAGAAGTGAGATTGCTGTGCTCATTTTGCAAAAAAAGAAGTATAAAACTTTTCTAGAAACAAAGATATTTTTATAACTAATGGTAAATCGTTAAATACCCATAAACTGCAGTTGCTGACGCTAAGATTCAATGCACAATTATAGAAAAAGTAGTGACAAACTATAGTCAAAACAGAAGAACTGGCTTGAAATTAGCCCTTGGATATTTGTCTTGTGAACAGCAGGAACTGGGAAATAGGATGTCAAAAGTGATTGTGAAATTTATATTCAAGATTAAGTTACACTTAAACATTGGAATGTCCTTGCTGTTTGCTGCGGTTCACTCCCTTTAAGAAGAATCAGAACCCTGATCTCCATGTACCTATCCAAGATCTCTTAAAAGACCCTATCGTATCCACCTCAACCACCACTGCCGGCAGCCCATCCCAAGCACTCACCACTCTCTACGTAAAAAACTTACCCTTCACATCTCCTCTGTACCTACTTCCAAGCACCTTAAAACTGTGCTCTCTCATGCTAGCCATTCCAGCCATGGGGAAAAGCCTCTGACAATCCACACGATCACTGCCTCTCATCATCTTATACACCTCTCATCCTCTGTCGCTCCAAGGAGAAAAGGCCGAGTTCTCTCAGCCTACTCTCATAAGGCATGCTCCCCAATCCAGGCAACAAACTTGAAAATCTTTACGGCTAACTTTCAGTGAATAGCTACAATGCGACATATAAATGAATTTTATCAGATACCCGTGAGGGTGTAGAAAATGTGGAGAGCTGTCATCATATAGAGAGGTTAGAGAGCTGTCATCGTGTAGAGTGTGTAGAGAGCTGACATCATGTAGAGGTTGTTGAGAGCTGTCGTCATGTTTAAAACCCAGTCCAATCTGACTACAAATCAGGGAAGATGAGTTAAAGATCCAAATAGGGTTTTCGTAGAATTTCAATGGCTCCACAACAACCTCACATGTTTTAGGATTTGAAATCTCCAAGATTAAGACCATCCCACACACTTCTGGTCAATCCTATTTTGATGAACCCCTTGTCCCATCTCCACACATCAGATCTCAATTTTTCAAATTACCTGGACCTCTGGATGCCTGCCCAAAATTACCACCCTTTTCGTCCCGCTGTCTCTCAACAACTACTGGTAGGAATTTTGGACTTCCACACTTTAGGGATAGTGTTCCCAAGGACAAACCTTTCAGGGGCAGTTTTCTATATGTCTGTTACTTGTGTTCCATTCAAGGGCATTGCTGTTTCCATACTAAGCTGTGATGCAGCCAGTCAATATTCTTTCCATCAGATTTCTGTAGATGTGTGGCGGAGAATATGTTGACTGCTGCATCACAAATTGGTCTGGAAACACCATTGCCCTTGAATGGAAAATCCTACAAAAAGTAGTGTATACAGCCCTGTCCGTCACGGGTAAAGCTCTTCCCACCATTGAGCACCCCGGCACAGAGCACTGTCGCAGGAAAGCAGCATCCATCATCAGAGACTCCCACTACCCAGGTCATGCTCTCTTCTCACCTCTACTATCAGCATGAAGGTACAGGAACCTCAGGACTCATACCACCAGAACAGTTATCACCTCAGGCTTTTGAACCAAAGGGGGTAACTTAACACAACTTCTCTTGCCTCATTATTGAAACGTTCCCACAAGCTTTGGACTCACTTTTAAGGACTCTTCATCTCAGGTTCTCTATATTTATTATTTAGTTATTTATTATTAATATTTCTTTCTTTTTGTATTTGCGCAGTTTGCTGTCTTTTGCACACTGGTTGAATGTCCAAATTGGTGTGGCCTTTCTTTGATTCTGTTATGGTTTTTACTCTACTATGGATTTATTGGGTATAGAAAATAAATCTCAGGGTAACATATGGTGAAATATATGTAGTTTGATAATAAGTTAACTTTTACTTTGAATCGCAGGTCTTTTCCTGTAGATGGTGTATGCTCGCCACCTGCAGGAGATGAGTACAACTACAAAAGATGGTTTGCTGCTCTGATTCCAACCCATGTGGTCTTCCTGCTGTGCAGTCAGGGAGTTGTACAGCATAGAACGTATCTGCTGCTATCCCATTAGGTGCACAGAGGCCAACTTTCCGTCGGTCTGTGTGCTGATGTGCGGCCACCCAGCGCCCTGTACAGAGGTCCGATTCACTTTCCTACCCACCTGCTGGCCATCGTGCTTGGCCCTGACAAGAGTATCTCAGAATCAGAATGAGTTTTAATATCATTGACATATGAAGAGAATTTGTCATTTTGCAGCAGCAATACAGTATAATACTATAAATTACAGTCAGAAATATATATTAAAAATTAAATTAAATAAGGAATGCAAAACAAGAGCAAATATACTGAGGTAGTTTTCAAGGGTTGTTTCCTTGTCTGTTCAGAACTCTGATGGTGGAGGGAATTCCTAAAATGTTGAGTGTGTGTCTAAAGGCTCCTGTACGTCCTCCTTGATGGCAGCAAAGAGGAAAGGGTATGTCTTGGGTAACGCGGGTCCTTAATGACGGGCGGTACCATTGTGAGGCATCGGCTTCGGAACATGTCCTCAGAGCCCTTGATGGACTGGCAAGCTGCCGCATCTTTTTCTCAGTCCTGCGCAGTGGCCCCTCCACAGCACACAATGACTCAATCTCTCTCCAACATGCCCTCAGGCAGCACATTCCAGCTTCCAACTACATGCAGTGGGGGAAAAATCCTTCTTGGTTTCTTCCTAGCCTTCCCACCTTTCACCTTATACGTGTGCCTTCTTTGCTCTTAGAAAAGTTAAACGAGTTCTCACAACCTCTTCTTTCCATTACTCCCCCTCATAATATTCAATCCCTCTACCGGAAACCCCGCTGCTTCCGGCTCTCCAAATAAAATTATTCCCATCTATCTACTCACAAGCATGAGAAAATCTGCAGATGCTGGAAATCCAAGTAACACAGACAAAATGCTAGAGAAACCCAAAACATCGACTGTACTCTTTTCCATTGAGGCTGCCTGGCCTGCTGAGCTCCTCACGCACTTTGTGTGTGTCGCCAGTCTACCTGCATGAGTCTCTCCTGAAAGCTTCAATCCCAGCAACATGCAGCTGCATCTCTCTTCACCCTCTCTACCACAATCAGAAGATGATGATGCTCCCAACACAACTTCCCCCGTTCTTCATCTAACCCAAACTCTTATACTCTTCCCTTTAACCATAATAAACAGGAACAAAATTAGGCCATTCAGCCCTTCAAGCCTGTTCCACAATTTCATCATGGCTGAACCATTTCCTTCTTAACCTCATTCTCATATGCTTTCTCCCCTTAACCTTTGGTGCCCTTACTAATCAAACAATTATCAACCTTCACTTTAAATATACCCATAGATTTGCCTCCACAGCCGTCTGTGGCAATGAGTTCTATAGATTCACCACCCTCTGGCTAAACAAATTCATCCTCATCACTGTTCTAAATGAACATCCCTCTATTCTGAGGTTGTGCCTTCTGGTCTTAATCACTATAGGAAACATGGCCTCCATGTCCACTTTGTCTAGGTCTTTCAATATGAGTCATCAAATGTTACCCCTTTCGTTCCTCGGATCATTCTCGTACACCTCCTCTGAACCTTCAATGTCAGCACATCCTTTCTTAGATAAAAGGCCCAGATGTGTTCACAATGTGCAAAGGTATGAGCCCCCTGTGTCCAGCATCTTGTTAGCGAATGTGCAGTTGCTGGAGAACAAAACTGAGGATCTGAGGGCAAGATTGCTGGAGCAGGGGGAAATGAGAGATTGTTGTGTTCCATGTTCCCGGACGGTAAATATAAAGGAGGATATGGTGAGAATGCAAGACTCCCAGAATGTTAGTTCGCAGGTTGAGTCTGTGGTAAAGAAGGCAAATGCAATGTTGGCTTTTGTTTCAAGGGGAGTAGAATATAAAAGCAAGCAGACAATGCTGAGCTTTAATAAGTCACTAGTCATGGCCACACTTGGAGTATTGTCAACAGTTTTAGGCCCCATATCTCAGAAAGGATTTGTTGTCATTGGGGAGAGTCCAGAGAAGGTTCACAAGGATTATTCCTGGAATAAAGGGGTTAACATATGAGGAGCATAGGGTAGCTTTGGGCCTGTACTCACGGAAATATAGAAGAATGCAAGGAAATTTCATTGAAATTTCATTGACCTAACAGGGTGGATGTGGAGAGGACGTTTCCTATGGTGGGGGTATCCAGAACAAGAGGGCACAGTCTCAAAATTGAGGGGTGACCTTTTACAACAGAGCTAAGAAGGAATTTTTTTTAGCCAGAGAGTCGTGAATCTGTGGAATTCTCTGCCACAGAATATGGTGGTAGCCAAGTCCAGGGGTATATTTAAGGCAGAAGTTGATTGTTTCCTGATTGGTCAGGGCATCAAAGGATACAGCGAGAAGGCAGGTGCATGGGGTTGAGTGGGATCTGGGATCAGCCATGATGCAGAGCAACTCAGTGGGATAAATGGCCTAATTCTGCTCCTTTATCTTATGGTCTTATGTTTGAATGAGACATGGCATACTCCCAGAATGCCTGACACATCGATCAGACCTGAGGGTTTCTCGATTCACAGAATGGACCGGACTACTGATATATAAAAGCAAAAAGTTTCATGACAAACTCTAGGTGTGCTCTGATGTTGCAGTTTTCAAGGCTCTGTGCAAGGTTTCGTCTATGGATCTGAATGAACACACCATAGCTATCACAGACTTTATTAAACCAAGTGAAACTCTAGAAAGTCATTCAGAATGTCCCCATGACATCCACAATAGGCCGAAGCCAGATCAGAGACATTCAAGTCTGGTGACCAAGGAAGGTACAAGAGATCCAGGTTGACCTCCGGAAAGCCGCCTCACAGGCAAAGCGGAAATTCTGGACTAAACTTGAATCAGTGAAGGAAGCGCGATAGTTGTGACAGAGCTTGAATGTTGTCACCTCCTATAAAGTTAAATCGGGCGACATAGGTGCTTTGCGTCTGGGTGAGCCCAATGTCACCTATGCTCATTTTGATCATTAAAACATGGGGGATCTTCACAAACTTCCACAGCCCTGATGGTCCTGTGGTTTCAGACTTTGAGTCCGACCTGTGAGCAGCCTTCAGGAACCTATGAATGGGGTACCTGGACAGGTAGTAAAGACCTGTGATGACTGACAGGCTGGAGTGTTCACTGAGATCCTTCACCTCTCACTTCAGCAGTCCAAGGTGCCCTCCTGCTTCGAACAGGCCTCAATTAAATCAGTGCTTAAGAAGAATGTGGTAACCTGTCACAATGACTTAGATCCACTGTGATGATGTGCTTTGAGAGATTGGCAATGAAAGATATCAACACCCGTCTAAGGAGCGACTTGGATCCGCTCTAATTTGCCTACCAACACAACAGGTCAATAGCAGATAGCAGATGCCATCTTATTGGCTCTACTTCACTCAACCCTAGAATATCTGGACAGCAAAGATACACACATCAGGATACTCCTTATCAATTACAGCAGCATTCAGAACCATTTTCCCCTCAAAATTAATCAATAGGCTTCAAGACCATTGCTTAGGTACCACCTTATGCAATTGGATCCTCCAGTTCCTCACTTGCAGACCCCCGTCACTTCGGATTGGCAATGACATCTCCTCCACACTCTCCATCAGTGCAGGTGTAACACAAGGCTGTGCTTAGCACCCTGCTCAAATCGCTTTACACTTATGACTGTATGGCTAAACACAGCTCCAATGCCATGTTGAAGTCTGCTGATGTCATGACGGGCCAAATGAAAGGTGACAAGTCAGCATGTCACAGGAGATGTAACATCGGGCTGAATGGTACCACAACAACAACCCCTTGCTCACTGTCAGCAAGACCAAGGAGTTGATTATTGACCTCAGGAGGAGGACAGCAGAGGTCTGTTGGTCCCCACCGCTGAACACATCTACACGGAGTGATGTCTCAGGAAAACAGTACCCATCATTAGGGTCACCCTCCACCCAGAATATGCACTCTTCCAGCTGCCACCATCAGGAAGAAGGTAGAGGAGCCTCAGGACCCACACCACCAGGTTCAGGAACAGTTATTACCCCTCAACCATCAGGAAGAAGGTAGAGGAGCCTCAGCACTCACCCCACCAGGTTCAGGAACAGTTATTACCCCTCAACCATCAGGAAGAAGGTACAGGAGCCTCAGCACTCACCCCACCAGGTTCAAGTTCAAATTATTACCCTTCATTCATCAGGTTCTTGAACCAAAGGGAATAACTTCACTCAACTTGCCCAATCATTGAAATGTACGCATGACCTAGGGCTCCCTTTCAAGGACTCTTCATCTCACGTTCCCAACATTTATTGCTTATTTATTTATTATAGTTTTTTTTCTTGTTGTGTTTGCACAGCTTGTTGTCTTTTGCACTCTAGTTGAATATCTAATTGGGTATGGTCTTTCATCAATTCATTTATGGTTATTATTGTGTTATAGATTTACTGAGTATGCCCACAAGAACATGAATCCCGGGGTTGCATATGTACTTTGTACTATATGAACTTTGATAATGAATTTACTTTGTACTTTGAAATGCAGTCTGACCAATGCATTATAAAGCCTCTTAATTTCTCTTCAGATTGAATGCTAATTTTCTGGTGACACTAACAACGCTGTACATAATTTTTTATTGTGGCAATCAAGTTTACAGTCATAGAGTCATAGAAAAGCACAGCACAAAAACAGTGCCTTTAGCCCATCTAGTCCCTGCTGAACCATATAATCTACTCCCACTGACCTGCACCGGGACCGTAGCCTTCCATACCCCAACCATCCATGTACCTATGCAAACTTCTCTTAAATGTTGAAATTGAGCTCGCATGCACCACTCATGCTGGCAACTCGTTCCCCACTCTTTTGACCCTCTAAGTGAAAAACTTCCCCTCATGTTTCCTGTAAACCTTTTACCTTTCACCTTTAATCATTGACTTCTAGTTAGAGTCCCACCCAACCTCAATGGAAAAAGCCTGCTTGCATTTACTCTATCTGTACCCCTCAGAATTTTGTATACTTCTACAAAATCTCCTTTTAATCTTCTATGGTCCAAGAAATAAAAGTCCTAACCTATTCAATTTTTTTCACATAACTCAGTTTCTCCATTTCTTTTTGGTGATTCCTAAATTATGGTCTTTTGCACCTGTTTCTGTGTAAGGGGAGGAATCATCTCAAACCCTTTTTAAATTTAATCTTGAGAACTCTACCTCGCCCGTGATCCCCAATGTCCTTATCTGGATGCACTCTTATTGTTGCTGGGCCTAACCCCTGATGCCCACTATAGTATGGGGACATCTTCGCCACACAGACCTCAAAGGTTCAAAAATGAAGTTCACCGTCATCGTCTGTTTCTCAAACCATTGGGAAGATGGTAGAACCACAGTCCCAGCGCTCCAATGACCTGATTTCAATCCTGACCTCTGGTGCTCTGTGTGTGAAATATGCGACTGCATCGATTCCCCTGGATGTTCCAGTTTCCTATATCCGAAAGGCATGCAGAGGGGTATGTAAATTGCTCCTAGTATGCAGCTGGGTCTAGATGGGTATGGGGGTGTGGATGTGAAGGGAATTATTTAGGATAGGTGTTGGATTAGTTTATTGACTTGATGGCCTGACGGACCTGTTTCCCTGACCTTTGACTCTGAGGAACCTCCTCAATCTCCCCCATTGCCCACTTCCTGTAAATGAATAGTTTCCTCTTTCCTTTAAAAAAAACAACACACCAGGTTCTTTCTAACTTTACAACTATTATAATATAAAATAGAACATAGGGCAGGCTCTTTGGCGCATGATGTTGTGCTGACCTTAAAGCCTAGCAAGATCAATTGACAAATAATATTGTTTTTTCACAGTGGCTCAGTCCTTTATTACTCTTCATTTGACATTGTTTGATGTGCTGAGTTCCTTCAGCATTTTGTGTGTTTGTTGCTCTGAACTTACAGTTCTGATCTAACAGAGATTTGGTAGAAAGGACTATCTGCCTAATTCCTTATGTTCTTCTTTACCACTCAACAGGGGTACCTTCTTCCAGGGCTATCGTTGTACCAGGTGCAAGTCTGCAGCTCATAAGGAATGCCTAGGAAGGGTCCCTCCATGTGGCAAGCAAGGTAAGCCTTGTCCCTGTGTCAGTGCAGAAATCAAAGGTCAGGTTGGTTCAAGAACAGGAACATCTCTGTTTAGTCCTGAAGAAGGGCCTCGGCTCAAAATGAGTTTGCTCGAGCCTATTTATATCAGATTTTCCTCTCATCCAGCTTTGGTAGCACAATCAGACAATGGTCCTGTCCCTGAGTCAAGAGTCCATGAGGTCAGCTCACACCCAAGCTCCAGTACCTAAGGAGCGCCGCATTCCTTGTACATGACCATTTGGGAGTAGGAGTAGGTGATCCCTTGATCCTGACAGCTTTGTCAAGCACCTTCACACGATCTGCCACAAGCAGGACTTCCCCGGAGCCAAACGTTTTATTTCTGATTCCCATTCCGATTCTGACATGTCAATCCATGGCCTCCTCTTGTACCATGAGGAGTCCAAACTCAGGGTGGAGGAGCAACACTTTATATTCTGTCTGGATACCCTCCAATCTAATGGCATGTTTATCGATTTCTCCTTCTGATGAACAAATTTCCCCTGCCCCCCCCCACCCTTTCTTCCGTTACCCACTCTGACCTTTTACTTCTTCTCACTTGCCTATTACTTCCCCTGGGCCCCTCCTTCCTCCCTTGCTCTTATTGTCCACTCTCCTCTCCTATCACATTCTTTCTTCTCCAGCCCTTGACCTTTCCTACCTATCTGCCTTTCCCTATTATCTTCCAGTTAGCCTCTTCCCCCTTCCCTCACCTTTTTCTTCTGGCATCTTTCCCCTTCCTTCTCAGTCCTGAAGAAGGGTCTCAGCCAAAAACATTGACTATTTATGCTTTTCCATAGACACTGTCTGAGCTGCTGTTCCTCCAGCATTTTGTGTGTGTTGCTCTGAATTTCCAGCATCTGCAGACCTTCCTGTGTCCTGTCCCTGACTATCTGATCTCCCCCAGACTCGTAAATCCTCTTTGTGACAGTTTCCCACAGCTCTGAGATCAGAGAAGACACTTTCCTGATGGGATGCCACTACCTATATCCAGAATGGATAGAGAGGCTGTAAGAGTAGACACGTCCCCCGAGTGTCCTGGTCAATATTTACCACTTATTTCATCATGGCTGATCCATTTTCCCTCTCAGCTCCAATCACTCACCAGTGTCATTATCAGTCTCAGTTTCCTGAATTCTGCTGAATGAAAGCATCTGTTTCTCTGTGAAAAAATCCTTATCCTAAATCTGATTACCATTTGTTCACAGATACAGGAACTTCAACGCTGACTAAGGTAGATGTGAAATAAATCTTTTCTATTTCTGAAAAAACTCATGTTTTAAAATCAGAACAAAGCCGGGGAAGGGAAGTGGATTAACTAGTTAATTTTGGAAGAATAATCCTTGTGACTAGAGAGGCGACCACATTTGTGTTGGGAGGGTACCTTTAACAGGGAGATATAGACATTAGTAATTGGGAGAGCTGAGGAACGGCATTTTGAAAATGAGAAAGTAGGGAAAGGAGATAGTAAAAGGCTGAAATGTGTGGCTCTGGTAAAAGAAGGTAGGAAATGGTGGAATTGGCAGGGTGGGGCAGCAGTAAATGGTAAAGTTAGGGAAGGCAGCAGAAAGAGGGGGAATTAGGGCAGGACACCTGTAAATGGGAGTATTGTGAGATGGCATTAGGAAATGGGGTAGGCACCAATGAAAAAGAGCACTGGAAATAATTTAATTATTTACCTCTCTGTTACAAATAATCCTAAGCATTGTAAAATATTTTCCCGTGCAGAGTAGAAGCAATCGAACTCCACCTGCCCGACAACATACAACAGGTAAGCAATTTGTTTAAGACTGAGCGAGTTTAAGGCATTAAGTTGGTGTTAATAAGACTCTAGCTTTTATTGCATGGCTTGGTAACATCAGAGGGAAGAACAAAATCACCACTAGTCATGATCCAGAAGTTCTGATAATTCTGCATACTCTGACTTTTACCATACCAGATTGGGAGCAATTTATTTTAATAATTTGACAACTTTTAATTCCATGTACTTAAAATGTTACGCAGTATTACAATAAATCTTCCGGTGAACGTGGAGAATTGAGAAGGAGTGCACAAAATGGACCCTGGGAGTTTCAAGGAAACCTAGTGAATCATTGCTGAAATACAGTGGAGTCCAGTTAATTCAGACACATTTGGACTGGTTCTTTTTGGCCTAATTAGATGGCTGACCCAATTAGCCAAAACTTCATGGAAATAGTTGAAAAGACACAAAAAAGACAAACTACCGTTTAACTGAGTAACAAATTATGTATTTAAATAAAATACAGAATAAATTAGAACAATATCATTACTACTACAGTACTATAAACTGTGTATTTGTTCCTAATTGAAGAAATTTATGCATTGTACGCATACTTTAAATTGTAAATGAACAAAATCAGTGCAGACACCCAGTGCAGATAATGGACTGCCTTCATACAATGCTTTTGATGATTGCATCCTCCAAATCTTCATTCTCATTGTAACAACCTAAATGATTGTTGATACCTTCAAATTCTTCATAGTTTCCAACTTGCTGAAATAGTGAAATTGTTTCATTTTCACTCCTGGCCGTTTCTGACTGATCCTGAATGCTTGAAGCTGCAGTAAGCAAAACAGTTCTGAATTTATCGCCATCTATCAGTGACAAACATCTTTGCTTTCTGAACACAAATGCCCACAACTGATGTCATTTAAAAACTGTTTACTCCAAGCATGGTGTAGTGTCCAACAGTTACACAAGTGTACAGGTCTGACACTAGTTAGAAACTGTTTGGTACAGTCCCCTGTCCCAAATAAGTGGCATAGTGTCCCAAATATATGAAGGGAATCCCATCTATTTTTTGATTAGTTTTCGTTCTTTAAGATTTGTCCCAAATAAACAGCTGCCCCGATTAACCATTGGCCCAATTAAATGTAATCCACTGCATCAGCATTCCCCAGTAGATATCAAATGATCAGAGTTTAAACTGGGCCAAAAATGTGAATGCTTGCAAACCTGGCTGAGTCTTTGACCACCGCTGGCTGGTTTTCCATATCCCTCTGGTCCTGTGTTGTTAATGATTGAGGCCTTTTGCTCTCCAAGGGCATAACCCTTCCCTAAAAACTCGTCTAAATTTTAAAGATCTCAGTGAGAACACCAACATTTCCTCCCAAAGCCCCACACCACCCTGTGTTAGAAACAGCTCTCCATTTCTGCTTTGGTGTTGAGTTTAAATTCTGCTACTTAGTAGTACTATGGGAGTACCTTTACCACATGGACAAGGCTTTCTTCATCAAAAACATTGGTATTGATAGTGTATTGGTTTATTAGTGTCGCTAGTAACAGGATACAGTGAAAGCTTGTCTTGCATTCTACTTATACAGATCAGATCATTACACACTGTGCTGACCATGAGATATAGGAGCAGAATTGGGCTATTTGGCCCATTGAGTCTGCTCCACCATTTCATCATGACTGATCTATTTTCCTTCTTGGCTCCAATCTTCTGTCTTCTCCCTGTATCCCATCATTGCCAATACCAATTAAGAATCTACCATTTTCTGCCTGAAATATATGGCCTCCATAGCCTGTGGCAACCAATTTCATAGATTCACCACTCTCTGACTAAAGAAATTCCTTCTCATCTCTGTTATAAAAGGACACCCTTCTATTCTGAAGCTGTGTCCTCTGGTCCTAGACTCTCCCATCATAGGAAACATCCTCTCCATATCCACTCTATCATGGTCTTTCAACATTGGACAGGTTTCAATGAGGTCACACCTCATTCTTCTGAGTTCCAGTGAGTAGAAGCCCACAGTCATCAAACACTCTTCATATAACAAGCCAGAATTGAGGCAGAACAAGGGAAAACAACAATGCAGAGTAAAGTATAAATGTGACACAGATAGGACAGTGCAGGTAAAATATTTAAAGTGCAAGGTTGCAAAGATATAGTGGAGCATTTAGTAGATCTGTTGCCTCACAATGTAATGACATGGGTTTTGATCAAAGTGGCCTGAGAGAGCTTTGGTCCTGACCTCTGGTACTATGTGATTAGCATATCTGTATTTGGGAAATATGCCCTGGAATTAGAACAAAACTGTAAGGAATCAGCTGAGGACCATTGAGCAAACTAAGTTTGTGTCAGGAAAAGGCTGTTGTTTGAATCACTTACATTTAATTTGTGGCAGTAATACATGGAGTAGACAGAGTTCATAGAACAGTATCAGGAACAACAGAATAGGTGAGGGTACTCAACGGGTCAGAAAGCATCCATGGTAACGAGTGTTGCTTTAGTGGTGCTCAGTGCTAGCAGTACGTGGCAAAGGTTTGCAGAGAACTCAAGCCCCTTTGATCCTGACAACTAAATCCAACTCTTACAATGTTTCCTCTCAGAAGCTACAGCAAGGCCTCTCACCATCTCAGATTGCGCCACCTTGACAACCTTGTGTGCATTTACACTGAAACTCTGTTTATGAAAATCGCAGAAAAGAGGACAGGCAACAATATGTGGAGGGAGAAGCTGTTAGTCCAAAACCCTTCATTGGTCATTAACTCTGTTTCACTCTCCACTTGGGTCCAAGTTATTTGAAAATGCCCTCTTCGGTACCCTATCCTGCATGAGAGGATGGTGAAGAACACTTATTTGAGGATAATAAAGAGGGCTTATGACATGTTTGTCTTCATAGGCCATGGAATATAAACATGGGATGTTATGTAGCAACTTTACATAACAGTGATTGATTATTGTGTGCATTTCTGGCTGCCTCACTACAAGAAGGATGTGATTGCTTTGGAAAAAGTGTAGAGGAGATTCTGTAAGATGTTGCCTAGATTGGAGAAAATTGGAGATTGAGTTGGCTGAGGGGTGACCTAATAAATTTTGGATAAGGCAGATAGTCAAAATCTATTTCCTACAGTAGGGATGTCAAACATGTCAAGGTCAGAGCAAGATGTTTTCGGGAGTAATTTGCTTCTTAGATGGAGAATCTGGATCCAGCTGCCTAAGCAGGTAGTGGAGTCAGGTCGAAGTTAAATGAGTTACTTCTACAGAAGGATAAGGTCCTAATGTGGACAAAACAGAATTTGTGTATCTAGGCAAAAGGTCAGCATGGATGTGATGGGCCGAAGGGCCTATTTCTGTACTGTACTGCTCCATAATTGGGAGTTCCAGGATTGACAACACCAGCTTCAAGGTTAGACTGGAGAAGTCAGGATTGTTCTCATTAGATCAAAGATTTCACAGATCTGTACTGTAGAGAGGTAAAGAGGTTATACAGAGAGAAGTGCTCCAGTTACCAGGTGGTGCGAGGATCAACTGACAGGGTTGCAGAACTTGGCAAAGGATAAAAGGAGGTTGTGAAGAAAATACATTGCATAGGATTCTACGATGGCTGTGTCTGGACTGAGGTTAGGATGAGAACCAACATGTGATGCTTCAGTCCATGAGGATCCTTAGAGTCTAGGACATTGATGGGCTGGGAGGCTCCATCAGAATCGGGTTTGATGTTACTGGCGTACGTTGTGTAATTTGTTGTTTCATGGCAGAAGTACATTGCAAAACATAATAATAAAATCCTGTGAATTACAGCAAGTATGTATAAAAATTAAATTAAATTAAATAAGTATGCACAATGAAAGGGAAAAGAATAGTGCGGAGGTGTTCATGGGTTCAACGTCCATTCAGAAATCAGATAGCAGAGGGGAAGAAGCTGTTCCTGAAACGTTGAATGTGTGCCTTCAGGCTTGTGTACCCCCTCCCTGGTGGTAACAATGTCCTGGGTGACAGGGGTCCTTAGTGATGGGTGCTGCCTTTCTTACAGATGGCATGGATGCTGGGGAGGCTGGTGCCCATGATGGAGCTGACAGAGTTTAAAACTCTCTGCAGCTTACTTTGATCCTGGGCAGTGGCCCCTGCTCCCCATAGCAGATGGTGATGCAGTGAATTAGGTCTGTACATCAGAAGACCTTTGTGAATGTCCTTGCTGACATCCAAAATCTCCGCATACTCCTAATGCAACACAGCTACTGTCATGCCTACTTTATAGCTGCATCAATATGTTGGGCCCAGCCTAGATCCTCAGAGCTGTTGACACCCAGGAACCTGAAATCGCTCACCCTTAACACCTCTGATCCCTCTGTGAGGACTGGTGCATGTTCCTCACCTTACCCTTTCTGAAGTCAGTCAGATCCGGATTGATGTTGCCATGACAATAGCGAACAATTGAGTGAAAAGTCTGGGGGCAGTTGGTGGGGGGTGTGAGGGGGAGGGGAAGATGTGATGACTTTTGCAAAAGTTAAAACAAATCCCATTGCTGATGATCAACTGACTTACAATCTCTTTGTTCTCTGTTTCCTGCGAATTTGGCATCTCCTAGGTCTGCCCAAGACAGAAGTTTGCCAAGAGTATTACGGGATGCCTCCACCGCCTGTGGCCTTTGGACCTGCTTTGAAGCTGCATTTAGGGGATATAATTGAGCTCACGAAAGCGGAAGTAGAACAACAGTGGTGGGAGGTAAGCCCGGTCAATGTCTCCTTGACTTTGCAGTGAACTGAGTTAGCTTTTTCTGTTTTGGACCTTCCAGTTAATTTGCAGTATTTAGCTAGGCCATTCATCAGCTTTACCCATTAATAATCTCATGGACTCAGCCTCTTCCTGGGCTGTAATCTTTCTGTGATTAATCATTGCAACCAGGAGCAGTGAGTTGGGCAAATGTTCCCAGCAGCTGGAATTAAAGATTTAAAGTCTGGCTTTATTTGTCACAAGCACGTCGAAAGATATTACGGAATGTGTCATTTGCGTCAAATCAAATCAGCAAGGGAGCCCGCGTGTTCCCACACTTCTGGTGCCAACGTAGCATGCCCACAAGTCACTGACCCTAACATACATCTTTAGAATGTAGAAGGAACCTTTGGAATTTGGACCACACTGTCCCAGGAAACCTATGGACTACCAGTCTGATGGAGTTTAATTAGAAACTGCAGCAAGAGAAGCAACTGCCCCAATCCTGTATCACTGGGAGGGGGGTATCCAGAGGACGAGGTAGCAGGCAAACACCCACAACATTGCACGTGGCTCATCAAACAAGAGGAGATGATTCGAAGCTGACTCGGCTTCTCTGGGCTGTTTCCGTCAGCTCTCAGTTTTTGTGATATTGAATACAACTGGGAGCGATAGGATTCTTGCCTTCACTTGCCTTTCACAGTAATACATCAACATTGGCACTAACGTTATGTAATTCACTTCTTTCAGGGAAGAAGCACGTCCACAAATGACATTGGTTGGTTTCCATGTAATAAAGTAAAACCCTTTCTTTCTGTAAGTAGAAAATCTAGATATCTATATATTACTGTAATGAAATGATTAACCATTTTATTCCAGATCTCTTTGAGGACCTGAGCAAAGTTCCAGAGGAACTCAGCAGCTCAGGCAGCCTCTGTGGAAGAAAATGAACAGTTGATATTTTGGGCTGATATCCTTCATAAGGGCTGGAAGGGGAGGGGGCAGGAGCCAGAATGAAAAGGAGGAGGAAGGGCTGACAGATTATAGATGAGACTAGGTGGTGTAGGTGGGGGAGGGGAGATGAAGTAAGAAGGTGATAAATGAAAGAGACTGAAGAAGGAATCCTCAATTGGTCTTGCCTATCAGCTGCCAGCTTGTACGACAACCCTCTCCACACCCTCATATCACAAACAAGAGAACATCTGTAGATGCTGGAAATCCAAGCAACACACACAAAATGCTGGAGGAACTCAGCAGGCCAGGCAGCATCTATGGAAAAGAGTACAGTCGACGGTTCGGGCCGAGACCCCACCTTATTCTGACTCTATCCCCTTCCTTTCCAGTGCTGATGACCTGGTGAATTTCTCCAGCATTTAGGATCTCAGATGTCCAGCATCTGCAGAATTTCTTGTGTCTAAGGGACTTGGATTATGTGAGGCACCCCGCCCTCTCACTCTCCTTGGACACAAGATATTACTGTTTCTACCACAAATAATCTGGGTCAACTGCCATCTTCCACCAAATGATTATGGGCAGAAAAGATACCAGGAGGGACTGATGAAGAACCTTACTGGTAAATCGAGGAGTTGATTCCTTCAAGAGGATCTCAACCTTGTCGTGGTTTGCAGGATTGTGTGCCTCAATGACCCAGAGAGCTATGTTGGCTGGAGTCAGGACTTTATGCTTTGGCTCTTGGTACAGTCACCATGCCAAACAGGTCAAAGGGCAGAGGCTAGATTCAGAGTGGTCTAGCAGCCCTCCAGGTTTGAGGGGTCAGCTCAGGGCTAACAACCCTGACTGGTAAAACTAAACTGTTATGGAAACAACAATAAAGAATCCTTCTGCATCTCTGTGTGATGGTGTTTCTGGGTCTTCTTCCGGAACTTGCACGGCTGCCAATACCAGACAGAAATAGAGACCATTCATTGCTGCCCAAAATGCCAGTGGCATCATGGGCAGTAAGTGGGTAAGAAGAGATTAGAAAGGAAAGGATAGAAGCCAAAAATAGTTGGCAGAGTGTGAAGGAAGAAAGCTTTAAAGTTCTGAATGGATGTACTCCTTGCACCTATCTTCACCAAAGAGGGGTTAGTGTAGGCATTGATATTAAAGATGAAGAATGTAAAGCATTGGAAATGATGAACATGTAAAAGGCATTGAGCACATTTAAACATGAGTAAATTTACAGGCCTGGATACAATGTACCCAAAGAAGCAAGGGAGGAAATGGTGCAGTCTTTCTCTCTGTTTTCCAAAGTTCCTTTGGTCTGGTGTCAGAAGACTGAATGGTTACTGATGTGGACTGGGGAAAGAGGAAGGTCAGCAGAGATCTCATTAACCTAGTGGATCAGGAAATCTATAGACAGGATACTGTTGATTTTGTTCATGATCATAATGGAAACCAATTAACTCAAACTTCAAAGTAAATTTTATTATCAAAGTACATATATGTTACCATATATGATCCTGAGATTCATTTTCTAGCAGGCATTCACATTAGAAAGTCAATGAAAAACCACACACAACGTGGTAGTGTGGCAGTTAGCTCAAGGGTGTTGGAGTTAGGGTTCAATCCCAGTGCCCCTGTAATGAGTTTGTACACCCTCCCTACGGAATGTGTGGGGTGCTTTGATTTCCTCCCACAGTCCGAAGATGTACTGGCTAGGTTAATTGGTGATATACATATTTATATTTTCACATGAGAGAAGTTTAAAATGTTAAATAAAAATGCAGAATGCACTAACAGCCAGCTTTACTGACAAAACTCAGCTAGCCACATCCCTCTGCCCAAACCCATGCAGTAAGTAATTTCGGAATTATTGCTGAGAAGACAGCCTAACATTTTTGAGTTTGAATCAGCTGACTATCTATGCATAAAGTTGAAATTGAACAGGTGTCAGGCACCCGCCACTGCCAAATACCCTCTCAGAACTCAGCCCCTGCACTGTCACCCATTCCCTCCTACACCCCCTCAAAGGAAATTAGTGAGGTGAAATTTAACAAAAAAAAACATTCAACTATAAACACTGTTGGTTCTCAACACCAATATACTGACCATCAATGTATCCCACCGTTATCGCATACAGTACCTTGTCAATACTCAACACTGGATGCATTCCCCAGTCCCCAAGCAATATATCTTCACTATACCCTCAAAAGTATTTTTTTTTAAATTCAGACTAAAAACATAATAAGCTACTAGATTTAAAGTATTCAGAAAATAAAAATGGCCCATATAATTTTCAATGCACCTTATATCTTGCAGGCTGTTACAAAAGACTATTCCAGCTATTCATGGTAAGTACAATACCTCAATTCGATTCAAGTTTAAATGTCATTCAACCATACATGAATACAGCCAATTGAGACAGTGTTACTCTGGGGTCAAAGTTCAAAACACAGTATCAGCTGTCACACAGAGCCCGGATAACACCCCCCCCCCCCCCCCGGTGGAGTGGAGTGCTCCAGTCCCAGTGACTACCCAGGCGATCTGCGACTCGAGGGCCAGTCAACACTCAAGCAAGTCAACAAGCACATATAGAGCATCAGTAAAATGCAGTGATGCAGAATGTACATACACATAGCCTGACCTCCCAGCCTGCCAGTCATCAGATGACCACAGTAGAGTGCACTGGCCCCAATGCCCACTAGGTGACACCAAGGTTTAAGAGCCAATCCTCACATTTACAGAATGTTAGTAAAATACAACCATGCAAAATATATATGTATAAATCCAGGCCCTTCAGTCCATTGAATTGTTCAATCGACCACAGCAGAACCACGCCGCACTGGTAGAGTGCACCAGCTCGGATGCCTCTCCCCTGTGGCTATCAAGCAGGCGACCCTGCGGCTTGAGGCCTTAGGTCCATCGATTGTCATCTAAAAATCTGCAGTCACCCACAACTGCAGATCTTGTCTTCTGCCGAGTGAAATCCTGGGCAGGCAGCACCACACTGCCCCCCGGTGGAGTGCACAGGCTTCATCTCCTCACTCTCGGCAGCTGCAAAGAGGCGACGCCATGGCTCGAGGCCACACAGTTCCCCCACCGTATTTGTGCCCCTGCTCTCATCCAATAAACCAGTGAATCGAGCATGCGACTTGCCAGAATAACAACATCCAAAGGAGTCTTACAATCACAAGAAAAGCGACCATGACGGCCACTCGCTATTTGACTGTGAGTCTCCATCAACTCAGTCAGCAGCACATTGTGCTGCTCCTTCATTTTCTCTTCCAAAGGGCAACTTGCTGGTGGGGTAGACCTGCAGTACCCTAAGTTCTTAGTGCATAGCAAGATCTTACAATCATTAGACATGCGTTTAAATTGGGCAGTAGTACATTTGTTGACCCCACAGAAGCTGCTGCAACCAAAAAGCGTGCATCTTTTTATTAAGAACAAACTGTCTTCTACCCGTGGTAGCAGTGTCTAACCTAGACTACATAGGTTTAAGGTGAGAGGAGACAGATTGAAAGGGGACTTGAGAGGCAACGTTTTTCACACGGAGGGTGGTGGACACATCGATGAGCTGCAGAGAGTGTAGTAGATACAAGACAACATGCCATAGGAGCAGGATTTGAGTCCGATTTATTATCCATCTCAACCCCACTCTTTGGCCTTCTCCCCATAACCTTTGACACCCTTACTAATGAAGAACCTATCAACCTTAGCTTTAAACATACTCAATGACTTAACCTCCACTGTAATCTGTGACAATGAATTCTGCAGATTTACCACCCTCTGGCTAGAGAAATTCCTCCTCATCCCTCTTCCAAAGGGATATGCTTGTATTCTGAGATTGTGCCCTCTGGTCCTAGACTCTCCCACTATAAAAACATCCTCTCCATGCCCACTAGGCTTTTCAATATTTGCTAGGTTTCAATGCAGAACGTACAGGTACAATCACAACATTTGAAAGACATTAGACAGTATGTGGTCAAGTAGAGTTTAGAGCAGGGATTCACAGACCCTTTGCTTAATGGTATTGTTTCATGGTGTAAAAAAGTTTGGGAACCCCTGCTTTAGAGCATTATGGGCCAAACTCAGGTGAATAGACTAGTTCATGTTGGAACCATGGTTGTAAAGGACAAGATGGACCAAAGGGCCTGTTTCCTTGTATATCTCTGTGATTCCATGACTCTAATGAACATCTCATAATTAAACCACGTTTTGCACTGCCCAGGCTGGCGGTATACAGTCTGCAACAGGAAGTGTTACTGTTCCACCTCACTCACTCCTTACAGTTGATAAACAGCACACTTCTTACCAGAGAGGACCAAAGACACCTCTAGATTAACCTGCAAACATGAGGAAATCTGCAGATGCTGGAAATTCAAACAACAAGCACAAAATGCTGGTGGAACACAGCAGGCCAGTCAGCATCTATAAGGAGAAGCACTGTCAATGTTTCGGGTCCTGATAAAGGGTCTCAGCCCGAAACGTCGACAGTTCTTCTCCTTATAGATGCTGCCAAGCCTGCTGTGTTCCACCAGCATTTTGTGTATATTGCCTAGATTAACCTTGTACTTTATCTCCTGCAGGTATGCTGGTCCAATGGAACGCTGTCAGGCAGAAGCTATGTTGGGCAGTCGCTCAGACGGCACCTACCTAGTGAGACAGAGAGTGAAGGATGCCGGGGAGTTTGCTATCAGCATCAAGTAATGAGTGATAATTAGCGCTGAGTGCGATTGTAGAAATATAATCTCAGAATTTGCAGTTTGTTTCCTGCTGGGTTTCGAGTCTCAGTCAATTCCCTGGTTACAGAGGGTGTGTGACTGAATTCTCTAACATTCAGTAAAGTCTGCTATTTGGTTTGTTTTTGTCACAGGTACTGAGATAAGGTGAAATTCTTTGTACTCATGCCATCCAAACAGATCATTCCACACATAAATCCGTCAGAATCAGAATCAGATTTATAGTCACAGACGTCTGATGTGAAACCTGTTGTTCTGCAGAAACAGTGCAGTGGAAAGGCATAAGATGACTACAAATGACAGAAGGAATAGAGCAGAGAAAAATGGGTCTCTAGGCTCCTGTGCCTCCTCAATGATGGTAGTAATGAGAAGAGGGCAAGAAGAGTAGTGACAAAGGAAGCATTTTAACAGAATGCAAATACCTGTACGCCTCCTCATTAAAGCAAATAGCTAATTAGCCAATCGTAAAAGCAAGTCGACATGGTCTAGAGGTTCAGTGGCTGTTCAGACCAAACATCAGAATGGGGAAGAAATGTGATATTATGGCTTTGCCTGTGGAGTGATTGTTGGTGCCAGATGGGGTGGTTTGAGTATCTCAGGAACTGCAGATCACCTGGGGTTTTCATGCACAGCAGTCTCCAGAGTTTACATAAGATGGTGTGAGAAACAAAAAGTAGAATCCAGTGAGAAGCAGTTGTGTGGGTGAGAGAGGTCAGAGGAGAATGGCCAGACTGGTTCAAGCTGACAGGAAGACAACATTAGCTCAAGTAACCACGCGTTACAGCTGTGGTGAGCGGAAAAGCATCTGTGAACACACAAGTCAGACTTGAAATCGATGGGTTACAGTAGCAGAAGACCACAAACGTATATGTACTCAGTGGCCACTACATTAGGCACAGGAGGTACCTAAGATAATAGCCGCTGAGTCTATTATTAACAAGCTTCACATAGTGCGTGTGTGTGTGTGTGTGTGTGTGTGTGTAGAGCTAAACTGATGAAGTGCATTTTGTTTATAATAGTGTATTGTTGTGGATAATATTCAGCTAAACGTCCATTAGCCCAGCTAATCATCCAGGATTATAAAGGGGCATCCATCAGTAAGGACCCTCATCATCCAGGTCATGCTCTATTCTCATTGCTACCATCAAGATGGAGATACAGGAGCCTGAAGACACACACTCAATGACTCAGGAACAGCTTCTTCCCCTCTGTCATCCGATTTCTGAATTGACACTGAATTCATGAACACGACCTCACTACTTTTTCATTTCTTACTTGATTTAACTATTTAAGTACTAAAGAAGGGAATTAGGACAGGCAGGAGGGGCCATGAAAAGACCTTGGCAAGTCGCATTAAGATGAATCCCAAGACATTCTATACCTACATCAAGAGCAAGAGGATAACTGAGTAGAGGGTGGGACCACACAAAGATCAAGAGGGGAACATTTGCTTGGATGCAGAGAATGTGAGTGAGGTACTTAATGAGTAACACGTTCAAATAAGCTGGATGATTCATCCAGCTTAATTGTATGTGTTATTTGATTCACAGCATCTGCAGTATACTTTGTGTTTACTTAATGAGTACTTTTCGTCAGTATTTACCGAGAAAAGGGACATGGAGGACCAGGAGATCAGTGCTGAGTATATAATATGTTAGGATATTTAGAGTCAAGGAGGAGGAAGTGTTGGACTTCCTAATGAGTATTTAAGTGGATAAGTCCCCAGTGCCTGCTGGGATCTACTCCAGGTTATTGAAGGACACCAGAGATGACACTACTGGGCCCTTGACCAGTATCTTTGTGTCCTCTTCAGCCATAGGCGAGGTCCTGGAAGACCTACGAGTGGCTAATGTTGTACCTCAACTTAGGAAGGGAACAAGGGAAACTCCTGGTAACAATAGACTGGTGAGTCTCATGTCAGTTGTCAGGAAATTGCTGGAGGATGTTCTTTGGGATAGTGTATATGAGCATTTGGAACACCATGGCCTAATTAGCGAGAGTGCATGGCAGGTCGTGCTTTACCAACCTGCTTGAGTTTTTTGACAAGGTGATGAGAGAGATTGATGATGGTAGGGCAGTGGATAGTGTCTACATGGAGCTTGGTAAGGCATTTGATAATGTTCCTCATGGGAGGCTAAACCACATGATTAATAGGCATTGGGCCTGCTGCAAATTGGCTGTTTGGATTGAGAACTGGCTTGCACATGGAAGACAGAGGGTGGTGGTTAAAGGGGCTTATTGAGCTGGAGGTTTGTTGTTAGTGGTGTTCCACATGGGTCCTCATGACGTATTTAAATAACCCGGATGAAAATGTAGGTGAGTGAGTTAGTAAATTTGTAGATGATATCAAGGTTGTTGGAGTTGTGTATATGTAGAAAACTGGCAAAAAGTACAGCACGATATAGTCCAGTTGCAGATATGGCCGAGAAATGGCAGATGGAGATAAATATGAAGAGTTGCACTGTGGTAGGGCAAAAACAAGGAGCCAATACACTGTAAAGGGCAAGATCCTTAACAGTGTGGCTGAGCAGGAAATTTTGGGATCCAAGTTCGTTGCTCCTCAAAAGTGGCTACACAGATTGATTAGGTAGTGAAGAAGGCTTATGCAATGCTTGCTTTTATTAGTCAAGGAACTGAGTTCAAACGTCAAGAGGTGATGTTGAAACTTTATAAAACTGGGGTTAGCCCACATCTGGGATGTAGTTTACGTTATGCTTGCCCCATTGTAGGAAGGGTGTTGAGGATTTGGAGAGGGTGCAGAAGAGGTTCAGCAAGATGCTGTCTAGTTTAGAGGACATGTGCTATCACGAGAGGCTGGGAAAACTTGTTTTTATTCTCTCTGGAGCACTGGAGGCTGAGGGAAGATCTGACAGACGTTTGTAAGATTATGAGAGGCATAGGTAGAGTAGACAGGAAGTATTTGTTTCCAGGGTTGAAATGTTTAATACCAGAGGGCATGCATTGAAGGTGAGAGGGGGTAGGTTCAAGGGGGATGAATGGAGTATGTTTTTTACTCAGAGAGTGGTGGATGCCTGGAATGAGCTGCCTGGTATGGTGGTAGAGGCAAACACATTAGAGGCTTTTAGAGGCTCAGTTGGGCACATGGATGTGAGGAAGATGGAGGGATATGGACATTGTGTAGGGAGGAGGGATTAGTGTTTTGGTGTTTTAAATTTGCTTCTTAGTTGGTTCGGCATACTACTGCGGGTCAAATTCTGGTCACCTCACTACAGGAAGGATGTGGAAGCCATAGAAAGGGTGCAGTGGAGATTTACAAGGATGTTGCAAGGATTGGGGAGCATGCCTTATGAGAATAGGTTGAGTGAACTCAGCCTTTTCTCCTTGGAACAGAGGAGGATGAGAGGTGACCTGATAGACGTGTATAAGATGATGAGAGGTATTGATCATGTGGATAGTCTGATGCTTTTTCCCAGGGCTGAAATGGCTAACATGAGAGGGCATAGTTTTAAGCTGCTTGGAAGTAGGCCCAGAGGAGATGTCAGGGGTAAGTTTTTTACACAGAGAGTGGTGAGTGCGTGGAATGGGCTGCCGGCAACGGTGGTGGAGGCGGAAACGATAGGGTCTTTTAAGAGACTCCTAGATGGCTACATGGAGCTTAGAAAAATAGAGGGCTACGGGTAAGCCTAGGTAGATCTAAGGTAAGGACATGTTCGGCACAGTTTTATGGGACAAAGGGCCTGTATTGTGCTGTAGGTTTTCTATGTTTCTAAATGGCCTTTTCCTTTCCTGTACTCTTCTATGGTATTTATTGTAATTCTTTTTTTCTATTATTGTGTATTACAATGTACATCAGCCAACAAATTTCACAAAATATGCCAATGATATTAAATCTGATTTTGATTCTGGTTCGGATATTTTTAGCTCATTCCATACTAGAAGTGAAACATTGATTGTTGTTCCTCTTTGAAAGCTCATCATTCACTGAGGCATAGCGATAACTTCACCACAAACCCAGAAGTGACTCAATGATCCCTTAGGATTTATCCGGATTTGAGCAGATATTGGAAACATTCAGCCTCAGAGACAAAAACAGTTGACATCTTAGATTATGCTAATGTTACGTTACTATCTTGGCCCAAAACGTTGATTGCTCATTTCCTGCCATAGATGTTGCCTGACCTGCTGAGTATTGCGGGTGTTGCTTAGCGTTTCAGGTTGATGACATTTGTCAGAGCTCAGAGGAATCTGTCAGAAGGTGACGAATCAGACAAAAGGTCATGGGGAATATTCTGTTAAAGACCTGCTTTGGGAAAAGTTTCACTAAGAATTATTCAGAGACGACTAGGCTACGTGGTGGGTAGTGCCGCTGCCTCACAACCCCAGTGACCCCAATTAGATTTGATCTCGGGTGTTTCCTGTGTGGAGTTTGCACACTCTTCCTGAGGAGTTGATGGCAATCAATCACGGGGAATGGATTTCACAGGAATTACAGGATCACAGAGGAATGGGATTAATGGGCTTGTTCTGAGAGCAGGACTTGATGGGCCGAATGGTCTATTGTATCGTGAGGAAAAGCAAACTAGGAAACTTATTAGCCTACTTTAGCAACTCAATGTAATTGAATCAAAGCATCAACTTCTGCAGCTTTATCACATGATAAATTCAGTGTAATGTGTTGAGATAAATTATCGCTAACATTCTCTATCACTTTGTGACAGGTACAATGTAGAAATAAAGCACATCAAGGTGACAACAGCAGACAGTTTATTCCGTTTGACAGACAAGAGGGCATTCAAGTCATTATTGGTGAGTATGAACTGGTACAACAAGGTTGATACGTGTGCGGAGAGGTGTCCCATCTGCACTATGCCTACATGACCCACAGGCTATAACACTAACTACTCCTCGATGCTAACATTGCAGCTCTGGTTCTGTGCCAGCGTTCACCTGGGGACTTGGAGAAGGTGTGCGGTTCCGGTCATCTGCAGGATTCCCATTTCCATTCTGGCTTGTCAGTCCATGTCCTCCCCTTGTGCCGCGATAAAGCCTAACTCGGGGTGGAGCAGCAACACATTATATTCCGCCTGGGTAGCCTCCAATCTGATGGCGTGAATATCAATTTCTCCTTCCGATAAAAAGATTCTCTCCCACTCTCCCCCTTATTCTATTCCCCACTCTGGCCCCTTAGTGCTTCACATCAGCCTGGCTACCTCTTCCTGGGTCCCCTCCTTCCCTTTCTCCAATGCTCCACTCTCCTCTCCTATCAGATTACTTTCTCTCAGGCCTTTTGCCTTTCCTACCCACTAGGTTTCACCTAGCTATCCTCCTTCTCCTCCCTCCACCCTTTCCTTTCCTGTCCTGAAGAAGGGTCTCAGCCCAAAACATTGACTGATTATTCATTTCCATTGATGCTACCTGACTTGCTGAATACCTCTAGCATTTTTTGTGTATTGCTTTGGATTTCCTACTTCTGCAAACTTTCTCATGTTTATGAAAAATTATTTTCATGTCCTGCACCCTTTTGAAACCTCAAATCTTCTCTCTTTGCAGGTCTAATAGTGTAACTCCAATTGTAAAAAAATACTTAATTTTAAATCCGTGGCTTAAAATTTCAAATGCATAATACTACTCTCATTTTTGTGCAACTAGAATGCATTTCTTTTCCCTTCCAGAGTGAAAAACAACAGCCACTTCCCGGTCACGTCACCATCATTTTGCAGATTTGATATGTCTTTCTAGATGTAATTTGCTTCTGTACGCTTGGGGTCAAGGGGTACAGGGGTACATGACACCTGGAAGCATTTGGTGTTGACATTTTCTATTGTGCATGTGGAGAAACTATTTCCATTGCCAGAGAAACAATGACCACAGCATATATGATGCATCTTCTCCTAACAGTGGAGTCATTTGTCCACATATATTCTGTGTACAGAACTGCAATGGTTAGACTTGTCAGTGTCAGTGACAGTAGGTGGGACTTCTCTTATGAGTGGTAACATGAGGAGACCATAAGACCGAAAGACCTTGGGCCAGAATTCAGTCCATTGAGTCTACTCTGCCATTTGATCATGGCTGAACTATTTGCCTCTCAACCCCGTTCTCCTGCTTTCTCCTGACTTATCACGAATCCATCAAACTCAACTTTAAATACAGCCTATGACCTGGGCTTCACAGCCACTTGTGACAATGAATTCCACAGATTCACCACCCTCTGGCTAAAGAAATTCCTCCTCATCTCCATTCTAAATGCATTTCCCTCCGTTCTGAGGTTGTACCCTCTGGTCTTAGACTCCCCCCTCCATAGAAACACCCTCTCCACATCCGCTCTATTGAGGCCTTTCACTATTTGATAGGTTTCAATGAGATCCGATCCCCTCTTCTGAATTCAGTCTTCAGAAGGAGTAGCATCTTGTACCTTTATGTCCTTTGAAATATGAAACCTGGGGTATTAGAGGGGGTCATACATAAATGCATCATCCAATCTGCGAACAAGAGTGATGAGAGCATCTGTTGTTTGGATTTCAGATTTAGCTGTATTTTTCACATGTACATCAAAACATGCAGTGAAATACGTTGTTTGCATTAACAAACAACACATTTGGGATGTGCTGGAGGCAGCCCGCAGGAGTCTCCACACATTCCAGTGACAACATTGCATGCCCATAATGCCAACAAAACAACACAGAATACATTTAAACAAAACACAACAAACAACAGCAAAATAAACCCTTCTCTCCCTCCCATCCATAACAACTGTCCTCCAACTCTAGAACAGGCCTTGGGGCCTCCAGGCTTCAGGCTTTGGTCACTGGACTTGGAATTCTGATTGACCTTCATGCTCTGCTCTATGGTGTAGACCCCTGGACCAGCCAATGCGGAGGGCTGAACACTTGGCTCAAACCTCAGATGCACCAAATCCCCATCAGTCATGCCTCCTTGTGTCTCCTGCTCACATGGACATTTCACCCATGGCACAGCCCATTGAGCATTGGTCTGATCTGTGCCTGCACCCTAAACCCTAACCTGACCTCAAAATCCCCCACGTCACTGTCCCTGAACATGACCCCCACCTTCCCTATTTGTTCCCAAAACCATTCCTAAAAACTTCAAAGAATAACTAGCCTGAGCCACGATCTTGACAGAGACCGCAACTTAGCACCGTCTTTACCAATCAGCCACAGAATAATAAAGAGAGCACTGTTGTACATCTGAATTTAAACACAACAGGTTAGTAGATGAGTTTAACATTTTACTTTGCAAAGGGAGAAGATTTAGAAGTAACTTTAGAAAGAGCGTTGGCCACGTAGGAGGAAAAGTTTCAGCTGCCATTCAGTTATAGCCCGAGAATAGGAACCATTGGATAATTCTTTCAAACAAGGCACCACGAGCTCGACAGGCCAAATGGTCTCCTCTTGAGATGACAGTAATTTAATGATTTACCAAAAGGGAACATCTAATTGAGCAATATTCAAACAGCTGAGCAAGGTTGACCATAGTTCTCAGCATGGAACTTTGCACCTTTGTCACAACAACACAAAAGCTTTATGGAATATAGATTGGTCCTTTAATGATTAGCTTTATCTGTCATGTGTACATCGAAGCATACAATGAAACACGTTGTGTTAGTATTAATGACCAACACAGTCTGAGAATGTGCTGCCGGCAGCCCACAAATGTTGCCATGCTTCCAGCACCAGCAGAGCATGCCTGCAATCTACTAAACCATGTATTTTTGGAATGTGAGAAGCGCCCAGAGTGAATTCACATGCTGATGTGGAGAACAAGCAAAACTCGTGAGAGACAGTGGGAGAAATTGAACCCAGAGAATTGGTGCTGTCAAGCATTATATTGGCAGCTACACCACCATGCAGCCCAGGAACAGACCACAATATCTGCTGAATTAAACCAATTCATTTCTGCTGCGCATGATCCCTGCATAATCACACATCTAACAGCCTCTTAAACACCACTATCAAATCTACTTGAGCACACCCCCAGCAGCCTGATCTAGCCACCTACCACTTTCTGTTTAAAACAAATTTACCCCCCACCAAATCACACCTATAATGCATGTCTCTAGTAATAGACCTTCCTAACCTGGGAAGGAGATTCTTACAAATTTATAAACTTTGGATAAGCATTGGAGGCAGTCAGGTCTCTCAGCCTCCAATGCTCCAGAATAAATAATCAAAGTTTGCCTAACTTCTCCCGATTATTGATCGCCTCTAATCCTGGAAGCTTCTTCTACACTCTTTCCAAAACCTCCATATCCATCGTACAACGGGGTGACCCAAAACGAACACAACAGCTGTTATAAATTCATTATCATTATAAATTCAATATATCTCCTCTCAGACCCAACTACATTCAACAGCATGATAAAAAATATTAGTAATTCAAAAGATAAACACAGGAAAGACTGCAGACACTGGAAATCCAAAGCAACACACACAAAATGCTGGAGGAACTCAGCAGGTCAGGCAGCATCTGTGGAAATGAATAGATAGTCATGTTTCAGGCCGAGACCCTTCATCAAGACTTCATTAAATCAAGGGACTAGTCCAACAGACTTTATTTGTTGACATCAATAGATTTTTTCTGAGTTTTCTGTGTCTTTTGGTTTATTATGTATCTACTGCTAATGTGGATCATGTCCTGTGATCAGCCCAGGTTAAGATAAGTTGAGCTTTATTTCTCTTCATTCTTCAGACATACAGTGACTTATGTCACATGTATCAACAACCAACACAATCCAAGGATGTGCTGAGAGTAGCCTGTAAGTGTTGCCATGCTCCTGGTGCTAACACAGCCCACCCAAACATACTAGCCCTAATCTTTGTAAACACATATGGTCGTAGGGAGAATAGACCAATGCCTTTCACACAGTGGAGGGAATTGAACAAGTTTACACTAAGCGCTATGCTACCCTGCTGCCCGTTACTTTCACCTTACATCATTTTGGCCGGGTTTATTGGCAGTGTGTGTCTATCTGTTGAATCAATTTCTTGTCCCGTTATCTTCACCAAACATAAATCAATTATGTATTTGTGTCCACTGCAGGATCTGGTGGAATTTTACCAACGTAACTCTCTAAAAGAATGCTTTAAGTCAATGGATACAACTTTACAAAATCCTTTCAAGGAACCTGAGAAAAGAATGGTTCCGAAATTGCCAGGTGAGTTGATGATGCTGAAAATGAAGCAATCCTCTCCTGTTCTCCAGAGAATGGTTGTTCGTGTGTTAAATGTGTTTCCATCCACTATGGATCAATTTGGACACAATAAACACCCACAAAAAACATACTTGGGTCAGGTAATATTTACTCTCATTGACTGTAAGAACTTCCAGGTCTTTCAGGTCTTCCTCAGAATATTTGATAGGACTTTATTTTATAAGAAAACAGGACTAATTTGCTGCTTTTGTCCAAGAAGCCTGGAGGGTCTGGTTTAAATCCCATTGTTATATAAATACAGAATGAAAAGTTAGTAACTATTTAGCTGGTGTATTGTTTTTAAAAAAAATATGTTTTATGAAGCAAAGAACTCCACTGTTATATACCTGTCTCCAAACTGATAGTATTATCATAAAGTTAAAGGGTTCATGCTGGCCCTCACACATGCACTTTCAATGATCCTCCCCACATTCCCAACAACTCCTCCCAGATTTCACCTCGTACCTGCAACGGGAGCTATTTATGGCAGGCAATTAGCCCATCAGCCTGCACGTATCTGGGACGTGGCGGGAAACCTGGGCACCTGGGGGAAAGTGCAGACTCCGCAGAGACAGAACCTGAATCCGGGATGGAAGTCCCTGGAGTCCTGGGTCGGCAGCTGTACAACTGTGATTGATTCTTAATTTGCCCCTGAACTAACTTGTAATGTTCAAAAGTCAAAGGAAATCTGTTATCAAACTGCGTATATGTCAACTCAGGAAATAAACAATTATAATAGAATTTATGAAAACTATAGATAAAGACTGACAAACAAGCAATGTGCAGAAGAAGGCAAATTGTGCAATAAATGATTACATATATAAATAAATAATATATAAATACATAGATAGATGGGTGGGTTAGTAAGTTTGCAGATGATACCAAGATTGGTGGAGTTGTGGATGTTGCAGAAGACTGGCAAAGAATACAGTGTTATATAGACCAGTTGCAGATATGGGCAGAGAAATGTCAAATGGAGTTTAACCCTAATAAATGTGAAATGCTGCACCTTGGTAGGGCAAATACAAGGAAACAGGACACTGTTAAGGGGAAGGTCAATAACTGTTGTTGACCGGAGTGATCTTAGGATCCAAGTTCATTGTTCCATGAAAGTGGCTACACAGGTCGAAAAGGTGGTTAAGAAGTTTTATGGAATGCTTGTTAGTTGAGACATTAAGTTCAAAAGTCAAGAAGTCATGTTACGAATTTATAAAACTGATTTGGCCACATCTGAAGTATTGTATACAGTTCTGGTTGTCCCACTATAAGAAGGATGTTGAGGTTTTAGAGAGGGTGCAGAAGAGGTTTACCAGGATGCGGCTCAGTTTAGAGGCCACGTGCTATCATGAGCGGCTCGATAAACTTGTTGGTTTCTTTTCTCTCTGGAACACTGGAGGCTGAGGGATGAAGAGATAGAGGTTTATAAGATTATGAGAGGCGTAGATAGAGTAAACAGGGAGTATCATTTTCCTAGTGTAGAAATGTCTAATACCAGAGGGCAGAAGGTGTGTGGGGGGGTGGGGGGGTGGGTAGGTTCAAGGAGGGTGTGCAGGGTAAGTTTTTTACTCAGAGAGTGGTGGATGCCTGGTATGGTGGTAGAGGCAAAAACATTAGAGGCTTTTAAGAGATGTTTGTATGGGCACATGGATGTAAGGAAGATGGGGGGATATGGACATTGTGTAGGTAGGAGGGATGAGTGTTTTGGTGTTTTTGAGTTGGTTCAGCACACTATTGTGGGCCAAATAGCCTGTTCCTCTCCTGTACTATTCTATTTTCTATAAATAATTAGATAGATAAACAAGTAAGTAAATAAATAAAGTTATTCTGAGAACATGAATTGAAAGCGAGTCAGTAGGTTGTAGAACTCAAGGGCATTGTAGAAGATTACTGAGCCCAGCCTGAATTCTGGATGCCCCCATCCCGTACAGCAAAATGATTTTTGTAATTCTGGTGGTGCCAGGGGCCAGCTTGAAGTGCTACGGGACAGCAAAGGTTCGGTACGACTTCTCGGCAAGGGACCGCTCGGAGCTAAGTCTGAAGGAAGGAGATGTGGTGAAAATTATTAACAAGAAGGCATCACCTGGATGGTGGAAGGGCGAGGTCTATGGCAAGGTCAGTATGAAAAGCACCCACAAACAAGCTGCCTCATTCTCCCCTTGCTTTCTGCTTGTGGCATGAAGTCAATGTTCAGAATTCAAGTGTACTTGTCACGTGTGCATCGAAACATACATTGATTGCATTAACTACCAACACACTTGAGGTTGTGCTGGGGGCAGCCTGCAAGTCATGGAGTCATGGAAAAGTACAGCACAGAAAACAGGCCTTTTGTCCCATCTAGTCCATGCCAAACCATTTAAACTGCCTGCTCCCATCGATCTGATAGTCCTCCATACCCCTCCCATCCATGTACCTATCCAAACTTCTCTTCAATGTTGAAATTGAGCTCGTGTGTCACTACACACTCCAGCACCAACACAGAGTGCCCATAATGCTCAGCAGAACAACACAGAAAACAACAACAAGCCTCACTCGCCCTCACTCCCAGCAGGCAAATGCACAGGACACCAGGACAGGCACCGAATTGAGCCTGCAGACACCAGAGCTCAACCTCTGGAGCAAAAAGAAATGAGTTGTTATAAAAACTCGGCAAGCCTGTGGTTCCCTCCACAGATACTGGCTGCTTCCTTCAGCACCTTTTTGTTTGAACTTCTGCACACAATATCACCATCTGTAAGCTGGCGATTACAAGTAGCCCTTCTGTAACCTGCTCTGTCTTTGTTTTCAGGTCGGCCTATTCCCTGCCAATTACGTAGAGGAAGATTATTCAGACTACTGCTATTGAAGGACTTCTGTCTTCATCGTTGTTCATGGAAACATTTTCCCTGGATGCAAAGATAATGCTACATCAGGACAAAGATTCTTCTGTGTGGTTGTCCTCATCCAGAATATTTCAATGTCCTAGCCATCTAAAATGTATTAACCTCCAGTCCCATTGTGAAGCTAGAAATAACAAAAAACTAAGAAAATTGGGTTCTGTAAAGTCCCAGAACCACATCTCTGTATTCTTGGACTAAAAAGAAATCCACTATTCTTTCAGATTGAAGAATATTTTGATCTTTCTGTATTTATTAATACAGTTTAAAATATCCTTAAAAAGAGTCTTTGCTTCTTTTCATGGGAAAGCTGGTGAATAGAAGGTGAAAGAACAGGCTGTCTTGGGGAAAAATAATGAATTGGATTTTATTTAACAGCTCAACTATACCAAAGAGGATTACAGATTTCATGAAATGTAGTCACTCTTATGGTAGCCATTGCATATTTAATGGGACTTTAGATATTTGGCCTTGGTGCTTGATAATAATTGAGCCCCATGAATTTAGCAGAGGAGTCAGCAGTCTGCATAGAGACTGGTGGGTTTGGAACCAGAATATTAGTCCAGGACAGTGCCATGATATTCAGGGTAGTCACTTTAAACACAAAAAGCTCCTGGTAAAAAAAAATCAAGGCATTAAAGGACAAATGTCTGCTGAGTGGCCACTTTATTAAGTGCACGAGTGGAACCCAGTGTAGTCTACAGCTGCTGTAGCTCATCCACTTCACACTTCAATGTGTTGTGCCTTCAGAAATGTTCTGCACATCACTGTTATAATGTGTGTTTATTTGAGTTAGTGTCGCCTTCCTGCCAGTTTGAACCAGTCTGGCCATTCTCTTCTGACATCTCTCATTAACAAGACAATTTTGCCCACAGAACTGCCAATCACTGGATGTTTATCTTTTTCTTTCTCTGTAAACCCCAGAAATTGGTGAGCGTGGAAATCCCAGGAGATCACCAGTTTCTGAGATACTCAAACCACCCCGTCTGGCACCAGCAATCATTCCACGGTCAAAGTCACTCAGATCACATTTCTTCCCCATTCGGACATTTAGTCTGAAGAAAAATTGAACCTCTTGACCATGTCTTCATGTTTTTCTGCATTGAGTTGCTGCCACGTGATTGACTGATTAGATATTTGCATTAACAAGCAGGTGTACAGTAGTACCTAATAAAGTGGGCGCTGGGTGTATATTTGTATTGGGTGCAACTTAATGCAGAGAATCCTTACTGACTCACGGTGATACCTTGTTGCTGTTCCATGGTGTGGACCAAGGCCCAACATTGTGGTGTTTACGAATATCCCAGTAAGTCAGTAAATGATGACAAATCAGAATTTCTGATAATTATCCCAGTTTGAGCTAAGAGATGACAATAACTTAATAGAGAGCCCAATCCAACCTCTGACCCTATCTCTGATTGTGAGACAGCCACTCTGGTGGCAATCCGGAGATTTACAACTTCTGTTGATCAACAAGGAAGCCAGTTCTCGACTACAGCCTCGTCTCAGTGGTTAACCTTGCAGCCACATCTGATGGTGACTGAGTTTTATTTAACAGCTTCTTTGCCATCATCTTTCCCAGGGAGGATTACAAACAGTTTCTGAAATGTAGTCACTGTTATGATAGGTCTTACATATTTAAAAGAACTATTGTGGGTGGCTCCCATGGCTTCCTGACTGCTATGTCAATGTGGTTAAGAAGTCGGCACTGCACGCTGAAGATATATAGCCACAGGCAGCACAGCTGCAAGTCAGTACCGCTTTGAATGAAGCCCCCATAATGTGCATAGAATTGCAAAAACAGGAACAGTTCCAAGTTCAAATTTAATTTATTATCAAAGTAAATATACAGTATACAACCTTAGATTCATCTCCTAACAGGCAGCCACAAGACAAACAAAAACACAAAAGAACCCATTAAAAAAAGACCACAATGTGTGTGTGTTGCTTTGAATTTCCAGCATTTGCAGACTTTGTGTATATGGTCTGTTTCTACGTTTGTCATTTGCCTCATCTTGCATTCAGCTTCCTTTTTCCTGATTAGTGTTTTGTTTCCCCTGTGCCGAATTCTGAATTTTCCAAGAGCAGGTTTATTGCCTCTTGGCAACATTATAAACCTTTTTCATCAGCTCCCTCAAGTGCCTCAAATGCTTCCCTGTTATTTTGTCTATTTGCCACAGAGTATAAAGTAACACATACATGAAACAACGGCTGTTTCTTCCTCTCCATAGATGCTTCCTGATCTGCTGAGTTCCTCCAGCATGTGTTAATCTGGATTTTCAGCTTCTCCAGAGTCTCTTGTGTTTAGTATAAAGTATATATTATTTGTAAACTAGTTATTGATTCCTTCTTTGAGTTATTAAAGTTCTTTAATGGCCCAATGAAGGAATCAATACGTGGTTCACCCCAATTCATCCACGCTGATCAAGTTACCTACTTGACATGATCTCAGTTACCTGTAAGCACAAGAAACTCTGCAGATGCTGAAGATTCAAAGCAATACACTCAAAATGCTGGAGGTACTCAGCAGGACAGGCAGCATCCATGGAAATGAATAAACTACATTTTGGGCCGAGACTCTTCTTCAGTGTCAATTACCTGTGTTTTTGTTTATATAAAACCTTTCCTATCAATGAATCTGGCTAAATGCCCTTGAAACTTTGTAATTGCATCCATTTCTACCACTTCCTCTGGCAGCTTATTCCACTTACCCACTGCTCTGTGTGAAAATAGGTCATTTCTGATTCTTTCCCCTTGCATCTTAAACCTTTGCCCTCTTTAGATACCCCTACCTTGGGAGAAAAGACAGTGACATTTACTTTATCTGTGTCCCTCGTGGTTTTATGTGTTTTTATAAGGTCACCTCTCAGCCTCCTACACTCCCAACTCTCCAAACTCAAACCCTCCTATCCTTCCTCTTCTTTTCTGTACTCTCTAGGTTACAGCGGACTACAATGCTTGAACATATTAAGGAAGAGGATGTGCTGGAGCTTTTGAAAAGCATCAAGTTGGATAAGTCACCGTGACTGAATGAGATATACCCCAGGCTACTGTGGGAGGTGAAGGAGGAGATTGCTGAGCCTCTGGCAATGATCTTTGCATCATCAATAGGGAGAGGAGAAGTACCGGAGGATTGGAGGGCTGCAAATGTTGTTCCCTTGTTCAAGAAAGATATTAGAGACCAGATCACACACCTCCGTACCTTCCCATTCTTCTTCCTGGCCTACTGGGGACAGGTAGAGGCCTATTGTCTCAGTGATAATCCCAGCTTCCTTTAACTTACACAAATGCTGCTGAACGTCTTCCACTTCTGCAGGGGCCAGTCGCCGTGGCCTTCCTCTGAACAGGGTGTCCTCAGTCACTCGGATAGTGTGACAAGTGCTCTTGGAACAACCCACATCAAACTCGTCAGTGGAAAAGACACCTTCCAGCTTCAACATCTTCTCTACCAACCTCCTCTTCCCACTCACAGGTACTGGGGAGTCCCCAAAGTTGAATGACTCCGAGGTCAACTTTCCCCCTTTTGCAGATAGTTGCCCCCCTGGCTTGTCTCACAGGAGCACTAGACATTACCGTCATCGGGAAGTGATGTGCCAGGGGCATCCCGCTGTTGAATGTGACCTTCCTCTTCATAGTGTTCCTGATGATCACTGCTATCCTGTTCACCTGTACGACCGAGGGCTTCTGCAGTTCGGGCCTCACCAGTACCCCAGCAGGAAAGCCTGACTCCTCTTTATGGTCTTTTGGAACATCCACCAAGAGGGCCTCGCCCTTGGACATTCCAGGAAATTTGGGGTTTCCCATTACTCTCACTACTTCCCTGGGTTGTAACACAATTGGCTTGGACTGGGTGAACCACACAGTCCCTCCTCTAAGCTCATTATCCGGCGTAGTGCACTGATGCACTTCCTCAAAAGCAGCTCGACACACCGGCTGAATATCTTCCAAAAGCTCTCTCCAGCTTTTGCCTTGCAGCCTCCCATGAGCCTCCTCACAATAGGAGAGTTGGACCCCACAAGAGTTGAAACATCGCCCTTCTCAAAGGGGTCTGGACAAACCAGCACTAATGTATCAAGGATCTCAGCCCCTCCCACGTTGGCCTCCAAAAACTCCAGCTTCACTGACAAATAACCATCATATGGATAATGATCCGCACAAAGACCCCAGATCTCTCGTGCTTTAAGTGGTGTCAATGGTAAATGCGTCAATTACCGTACAGCAAAGTGACCTGCGACCCTGTGTCAAGCATGGCTCTAGCTTAAATACCCTCTATCTGTAGTGATACACTGGAGCTCCGCCCCACTACACCTTCAGGAATATGTTTTTTTGATTTTGGGTGTTCCTTGATATATTGCTGGGAATGTGCTCCCTTCCCCCCTCCCCTGATACACCAGGCCATCCCCTCTCTGGGTCTCTTTTAAGTTTTCCCAACATCTCTCTCCGCTTAGATACTGGGGGGCTCACTCCCCGAGTGGTTTCCCGTCTTTCACACTCCTGCCTGAAGTGTCCCTCTTCACCAGTTATAACAGACAATACCAGCCGCTCCCCTTCTCACGGGACACCGGCTGCTAGAAGCCCTCTACATAGTCCGTCCCCTTAGAGGATCTGTCTGTCTATCAGCTCCACCTTACAGGGGGAGGGGGCAGTGGGGGCACACCCACTGATAACAACCAAGTTCTCAACTGTGCCAAAATCTCCTCTACCACTCTGTGGGGAAGTCTATCCATGGTCACTTCAATGCAGGGGGCCACTACCGAGCACTATACCCTCTGACGGAGGCCTCCTGCGCCTCCGATGTGTTCTCCTCCTCTCATACTTCGCTGATCAGCTCAACAAATGGGGGGGGGGTGTCTTAAGAGACAGTCGGAGAACCAAAGCCACCAGGTTCAGGGACTGGGCACCTTTTTCTATCCAGTCCCTTCTTAACTGATCCACCTCAGCCCTCTGAATGGCCCCTCTGGCCACAAGCAATATAGCTGCCTCTCTAGCCGAAAGATGTAGGCAGAAAGCTCCTCCCCCTTCTCCTGACACGTTCTGAAACCCCATCATGAGCTCCATTGGGCTTCCTGTCACACCAAATATCTACCAACTCACTCCACGCTGGGGGGCTAATTAGACATTCCAAATCAGACCACTCCTTCCCCTCGCTCCGAGAGCACCCTGTCTTTGAAGTCTCCACCCCTCAGTTACGTGAGACTCGACTTGCGAATCAGCCCACTTGCCTACACTCCCCTCCTCCCAGAAAGTCTGGACAGTCCACAGACCCGCTCTCCTGGGGCCCCAGTAGTAACAGGCAGTTCCACTGCTGTTACGTCGGCACTAGTCTGGACTAAAACAAAGTCTTTGCCCGCCATTTCATCAAACCTTCGCCCCACAATCGTAACTTTGCCTACAGCTTAACAATACTTAAAAGTCAAATTAACAATTCATCAGGAGTATGAATATCTACCCCACTGAACAGGCATGCAGTCGTTACCAATAACCCCATGGATTTGCACCATTGCTCGACCCTGGCAGCATCCATAACTATGTATCATAATCACTTTCCTGGACAATAGTTTAGTATAGACTTAAACGCATAACCCACTGGGTCAATGCTCAATCACAAGCAATCACACAGCAGCCAATGAAACCAATCCCAGATGAGCCCCCATAATTGTAACACTCAGGTTCTGTCTAGGGAAGGCAATCTCTAGCCCTGCCAAACGTGTGAGATTGAAATGCGAGTTCACCCCAAACCCCCCCACCCTGATTGTGTGGGTGCTGCGTGATTTGTT
This sequence comes from Hypanus sabinus, assembly GCF_030144855.1. Lineage (NCBI taxonomy): Eukaryota > Metazoa > Chordata > Chondrichthyes > Myliobatiformes > Dasyatidae > Hypanus > Hypanus sabinus. Next base: position 87,257,035 of record NC_082721.1, read on the forward strand.
ACCCTGTTACAAATCAGTACTACAAAATAACAGACAGTACACTACATACAATTAAACGATTTAGCTTTACAACTCTTAATTTGACTACAGGGTTAGTGAAGAAAAAGCAAAAAAACGGAAAGGGCACATTTTTATGGAACAGTCTAATGTGCACAAGTTGGAGCTCACGGTTTCCCCTTCCCCAATCCTCCCGTCCTTCGTCGGGCCATGGCCCTCCCCCTCCGGCACCTTTTCTCTTAATTTCCCACTGGACCAGATACCCAGATCACCCCGGCGTTAGACCCACGGCATGAAAACACACTCCCTTCATTGGACCGCTCACATTCCAAAGCACCCATTATCTCTAACCGTAACCCAAACACTGCTTCTATAGAAAGACCATTGTGTTAGCAGTGAAACCTTTCCGATGCTGTTACATCAGTTTATAGAAATGAATTGGACTGAGTTGCCTATTCCTATGGTGCCTCAATCATCCACGATATTCATATAAATTTTAAAAGCTTAATGCCACAGCACCTGTGGCACCTCACATCTTGGCAACCAGAAAAATGAATCCCAGAATGAGGCCATGCCCAGGTTTGAGAAGAAACGCCTTAAATGTGTAGCCTCTAACTTGATGGCATGAGCATCAATTTCTCTAACTTCAGGTAATTACTCCCATCCCCCCCCACTCTTTTTCTCTTTTTCCTTTCCCTAGTCTACTTCCCTCTTACCTGCCCTCTTCTCACATGCCTATCACCTCCTTCAGGTGCCCTGGCTCTCTCATGACCTACAGCCCTCTCGTATCAGATACCTTCTTCTTTAACCCTTTGCCTCTTCCACCTATCACCTCCCAGTTTCTTCATCATCCCTCCTGCATCCACCTACCTCCCCCCTCACCAGGTCTCATTACTTGCTCACTTGTCATCCTCCCCCTCCCTTCACCTCTTTATTCAGCTCCTTCTGTTCCAGTCCTGATGAAGGGTCTTAGCCCGAAACATCAACTATTTATTCCCCTCCATAGATTCTGCCTGACTTGCTGAGCTCCTCCAGCATTTTCTGGGTGTTGCTTAAAATTTTCAGTATCTGCAGAATCTCTTTTATAGTTGTGTAGTCTTATCATCAATCTCCTGTATTTTATCAATCTCTACACAGTTGGGTCAATTTACACTGGCCAATTAACCTATCAGCTCACATGATTTTTGCAATCTGGAGCTCATAATTTTGTATAGCTCTATCAAATCACCTCTCAATCTTCTACATTCCATGGAATAAAGTGCTAACTTTTTCAATCTCTCCAAGTTGTGAATAACTTAGATGACCAATCTTTCAGCAATCAATACCTGGTTATGAGTAATACTGTCTCTTTTTATACAGCAGGACTATTCTGTTCCTGTTCGTCATGGTTTTAGCACTTTATATTACTTTCCTTCCCACTTAGTCTTTCTATAGGAAAACAAAGTCGTGAGACCATCTCAGAACCAATTCCGCACCCCCCCCCCCAAAAAAAATTTGCTTTATGCTTCTTCTCCTTATTCTTGTCCAGTTCTTTGGGAGTGAAGATGACTTAAACCACTGCATTTCTATGGTTTCTGACATGTTTGATGCAATTAATGTAAAAGACTCCTGATTTTGTCAGGGTAAGCTAAGCAGTGCTTCATGTCCCATTGGGTGGTTTAGGAGGTGATGTATCCCTTATATCACAAACACTGGGCCTCTAGGAGCTTCCAAGGCATGGACTCAATGCACCTTCACCATTGGAAGTGCTTGGGGGCCAAGGTCCCACAAGTTGATGAAAATGCTACCCTTTTATGAAGGAAGGTATCTCTCCATGTGTCTAAAGTGGGTGTTGAGAGTGGACCCAAAGGCAAGACACAGACACTGAAGTACTAGGAACAGGACTAGGTGTGTCAAGAAAACAAGAGAAGTGGGGAAGAAACTACACTGGACAAGACACAGGCCCTGGACGAGACTAGGATACAGAGTCTGGGCCTGGACTAGACCAGGAAAGCAGGACCTGGACGAGGAACTAGGAACTTGGAACCTGGACAAGGACTCTGAGCCGGAGACTGGACAGGGACCCAGAACCTGGGTCTTGACTTGGGCTTGGACTCTGGATCTAGGTGAGGACAAGACATGGCAAGGGAACAGGTCTGGACGTGGGGGTAGGACGCGTGACTCCTGGGCTGGATGAGGACATGAAGCTCGGACTCAGACTTGGGAGACTGGAACACAGAACATAGAGCCGGAACCCCTCCTTGGGAACAGGATGTAGGGCCGGGACTCATACACAGAGAGCTGAACACGACGATACAGTTCCAAACACAAGGTAGCGGCAAACGGCTGGACCTACCTAGCGAAGGTGAGGATACAGAGAGACAGTTCCAAACAATGAAAGATGGTTCCTTATTTAGACACCACAAGGCTCCGGTCTTGCTCCAGCGGTGGAACTTGGCGGCTAGAATAGGCAAGGAAACAGGTGAAGCTCCAGTCGAAAGGTAGTAGGTGAGGCTTCAGCCAAGGGCTACAGAAAGAAGGGGAAGGTAAGGGAACAGTCCAGCCTCAGGGTAACAGCAAAGATGGCCTGGCTTGCCCAATGGAGGCAAGGACAGGAAGGGACAGATCCTACCGCAGGGTAATGGCAAAGGCAGCCTGACTTACCCCACGGAAGTGAGGACAGGATACTGAGGAGACAAACCAGCACCTACACTGGACCCCAGGGCCACTTATATTCCCAGCCCCAAGATGAGTATCAGGTGCCTATGATTAAGCCCAACTGAAACAAGGGTCAGCTGAAAGACCCGGAGTCCGGAGCCCACGGACCAGACCGTGAACCAGAACGTGGACTTCACGGAGTGGACCATGACTCCATCTGATAACATCACAGCTCAGAATCTAGCACCTGTTTCAGGACATTGGTGGGCAATATTGTCTGCCCACTGGAGTGAGTTATTCCATTGTTTTAAAGTGGACATTGTATTTTTTTTACTCCAAACCCATTTTCTGGCTGACTCAGTGGTGTGCGATGAACAAATGCATTGCTCCTCAACTCTGGGATCCAAACTTGTTTCAGCATGGGGTGACAGGATCTAAAGGCCCCTCCCTTTTACAATTATTCCAAGCAAGTAACACTTACCTCATAGCCTGTAACATTTGTCACTTGGGAAACACTGGCAAATCTGCCAGGTTCCCAATCAATGGAGTCCAAGGCACTCACACTCACCATAATGAAAGGTCCAGCTACTATGATGACGCTCTAAGTGATGGACGTGGAAGGTGCAGGAGCTCATAGACCTGTGCTCCTGTCTTTGGGTGTGGAGAATCTCATACCACCACTACTCCAAGCAGAGAATCTTTGAAAGAGTGCAGCAAAGGATTCCATGTGAATCAGGTGGTGATTGCATCTGAAATTCTGATGTTAATCATCTGAAATAATCCAGTGGTTAAACATTAAAGGTGAAAGACGACATATTTAAGGAGAATCTGAGGGGAGCTTATTCACTCAGCGTGTGAAATGAGCTGCCAGCGGAAGTGGTAGAAACAAATTCAATTGCAACATTTAAGGGAGGTACATGGATGAGAGAGATATAGAGAGTTGTGTATAATCCTGGTGCAGGTACAATGACTAGGCAGCACCAGTCTGAAATAGACTGGATGGGTATAGAGATATAGAGAGCTGTGTATAATCCCAGTGTAGGTACAATGACTAGGCAGCAGACCAGTCTGAAATGGACTGAATGGACTAAAGGGCCTGTTTCTGTGTGGTAGTGCTCAAGATTCCTGGATGGTATGTTGCTTCCCTGGCGCCAGGGTCCAGGATATCTTGGATTGAATCCTTGGTATTCTTAAGTGGAAGAGTGAACGGCCGGAAGTTGTGATTCATGTAGGTGCCAGTGACTTGGGTAGAACGAGTGATGAGCTTCTGTATAAGGAGTTCAGGGATTAAGGTGCCAAATAAAAGGGAAAGACCTCCAGGATTCTGATCTCAAGATTGCTATCCATGCCATGTGTATCCATGCCCATAACTAGAAAGATTACACAGTTTAATATGTGGCTAAGGTGTTGGTGTCGGAGTGAGGGCTAAAGATTTTTGGAACCAGGCCATTTAGCCAATCGCGTCTGCTCTGCCATTCAGTCATGGCTTTTCATTCCCACTTCAGCCCCACTCCCTGGTCTTCACCCTGTGACCTTTAATGCCCTGTCCAATCAAGAACCAATCAAACTCTGCCTTGAATACACCAAACAGCTGCCTGTGATATCAAATTTCACAAATTTACCATTCCACATTTCTGTTTTAAGTGGACACTTCTTTCCTGAGACTATGCCCTCTTGTCCTAGACTTCCCCACCATGGGAAATATCCTTCCCACATCTACTCTGTCTAGGCCTTTCAACGTTCAAAAGGTTTCAATGAGATCCCCTTTCATCCTTTTGAATTCCAGCGAGTACAGACCCAAAGCCATCAAACATTCCTCATACGATAACCCTTTCATTTCTAGAATCATCCTTGTGCACCTCCTCTGAACCCTCTCCAATACCAGCACATCTTTTCTTAGATGAGGAGCTCAAAACCATTCACAATACTCAAGGTCAAGCCTCACCAGTGTCTTATAAAGCCTCAGCTTCACATTCCTGCTCTTGTGTTCTAGACCACTTGAAATGAATGCTAACATTGCATTTGCCTTCCTCACCACTGAGTCAACCTGCAAGTTTACCTTTAGAGTATTCTGCACAAGTCTCGTTGCATCTCAGATTTCTGGATTTTCTCCCAGTTTAGAAAATAGTTTGCACTTTTATTTCTATTACCAAAATACATGACTGTGTATGTTCCATCATTGTATTTCATTTGCCACTTTCTTGCCATTCTCTTAATCTTTCTAAGTCCTTCTGCAGCCTACCTGGTTCCTCAATACTAACTACTCCTCCACCAATCTTCATATCATCTGCAAATTTGACAACAAAGGTATCTATTCCATCATCTAAATCATTTATATGCAACATAAAAGAAGTGGTCCCAACACCAACCCCTGTAGAACACCACTAATCACAGGCAGCCAACCAGAAAAGGTTCCTTTTATTCCCACTCGCTGCCTCCTACTAATCAGCCAATGCTCTAACCGTGCTAGTAACTTTTCTGTAAAACCATGGGCTCTTAACTTGGTAAGCGGCCTCGTGTGGCACCTTGTCAAAGGCATTCTAAAAGTCTAAATCTACAAAATCTACCACATCCCCTTTATCCATCCTACAGGTAATCTCCCCAAAGAATTCGAACAAGTTTGTCCAGGCAAGATTTTCCCTTAAGGAAACCATGCTGACTTCATTGCATCTTGTTCTATGTCACCAAGTACTCCATCAGCTCATACTTAACAACTGACTCCAACATCTTCCCAACAACTGTCAGGTTAACAGGTCTATAATTTCCTTTCTGTTGCCTTCCTCCTTTCCTAAAGAGTGGAGTGACATTTGTGATTTTCCAGTCCTCTGGCACAATACCAGAGCCCAATGATATTTGAAAGATCATTACTAATGCCACCACAATCTCTAATGCTACCTCTTTCAGAACCCATGGGTGCAGTTCATCTGGTCTGCGTGACTTACGTACCTTAGGTTTTTCAGCTTTTTGAGCACTTCTTCCCTTGTAATAGTAACTGCACTCACTCTCTTCCCTTCCACTCTTGGACACCTGGCACACTGCTGGTGTCTTCCACAGTGAAGACTGATGCAAAATACTCATTTAGTTCATCTGCCATCTCCTTGTCCCCTGTTATTATTTCTCTGGCCTAATTTTCTAGTGGTCCTATATCCACTTTCATCTCTCTTCTGTCTTACATACTTGAAAAAGCTTTTACTATCCACTTTGATATTGTTTGCAAGCCTTGTTTTCATATTTCAGCTAGTCCTCCTACCAATTCTTTCAGCTGCTCTCTGTAGGGTTTTAAAAGCTTCCCAATCCTCTGTTTTCCCACTAATTTTTGTTTTATTTTATGCCCAATCTTTTGCTTTTACATTAGCTTGACTTCCCTCATCAGCCATGGTTGCACTATTTTGACATTTGAGTATGTCTTCATTTTTGGAATACATCTATGCTGCACCTTCCTAATTTTTCCCAGAGACTCATGACATTGCTGCTCTGCTATCATCCCTGCCTGCATTTCTTTCAATTTACTTTGGCCAATTCCTCTCTCATTCCACTATAATTTCCTTTACTCCACTGAAGTACTACTATGTCACATTTTACTTTCTTCCCATCAAAGGGGTATTTTACCTTAAGCTCCCTAATCACCTCCAGTTCATTGCATAACATCCAATCCAGAATAGCTGATCCCCTAGTAGGCTGTTCTAAAAAAGCCATTTCATAGGCTTTTAACAAACTCACTCTCTTGAGATCCATTACCAATCTGATGTTCGAAATCGGCCTGCATGTTAAAATCTCCCATGACTACCATAACATTGCCCTTTTGACTCACCTTTTCTATTTGCTGTTGTAACCTGTGGTCCACCTCCCAGCCACTGAAATAGGAGGGCTGAAGATGACTGCCATCAATGTCCTTTTACCCTTGCAGTTTATAAACTCAACCCACCAGGATTCAACATCTTCTGACCCTACATCACACCTTTTTACTGATTTGATGCCATTCTTCATCAGTAGGGTCACACCACCCCCTCTGCCTATCTTCCTATCCCTCTGATATAACGTGTAACTTGGGCATTCAACTCCCAAATACAACCATCCTTCAGCCATGATTCAGTGATGGCCACAACATCATACTTGGTAATCAGTAATTGTGCAACAAGGTCATTCACCTTATTTCCTATACTACATCCATTTAGGTACAACACCTTGAGTACTGCATTTGCTATCCTCTCTGATTCTGAATCCCTAATGATTTGATACTCAGCCTGTTGGCTGCAACTAAGTCCCATCACCTGCCTGTCCTTCCTGACAGTCTGACTGCATGCTAACTTTACTGTGCACGCTAACTTTGCTTTTCTTACCATCTGTCCTTTCCTGAGTCCACTCACTCCAGTTCCTACCCCCCTGCCAAGTTAGTTTAAACCCTCCTCAACAGCTCTAACAAATCTGCCCACGAGAATATTGATCCCCCTCAGGTTCAGATGCAAACCATCACTTTTGAACAGGTCATACCTCCCCAGAAGAGATCCCAATTATCCGAAAACCTGAAGCCCTGCCCCCTGAACCAGGTTCTCAGCCACACTTTTATCTGCCAAATCATCCTGTTTCTACTCTCACTGGTGCGTGGCACAGGCAGCAATCCAGAAATTACTGCCCGAGAGGTCTTGCTTTTCAGGTTTCTACCTAGCTCTCTAAATTCTCTTTTCAGGATTTTTCCTTCCTATGTCATTGGTACCAATATGCACCAAGACATCTGACTGCTCCCCCTGCCTTTCCAAAATGTTGTGGATGCATTCTGAGACATCCCTGACCCTGGCACCATGTGGAAGAGGCCCCATGTGCCACCTAGGCACTAAGGGTTCAGGCAACGACTGCACTGTTGAAGACACCAGCAGTATGGTGGATGCTCCAGGTGTCAGGGGTCATAAAATGTGTGAAGTTTCCATAAGTAGAAAAAAAGTTCTTGGGAAACTGAAAGGTCTGAAAGTAGATTAGTCACCTGGACCAGATGGTACACACCCCAGAGTTCTGAAAGAAGTGGCTGAAGAGATCATTGGAAATATTAGATTCTTGGATGGCTCCAGAAGACTGGAAAATTGTAAATGTCACTCCACCCTTCAGAAAGGGAGAGAGGCTGAAGAAAGAAAACTATAGTCTGGCCTTAGTGGTTGGGAAGATGTTGGAGTTAATTATTAAGGATGAAGTCTCAGGGTACTTGGAGGCACTTGATAAAACATGTGGTATTCAACTTTGTTCAGTATAGTTTCCACAAGGGAAAATCTTGACAGACAAATCCATTGGAAGTCTTTGAAAAAAATAACAAGCAGGATAGACAAAAGAGAATGGCTTGATGTTGTGTACTTGAATTTTCAGAAGGTCTTTGACAAATGCCACACATGAGGCTGTATAACAAACTACAAGGTCATGTTATAACAGGGAAGATTCTAGCATGGATAAAGCAGTGACTGATTGGCAGGAGGCAAAGAGTGGGAATGAAAGGAGCCTTTTCTGGCTGGCTGCCGGTGACTAGTGGCGTTCCATAGGGTCTGTGTTGGTATCAACTCTTTTTACATTATATGTTAATGATTTTGATGATGGAATTGATGGCTTCATTGCAAAATTTGCTGTTGGTATGAAGATAGGTGGAGGGACAGGTAGTTTTGAAGAAGTAGGAAGACTACAGTAGGACTTAGATGGATTAGGAGAATGGACAAAGAAATGGCAGATGGAATACAGTGTTAGGAAGTGTATGGTCATGCACTTTGGTAGAAGAAATGAAAGGTTGACAATTTTCTAAATGGAGAGAAAATGCAAAAAAACCGAGGTGCAAATTGACTTGGAAGATTCCCTAAAAGTTAATTTGCAGGTTGAGTCTGTGGTGAGGAAGGCAAATGCAATGTAGCATTCATTTCAAGAGGATTAGAATATAAAAGCAAGGATATAATGTTGAAATTTTATAAAGTACTGGTGAGGCCTCACTTGGAATATTCTGAGCAGGTTTGGGCCCTTATCTTAAAAGAGATGTGCTGAAACTGGAGAGAGTTCAAAGGAGGTTCACAAAAATATTCCCAGGATTGAATGGTGTGTCACATGAAGAGCATTTAATGGCTCTTGACCTGTATTCACTAGAATTCAGAAGAATGAGGGATGGCCTCATTGAAATACATCAAATGGTGAAAGGCCTTGACAGCGTGGAGATGAAAAGGATGTTACCTATGGTGGGAGAGTCTAAGACCAGAGTACTTAACCTCAGAGTATAGGGGCGTCCCTTTAGAAAGGAAATGACGAAGAATTTATTTAGCCAGAGAGTGGTGAATCTGTGCAATTCTTTGCCACAGGCAGCTGTGGAGGCCAAATCTTCATATTTATCTAAGGCACAGGTTGATAGATTCTTGATTGGTCAGGACACGAAGGGATGCGGGGAGAAGGCAGGAGATTGGGGCCGAGAGGAAAATTGGATCAGCTATAGCTTAATTCTGCTTTTATTTCTTATGGTCTTGTGGTCTTATGACTCTTTGACTAAGAGTTCACCAATATGTATGTTTTTAAGAGTTTAACAAAAAGTTGTGGCCAAGTTCAAACTTCTAATGTAAGAGATTTAAAGAGAAATGTTAAATCTGTTCCTCTTTCCACAGATGCTGCCTGACCTACAATGCACAACGCAGTTCCTGCTTCTATTTCAGGTTTTCCACATCTGCAGTTTGATATTTTTCCTCTTTTATTTCATTTAATTAAATTCCCTAGATGCATTTTTATTCAGTACTTTGGGCAAACAATTACATGGGCTCAGCCGTTCACTTACTCCTCAACCGAGCAACAAATCCCCCACTCCCTTCTTCCAACATTATCTTGTGAGCCAGAGACACAGGAACATCCAAAAGTGCAGCCATGTTAATGACCCTCGACGGAGCTGGTCAATTGGCTGCTGGAGTCCAGCAGTTGAAGCGGGTGGGAGATCCCAGAAGACTGAGTACAGGACAAACCAGAAGACTGAGTACAGGATTAATGGTCAGTTACTTAACAGTGTGGATGAACAAAGGGACCTTGAGGTTCAAATCCATACATCCCTCAAGGTCACTGCGCATGTTGATAGGGTAGTTAAGAAGGCCTATGGGATGCTAGGCTTCATTAACGGGGGATTGAGTTCAAGAGTAGAGAGGTCATGTTGCAACTCTACAAATCTCTGGTGAGACCGCACTTAGAGTATTGTGTTCAATTCTGGTCACCTCATTATAGGAAGGATGTGGAAGCTATGGAGAGGGTGCAAAGGAGATTTACCAGGATGTTGCCTGGTTTGGAGAACAAGTCATATGAAGCAAGGGTAGCAGAGCTGGGACCTTTTTTCTTTGGAGTGTAGAAGAATGAGCGGGGACTTGATAGAGGTCTACAAGATTATGAGAGGCTTAGATTGGGTGGATAGTCAGTACCTGTTTTCCAGGGCACCAATACCAAACACCAGAGGGCATATATACAAAATTAAGGGAGGGAACTTTAGGGGAGACATCAGGGGTAAGTTTTTTACATAGAGGGTTGTGAGTGCCTGGAATAACTTGCCAGAGATGGTGGTGGAAGCTAAAACATTAGGGTAATTTAAGAGCCTCTTGAACAGGCAGATGAATGAAAGAAAAATGGAGGGTTATGGGGTAGTGTGGGTTTAGTACATTTTTTAAGGATTATATGGGTCAGCACAACATGGAGGGCTGAAGGGCCTGTACTGTGCTTTAGTGTTCTATGGTTCTATCCCATAGCAAAGGACTGACCTTTAAAGTTCAAAGTAAAGTTTTATCATCAGAGTACATATATGTCACCCCATACAATCCCGAGATTCATTTCCTGCAGGCATATTCAGCAAATCTATGGAATAGTAACTCTAGCAGGATCAATAAAAGATCGACTAGAGTGCAGGGGACAACAAACTGTGCAAATGCAAATACAAATAAACAGCAATAAATAACAAGAACGCAAGATAATGAGATAAAGAGTCCTTGAAGTGAGATCATTGGTTCTGGGAACTTCAGTGATGGGGCAAGTGAGTGTCGTTAGCCTCTTTTGTTCAAGAGTCTGATGGTTGAGGGGTAGTATCTATTCTTGAACCTGCTGGTGTGAGTCCTAAGGCTCTTGTGCTTCCTACCTGTTGGCAGCAGTGAGAGAAGATCACGGGTCGGGTGGTGAGGATCTCTGATGATGGCTGTTACTTTTCTACGTCAGCGATTCATGTAGATGTGCTCAATGGTTGGGAGGGTTTTACCCATGATGTACTAGGCTGAATGAACTACCTTTTGTAGGATTTTCCATCAAAGGCGTTGGAGTTTCTATACCAGGCTATAATACACTCAGTCAATATTCTCTCCACGACACATGGATAGAAGTTTCTCAAAGTTTTAGATGTCATGCTGATTCTCTGCAGACTTCTAAGGAAGTAAAGGTGCTGCTGGGCTTTCTTCGTAATTGCACTTATGTGCTGGATCCAGGACAGGTCCTCTGAAATAGTAACATCCAGCAATTTAAAGTTACTAATCCTCTCCACCTTTGATCCTCCAATGGGGATTGGTTCTTGGACACCTGGTTTCCCTCTACTGAAGTCTACAATCAGTTCCTTGGTCTCGCAGATATTGAGGGAAGTCAGAAGTCACTTATCTGGCAATCTCCATCAGTCCAGCTTTCTGTCATTTGGGAATAAAGGCAAATCTGATGGTTAGTCCAATGACTGCTGATTGGAAGTTATGTAACAGAGTAATTTCTACATAATAATGTGATATTGGTCAAGGGGGCAGATGCCTAATCAAATGCATTGATTGATAGTCCCACAGTATGGAAACAATCCATTCAGTTCAATTAATTCAGCTTGGCTGAAATGTCTATCTAAGCCAATACAATTTACCAGTTTGGTCCAGTTAATCTCATCTGCATCTCATCAAAAGGGGAAAAGCAACATAAAAATAGAGAATACCAGAGACACTCAGCAGGTCAGGTAACATCTATGGAAAATGAAACAGAAATAACATTTCGGGTCTGAGAATCCATTAGTATGTTCTGGTATAAAAATCTAATATTGATAATTGTGACCACGAAGGGTTGACTTTGGGTCAAGACCAATTTGATCAGTTAATAGCTTTTACCTTTAGTTAATTTTGTCCATGCTCTGGTTGATATGTGACTCCAAAGCAAACAACTTAGCAGGCTGCCTTCAGATAACCACTTAGAGATGAGCAATGGATACATGTGATGAAGTTTTAAGGTTATTGGGGACGTAAGAAATTATTCTTGGACTCCTGTAAATAATGGGTTAAAATTAAGTGCTAACTTATGTGTGCTCTGTTCTGGATAGTGTTCAAATTTCTGTTTGTCCTTCACTGAGGAATCGACCTGCCGCTTGTTTAGATTAACGACTCACAGATGTCTCTTGAGAACGATATGGGGGTTGGGTTCACACAGATCGCACACACCATGCCTTACGGTTTCACTCCACTGAGCTAAGTTCCCTCATTTGTTCAGGGAAAAGGGGAGGACTCACTGATAAGGACAAGAACAAATATCTGTAATTAAAACCTTTATTTATTGGACTCTCTTATCAAAATAATTAAGTTTTGCTCTAACTGACTTGGCAGGAATACCTGTTGAACTGAGTGCTCTTTGTCTCGCTGGTTCTATAAATTGTAACATTTCTGCATGTTAGACAGAGGTCCGTTATGAGCTCCTAGAGGGAGAGGAGCACAGTCCCTCTGGTATGCAGCTCCAAGCCTCTTGCCGGCTGAGTTTGAACAAATAAACTGGTAACAAGGATAAAGAACTGCTTGTGGTGTGGTTATTGGCCTGGTGAATTTAAGTTTACACAAGTCTTCCTAGTATTGCCCTACATCCCACAAATAAATTTAAAAGTGAAACATGACTTATGCTGGGATTTGAAAGTTATACTCAGTTGCCACTTTATTAGGTACCTCCTATTATCTAGTGAAGTGACCACTGAGTTTATGTTCATGGTCTTCTTCTGCTGTAGCCCATCTGTCTTGACATATTGTGTGTTTAGAGATGTTCACCTGCCCAACACTGATGCAACACATGGTTATTTGCGTTTCTGTTGCCTTCCTATCAGCTTGAACCAGTTTCGTCATTCTCCTCTAACCTCTTTAACAAGGCACTTTCGCCCATGGAACTGCCGCTCACTGAATGTTTTTTTTTGTTTTTTGCACCATTCTCTGTAATCTCTAGAAACTATTGTGTGTGAAAATTCAAGGAGATCAGCAGTTTCTGAGATACTCAAACCACCCAGCCTGGGCCCAACAATCTTTCCACGGTCAAAGCCACTTGCATCATATTCCTTTCTTATTCTGATATTTGGTTTGAACAATGACTGAATCTCTTGACCAGGTCTGCACACTTTTACTTTTACGCATTGAGGTGCTGCTATTTGATTGTCTGATTACACATTTGCATTAACGAGCAAGTGTACCTAATAAAGTGGCCACTGTGTTTAGATTAGTATTACAGTGTTACCATTTTATGCTCTGGTATGCAGTGTCAGAAGACAATGTATTTTCCTTTAAGGAAACTACTTATAGTTTGGAACAGGAGATACTAAGATGTCTCTATGTTACTGAGTAGCAGTATATGCACTTAACCACTAATACAGTTTATAGGTACATTCTTCCAGGAATAATCCACATATGTTCCCTTAATCTAATGATAAATCAGCTTCATTTTACAGAGAACATCCATGTAAAACAAAGATATCATTACTCATGTTGGCCTCCATGTCAAATAAAAGGTCATGGCAACTCGTGTAATTTTTTGGAATCTATACAGCGCCTGAAGGCTGGAGACCTTGGTGATTTATTCCCATCAACCCCTTCACCTTCTCCATTAGCCTTAAGTAATCCTCAATCAGAAAAATCTCATTCAACACCCTCTAGCTACTCAAGGTTATTTAAACCCACAGAATATGGAGATTAATGACAGTTCCTCTGATGCTTATCTGAAGTTCAAGAATAACACTGGGTCTCTAATCTGTGTATTGCCAGGTTTGACCACATTTCATTGTACTCAAACAGCTGAAGAATTACCCCTGGCTACGTCTTATTGTGATGATGGAAGAACCTTTTCATTTCCATTTACTCAGATGCTGCAAAGCCTCCCGACCATCTCAAATAAAACACTTCAAATTACATTATTAATCTCACTGCTGCCTCATTTAGATGAAGTCTGTTTTATTGAAGAGGTTTCTGTTCTATACTCAAATAATCATCAGACAGCACTCAGCTTTTCCTCTGGGATCCCAAATGCATTACAATGATTCAAGTATTGATGATTTTTTTTTACTCCAGAAATGCCTGGTATGCAGAAGAAACACAGGGTGCCTCTGTAATCATCAATACCAACCTGACATCGATCATTGCTTGGAGCTGGAGGTACGTGATGAGTAAATCTCTCCTGAATGAGAACAAACCTTTCAAGCTTTTTGAGCGTACTCACAAAATTGGCTTTTTAATACATTTTCTGATGAAATACCATCCTAATGAAAGTAGATGACAAATTCAATACAACAAATTATGCAAGAGGACAGTCAGAACACCTGAGTATTTTGCCTAATGGTCAGTAAGTGTAGATTTGTATGAAACTTTGGAAAAGATGAGGGTTGTGGAGAGTGGTCTAATTGGTTAATTCATTTAAATAACCAGCATGGATATATTGGACCAACTAGTGCCTTTCAGTGTTATACGATATACTGTAAATGCAACATCTCACAACTTCACATATTTAAGCAGAGAAAGCCTTTACTTTTGAAATGGACAAGTTTCACAAACAAAGCCATCCATTCTCCAAAATTGTACACTGTGGATTTGTCAGCATTTTCAAATAAAAATGGATTTTCTTCCGTCTTTGGGGACAATTTTATTCCAGCTTATAAAACATCTTTGAACCATATTAAGAAAAAGGAACTTAGCTTTTTTTTTGCCAACAGGGTGCCTACAATTATTAATTTGCTTTCAGTTAAATTACATTCACTATGAATGCAGCTAGTTCAGAGTGAAATCTGTATAGAGAATGCAATTAAACTTAAGTCATAAATCAAACTGAGTTTTGCTAAATTCTGAATTATCCAACGTGCTTTACTTATCCATTGAGATCCTTTAGTTAAAGCTTGTTGCAAATGTAATGAACCAGTTGTAATTAATGTTCCTGTGTATTTTACAACTGGACTTACAATGTGAATAAGACCATACGACACAGGAGCAAAATTAGGCCCTTCAGCTCATCAAATCTGCTCCGCTATTTCATCATGGCTGATCCATTTCCCTCTGAACCCCATTCTTCTGCCCATAGCCTTTCAAGCCTTGATTAATCAAGGACCTATCAACCTCCATCTTAAATATACCCAATGAGCTAGACACCACAGCCACCAGTGGCAATGAATTCCATAGGTTCACCACCCTCTGGCTAAAGAAAGTCCTCCTCACCTCCTTTCTAAATGGACATCCCTCTACTCTGAGGCTGTGCCCTATCCCCACCATAGGAAACATCCTTTCCACATCCACTCTATCTAGGCCTTGTTTGGTTTGTTTGGGTTCAATAAGATCCACCCCCCCCCCCCCATTTCTTCTAAATACCAGTGAATAAAGGCCAAGAGCCATCAATTGCTCTCAGATGATAAGCCTTTCATTACAGGAATCATTCTCATGAACCTTCTCTGAATCTTCCCAACATCAGTACATTCTTTAGAAACATAGAAAACCTACAGCACAACACAGGCCCTTGCCCACAAAGCTGTGCTGAATATGTCCTTACCTTAGACATTACCTATGGTTACCTATAGCCCCCTATTTTTCTAAGTTCCGTGTACATGTTCTAAGCTCCTTCAAATAAGGGGCCCAAAATTGCTCACAATACTTCAAGTGAGGCCTCATCAGTGCTTTATAAAGTCTCAGCATTACATTCTTGTTTTCATATTCTAGTTCTCTCGAAATCAATGCCTTCCTCACCACTGGCTCAACTGGGAATCCTGCATGAGGACTTCCAAGTTGTTTTGCACCTCAGATTTTTGAATTTTCTCCATTTAGAAAATGGCAAATACTTTTATTCCTTCTACCAAAGTGCATTCCACCTGTCACTACTTTGTTTATTTTCCCAATCTAAATCCTTCTGCAGTCTCCCTGCTTCCACTACCTGCCTCATGAGCAAACATGCAAAGATGTAGTGACAGTAAATAAATGCATTTTAAATAATGGAGGCATTAAGATCCAGCTCAGAAATCAGAACATCCTAGATTTAGATGCATTTATCTATAATCTGAACATACGAAATAGGAGTGTAGGCCATTTAGCCTCTCAGTGCCAATCTTGGGCTCATCTCCACTTCCCTTCTTGTCCCACCATAACCCTTGAATCCTCACCCCATTTTTTAGATCCACTTCATGCTTGAAAATCTCAGTTCTCAGTGTCCACAACATTAGGGTTCAGAAAAATCCAAAGAATCATGGATTTTTGAGAGACCTGAGAGAAATCCCTCCTCATTTAGCTTAACTCCTTATTCTGTAACAGCATCCTCCATTCTCTCAGTGTCTGTAGTACCCACGTAAGTTATTATATTTCTATAATAGAAGAGTTATATCCTGAAATACTCAGAAAAATGGAACTTTGTCAAAGGACCTAAGTAGGTTGCAATATTACAAATATTTAGGATCTTGCAATATCATGCCTCAACTACAAAGGGCTGAATTATCTGACCAGCTCCCAGTTCTTGGTCTCTGGTCTCCTTGTTGGATACCCCAGGAATCTTTGAACACCTTTTCATCTACTCCCAGAATTTGACTTATGTGCAACCCGTCCTGGGTTCTTTGGATCATCTGATTCACCTTTAATTAGAACAATATCCTGCAATGCCCGGAATATTAAAATGAATACTTCTTTCTATAAAATTCACCGCACAACATTGGGAGCTTAAAAGGATTAATGGCACCTAATAGCAACTCCTTTGCTTGCATCTTTGGAAACAGCTCTATTTCCATCTTTAACATCTCTTTTTTCCCCTTTCAGGGACCCTTCAAAGACAGTGACCTGGAGTTACACGCTGATTACGGTTCTTTGTGGGAATGGGACCTGCTCTCGGAGTTTCACAAATGGCCATTGTTCGGCACCCCAATGGCTTGGCCCAGGAGCTTCACTTGCCTTCAGAGAACCGTGTTTTTGTGACTCTGTAGATGGGGGGATTGGAGGTCGGTGCCTCTGCAGGAGATTGGTGTGTTGTTGGAGATAGCAGGTCTTTGGCTGTGTGCCCAGAGACTTCAGATTTTTGGGCACAGAGTTTGGAAAAGCGACACAATGGACTTTTAACATCATAAACCAGCGAGTTGTTTGTTATGTCTCCCCTCTCGCTGTGAAACGGAGACACCTCTTTCTCCCTTATTAGAGTCAGAGAGAGCCTGTGGTATGTCAAATACCTGGTGAACACGTAGTCTTTGGAGATCTGTGAGTCTGTGTCTTTGCTGTTGCTTTGCTCATGCTTGAGTGCTCGGGGGTGGGTGCTGATGCTTTTTTTAAAAACCGGTGTGGGGAGGGGGGATTGTTGCTTGCTGCTGCTTATGCGCAGGAGGGAGGGGAGCTGGGGTACTTTGGGATTCTGACGTTTAACTGTCATTCATTCTTTGGGGGCACTCCTCTGTTTGTGTGGATGGTTGCCAAGAAAAAGCATTTCAGGATGCATATTGTATACATTTTTCTTACATTAAATGTACCTTTGAAACTTTGAAACCTGTTGTCACTTGGCAAAAAAATTGCAGAGCACAAGATTTTTGCTCACACTGGTCATTACAAATTAGAGGAAACATTGACAATGACACCTGCAGGCTGCATTCAACACAATTCTCGGTTCTGTTACTTGTTGACACAAATGACACATTTCAATTTATGTCTTGATATATAGGTAACTAATCTTTATATTAAAATTGTCCACAGGTACAACTTATATGATTTTAGTGAAACAGCTTAAAGATTTTCTCCCAGAAACATATGTGCCTAACATATGAAAAATAAGCACAATTATATATTAATTCTTCAAAATTCTGTCAGATCTTATTTGTATTTCAGCTATAATTTTTATGAAGTTCATTTAAGTGGGCTCCTTACTAAATGTTGACCAGCCTCTGTGCTGGTGAAGTGCAAACATTCATATACATAAGTGAAAAAGGCTGGACAACCAAACTCAGAAAATTTTTAAGGGGACTCAGCGGATGGTGAAAGTGTAATGAGAAGGCAGAAGCTGGTTCAATTTCAGCATTTATGAGAAATTTAGATAGGTATGTGGATGGGAGTGCTATGGTCCAAATGCTGGTTGATGGGACTAGACAGAGGGGTCGAATGTCCTGTTTCTATGACTCAAAGCAGCAAAAGCAGGCATTTCAGCCCACTTAGTCTGTGCTGACCACCAAAGGACCCACTTACACTAATGCTAAACTATTTCCTATTTTGTAATTCTCCCCAAATTTCCATCAGCTTCCCACCAGATTGTGTTACTCACCTGCACACTATGCGAAATTTAGTGGCCAATTAACTTACCTATCTGTACATCTTTGGGATGCTTGAAGAAACCAGAGCACCAGAGGAAATTCACATGGCCACAGGGAAAACACGCAAACCTCATACAGGTGTCACTGGAGGTCAGCATCAAACTGTGAGACAACAGCTCCACTAACTGCATCATTGTGCTTCTACAGACAAGGTTAAATTTATTAATTGCCAAATCATTTCTTGGAGAAACTGTTTGAATTTTCCTTTAATAAAACTTTACTTGATTTGCTACAGGGGAGATATTCCTGGAAAACAATTCATTAAACAAAATTAATTGAAAAGGCTGGGCAAAATACATTATAGATATGCACAGCACCAAATGCCTACATACAGTGAACAGGCCACTGTTATGAATGTGCCACAACTCTGAGGGGCCGAAGGGCACAAAGTAGCCCCCTCTTTTGTGAGAATCGCAAGATCGCTATTAATTCGGGTCTGGGACCCAGGAAATGAGAGAGAGAGACGTCCAGAATACACAAGGCTTGGAATGTGTCCTGGCCTCCGCAAGACAAAGCCACGAATAACGGCCTTTGTCTCTTGGAGACGGAATTGTGTATTGAGTACTGTACTATTCATTGAAGCCCTCAGGAGATGACCAGAGTGGGCTGGTTGAGGGATTGCATCATCCCAACCTGATTGACATCTGAGACCCCGTGAGTAAGGATAAAAGAGGGTCTGGGGAACAACCCCTTTAGACGCACCAGGAGAAACGTATGAGACCGGTGGGGACGTGTGTGTGTCCATCCTTGCCCGGATGACAAGTCTTCCATGGAACGGCCTCGCTAAAGGACGAATACGGATCAAGATCGGATAAAGGAAAGCCGGCAAGTTTCTAAAATCTGTCTCTCTACAACCAAAAGGCTGCAGCCTGAATGAACTGAGTGACTTTTATATTTCCATTGGACAATACATTATCCCTTAGACAATGATAGAGCTTATTTCTCATTGATTATTATTATACCCGCACTTTTAGATTTAGTATTGACGATGTATATTATCTGTATGTTTGCATTGATATTATTTTTGTGTATTTTTACCAATAAATACTGTTAAAAATAGTACCATCAGACTTCAACGGACCTCTCTATCTTTGCTGGTAAGTGACCCAGTTACGGGGTTCGTAACACCACTATTACAATAAGAAATAGCTTCACAGATAATACGTACCTACTCCAGTCGATGGCTTTATAATGAAGATTTGCAAACAGATTATCCATTTGTTGAAGAATAATGACGCACAGCAGGTAATGCTGCTGTCTCACAGCTTGGTTTGATCTCAAATTTGGTGCTGCCTGGTGAGTGTACACTTCTTAAAGACATGCTGGCTATGACGTTAATTAGATATGCAAATAGTCCTAAGGTGGAGGAGGGGGAAGTTGGTGGGTACTTTAAAAATAATAGGAGTCCAGAAAATAAGCACTTAGGGACTTTTTGACACAAAAAATGACAGGTATTTCTGGGAATAATGCAGAAGGTGCAGGATCGGTTCATTCCAAAGAGGAAGAAAGATCCCAAGGGGAGTAAGGCGGATGAGGGAAGTAAAGGGCAGTATAAAAATAAAAGAGAAGTATAACATAGCAAAGATGAGCAGGAAACCGGAGGACTGGGAAGCTTTTAAAGAGCAGATAACAAAAAAGGCAATACGCCAAGAAAAAATGAGGTACGAAGGTAAACTAGCCAAGAATATAAAGGAGGATAGTAAAAGCTTTTTTAGGTATGTAAATAGGAAAAAAATAGTTAAGACCAAAATTGGGTCATTGAAGTCAGAAACCGGTGAATTTATTATGGGGTACAAGGAAATGGCAGGTGAGTTGAACAGGTACTTTGGATCTGTCTTCACTAGGGAAGACACAAACAATCTCCCAGATGTAATAGTGGCCAAAGGAACTAGGGTAAAGGATGAACTGAAGGAAATTTATATTAGGCAAGAAATGGTGTTGGATAGACTGTTGAGTCTGAAGGCTGATAAGTCCCCGGGACCTGATGGTCTGCATCCCAGGGTACTTAAAGAGGTGGCTCTAGAAATCGTGGAAGCATTGGTAATCATTTTCCAATGTTCTATAGATTCAGGAACAGTTCCTGCTGATTGGAGGGTAGCTAATGTTGTCCCACTTTTCAAGAAAGGAGGGAGAGAGAAAACAGGGAATTATAGACCGGTTAGCCTGATGTCAGTGTGGGAAAGATGCTGGAGTCAATTATAAAAGAGGAAATTACGACACATTTGGATAGCAGTAGAAGGATCAGTCCAAGTCAGCATGGATTTATGAAGGGAAAATCATGCTTGACTAATCTTCTGAAGTTTTTTGAGGATGTAACTATTAAAATGGACAACGGAGAGCCAGTGGATGTAGTGCACCTGGACTTCCAGAAAGCTTTTGATAAAGTCCCACATAGGAGATTAGTGGGCAAAATTAGGGCACATGGTATTGGGGGCAGAGTACTGACATGGATTGAAAATTGGCTGGCTGACAGGAAACAAAGAGTAATGATTAATGGGTCCCTTTCAAAATGGCAGGCTATGACCAGTGGGGTACCGCAAGGTTCGGTGCTGGGACTGCAGCTGTTTACAATATACATCAATGATTTAGATGAAGGGATTAAAAGTAACATTAGCAAATTTGCTGATGACACAAAGCTGGGTGGCAGTGTGAAATGTCAGGAGGATGTTATGAGAATGCAGGGTGACTTGGACAGGTTGGGTGAGTGGGCAAATGTATGGCAGATGCAGTTTAATGTGGATAAATGTGAGGTTACCACTTTGGTGGCAAGAACAGGAAGGCAGATTACTATCTAAATGGAGTCAAGTTAAGAAAAGGGGACGTACAACGAGATCTAGGTGTTCTTGTACATCAGTCAATGAAAGTAAGCATGCAGGTACAGCAGGCAGTGAAGAAAGCTAATGGCATGCTGGCTTTTATAACAAGAGGAATTGAGTATAGGAGTAAAGAGGTCCTTCTGCAGCTGTACAGGGCCCTGGTGAGACCCCACCTGGAGTATTATGTGCAGTTTTGGTCTCCAAATTTGAGGAAGGACATTCTTGCTATTGAGGGAGTGCAGCGTAGATTCACAAGGTTAATTCCCAGAATGGCGGGACTGTCATATGTTGAAAGATTGGAGCGACTGGGCTCGTATACACTGGAATTTAGAAGGATGAGAGGGGATCTGATTGAAACATATAAGATTATTAAGGGATTGGACACACTGGAGGCAGGAAGCATGTTCCCGCTGATGGGTGAGTCCAGAACTAGAGGCCAAAGTTTAAGAATGAGGGGTAGGCCATTTAGAACAGAGATGCAGAAAAGCTTTTCCACCCAGAGAGTGGTGGATATGTGGAATGCTCTGCTCCAGAAGGCAGTGGAGGCCAAGTCTCTGGATGCATTCAAGAGAGAGTTAGATAGAGCTCTTATAGATAGCGGGGTCAAGGGATATGGGGAGAGGGTAGGAACTGGGTACTGATTGTGTTTGATCAGCCATGATCACAGTGAATGGCGGTGCTGGCTAGAAGGGCCGAATGGCCTACTCCTGCACCTACTGTCTATTGTCAATTTGGATACTTGAGCAGAATTTGCAATAGGTTGGTGCTTTGGGTACTACAGGAGCAGGCCCTTTGGTCCACAACGTTGTGCCAACCACAACATTGGCTATCAAGAAGACAAATGGACTGATTTTAAGAGCAGAGAGGTTATGCTGCAACAATACAGAGCACCAGTGAGGCCACACTGCATTCAGTTCTGGTCTCTTTACTTGAGAAACATTGAGATCGTTAAGAGCACCAAATTTCTTGGTGTTCATCTGGTCCCTCAACAGCGGCTCCATAGCAAAGAAAGCCCAGCAGCATCTTTACTTTCTGCGAAGGCTGAGAAAAGTCCGTCCCCCACCTGCCATCCTCACCACATTCTACAGAGGATGTATCGAGAGTATCCTGAGCAGCTGCATCACTGCCTGGTTCCAGAATTGCACCACCTTAGATTGCAGGACTCTGCAGCAGATAGTGAGGTCAGCTGAAAAGATCATTGGGGTCTCTCTTCCCTCCATTACAGACATTTACACCACACGCTGCACCCACAAAAGCTAACAACATTGTGAAAGACACCACATACCCCTCACACAAACTCTTCTCCCTCCTGCCATCTGGCAAAAGGTACTGAAGCATTCAGGCTCTCACTACCAGACTGTGCAACAGTTTCTTCCCCCCCCCAAGTCATCAGACTCCTCAATACTCAGAGTCGACTGACATCTACATAATTTATTATTATATTGTAATTGTCCTCTAATGTGCCTATTGTCATGTTTATTAATTATTGTACTGCCCTACACTGTTTTGTGGACTTTATGTAGTTCTGTGCAAGTCTGTACTCTAGTGCAGTTTTTATGTTGTTTTACCAAGTCTAGTGTAGCTTTGTGCTGTCTCACATAGTCTACTGTAGTTTTGTGCTGTTTCACGTAGCACCAGGGTCCTGGAGGAACGTTGTTTTGTGTTTACTGTGTACTGTACCAGCAGTCTATGGTCGAAATGACAATAAACTTGACTTGACTTGTACTAGCAGAGGAGGTCACCAGGTTAAGTTAGCCTGAGATTGAATTGCCTTGGACTCAATTTGCAGTTTGCTAGAATGAGAGGGGATCTATGGAAGCATATAACATTACAAAAGGGATAGATAAGATAGAGGCAGAAAAGTTGTTTTCACTGGTGGGTGAAACTGTGGCCCCCAAGAGTTGCAGGTGAGTGGATTTAGCATCGATATGAGGAAAAGCAGTTTTCCTTCCCAGCGAGTGGTGAATTTGTTAAATTTCTCTGCTCATGGAAGCAGTAGAGGCTCCTTCATTAAATATATTTAAGACAAAGTTAGACTTCTTTTTGCATTGTAGGGTAATTATGGGAAAAATACAGGTAGATGCAGCTGAGTTTATGACTAAACTGGTAATGATTTTAATGGTGGAGCCACAGGCCGGATGGACTACTCCGATTTCTTATATGATTGGCACAGCAGCTATATAAACAAGGATGGGCTGAATGGCCTCTAACATGATTAGAAATATGGCAGACACACAAGCTGCAGGGAAGGAAGGATTATATTTCAAATCAGAAGAAGATGAACACTGGAGTAAATAAATATCAATGTAAAGTGAAAAGTAAATGAACAGAAGCCTCTCAGTAATTACGAAGAGCACTGAAGTGAAACACAGAGGATCAGATTGAAATCTTTCGGCTGAGAAATTGGCCAGTAAGAGCAAAATTAAACCTGTATAAGATGATCAGTTAGAGGAATCAGAAGACAAGAATCATGGTGAGGATGTTGGAGAAGTAACATTAATGGTAAAATATTGAATTGCCTGCTAATAGATCAGAGCATCACAGAAAAATCAATATTACATTTCATTTCATATCAACTTCTGCAGCCTTGGCACTGAGAGAAGAACCGTAAATTCACCTGCAAGCAAATCCTATAAGGCTCTGTCATAAAATAATCTTGGGGAATTGAATTAACTGTTTATTCTTTTAGACCAAACTGGTTTGTATTTTATTCCAAGATTGTGGAGGCATATTGCATCTTGTCTGTAATATATTTAATGCAAATCTGAACACACAGATTATAGAATTAATGTATTCATCTTAAACATACTTGTACTGTGAGAGCAAACTGCAATATAAAACTCTAAGATTCTGATGCCTATGTCAACTCCAGAATTCTCTACAATTAACAGTATATTGGCAAATTACAGTACACCAGAGACAAGGTCAGAGACACAGCATTGAAAATTCCCTTAGCCCAGCTTGATGGTGTTGATCATTAACCACTCTAACCCTATTGTAACCCATTTTATTCTGGCTACATTTCCATCACCTGGATTCTACAAATAGGGTGAACAGTAGAATCCGGGTGATTATTAGCCTCCCAGCTGTTGGAGGAAACTGGAACATATGGAAAAAAACAATGTGGTTACAGGGAGTTAAGGCAAACTGTTAACCCAGTGTAATATGCACAAAATGCTGGAGGAACTCAGCAGGTTCAGCAACATCTATCTTTCTGATCTGCTGAGTTCCTCCAGCATTTTGAGAGTATTGCTCTGGATTTCCAGCATTTGTAGAATCTCATGTTTACGTTCATAGAATGTGTTTCAGTGGAGCTATAAGGCAGCTGCCTTACTCAGTACATTAACATTTCCAAGTGGTTGCCCAGTGTGAATTACAGCCTCACCAATGAGGTTCCACTATGGCTTGCTTGCATTCCTACAAAATTTCTATCTTTCACAGGAAGATATAATTCTGAAAGATTTCAGTTCATAGTTTTCAATGACGGGAATGCATTTTAGTTGCTGTCTGCCCCAAAAATTGAAAGGTGATTTCAAAACCCAACTAGATGAAATGCTCCATGTGCAAAGACAGCAAGAGTGTACTTAATCTACCCCTGACCCAACCTAGGTTTTCAACATATTTAAAAAATTGTTTTCCAATTAATGTATATATTTCCAATCAATGTACATATTTTGGCAAGGTCCTTTCTGCAAAAAAAAGTACCAGAGAGAACATGCATTTTACATTGTAGATCAGTGCACTAAATGGCAGTATGTATGTTCAATATTTTGTCACACAATGCTCTTGTCATTTCCTAATGCAAGATAAAAATAGTCATCCAACTGTAGTTAACTGAGCTTTAAGTTGGCAAACACCTTTACACTACCAGCAGCTTAAGTAAATTGCACTTCATATTTCAAGATTGCAGTATCAGCGTAAACACTCAGTATAGATTGGGACAGGATGGTCAACAGTGCAAGACATAATGAGCGAGGTAGTGCTCATGAGTTGCTCAAATATCTGTTGAAGGGGAAGGAGATGTTCTCAAATTGTTGAGTGAAATTCAGGATCCTGTACCACCACCTTGATGGCAGCAATGCAGAGAACATGATTCCATGGCGAGGGTCCTTAATGACGGATGTTGCCTTTTTAAGGCACCACATTTTGAAGATGCCCCTGATGGTGGGAAGGTTCCGCCCATGATGGAACTGGTTGAGTCTAGAACCCTCTGCAGCCTCTTTCAATTCTGTGCATTGGAGCCTCCATACCAGGCAAGGGAAGTATAGCCACTAAAACACTTACAACAATAATCTCACAATGTAATCAGGTTATTCCAAAGAATGGTTAGAAGCATCCACATCATGTTGGTGCATTACGATGAGTTTAATGTAACCAGAGCATGAAAGCCCCACAGTAGGATCTTCAGTATGTTCACACTCAGAGAATAATATCAAATGCTTTCTAAGACTGGTTGCAAAATTATTCTGAAGTGAACCTGCAGCTTTTTAAAAACTGTTGAGCCATGTGGTTCAAATGTTCAGCCATTTACTGTTCTAAGATGAACACAACTTGATAGACACTTCAACTTGTTAGTTGCCACACATCAAGGAAAAAGTTTTAGCAAGATATAGGCCGAATAGGACTAGCTTATGCAGGCCTGTTTTTGTACTGTATTTCTATGAGATTTATTAGATCATTCAAATTCTGCCACTCTTCCAGTTTTTGTCCCAAGATTCCTCTTGCTCCAAGAACATCCAGCTCACTGCCTAGTAAATGGCTTCAATTGCTTTCTGTGGTAGAGACTGTGTGCGTGTGGGGTTGGAGATACATCTCTACCAAAGGAAATGTAAGGCACTCCTTCCCTCTGTTAAGCTGCAGGTCACCCTTGGACAAGGTGCAGCACCTGCTTAGCCCCCCCATGAGGGTCACATGAAGCCATGTAAGCAGGTGGCAGATGTTCATATGAGCAACCAGTGCATATCACAAGTCTTGGTTATGCGACCACTGATGCCAGGCAATCTCTGAAGACTACTGATGATGGATGGAGTCACCCATCTTGTAAAGACACTGCCCAGAGGAAGGCAATGGCAAACCACTTCTGTAGAACAATCATGGTCATACGACACGGGATTCAATGAACAATAGACACATGCACAGGTTCACTACTTAACAGGGAAAAGTTTTTGGATCCAGTGGTACTCTAAGACTTGGCTTTATCTTTCAACTATGAGTCTTGGCCCTGGACTCCCAGCTACTAGGAACATCCTTCCTGCATTCAATTGTCCAGTCCTATTAGAAACTTCTGGATTCTGCACTAATCCTCCTAAAATCCAGAGAATACACCAGTTCTGCTATTCCAGGTTGAAGCCTGGGCAGACTGTGCACCAGGATGGCCACAAGGGCAAAATCAAGTTAGGAATGGTTTTCTAGTGGGGAGAAGAATAAAATGGTTTTTGGCAAGTTCAGGTAAGTGACAATCATTTAAAAATGATATCTCAGTAGTTTAAAAACCAAAGATAAATTACAAAACTAAATCCTTGAATATTGAGCTACAAGATACTTCCAAAATTGGCCAACAAAGTAAATATTTCAGTCAAATTCAGGCTGCATAGGCAAGTAATTTCACATTAAAAATAAAACACACAAATGTAAAGCACATCTCCACTTTAATTCCATTCAAATAAGACACAGAAGTGGTTTTCTGATACCCGGCTAACAATGCAAACTAGTTAATGAACTTGCTTCTGCAGAGATGGGGGGGGGGGGGGTGGATGCACGAGGGGGGAATATGCAATGAGATGGCTTCCTTCAATCTTTGTTAAATCAGACATGAGATTCTAAATTTCAGAAAACATATAAAGCTTCAATTTCTTGAATTAGATTGTTGGCAATTCTTATATTTTAAAATGAATGGAAACAGTAGCAACAGCAAGACTCCCATGTGTAGCAGCATACTCAAGGCAAAATTTAGTCTAATACTGTGTGCTAAGTAGAAGAGATTATGGTCAGGATGGGAAGGAATAGATACGTGTGCAATTACACAGATTGATACTTTTATTTGCTAATAAACACTGGAAATGAAAAGCAACTTGTATTGGACAAAGAAATCAAGTATTCTGAAATAATTTCACAAAACTAAAGAAAAATAAGTACTGTTCAGAAAAGCACAAGTGTTCATTCTGAAGCCATAAGCTTATTTCCCCGCAAGCTGTTATTTGTGGCAAACTTCTCAGGCTGGAATACACTTCATTGATAATAGAGCTCCAAGTTCATTCCATCATGAATCTCATCTGAAGGCAATTTGGTTAAGGCACACACACTTAAAATGCTGTGCAACAAGTATACACTGCAGTCAACTTTCTGGTGACATTTTACAGTGTATAAAAACCTAGAACACAAGATTTGAGGCCCTAGGATCTACCATTCACATATACACTAGAGATAACTTACAATATGGAACGGGGCGGTTGCAGAGGCAGGTACACAAGGGACATTTAAGAGACTCTTAGAAAGGCATTGATGGAAAAATGGAGAACTACATGGAAGGGTTAGATTGATCTTTGATCTTAGTGTAGATTGAAAGGTTGGCCAAAGGGCTTGTACTGTTCTAACACACACTGCTACAGGAAGGAGGAAAATTGGGCATGCAGAGTTATAGTGTGAACATACAAACTTCAATTAGATAGTATCAGTACTCGGGAACCTAGATCTCTGGCACTGAGGCAACAGCTCTACTAACTATACCATTCTGCACCCTGAATAAACTCTAGAACCATAAAGGTAATGTTAGTTATCTGCTTCAGCAATGCTGTTCGTGAAACTACATGCCTATTCAGGAGAAGTTATCTACTATAAACACCAGACCAATGTATTTCCCCAGATTCAGAGTGTTGCGCTTTAGCAATACTGTGTCCAAAATTGTCCCGCAAGTTTTGATGTGCCGGCAATTCCTTGTAATCCTGTTGAAGCATCCACTACATTATATTAAAGATATGACAGCATACCAGTTAATTTATCAGATTGATAACTGGAATCCACTAACTCTACAGGAACTGAGAAACGTAAGTTCAAATAATTAAATATTTTGGAATCAAAAAGATAATACCAAAAATACTACTGAAATTTCAATGTTTCACTGGCACCTTTCAGGGAAGGCAGCTGTTGCCCTGGCCAACTTTAGCCAAGTGACGTTTCTTCTAAACTGCCCTCTAAAATGTCCCAACATGCCACACATTTGAAGGATTAGAGATGGATGATACAATTCAGGCCCAGACACTTTAGATACCTCATGAATGGTTTTTCATTATCAAATAAAAAACATTTTCAAATTATTTCTGTATTTTTGACTTCCCAAGGATAACTTCTGAAATTTTCCCTTCACCAGAGACAGGATTTTGCAAAATTTAAGGACAAATTTGATAATATCTGGTACTGATTTCAAAGATTTGCCCACAACCACCACCTCCTCCCAGCAACACTCAACACCCACATATTCAGAACTGAGCATAATTACAAGAGCAAAGGATACAATCCTCCAATTGAACATGATTCTTGAAAATGGTGTACCTAAAATTAGAAAACAATAACGTTAGAACAAAGAAATTAGATAAATGGTCTTCTTTCACTTGGATCACTCCAGAATGGCAACTGTTTCAAATTCAGCTGGAGGTCAAAAATATTGATGAGAGTTTTATTTGGGGGGGGGGGGGGGGAAGGAAAGAGAAGTCAACAGAACATTTTAGAGCTTAAAATTAAGAAAAAAGATCTTAAAGAAACTAATGCCAATAAAAGTCAAATAAGAATACAAACCATTTCTTCAAGACCAGCTTGTCCCATTTTGTTCCAGTTTGTGCAGCGATCAACTTCTTCAGGTCTTGTATGGTATCATCAGGACTGGGGAATAGAAACATTAAGGAAAGAAAACACGACGTGAAACATTCCATCCTACAGTGCTGCAAGTGGCCTTGGTTTATAATTAAATCCAAAACCAGATGTAGCTCTGTAAACTACAGCTGTCATTTTAATTCTACGGATCAGTGCATCTTGAGATCCAGTGGAACCATTCCCAACTAATGACAAATATATTCATAAAATCAGCAACTTTTGATAAGGGCACTCCAGAGGCTGCATTTCCTGGTTGTAAATGACTGTTAGAATTTGAGCTTAATTACCATAATCATGCTATAACGGATGTTTAAATGATCACCAGACCTATAAGAATCTCATGGTCCTAAAAACATTTTCAACATCCATTTCCCCATGGCAACGAAAGAAAGACAGGACAAGAATTCCAGAGATTCAGCAGTTGATTTGAAATTATGGGCCAAATCCTGATAGGAGAGTACAAGTGTCTACACTAACTATGTTATAGAACAGGCACATTTCTTGGCGACATGGAGAGAGTTCAATGTGACGGATTTCACCACTCTTCTCAAAATGCCACTTGTTGCATTCTAGTCTTCCCACCCAACAACCCTCTCACCCTTGTCTTCCATTTACCCCTTAGCAGCTTACTCAACACTACAACTCTTACTAGTCCTTATTGATCTGCAGTCTTCACACTAAACATTTGCTTCACCCACTAGTGGCAAACAGGAAACTACCAACCTCCCACCTAAATCACCTCCCCCAATGTCTTTTCTGCTTTAAGGTCTACCTTGACCTGCACTCAACAACCATAAGCAGGTTACAGCCACTCACAACTAGATAGCTTTTAGACAAAGATTTTAAATTGATGCCAAGGTTTCTTTAATATCAACAAACAAGAACATTGCATTAAATTACCTTTTCTTTTTAAAAATAAAATTTCTTAAACCCAATTGGAAAGAACTACAGTGAGACAATGCCAATTTCACATGTTTCACCTGCTTCTCAGAATAATGAGAACACCAGTGGACTTTATTCTACTTATTCATTTTTGGGATGTATCCAAGTGAGAAATGTATCGACTTTGAGGGAAACTTGCACCCAGTTATGTTTCATGCAACTCCCACGTTTGTGTTTTAGGTGGTAGAGATTGAACATAGAAGTTGCCCAGGCAAGTAACTGCAACTTTTTTGGAGATGACACACAATTTAGCCACAGTAAACTATTATGAAGAAAATGAATACTTGGAGAAAATTTACCTTGTGGGAAGTTTGCATGACTCCAACTTGAGTATTTCACAAAGAGTGTCTATGAATAGCATGATGTCAGCCAGTGACCTGAACTCTGAGCATGGCTCACAGCAAATTGGCTGCATATACATATGACACAATTTATTCCTAATAAGAAGAGTAACTGAAGATAAAATTCAGCGACTTACTCTAAAAAAGACATTATTTTATTAAAACAAGTGAATTCTAGATACATAGAGATAAAAGAATGATTGAGGGCAGAAAGATCCAACATTTTTACTACGAAAATAATTCAAGCTGCAGACACTGATAAACCATGCATGTTCAGATTTATGCCATGTGAAAGAGATGCAAAGGACAACTCTTCACATTGCAGCACAAAAAACTAAAACAAGTTATTAGGAAGTTAAGCTATATTTCCTTCTGCAACTAGTCACAGCCTTATATAGATGTACAGCACAATAACCTCTATTTCTAACACACATGACTGTTTGCAAGGATACAGAGGTATTCATTATATCTGTGGATGCAGAGGCGTAACCAATAGGGAAAACAGGGCACCAAAGACACCAACTCAACCACCAGCCAAGAACACGAAAGAACGTCAATTTAAAGAATTGTTACACTGATCACCATCTTGAAAGGATACTTGCACTTAACGCGAACCTTCTTTCCCAAACGGTCGTTGCAAATGATCTCAATCATTTTTATTCCCTGGAAAAAGGAAGAAAAGATTTAAGAAAATAATGCAACATGGAATAAAATCAAGTCATAATTCTCATTTCACAATGAAATGTATTCCATGATTCTGCTCTATTTTGATTTTAACCGTTCTAAAGGAACAAGTAGACAAATTTACAAATGGATAGATTTAGGGTATTGACTGCAGTTCAATGCAATTAGTAATGAAATTAAAGTAGGGTAACGAATGCAACACTGAAGCAATACTTCTTCAGTTCTACGTTAGGTACCCTGCATTATCTTTAACTTGTGGAGCAAAGAATTAAACTTGCGTCCAAAATAAAATGACGATGCATCTTGGGTTGCATCGACATAGAATGTTGGCACTCAGTCCCACTGTGCCTGGCTTGGCAAGATTTCTGTAAATAATTCCATTCTTTTACTTTCAGCTGTGACTATCACCTGCTGTGCTGTATTATTGCAAATTTCATAAAATCAAAAATTGCCTTAACTCAGATAACTGCTGTAATTAGTTGTAGATTCATGAAGAAACAGCACCAATTACAGTGAGGGTGTTCATAACACTAAAGACAATATTAATGCTAATGAGGACTTTAATGATAAGAACAATACTCAGATTATACGAAATAATATTGGTTATGTTATTAACAGCAATAGCAATTTAAAAAGCCACAGGTGTTGTAAATCTAAAACATAAAACAAAGGCAGAAACACTCAGCAGGTTAAGTTTCAGTTGCAGAGCAGGTATTTAGGAGGATTAATGAGTCAAATGGAACATCTCAAATGTGGTGAGAGCAAATGAATAAAAAGTGACAGCTGGGGGCACATTGAGCTTTGTAGTTAAGTTTGCTAATCGTAAAGAAAGAGGTACTCAAAGGTGCACAAGTGACTATCAAGTATAGAAGGCTGCACTATGCCAAGTGGAAGTAGTGATCCTCAAGTCTGCATTGGGTCTGTTTGCAACAATGTAGAAGGCTACACTCAGATGTGTGAGATAGGGAGTGGGATGGATAATTAAAACAGAAAGCAAAGGTAGGCTTAGGATTGGCCCTGCAGGCTGAATAAGTGCTCCAGAATATTCTGGCATCATCCCCCTTCCTTCTCAGTCCAGATGAAAAGTCTCTGCCTGGAACATCAGCTGTTTATTCATTTCCATAGATCTGCCTAACATGCTGATTTCCTCCACATTTTGAGTGTGCTGTTTGGGATTTCCAGAATCTGCAGAATCTCATGTTTATGATTTGCTGCTCTATAATATAATGGCTAAATCAATGTTCAATTTTCCCAATGTAAAGCAGGCCATAACAGCAATAGCATTTATGATTAAATCAATGATGTTATCAAAATATTAAAAAACTGACTGATAGCAGCACTGATATAAATGATGACCATTATGGTGATGTAATACTAATTGTATCAAGATACTACAGGTAGGACATAATTGCACAGGAGGGTGTCACAAGCAAATTGCCTTAGGTGGAGTGTTTCAGTTCTGAGAGACTGGGCTTGTTCTCCTTGCAATGATAAAGCACAAACAATGCAGCATTGGAAGAGGCCCTTCAGTGCCAGATCTTGTGCCAAACTAATTAAGCTAAAAATATCTAATATCTTCTCCTATACATGTTCCATATGCCTCCCTCTATTATCTGGAAATAATGGATCCTAACACCAAGCACATCTTTACCTCCATGGCCCCCCTCACTTTCCACAATGATTTCCTTGTCCATTCACCCTTCTCCATAATTTCACTCCCTCCAAATGCTACACCTACCCACTGACCTCCATTCAAGGCCCAAATTGGTCCTTCCAAGTGAGACAACACTTCACCTGCAAATCTGATGGCACCGTCTATTATAACCAGTGCTCCTTATCAAGTCAAGTCACTTTTATTGTCATTTTGACCATAATTGCTGGTACGCAAATCATAGTAAAAATGAGACAACGTTTTTCAGGACACAGTACAAAAACTAGACTGAACTATATTAAAAAAAACACAGAGAAAGCTACACTAGAATACAGACCTACACTGGTCTGCGTAAAGTGCACAAAAACAGTACATGCATTACAATAAATAATAAACAGGACAATAGGGCAAGGTGTCAGTCCAGGCTCTGGGTATTGAGGAGTCTGATAGCTTGAGGGAAGAAACTGTTACATAGTCTGGTCGTGAGAGCCCGAGTGCTTCGGAGCCTTTTCCCAGACGGCAGGAGGAAGAAGAGACTGTATGAGGGGTCCATGGGGTCCTTCATAATGCTGTTTCCTTTGTGGATGTAGCGTGTACTGTAAATGTCTGTGATGGCGCGAAGAGAGACCCCGATGACCTTCTTAGCTGACCTCACTATCCGCTGCAGGGTCCTGCGATCCAAGATGGAGCAATTTCCGAACCAGGCAGTGATGCAGATAGAGGGTGGGAGATGGACTTACATCAGCCTTCACAGAAAGTAGAGACGCTGCTGGGCTTTCTTTGCTATGGAGCTGGTGTTGAGGGACCAGGTGAGATTCTCCGCCAGGTGAACACCAAGAAATTTGGTGCTCTTAACGATCTCTACCGAGGAGCCGTCGATGTTCAGCAGGGAGTGGTCGCTCTGTGTCCCCCTGAAGTCAACATCCATCTCTTTTGTTTTGTTCACATTAAGAGACATGTTGTTGGCTCTGCACCAGTCCTTTAGCTGCTGCACCTCTTCTCTGTAAGCTGACTCATCGTTCTTGCTGATGAGACCCACCACGGTCGTGTCATTGGCGAACTTGATGATGTGGTTCGAGCTGTGTGTTGCAGCATAGTCCTGGGTCAGCAGAGTGAACAGCAGTGGATTGAGCACACAGCCCGGGGGGCCCCCGTGCTCAATGTTGGAGATGCTGCTCCCGATCTGGACTGACTGAGGTCTCCTCTACACTGGTGAGACCCGACGCAAGTGACCGCTTTGTCGAGCAACTCCACTCTATTTGCCAAAAGCAGAATATACCAGTGGCCAACCATCTTAACTCTTATTCCCATTCTAACATGTTAGAATGGGGATCAGGGCAGATGGACCTGATGTTTCATCTATGTAGCCTCCAACCTGATGGCGTGAACATCAATTTCTCTGTCCAATAATTCTTCCCCTCCCCTTTCCTCTTATATTCCCCCTTGCCTCTTCCCCTCACCTGCCCACTTATCCTCCACTACCCCAGGGTACCCAATCCTTCGTCACTTTATCCCATGGTCCACTCTCCTCTCCTATCAGATTCCCATCCACCTGGCCTCACCTATCACTTTCTAGCTAGCCTCCTTCCCCTCCCCTCATCTAATGCTTGCATCTTCCCCCTCCCTTTCCAATTCTGAAGAACAGTCTCAGCTCGAAATGTTGATTGTTTATTCATTTCCAAGATGCTGCTTGACCTGCTGAGGCCCTCCAGCGTTTTGTCTGTGTTGCTCAGGAAATCCATGTGTCTTGTGCCAACCCAAAGGCCTCTTAGATAGCTTCTTTACATTTTTCTCTACTACCATCCTGACAGTACATACCCAACAGCCAGCACCGTATATCTCCATTGAATTTTCCGTCTCTTACCGTAAATACATGCCTTCTAGTATTACACATTTTGAGTCAAAAGAAAAAACACCAGAATCTCTTCTACTTATGTCTCATAGACAGACTTGATAAACAATTAGGTTTTTCCTCAGCCTTCATTACTCTGGAGCAAGGATTCCCTGCGTTAATGGCAGGGGTCCTTGACATAGAAAAGGTTGGGAACTCCTACTCTGAGGAAACAGCCCCAAAACCTCTTCTTACAGCACATGCCCTTTAATACATACAAGATCCTGGTAAATCTCCACATAGCAGAGGCATGTCAAATTATGTGAGGCGTAGAGAGATAGCAAACAACTGCATGACAGAGGTACCTAGGGCCACAGTGCATGGGTTCAAAGTAAGTACAGTCAGCCCTCCTTATCCGCGAGTTCCGCATGTGCAAATTCAACCAACCGCGAATCCAGAAAACCCAGAAGTGCTCTTCCAGCACTTGTTGCTCGAGCATGTACAGACTTTTTTTCTTGTCATTATTTCCTAAACAATGCAGTATAACAACTATTTTACATAGCAATTACATTGTATTAGATATTATATGTAATCTAGAAATGATTTAAAGTATACGGGAGGATGTGCATAGGTTATTGTGGATCGGGATTAAAAAAATTGGAAGTTCCCTTACTAAATAAGTCGGAACAGGTACATCTGGTATTATTTAGCGTCAGTCAAACATTTGTTTTAGTATATAGTATATATTTCACCTTTCTATGCATATAAAACACTTAAGAACGTATGTTTCAGCACCTGGCTCAGGAACTGAAGTTCCCGAGTCGGATCCAGTGATAGATCGCCACCGAGTGCGCTCTCCATCCGTGTCTAGTTGATGTGGAGGATTAAAAACCCAAAAACTCAATAATTAAACCATTGCATTGCTTAGTATTAATTGTAGCTATCATCGAGGCAGGGCCTTTCTCACTTTATCCTTTAAAATTGCTCTGATCGTTGACCGACTTTAGCCTAACGCTTTTCCAAAAACCGATGGCATTTCACCTCTTTCCGATTGCTTGATTATTTCCACTTTATTTTCAATCGTGATCGTCATTATTTTCGTGAACAGCTCCACTGCCGGGTCCCAATGTCCACCTCACTGAGACAGGTTAAATAAGGGCATCTGAGTTTTTTGGTATCCGCACGGGGTCCCGGAACCAATCCCTCGCAGATAAGGAGGGCTGACTGTAATAGATTTAGAGGGGATCCAGAGGCCAGTTAAAACTGGAACACTTCCTAAAAAGGTGATGAAGACAGGTACTTTCAGAACTTTTAAGCATGTGGAGAAACACTTGAATTATCAAAGCATAGGAATAATAGCAAAGAAAGCCCAGCAGTGTCTCTACTTTTTGCGAAGGCTAAGGGCAGTCCACCTCCCACCCCCCATCCTCATCACATTCTACAGGGGTTGTATTGAGAGCATCCTGAGCAGCTGCATCACTGCCTGGTTCGGAAATTGCATCATCTTGGATCGCAAGACCCTGCAGCAGATAGTGAGGTCAGCTGAGATCACCAGGGTCTCTCTTCCCGCCATCATGGCCATTTAACTACACGCTGCATCCACAAATGAAACAGCATTATGAAGGACCCCATACACCCCTCATACAATCTCTTCTCCCTTCTGCCGTCTGGGAAAAGGCTCCAAAGCATTCGGGCTCTCACGACCAGACTATATAACAGTTTCTTCCCCCAAGCTATCAGACTCCTCAATATCCAAAGCCTGGACTGACACCTTGCCCTACTGTCCTGTTTATTATTTACTGTAATGCTTGCACTGTTTTTGTGCACTTTATGCAGTCCAGTGTAGGTCTGTAGTCCAGTATAGCTTTCTCTGTGTTTTTTTTATTACGTAGTTCAATCTAGTTTTTTTGTATTGTGTCATGTAAACCATGGTCCTGAAAAACATTCTCATTTTTACTATGCACTGTACCATAGTTATGGTCGAAGTGACAATAAAAGTTGACTTGACTAGATGATCAGTACATTCAAGTACCTGATTGCTTTAGCATTGCCTCTTTCTGTGCTATATGACTATGATATTAACTGAAGAGGCTTTGCTCTTAAGAAATGGAAGGATTTGCCAGGTTCAGCATATTCACTTCTCCAGTCAATGCATGGTAGTGCCCCAAAAGGGGGAAAAAAATTACTTATGACAAATAAAGCTATGTTGAACCATGCTGTGAAATGCATTGTTTGCGTCAATGACCACAGTTCCAAGAACATGCTGGGGTTAGCGGATCAGTGTCACTGTATTTCTGGCTCCATCATAGCATGCCCATAACTTACTAAGAGGAAACCAGAGCACCTGAAGGAAACGCATGTGGTCATGGGAAGAATGGACAAACTCCTTTCAAAAAGCTGTGGGAAATTGATTACTGGCACTAGAAAGTGTTATGCTAACGGCAACATTACCATGCTGTACCAGAGGCAAATAAGCCACCTTGAAGTACACCTCATTTTCACTGATACAGCATGCCTTCTCTCTGTCATAAATCTTATGAAAAATATTAATGTAATTCCCTAGTTAAGATTTTACTGCTAATGCTGTGGGAAATTTCATTTCATTTCATAGCTTTCTGTAGAAGCAGAGAGTTTTACTGATAGTATTTGGGACACCGTTAAATTAAGAGGTTGTGATGTTCAGCTTAGAAAATTCAGGATGGGAATTGGTTGAAGGTTCTAGATGGAGTCCAAGATGGAAGGTTCTAGTGGTGATCAGTGAATAGCAGTTGGTTCCTTGAGTACAAGGACACCTCCGGCTCTCGGAAGATCCGAGCTCCAACTTTGTGCAGGTTTGACTGTTTTAATAATGCTGGATCCCTTTATTTTCTTTTTCTCCTTTAATAACCGTTTGATTAAATGACATTCATAAATACACCTTTCCTATAAATGTACGCAGTGTAGAATCTGTTATTCCTTGCTGGCGGGTAATAGGAAATGGGCAGCATTTACACAGTATTTGCTCGAATTGGGGTGTGAGTGGTTGAAACATCCTGGCCCTCCCAGTCTGGTGGGAACCAAGTCATATTGATCCTAGACGTATGGAATTCAAGAAAGATGGTTTACTCACTGCTGAGTCCACTGGATTGTTACGAGGGGTTAACCAGCCATGTTTCTAGCAATGCCAGGTAAAAAAGGGTTTCAACAATAATAAAGAATATCATGTAAACCTTTTAGCTCAGGGTGATTTCCACCATGACCACTTTCAACCCATTCTAAGATAACCACTTAACATAATTTCTACAATAGATAAGGAAGTTGATTCTGTGGAAATTAATATTCAATTCAGGTTTATTATCACTTACACATTTCTGCAGCTTCAGTACAGTGCAATACATAAAATAGCATAAGTTATTATGAATCCAAGATTGGTGAAGTTGTGGATAGTGTAGAAGACTGGTAAAGAATACAGCACAATATAGAGCAGTTGCAGTTATGTGCAGAGAAATGGCAGATTGAGTTTAACCCAGATAAATGTGAGCAAATGCAAGGAGACAGTACAATGTTAAGGGCAAGACCCTTAACAGTGTTGCTGAGTAGAGACCTCTGCTGTTCCAAGTCCACAGCTCCTTGAAAGTGGCTACACAGGTCAATAAGGTGGTTAATTAAGAAGGCTCTTGGAATGGTTCCTTTTTCAAAGAGAATAGGCATTGAGTTCAGAAGTCAAGGGGTCATGTTGCACATTTATACAACTCTGCTTGAGCCACATTTGGAGGATTAGATACAGTTCTGGTTGCCCCAGGTTTACCAGGATGCTGCCTGGTTTAGAGGGCATGTGCTGAGCAAAAGTGGGCTGTTTTCTTTAGAGCAGCAAAGGCTGAGGGAAGATCTGATGGAAGTTTATAAGATTATGAGAGGCATCGATGAGTAGATAGGGAGTATCTATTTCCCAGGGTTGCAATGTCTAATACCAGAGGGCACGCGCTGAAGTTGGCAACCTTTGAATGTTCAAAGGTGAAGGGGCAAGTTTTTCCTCCCCCCTGAGAGAGTGGTGGATGCCTGGAATGTGCTGCCTGGTATGCTGGTAAGAGAGAAATACATTGGAGGATTTTAAGAGATGTTTGGATAGGCACATGAATGTGAGAAAGATGGAGGAATATGGACATGGTGTAGGTAGGAGATTAGTTTTTTACTCTCCAGCTTGCTCGGCATAGCAGAGTGGGCCGAAGGACTGTATTGCTCCATGTGAGCTCATTAAGTTGATGAAATATAATATTTTGGTGGATTCAAACCCCCCCCTCTCCTCAGCATCACCACCGAGGCATCTGATAACATAACTAAAATTAAGTTATCTGTACTTAGACCAATGCTAATAACATTCCAACACCGCGAGGCCCATAGGCCACCCTCCCTTCCCCCCCGATGATACAAACCATAGTCAAAGAAGCTTAGGAAGCTGAAGTGTGATCTCTAATTTGATTCAAAACAAACGCTTTCAGCAAAAAAAATGTCACGCTGGACAAAAGCACAACTTACCCGGTGGGATACCAACCACTCAGGCTCGACTTCACGTAGCAACGACAACCAGGCCGCGACCCTCTAGTGACCACGCCTTTGGCTGATGGAATTAGCCAATCAGCGCCCGGGATCAGATGACTGACGTGCTGGTCGCTGCCCCCGAAGGAACGTGACGTTTATTGAGTCTCAGATTCAGAAAAGCACTTTCATAACTATTCTAACACTACTGATCTTATTGACCAAATTCCACTTACATTGTAGAAAGCACTCTGTTTATTTTAGTATCGGAAAATTTGTAAAACAAAAATAAGTACAACGCAGCTTCACTCCTGGTCATTATGTTTCCTCAGAATGTATCAGCTATAAGAAATTGAAATAACGAATTTCAATAAAGTGTATCGAATAAATAAATGTAAAATATATTTTTTCTCATGCTTTGTCAATCCTTACAATGTATTTTAAAATAGAAAGGTAATTATGTTTAATTTCCAATAAACGACACTGGAACACTGAGTAAACGTTTATTGTTGATGCAGTTTCACCAATCGTTGCGTGCCGATTTCTGACAGACAGGGTATTGTCCAATAATATCTCGGATCTGTACAGGTGGGCGGGATGTTCCGTAACAACCCTTCCGGTATTATGCTTGGTTGCATGAGGGGCGGGATCAGATAATGATTGACCGACATGGTGATGTTTCATTTGTCGAATCTTCGATAGACGCCAATCTGACCAATCAGCTTTGAGCCGCCGAAGGCGGGTTGCTGGCTGTCGACTCCCGCAACGTGCAGGTTAGGTTGCGCCTCGTCTTGTCTATTGGTAGCAGCACGACGATTGAAGTGATGGCTGAAGAGGAGCCGCTGCCTCCCGGCTGGGAGAAACGCATGAGTCGAAAATCAGGTAACACACACACACGAGCCAAAAAGCACAGTTTCCAAGTAGCAATGCCATCAAATACTGATGATAGTTGAAACAAAACGTTGGTGGGAAGAGAGAGGCGGGACGTGGGTAGGCCCCTGCTGCATTTCTGGACCGTGTGATGGGGGGAGGTGGAGGGATGGGATGTTCTGGAAAGTAGGGGATTGAAGCGAAGGTGGGTGGAGGGATGGTCAACTATAATTGGGAAAAGCTGTAGGAAATGTGAGTGGTGGAGGAGTAAAGGTATTGGGGGTTGGGGAGTGGTGGCATTGGAGGTAGTGGGTGGAAGGTTGGAGTCCCTGACAGGTGGTGATGTTGAGTGTGGCAACAACCATAGAGGAGATGGTGCAGTAGGAAATTAAGGAGGGTGGGTGTCTGGAGAGGAGCTGAAGTGTGGCTATTGTGCTGGGACTTTTAGGAGTGGAGTGCCTCTTGGTGTTTGCTGATAATGACTGAGAGCTGGGTAATCTGAAGATCTGGGAATTAGGGTTGGCATCTGAGATCTTTCAGACTTGGGCTTCTTTACCCTTGGTATTTGGGGATGGAGTGGAGGGAAAAGTATAGGGACATCACAAATGTACTGCTAATTCTGGGATGCCTATTCGGTAGTTATGGACTTCTCAGAATCAGATTTAATATCAGCTGCATATGTTGTGAAATTTGTAACTTTGTGGGAGCAATACATTGCTAGGTACAATAATAGAGGAAAAAAACTGAATTACAGTAAATAAGGGGGATTTTGGAGATCTACCTTTTTCTGTCATTCTTTGGGTTTTCTGTTTTGTGGATGCCTGTGAACAGGAAGAATTTCAGGTTGTATGCTGTATACATTCTCTGATATTGAATTGAACCATTGAAGTGTGTGTGTGTGTGTATAATTAAATAAGAAGCCCCAAAAATTACAAATAAAAAAGTAGTGAGGTAATGTTCACAGGTTCAATGTCCTTTCAGAAATCTGATGGCAAAGGGGAAGATGCTGTTCCTGAATCATTGAGTGTGTGCCTTCCTAGTGGCCCCAGGTGATGGGGGCCCTTAATAATAGGTGCTGCCTTTCTGAGGCATCTCTCTTTGAAGATGTGCCGAAGACTTTGAGGCCAGTGCCCATGATGGAGCTGACTAATTTTACAACTCATAATCCCTGACTATTTTCTATTGTGCTGGCAGTGCAGACCCAACAGGTGAAGGAAGCACTAAGACATACAGTCCTTGGGTTCCTTAACATTAACACAATCACCTGCGCTCTCTGTCAGCTGATGAGTTGGTGCGTGACCAGTAATAGTCAGTTCTGAAGTCACAGCTGTTAGGCTAAGTTTCTGGTAAGCACAACACCCTGAGAGATGCCTGTGTGATCTTGTCCTTCCAAATTGCCTTTTGCAGACACGTTTCCCCAAGGACCAAGAGTCCTGTTTTCATAAGGGGGAAACCATTCTGCTTTGTGGTAGTGTAGTGCTGAATGCGATACGGTAGATGCAGCAGCTCAAAGCTGGCCAATCTGAAGATACTGTGGACCATTTGTAGTGGAAGGATGCTCCGTCACAATCTGTAACCTTATGACCTACTGCTACAGGATAAACATGTGAGGTGCCGCAACCTGAAAATGAGCAAACCAAGGAGTGGGGAGCAGCAGGGGATTAGATTGTGCTTAACAGCATCACCAGACAAAGGTTGCCTCTGTGCCGACTACATGGTTTTGTCCATCCTATACATGTAATCATGTAATGGTGAAGTGGTGGTATCAGGAACATGACTATGTATACTGTATCACATGGTTATCATGTGCTGTGTCGTAAAGACGTAGGCATTCTTGGTCTTTGACCAGGATTGTTCTTGGCAGATTGTTCCAACAAAGTGGTTTGCCATTGCCTTTTTCTGGGCAGTGTTTTTACAAGATAGCTGACCCTCGCCATTATCAATGCTCTTCAGAGATTGTCTGCCTGGTGTAAGTGGTCACGTAAGCAGGACTTAAGATCTGCACCAGCTGCTTATATGTCCATATACCATTGGCTCCGATGGGTTTGCGTGACTGTGATTTTGTGTGTGAGATGGGGACAAATAAGTAACTGCTACACCTTGCCCAATGGTGATCTGCAAGTTAGCAGAGGGAAGGAATGCCATACATCTTTGATAGAGATGTATCTTCACCCTGCCACCCACAGTGGTGCAGTTCGGTTTCAATTCCCACCACTGTACAAGGAGTTCGTATGTTCTCTCATGACTGTGTGAGCTTCCTCCTGGTGCTTCGGTTTCCTCCTGTATCTGGCTGGGTTAGGGTCAGTGAGTTGTGTGCTTCTATGTTAGTGTGGGACGTGTGGCACCACTTGTGGGCTTCTCCCACCCTAATGCACAGATGTGTTGGTTATTGGTATAAATTATGTATATCAGAGTCAGATTTAATATCACTGGCATATGTTGTGAATTTTGTTTTGCAGCGGCAATACATTGTAATACATAATAAAAGCTGTAAATTACAATAGAAATATTTTAATAATTTTTTTATTTTATTGATGTACATTTTTGCAAATAAAGCCAATCTTTTAAGATCCTTTTATCTTCACTTAGTGATGGGAGGAACCTGTACTTCAGTGCTGTAGTCAAAGCTGTAGAATCCACACTTGTCCAGTCAAAAGTGCCAAGTACAATATCTATTTCATCTTCCACTGGAAATCGCCACTCTCATAGGAGCTAGCCTCCATCTACTTTAATTTTCTTCATGTAATTTACTTCACGTAGCATGGACTGGAATTAGAGAAACCAGCTGCAGTACTGACCCACATTTGAGAACTCTTCTAACCAAATTGTTTCAGTAGGTGCTGCACTGGTATCTATCTACCTGTCATTGTAGAAGATTGCCCTAGTATAACTTCGAAAAGCAAGAGCACAGTCCATCCACTCAAAGTGAAGTGATGGAAGATATAGTTCATACTTGTTTAACTGTCATTTAATCATACATGAATGCTTGTAAATACAGCCAAATAAAACTGTTACTCTGGGGAAAAGGAGTAAAAACACAGTTCTGACAGTCACACACAGTACAAAGCACACATAAAATATCAATAAAATCCACACACAAAAAAATATAGTACAAGATCCTGAGTCCACAAATGTTGCAGAAATCTGCAGCTAACCACAATGCACCTTGTCTTCTGCTGAGTGAATACTGTGTGGCAGGACTGACTCCAGTTTGAATGCCGCACTACACCGTCTCCGGTGGAGCAAACTGACTGTGGTGTCTGCACCTGGTGTAAACGGGCAACATTGCAGCTTGAGACCTAGTCCTTACTGTGACAGGCCATGCAGCTCCCCCGCTGTCCGTCCTTGCTATCGCCAGTGAATCAGGCCTGCATTAACAATGTCCAACAGGGTATTGCAATCACCAGAGAAATTACTAAGATCACTCGCTGTTAGATTGCACACTGACTCCTCTACACAGATGATCCGCATCAGTTCCACTCATAGGGTAGACTTGCAGTACGTTAAGTTCTTAATGTCCAGCAAGGTCTTGCAATAGCAAATGTGTTTAAGAAGGATAATTACAGTTGACTCCATAGGTGATGGTGTGTTCTATTGCAGCAGCTTCTATGGCCTATCAAATCTTGGTACTATCAAATGGCACTTAATTTCCAGTACCCACATGGAAAAATTAACAATAATTCAAGAAGAAGTGAGAATAATTGCCCTTTAGTATCATGCCAGCATTTGACTAAGTGTAGCACTGAAGTAAAACAAGTTAATTGGCATTGACATTGTGGGAGAATCTCCAGTGATGGTAGTTGTGGTCATTAGAGCTCAGTCATGCATTGAATGCAGTACATCAAGTTGGAAAAAGTCCAGTTGGCCCTCCTTATCTGCGAGGGATTGGTTCCGCGTTCGCATTCCAAAAAACACAACTGCTCAAGTCCCTTATTCAACCTGTCTCAATGCAGTGGACCTTAGGACCCAGTAGAACTCCAGACCTTATTTAACCTGTCTCAGTGCGATGGACATTAGGACCCGGCGACGGAGCTCTGAATCTGCAGTGTTTCTGTTCATGAAAATAAATCACGATCACGATTGAAAATAAAGTAGAAATAA
The DNA here is from genome assembly GCF_030144855.1 of Hypanus sabinus. Taxonomy (NCBI): domain Eukaryota; kingdom Metazoa; phylum Chordata; class Chondrichthyes; order Myliobatiformes; family Dasyatidae; genus Hypanus; species Hypanus sabinus. Next base: position 87,300,824 of record NC_082721.1, read on the forward strand.
TAAAACGATCGGAAAGAGGTGAAATGCCATCGGTCATTGGAAAATGTTAGGCTACGTCGGTCAATGGTTGGAACAATTTTAAAGGATAAAGTGAGAAAGGCCCTGCCCTGATTAAAGATACAATTATTACTAAGCAACGCAGTGGTTTAATTATTGGGTTTTGGGTTTGTGATCCTCCACATCAATCTGGCACGGATGGAGAGTGCACTTGGGAGCGGTCTGTCACTGGATCGAACTTGGGAAACATACATTCTTAAGCGTTTTATATGCTTAGAAAGGTAAAATATATATTATACTAAGACAAACGTTTGACTAACTGACGCTAAATAATATCGGATGTACCTGTTCCAACTTACTTAGTAAGGGAACTTGTGATTTTTTTTGATCCTGATCCACGATAACCCATGTACATCCTCCCATATACTTTAAGTCATCTCTAAATTACTTATAATACCTAATACAATGTAAATGCTATGTAAAATAGTTGTTATACTGCATTGTTTAGGGAATAATGACAAGAAAAAAAATCTACATGCTCGAACAACAAGTACTGGAAGAGCACTCCCAGGTTTTCTTGATTTGCGATTGGTTGAATTCGTGCATGCAGAACTCGCAGATATGGAGAGCTGACTGTACAGCTGAGTTGTTGCATCACCTGGGGAGGAGAGTTTGGACTGCTGGATAATGAGAACAGAAGAGATTTTAAAAAGGTGAGTATTATTAAGAGGAAGGTAGTTAGTATAACTTTATAGAGTGGACCAGGATGTCTTTGCAGGAGATCCCCAGGACAGTGTCATCTTGGGTCCAATTATCATTTTCATCAATTGTGTTTTCCATCATAAAATCTGGTAGGGATATTTGATTCTATTTTGCAGAAGTTAAAGCAGTTTATATTGGCATGGAGAAATATCAAGACACACTTTCATATGGCCTTAAAGTGGCAAGTAACATTCATAGTGCCAAACAGTGATGGTGTTGGACAAGCGTTTGCCCAATTGGTATTCATTGGCATTAGTACCATCAATTTCTTAGTCCCCATTGACCTGTAACTCAACTGCAACAATTGTATAGGTGATGTGGCTATAGCAGCAGCTCAAAGGCTATCTACCTTGTGGTGAGTGACTTATCATCTGATGCTCCCAAGTATTATGAAGTACAGACAGTCCCCGGGTTACGTGCGAGTTCCGTTCATGAGTCCGTCTTTTAAGTCGGATTTGTACGCAAGTCGGAACAAGTACATCTGGTATTATTTAGCGTCAGTTAGTCAAACGTTTGTCTTAGTATATAGTATATATTCTACCTTTCTATGCATATAAAACACTTATGAAACGTATGTATTCCAATAATTAAACCACTGCGTTACTTAGTATTAATTGTAGCTTTCATCGGGGCAGGGCCTTTCTCACTTTATCCTTTAAAATTGTTCCGATCGTTGACCGACTGTAGCCTAACACTTTTCCAATGACCAATGGCGTTTCACCTCTTTCCAAACGCTTTATTATTTCCACTTTATTTTGGATCCCAATCGCTTCCCGTCAATGGAACAGAAACACTGCAGGCGGCGGGTCTTGAGCTGTGCCGGCTCCTGAGGTCCGCTGGGTCCTAAGGACCACAGCATTGAATTCCCCGGGGTCGAAAGTCTAGCGCACTGAGACAGGCTAAATGGGACAAGTGGGGGCTGTGCTAGGTTTGGGTATTTGATCCTCCACAATATTCCACATGGGAATTTAAACTGGAGGTGGCAGTTTTTTTTTCCATGAGGTCGAGTTGTGAGCTCGATATCAACCCGGTATAGATGGTACGGGAGTCACTGGATCGACATCAACTCAGCACAGGAGCAATCTGTCAGTAAATCGAACTCGGGAACCTCCGTACTCTTGCCCGGTGCTGATCTGACTGTGCCACCAGCGACCGGAATAGGGGTGGGGTGGCGGGGCCAGGGTGAGTCTTACTAAGAAAAATTTAAGCCAAATACAAAGTTAAACACTCAACACAGTGTCAACGGCAACAACTTAAAATGGCGGACGGCGTTCTCTTTCCTCGGTTTGTAAGTACGAGTTGTCCGAAAGTCGGACGCTCATAACTCGGGGGCTACCTGTACCCTCTACTTTTCCATATGAGTAAATTTTAATCTCATCCAGGGTAAAACAAAACATTGGCATACCAGCTATTGTCACGTTCTTCATTGGTGCGCCTTGGCTATACTGTGTTGCACCTGCAAAGCGCTGGCCAACATACTTGAATAGGAAATTCAAATAGCAACTCCCAAGAACATAAGTTCTCCCACAAAAGTTATGAGTAGTAGATGCATGTAAGCAACACCAGCTACAGATTTCCACTCCAAGTCTCATGCCATCCTGATTTGGAAATGCAACTCCATTCTTCAAAGGTCCATTTATTATCAAAGTTTCCAATTCTGAAATTCTTCAATTCTCTGGGTAGCCATGAAGCCGAGAACGAAAAAGGCAGTACGATCATCAAATCCCCCAAATCCCCCCTCCTGCACAAAAACCAGCTAAAACTGGTCAGGCATATTGACCCCTAAGTTGTTTGAAATCTTGAAACTCTACCAACAAAACTGTGTGTGCATTTCTTCACCAGAAGTACTGTCATAGATTAAGATGTAGAAATCCATTCTGGCAGTTGAGAATTGCTAATAAATGCTATCTTGTATGGTAAGATAGCATTAGTGAACCAAAGTGATATTCTACGAACTGTTTACAAACTTCTAAGTATATCTCTCTCAATCTGCAGTATGTTATATTCCTTTAAGCACCATACTTTTAAACCATCTTGATAAACTACAGATTTCATGATCTGAAGGACTCAGTGGATACTTAAGGTGGTATGGCACCTTTAAGTGGACAAAGTTTCGTCGTCATGGCTAGAAACGAGGTGTGCCAGGCTGAAACACAGAGGAATGAGACCCCCACACCCCCCACCCAGCCTCTTGTTCTCCAGCGACAGTACATTTGCTAACAAGGTTGCTGTGTCAGAGGGAAATGAGGGATTGTTGTGTTCTGTGTTTTACCAAGACATGTCTTCCTCTGAGTATGACAGATTTGGCGATCAGATCAAAAGGCTTGATACACAGGATGGATCAAACTGATTCAGGAAAGGCAAAAGGTGGAGATATATGTTTCCTGACATACTCTGGTGCCCCAATGTGGCAGTTTTCTCATACTCGTGGTCCTCCAACCTGTAAAACCTAATGATCAAGTGCTGACTTTTATTTACCAAGAAAGGCTCCTTCGTGATCCTGACCACAGTTTGCATATTACCATTGGTCAAATGTAATTAGGCATTTGAGATACTACATGCTGCTGTCACCAAACAAGAAACAATCCACTCTGATGTATCTATAATCGGTGATTTCAAACAGATTTGTTTGAATAAATCTCTGACCAATTGCCATCGGCGTGTAACCTGTAGCACCAGAGGTCCCAGCACAGTAGACCACTGCTATAGTATGATAAATGTCTACCATTCCATACCCAAACTGTATTTCAGGAAATCTGATCACTTGGTTGTCCTTCTACCTGCATACAGACTGAGGCTAAAGAGTAAGGCTACAGAGAACCTCGGGTAACAAATAGATGGTCGAGGGAGGACCTCAGACAACAAACAGGTGGTCGTGGGAGGCGAAGGTACTGAGGGGCTGAACAGACGTATTTAGTTCTGGTGACCAATTAAAATACAAGACTCTGGGTATGGTCTCTAGAAAGCCCTTTCATGGGTGAAGTGGCAATTCTGGACTAAACTTAAATCAATGAAGGATGTTTGAGTTGAATGCTGTTACCTCTTAAAGTGAAATCAAGCAACATAAGTGACAAGAGGGCTTCACTTCCAGATGAGCTCCAAGCCTTCTATGCTCACATTGGCCGTTAAAACATGGAAGAACTTTCACAAACTCTCAATAGCCCCTGTAATTTCAATCTCTGAAGCTGACGTGAGAGCATCCGTCATGATGGTGAAGCTACAAAAAGCATCTAGCCCAGATGGGGAACCTGAGCAAATACTAAAGACTTGTGCTGATCAACTGGGTAGCGTGTTCACCAAGATCTTTAACCTCTTGCCTTCACCAATCTGAAGTACCCTTTTGGTTTAAGCACCCTTCATTTATACCAGTGCCTAAGAAGACCATGTTGATCTGCCTCTGATTATTTCTGGTAACATTTGGATCCAATGTAATGAACTGTTTTGAGAGTTTGGTGATGTAACATTTTAAATCCTGCCTGAGAAGCAGCTTGAACTGTTCCAATTTGCCTACCAGCACAGCAGGTCCAGAGCAGATACCATTTCATTGGCTCTTCACTTAACCCTGGAACTAGACAGCAAAGATACATACATCAGAATGCTCTTCATTGATTACAGCTTGACATTCAATGCGATCGTTCCCTCAAAACTAATCAATAAACTTCAAAACCTTGGTCTTAATACCTGCTTGTGCAATTGGGTCCTGGAATTCCTTACTTGCAGGCCCCGGTCAGTTCATTTGGCAACAACATCTCCACAATCTCCATCAGCACAGGTGCACCACAAGGCTGTGCGCTTAGCCCCCTGCTCCACCTGCTTTATACTTATGACAGTGTGGCCAAGCACAGCTCCAATGCCATATTTAAGTTTATTGAAAATCTGGCTGAGTGGTACCATAACAGCAGCCTCTCTCAAATATCAAGGAGCTGATTATTGACTACAGGAGGAGGAAATTGAAGGTCCTTGAGCTGGTTGTCATTGAAGAATCAGAGGTGGAAGAGTGTCAGCAATTTTAAGTTCCTTGGTGTTATTTCAGAGAACTTGTCCTGGGCCCAGTGCGCAAGTGCAATACAACAAAAACACGGCAGCACCTCTACTTCCTGAGAAGTTTACGTAGATTCGGCATGACTTCTAAAATGTTGACAAACTTTTATAGATGTTTGGTGGAGAGTATATTGACTAGTTGCACCACAGCCTGGTTTGGAAATGCTAATGCTATGAATTGAAAATTCTACAAAAAATAGTAGATATTGCCCAATCTATCATGGGTAAAGTATTCCCCAGCACATCAACACAGAATGCTGTCACAGGAAAGCAGCATCCATTATCAGGAACCACCCCCCCCCCCCCCCCACCACCACCACCCAGGTCAAGCTCTCTTCTTGCTGCTGCCATCAGGAATAAGGTACAGGAGCCTCAGGACTAATGCCACCAGGGTCAGGAGCAGTTATTACCCCTCAAATAACAAGATCCTGAACCAGTGGGGACAACTTCATTCATCTTCACACCCCATCATTGAACTGTTCCCATAGCCAATGGACTTGTCTTCAAGGATTCTTCATCTCATGTTCTCAATATTTATTGAGTATTTATTATTATTATTTCTTTCTTCCTTAGTATTTGCACTGTTTGTCATCTTTTGCACGTTGGTTGTTTATCAGACCTGTTGGATGTGGTCTTTCAATGATTATGGTTCTTGGATTTACTGGATATGCCCACAAGCAAATGAATCTCAGGACTGTGTATAATATATATGTACTTTGATAATAAATTTACTTTGATCTTTTGAACTTTGATTGTTGCTAAGGATACTCATATCTCATCAGAAGCTTTATTCCTGAGAGTGAATGAGTCTAGAATTGTATGCAGAATTCTAAGGTCCACCTGGATTTTGTGTTTTAGTAAATCTTCTAAGGTTGCAGTACAAGCCAGTTGTCATTTGACAGTTACAAAAGAAAACACTGAAGATTAACACAGGACGAAGCTATGAAACCCATCATTATGTGTTCAAACCTCTTAATTACACAGCCAAACAGTCATCTTCCAATATGTTGTCTCTTTCAGATAAACTGGAGTAAATGCAGTGTCTGCAGCAGCAGTAAAACAGAGTTCATATTATAGGATGATCTTTCAACAAAATTGCTCAATTTTCATACTGAAAATCTTTCTTGTATGAAATTGTTGAATTCTATATTAAGTAATAAAGGTTATGCCTTATCAGGTAGTTTCTTTGCCTTTTGAGCCTTGTTGGAATAGTGCAAGTTATGTCCGTACATGGCCTCCTCTACTGCCATGATGAGGCCAAACTCAGGTTGGAGGAGCAACAGCTCATATACCATCTGGGTAGTCTCCAGCCCCTTGGTATGAACATCGAATTCTCCAACTTCCAGTAATTCCCTCCCTCTCCCTTCCCCTATCACACTTTCAGACTGCCTCCTCTTCTAGCTGCCTATCACCTCTCATGATTCTGCCTTCTGCTACCCATAGTGCTTTCCCCTTACATTCCTTCTTCACCTCTCCTGCCTATCCCCTCCCTGCTTCCCCTCCCCCACCCCTTGATCCTTCCTCTGATTGGTTTTCCACCCTCCCCCCCACTTCTTTATAGGGCCCCTGCCCCCTCCCTCTTCAGTCCTGACGAAGGGTTTTGGCCTGAAACATTGACTGCTCCTTTCAATGGATGCTGCCTGACCTGCTGAGTTCATCCAGCTTGTTTGTACATGTTAATTATGTGTGCATTCGTTCAAGCAGACAGACATACCAAATGCAAACACGAGGAAATCTGCAGATGCTGGAAATTCAAACAATACACACAAAATACTGGTGGAACACAGCAGGCCAGGCAACATTTATAAGGAGAAGCACTGTCGACGTTTCAGGCTGAGACCCTTCGTCAGGACACCAAGTGGCTTAGATTTTGTTTTCTTGGTATTTTACCACCATCCTTTTTCACCTGGCTGAATACATTTGTTCTCCCTTCCTTTACTGGCTACATATAGTAAATTTTTAACGATTAGCTGTATTTGTCACATGTACATTGAAAAAAAACATACAGTGAAATGCCTTGTTTGTATCGACGACCAACGCGGTCTGAGGATTGTGCTGGGAGCAGCCTGCTCCTGGTTCTAGCGTAGCCTGCCCTCACTAATCCTAACCCTAACAACATGCCTTTGGAACTTGGAAGGAAACTGGAGAACCCGGAGGAAACCCAGTCACAGACCTCTTACATGGCACTGTAAACTGTTGAACTAACCACAAGCTGCTGTGCTGCCCCAGAATGTTTAAATTTGTTAAGCAAGGTACCCTTTACATAAACCCATGCTAACACTTTCTACTTTGTTAATATTTCCATATGTTCTGTCTTTATTCTGTTATATGATTTGTTTATAAGTTATTCAAGATATTCAGAACTAATTTTAGGATTACTAAAATGTTCCTCTTTAATTTTTTTTCTCTTGTTTGAAATATTTGGCACCCTCCAATCAAAAAAAAAGCTACTGAGTAAAGAATTTTGTAAGGTGATTACAAATACATTAATGATTTTTCAGAGTTGCTTCCTCTAGTGTTGTGAAATTACATTATCACATTAGATGTCAGGCTCATGTGCCTTTCGCATATTTAATCAACTCCAGTTACTGAGAGAGAAACACACACACACACACCCCTACCTCCCCCCAAACCTTGTGGAACACAACAGACCAGGCAGCATCTATAGGAAGAAGCACTGTCGACATTTTGGGCCAAGACCCTTTGTCAGCACTAACTGCAAGAAAAGATAGTAAGAGATTTGAAAGCAGGAGGGAGAGGGGGAAATGTGAAATGATAGAAGACAGGAGGGGGTGGGGTGTAGCTAAGAGCTGGAAAGGTGATTGGCAAAAGGGATACACAGCTGGAGAATGGGAAGGATCTTGGGACAGGAGGCCTAGGGAGAAAGTAAGGGGGAGGGGAGCAACAGAGGGAGAGAAAATCCCTTGTTTCTTTCTCTATTGGACTTTGCACAACTGTACCTTAAAATTGGTGAACAGGTCTCATGTTCTATAATCCATTAAATGATTGAAAATATGATTACCTTATGAATTGCATTACTTAACTATTAAAATGTCAAGTCTCCTTGCTCCACTGGTTCTTGAGTCCGTGTGGGTGACCACCATCTTAGATTTTAAATCTTGGAACCTTGACTTTGCGTAATTGTGGCCTGGAGAATGGTAGGAATAACACTTTCCTTCAAACAACTACCAACTACAGCTATATCTCTTGCATTGTGTAACATAATTTTAGTACCTAGTTTTGATTTTGAACTTTATTGGCCACACTTCTTGACTGTAGCAGACTGCTGGTATTAAACACACAATACCTAAATGGAAAAAAAATACAAAGAACTGTCTTGGGACCTGTGTGGGGATGCAGGTAATCAATCAAAAATCAATAATGTATTTGTGGAGGTCTTGAATCACTTAAGTTTAGATCAAATGCTAGAAGTCTAAAGTGAAAGCAGAAAATACCTGTTGTTCAGGTTACTTTTGTGAGAAGAGGAAGGATTACTGTTATAAGTTGAAAACACCCCATCTGAACCAGAAAGGATCTTTGACCAGTAATATTAACTCACTCTCTTCTCGCAGTTGCTGTCTGACATGTTGAGCATTGTATTTGTTTTGAATCTTTTACCTATTAGCACCAAAAGAAATGAATCCAATTAAAATTGTTGGCATATTAAATATCATAATATTTACTTATTAGTTTAATTTAATTATTTAGGGTTTTCAGCTGTTAAAACTGATTGGAATATTCATGATTTGAATACTTGGATCTTCACTTTCTGTTTGTCATTGTTCCTGGAGAGTTGCCAGCAAGTAATTTGTCAGTGACTAGTTTCATTGGGTGCAATGGGATCTTTCATATTAGTTAGCTGTTTGGATAGTAGAGGGCAGTTTGCTCGGGAGAGCAAGCGCAGAGTCGCCAGATACCGGCGCCATCTTAAAACCGGTATATCTACAGTCAATTATTAAAGTCAGTGGTCTTAGGACACCAGAGAAATATTGACTACATATTGTTTTGCTAAGCCATCATGTATAGCTTAAAATTGCTCAGCACGAGTGAAAAGCGGATCAATGCCTTTACGTTCTAAATGCTTTCTCCCTTTATCCTAATGTATCTGCCTCTATCACCACCCCAACCACCTCATCAAAAAATTCAATCAAGTTAATAAGGCACAACTTGCCCCACATAAAGCCATGCTGGCTGTCCTTAATTAGGCCATGATTTTCCAAATGCTCATAAATACTGTTCCTAAAAATTCTCTACAGTAATTTCCATAGCATTGATGTGAGACTCATCGATCTATAGTTTCCAGGACTATCCCTGATTCCCTTCTTGAACAATGAGGCAATATTAAAGGTTCAAATGTTCATTTATTATCAAAGTTTATAACTCTAAAATTCTTCTCCAAGTAGCCATGAAGCCAAGAAAGAAAAGAACGGCAGCAAGATGATCAACCCCCAAATCCCTCCTCCCCACACAAAAAATGAAGAAAAATGGAATAGGCATATCGACCCCTAAATCCCCTCCCCACACTCAAAAAAAACAAGAATGATCAGGAGAGAAACACAGTATATTTAAAAACTATAAGTCTGGGGGGAAGAAATTATGGTTCAAGTCCAAATCTAAAGCGTAGAAAACCGGGGTAACATTCTCCGGGCACAGCAGTATCCCTCTCCATAGCAGAGCAATCCCACCAGTGATCAAAAGGTAGTCTCCCCTCTCTGTAGCAGAGCAATTTCCCCCAGTGATGAAAAGGCAAGTGGGTGGCACTCATCTTCTGCAATCACCTCGATGTTTCAACCTCCCTTATTTCCTTAATTGGTGTACAATGGAAACTTGTCCAAATAGAGTTGAACATGGGCTTGAGTCTCACAGCTGCCTTGCCATGAGATTTGCTCTTCCTGCCTCCCGGCGTCCTCTCGAAGACTGTAGAGCACTGGAACGCCCAGACGATCTTCAAACAGCAAATCACAGGTTCCAACAGTTCCAGTCATGTTCAAGATGAAAAACAAACGTAAAAGAGATTTTAAAAAAGTTTTGTATATAAAGTATATGGTTTCATGATCTATCCAGAAGATGTTGACTGAAGGAGTATTGCACGCAAGTGCCATTTTGACTGGAACATTAGCTACTCTTTCCAATCCTCTAGGATCTCGCCTGTGGTTTAAGAGGACACAAAGATATTGGCCAAGACCCCAGGAATGCCTTCACTTGCCTTTCTCAATAATCTGAGTTGTATCCCATTAAGGGGACTTATCTACCTTAAGGAGGAGACGTAACACTTTACCTTGAAATGTTCTGGCATATTAACACCCTCAGCTCTGATCTCCTTATCCTCCATGTCTTTCTCCTTGGTAAATACTAAGGTGAAGTACTCATTAAGGACCTCACTCACTTCCTTTGCAAATGTTATCCTCTTCCTCCTGATGTGCTTATGGAATACCTTGGGATTCTCTTTAATCCTACTTGCCAAAGATTTTTCATGGCCCCTCCTGGTTTTCCTAGTTCTCTCCTTGAGTTATTTTCTGACTATTTTATAATCCTCCAGGGCTCTGTTTGATGCTAGCTTCCTAAACTTTACATACTTTTCGATCTCGACTAAATTTATCATCTCCATCAGCATCCAAGGTTCTTGTACCTTGCCATCCATGTCCTTACTTCTGACTGGAACATACGTGTCCTGTATTCTCTACTGCTGGTCTTTCAATACCCTCTACATGTTGGATGTGAACTTGCCCAAAAACAGCTGCTCCCAATAGTTTTCTCAAATTTCTTAATTCTTAGATTCCCCTCTCAAGTCCTGGCAATTCATACCAATTAGTCATTTGGGCCATCATTAGGTCCTTTTAGGACATTAGGTCCTTTTTCATCAAGTGGAGATCTGATACTAAATTTAATGAACAAGAATGTTTGAAATGAAAGTAAATTTCTATTTTTTGGTCAGAAGAATTTCAAATATTTTGTGCAGTGGATTAAGAACTGCCCTAATTGATTTATCCATGGATTATGCTGAGCTCCCTGTAGTGTAATAAACTGTAAGTGAGGAATTCACCATTATATTGTCAGTGAATACATTGGAAATAATAAGCAATAGAGCAATTTGTTTGTGATGATTTTAAACTCTATAAAATAATTATAGGCCATATAATCCATGTTTATCTAATTTAAATTATTGCAAGGCCTAAAATTGTGCAGAAGCCAGAATAAATCAGCAGTAAAAATAACACAGTAGTTTATATAACCTGTTCCATAAAAAATTCAAAGTTGTATTCAGTAGTTTTTGTACAAGAGCCTAGGATGAAAAGCTTAGATAATGAACTTCACTGAGGTTTGGATTAGCTCCACGTTGCAGTTTGGAACAGCAAAATAGGCAATTAATGACTGCAGTCTCTACCTGGAAATAATGCAAGACAGAACCACAGTCACTTTGCATGACAGTCAGTAGATAGCATTAGCAAATAGAAATGCCACCAAGCCACAAAAGCAGGTTTTGCAGGATGACTGTAACTAGCTTGATAAAAGGGGGTACCAATTAGCAGGCAGAAAGGAATAGAGTAATCATGAGTGGAAAAGCATGGAAATTTGATAATATTCAAGAGGGTAGAACTGATTAGTGCACATATTTTGGAGAGGTAATAGCAAGAAATTATTTTAGAAATTGGAAGGAATTTTTGTTGCAGAGAGATTTGAACATTTTAAAATTGGGCTGTTGGTTAATGTGAAGATAGTGTAGGCTAACTAGCCTGGTCATTGACACTTAAGTATTCAGATGAAGAATCACAAGTACACTACATAATGTGAGAGGCGTGGTTGATGGATTTAGTGGCACATGGGATGGAACAGAGAACAGAGGGTTTTTGGAGTGCAGATAAGCAGCAGTTGAATCAGGATAAGGTTTATTATCACTGTCATAGGTTAAGAAATTTATTTTGTGGCAGCAGTTCAGTGCAAAGACAAAGGAATATAAATTACAGAAATAAAAGTGTTCAAAAAAGAGAGAAGAAGCTAGCAATCGTGAACCGTTCAGAAATCTGATGGCAGAAGGGAAGAAGCTGTCTCAGGTGGTGAGGGTACTGAAATGGGTGCCACCTTTTTTTTGAGGTACTGTCTTGAAGACGTACTTCATGGTGCAGAGAGTTGTGTCCGTGATGGAACTGACTGAGTATATTACCCTATTCAGCTCTTGTGATCCTGGGCATTGGAGGTTTCATACCAAACAGGCATGCAGCCAGTTCTGTTCTCCATTATAGATCTATTAGAATTTGTAAGAGCCTTTGATGATATACCAGATCTCCTCAATATTATGTCTAAAAGTAATTAGGCTTCGTATATCTGCCACATTTGGAAGTGGTCTTGTATGGTTTCAGAGAACTGCCAAAGAGCAGAATGGAAATCAATCTGAGAGAGCACTGTAGTTGATGACTTTATTTTTCACTTCAATTAGTTGCATTAAATTTCTGCCAGTTCAAAAATTGAATGTTAGTTATTCAGTCCGGAGGTAGTGGTGCATGTAAACTGGATGTCTTGGAAACTCATGCCATATATTTGGAAATAGGAGAAATTGGCAAATCATCAAAGTAGTAACGAAATTAAAAAAAAACAGAATTTGGATATCCTACAGTTGTGGGGAGTGCTACATAAATGTGAAAATAATGCAGCAACTTGAGGTTGATTACATGGAGATTAAATGAAGAAAGTTAATATCATTTGGAATGATCACCAGTCTGATCGAAAGGAATACTACCCAATCAATTCCACTTTGGGGAGGGATGGTGTTATTACTAGACACAGCCTAATTATGAATTGGAGTTATATCTAAAGCTTTTCAAGAAGGAAAAATTATTAGTGAGAAGAGAGAAAAAATAATTTTGGAAGTTTCTGCTTGAGTGTTGTTAGTTTGTGAATATTAATACCTCTGACAGGCAGATACCTTTATTTTGTAGGTCGTATCTACTTCTTCAATCATATAACTAATAAGAGCCAATGGGAACGTCCCAAAGCGAGTGGGAACTGCAGTTCTGTTGAGCCTGACAAAGTCCGGTGCTCACACCTCTTGGTGAAGCACAACCAGTCGCGGCGACCATCCTCCTGGAGACAGGAGGAGATTACACGCAGTAAAGAGGAGGCGCTGGAAACATTGAATGGTAAGTGGATGGTAAAGCCTACCTCACTGAAACCACAAAGTCTCTGACTTGGATTATCAACTGGCTTGGTGATCTATCATAGCTATCCAATGACAGAGTTATTTTAATTGTGGCTTTGTACTTTATATAGGCCTGTTAATGCTACACATTGTCATCTAAATCAACGGAAAGTACTGAAAATGAAAATTACATTTGCAATATGGAATGAAAAATGTTAATTTCAATAAGCAATGTATGAAGAGAAATATTGTTTGAATATTTAAGTTTGAAAAGTTTTTTCAAGAACACAGCAAGAGATCTAGGGCATTGATTTGATTCAACAAGCTTGTTGTTAACAAATATCCCTAAAACATGCCCCCACTTAGTGTGATTCAGAATGTCTGCCTCTGCTCACATCTCCCACTCTCAGGATTCCAACAAGTAAAAGTGAGATGAGGAACACTGCATTAGAGTAATCTAAATTTCTAGTTGTTATGATGATTGTTCTGTTGATAGGGAATAGGCCCGCTGATTTTTGTATATTTCAGAGGACAATTGCATATCTTGTTTCTTCACCATTAGTTTCCCTTTGCATTGTCTTGAGGAGATGGCAGTAATGTTAGCCTCTCTTCAGTGATTGTGAATAGACTTTTAATATTCAATTCACATTCCCTTTAATACATTATTTTCTGTTTACATTATTGAGCAGTGCAGTACAGCAAAGGAACAGGCCATTCAGCCCACAATGTTGCGCCAAACCAACTAAAAAGCAAAATTTACTTCCCAAACATTAATCCTTTCTACCTACACACATGTCCCTCTCCCTCCATCTTCTTTACATCCATGTGCCTATCCAAATGTCTTTTAAAAGTGTGTAATGTACTTGCTTCTACCACCAAACTAGGCAGCACCTTCCAGGCATCCATAACTCTGAGTAAAAAAAAAACTCGCCTCTCCTATATTGACTGATTAAAGTTGTCCTGATATAACCCATAACAGTTGGAAATTGCTTGTAAAAATACATTTTTAATATTTGGATTTTGAGGCAAAAGTCATTTTGTGATGACTGACATAAATTTTTCATAAGCTAAGTATTGGTCTGAGTCATGTTTTCTGAGTAAGCTGAATAACACACTGCACTCTATTCTTGAAAGGGTTCCTTTTTTTTTATTGTTTGGGTTTTGGGAACATAGCCAAGACTACAATAATACAGAGTGTTGTAAGCCAATTAACCTAGAGGCTTTCAATGTCCTCTGAAGTTCTCACGTGGGTCTGTTAATAATGTTGTCTACAAGAGTAATGAGTTCATTCTCAATATCCTGGATATTGGTCTGATTGTTCTATGGCAATCTAAATATTTGGGAGTTGAATTGGAAATTCCATCTAAAGCAGCAGTATGGATATTCTGTCATCAAACGGTAGTGACATTCGACCTTTAATATTTTCAGGCATAATGTTAGCAGGAGGCTATTGATTTTGCTGCAGTAGATAGCAGATTAATTGTGGAGTTTATTGTGTATATGTAGTTTATGTGGTGCACTCTTGGTTTGGGTTAAACGCTTTCTATTCTGTCAGTAAGACTGCTGTGATAATTTATAAATCCAGGTTCCACTTGGGTAATTCCTAAAGTGATATGCCAGGGCCTTTTTTCAGATTTGTTTGGATGTAGTTTCTAATTATCAGCTTCCTAATATGAGTTTTCAGTGCTTTTGTTTGGGTAAGTGTTACACCCATAATGGGATTTTGTGGTTCTGAGGCATATTATACTGTTGGGATATTAATAACAATGCTGAGCCATTGGATATTCCATTAACCTTTGTATCTTTATTCAGAGTACATCCAAATGATCAAATCTGGAGATGCATCATTTGAAAGCTTAGCATCCAAATACAGTGATTGTAGCTCTGCAAGAGAAGGTGGAGATCTAGGCTACTTTGGCAAAGGTAAGATGTGATATCTCAATGATTTGCAGTAACAATGACCAGTCACAGGTTGTCACTGCTTCCAATTCCACTAGTTTGATTGCAGTGATAGCCCAATAGCACAGGCTCCATTTGGTCACTATCCACCATGATACAAATGGGGCTTTGTCATATTTGACTGTGTGGGACTAGCAGCTATCAGCTTCCTATTGTGAATAGCCAGAACCTTTAATGCTCTAATCCCCACCTGTAATATGCTGCACGGGGATTTCATTCGCTGAATCTGTTGCTGAATTTACAAGCTGTTTACTGCCTGTTCTTCTAAGAAAGTAGATCACTTAATTTAGAAATTTTATTGTTAACTTCTCTGATTGCGACTGAGATGGCGCTAATTTGGAACAATGTAATCTGATTTTTCCACTGTTAGTTTCTTTTCCTTTTAAAGTACTGACCTTTCCATTGCTGATTTTGCCCTGTGCTGCATATTGCACCCATATTGTACTATCTCAGTACTTTTATATCTGTATGCTGTAGTACTTCTTATTTGCAGTTATTTTATAAATAACACTATTCTTTTGCACTTCTGGTTAGATGCTAATTGCATTTCATTGGCTTTGCATCTGTACTCGGCACAATGACAATAAAGTTGAATCTAATCTAATAAGCAAGTAACAAAATGTACAGGATTGTGTTTTACCTTTGTCACCCCACCTTCCAGTCCTCCTCTTGTCCTCTCATTTCTGTTGTCTTGTCTATAGTTCACATCTTCCATTGCAATGATCTAGCTGGTCCCATGCTCCCACCGTCTCTCCACAGTCCTGTAGATATTTTTACATTTACAGCAGATAATTATTTAGTTTGCTCTTAAATATGACGATTGAATCTGCTTCACTGCAATGCCAACTATTTTATTTCAGATATTCACTGTTGACTATTGAAAAACTTTCCTGGAACTACCTTTTATTTTTCTAATCCCCTTCATTCTGTTTTCCCTATTTCTTAATGCTGCTGCCAACAGCAACAATTTTTCTGTCTTCTCCACCTTCCTCCTTCATGAATGAAGTATCTCAGTCAGATTCCCTTGCAGCCCCCCCCCCCCCCCCCCCAAAGAGCACAATCCCAGCTTTTCTAATATAAAGTCTGTCATTATTTGGTATTGTAGTCATCAAGCCATGAAGCATGGAAAGCAGGTTCTTCAGCCCAGCTTGTCTATACTGACCAAGTTACCTAACTGAGCTAGTCATATTTGCCAATTGCCCACATCTCTCAACCTTTCCTATCCATGCGCTGATCTAGATGTCTTTTAAAACATTGTAATTATACCCACATCTACCATTTCCTCTGATAGCACATTTCATATACTCACCATTTTCTCAGTGGAAGAAGTTGCCCCTTTGTGTCTCTTAAATTCTCCCCTCCCCCCAATTTTGAGAAAATGCCACTGGTTATGTGCTCTCTTGCCCTCGAGAAAAGACTGTGGCTGTTCAGCTTGCTATTCAGTTGTTCAAGTCCCTTTCAATCCCTTCTTGTTTGGTAAATTGCTCTGTTTTTGCTCCTTGTCGTCTCACTTTGTAGTATAATATAATAATGGCAAACAATTCAAAACGGAGACATGAATTCTGGTTGACAGAAAAAAGCTTCAATGTTATAACTATGGGTTTAGATCTGCTCGGCTCACTTTTTAAAAAGCTAAATTCTCACGTTCCTTTTCAATTAATTATTTATGACTTGAAATTTAGCTTATTATTCAGTTCTGTCCTAAGCATGTTTTTTAGTTTAATTCATGAAAGTGAAGCAGCTTTGTTCAGATATGCATCTGATTTTGGTATCTAAAGTTGGACTAAATTTCTTGATAATCTCATGCTCTCAACTCCAGAGGGATCCCATCAGTAGCCATATCTTCCCTCTCCCCCATCCTCCTGCTTTCTGCATTGACCCCTCTGTTTCTTCCTCGTCCACTCGGTTCACCATTTCAGTTCACCGTTCCCTGTTCTCTAGTAATTTCCTCTTCAACTGCAGGGGATGCAGCACTTGCCTCTGCACCATTTCTCTCATCACTATCCAGGGACCTAAACAGGCTTTCCAGGGTGAGGTGGAGGTTCACGTGCACCCTGTTTGACCTGGTTTATTGTAATGATTGGCTCAAAAAGTGGCTTATGATTTGTTGGTGAGACTAAGCCTAAACTTAGAGTCTTGGATGTGGTGTTCATTCTGTCGCCAGCAGCCACACTGAATTTTCAGTTGCATGTTGTTGATACTCTGTACCTACCCTGACCTGTCTGTTAACAGGCTTCTCCATTGCCAGGATGAGTCCAAAGGCAGACCAGAAGCAAGGCACCTTATTTGCTTTTGGATGGCCAACAGTTTAAAGGCATGAACATTTGAATTTTGCAGATTTGGTTTCCGTTAGTCCACCCAGGGTGCTTGATATTTAGTGGAGATACATCTGTTTAAAAATAATTCTACAGGGCACTTAAGCTTTTTGGAGCATTGTTGAAATAAGACAATGTGGATTGCATCTTCTTCCACTTGGCTGTAAGCCAACTGCTTCCTGTCATGCTAAATAATTTTGGCAAACTGTTCATCTCTATTATAACTTCGAATATTTAAATTTTTTTATTGACATCTATTTGAAAGTGGTGATACGTTTTTATCACTTTCCAATGTCTTTGTAAAGTTAAGTGCTCAGCCACTGCAGGTGTCAAATAAGATGGTGAAGTGTGGATGAAAAATCACTGAGTGCCTAAACATGAATAATCGCCATGTGATATTGGAGTGCCAGCACCTAAGATGGGGTGAAGTTGAAAGTGTCTCTGACCACTCATAGACCAGCTCTTCTTGTAGTCATCCCAAGCCCAAAAATTCTCACTCACATTAAAATCGAGGCCTCAAAAGGAGGTGAAACAAAATTTGGAAGTTTGCAGCTCGTATTAGTATCCTATTGGCATCTGCCAGTGTGAATAACTGGCGGAGGAACGTTATGCGTTTTCCTGGTAGATTGCATTGTTTTATTGTCAGTTTCCCTGTTTCTAAAGCTTGACATGGGTATAGTTACAAAAGCACGAAGTATTTCCTATCTGGTCACCTAATTACAGGAAGGATGTTAATAAGGTTGAAAGAGTGCAGAGACGGTTTACAAGGATGTTGCGGGACTTGAGAAACTGAGTTACAGAGAAAGGTTGAATAGGTTAGGACTTTATTACCTGGAGCATAGAAGAATGAGGGGAGATTTGATAGAGGTGTATAAAATTATGATGGGTATAAACAGAGTGAATGCAAGCAGGCTTTTTCCACTGAGGCCAGGGGAGAAAAAAATCAGAGGACATGGGTTAAGGGTGAAGGGGGAAAAATTTAAAGGGAACATGGGGGGGGGGACTTCTTCACGCAGAGAGTGGTGGGGGTGTGGAATGAGCTGCCAGATGAAGTGGTAAATGCGGGCTCACTTTTAACATTTAAGAAAAACTTGGATAGGTACATGGATGAGAGGTGTATGAAAGGATATGGTCCAGGTGCAAGTCAGCGGGACTAGGCAGAAAAATGGTTTGGCACAGCCAAGAAGGGCCGAAGGGCCTGTTTCTGTGTTGTGATGTTCTATGGTTCTATGGAAACAAGCTAGTGTGGACATAGTCTATTGATTTATTGCAACCATGAATATTGTATGAGCAAAGCATTTTATTGGCGACAGTTGGGAATTCTGATGTTTATTCTGGAAATTGCAAATAAAGCAGTGAAGGTTGGTGGAAGATTTTGGAGGAATTTAGGCTAGATTAGGTAGGGTGCATTGACAGAAATTTCTATCGTTAGCAGATGGTTTAAGGGCTCTGGAGCACCAATTTCAAACATTTTGTACAAAAGAATCACATGAAATGTGGGAGTAATTATGGTCCTGGAATTCATTGACTGTGGCTGTGGAATCGAGCACTGCCTTCTGATGGGAATTGGAAAGCATTGAATAATTGGCAGGACGTGGGAGAAAGAGTAATGGCACTGACCAGTTTTGGAATCAGAATATAATTTGTTGGGCCAATGGTTGTCTACCGAGCATTAAGAACTGATTCTAGTCCTGAAGTATGAATTGTTGATCTTGGATGACTTGACAGGAGCTGATCTGGGAAAGGAAAGGATAACTGTTTGCTTCCCTGGAGGGATACACAGAGCTGCAAAACCTTTATATTTCTCTGGGCATTGGCCCTGAATCAGCACCATGCAGCATAGGTTGGCAGTCAACATGAACATCTTTTCATCAAGTAGCGTTTGAAAGTAGAACCAGGAATGTTCACCTTTTGCTTTTGGTAAGTTGAGCTTCTAAAATTGTAGTGGAAG
This sequence comes from Hypanus sabinus, assembly GCF_030144855.1. Lineage (NCBI taxonomy): Eukaryota > Metazoa > Chordata > Chondrichthyes > Myliobatiformes > Dasyatidae > Hypanus > Hypanus sabinus. The sequence continues at coordinate 87,319,983 of NC_082721.1, forward strand.
TTGGTTTGAATCTTGGGCAGCTCTTTTTCTTTGTGTCACAAGGGAACAAAAGTGATACTGCATGGATTTTGTGTCTCAATATCACAGTTTGTGCTGTGGTAAATTCATGAAGAATTTAGCTTGTGAATACGTTTTAAATTTTAAATAGTTGAAAGCAATTCTTAAATTAAAATTAAATATTTATACTGCAATCAATAGTTGTGGCTCTCAGTCAGTCATTCACTTTCCATGTTACGATTGACTGATGTTATTATCCATAATGGATGCTGAGCAAAATACTGCTCAAATAAGATTAAGAAATTCCTGTAAGTTCTCAGCCAGGAAGCATCCATTGAATGAGAATCAGAGTTGACATTTTCAGGTGATGAATCGTTCCACTCCACAAAAACCTGACACATTAATTTTCGCTCTCCACGTACATTTTTAACAATACCTGTAATTAAAGGTCATCTAATTTCTTTTGCCTTAGCAGCTCAACAGCTGTGATAAGGCATCTTCAGGAGATGTGCAACCTCAGGTTAGTAAATTGTGGTGTGCCCGAAACATGCCGATATTTCATGATTGAGGACTCTGGGCTATAATTGGGTGAAACCATTGCAAAGGCTCTTGGGCAGCACCCTGCTGCTATTGCAAACTAATAATTTGGAATCTGTGTAAAACGTCATGGCTGAAAGAATGTATATGGATAATAACTGATGTCAGTACCAGAAATAAAATGATTGGCGATGAAAATACTGAATTGAATTGTCTACATTGTATATTTTTTATGAATGATGTTTATTGTGAAATAAAAATCCCTGCTGAATGCAGATGACTCCAGTGTTGTGACCATTCAGGTTATGAGAATTTGCTCTTGCAGGATTCACAAATCACTACCCAGGAATTTTAGATTTAGTTTTACTGTGTCACATACATTGGAACTTAGTGAAATGCATTGTATTCATTAAATCAAATCTATGAGGATTGTGCTGGGCAGCCTGCAAGTGACTTCGAGATGCTGAATAAGATACACTCTCACAGAATTTGAGCCAGTGGGGTGAAAGTAAATCAGTCAACACAAATGTCTGTCATAAATGGATTTTCGTGACATATGCACAGCTGATGTTGCTTTGCATTACAGGAAATCATAAGTCTATTTTCTAGGAACACAGCCTCCTCAGTAACATGGGGGAGGGGGGCAGTGTTTGCTTATTGATCTGCATGAACACAGCATTTTATGAATGTGATTGTGGAAATGACCATCAATTTGTGGACTTTATGCTATGTCCTTTTCGTTTAATGCTTCCAGTGAGTCTGGACTTTCCTGCCACTCTTCAGATTTTCTGACTTCAAAAAGGATTTTTTTTAAATTCTGTGATTTTTGACATCTGTACACACTGATCTTTTTTTATTTTGCTTTGTGTTGTAGGTCAAATGCAGAGACCATTTGAGGAAGCTTCATATTCGCTGAAGATTGGAGAAATGAGTAATCCAGTTTTTACAGATTCTGGTATTCATATCATACTCCGTACTGCTTAAGGTGCCTCCTTTGGTTTGTCTTTGCAGAGTGAATCACCCAGCCACTACTGAAGACCTTTATGGAAACATTCACCCACTTTGCATCATATATTCTGGTCTCCCTAGTAGTTAACAATTCTGTCTTCAGCCATTTGTCCAGCACGCTTGCAGGCACTCGGGACGGCAGAGGGAGGAATTGTCCTTAACGATTATAGGAAATGAATCTTTACAATAATGCTCTATTCAGCAGTCCAGTCATTGATCCAATATGTAGGGTGAGTGTGAGTTAGTGCCAGTCTGAGCTGTATTACCGTTACATTGTTGTAGCTTCTGCTATACATTGTATTAAAGACAATTTAAATTTTATTGGAGTAATGCAGGCTTAATTTAGACAAAACTAATGTTTATTTTCCCAATACAGAGCGATCGTGAGAAAGTGTGGCACTCGTATTATTATTCAGCATTCCTTTAGTTATCAGAAGTTACGCTAGTGCAAAAGTTTATTAGGTGTACGTGTTTAATCTCTTATTGCTAGTAGTGTCTGTTAAGCTATTGTTTATAGTTACAACAGGATTCTTTACCACTTCCATAGAAATGCTTAAGCATTAATATGTGGAGAGGACTTTAGATCACTCAACCTTTGGCAGCTGTGCTCCTGAAATACTGTAATACAGCTGAGTCTTGGAAAATGATTGTATGGTTGAACCACCCTGTTTCCCTGCACCCCCCCACCCCAGCCCCACCACCAAATTCCTGACCATTCCACAAGATGCCAGTAGAAATGCTGTTCTGAAAAGTTGTTGTGGATATCAGAACTACTGGTAGAGAGCACAGAATAACTTAAGTTTGTTCTTTTCTGTTGTTAAGATCTTCTTAAGCTGGTTAGTTTGCGTGTGCATGCATTTTTTTTGGAACAGTTCAAATTACACCGAAGCTATGGAAAGAAGCTGAGGTTATGGGAAAAGTAAGGTTATATTTGTCTGGCTAAGTCAAAATAAAGAAATTCCACAGAAAAAATACAGCCAGTCTTGGAGTCTGTTGTTTGGTGTAGTTGATTGTCTTTCAGCAACAAACTAATTTCTGGAGGAACTTGGTAAGTCAAGCAGCATCTTTGGTGGGAAATGGAATTATTGATAGTTTGGGTAAAAGCCCTGCACAGTGGAGAGGAGGAAGTCAAGGGCATTTTATTTGTTATACTCATATTTTCTTGCAGGCATTTACAGGAAAACAAAGAAATACAATAGAATTTATGAAAAACTAAATACAAAGACTGACAAGCAACCAATGTTCAAAAGAAGAAAATATGTACTAATAAAAACCTAACACTGAGAGCAGGAGAGATAGAATCCATGAAAGTGGGTCCATAGGTTTGGGAATCAGTTCAGAGCTGAGGTGGTCCACGCTGGTTCAGGTGCCTGATGGTTGTAGGATAATAAGTGTTCCTGAACTTGGTGTGGGATGTAAGGTTTCTCTTTTGTGTAGTGAAAAGAGAGCATGGCCTGGATGGGGGTTGTCAGAGATGGATGCTACTTTCTTATGGCAGTGCTTCTTGTAGATGTGCTCAATGGTGGGACATTCACTGTAAATTACCAGTGTAAAGAAGAGGGGGATAATGAAAGGGGAATAGTACTGTGGATTATGGTGGGGCTATGGAGTGGTGATGAAGAATGATTGGCTTACTAAGCCGATAGGTGCCTCTGATGTATACAAGCAACTGTACCTACAAAAACAACTAGTTTCCCCTCTCCACTTTCAGTAATTATTTTTTTATTAGTCTTGCCTGTTTCTGATGTCTTTTATTACAATACTGAGGTATGATAACCACATTAGGTGTTTTTCATGTATTTTCTGACTTCAGACAAAATTAACTTATAGATGTTTGTGAAATGGACTCTTTAGTTGTCTGAGAAAGGCATGTAATTTTTTCAAATCCCACATTATATAGCCTAAAGCTCTGGAGAGTTTTCAGATGGAGTTATATGCCATAATTGCAGGTTATATGAAGGATAAGTAGTGGATGAATGGTCTTTTTTGCAACAACAGGTATGTTTATCTGTTCAGGGTCCTTTTATAAAAATGAAAGGTTCTGCAGATTGTGGAAGATCTTGAGCAATACACACACAACGTGCAGGAGCAACTCAAAGCCAGAGGGGAATAAACAGTCAACGTATTGCACCTAGACCAGGGGTCGGCAACGTTTACCACTGAAAGAGCCAATATGGACCCATTTCCCACAGAAAAGAAAACACTGGGAGCCACAAAACCCGTTTGACATTTAAAATGAAATAACACTGCATACAACGGTTTTTTTTTTTTGCCTTTATGCTATGTATAAACAAACTATAATGTGTTGCATTTATGAAATTGATGAACTCCTGCAGAGAAAATGAAATTACATTTCTGCATGCAACAAAAACATTTTGAACTCCGAAAAAAAGACGTTGGGTTGAAGGTTACTCCATAGTTAGCCTACCTTGGATCGAAGAATTAAAAGAAAGCGCGCACTGGCGGGTGTCAGGCATTGGCAGTGGTGACGTATGTTAATAGCGATAAAAAACACGTAGCGGTGTGCTACACGCAGCGCTAAAATAAAGACTGCAGTCAAAGGTAACTTTATTCGAACTAAACAGCCTTGATTTAAAGCCTCCCTCAACCCGTCCCCGTGGGCGCGGATGCTCCAAAAAACACGTACTCACAAACCCCCGTAGGCTATCTCCCTTAGCCGGAATGGTGGCTAATTGTGAACCGGTTCGGATGTGCCAGGAAATGGGGTCTCCACAACGTTTTCAGATTGTACAAGATCACCATAATCTTCAAATTTCGAATTACATTTCAAAAACTAACAAACCACGGGGAGCCGCAACACAGAGATGAAAGAGAACGCATGCGGCTCCGGAGCCGCGGGTTGCTGACCCCTGACCTAGACCCTTTGTCAGGTTGTAATAGAATGGAGTTGGGAGACGTTAATACATTCTTCTCTTTCATTTCCAGCCCCACAGATACACCAACCCTAAGTGAAAATACATTAAATGTAATTGGTTTAAAATTCTGCCATTTGAACATCCTTTAAGTTAATTCCTTTAAATGGATTTAAAACTGGATATCCTCCACACAGCTCTATAAGTAGTACTTCTCTCAAAAATTCCAAAATATAATTGATTTTAAAGAATTTTTTAAAATATCTAGTTTACTGAAGTCCTTCAGGGAAGGAAATCTGCTACTCTAGCCCATGCTGCCCTTGTATAGCACCTTGGTGATCTCACCTATTATTCGATAATAGCTCCTCTCCCCTCCCCCCCCACTAGGAAGGTCAGATCACAACCTGGTGCATCTCAAACTCTGCTACGTGCCTCTGGTGAAGAGTAAGCCTGCAACCTCGAGGACAGTGAGGAAATGGTCGGGGGAGGCTTATGAGGCACTCCAGGGTTGTTTGTTTTGAGTTGACAGACTGGCAGGCCCTCTGTGAGCCACATGGAGAGGACATTGATGGGCTCACAGAGTGCATCACTGGTTATATCAAGTGGTAACGAAACCGGGATCAATAAAGTATGTCTGTCTGTCTGTGTGGGCTGCAATGTTCTGGCAAGAACTGTCCTTTGTTATTCAAATAACAAGCCATGGGTAACTAAGGGCATCCTGAATGCTAAAAAGAGGGTTTTAGAGATGGAAATAGGGAGGAGCTGAGGACAATACAGTGGGACCTGAAAGCCAAGATCAGGGAGGCTAAAGACAGGTATAGGAGAAAGCTTGAGTGGAAACTCCAGCAGAACAACATGAGGGAGGTCTGGAGTGGGATGAGGACCATCACTGGGTTCCGGCAAACTGGCAACAGAGGAGCTGAAGGCAGTGTGGACAGGGCCAACGAACTTAACCTGTTCTTCAACAGATTTGACACTGTGGCCCCTGCCCATCCCCCACATGATTCATCTGTTGTCGGCCCCCAACCAACACATACTTCACTCTCCCCTCCTACCCCTCCTCACAGCCCCCCACCCTGCTCTCATGACTACACCCCTCCCCCACCTGAAACCACCACGGTGGGCTTCACAGCTGAACAGGTAAAAAGACAGCTGAAACGTCTCCACCCAAGCAAGGCTGCAGGCCCAGATGGTGTCAGCTCCAGGGTGCTCAAAGCCTGTGCCCCCCCCAGCTATGTGGAGTACTTCACCATGTCTTCAACCTGAGCTTGAGTCTCCAGAGGGTTCCTGTGCTGTGGAAGACGTCCTGCCTTAATCCTGTACTGAAGACGCCGTGCCCCAGTGGCTCCAATGACTACAGACCGGTGGCATTGACCTCCCACATCATGAAGACCCTGGAGAGACTTGTTCTAGAGCAGCTCCGGCCTATGGTTAGGCCACACTTAGACCCCCTCCAGTTTGCCTATCAGCCCTGACTAGGAGTTGAAGATGCCACCTGCTGTACCATGTCTATGCCCATCTGGCCAAGCCAGCGAGCACTGTGAGGGTCATGTTTATTGACTTCTTCAGTGTGTTCAACACCATCTGCCCTGGTCTGCTGGGTGAGAAGCTGACAGTGATGCAGGTGGATGCTTCCCTGATGTCATGGATTATTGATTACCTGACTGGCAGACCACAGTACGTGCACTTGCAACACTGTGTGACAGACAGAGTGGTCAGCAGCACTGGGGCTCCACAGGGGACTGTCCTGTCTCCCTTTCTCTTCACCATCTACACCTCGGACTTCAACTACTGCACAGAGTCTTGTCATCTTCAGAAGTTTTCTGATGACTCTGCCATAGTTGGATGCGTCAGCGAGGGAGATGAGGCAGAGTACAGGGCTACAGTGGGAAACTTTGTCACATGGTGTGAGCAGAATCCTCTGCAGCTTAATGTGAAAAAGGCTAAGGAGCTGGTGGTGGACCTAAGGAGGGCTAAGGCACTGGTGACCCCTGTTTCCGTCCAAGGGGTCAGTGTGGACATGGTGGAGGATTACAAATACCTGGGGATATGAATTGACAATAAACTGAACTGGTCAAAGAACACTGAGAAGGGTCAGAGCCGTCTCTACCTCCTGAGGAGACTGAGGTCCTTTAACATTGCCGAATTATGCTGAGGATGTTCTACGAGTCTGTGGTGGCCAGTGCTATCATGTTTGCTGATGTGTGCTGGGGCAGCAGACTGAGGGTAGCAGACACCAACAGAATCAACAAACTCATTTGTAAGGCCAGTGATGTTGTGGGGGTGGAACTGGACTCTGACGGTGGTGTGTGATAAGAGGATGCTGTCCAAGTTGCATGCCATCTTGGGCAATGTCTCCCATCCACTCCATAATGTACTGGTTAGGCACAGGAGTACATTCAGTCAGAAACTCATTCCACTGAGATGCAACACTGAGTGTCGTAGGAAGCCATTCCTGCCTGTGGCCATCAAACTTTACAACTCCTCCCTCAAATTGTCAGACACCCTGAGCCAATAGACTGGTCCTGGACTTATTTTGACTTGGAATAATTATATTGATCTATTTCTACACTATTCTTGGTTGGTGCGACTGTAACAAAATCCAATTTCCCTCGGGATCAATAAAGTATGTCTGTCTGTACTCCTTTCTCCTGCAGTATTAGTGTAAAAAATTTTATTGATATAATGCTTCCGCACTCACTAGCTGGTTTACCTTATTTTCAAATGTCTTCTCTTCAATGAAGATAGTTCTGAATTTCTCAGTCTTTAAGTTAATCCTCCCAGCAGGGCCAGACTACTTACTAGCAGTTTTATAACATTTTGTATCCTCTGTGACTAAGCTTGCCCTCAAATGTAAAAGGCTATCTGTGTCATATGTTGCACTAAATTGTATAAATAGTTTTAAGCTGTTAGTATTGATGTAGAAAGTGTTAAATTGCTGTCTAGTGCTGATCACTATGTCTTAGACTTTCACTGTTGTGGAAATCACGGACTTCTAGTCTTAAATTTCTGAATCAGAATCAGGTTTAATATCACTGGTCTGTCATGAAATTTGTTGTTTTTTGCAGCAGTACAATGCAATGCAATAATAAAAAAAACAAATTGCAACAAGTGTATATAAATATATATACTACCAGTTTAAAATGCCACTGCTGAAGTTGTGCAACTTAACGGTATTTCAGAAGGCAAAAAATATGAATAAAAACAGCACTAATAACTCCTGTTCTGAAATAAATTGTGGTCAACTATCACTGCAAACAATGAAGAAGCAAGAGGAGGTAGAGTTGTTTCAAAGCATGAGTTGTACCGGTGTGTTACAAAGCCGGAACACAATGTGTTCAAGATGCAGTCGAAAATGGAGTTGGTATCGCTGTTACTGTTGGAGTGTACGATTTGGAGAAGAGTTGATGTGAAAGAGTTTTGATATCTGTCTGTCTAACGTGAGGTTGGATCGCTCCAAGCACCATTCATGCTCCTATACCACCTTCTTGATGGTAGCAATGAGAAGATGGCACGTCCTGGGTAATGGGGGCCCTTAATGATCTGCTACTTCAATTCCCTACTGAATTCCGACACTGGCTTATAGCTGTGGTCTCCTGCACTGTTATCATGAGATCCAATGTAAAAGGAACAATGTCTCATCTGTCATCTGGTCACTATGCAGCTTGCAGGATTCAATATTGGATCTGCCGTCTTTTGATACTTTGCTCATTCTGTTAGAACTGGCTATTTTTGCCTAGCATTCCTTTGTATAATCTGATCTGAATTTGTCTCAGTGGACAAGATTATACAGGATTAGCAACACACACCTCAAAGGAGGGACATCACAGTAGCGTAGCAGTTAGCACAGTTGTTTTACAGTATGAGCTGTAAGATCCAGGATCAATTCCAGCTACTCAGCAAGGAATTTGTACTTTCTCCCGTGAGTGCATGGGTTTCCTCTGGTTGCTCCGATTTCTTCCCACATTCCAAAGACTTGCGGTTAGGATTAGTGAGTATAGGCATGCTAATTGACGCAGGAAACATGGCAAAATGTGGGCTGTCTCCAGGACATCTTGGACTGTTGGACATTGACACAAAACAATGTATTTCACTGCATGTTTTGATGTGACATAACCAATATAGCTCATTGAGTTTTTTCAGCATTTTGTGTGTGTTAATCTGACAAATAAAAGCTAATCTTTTAATGGCCATTATTATTTCACCTTATTGAAAGTAACTGACTTTTTTGCATCCATTGGCTTTCTCGCCTTCTCTGCTACCTAAACTAATTTTTGCCTTTCACGTTCTCCGATTTGAAGCACTCTTTTCTCTTTTTCAGCATTTTGCTTTTCCAGCATTTTCTGTTTTATTTCACGTTGCCTTTTACATTGGTTCTCCTAACGCCACCAGAGGGCAGCATTGGTAAAATAAACTTGTTGCTCCCAAATTGGGAGAAATCTTTTCAAATGTAACAAACCAGAATCGAAGTCCAGCTGATGTTTGCTAGGAATCGTGGTTTGTGGTACATGACTTGAAGCATCAATAGCGGTGGGATTTACTGAGCCAATCATTTAATAGAAAACATTTATCCTGCCCCTTAGAAGCAAGGTAGCAATCAGTAAAAAGAAGAAAAAAATGGGGCTTTAACAAAATGGCATTGATGTTACTGTGTTAATACTGTTTTCAAAGGGGGCATGAAAAGGTCAGAGTTTTTTTTGCTATATGCAAAAGGAAATCTATGCACAGATGCAATAAAAAAAACTTGCAGCAACATTGCAGGCACATGGCAATATACATCCTGTGGCCATTTTATTCGGTACACCTTGATATGCAAATATCTAATCAGTCAACACACTGCATCTGCAGATTTTCTCCGTTATCTAATTAGTCAATCATATGGCAGCAACTCTTTCATAAAAGCATGTAGACATAGTCAAGAGGTTCAGTTGTTCCGACCAACATCAGAATGGGGAAGAAATGTGATCTAAGTGACTTTGAAGAACGCACAATACATCAAACCTTGAAGTGGATGCTCTGCACCAGCAGAAGACCACATCTGGTTCCACACCTGTACCTAATAAAGTGGCCACAAGAAAAATAAATTACTCAATTTATATAAATCCATTGCAGTGCAAAGTACACAGTGGTCATAGTGTTGTTGCATTAAGGTAGGGGTTATAATTGTAAAGTGCAAATGGGAAAATAAAAGCCAATGTAATTATACTTTGTCTTTTTCAGTGGAAGTAACACTTTCTATCTGCTGTAATAACCAGAATCTCCCTGTGGTCGGCCATTTTAATTCCACTCCATCCCAATAAATGTCATGCCTATCCACTGCCTCCTTTTCTGTCACATTGAGGCCAGGAGCAAATTGGGGGTACAATATGTTATATTGTATCTTGGTAATTTCTCATATACCATTTGTTTTTCCTTATCCTTCCTGCTCCTTTACTCCTGTTTCTCCTCCCCTATCCTCACAGCCCATCACCACCTACATCTTCCTCCCTCTGCTTCCCTACCACTTTCCCATATTCTGGTCCACTGTCCTGTCAGACTCTTCCAACCCTTTTCATCTTCCACTTATCACCTCCCAACTTCTCACTTCATCTGTTATACACCCCCCCCCCCCACTTCTCTCGCCTCCTTCCTTTCCCTTCTCACCTGTATTCACCTATCACCTTTTAGCTCATGGTCCTCTCCACCCATTGGTGGAGATGAAGCCTGAATGTTCACTGTTCATTTTCCTGTATGGATAATGCCTGTCATCCCGAGTTCTCCCAGCATTTTGTGTCTGTTGCTGCACATGTCCAGTATCTGCAGTCTCTCTTGTGTTTGAAATATTTTGGGATTTTTGAGTGTTATTCAGCAATGCCCTTAGTAGATTTAATTGATTAAGTACTATAATGGTGTAATTGCTTGAGTCAAGTATGATGTACTCCTAACGGGCTATTCACTTTAATGGGGAATGCCTGTGCATGACTTTGTTTAACATGGGGAGACTGCTGCATGGGCAGCCAACACACTCCTTGACAAATCAGGGTCAGTGTCCAGTGACGTGGCATGTAGGATGACTTCATTGCTGCAGCCTTCCTCCATCTTCACTGTTGTGATTTGTCATCATTTCTGACCAGCTCCACCATTGAGGTCTTTATTGGATCACTCTTTATCTGGAACCTCCCCCCTGACTTTACTGCCATGGGTGACACTACCAGGAGCGAAGCTCTAGACTACATAGCTCTTGTGATCTCAGGAACTCACAAGCCCTCCACAATCACAAGGTAATAATCCATGGAGAACTATATAGGCTTCTTGTTCAACTAACCATAAACACCATAGTAAACTGCTTATATAATGTGTATTGGTTCTGTGTGTCAGTGATTGGAGTACGAAAGGTAGGTAGAATGTGCTGCAGGAAGCCTGCAAGCCAGTTGCTTACATTTATGGAGTTCTTGATCTATCAGAGGAAGAGACTCTGACCAAGGCTTCCTTGGATTGGGTCATTTCCATTGAAAGCAGCATCTAATTCCTCAAAGCCTCATTGCACGATGATCAATATAAATAGTGACTTTCCCCATTACATGGGTGCTCAAAGAGCAGGTTCTGAGTGGCATATGGTAAGAAGGGAGCTTCATCCGATATCTCATTTTAACTGATCCTTTCAAAATGTCAGACGGACATAGGGAAATTATTTTTGCTCAGTTAATCAAGTGGATGTTTGCTTCTATTTGTCGAGAGGTCAAGGTCCTTTGAGCAGAGCTGACCACTGATTAAATCTTCAACGTTGCCTGTGTTTCAAGGCTCCTGTGCGCACAAATAATCACAGGTGAATTTCCTCTTATTTCTGCTGTCAAGATCTAGTGAATCCTATTTGTAAACATAGATTCTACAGATGCTGGAAATTCAGAGGAACACACACAAAGTGCTGGAGGAATAACCAGTCAATGTTTTGCACTCTCAACCCAAAATTTTGAGTATATTCCTCTTCATGGATGCTGCCTGAATTTTCCCCAACATTTTGTGTGTGTTGCTATGAACTGAATTTGATAGATTTTCATCCAAGTTACGTGGTTAAACAAGCCTTAGCTTTTCCATTTGTAAAGCCTAGATAAAACGAGGAAGAGTGGATATGATTCCTGCTGATAATAACGTGTCACGGAACATTAACTGCTTCTCTTCCACAGATTCTGCTTGACCCACTGAGATATACAGTGCATACAGCACAATGGGTCACATTCACTATGGCTGTTGTTTCTGTTTGCTCATAAACTCATGATTCTTTTTAGCCAAACAGGATGAATTGAAGACAATGTTAGCATTACTGACAACTTGTATCTTGGTTTTAATAATGATCTGCCAGCTACAATAACTTCCTCCCATTGAGTACCTTCAATGGCTTGGGTAGAAATCCAATGCAATGCTTGCAAAACTTAACCTGTGTGAGTCTGCAGAGCTTGGAAGTACTGAAGATACAGCCTTCTCTCCCAGTGCTGCCATTTCACCCCTGACCATATTGCTCTGAATAACATTATAAGTTACTCATGTGGAAGGACGAAAGATGAAAGTGGGTTTGTCTTGCCAATATTGGAAGTGATTTCATTGAAGTGCACAAAATTCACATGGGCATATCATAAGCACAAGAGATTCAGAAGATGCTAGAAATCTAGAGTAACGTACAAAAAGTCAAGCAGCATCTATGAAAAGAAATAAACAGTCAACATTTAGGGCCAAGACTCTTCATCAAGTCTGGAAAGGAAGGTGGTAGGGGAGTGGAGAATTTGCCAGAATAAGGTGGTGGTGGTGCTAGATGGAAAAAATAAAGGGCTGATAAAGAAGAATCTGATAGAGGAGAGTGGACCGTGGGAGAAAGGAAAGGATGAGGGGTATCGTAGAGAGGTGATGGGTAGGTGAGAAGAGAAAAGGTATGACGTGAGCCACAATTGGGAATGGAAGAAGATGGAAGGGAGTTGGGGAAAAGTTACTGGAAGTAGAGAAATGGATGTTCATGCCATCAGGTTGGAGGCTAAATTTGTGTGTGTGGAGGGGGTTGGGGGTGGTTGGTGTCACATTTCTAGTCACATTAAGTAACCATTCAGGAGTCAGTTTTTTTTTAACTGAAGGCAACGAATCTTTGAAATTCATTGTACAGGTCAAAGGGGGAGGGGGTGTCAGTCACCAAGGATATTTAATAGTTTCATCTAATAGCAGAGAATGTGTACAGTATACAACCTGAAATACTTGCCCTTTGCAGACATCCATGAAACAGAAGAAAATCCCCAGAGAGTGAATGACAGAAATTGTTAGAACCCCAAACCCCTCCATTCCCCACCCCACCAAATGCATGAGCAACAGCAAAGAATCAACCCTTTCCTTCTCCCACTTGTTCCAGAATCATCCCCTGCCACCCACCAAGCAATAGCAAAGCTTCCAATCAGACCATGATCTAGAGTCCATCAAAAACCATTGTCCATCCCAACACTTGGACATGCCACAGGCTCTTTCTCACTAACGAGGGAGAGAGGGGAATCATTCCAGCCACAGCGAGCGGGGCAGCCAACAACTCACTGTTTCAACATTACAGTTTGCAGCTGCTTTATTTCAAATTCTCCTAACTTGAGAATCATCAGCAAACTCTCTCTCACCATCGGAAGAGATAGGGTAACATTTTGAATATTAAAGGATTAAAGGGAAGAGGTTGCTGGAGAAGTAGCAATGGGGTGAAAAATCTTATTGAGGCATTTGGACAGACACAATGAGCAGATGGAATGGAGGAATGTGGATTGTGTGCAGGCACGGGATTAGTTTATGTTGGTTTAGTGACTGGCACAGACATATGGAGGATCAGGCTCAAGGCACTGGGTGGCTGATTTCTATGCTTTATAATTTGTTCCACTCATTGTTAGTTTTTTTTGTTGTCCCATTTACTGAGATAACAATGAGATAAAAGGTAGGTAGATAAAAGTAGTAGAAAAGGAGAAAAAAACTAGAATGCAGGACGTTGGAAACAAAGCAATTATGCTTTGTCACAGGGCCAGCAACCTGTGTTCAATTCTGCCACATTTTGTATGTTCTCTCTGAGACCAGGTGGGTTTCCTCCCACTTTACAAAGACATACAGGTTAGTAGTTTAGTTAGTTACGTGGGTGTAATTGGATGATGCAAACTTGTTGGGCTAGAAGTACCTGTTATTGGACTCTATCTCTAAATTAAAAAAATGTAAATTAGTGTTATAGAGAAAGTGCAGTTCAGGTAGACAAAGTGCAAGGGAGTTGATAAAGTAAACTGTGAAATCAAGAGTTCATCTTTATTGTACTAGACCTCTATTCAATCGTCTTATAACAGTGGGATAGAATCTGTCCTTGATCCTGGCTCTCAAGCTTTAGTATCTGCTGAGCGTTTGGAGGGAAGAGAAGAGAGAATGATGGGTGGAAAGGCCTTGACTATAGGCTTCTTTGTCGAGACAGTGGTAAGTGTAAAATCAACAGTGTGCAGGGAGGCTGGTTTTTATGATAGATTGGGCAATGTTCACAACTCTGCAATTTTTTTGCAATCTTGGACAGTCTTGGAGCAGTTGCCACATTAAGCTGTGATATATCACAATAGGATCCTTTCCATGGTGAATGGGAATTGTACATCGAAAAGTAATGGGAAAAGAATTTCCACTGTGACTAGGAGCATTAAACATAGCAAGAATAACCCATCAGTTGCAACTCCTTGAAGTCCATGCATTTTAATTAATTTTGTAATAAAATGTAAGACTGTTGCCCTATTAAGTATGACAAAGTCTTACTTAAAATAGACATGAAGAAAATGCATTAAAAACTAAACGTAAAATATTCCAATCTAACGCCTAGAAAATTGTTTCTGTTTGCTGCGTCAGCACAGTGTACTTTGCTTATTCATTCAATTGAAGCATTGTACACTGAGGTTGTGTACAATGCTTTGACGCATAATCCAGGCTCAGACTTCCTACTTGGGAGCACCATGCTGGAGGATCTGCTGTGTTGCAGTGAGTAACCAATGGGAGTACAGAATACAACAAGCCAGGCCATAAAGGATGTTGACGTTGACATCCAGGGAACCAAGACCAATCACGTCACTGCTGGAGACTCGTGAAATGTTTACAAAGTACCTAGACTAACATTTGAATCAGTAAGACATAAAAGGCTATAGACTATTTCAGATATATGGGATTAACTTAGATAGATAAAATGGTGGCATGGATGTGGTAGGCCAAAGGGTCTCTGTTCTGTATGAGCTAATGGGATTTCCAACTGCTACCTTACAGGTATGATCTTCCGTAAGTGGTGGTAAATGCACTGCACCCTTAAAGTGTCTTAAGCAATGCACCAGTCTTTGGGAAGCATGTTTGACTGAGAGTTGAGGAGAAGCAAGAGAAGACAATTTGGATTGTGGATTCTGACATCCCAATGAATTTACAATCCTGTCAGTGGGTGGGAGATGGCATTGGATGTTTCGACCCTCAGCAAACTCAGAAAACTGATATAATGAAAGCTGTTTGACCTAAAATGGTAGCTGTTCATCTCTCCACTGATGCTGCTTAACCTGCTGAGTGTTTCCAGAATTTCATGTTTGGAAACAGTCCTTTTGAGATGCAGATGAAGTAGAAACTACAGCAATGTCACTAAATTTAAAAAAAAAGCAGAAAAGATGTGGTATGAATGTTAGTATATCTGAAATGTGCTTTAAAGCAATCCATATAAAAGCAGGTCCAAGTGAAGGGTCTCGACCTGTAATGTTGAATGTCCATTTCCCTCCATGGCACTGCCTGATCCACTGAGTTCCTCCAGTGGTTTGTTTTTGTTTGCTCCAAATTCAAGCATCTGCAGTCTAATAAGTCTTAAAATTGGCTACCAAGCATTATTGACAGGTCAGTTAGTAAATTATCTCCCACCTAGCAGCAGGTTTTCCATTATATGCACCAGTTTATAAATTATCAGACATGCCACTTGAAATCCTAAGGGCTTATACATTTGGGTGGAATGTGTGTATTGTGACCAAGTATCTGGTCATGTAGAAAAACAATGGCCATGTGGAAGGATAGAGCAGAGCCTCCACTAACTTCCCTGGTTTAGAGTTGATCAGAGCTGAAATATATTGTGAAACTTGTTGTTTTGCAGTGGCAATACATAAAAATTACTATGTTATAATAAGAGTACAGTATATATTAAAAAACACTGAAAAGAGACAAAAACATTCATGGACCATTCAGAAATCTGATGGAAGAGGGGAAGAAGCTGTTCCTAAAACATTAAGCATGTGTCTTCACACTTCTGTACCTTCTCCATGATGGTAGTGATGAGAAGAGGACATATCCTAGATGGTCGGCATCCTTCATGATGGATGCTGCCTTTCTGAGGCATTGCCTTTTGAAGATGTCCTTCATAAAGGGAAGGCAAGTGCCCATGATTGAGCTGGCTGTGTCTACAACCCATTGCAATTTTTTATCCATTCCTGTGCATTGGTGCCACCATATCAGTTAGAGTACCAATTAGAGTATTCTCTACTGTACATCTGTAGAAATTTTCTGGAGTCTTTGGTGACATATCTAAATCTCAAGCTCCAAATGAAATAGAGCAGCTAGCATGCCGCCTTCATAATTTCAGTTTTAAGTTCCTAGCATCAACATCCCAGATCCACTGCTGGCCTCCTGATGAGGGCTGGTGTGTGTTCTTCCGACTTCCCCTTCCTGAAGTCCACAATCATTTCCTTGGTCCAACTGATGTTGTGTGTGAGTTTGACCCCTTAAAGCAGATGATTATGAGTGTAAGCATTATTCACAGTGAATGACACTGAAGCATTCAAGGAAGTTTTCAGGGAAGTGATTCCTGGTTACTGAAACTCAATTACCTGGCTATCCATACATAACAGGAGAAAATAATTTTCTGCTTGTATATTTAATTGGAGGTGTTGATTGCACATTCCACCGTAGATACACATTAGCTGTTCTGGCAGACATCTCCAGACTCGGCTCACTGACAGTTCTCTTCTCCAACTCCTGTGAGTTGTGACAGTTGCGGTGTGCGCTGTCACCATTCTCAATTAGGGAAGGCGCAGGGTGATGTTACTGCAGTTGTCAACTGACAGAGACTCGTCACATTAGGGAGGCGTATGGAGGTGCTGTGATAACACAGACAAGTTCTACCACTGTGAATTCAGCGATGTGCTCTACAAATGCCATTCAAGCAGTATTTGCTATCAAAGTACTGGGATGCAGAGAAGGATTTTCGCACTATTATAGTAACTGCTATTTTTATCCTCTCTAGAAATTATCTGCTCATTATAAAATACTGTTTACTGCTATGATGGGTTTGCAAGCTCTCCAGGATGGAGTGAAGTCTCCTTGAGCTGCAGAATAACTGTAGAAAACTGCAAATAAACCCACGTGGGGTAAACAAATCCTTGGAAACATAAATGTTTAAAGAAAAAGTGCACATTTCCTTTGAATTCCCCAAATTTAATTGAGGATGAATTTCAGAAGGAAAATGGAACGTAACAGAGCATAGAAGTCTGTTTGCTTTTTAATGGGTGAACCTATCAATAAATGTAAGGTTGGGCAGCCCATGGCAGGGAGGAGAGGAGGAAGACCAAGATGTCAGTCAGAGGGGAAAAGCCTGCAGGAAATTTGATCAGAGTTGATCACTCTTTGCTTGGCAGTGTCCCAAATAGGCAGGCTGGTCAGTTATCTTGGAGCCGCCTGGTGGCTGAATACAGACCACGAAACAAGTGCATTTAGTTGTAACTTGTAATCACATTACATTCAACTGCTGCTGAAATTCAGAATGCAGACTCTTCATCCACTAGTTATCTTAGGCTATCAATCTATTCCAGACCATCAAGCTGAATTCAGGTCCACCCACATTGGTTCTGTTCCTATGTCACATAATTGGATGGCTATATGGGAGGGAAGGGTTAAGTTGATCTTGGAGTAGGTTAAAGGGTCAGCACAACGTTATGGGCTGAAAGGCTTATACTGTGCTGTACTGTTCTATGTTAAGGATAAAGCTTAGCTTTATTTGTCACATGTACATCGAAACATATGGTGAAATGCGTCATTGTGAAGGATTGTGCTGGGCAGCCCAAAATTATCGCCATGCTTCCAGCACCAGCATAGCATCTCACAGCTCACTAACCTTTAAGAAATGTATGAAATTTGGGAGGAAACTGGAGCACCACGCAGTAAAAGGGAAAACGTGCAGACTTCTTACAGACAGCAGTGCGAATTGAACCTGGGCACTGCAAAGCATTGCACTATCCGCTCTGTTACTGACAACCAATGGTGAATCCATTGCAATTTGTTAAGTTATTCTTGTACCAGGGTGATTAATCTTTTTGAGTTCTAGGTAAGAATGATCCATAAGTCTTTGCACTATATGTACTAAAGGTAAATAGAGAGAGACGAAGGGAGCTGGGCTGCTTATCTGGTGCAGTGACCAAGAAGGTGAAGTAAGATTAATGCATTGTACCTTGAATTGTGTATCTCCTCTCAGATGGAAATGGTGGATAATGGTCCACTTGGGAAAGGAACAGGTCCTGTTCCTGGTCCCAAGGTCCTGAGCATTGCCAAATGTATTGCCACATTGCTATCTGTCAGGATTTACCTTGTGTACCAGCATCTTTCATGAGCTGCAACTTCCCAGCTCTTTACTTCACCCTCCCCCAGTTTCACCTATCACCTGTCACCTTGTACTTTGTTCTCCCCTCACCACCTTATTCTGACTTTTCCCTTTCCTTTCCGGTCTTGCTGAAGGGTCTCGGCCTGAAACATCGACTGTGTACTCTTTTCTGTAAATGCTGCCTGGCCTGCTGAGTTCCTCCAGCATTTTGTGTGTGTTGATTTGGACTTCCAGCATGGCTCAGTCATTCAGTGGTTCCATTTAATATCAGAGAATGCATACAATATACATCCTGAAATTTTTACTCTTCACAGACATCCGGAAAACAGAGGAGAGCCCCAAAGAATGGATGATAGAATAAAATGTTAGAACCCCAAAGCCCCACCTCCCCCTCTCATGCACAAGCAGTGGCAAACCATCAACCTTCCCCCCCCCCCCCTCACCCTTGTTCCAGCGGGAACATCAGCCCTCCCCCCACCCACTGTGCAAGCAATAGAAAAGCCTGCAAAGAGACCATCATCTAAAAACCACAGAACTTGGATATGCCACAGGCTCTGTCTCTCTAATGAAGGAGAGAGAGGTATCACCCCTTCCATAGTGAAAGGGGAGACTCAGCTCGCTGTTTCAATATTATAGTATGTAGCGCTGCTTATTTGCACTCATCTAACTTGAAATCCAGCTGCTGCTGTTGAGGATCTGTGTTCAGAGTAAGAGACCTATGCGGAGCATAAATACTTCAATGGATCAGATAGGCCTTTTCATTTCTCGAAGCTATGCAGATGTTTGTATAGCTGATATTTAATGGTCAGCATGCTTGATCTCATGCTGAATCAGTCATGAATGTGATTCAGTCTTCCACTCTCTGCTGACTTTTGTCTACAGCAACTTGTGTTCCTGCATGAAGAGGATGAAAACTATCATTCAGGATCCCTGCTCAATATGACTCATGGTGTCATAGTGGTACAGTTGCAGATTTGGCGCTAATGGCATCGTAGTGTAGTGGCTAGCACAATGCAGAGACCGCGATTAGGCTTCAATTCCCACCTCTGCCTGTAAGCAATTTGTACATTCTCCCTGTGATCATATGTGGGTCCTTTGGGGACAAGGTCTCTGGTTCCCTCCCACATTCCAAAGATATACGGCTTAGGGTGAGTTGTAGGCACGCCATTTTGATGATACTTGTGGGCTGCCACCCCACATTCTTGGAGTTTGTTGGCTGTTGACAGAAATGGAGCAATCCACTGTATGTTTTGATGTACGTATGAGAAGTTATAATCTTTAGATCTTTAGGCCATTGGGCCAGGCCAAAAGTTCAAATTCCATGGTCATTACTGGGATATTTAAAATGCGTTATTGAAATAAATTAGGATCCCAGAAGCATTGTGGATTCACTGTATTGTAAAAACTGGTCTTGTTGCCTCATGTCCTCAGGAAAGGAAACCTACCATGAGAGCCTGCAAAGAAATATGCATAGTAGATCAGTACCGCACAGGAACAAACTGTACAGAGCATCATGTCCACAGTAACCAGTATGCCAATCTAAGCTAATCTTATTGTTCTACGTGGGACCTCTATCTCTCCATTCTCTGCATGTTCTTGTGTCAGTCCAAAGGCCTTTTAAACATTGCTATCATATCTACTTCTACCATGTTTCAGTCACCTTCCACTACAAGTGGAAAGAAACCTTGCCTTGCATATCTCCTTCAAACCTCAGCCTTCTTACCTTGTGTAAGGAAAGCAATAAATATGATTCCTCCTTGATGTCTGCTAAAATGAAACAGTTGTATGTAAGATAAAATGATGTTAGCTTGGAGTAGGATTGCTCTGAGGAAGTACAAGAGAACCAGTCCTAATAAAGTTAAAACAGTACAAGTCTACAGATAGAGCAGTCGATAATGGTGAAAGACAAGTTTGTCTGGGGAAGGTGAGATCATTGTGCTGGTACCAAATGCATGTGAAAGAACTGGAGTGATATGGTCTGCTTTGAAGGCATCTTAATGGGTATAAAAAGAGGTACTTACATTGTTGTAATCATGACCGGTGCTAGTGCTCAGAACTGGAGAAGTTAGGGATAGGTATGTCGAGAGCGATAGACTATGTCAGATTAGAGAAAAGGATATGTGAAAATTGTTGGCATTCTGCAGATCAGCTCATTTAGTTCATAAGTATTATTTTGCTTTCTACTGCAGACATTTGTTTTTCTCTTTCTGTATTACATTTATGCTAGTTCTAATGAAGTGTTTTCTTGTGGCTCTCAACACGTGCAGTGCCTCTCATTGTTTGTGAATACATATGCAAATGTCCTGAGCTGAATCAGAAAAGAACACTGAATGAATTTTAAAATATTTTCGTTACTCCTTAATCATGTGCTCTCTGGTATTTGACATTACCACTCTTGGGCAATAGATTCTAACAATCTACCCTATCAATTATGCTTCTTATAGTTTTATCTATTTCTATCAAGTTACCCCCAGATGTCTAGAGGAAACAAGTTTATCCAATGTCTCCAATCCTGAAAGCATCCTGATGAACCTCTTCTAAACCCTCTCCAAACCTTCGCATCCTTCAAAAAGTAGAATGACCAGAGCTATATACAATACTCCAATTGGCCAGATTAGTTATTGAATGACGAAAGGCTCAACAGCCAGATGACCTACTCTTACTGCTATTTCTTATTCTCTTACTGCTTCTTCCACCCATGCTGAGCTCATCAATTTCATTAACTTTGCCTCCAAAGTCCACATCTTATACAGACCCACTGACCCACATGATTATTTTGATGATATGTCTTCCACTCTGTTCCTTTCTCTCAGTTCCTCTGTCTGCGCCACATCTGTTCTCAGGATGAGGCTTTCCATCCTGTAATATCTGAGATGTCCTTTTACACAAAGTGGGGAAATGGGGCTGCCCTCATCCATATTTCCTCCATTTCCTACACATCTCCCCTCAACTCATCTACCCCACCAACATTATAGGGATGGCAGTCCACTTGTCCTTACCTACCATACTGTATCCAACAGATCATTCTCTGTAATTTCAACTATCTCCAATGGGATTCCACCACCAGGTACATCTTTCCTTTTCCCCATTCCTTCCACTTCCAGCAGAGATTACTCTCTCCATGATCCCTTGTCCACTTGTCCTTCCCCACAGCCCTCAGATTCAGAATATGATTCATTTACAGTGCCTATAAAAAGTATTCACCCCCTGCTTTAGAAGTTTTCATGTTATAATTTATGCAACATTGATCACAATGAATTTAATTTGGTTCTTTTGACTCTGATCAGCAGAAAAAGATATTTGTGTCAAAGTGAAAACAGATCTCTACAAAGTGATCTAAATGAATTACAAATATAAAACACAAAACAATGATTGCATAAGTGTTCACCCCCTTCAAGCCAGTGTGCAGTAGATGCACCTTTGGCAACAATTACAGCCCTGAGTCATTGTACATAAGTCTCTTTCAGCTTTGCACATCTGGACACTACAATTTTTCCCCATTCTTTACAAAACTGCTCAAGCTCTGTCAGATTGCATTGGGATCATGAGAGAAACGGCCCTTTTCAAGTCCAGCCACAAATTCTCAATGGGATTGAGGTCTAGATTCTGACTTGGCCACCCCAGAACATTAACTTTGTCATGTTTAAACCATTCCTTTGTAACTTTGGCTTTATGCTTGGGGTCATTGTCTTGCTGGAAAACAAATCCTCTCCCAAGTTGCAGATCTCTTGCAGACTGCATCAGGTTTTGCTCCAGGATTTCCCCGTATTTTGCTGCATTCGTTTTACCCTCTACAAGCCTTCCAGGGCCTGCTGCAGTGAAGCATTCCCACAGTATGATGCAGCCACCACCATGCTTCACGGTAGGAATGGTGTGTTTTTGATAGCGTTTGGTCTGGTCTTTTGGGCAAAAAGCTCAATTTTGATTGCATCAGACCAACCTTCTTCCAGCTGACTTCAGAATCATCCACATGCCTTCCAGAAAACTCTTGCCAAGATTTCTAGTGAGTTTTTTTTTAAACAGTGGCTTTCTCTTTGCCACTTTCCAGTAAAGATGTGACTGGTGAAGCACTCAGGCAACAGTTGTTGTATGCACAGCCCCTCCCATCTCAGCCACTGAAGCTTGGAACTCCTCCAGAGTTGTCAGTGGTCTCTTGGTGGTCTCTCTCACTAGTCCCTTTCTTGCACACTCACTCAGTTTTTGAGGACGGCCTGCTCGAGGCAGATTTCCAGCTGTGCCACTTCCTTTACATTTTTTGATGATTGACTAAACTGTACTCCAAAGGGATATTCAGTGACTTGGAAGTTTTGTTGTATTCATCTCCTGACATGTGCTTTTCAATAACTTTTCATGGCGTTGCTTGGAGTGTTCCTTTGTCTTCATGGTTGGTTTTTGCCAGGATACTGACTCACCAGTAGTTGGATCATCTAGATACATGTGCATTTTTACTACAATCAATTGAAACATCCTGACTGCACACAGGTGATCTCCATTTTACTGATTATGTGACTTCTAAAACCAGTTGGCTGCACCAGTGATAATTTGGTGTGTCATGTTAAAGCAGTGAATAATTATACAACAATTATTTTGTGTTTTATATTTGTAATTAATTCAGATCACTTTGTAGAGATCTGTTTTCACTTTGACATGCATGTCTTTGTTGATCAATGTCAAAAAAGCCAAATTATATCCACTGTGATTCAATGTTGTGAAACAATAAAATGTGAAACCTTGCGGGGGGGGGTGAATTCTTTTTATAGGCACCGTATTTATCATGTATCACCTGATTGAAACCTATCAAATGGTGAAAGACTATAATAGAGTAATTGTGGAGTGGATGTTTTCTATGGTGGGAACGTCTAGGACCAGAGGACGCAGCCTCAGAATAGAAGGGCATCCTTTCAAAACAGAGATGAGGAGGATTTTTTTTTTTAGCTAGAGAGTGGTGAATCTGTGGATTTGTTGCCACAACTTGCTGTGGAGGGCAAGTCTTTATGTATATTTTAAAGCAGAGATTGATAGATTCTTGATTAGTCAGGGCTTGAAGGGATCAGGGGAAAGACAAGAGATTGGGGCTGAGAGGAAGAATGGATCAGCCATGATGAAATGGTGGAGCAGGCTTAATGGGTCAAATGGCCTAATTCTGCTCCTATATCTTCTGGTCTAATGTACATTGATACATACATTGAACTGTGTTGTTTGCAATAGCAACCACTATAAGTTGAGTTAAGGATGTGCTGGGGGCAGCCATCAAGAATCGCCACACATTCTGGTACTAACACAGTAATCCTGAAATCTTCATATGATCAACACAAGAAACAACAACACAACAACAACAACAGCAACAAAACAAAGCAACATCAAAATAACCCCCTTTCCTGCCTCCCACCAGCAGACATACCTCCAACCCTAGGATAAGCCACCTCCAGGCCTGCAAACTCCAGTTGCTGACCTGGACTCATGGATATGCATACATTGGTCCTCCAACCTCTGGACACACCACCCCAGGGATCTTGACCATTGGGCCTCAACTTAGGGAGACACCAACTTTTTCCTCGGCCTTTATTCTTCAAACTTTGGTACTGACTCCAGGAGCTGCAGGTCAGGACTTTGAGCTCTGGGCATCAATCTCCCACATTTCCTACACCTCCTCCCTCACCATCATTCAAGCTCTATAAAGTCTTTTGAGTTCATGCCACACTTCACTTATGAGTCTTTTGCTGTATATGGTGCTCCATATGTGGCCTCCTCTACATCTGTGAGACACAATGCAGGTTGGGGCACTGGTTTATTGAGCACCTTCACATGGACCATCACAGCAGCCAAGATTTTTCAGTGGTTACTCATTTTCATTTCACTCCCCATTCCCACGCAGACATATCTGTCCATGGCCTCCCCTACTGCAACAGCATGACCAAATGCACCTTGGAGATGCAATTCCTCATATTCTGTCTCGATAGTCTCTAATTTAATTGCATGAACATTGATTTCTCTGATCAGCTAACCATTCCTCTCTGTACACCGTCCCTATCTTCTTGCTTGCCTTCATTCTGGTGTTTCTCTCACCCCTTCACATCTCCTCTCTGACCCATTACCTCCTTCTAGCTCCCCTCCTTCTTCCCTTTATTCCATGCTCCACATTCCTCTCTTATTAGGTTGCTACTTCTTCAGCCATTTACTATTTCCTCCTCTCACCTCCCAGCATCTTAAATCAGACCCTCCCCCACCCACTCACATTTTCCTTCATCTGGTCTCACCTACCATCTGCCAGCTTGTACTTTTTAAAGTTCAAAGTAAAATATATTATGTTTATTATCAGAGTGCATATACCAAATAAAACCCTTGAGATTCTTTTCCTGCAGGTATACTCAGCAAATCTATAGAACCGTTACTATAAATAGGATCAAAGAAAGCACAAATAGAGCATAGAAGAAACAAACTGGTGCAAATGCAAATATAAATGACTGGCAATGAAAAATGAGAGCATGAAATAACAAGATAGAAGAGTCCTTAAAGTGAGATCATTGTTTGTTGGAACATCTCAATAGAGAAGTGTAGTTAACCTCTTCCGTTCAAGACCCTGATTGTTGAGGGGTAGCAACTGTTCCTGAACCTGGTGGTGTGAGTCTTGTACCTTCTACCTGATGGCAGCAGCAAGAAAAGAACATGGCCTGGGTGGTGAGGATCTTTGATGATGGCTGCTGCTTTCGCACAACTGAGTTTCATGTAGATATGTTCAATGGTTGGGGAGGCTTTACCTGTGATGTACTGGGCTGAATCTACTACCTTTGTCAGACTTTCCATTGAAAGGCATTAGTTCTCCCACATCAGCCATGATGCAGCCAGTCAATATGCTCTCCACTACACATCTATAGAAGTTAGTCAAAGTTTTTGATGAGAAGTTGTTGTTATGACACCACTCAGCTAAATTTTCAGTCTCCCTCCTATATAATAATTCATCAACACGTTTGATACAGTCCACAACAGTGGTGTCATCAGTGATCTTGAGCATGGTGTTAAAGCTGTACTTAGCCACGCAGTCATAGGTGTAAAGTGAATAGAGCAGGGGGCTAAGCACACGGTCCTGTGGGGCACCTCTGCTGACGAAGATCGTGGAGATGTTTTTGCCAATCCGAACTGACTGCGGTCTGTATGTCAGGAAATCCAGGATCCAGTTCCCCCCTCTCACCCCACCTACTTACTCTGGCTTCTGCCTCATTCCTTTCCTCTCCTGGTGTAGCATCCTAATTTGGGGAAACAGGATGAGTGGAGATGAGCAAAAAGTTTGGCATGGGCCAATTGATGAAAGGACCTGTTTCTGTGCTGTGGAGTCAGACAGCAGGAGAGGATGACAAACATAAACATGTAACTGAGATAAATGGATCTTTTGCTGTCACCACTCCAAAGTATTCTAGTCATTTTTCTTCAAGATTTTCAGTGTATAATTAATAAACTATACACATGTCTAATTTTAATTCTGGAGAATTGAAGTACTGATTTATCTTTGTTAAAGTAAATGTATTATTCTACTTGCAAGAAAGTTCAGTCCACTGTTTAAATGAGAAAGTGGGAATTGCATGCAGTAATTTATTCATAGCAATGTTAAAGAAAATTAGACTTTAAAAAAGATTCTCAGGTGTCATAATTATAGTAATTAGATCCATATTGTGAAGTTGTCCTCATCTTGTTGATATGAATATGCACTTAATTTTCATAGTAATTACTTCCTTGTGCCACACAGCAACACAGTGTATTGTTTTCCTTGTTGCAATAATACTTTGTCTTTTCCAGTGGTGCAGAGATGATCCAGGGCAGATTAATTATAAGGAATCAGAATCATGTTTAATCTCATTGGCATATATTGTGAAATTTGTTATCTTTGCAGCAGCAACACAATGCAATACATGGTAAATAAACAAAAGGAACTAAATTACAATAAGAACATATGTATATTAAATAGTTAAATTGAGGTAAATAGTGCAAAAAATGATTTTTTTAAAAAAGAAGTGAGGTGGTGTTCATGGTTTCAATGTCCATTCAGAAATCTGATGGCAGAGGGGAAGAAGCTGTTCCTGAATCATCGAGTATGTGTCTTCAGGCTTCTGTGCCTCTCCTGATGGTAACAATGAGAAGAGGGCATGTCCTTAGTGGTGGGGTGCCTTGAGGATGGAAGCCGCTTTTCTGAGGCACTGCTCCTTGAAGACGACCCGCATACAACAGGCACTAGTACCCATGATGGAGCTGGCTAATTTTACAACTCTGTAGCTTGCTATGATCCTATGTAGTATCCTCCTTTTATCATTCCAGCTGCAGTGCAGGAGCATACTAAGGAATGATAAAAGGGCCTCGAGAAAATGCAGATAGAAATTTCAAAGGGGTTATGGTTACTAACCTCAAGACTGGTGGGATGATAGAAAGCTTAACTGAACTGCAATCACTAACATCTAGCTTTACACTCTGCCAGGAGGTAGAATATAAGAATAAGGATGTCATGATCTTTCTAGGCAGTGGTACATCCTGCTCTGCTGGGTTGGGAATCATTGAAGAAAAGCAGAAGCAGCAGGCATCCCAGATGAAAGCCAAAATGCAGATCTCTAGATTGAAGGACTTGAGAAGACTAAAGTAAGCACCTTTTACAAGAAGAGGTAGAAGGTGTAGTGGTGGCCTCCTGAGAGATCGTCAACCCACAAGGAGATGGGAATGATAAATCTGGAAGAGCGTTGGGATTGTGGGAGAGAAGGGGTGAATACAAGGGGGTTTCACATAAACGGTGGAATCATTGAAGAAAATCTAAATGCGAAAAAGGAGTCAGATTGTTGAGTTCTTGTGGGTGAATTGTGAAGAACTCCCTGTTGGCATTTTTTTCTTCAGTGATTCCACCATTTTCCTAACCCTAATGCATTTTCTCCAGTTAAGTCTATTTCTTGTATTGGAATCAAATTTAATATCACCAGCATATGTTGTGAAATTTGTTGTCTTTGTGGGAGCAGTACAGTGCAATACATGATAAATATAGATTAAAAGCTGAATTACAGTTTATACAATTTGTATATTAAATAGTTAAATTAAGATAAGTAGTGCAAAAAATGAAATTGAGGTGGTGTTCATGGGTTCAATGTCCATTTAGAAATCATATGGCAGAGGGGAAGAAGTTGTTCTTGAATCAATGATTGTGTGCCTTCAGGCTTCTGTACCTTCTTGATGGTAACAATGAAAAGAGGGCATGTCCTGGGTGGTTAGGGTCCTTAATGATGGATGCCGTCTTCTTGAGGCATGACTCCTTGAAATTGTCTTGGACACTACGGAAGCTAATGCCCACGATGGGAGCTGACTAATTTTAAAACTCCTCCTATGTTCCTCTCCCATAATCTAAGCATTCTTCTGAGGTTAAAAAATGTAAGTGCTGGATATATTCTAACAGGACAAGTAGTGTCTGATTTAAGTACGTTCCTGGTAAACTGAGTTCAAAATTTTACTAGATTGTAATCAACTTTTCCAACAAGATTGCCAAGTTTGCAGATGATCCAAAGATTGGTGAAGGGGCAGGTAGTGTTAAGGAAACATAGAAACATAGAAAACGTACAGCACAATACAGGCCCTTTGGCCCACAGAGCTGTACCGAACATATCCCTACCTTAGAACTACCTAGACTTTACTTACTGCCCTCTCTTTTTCTAAGCTCCATGTAGCCATCCAGGAGTCTCTTAACAGATCCTATTGTTTCCGCCTCCACCACCGCTGCCGGCAGCCCATTCCACTCACTCATCATTCTCTGCATTAAAAAAAACTTATCCCTGATATCTCCTCTGTACTTACTTCCAAGCACCCTTAAAACTATGCTCTCTCATGCTAGCCATTTCAGCCCTGGGGAAAAGCCTCTGACTATCCACACAATCAATGCCTCTCATCATCTTGTATACAGGAAACAAGAAGGCTGCAGAACACCCTAGACAGATTAGGAGAATGGGCAAAAAGGCGGCAAATGAAATACAATGTTAGAAAATTCATGGTCATGCACTTTGGTGAAAAAAATAAATGTGCAGACTATTTTTTAAACGGGGAGAAAATCCAAAAATCTGAGATGCAAAGGGACTTGGGAGTCCTTGTGGTGGCATTGGAGAGGGTTCAGAGGAGGTTCACAAGGATGATTCTGGGAATGAAGGGGTTTGATGGACCTGGGCCTGTCCTTGCTGGAATTTAGAAGGATGAAGGGGGACCTCAGTGAAACCTTTCGAATGTTGTAAGGCCTAGACAGAGTGATGTGGAAAGGATGTTTCTCATGATGGTAGCGTCTAGGACAAGAGAACACAGCCTCAGGATAGAGGGGCACCCATTTAAAACAGATATGCAGAAATTTCTTTAGCCAGAGGGTGGTGAATATGTGGAATTTGTTACCACAGGCAACTGTGGAGGCCAGTTTGTTGCATGTATTTAAGATGAAGGTTTATAGGTTCTTGAGTGGCTATGGCATCAAAGGTTACGGGAAGAAGGCTAGGAAGTGAGGCTGAGGAGGGGAGAAAAGGAATCAGCCATGATTGAATGGCAGAGCAGACTTAATGGACCAAGTAGCCTAGTTCTGCTCCTATGTCTTATGGCCTTCTGAATTGCTTTCAGAAATTCCAGTCATTGCTGCTCTGCTGTCATCCCTGCCAGTGTTCTTTTCCAATCAATTCTGGCCAACTCCTCTGTCATGCCTCTGTAATTCTCTTTGCTTCACTTCAGTACTGACACATCTGACTTTAGCTTCTCCTCAAATTTCAGGGTGAATTCAATCATATTATGATTACTTTCCCCTAAGGGTTCTTTTACCATAAGCTCTTTAATAAATTCAAGTTCATTGTACAACACCTACTCCAGAGTAGCTGATCCCCAGTGGGCTCAACCACAACCTGCTTTAAAAAGTTAACTTGTAGACACTCTAAAAATTCCCCCTCCTGGAATCCAGCGCCAACCTAATTTTCCCAATCTACCTGCAAATTGAAACCCCCAATGACTATTGTAACATTGTAATTTTGGCATGCATTTTCTATCTCCCTTTGTAATTTGTAGAGCACATCCTCACTGTTGTTGAGGGTATGTTTATAACTCCCATCAGGGTCATTTTACCCTTGCAGTTCCTAAGCTCTATCCACAATGACTCAACACCCTCGGACCCAATGCCACCTCTTTCTAATGATTTGATTTCATTTTTTACTAACAAAGCAAAGCTGCCCTCTCCTGCCTGCCTTCCTGCCTGTCCCTTCAAAAAATTGGTATCCTAGTACATTAAGCTCCCAGCTATAATCTTCTTTCAGCCATGATTCAGTGATGTTTACATCATACCTACCAATCTGTAGCTGTACTGCAAATCCATCTACCTTATTATATACTGAATGCATGCTGAATTTCGCCCTCAGGTAGGTTAGAACTAGATGTTATATGTTTAGGGTAAAAGGTAAAATATTTGAGGGGAATCTGAGGGGAAATTTCTTCACTCAGAAGGTGGTGCAAGTGTGGAACAAGCTGCCAGCAGAAGTATTAGACATGGGCTCAGCTGTAATATTTAAGAGAAGTTTGGACGGTACATGGATGAGAAGGGTTTGAATAGATATGGTCCTGGTATAGTACTGGTAGATAGAACTAGATAGAAGATTGAGTCAGGATGGGCTAGATGGGCCAAGTGGCATGTTTCCTGCAGCAGTACTCTGTCACTCTTCCAAGCCACCGTTTCTCACCATTCCCTTTATCATCATCCGTCACTTTCTTCCAAGTATGTATTTCTGTGGCTTATTCACCGTGCAAGGAAATCTCTAATAGCCATTAGATTAAAATTGTCTATCTCTATTTGTGTTATTAATTTAAGTCTTGTTTCCAATTCTTCATGCATTCAAATAAAGTAAATTTAACCTGTACTAGTTTTCCTTGATGTGACTCGCTCACTCATGCAATTCCGACATGAAAACCACTGCACTAGGCTTAAGATGATCCAGATTATTATCTTTCACTGTGCTCCTAAATTTTGAAGGTATGCCTGCCTTGAATTTTGTCCATTTGTTTAGTGTAAGTTTTTTAAGTGAGAAATCCATAGGTCTGGAGATGCTGGAAACTGAGGTTAGAAAATGAAAGTGCTGGATACATACAACAGGACAATTAATATCTGTGGAGAGATAAAGCAAATTAAAATTTGTGGAGAATGAGTCTTACTTACCATTGGTGGCCATACATTCATTAATCCCAGAACCTTAGCCCTTGGATAATAAAGCAATTATTAGCCTTAAACTGTAAAGGCTGCTTCGATGTTACAATCTGCAGCATCACTTTTTCGAGATCCCCCAACTTCAAGGGTTTTCTTTCAACAGCAGTGTACACTGCTGTCTCAAGTGTTGGCTCATGGCCAAGTGGTTAAGGCGTTTGTCTAGTTATCTGAAGGTCGCTAGTTCAAGCCTTGGCTGAGGCTTGCGCATGTGTCCTTGAGCAAGGCACTTAAACCACACATTGCTCTGCAACAACACCGGTGCCAAGCTGTATGGGTACTAACACTGCCAGTCTTCCATAAAAAAACCTTGCCCAGGCTTGCACCCTGGAAACTTTCCAAGGTGCAAATCCATGGTCTATTGAGACTAACGGAGGCTTACTACTATCACTGCTGTCTCAATGTTTCAAACTCCCAAGACCTTCAGTTGGCGACACCGGTGAGGCATCAGGTTGTCCACAAGGCTGCACACCAAAGGCTCACATTTTCCTGGACGCACCTGGAGATCCTGAAATGCAGGCCATTCGGTGAGCTCTGGGGGTGAGAATCCACCACTCATGAAGAACTGTAGTTTGAGTGCAGTTGTAGATCATGGACTCTGACAGAACCCCAGCCACCTTGAAAATGGGAAAAAAAGACATTCAGGTAGAGCTTAATTTCCTCTGTTGTCCAGTTGGTCTGATAGCCAACCTTGGGAATTCCTCTTAATCTCAATTATAAAATGTTCCTTAAATATCTACCTCATTCACCAGTTCTTTCATTTTAGTGTCAAGTTGTGTTGACTGCATTCCTTGCAAAGTGCCTTAGCAGATCTAAACTCATTATGGATACCATGTAAATAAAAAAAAGTTTAGTTTCAGGGTCATCAGGCAATCTAAAATAAAAGTTACTTTTTTAAGATATCAAGCCTGCTATAACTGAATTATCCAGTTATTTCCATTGAAATAATTCACAATCTGAAGAAGGATTCAAAAATATGTCAATAACTCATTAGTTAATAAACCATCTCCAACATGATGAATGGTAAGAGGTTAAACATCCACAGGCTTTGCCACAGCTAATGTTGCTGTATACCTAACAGGCGAGTATTTCCTGTTAATTAGACCCTGGCTTTTTGATAATAAAGTAATCATTCGTCTTAGTCTGTCATCAAAAACAAGCAAGTTCAGGCGAAGCTCTGCATCAGATGTCTGCTGCAGCATGTGGGAAGGAGATAATGAAGTAGAAAGCCTACAGTGGAGTGGGAGGTAGAAATGGATAGAGGAGAACATGATGGTCACTTTAAAACTCTTATCTAGGTACAAGAGGCAGCAGATGCTGGAATGTGGAGCAAGTAACAAACTGCTGGAGGAACTCAGTGAGGAGCCGTGTCTAATACCCTCTGATCCACCCACCCTGCTAAGGTACTCTTTGTCCCACTTCCATTAAGGAGGAGGTCACGTAGTGTCTATGTCACGACTACCAGACTTGAATGAGGTGACACAGTAGTGTAGTGGTTAGCACAATGCTTTACAGTACCAGTGACCCAGGGTTCAATTCCCGTTGCTGAGGTAAGGAGATTGTACGTTCTCCCCATGACCATGTGGGTCTCCTCCGGCTGCTCCGGTTTCCTCCCACATTCCAAAGGTGTACCAGTGAGTAGGTTAATTGGACTTTGTAATTGTCCTGTGATTGGACTAGGATTATATTGGGGGATTGCCGGGTTGCACACCTCAAGGGGCTGGAAGGGTTGTTGCATGCTGTACTTCAATAAATAAATAGTTACTTTCTCCAAGCAGTAAAGCTAATCTACACCTCCACCCATTAACCCACCCCTTCACATTCCCCACCCCCCCACCACTACGATATCATTTTCTGTACAGACACTCCAGAGCCTAACGTCACTCTATGGACATACAATCAACCTATGTATATAAGCTATCCTATGTATTTATATCTATTGTGTTTTTTTGTGCTGCATGGGATCTGGAGTAACAATGATTTGGTTCTCCTTTACACTTATGCACTGGAAATGACATTAGACAATCTTTATTTTATTTTTTTTTAATTTATTTTTTGAGATATAGCATGGTATAGATACTTCAGGCCCTTTGAGCCATTCCGCTCAGCAATCCCTGATTTAATCCTAGCCTAATCGTGGGACAATTTACAATGGCCAATTAACCTACCAACCGGTAGGTCTTTGGACTGTGGTAGGAAATCAGAGCACCCAGAGAAAATCCACATGGTCACAAGGAGAACGTACAAACTCCTTACAGACAGCGGTGGGAATTGAACCCAGGTCACTGGTGCTATTAAGTTTTGTGCTAACCACTACACTACCATGCAAAGCCACCCCAATCTAGAATAATCTGCCGTACAATTGCATCGAATTACCTATGGTTTGGCATTGAGTCCCCCATACCTGTGTTCCCTTTAAACTTACCAAGCTCATGAGTAAATGTAGTATGCACTCTTACAACCTTAAATGACTTGAATGCCGTAATAGCATTATGCTAACTACTTATTGGAAAAGTATTGAATAGTCAGGAAACTCTGCCAGTTTAATACCATCAAAGTGGTGGATTTTCAGAGTTTTACATTTGAAGAGGACAAAATGGAGACTAACGTTGAACAAAATACAAATGGTAATTATCTAAAATTATTTACTGCTAAGAAGCAAACTATTTTTAGATGATGGAAATCTGCGAATATGAAAAATATACACTTATTTTAAATTCCTGTAAACGCAGGAACTGTTTTCCTGGGGTGGTGACACCAGGTACAAGTGGAGGTGACATTTTCTTCACAGGCAATGGGAGGATGAAGCCATGTATGGATACTGAGTCATGTAATTACTCCAGCCTTCCTGTTACTAACTCATAAAAGATGTAAAGGAATGGGAGGATCTGAAGTTACATGTACAGCAAGTAGCAAGCTAATTAAGAAGGTGGCTAAAAAGGAATACTGGCACCTGGGCTTTATAAATAGAAAGCTCCATTGAATGATCACAAACAAGAGAAAATGTGCAGATGCTGGAAATCCAAGCAATACACATCATTCAAGTGACATATGTAAGTACATCATAAGTACATTGAGTTGCTAAAGAAAGAAAAACAGGATGGAGAATATAGCATTACAGTTACAGAGAAAGTGCTGTGCAGGTAAACAATAAAATGATGTGATCACACTGTGTATGAAAGCTGCTCTTCCAAAGACCACAAGAAATTACAAAGAGTTGTGAAACATAGCAAAGTCCATCACAGAAACCAACGCTCGCATAGGAACTCTGTCCATGTGATGACAAATCAAACACCTGTAATGCTGTTCATGAACAGGAATCTGAGGTCTCGCATAGACCTCCTGAAACCAGATCTACAGAGGGAAATACAGAACTATCTCTCTCTCTCTCCAAAGGTACATGTGACAATAACAACGCAATACCAGTACCAATTATTCTTGCATAGGGGTCATCATAGAGTCAATAGGCCAAATGGCCTCCTTCCCTGCTGCAGCCTTTCTGTGATTGCATGAGATTTCTTCCATTTACACCACAGACCACCAGCAGTGCTCTGTGATTTAATCAAAAATGCACACACACTACAACATTAATTCAGAAATACAGCAGCTTATGCAGATGATGGAAATACAGAGCAAAGCACACAAAATCCTGAAGGAATTCAGCAGGTCAGACAGCATCTATGGAGAGGAACAAGAGGGTTGATGTTTCAGGCCAAGACCTTTTTATCCATTTTAGGTAGTTCTGCAACACAGTGTGATGGATTCATTCCTGAGAAGCACCACGTTGTAGAAAGTCACGTTGAACAAGCTGTAGCTGCCTTCAAAGCACCTGGTTTCCCAACTATGTGATAACTAATGCCACTTGCACAATGTTAATAATATTCCCTAATCCATCGATTGCATTATAATCATTCAGATGAAGGAAAAACACACATTAGAGCAGAACAAGTGTACAACGGAATGATATCCTACTGGTGAAAGGGATGACTGAAGAACAATGGCCTCACAGCGCTGTTAAGCAGCTAACAGCTCGAATCTCCCAGCTTACTACTCCTGAGCTTTATCCCACTGCAATGTTAAACAGTTAGTTTGGTCACTAGCAGCAATCTGTGCCAACAGAAAGAAAAAGTTTTATGACAGATTGGATATTCTGTGATCTTCAAAGAATTGGCTTTAATGTTCATGTGAGATTCTGAGGGGACCTGGTGGGATGAATGTTGAGAGATTCTTCTTGCAGGCTTTGAGGTGTAGAAACAGAGCTCAGTGTCAGATAAAAGAGCCTGGCCATTTAAGACCATAAGGCCAGAAGATTTAGGAAGAGTGATTATCCACTATCCTTGAGTTTGGAAATCTTGCTTAGTTGCCAGCTGAGGGAACCAGTGTCCCGGCCATAGGCACTGCCTTTACTTCTTGCTATATCAATAAAGACCATAAGACTTAAGGTATAGGAGCAGAATTGGGCAATTTGGCCCATCAAGTCTGCTCCACCATTTGATCATGCCTGCTCCATTTCCCAATACCTGTATCCCTTCATGTCCTGACTAATCAAGAATCTATCAACCTGGGCCTTAAATATACTCAATGACTTGGCCTCCACAACTGCATGAGGCACGAAATTCCATAGATTCACTACTCTCTGGCTAAAGAAATTCCTCCTCATCTCCATTCTAAATGGATATCCCTCCATTCTGAGGCTGTGACCACTGGTCTTAAGACTTCCCCACAATAAGAAACATCCTCTCTGCATCTACTCTATTGAGGTCTTTTTACATTTGATAGGTTTCAATGAGGTCACCTCCTATTCTTCTGAATTCCAGTGAGTACAAGCCCAGAGCCAACATATGCTCCTCATATGACAAGCTTCTCAATCCTGGAATCATTTCCATAACCCTCCTTTAACTCCTCTCCTGTGTCAGCACATCTTTTCTTAAAAATTAAAGCTTATCTTTATTTGTCATGTGTATATCAAAACATGCAGTGAAATGCATCATTTATGCCAATGACCAGCACAGTCTGAAATACGCTGGGGGCAGACAGTCCTTCTGATGAAAACACAGCATGCTTATAACTTCATCTTTGGAATATGGGAGGGAACAGGAGCACCAGGAGGAAATCCACATAGTCACAGGGTGAATGTACAGGGTGAATCCTTACAGACAATGGTGGGAATTGAACCCCAATCGCAGATTGCTGGCACTGTGATAGTATTACACTAACTGATTCGATATGGAAGTGGGGAGAATTATAGGAGCTAGGTAGGCTCAGTATAGAATCAGAATCAGGTTTATTATCACTAACATGTATTGTTGAGCTTGTTGTTTTATCTCAGCAGTACAGTGGACTACACTGGAGGAATGGAGGTTACAGGAGGTTAGCCCTTATTGACATCCATGGATCTGGGGTTGAGAGGGTGAACAGTTTTAAGTTCCTTGGCATACACATCACCGAGGATCTCACATGGTCTGTACATACTGACTGTGTATGTACAACAGTGTCCCTTTCACCTCAGACAGTTGAAGAAGTTTGGCATGAGTCCCCAAATCCTAAAGATTTTCAACAGGGGCACAATTGAGAACATCCTGACTGGCTGCATCACTGCCTGGTATGGGAACTGTACTTCTTTCAATGGCAGGATTCTGCAGAGAGTGGTGTAGACAGCCCTGTGCACCTGTAGATATGAACTTCCCACCATTACAGAGACAGGAGTGTATAAAGGGCCCGAAGGATCAATGGGGACCCGAACTGTTCCAGCTGCTACCATCCGGGAAACGGTACCATGGCATTAAAACCAGGATCAACAAGCTCCTGGACAGCTTCTTCCACCAGGCCATCAGTGTGAGTAATTCATGCTGATACAATTGTATTTCTATGCTATATTGACTGCCCTGTTATACATACTATTTATACAAATTACTATAAATTGCACATTGCACATTTAGACAGATGAGTAACGTAAACATTTTTACTCCTCATGTATGTGAAGGAAGTAAATAATAGTCAATTCAATTCAATTCAGTGCAAGGCATAAAACTTATCATAGGTTACAATGAAAAATAAATAATTAATGCAAAAAAGAAATACTGATTGGTTCATGGACTGTTCTGAAATCTAATAGCAGAGGGGATGATGTTCCTACAATGTCGATCTTGGCTCTTTAGGCTCCTTCCTGAACCTCCTCCCTGATGGTAGCAATGGGAAGAAGCTGGCATGATCCAGGTGCCGAAAGTCCTTAATGATGGGCATTGATGCTTGGCATGGGCTCAGCAGACTGAGTGATCTGTTTCCCTGCTCTATCTCTTGAAAAGAACTCGTGGTTAAGTTCTTTCGAAGGAAGTGGACTGTGAACATTTATATGGAGATCCTTCAACAGTCCAGACCAAGAGCTCCAACCTGGAATGTTAACTCTCCTTTTCCATTAGGTCCCTCTTGTACCTAATGAAGTGGCTACAGAGAGTACGTACGTAGTCTTCGGCTGCTGGAACCCATCCACTTCAATTTTTGATGTGTTGTGCATTCAAAGATACTCTTCTGCACACATCAGTTGTAACGTGCGGTTATTTGAGTTTCTGTCACCTTGAACAAGTCTGGACATTCTCCTCTGTCCTCCCTCATTAACAAGGTGTTTTCACCTGCAGAACTGCTGCTCACTGGATGTTTTAATGTTTCTCACACCATTCTCTGTAAACTCTAGAGACTGTTGTGTGTGAATATCCCAGAAGATCAGCAGTTTTTGAAATGCTCAAACCACCCCAGCTGGCACCAACAATTGAAGTCACTTAGATCATGTTTCTTCCCCATTCTGATGTTTGGTCTAATCAACAGTTCAACCTCTTGATTATATCTGTATGCTTTTGTACATTGAGTTACTGCTACCTGATTGGCTGATTAGAATTTGCATTAATGAGCAGTTGTACCTAATAAAGTGGCCAATGAGGGTATTAGTGTTTATGGAACCAAGCTGGGGAAAGGTGTGGGGAGGAAGACTATCTTAACTTACAGAGAAGCCTTGATTTCATTGAATGACAGCACAGCTGGAGGGCTGAATGGCCTGCATTTTTCCTCTGCTCCTTGTTCCTACATAGTGACTGCACTCACTAACAATGGGGAGGGTGAAACAGCCATGAGAGGCAGAAGAAAATGGCAAAACAGAAAGTGATAAAAAGTTTGAGAAGGCAGTTAAAGCCTTGTGTTCCAGTACAGCAGGCTACAGGGCTGATGCAGTGAGATACTTTTAAATATGTACATGCTCTTTGCCACCAGGGAGCTTCTCCCGGATACTGTATGCAAGCAGCAAACTGATTATTTTCCATCTCTGACAGGTCTGTGACAAGTGTGTGGTTTGCGTCAGGTATTCCAATTGGTGCCTCATGAAAGATTTCCAGGGGGCTCCTGTCACGCAGTGCTGGAGTTACATTTCCTTCTTATTTAGCTCCTCTCCAGAGGCTGCTTTGCTTTATGACTCATCGGCGAACTCTTCATTATTTGTCTGGATTCCTGTCAAAGTCATACAAGTAGTTATTGGCCCACATATTCTGAAATCTTCCCCACTTCTATAATGATCTTTTTTTCCCGCATACATATACCAAGCACTAACATCTGACTGAGGGCTTATCTAAGTGTCCCCTGACTTCAATAATTAAGTGGACCAGTTACTGTATTTAGTATAAATTCAAACATGTGCAAATTATTTCACCGTGTTTAATATCCATTTAGTTCCTCTGCTATTGATGCCTATGCCTTCAGCTATCTGAGCTCTCAAAGCTGTAGAACCCTTAAGCTCTCTTTGTTGGCTTCAATATTCATGACTTAAGATGGTTTATTGCCATTCTTCAGTACACCCGTGCAATGGAGACCAAAATGATTGTTACTGCAAATCTGATACG
The DNA here is from genome assembly GCF_030144855.1 of Hypanus sabinus. Classification (NCBI taxonomy): domain Eukaryota; kingdom Metazoa; phylum Chordata; class Chondrichthyes; order Myliobatiformes; family Dasyatidae; genus Hypanus; species Hypanus sabinus. The sequence goes on from NC_082721.1 coordinate 87,358,128, forward strand.
GCACAATAAGGATAAAGAACACTGTAAAAAAACAAAGATACACAATAAATAGAAAGGCAATCCTATAAAAAAGCAATGCACAGGTAAATGTTATATACATGGACTGATTGTATGTACAGTACTGTGCAAAATATATATAGACACCTATATACAGCTAGAGTGCCTAGGACTTCAGCACAGTACTGTACTTGTCAACATGGAGTGAGTGGAGAGCGGGTTTGTAAATATGACAGGGACAAGGGATGCTGGGAATGTCGAAGGTGGAGTGCTGCAGGAGCGGTTGGGACAGGTGGCAGAGAAGGAGTGCCAGAAGCAAGGGTAGGCGCAGGCACACCCAGCCCTGAGAAAACAGCAAAGGTCATTTGTCTCCAAACAATTGGTTTCGTGAAGATCTGGCTCACCTCTGACCCCTGATCAGATCAGCCCTCAAAACATCGCAGTTTGCCTACCAGAAGCACATTGGAGTTGAAAATACTGATATTTAACTGCTGAACAGAGCCTACTCCCATGTGGATAAACAGGGCAGCACCGTGAGGATCGTGTTCTTTGATTTCTTAAGTGTCTTCATTACCATACAGCCCTCATTGCTGCGGGAAAAGCTCTGTTCAATGCAGGTTGGCACATCCATTGTATCCTGGATAATGGACTATCTGAATGGCAGTTCGCAGTTGTGTGGCTTTAGAGCTGTGTGTCAGACATGATAATAAGCAACACTGGCTCCCCACAGGGAACTGTATTGGCTCCCTTCCTGATTCCCCTGTATACCTTAGACTTCAGAAACAAGACTGAGTCATGCCAAATGCAGAAATTCTGTGTTGACTCAGCAATAGTTGGTGTATAAAGGGAGGATGGGAGGATGAATACAGGGCCCTGGTAGAGGACTTTGTCAATTGGTGCAAGCTGAATCATCTGCAGCTCAACATCAGTAAGACAAAGGAGATGGTGATGGACTTTAGGAAGAGTAAGCTTGCACTGCTCCCTGTTACTATTGGTGGTGAGCACGTGAACGTGGTGAGACCCTACAAGTACTTGGGCTGCACCTGGATGACAGACTTGAATGGACCACCAACACAGAGATTGTTGGCCAGAATCACCGCTACTTCCTGAGGAGACTGAGGCCCTTTGGAGTATGCAGGCCTCTCCTTCACATGTTCTACCAGTCTATTGTCACCAGTACAATCTTCTATGCGGTGGTGTGCTGGGGCAATGGCATCAACACGGGTGATGCCAACAGGCTCAATAAAAGGCTGTCTCTGTTATAGGAGTCAAGCTGGACACACTGGAGGCTGTGGTAGAACAAAGGACCCTCTGAAAAATCCTGGCAATTCTGGCCAATGTTTCTCACCCTCTACATGCCACCTTGGCTGAACAGAGGAGCATGTTGAGTAAGAGACTAAGACAACTGGGCTGTCTAAAGAACGCTATTTACAAGGCCATTCTTACCCTTGGCCATTAGGCTCTATAATGAGTCAACCTATAGCCAGAGGAGTGATGACCTCCTCCTATTAGACTGTTTGAAGTAACATTTTTTATTTTTTCTTACTTCTCTTCAAATATTTGTATACCTGTGCAGGTGTAATACTACTGTGACACGTAATTTCATTTGGAGTCAATGAAATGTCTGTCAATCTATTTATCTATCTACAGAATGTCTCTCTGATGCTTTCTGCTCCCTCCCCTCTTCCTGCCCCCTTCCCACTCCCAGTCCACAACAGACACTCTTCTCAGAATCGGGTTTATCATCAGTCACATATCATCATGAAATTTGATTTTTAGCAGCAGTACAGTACAATACATAAAATTACTAGAATACTATGCAAAAGTCTTAGGCCTCCCTCCCAGCTATATAATATATATGTGTGTCTGAGACTTTTGTACCGTTCTGTACATAAAGTGATGTGTATGTATTGGTGGTGGTGGTAGTGGCGTGAGTTAATTAAGTGGAGGTGTTGATCAGGCTGATGGCTTTGGGGAAGAAACTGATTTTGAGTCCAGTGGTCCTGGTGTAGATGCTCATAACCTCCTCCCTGATGGTAGTGGTACAAGTATTTTATAAATTCTGTGGTGGGATCCTTTGTGATGTTACTGGCCTTTTCCCAGTACCTTTCTGTATGTACGCTCTTGATGGCAGGTACAGTAGGCAGGTGCAAAAGCTTTAACAACTCATTGTAGAGCCCTCCTGTCCACTTCAGGGCAGTTTCTGTTGCACACAGTGATCCTAGGGAAAGTTGACCTTGTCTCAATTCATAGGACAAAGTCAAGTTCATCAAGTGCTGGCCTTGAGCTGGGTGTTCAGAAATGTAGTCTGTGGCTAAGACTACAGAGCTGTGTTGAAGTCCTGCTACTTTCCAGGTAAGACATTGAACAACAGCCACTTTTTCTGAAGGAGGCATGCTCTTGTCTAGTTGATCAATAAAAATCTGATTATCTAGTCATATTTCTGTTTATGTGTTCTTACTACATACCAACTGACAGCTATCTTATACAAATGACGCATTGAATAGAGCTTTGAGCCACCTTGACTGGGATGTGAAAGGACCTTCTCTCTTTCTCTCCACTGCCTGTTAGACCATTGACATATACAGCAGCAATGAAGATCCTCCGTCTGTGAATGTCCTTGACCATCTTTTCTATTATGCCCCAGGTGTGGTTCAAGGTCCTCATTTCTGACTCTACAATATAGCATCAAGTTGCCTTTGGTCTCCCGTGTTTCCTCTGCCCTTCAGGAGTCCAATGAACTGCTGTCTTGATGATGGAGTTGGCCTCTCTTCTCATCACATCCCCAATGTTTCTTCATGATAATTGTGGCCATGCTCTCTGGGTGACACTGAAGGGATAAGGGATATGACTTATTTTAAGGCTGATGTCTTCTTGAGCGAATGTCACCTGCCCCAATATCTTGTAATGTAGATCAGTGTCAAATTTTGTGCTGAAAATCTCTGGTGAATCACCTGTCCTATGTTTAAGCTGCATTATAAGTGGAGGTTATTACTGTTGTAAGATAGAAGATGCTGGATAGAACTACTGGCAAAATTAATTGACAAACAATAAATTTAAGACCATAAGACCATAAGATATAGGAGCAGAAGTAGACCATTCGGCCCATCAAATCTGCTCTGCCTTTCAATCATGGGCTGATCCAATTCTGCCAATCATCCCTACTCCCCTGCCTCCAACCCATATCCTTTGATGCCCTGGCTAATCAAGAACCTATTTATCTCTGCCTTAAATGCACCCAATGTTTTGGCCTCCACAGCTGCTCATAGCAACAAGTTCCACAGATTTACCCCCCTCTGACGACAGTAATTTCTCTGCATCTCTGTTCTAAATGGATGTCCTTCAATCCTGAAGTCGTGCCTTCTTGTGCTGCACTCTCGTACCATGGGAAATAACTTTGCCATATCTAATCTGTTCAGACCTTTTAACATTTGGAATGTTTCTATGAGATCCTCCCTCATTCTCCTGAACTCCAGGGCATACAGACCAAGAGCTGCCAGATGTTCCTCATACGGTAACCCTTTCATTCCTGCAATCATTCTCGTGAATCTTCTCTGAACCCTCTCCAATGTCAGAATATCCTTTCAAAACAAGGAGCCCAAAACCACACACTATACTCCAAGTGTGGTCTCATGAGTGCCTTGTAGAGCCTCAACATCACATCTCCGCTCTTATATTCTAAACCTCTAGAAATGAATGCCAACAGTGCATTTGCCTTCTTCACTACCGACTCAACCTGGAGGTCAATCTTTAGGGTATCTTGCACAAGGATTCCCAAGTCCCTTTGCATCTCTGCATTTTGAGTTCTCTCCCCATCTAAATAATAGTCTGCCTACTCATTTCATCAGTCAATGCTCCAACTATGCTAGTAATTCCCCTATAATTCCATAGGATCTTATCTTGCTTAGCAGCCTCATGTGTGGCACCTTGTCAAAGGCTTTCTGAAAATCTAAGTACACCACCTTTACTGCATTTCCTTTGTCTACCCTGCTTGTAATTTCCTCAAAGAATTGCAGTAGGTTTGTCAGGCAGGATTTTCCTTTCAAGAAACCATGCTGGCTTTGGCCTATCTAGTCATGTGCCTCCGGGTAGTCCATAATCTCATCCCTAACAATCAATTCCAACAACTTCCCAACCACTGCTGTCAGGCTAACAGGTCTACAGTTTCTTTTTTGCTGCCTCCCTCTCTTCTTAAGTAGCAGAGTAACATTTGCAATTTTCCAGTCATCTGGTCATACAACATGGAAACAAGCCCTTCTTCTCTCCCAGACCACACTGACCACGAAGCACCCACTTATACTAACCCTACACTAAATTCTCTGGCTCACCTACTGATTAGGTGGCTGACCTGCTGGATTCCCTCAATATTCTGTGTGTGTGTTGATCTAGATTTCCACTGGCATTTACAGTGTCCAAGTAACCTAGCAACCAGCTGGTATTTGAGATGAGGGTGACACAGTAGCATTGTAGTAGTTAGCACATTCGCTTTACAGCACCTGCAGTCACCAATGTGGTTTCGATTCCCTCCGCTGTCCGGAAGGAATTTGTACGTGCTCCGTTTTCACTGTAACTGCACGTTCCTCCGGGTGCTCTGGTGCCTTCCCACATTCCAACGATGTATGGTTTGGGTTAGTGAATTGTAAACATGCTATGTTAGTACTGGATGATCGGCCCCCAGCGCAATCCTGGACTGTGTTGGTCCATGGTGCAATATGATGCCTTTGATTGCACATGTTTAAATGTACATGTGACAATTAAAACTAATCTTGTCCCTCAGTAGATGCTACCTGACCCTGACCTGCTGAGCTGCTTCTTCGTGTGTTGCTCTTGGTAAAACTTTAATACCCTTACCCCTCTGATACCATGGAAATTGGAGATGGAGTAGTTAATTCCTCTGGTGTGGAGATCTCAGATCGTAGCACAACACTTTACAGTCCCAGTGACCCGGGTTCTATTCCCGCCACGTAAGGAGTTTGCACATTCACCCCGTGACCACGTGGGTTCCCTCAAAGTGATTCAGTTTCCTCCCACAATCCAGAGTCCTTCCAGTTGGTTGCCCTTTGATTAGGCTAGGGGTAGATCAGCAGAGAGGCTCAAAGGGCCAGAGGGCCTGTTCCACACTGCATCTCAATAGATAAACTGTATGCATGGCTGTAAGAAACAGTGATGGTGGAATGGTGCAAAGCGAGCAGTGCAATCTGAAATCGTGCAGAAAGACATACTAATGGAATAACTGAGCAAGGTAGAGTTAAGAAGTTTGTGAAGGGTACAGTACATGAAGCAGGTGATTAGGTTAGAAGTCTGATAGTGGTGCGGAAGAAGCTGTCATGTAGGCTTTGAAGCTCCAGACTAGTCAATTGCAGTTACCGAGCCTTCCGCGCCCTCTGCCAACCAGCATCACCACCTCTTGAGCCACCAGTCTTTCCTAGATTCTACCATATCAGAAACATTACCTTTATTTTCTCCACCTTTCCCACTTCCCTACAATGTAACAAAAGGTTGCTCAAAGGATTGCAAAAAAAGCTATTTCTACCTCTGATGACCTGAAATGCCTACTGTCTTTCTCTGTCTCCATAGATGCTGTCTGACCTACTGAATATTTCTATATTTTCTAATTTTACTTCAGAATATTAAGATATAGCTGTACAAAATACTCTTTTGCTAAGTTAGGTCATAGCAGAATCGATATGCAAAGTGAAACACCAACATAAGGCATTTGGAAAGGTACTGTAATTTCAAAAGCAGATGAATTTTGCAATGCAAATGAGGACTATTAGGATGCAATTTATTGCAGTGGTACATTTGGTAATGCTCTATATTTTCAGTCGTTGTGATTCACAAACTAGTTTAAATAGCTTCTGATTAATTACAAAAGTAAATTAGCTTTGAGAGCTTAATCAGTGTGCTGCTAACTTACTGGAGGATTCAGTTGTGGCACAACAATACTCTAATTACTGGATATGGGGCTGAGAGCACAGAGTGAGGCAATGTGATTAACTACCTACCGATACTCCTCAATGCCCCCACGTCGGTCTTGGGTTTTACAGCCTTGCTGCTCTTAATTTGAAGGGAGAAGAAAGCAAATGCTTCACAAACGGTGTCCTTCCAAATGATAAAATAAGAATTTCTATTTATATTGCATGGGTAAAGTTATTAAAAAAACATAACTTTCAATCTTTAAAGGGTTATTTAAGAAAACCCTAGGAACAACCATTTGGGCCAATTACTCCATGTTGTTGTTTATACTTAACATGAATCGTCTTTCATAAGCACAGACTTGGCTCCTTCACCCTAAAGCCCATGCTGACCATTGTGCACACAATGACCCTACCTGGTTTACAAAGGCCTGACTTATGGCCACCCCACAATACACTCACCTGTACACCTGCTCATTAATGCAAATATGTAATCACCCAATCATGTGGCAGCAACTCAATGCATAAAAGCATGCAGACATGATCAAGAGGTTCAGTTGTTGTTCAGACGAAACATCAAAAAAGGAAAGAAGTGTGATCTAAGTGATTTTGGCCATAGAATGATGTTGGTGCCAGATGGGGTGGCTTGAGTAACTCAGAAACTACTGATCTCCTGGGATTTTCACACTCAACAGTCTCCAGAGTTCACAGAAAGTGATGCAAAGAAACCCCAGAAAACATCCAATGAGCAGCAGTTTTGTGGGTGAATAAAGTTCTATTAATGAGAGAGGTCAGAGGAGAATGAACTGACTGGTTCAGGCTGAGAGGATGGCAACATTAACTCAGATCACCACACATTACAACAATAATGTGCAGAGGAGCATCTCTGAATGTACAACACGTTGAACTTTGAAGTGGATCAGTCACAGCAGCAGAAGACCATGAAGATGTACTCAGTGGTCATCTTATTAAGTACTGGAGATACCCAATAAGGTGGCCACTGAGCTTATGAGCGAGCTTTTGGGGAACCATGGGATTGAAGAGGATGGATTTGTCGGCTGGTGCAGAGCTGCAGGCATCATCTGTGAGGTTGGAACATAGAAATGTAGAAAACCTAAGCACAATACAGGCCCTTTGGACATGTTCAGTTGTGCTGAACATGTCCCTGCCCTAGAAATTACTAGGCTTACCCATAGCCCTCTATTTTTCTAAGCTCATGTATCTATCCAAAAGTTCCTTAAAAGATCCTATCGTTTCCGCCTCCACCACCGTTGCTGGCAGCCCATTCCATGCACTCACCACTCTCTGAGTAAGTACCTACTCCCAAGCACCTTAAACTTGTGACCGCTTGTGGCAACCATTTCAGCCCTGGGAAAAAGCCTCTGACTATCCACACGATCAAAGCCTCTCATTACCTTGTAAGGTCAACTCGTCCTCCGTCGCTCCTAGGAGAAAAGGCCGAGTTCACTCAACCTGTTCTCATAAGGCATGCTCCCCAATCAAGGCAACATCCTTGTAAATCTCCTCTGCACCTTTTCTATGGCTTCCACATCCTTCCTGTAGTGAGGTGACCAGAACTGAGCACCGTACTCCAAGTGGGGTCTGACCAGGGTATGTCCCTGAGCCTTCTCTCTGCCAACCCACCACACCTGGCCTGCAGCAATCAGAGGCTGTGTAGAGGAAGTGGAGCCAGGAGCACTGATGATAATCACTCACTTGTACCCCAGTCCCCAATGTTTCTGTGACCCACCATGTTGTTCATTTCCAACGTACAGTTTGGGTTGTAAACAGCTCTCATGTACTGAACCCTGTTGTAACACCGTTTTATTGCTCCACATTTCCAACAACTCTGGAAAAGTTAAGTGTTCGTGGTTATGTTCACCTTAGGGGCAATTCACAGTGACCGCTTAATGAACTGATCAGCACAGGGTGGGAGGAAACCGGAACATCCGGGAAGCTCTTATTAGGGTCTCGGGGAGAATGTGCAAACTTCCCACAAACAGGCCCAGAGTCACGATTCAACTCGGCTGTCTGTGAGGCAGCAGCTTTACTAGTTGTGCTACTGAGCTACCACCCAGCAGTTCACCATTTCTTTCTTAATCAGGAGTATGGTGAATAGATTTAGATATCTGGACATACCATGCCATAAACTGCAGATGCTGGAATCTGGAGCAACACCCAACCTGCTGGAGGGAATTAGCAGTTCCAGCAATATATGTGGAAGGAAAGGAGTTATCAACATTTTGGTTTGAAAGTCTGCATCAGGTCTGCGTGTGGAGATATGAGGCGGCCAGACTAATGAGAAGGGAAAAAGCCTGAATGTATTCACCCTATCCCTACCTTTCACGTTGCTGTGCTCCAGGGAATAAAGTTGTAATCTATTAGGATGGCAGAGTAATAACACTTACAGTGCCAATGACTTGTGTTCAATTCCCACTGCTGTCTGTAAGAAGTTTGTATGTTCTCCCTGTGAATGCGTTAGTATCCTTTGGCAGCACCGGTATCCTCCCACATTCCAAAAACATATGGGATGGGGTTAGCAAGTTGTGGGTGTGCTATGTTGGCTCTGGAAGTAGGGTGACACTTGGAGGCTGCAGCCGGCACATCCTCAGACTATGTTGGTCGTTAATGCAAACAATGCGTTTCACTGAATGTTTTAATGTTTCGATGTGCACGTGACAAATAAAGCTCTTGTTTTTTATTCATCCATTTCATTCCTTGTAACTTGGGCCCTCAGACTCAGGTTTTTGGGAACATTTTCACAGCATTAAGCATTGTCCCCACCTGCTACTATTTAAACATATCCTTTAGGGATCCTCTCACCTTTTTCATTGTTAACAATACAACACCAATGTTCAAAGTTCAAAGTAAATTTATTATCAAAGTACATATATGTCACCATATACAATTCATTTTCTTATGGGCATACTCAGTAAATCTATGGAATAGGAACTATAACAGAAACTTACTGTGCTTATTGCAGCTACAAGCTTACTAAAATTAAAATAGTTTAATTGGTTTCCAGAAAGTCAAAGGGGGTGGCTCCTTTGTGAACAAATTGCTAAGTGACATAAAGGAGCATATTCTGAAATTAAGCAACATAAATGCAGGAAGCTTCCCGCAGGTCAGGCAGTTTTTTTGGAGAGGGAAACTGACTCTGTGCTTTGTTGCTGAGACTTCTCATCACAACTGTTAAAGACTGAAAATGTTAATTTTAATTTGCTGTGGGGTGGTGGGGGAGGGAGAGCTAGCTTCATTCAACTTTTTATTCTTCGTGGTTTCCTCCACTTTCAACAAGATTCCACCATTAGACATGCCGTCCCCCTCCCATGGCACTTCAGCATTCCAGAGGGACTATTCCCCTTGGAAGTCCTGAGCCCCATTCCTGCCTCTCCACCAATCACTGCTCTGCCCCTAGCATTTTTCCATGCATCCACAGGAGCTACAGCAGCAGACCTTTCACCTGCCACCATCCAGGGCCACAACAGCTCCTTCCCAGTGGTCTCCACAGCAGTCTATGGCAATTAATTCCACAGTTTTACCACTATCTGGCTAAAGATATTTCTCCTCCGCTCTGTTCTAAAGGGATGTCCTTGTATTCTAAGGCTGTACCCCCGGTCCTAGACCCTTCTCTATAGGAAACATCCTCTCCACATCCACTCTACCTAGGCCTCTCAATATTCAGTAGGTTTCAATGAGATTCCCCCCCCCCCACTCTTTGTATAAACCTGAGGTGAAGGTTCATAAATGAACACGCACACAAGTCATGCTGAGAAATGTCACTCACAAAATGCTGGAGGAACTCAGCAGGCCAGGCAGCATCCATGGAAAAGAGTATACAGTTGAAGTTTTGTGCCGAGACCTTTCAACCATTCCTGCAGCATTTTCTATGTATTGCTTGGATATCCAGCATCTGCAGATTTTCTGGCATTTACGCTGAGAAGTGTGGTTGCATCTACATCGAAGATGCAGATCAACGGACCTCTCTAAGGAGCACCAGTGCTCCGTCCACACGAGTGACTCTGAGATTCCACACGCACGTTAGCTTGCCATCCCACTCCCACTCTGACCTCTCTAAGGAGTGCCAGTGCTCCGTCCACACGAGTGACTCTGAGATTCCACACGCACGTTAGCTTGCCATCCCACTCCCACTCTGACCTCTCTGGCTGTGTTCTCCTGCACAGTTAACCAGGGCCTAATGTAAGCCTGAGGAGCTACATCATCTCTCTGGGGCACTGCAAACTTCAAGGCACATAGCAAATTGGATGATTTCAGCTATTTCGCTTTCTCTGCTTGTATCAGAACTGTCCTGTCTCTCTTTAACCATTCAACTGTAATATTGGCTCAGTTTCTATCTCTCTTGTAGCAAGGTCTGACTTGTTGTGTATTGCCTATAACTCTACATTTCAGAACTTTTATATTTCTTTGATCATGTTGTCTCCCTAACACTTCCTCAGTAAATTTGTCACCAGGTTTGGATATGGCCCAAGTGCGGAGTGAGAGACACAGAAGCAGGTCGATAGTTCACAGATTTTAAAGCAAAGTGTTAAAGGGAAAATAAACAATAAACGCTAGGCCAAATAGTACCATTAACTAAAACTCACAAATGGAAAACGAAGCTTACACTGCGGCTGAAAAGAGCAACTAGTTTTCTCTTACCACTAGTTTTCAGAGCCAGTTGACTCGTCAGTCCAATTTCTCAGGCAAGGTGGAATGCAAGCATGCATCAAAGTGTTGCTGTGCCCAAGTTTTGACAAGCACTACAATGACACGTATACAGTTAAATACTGCTTCATGTGCCTTGCGCGTTACGCACTTGGGTGATCATGGCTCTCCACATCGAACGATCCCTCGCAGCGTCATTGATATCTCACACACTTAGATCTGTTAGTTCTTTCACAGTGTCCATATATTTTCTTCTTTGCCTTCCTCTTCCACATTTCCCAGGCATACGGCCATGTAATGGAAGGCTTTCTATTTCTCCCTTTCTGATGACATTGCCCAGGAAATTAAGTTTCCTCACATTTAATGTTATCACTAAAGATCTTTTTGTATGGGCATGTTGGAGTACCATCTCACTAGTTACCCTATCTCTATATGATATTTTCAGCATTTTTCTAAGAAACCACACTTATGTTGGTTCTAAGTTTCTTTGGAGTTCTGGTGTTATTGTCCATGTTTCGGAAGCATATAGCAAGATTGACCAGATGTAACATTTTAGTAGCCTAAACCCTGTTGTCATAGAAATGTGTCTGTTGGTAAAAATAGGTTTCATTTTTGGAAGTTGGTTTTGGCAATGTTAAATACAATGAAATAATAATTAGCTGACACGCCCAATTGCTGTATCTACTATGCTGCCGAATCCGTGGTTGTGTCAAAACTATCAAGCAGATCATTTCAACACCACCACAAACTTGACATCTCTGAGATATCCAATCATCTCTCTCTCACAGAATTTAATGTTTCAATGAGATCACCTCTCACTCTTTTAAATTTTGCTCAGTGTCACTGCATAAAGACTAAAGAAAAAGAGTAGCACACACAAAATGCTGGTGGAACACAGCAGGCCAGTCTGCATCGATAGGGAGAAGCACTGTCAACGTTTCGGGCCGAGACCCTTCGTCAGAAAAAGAGTAGCTTTATTTGTCACAAGAACCTTGAAAAAAATACACTCAGTGTCCACTTTATTAAGAACCTCCTGTAAGTACCTAATCAAGTGGCCAAGGGAGTGGAACCCATGGGAGTTGTCTTCTACTACTGTAGCCCATCTACTTCATAGTGATGCTCCTCTGCAAACCACTGCCGTAATGTGCGGTTATTTGAGTTACTGTCACCGTTCTGTCAGTTTGAATCACTCTGGCCGTTCTCCTCTGACTTCCTTCATTAACAAGGAATTTTTTCCCACAGAACTGCCACTCACTGGATAATTTTTTTTGTTTCTCACACCATTCTCTGTAAGCTCTAGAGAAAATCCCAGGAGATCAGCAGTTTCTGAGATACTCAAATCTCCCCATCTGGCACCAACAATTGAAGTCACTTAGATCACATTTCTTCCCCATTCTGATGTTTGGTCTGAACAGCAACTGAACCTCTTGACTATGTCTGCTTGCTTTTATCTATTGAGTTGCTGCCTCATGATCGGCTGATTAGATGTTTCCATTAACAAGCAAATGTCCAGATGTAGCCGATAAAGTGGTCACTGAGTACACACTAGGGTAGTCCATGGCTGTCACTATGAATCCTGAGTCATCGCAGTATGCCCACAACTTACTAGCATTCACTGACCTGTATGACTTTGGAGTGTGGGAGGAAACTGGAGCACCCAGAGGAAGCCTATAGGGAGGATGGACAGTCTCCATGGGAATTCACTACGAAGTATCTCGCTAGCTGAAATGGTGCTGTGCCACCCCATGTTGCCACAAGGCCCATGTCTTACCCCAGGGTAACCACTGCAATGCATCTAAAGCACAAAGTAAACACTCAGCTGCATTTACATAGCTTCTTTACATTGAAAGTATGTTCAAATGTGGCTAATAAGATGAAATGAGATATGACAAGCATCTACAAAGGACGGTCAGCAAAAGCTCAGTTCAGATGAAAGGTCCTAGGCCTATTTCCCTCTCCACAGATGCTGCCTGACCCACTGAGTTTTGTATTTCAGATTTCCAGCATCTTCAGAATTTTGGTTTTCCTGTGTGAAAGCTTGGTTAGTGAGGTAGACCTTAACATTGAGAGAGGGAGGAATGGTAACCAAGGAAGCATTAGGCCTTGGCAATGGAAGATATTGCTGCCAGTGGGGGTGTGAAGGAAACCAGAAATTCTCAAGGTGTCTCTTTGTAGAGATGGTCTTCATATCTTTTGCTGGTGAATGGGAAATAACCTTGATACTTTATTTTATAAACATACTCCTTTATAGCGATTTTCCTGTAGACATCTTCACAGTTCAAAGTAAACTTAGTATCAATGTAGGTATATGTCACCATATATAACCCAGAGATGCATTTTCTTGCAGGCATTCAGTGCAGAACAAAGAAATACAAGACTGACAAGCAAACGATGTACAAAAGAAGACAAGCTGTGCAAATACAAATAATAATAATAATAATAACAACAACAATAAATACCGAAGTAAATAAATGATGCTGAGAAAATGAGTTGTAGAGTCCTTGAAAGTAAACTCTAGGGATTGTGCTCAGTGACCAATTCAAAGTGAAGTTTTCCACGCTGGTTCAGGAGCCTGATGGTTGAAAGGTAATAACTGTTTCTGAACTGAAGGAAGTTGGAAAGGCTTGTAATAGTGTTGTATCTCTACATAAAAATAAAATTATAAAGTTAATAAGGAACTCAACAGTTCTAACAAATTGTTTGATGTCTTGATGCAGGGCTTTGACCCAAAACATCGGCAATTTCCACACAGATGTTGCTCAAAGTAGTGAACCTAAGGCTCCTGTACCTTGTTCCCAATGGCAATAATGAGAAGAAATCATGGTATGGATGGGTTGGTGGGGGGGGGGGGGGGTCTTGTCCTCAATGATAGATGTTACATTATTGTGTTAGTACTTCTTGTAGATGTACTCAATGGAGGGGAGGGCTTTTCCTGTGTTACCCTGGGCATTTTGTATGCTTTTCTGTTCTTGAACAATGGTATTTCCATATGGGCTATGATGCAACCAGCACATGCTGTGCCTGGCTCCCTCTTGATGCTGTATGGATGTCCAATGGAGTGTCAATGTGTTGCCCTTCTACAGCCTCCTGCTCACTCTAGTTCTGTTCTTTCAGATGCTGGATAATTAATAAAACACAAAATTCAAATGTGAGGACAAATAGGAGGACCATGTGTTGCCGTTCTACAGCCTCCTGCTCACTCTGGTTCTGTTCTTTCAGATGCTGGATAATTAATAAAACACAAAATTCAAATGTAGCCAGCTGAATATTAAGCATCATTGCAATAAAATCAGTCCAGTTTAAGCAGAATTAGATCCATCATCCCTCAGGGTCCTCCAATTTTCTGCCAAACATTCAACATATTTCAGAGAATAATGAGTCTAATTTTCCAGATGCAAATTAACTCTGTAAAGGAGTTCTGAGAAAAATGGCAGTTTGAAAAGCACCAATTAGTCAATCCTCCTCGATGGCCAGGAAGCAACAGTGCTAAATGTAAAGTTGAAAAATCTGTAGTAAAAACAAGCAGCTGGAGGAACTCGATGGGTCTGGCAGCATCTGTGGAGGCAGAGGGGCATTTGGGTTCTGATCTACTGAGACTTCTGACAGTTAGTTTCTTACGCCAGATTACAGTCTCTAGTGTCTTCATTAAATAAACGGTGTCTGTCTCAATGATCTGCTGGAGTTCATTTTATCGCCATCTTTACATTCTTTCCCACTTCTCTGCATGGAAAATCTCAACTGATCTTAATTTTTTAAACATTCACTTGCTTTCAGAGGAACAGATGATGTGCTGGAGGAACTCCCTACTTTGAGCAACATCTGTGTGAAAGTTGTTGATATTTTGGGTCAAAACCCTGCAGCAGGACATCAAGCAATTTGTTAGAACTGCTGAGTTCCTTATTATCCTTATATATATTATATGAACTATATAATTCTATTTTTACATAGAGACACAACACTGTTATAAGCCTTTCCAACTTTGACAAACTTATATAGGTGCGCAGTAGAGAGTATCCTGACTGGTTGCATCACAGCCTGGTACAGAAACACCAAGGCCCAAGAACAAGAGAGCATGCCAAAGTGGAGGATACAGCCCAGTCCATCACAGGCAAAGCTCTCCCTCCCCACCACTGAATGGACCGATGGAGAGAACTGCATCCATCATCAAGAACCACACTATCCAGGCCATGCTCTCTCCTGACTCCTGCCATTGGGAAAGAAGTACAGGAGGCTTACATCCCACACCATTTGGTTCAGGAAAGGTTATTACCCATTAGCAACCAGGCTCCTGAACCAACAAGGATAACTTCACACACCTCAGCACGAAACTAACCTATGAATTCACTTTCAAGGACTACAAGACATATTCTTAATTAATTAATCTGTCCATCTGTCTATTTATTTGTCTATTTGTCTTTTTTTATTATTTATCTACCTGTCTATTTATTATTTGTGTTATTTTTAATTTACACAGTTTGTCCTTTTTTGCACATTGATTGTTTATCCATCTTTGTTTGTGTGTAGCTTTTCTTTGTATCTACAGTGTTCCTTTGTATCTACTGTGAATACCTGCAAGGGTAGTATATGATGACATATACACTCAGTGGCCAATTCATTCGGCACCTTCTGTACCTAATAAAGTGGCCACTGAATGTGTTTGTGGTCTTCAGCTGCTGTAGCCCATCCACTTCAAGGTTCAACATCTAGCGCGTTCAGAGATCACACACAAAGTGCTGGTGGAACGCAGCAGATCAGGCAACATCTATAGGGAGAAGCACTGTCGACGTTTCAGGCCGAGACCAACACTTACTGGTTTTATTCAGATTTCAAACATACTGATTTTCACCTCCTTGTTGCATTTACGGTTTTTGTGTTTCCAGATGGATAACTGGCTCAAATCTTTGCAATTGCATACTTTATTGTCTGCCATAGTTGCCCTCTCAGAGTGCATTTCAGGTTTTATCAGAATTGGAATCTATAAAAGTAATTTGTTTTTTTACAGACTTTTATACATGTAGACTCATTTGTCTGACATGATTTTCTGTGTCAGCAGCAAAGGGAGACAAAGCTGGATCATAGAAATCTACAGCATATTACAGAACCTTCAGCCTCCAATGTTGTGCTGACCATGTAACCCACTGTAGAAATATCCTAGAATTTCTCTACTGCATAGCCCTCTATTTTATAAGCTCCATGTACCCATCTAAGAGTCTCTTAAAAGACCCTATTGTATCTGCCTCCACCACCGTCTCTGGCAGTGCATTCCACGCACCCACCACTCTCTGTGTGAAAAATATAGAAATACTAGTTAATCTGAGCATTACACGTGGTTCAGGTCATGACACTACAGAAGAAATTTAATAACCTTAGAGAGGGTGCAAAGGAGATTCATTAGGACGTTAGCAGGGCTGGAAAGTTATGGTTGTAGGGAGAGACCATGGTTTTGTTTCACAAGAGCGAATTTCAGTTGATGCATCTGCCCATAAGATTATCATGAAGAAGCTACTTTACTGGCAGAGGGGTTGATAGTGAGCAGATGATAAGTTAATCGATGCAAGGATTAGGGAGGAGTTGATGATTTCTTTTCATCAGACGGTGTAGGAGAGTGGGACTCACTACCTACACAGCATTGGAAGTGGAAACCCTGAACACATTTAAAAATTTCCCCAAATGTAAGATATTCTGCAGATGCTAGAAATCCCGAGGGACACATGCTAAGTGCTGGAGGAACTCAGCAAGTCAGGCAGCTATGGAATGGAAGAAGCAATCAACATTTTGGGTTGAGACCCTACAGCAAAACTAGATGACAGCTCTTGGCCTGAAACACTGAATATTTAATCCCCCCCCCGCCACGTAAGTTATCCTATGAATGTTTGAAGAGATGTGATCTGCATGGACACAGATTGAGAGCTGATAACGTGTGATGAACTTAAAGAAGCCTAAACTTTAATGACCCTCACTTTATAAATGTTTAATTATGAGCACTAGCAGTGTTGATGCCAAAGCCTGCCTCTTTTTAGGGCAGTGTTTTTGATTCAGAGCATCATGAGTCAAAGCAAGTTACAAGAACACATAAAAGAGTTGCTGAGATCCTTTAAAATTGGAAAAGTTAACATTGCTTCTGTTTCACTATATGAGGGACAAGCTTATTAATTATGTTACAGTATGTACTGACAAATTTTATTTGGTTTATTTTATTTCGAGATTCTACATGGTAATAGGCAGGGAGAAGGCAGAAAAATCAGGCTGAGACAGAAAATAAATCAGCCATCATGGAATGGTGGAGCAGACTCAATGGATGAATGGCTTAATTCTGCTCCTATGTCTTATAGTCTCATAGTCTCAGAAAACATCAAGCTGCAAGTAATTAATTGCTGTACAGGGAGTGAGCGCTTTGCTTTACAGATGAATGGTGGAATCCAGGCAGAACTCTAGTCAACCTGAGATTATTGTCAAATGTATGGATTGTTACAGATACAATAATAAAATAAAACTTGCTTGCAGTATCGGCACATAGAGTCAGGATACAACACAAAAGATAAATTATACAAGATTGGAGAGAAAAGATTGTGCAAAACAAACAATATTGCAAAATCATAATTATAAAAGAGTCCATGGTGTGGCTTGTCTTTTCCAGAACCTGATGATTGTAAGAAAGTAGCTGCTCTTGGACCTCGTAGTATGGTTGATGTTAATGTAGGATTGATGAACCAGCTTGGGCTCTACAGACCCCTTGGTCAATGGTAGGAGTCTATGGCATAAAAAAAGGTTGGGAACCCCTGATAATGGTTTGTGTGGACTCTGTGTTGTATCTAGAAATTAGAATATCGCACAGTTCAGCACAGAAAGGCCTTTTTGTCCATGATTTTGTGTGGAGCTAATTAAACTAGAGATTAAACGCCTAACAACTTTTCTCTTTAGCCTACGGAATATTCCTATCCCTCCATTCTCTGCACCCAGGAAGCTGAAGCTGCTCACTCTTTCCAACACTCTCAATGAGGACTGGGCCACTGTCCACTGACTCCCCTCTCCTGAAGTCTGTCATCAACTCCTTGGACTTGATGATGTTGAGTGTGAGATTGTTACTGTGGTACCACTCAACCAGCAGATCTATCACATTCCTGTACACCTTCTTGTTTCCATCAGATAACAGTTATTGGTTTATTATTGTACTGTTCTTGTTTGTGTGCCATTCAGATAGATCATGTTTAGTATTTGTGCCTGTTGAACTTCCTTGGAGTCACTTCTTCAATAAATCATGTGCCACAGTAGTGTAGTGGCTAGTGCAATGCTCTTACAGCTTGGAACGTTATGGAGTTCAGAGTTCAATTCCCACATTGCCCGTAAGGAGTTGGTACATTCTCCCCATAAACCGTGTGGGTTTCCTCTGGGTGTTCATTTTCTTCCCACAGTCCAAAGATAAACCGGTTAGTAGGTTAATTAATCATTGTAAATTGTCCTAGGCTGGTTTTAAATAGGTAAATTATTGGGCAGTGCGGCTTGGTGGGTCAAAAGGCCCTGATCCACTCTGTATCTATAAACAAAAATAAAAATAATCATGTTCAGTTGAACTTTGCATTTTTTCCATACAAGTTGAGTGCAAAGAGTGTAGTTATCAAAGTGCCATGGTTATTTATAAGGCTGCATTTCTGCATATCTGACGATTGTACCAAACACTAAAACACTACTGTTTCAAAATACAAGAGATTGTGTAGATGTTGGAAATCCAGAGGAACACACTCAAAATGCTGGAGGAACTCAGCAGGTCTGGCAGCATCTGTGGAGGGGTATAAACAGTCAATGTTTCATGCCGAGACCCTCCTTGGAAAGGAATGGGGGAAGAAGCCAGAATAAAAATCGTGGGGGGAGGGGAAAGAGTACAAGTTGGCAGGTGATATGTGAAACCAGGTAAGAAGAAAATTAGGTGGGTGGGGAGGGGGAGTGAAGTAAGGCGCTGGGAGATGGAAGAGATAAAGGCTGAAAAAGAAGGTATCTGATTGGGGAGAAGAGTGGCCCATGGGAGAGGGGTACCAGAAGGAGGTGATGAGCAGGTGAGGAGAAGTGAAAGGGTAACAGGGGAGCCAGAATGGGGAATGGAAAAAGAAAAGGTGGGGGGGGGGGATTGAAGAAATTACAGGAAGTTAGAGGAATCAATATTAATGTGATCAAATGAAATATGAGGTGTTGTTCTTCCAATCTGAGTATAGCCAACCTGAGATTGGAGCGAATATGCTTGACTCCTGTATCAAATGATTTTAGCCTCATCATGAAGTTTGTGTTCTTCAGAGTCATTGTCACTTCCTTTCGGCTTCCTGAGATTAATTGTATTGACGATACACTTAGTAGCCACTTTATTAGGTACACCTGTACACATGCTCAATAATGCACATATCTAATCAGGCAATCATGTGGCAATAACTCAATGTATAAAAGGTGAGACATGGTCAAGAGGTTCATTTGTTGTTCAGCCAAAACATAAGAATGGGGAAGAAATGTGAGCCAAGTGACTTAGACTGTGGAATGATAGTTGGTGCCAGATGGGGTGGTTTGAGTATCTCAGAAACTGCTGATCTCCTCAGATTTTCACTTACAACAGAGAATATGTGAATAACAAAAACATCCAGTGCGTAAGAGTAAGGCGGTGTTGATGAGGTTCTATGGGGCACTGGTGAGACCCCAGTTGGAATACTGTGTGCAGTTTTGGGCCCCCTATCTTAGAAAGGATCTGCTAATGTTGGAGAGAGTTCAGAGAAGATTCACAAGGATGATTCCTGGAATGCGGGGACTAACATATGAGGAGCACACACAGGGCCCCAAACGATCCTTCCAGGTGAGGCAACACTTCACTTGTGAGTCTGTTGGGGTAATCTGTTGCATCCTGTGCTCCCGGTGCAGCCTCCTCTACATCAGCGAGACCCGACGCAGATTGGGGGATCACTTCGGCGAGCACCTATGCTCTGTCCACCACAACAGACAGGATCTCCCGGTTGCCACTCACTTCAATTCTCCTTCACATTCACATTTGGATATGTCCATACATGGCCTCCTCTACTGCCATGATGAGGACAAACTCAGGTTGGAGGAACAACATCTCATCTGGGTAATCTCCAGCCCCTTGGTATGAACGTTGAATTGTCCAACTTCTGGTAATTCCCTCCCTCTCCCTTCCCCATCCCACCTTCATTCTGTCTCCTCTTCTAGCTGCCTATCATCTCTCATGACTCTGCCTTCTTCTACTACCCATAGTGCTTTCCCCTTAGTTTCTTTCTTCACCTCTCCTGCCTATCCCCTCCCTGCTTCCCCTTTCCCACCCCTTGATCTTTCCTCTGATTGCTTTTCCACCCTCCCCCCACCTTCTTTATAGGCCCCTGCCCCCTCCTTCTTTAGTCCTGATGAACAGTCTTGACCTGATACGTTGTCTGCTTCTTTCAACGGATGCTGCCCAACCTGCTGAGTTCATCCAGCTGTTTTGTATGTCCTGATTTGACCACAACATCTGCAGTGTACTTTGTGTTAACGTATGAGGAGCGTTTGTTGGCTCTTGGATTGTATTCATTAGAGTATAGAAGAATGAGAGGGGATCTCATAGAAACATTTGGAATGTTGAAAGGGTTGGACAGAGAAGATGTGGAAAGGCTGTTTCCCTTGGTGGGTGAGTCCAGGATAAGAGGTTACAGTCTTAGAATTAGATGGTACCCATTTAAAACAGAGATGATGAGAATTTTTTCTAGCCAGAGGGTCATGGATTTATGGAATTCATTGCCACATACAGCTGTGGAGGCCCAGTCATTGAGGGTTTTTAAGGAGGAGATTGACAGGTATCTAATTAGTCAGGGTATCAAGGGATGTGGGAAAAAAGCTGGAAATTGGAACTAGACGGAGAATAGTTTAGCTCATGGTGGAGTGGCGGAGCAGACTCGATAGGCCGAATAGCCTACTTCTGCTCCTTTGTCTTGTGATCTTGTGAGTGGCAGTTCTGTGGGCAAAAATGCCTTGTTCAAATAACCACACATTACAACAGTGGTGTGCAATACAGCATCTCTGAATGCACGTGTTGAATTTTGAAGTGAATGAGGTACAGCAGCAGAAGACCACATCAGGTTCCAGGTGTACGTAGTAAAGTGGTCAATGAGTGCATCTTCTATGTCACTGCTAGTCCAGTGTCCATTTCTTTTCACATTCTCCCCCAGGCTCAGGTATTGCACTGCATTTGTGAAGTGAACATTTTTTACCAGGTGAACACTACCTGCTCTGGTTGAAGTTTAATGATGAGCATTGATACCTTCAAATCCTCCTTCACCAGAAAGTCCAGCAGTAAGTGTCACTGTGGCAACAGTTTCTTCCATAATCCTCCTGAAGTTTTAACTCTGACTGAGTCCTGTGCACTGGCAGCATTATAAATTGCGCTTTTGGTGTTATAAAGTGATAAGAAATCTGGAATTATGTCAACATGATTTAATAGCTCCTTTATATTTTGATATATAAAAATAGAAACAGGAATAGGCCATTAGGATTGCTAGCCTGTTCTGCCATTCATTACACTCAATGCTTATTCTTTCACTCAACTCTACTTTCTAGCACTGGTCCCATATTCCTTAACTCACAGAATTGTATTGATCTTTGTGATGAATGACCACAATAACTGGGCTTCCACAACCCTCTGGGCCAGAGAATTCAACAGTTCTTCTACCTGCTGACTGAAGAGTTTCTCTTCCTCTCGATCCCAATTGGCCTAGCTGTTCTAAAAATCTGCCCCCCCCCTCCCTTTCCAGGAGAAACATCTAACTTGTCAATCCCCTTAAAAAGGTTTTATACTTTTCAAAGATGTCTCTTGGCAGTCTTGTAAATTCATAATAATATACTCCCAATCTCTTCTAACTTGGGAGAGCCATTAACCCTGATATCAATGTGGTGATCATTTTCTGTACCCCTCCAATGTTTTAGAAATGTTGCCAGCTCCTTTCTTCCCACAGATGCTGCCCTCCCCTCTGAGCTACTCCAGCAGAGTGTATGTTGCTGCTATCTTGCTCCAGTTGCTATGAGACTTTCTTGCTCCTAAATTTAAATCTCTTTATTGCAATAAAAGCTAACATACCATTTGCCTGCAATTTTAATTATTTGCTACACCCACCTGTTGGTCTTGAGTAACTGCCCTGGCACACCCAGATCCCTTCAAACATCAGTGCTACACAGTGTTTAACAATTAGCCTGCTCTTTTATTACATGGACCAAAGGTGATGGCCTCACATTTTTCTGCATTGTCCTCTATAAGACCACACAACAAGTGCAGAAATGGGCTATTTGGCCCATTGAGTCTGCTCTGCCATTCCAACATGGGTGACTTAATATCCTTTTTAACCCCATTCTCCTGATGTCTTTCCATATCCTTTGATGCCCTAACTAATCAAGAACTATAAACCTCTGCTTTAAATACACCCAATAACTTGGCCTCAACAGCCACCAGTGGCAATGAATTCCACAGATTCCCCACCCTCTGGCTAAAGAAATTCCTCCTCATCTCTGTTCTAAATTGAAAGTTACAAGGATTACCCCTCAATACTAATGATCTGTTAGGCACAGGGAGGACCTCTCTGTGGTACAGACAAGTACCTTTACTGGCTTAGTTAGCAACCACAAGAACTTACACAATGAAAGACCTGTGCGGACACTGACTACAAGCTCTGGACCATTCGTGAAAAGTCAAAGAAAACAAAAGGTAATACCCAGGAAAACGAGTCTACCCTGGTCAGGTGTTTTTCTTGATCCTGACGGAGCATATGCATAGCTGATGTGGAGTTGGTCTCCACAGAATTGTCACTATCTGTGCTTTTTCATTTTCTTCTTCTTCTTGTAAAGTTTAATGGCCGTTTGCAGACCAACATATGATGCAATACCGCCACTTAGAGAGTTAGAGTGTGGAGCAAAGAGATGGGAAGTAAACCCATTGAATTTCACCTTTCAAAAAAAAACTCAAATCAAAAAGTCTAATGCTTTTCAGAAAGTCAAATATGCTCTTATATACATTCTAATGGGAGTGATGTCCTAAGAAAATCTCGTGTTAAACTCTGCCTGTCCCAATGATCTCAATTTTGCAATTAGATCTTTCATTTGCACCTCATAGGAATTGCATTCAAACAATATGTGCTGCGTCATTTCTTGACGTGTACTCCCCACAGATGATCTTACCATGCATATATATTTTGAACAGAAAATTACTCAATTTAATATCTTTAATCCATAAATATGTAAGTAAAATTTTTCTTTTTAAATCATCTGTAGGAATAAGCATGCAGCAATTCCTCATGTTGCACTCAGTCAGTTGCAGATGAAGATAATCCACTTTGAACATTGAAGAGCAGTGTACCCAGGTCAGAACAGTCATCCACTCCTGGTTTTACTTGTATTTGGAAGAGTATATTGCTCCAGTGCCAACAGCAGAGGCCAAAAGTCACCTTGTCAGAATGGCATGTGTCATCTTCTGTGTGTATTGATTCAGAGACCAGTTAAGTCCTGTCATTAACCCTAATCCTTCTGTGGCTTCACAATCAGTTTATTTCTGATCACTCAATGCACTGAGTCATCCTATTCTGTGAATCAGAGGAATAACAGATGGAGACAGCTACAGGATAGGTCACTCAGACCCTCAAGCCTATCAGACCACTCTATGTTATCATGGCTGATCTAACCCAGGCCTGCCTCAGCTCTTCCACTGTACTATGTCCTCATTGGTCCCGGTCTCCCAATCTTAGCTGCATTTTAAATCCCACTGCAGAGTGAACCACAGAGCAACTCATACAAAATGCTGGAACAACTCAGCAGGTCAGGCAGCACCTTTGGAAATGAACAAAAATTTGATGTTTTGGCCTTGGGCTGAGGCCTTTCTTAAGGACTGAAACGGAAGGAGGAAGATGCCAGAGTAAAAAAAATGGGGAGAGGAAGGAGGATTGCTAAGAGGTGATAGGTGATACCAGGTGGGTGGAAAAGGTAAAGGGCTGAAGAAGAAGGAATCTGATAGAAAGGTGGGCCATAGAAGAAAGGGAAGGAGGAGGGAACACAGGAGAAATGGTAGGCAGATGAGAAGAGTTAAGAGGCAGAGTGGGAAATAGAAAAAGAGAAGAAAGGAGCTAAGTTTTCTTTACCAGAAGGAGAAATCAATTTTCATGCCATCAAGTTAAACACTACCCAGATGGAATATAAAGTGTTGCTCCTCCACCCTGAGGGTGTCTTCATCTTGGCACGATGAGTGAGAAAGCTATTTATTGAAAAATGCAGAGGGACAAGGGAGACTGCAGATGCTGGGAGAATGCATCATGCACACAAAATGCTGGAGGAAATCAGGAACTGGTCATGCAGCATCTATGGAGGGAAGTGAACAGTCGACTATTTTGTCCAAGACGTAATTGATGAATACAATTGTCAGTTTCAACATAAAAAATCGTTAGCCTTTCTGCTGAGTATTGAGCAGGAGATGTGTGTCCTTGGGTTACATGAATTAGGCCTCTCAGCTGTATAGAATGTCCAGGAGTAGACCATAAGGCCATTCCGCCCATCAAGTCTGTTCCGCCATTCCACATGGCTGATTCATTTTGCCTCTCAACCCCATTCTCCTGCTTTTTTCCTGAAACCTTTGATGCCTCGACTGATCAAGAACCTATCAACCTCTGTTTTAAATATACTCAACGAATTGTCTCCACAGTTGTCTGTAGCAATGAATTCCACAGATTCACTGCACTCTGCCTTAAGAAATTCTTCCTCATCTCTGTTCTAAATGGATGTCCCTCAATTATGAGGCTTGTGCCCTCTGGTCCCAGACTCAGCCACTCTACCTAATATTCAGTATGTTGCAATGAGATTTCCCCTTCAGGTCAGCCCCAAAGCCATCAAAAGCTTCTCACGCATTAAAACTTTCATTCCTGGAATCACTCTTGTATTTCCCCCCTCCCCCAGCCCCTCTCCACCCACTCCAATGCCAGAAGATCTATTCTTAGATAAAAGGGCCCAAAACTGCTCGCAATAATCCAACTATAGTCTGACTAATGCCTTAAATCCTTAGCACTACATTGCTGCTCTATATTCAAGTTCTCTCGAAATGAATGCTTACATTACATTTACCTTCCTTACCACCAACTCAACCTGCAAGCTAACCTTTAGGGAGTCCTGCATGAGTACTCCTGTTCTTTTGCATCTCGGATGTTTGAATCTTCTTCCTGTTTAGAAAATAGTCTATGCTTTTTTCCTCCTAACAAAATGCATGACTATACACTTCCCTATACTATACATTGTCTACCTCTTTGCCCATTCTCCCAATCTCTATCTTTCTGAAAACACCATGCTTCCTCAACACTACCTACCCCTCTACTTATCTTCGTATTGTCCACAAACTTGGCCACAAAGCCGTCAATACCCTCATCTACATCATTGATAAATAATAGGAAAATGAGCAGTCCCAACACAGACTCTTGTGGAACGCCACTAGTCACTGGCAACCAGCCAGAAAAGGCTCCTTTTATTCCCACTCTTTGCCTCCTGCCAATCAACCATGGCATTATCCATGCTAGAATTTCTCCTGTATCTTGTTAAGCAGCCTCATGTGTGGCTCCTTGTCAAAGGGCTTCTGAAAATCCAGGGACACAATTTCAATAGATTCTCCTTTGTCTATCCAGCTTGTTATTTTTTCAAAGAGTTCCAACAGATTTGTCAGACAAGATTTTCCCTTGAGATAACCTTTCTATCTTCAGCCTATTTCATCATGTGCTCACAAGTATCCCAAAATATAATACTTAATAATAAATCCAATATTTTGCTAACCACTGAAGTCAGGATTACTGGCTGATAATTTCCTTCCTTCTGCCTGCCTCTTTTCTTAAAGAGTGGAGTGACATTTGCCATTAACCAGTCCTCTGGAACCATTTCAGAATCTAATGATTTTTAAAAGATCATTACTATTGCCTGCACAATCTCTTCAGCTCCCTCTTTAGAATCCTTGGATGTAGTCCATCCATCCAGGTGACTTATCTACCTTCAGCTTCCCAAACACCTTCTCCTTAGTAATAGCAACTACACTTATTTCTGTCCCTGAAACCCCCAAATTTCTGGCATACTGCTAATGTTTTTCACAGTGAAGATTGACGCAAAATACTTAATAAGTTTGTCTGTCGTTTCTTTGACCCCTAGTCTCCAGCGTCATTGTCTAGCAGTCTAATAACATCTCTTGCCTCTCTTTTATTCTTCATATATCTGAAAAAATGTTTGGTATTCTCTTTTATATTATCGGCTAGCTTCAGTTTTCATCATTTCTCGCCTTATGACTTTTTTAGTTGCCTTCTGATGATCTTAACAAAATCCCAGTCTTCTAACTTCCTACTAATTTTTGCTATATTACATGTCCTCCCTTTTGCTTTAATGCTGTCTTTGACTTCCCTTGTCAGCAATGGATTCATCATCTTCTCTCTCATGTCTCTTTAATTCCTTTTACTCCTTCATAGTACTGATACATCTGACGTTATCTTCTCCCTCTCAATTTGCAGGGTGAATTCTTTCATATCATGATCTCTGCTTCCTCTGGGCTCCTTTACAAGTTCCCTAATCAAATCTGGTTCACAACATGCAACCCAGAATAGCCTCTCCCCTAGTGGGCTGAACCATAGCTGCTCTAAAAAACCACCATGTAGGCATTCATTGAATTGCATCTCTTGGGATCCAGCACCAACCTGATTTTCCCAATTTGCCTACATATTGAACTCCCCAATAACATTGCTCTTTTTACATGCCTCTCCTATCTCCCATTGTAATATACACCCTACATCCTGGCTACTGTTCAGATGCCTGTATAGAACTCCCATCAGGGCTTTCTGACTCTTGCAGTTTCTCCAATGAAAATGATTCTACATGTTCTGATCCTATGTCACCTCTTTCTAAGTACAAAGTACACTGCAGATGCTGTGGTCAAATCAACACGTACAAACAAGCTGGAGGAACTCAGCAGGTCGAGCAGCATCCGTGGAAACGAGCCACCTACTTCAACTGTGCTTCACATTCCCATTCAGATATGTCCATACATGGCCTCCTCTACTGCCATGATGAGGCCAAACTCAGGTTGGAGGAGCAACACCTTATATACTATCTGGGTAGTCTCCAGCCCCTTGGTATGAACATCGAATTCCCCAACATCTGGTAATTCCCTCCCTCTCCCTTCCCCTTCCCACTTTCACTCTGCCTCCTCTTCTAGCTGCCTATCACCTCTCATGATTCTGCCTTCTACTACCCATAGTGCGTTCCCCTTACATTCTTTCTTCACCTCTCCTGCCTATCCCCTCCCTGCTTCCCCTTCCTCACCCCTTGATCTTTCCTTTGATTGGTTTTTTACCTGGCACCTTCCCCCCCCCCACCTTCTTTATGGAGACCCTGCTCCCTCTTTCTTCAGTCCTGACGAAGGGTCTCGGCCCGAACCATTGACTGTTCGTTTCAACGGATGCTGCCCGACCTGCTGAGTTCCTCCAGTTTGTCTGTACCTCTTTTCAAGGATTTGATTTTATTTTTTACCAAACAGAGCCACTCTTCCCCCTCTACCTACCTGCCTGTCCTTTCAATACAAGGTGTATCTTTGGTTGTTAAACTGCCAGCTATACTCCTCTTTCAGCAAGACTCTCAGTGATGTCCAACCTGCCAATCTCTAAGTACACTATAAAATCATCTACCTTATTCGGTATACTTAGTGCATTCAAATATAACACTATCAGTCCTGTTTTCATCACCCTTTCAATTTTGCCGCCCACGTTACATTTCAACACATCCCACTGACCTCAGTTTTTCCCATCATCTGCCTGTTCTTGCTCACAGTCTCACTGCACACTACATTGATTTGTATACCAATTTCTGCATCCTCAACCCTATCACTTTGGTTCCCATCCCCCTGCCAAATTATTTTGAACCTTCTCCAACATCTTTGTCAACCTGCCCACAGGGATATTAGTTGCACCCCTGCATTCTTTTGTACAGGTCTTATCTTCCCCGGAAGAGATCCCAATGATCCAGAAATCTGAAACTCCGCTGCCTGCACCGGTTCCTCAGCCACCCACTCATCTGTACCATCACCCTCACTAGCATGTAGTACTGGGAGTAATCCAGAGATTACAACCTTGCATCCCGCTCTGCAACCTCTTCCCTAACTCCCTCCACTCACTGTGCAGGACCTCTTCCCCCTTTCTATCTATGTCATTGGTGCCAATATGCACCATGGCTGCTGGCTGCTTACCCTCCCTCTTGAGAATCTTCTACAACCAGTCTGAGATTTCCTGCAGCTTAGCATCTGGGTGGCAACATATCCCAAGGCAATCTCTTTTTCAGCCACAGAATCTCCTGTCTGTCCCCCTAACTCTTGATCTCTATCACTATTGCTCTGCCTGACTTTATCTGTCGCTGCTGAGCCAGCTGCAGTGAAGCTGACCAGGCTGCTGCTGCTGTGCCCCAATAGTTCAAGCCCCACAGCAATATCCAAAGGGATAAACTTGTTGCTGAGGGGAATGACAACAGGGGAACCCTTACTCCCCTGACTTCTGGTGGTCACCCACCTACTATCTGAAGTTTGCACTCCGGGTGTGACCACCTTATTAAAAGTCTCATTTGTGGTGTTTTCTCCTGAGTACATCCAGCCCCAGCTCCAGTTCCTTAGTCAGGAAGCTGAAGTTGGGTACACTTCCTACAGATGTAGTCCTTAGGGAGATTGTTAGATACCCTGCAATCCCACATCTTACACGAGGAGCTGTCATAACTACCATCCTGCCTATGCTTGTTATACCCCATCTTCTCAAGATTAAGTTCTAGGCTGCAGCTGTTCTCACTATAGCCTGTTTAGCCGAAGCCTGGCTACTCTAACACTGGCCCACTCCAGCAATGGCAGCTCCAACAGTGGTTGTTCGGCTTACTCCTCACTATTTTTTATTGGCCCAGCTGAGTTGCTAAGAGGCCATTATGATTGCAGCCCACCAAAAAGCTCTGAGGAGCTCCTGAGCTCTTTTAAAACCTTGTGCGGCTTCAGCCAAATAAATGACTGCTCTTGATGATTACAACCTGCCATAAATTTCTGAAAGGCTCTTTGTAAACCTTGTGCTATCGCAGTCAATCAAGTGACTGCTCAAACCAGTCAGATTGAGGTCATAAGCCAGTGGAATGGAGTGCAAGATGACTGAGGACCCTTCACTATGGCAGCCTTCCTCCACCTTCACTGCCATCATGATGTGTCATCATCTTCCACCATTTCCATGTCGATTGGGTCTGTCCTGTCTTGGTTCGTTTACTCCTTGTCTGGAAGCTTCCCCTTGACCTTACTGGTGTGGGTGACCCTACCAGGTGTTAAGCACCAGATGGCATCACTTTTGGGATAATAGTAGCTATTGAGCCTCTCCACCACAACGTGATGATCTGTGAAGACAAAGAATTACAAAATAAGGAGAGGACTCTAAATGGCAGGGATTATTTAATCGTCCCTGTCATTTTGTGTTTCCTCTTTACAGCAGTAATAAAGCCTTCTGACCCTACTGGCCTTCTCTGCTCAATTAACATCCATGTGACAAATTAGCTTATACACCTGTATGTCTCTTGGAATGTGGGAGGAAACCTGTGCACCTGGAGGAAACCAGATATGAGGAGAATGCACAAACTTCTTAGAGTTAGCGGCAGAATTGAACCGGGGTCGCTGATGCTGTTATCGCGTTATGCTAACCGCAACGCTGATTGTTGGCCCTTCAGCCACTTTAGAATGTCAACTGAGTTGAAACTAACAGTTAGTTATTTCAGTCTTTAATAATATTCAAATCACTGAAGGGATATGGGTGTTTAATTAATTCTGATCCCTCTTAATGTCTTTGTATTTAACTCACTGCA
Source organism: Hypanus sabinus (assembly GCF_030144855.1). Taxonomy (NCBI): domain Eukaryota; kingdom Metazoa; phylum Chordata; class Chondrichthyes; order Myliobatiformes; family Dasyatidae; genus Hypanus; species Hypanus sabinus. The sequence goes on from NC_082721.1 coordinate 87,387,587, forward strand.
CCAGCTTATTACTTGTCCAGTATTTTACAGAGCTCAAGGCATGGATTTACTCAGGTGGCTGTTCCCTATACTAACCAATTTCTTTCTTTCTTAGGTTTCCCATCTGACACATTAACTATTTTTCCCTCTACAGATACTGCTGGAACTGCTGGTTATCTCAGCATTTTTCATCTCCTAAAAAAAACAATAGATTCTGCAGATGCTGGAATTCCAGAGTAATACACATAAAATGCTGGAAGACCCCAGCACGTCAGCAAGCAAGTATGGATAGCAATAAAGAGTCAACATTTTGGGCTGACACTCTTCATCAGGACTGAAAGGAAGGGGAAAGAAGCCAGATTTTGACAGACAGACAGACATACTTTATTGATCCCAAGGGAAGTTGGGTTTCGTTACAGCTGCACCAACCAAGAATAGTGAAGAAATATAGCAATATAAAACCATAAATAATTAAGTAATAATGTTAATCATGCCAAGTGGAAATAAATCCAGGACCAGCCTATTGGCTCAGGGTGTCTGACACTCCGAGGGAGGAGTTGTAAAGTTTGATGGCCACAAGCAGGAATGACTGCCTATGATGCTCAGTGCTACATCTCGGTGGAATGAGTCTCTGGCTGAATGTACTCCTGTGCCTAACCAGTACATTATGGAGTAGATGGGAGTCATTGTCCATTCATAAAGAACAGAAAATCTGCAGATGCTGGAAATCCAAGCAACACACAAAATGCTGGAGGAACTCAGCAGGCCAGGCAGCATCTATGGAAAAGAGTAGACAGTCAACGTTTTGGGTTGAGATCAGAACCCTTCATCAGATTTTTCATTTCCTTGTCTCCCTTATCTTGCTCTCATAACTTCGGCCTGCCAAGCAAGTTACCATTAGCAAGTTGTTTCACAGGTCTAATAGTTTATTGTGCTGAAAATTAACATGTTTCATTTCATCCTCTTTCAGACTATCAGGTTTGTGGCTTTCATCTGTTTCTTGACCTCATGTCTTCCCTGTCTTAAGCCCTTCTTTCTTTCCCAACTATGAATGAATGTCTTATGCTGGTCACTGGTTATCTGAAGTATCTGACTGGTCAATGGAAACTATTTGGAGATACAAATATAAATGCAAGAGATTCTGCAGATGCTGGAAATCCAGAGCAACAGACACAAAATGATGGATGAATTCAGCAGTTCGGACCACAACTATGGAGAGAGAGTAAATGGTCAATGTTTCAGGATGAGACCCTTCATCAGGTTTGGAAAGGAAGTCAGCAGAAGCCAGAAAAAAAGGTGAAGTGAGGGGAAGAAATACAAGTTGGCAGGTGTTAGTATTGTCACCAATTAACAGTTCACACTCATTCTTCAATCACAATTTATTTACTTGTGCACTGTTGCCATTGCATTCAGTCACTGGAGAGACACTGAAGAAGATGTAGGTATAAAAAGTCTTTATTCATCACAACAAACAGACATTCCCTTGAAGACTTTCTTAGTAAGGTCCCACATCTCAAACAACATCACATTTCATAATGTTTAGATCAAAGGTTCAGCAGTTAATTCAATACAATTTCAATAGTTGCAATCACATTGTTGAACTTGAATACTTTGACTTGACAAATGGTTTCTTTGAGGTGCATATTTACAGTGGAAGCACAGTGAAATGGATAAGACATTTCTGAAGGTTCAGACACTTTTGCTGGGAGATTAAAAACTTCAGAGGATGGAGCCAGACAAAACCCATAGTTGCCTTGATTGATGCTTTTCAGTCCTAAAGATGAGTCTCGGCCTGAAACGCCAACTATTTATTCATTTCCATAGATGCTGCCTGACCTGTTAAGTTCCTCTGACATTTTGTGTCTGTTGCTTTAGATTTTCAACATCAGCAGAATTTCTCATGTTTATGCTTGAAATTTCTGCATAACTTTGGAATAATCACTTACATACCCTCTTTTTTGCCCCTGGAGAGAAGTCTGTTTCAGGAAGGCCAGACTTCAAGGAGGAGCTAATTAAATACAGCAGCTAAAATGCCCTTTTTTTGGATCCCTTCCCCGATTAATAACCTATGATCAACCTTACCTAGACACTGTCTGTCATCCCTAATTGGTTATCTACAAGACTGAGCAGAGATGGCAATAAAACATTTTAGAAATCTGATCACGTCCTCTTCTTGGACACATTTTTCTCAATTTCAATCCATCTTTAAAACACAGCTTTTCATTCATATGCTTCTTGTCTCATTCCCTGCTGGCCCATTCCAGTTTAACCACCTCCTTACCGTTGCCCCTTCAATCTCTGACAGCTGAAGCTGTCAGTAGTTTCTGTGTGGGCAATAGGTACCAATAGTGTAACTTGCAGTTTCACGGGCACAGTTCTTACTCCATATCCTGACAGGAGATTATGGGAATAACCTGACAATGAATCTCTCAGTCCCTTTGATTGAGCAATAGGAATGTTTGTGGTGATCTCCATTCAGAAGTTGAAGGGACCTCCCTCTGTTGGAGCCTCTCCTGGACTTGGACTGTTCTTCTGATCACTGACCGTACCATTGAAAGGACTCGGCTCTTTTGTGTTCACTCCCCATCCAGCCTGGAGTGGCTGCCTTCAGATGCTGTGTGCTGTTTCTTCTCTCTTTCTCGGTCTGCCTTGCCATCAAGGTGGATGCCTCTGCCAAACTTGGATCCATTCCCAATTTATTTTCTCCATATCTTTCTATTCGGATCTATATAACTAATCATCTACCTCCCAGAATCAGCTTTCATTCCAAAATACCATTATCACTATATGTTAAACTTTGTTCAATGTTTGCTGGCATCCTCTCTCTGGCTTCTGTATTCACGTTCCCATTCCTTTTCACTCAGGAGGTTGTAAGTCATTATTTAATTTCCTGTAATGAGATTGTTAGTGGGCTGAGTCACTTTGTCTGTCTTCTCCCTTTGGTTCTCTATGGGCAGCAATGGTGAACTCTCATTTGCATTTTACCCGACACATGGCAGACTTCAAACAGACTTTATACTTGCATTCTAAGAGGATAGGAATGGCCTGAATCCTGGCTACTTATTTGTATTTTACATGACCAACACCGTCTGGCTACTTATTTGTATTTTACGTGACCAACACCGTGACTCTGTCTTTTTGTTTGCATCTTTTTTTCTCCAGTCCTACTGAAGGGTCTCGGCCTGAAGCTTCAGCTGTACTCTTTTCCATAGATGCTGCCTGGCCTGCTGAGTTCCTCCAGTATTGTGTGTGGGTGTTGCTTAGACTGCTGGCATCTGCAGATTTTCCCTCGTTCGTGACCATGACTATGTCTAAGTTCTTTCCCAAATTGTCAGTGCATTGACAATGCCCAATATATATTTTAACCTTATGAAACATTCTTGTTAAGAAAAGTGATGTTTCAGATCACTCCCCAAGAGTTCCAGATCCTCCCCAGAAACATACTTCTCAAGTTCTCAATTTGAGTATACACAAACCATCAATTTCGCAAAAAAACAATTTCTTTCAAGAATATTGGAATCTCTTATCTGGGTTAAAGACACTCATCTTTCCATTACCTTAACCTGGATCCCACATGGCCAGTGTTGGAATCCAGGTCTTTTTCTCCCCAAGACCCATTCCAAAGCAAATAAGTAAATAGACAAATATTTAAAGCACAGATAAGACAAAACAAAAATCCATGCTTGCACTCTCCTTCTGAAGCTTCACAGATAAACTGAAAAAAAATTGGGAACGAACATTTAATACACAGTAAGCGTGTGTTCCAAAGAGTAAAGGATATAAAAAGAACAATAGGTGGGTTCCCTAGTCATGCACAGTCACACAGTTTCTTAGGACTTCTTCAGAAGGCATCCAGAAAATGAGTCTCACTTCAAGGAACAGAATTTTCCTCTTGGATTAATTCAAACCCTTCCAATACAGATTTAACAACATGACATATTCTGCACTCACTCATGTGAAACCTCCCTCCTGCTCTCTCAAGTGAACTCACATGTGCTCACACTTCACCCAATACTTTTTGAACTCAAACCATTCATGTTTTTGTTAGTTTCTCTCAAAGGTTACACATTCAGTAAAACATCTTACAACTCACGTTCACAACCACCTTCCAGAATTTTTGACCTTAAGGTTTTGGAACAAAGAATGCCACATGCCAGGAACAAATTATTGGTCCTGGACAAACAAACAAACATTCAATCATCCCCTTCCTCTTTTACTATTGTCCATAACGCCGCTGGCGTTTGCGGCTGCAATGAAGGTCATCTATCTGTGGCGGTGTTCAGGGCTTCCATCATCATGTCAGTAGCTTGTTTTTCACTCCTGTCAGTTATGCAAGTTCTGGGTGGAGACTCAGAAATACCTTTACACTCAGATGTAGGGTTCTCCATTGCTGTTTCCATAACCAGTCAGAACCTGGAGGATTGGTGGACCACTCTTAATATGGCCTCTACCTTCTGACCTATTTGGCATGAGTGACACTACAAAGAATCAAAGCAAAAGCTCTGACCCCAGCCAACTGACTCCCTCTAAGTACTGTTGGGCTCACTTTATTCTGCTCTCATTGTTTCCCCTCTACACCTGTGGGATAACTAGCCTCCACAGATGCGGGCAAAGGTAGGTTCCTTATAGATACTGAAGCTCCTGTCCACTAACATGTCGCATCACTGGCTCGCTATTAAGGCTCTTGTGTACCTCTGATTGACCAGTTCTGGCAATGGGAACTGCCGATAGCTGTTTCTCTAAATTGGCAGTAGTTGTAGAATCTGGCCAGTGGTTAATATGGCTAGAGAGAATTCTGCCTGACTTGGTGGGTGACTGTCACACTTTCAAGACGTACAAAAAAGCTGGATGAACTCAGCAGGTCGGGCAGCATCCATTGACTGCTTCTTTCAATGGATGCTGCCTGACCTGCGGAGTTCATCCAGCTTTTTCTTACGTCTTGATTTGACCACAGCATCTGCAGTGTACTTTGTGTTGACTGTCACACTTTCATTCTGTCTTATGACTTTGCCTCTGACCATGATCTGAGAGGCCAGAGCTGTAACAAACCATTGTCTTTCTCCTTCTACGTCTGGTCTGGCAGTCCTTTACTACTTGCCCTGGGTGCTAGCACAGAAAGCAAATCCTCTGTGTCCTTGAATGAAAATGAATCTCAGGGTGTAGACCATAAGACACAGGAGCAGAATTAGGCCATCTGACCCATCGAGTCTGCACCGCTAATTAATCATGCCTGATCCATTTTTTTCTATCTCCTCTTCCTGACCTTCTCCCCATAACCTTTGATGCCATGTCCAATCAAGAACCTATCAATCTCTGCCTTAAGTACATCTAGTGACCTGGCCTCCACAGCTGCATGTGGCAACAAATTCCACAACTTCATCTCCTTTTGATTAAAGAAATTTCTCTGCATCACTGTTTTGAAAGGGAGCCTCTTGTCCTAGACTCTCCCACCATAGGAAACATCATTTCCACATCTACTCTGTCTAGGCCTTTCAACCTTTCAAAGGTTTAAATGAGATCCCCCCTCATTTTTCTGAACGGCTGCCAGTTCAGACCCAGAGCCAGCAAACATTCCTCGTATTCCTTGCATTCCTGGAATCATCCTTGTGAACCTCCTCTGGACCCTCTCCAATGCCAGCACATCTTTTCTAAGATGAGGGGCCCAAAACTGTTCACAGTACTCAAGGTGAGGCCTCACCAGTGCCTTATAAAGCCTCAGCATCACATCCCTGCTCTTGTATTCTAGACCTCTTGAAATGAATGCTAACACGGCACTTGCGTTCCTCACCACTGACTCCACCTGCAAGTAAACCTTGTGTTCTGCACAAGGACTCCCGTCCCTTTGCATCCCAGGTTCCTAAATTTTCTCCCCATTTAGAAAATAGTCCTACCAAATTCTACTACCAAAGTGCATGACCATGCATTTTCCAACATTGTATTTCATTTGCCACTTTCTTGCCCATTCTACTAATCTGTCTAAGTCTGTCTGCAGCCTATCTGTCTCCTCAACACTACCTGTTCCTCCACCAATCTTTTGTTCTTCTACAAACTTGGCAACAAAGCTGTTTACTCTATCATTTAAATCATTTATAAACAGCATAAAAAGAAGTGGTCCCCTCTGGAACACCACTAGTCGCAGGCAGCCAACCAGAAAAGGATCCTTTTTATTCCCACTCACTGCCTCCTACCAGTCAGCCAGTGCTCTAACCATGCCAGTTACTTTCCAGTAATACCATGGGCTCTTAACTTGGTAAGCAGCCTCATGTGTGGCACCTTGTCAAAGGCCTTCTGAAAGTCCAAATATACAACATCCACTGCATCCCCTTTATCTATTCTACGTGTAATCTCCACAAAGAATTCCAGCAGGTTCGTCAGGCAGGATTTTACCTGATGGAAACCATGCAGATATTGAACTATCTTGTCCTGTGTCAGCAAGTACTCCATCACCTCATCCTTAACAATTGACTCTAACATCTTCCCAACCACTGAGGTCAGGCTAACTGGTCTATAATTTCCTTTTTGCTGACATCCTCCTTTCTTAAAGAGTGGAGTGTCATTTGCAATTTTCCAGTCCTCTGGCACCATGCCGGAGTCCAATGATTTTAGAAAAATTATTTCTAATGCCAGCACAATCTCTAATGGTATCTCTTTCAGAACCCTAGGGTGCAGTCTGGGTGATTTGCACACCTTTAGGTCTTTCAACTTTTTGAGCACCTTCTCTTGTGTAATAGTAACTGCATCCACTCCTCTTCCTTTACACCTTTCAACATCAAGCATACTGTTAGTGACTTCCACAGTGAAGACTGATGCAAAATACTCATTTAGTTCATCAGCCATCTCCTTGTCCCCCGTTATTACTTCTCCTGCCTCATTTTCTAGTGGTCCTATGTCCACTCTCATTTCTCTTTTATTTAACATACTTGAAAAACTTCTACTACCCACTTTGATATTATTTGCTAGCTTGCTTTCATATTTCATCTTTTCCCTTCTAATGATTCTTTTAGTTGCTTTCTGTAGGTTTTTAAAAACTTCCAATTCTCTATCTTCCCACAAATTTTTGCTTTGTTGTATGCCCTCCCTTTTGCTTTTACATTATCTTTGACTTCCTTTGTCAGCCATGGTTGTACTATTTCACCATTTAAGTATTTCTTCATTTTTGGAATACACATGTCCTTCACCTTCCTCATTTTCCCCAGAAACGCACACCATCGCTGCTCTGATGACATCCCTGCCAGCACCTCCTTCCAATTTACTTTGGCCAGCTCCTCTCTCATACCACTGTAATTTTCCTTACTCCACTGAAATACTGCTATGTCAGACTTTACTTTTCAAATTGAACTCAATCATATTGTGATCACTGGTTCCTAAAGGTTCTTTTACCTTAAGCTTTCTAATCCCCTCTGGTTCATTACATAAACCCCAGTCCAGTATAGCTGATCCCCTGGTAGGCTCAATGACAAACTGCTCTAAAAAGCCATCTCTTAGGCATTCAACAAACTCACTCTCTTGAGATCCATTACCAACCTAATATTCCCAATCGACCTGCATGTTAAAATCTCCCATGGCTACCATAACATTGCCCTTTTCACTCGCCTTTTCTATTTCTTGTTGTAATCTGTGGTCCACCTCCCATCCACTGTTGGGAGGCCTGTATATAACTGCCTTCATGGTTCTTTTACCCTTGCGGTTTCTTAACTCAACCCCATGAGGATTCAACATCTTCTGATCCTATGTCTCATTTTTTTACTAATTTGATGCCATTCTTTACCAATAGATCCACACCACCCTCTCTGCCTACCTTCCCATCGCTCCGATATAACGTATAACCTTAGATATTCAGCTCCCAACTACAACTATACTTCAGCCACGATTCAGTAAGGGCCACAGCATCATACCTGGCAATCTGTAATAGTGCAACAAGATTATCCACCTTATTTTCTATACTACGTGCATTTAGATACAACACCTTGAGTACTGTATTTGCTATCCTTTCTGATTCTGCATCCCTAATGATCTGGTACTCAGCCTGTTTGGCTACAACTAAGTCCCATCACCTGCCTGCCCTTCCTGACAATCTGACTGCACGCTATCTTTATTTTTATACCATCTGTCCTATCCTGAGTCCCTTCACTCCGGTTCCCACCCTCTGCCAAATTAGTTTACATCCTTCCCAACAACTCAAACAAACCTGCCCACAGAATATTGTTCCCCCTTGCATATGTATATGGTGACATACTGTATATGTACTTCAATAATAAATTTACTTTGATCTTTCCACTACAGCCACATTACAACTTCCCTTTCCTCTCTTTCAAACTATTTCCCTGGCCCATGAAACTATTGTGGAATAGGTGGATCCCACAGTTATTTGTAAGTCTAAAACTTTGTTTTGGGCTGAGCTCAGCATTTCCTTGAGTATTTTCAGGAAGACTAGATCATCTGTCCCTGGACTGCCCAGGCCAGGGTATTCCTCATAGGCCCAGTATTTTCACTCTGTATGATCCACGGCAGGTTCATTAACTTCCTGATAACTGACATTATCATTCCCCAGTTACTCTCTCCTCCGACTTGCAGCTTCACTTCTTCCTTAAAGCTCCAAAATCTTTCCTCGTCACCACCATTCCCACCTACTGCTCATGCTCCACCATGCACCCCTGGAATCATACTGTCCTAGGTGCATGTCCAGCATTTAGCTTGAAGCAATATGTCTATGTCATTGGGGTGCATCTGTGGATTTTGATCATTTCTTCTAACCTTTATCAAAATGCTACATTGCCACACACAACTCTAACAGATAGAATGCTCTGCTTTCCCCTGGGGTGAAGGGCCTGTGCTTGTTGGTGATGAGCACGAGTGGTTGGCTCTGATTATCAGAATTCTGACTCTACCATTGCCTGGTCTCTGTAGGTGCCATTCTGACAGGCAGTCCTGGGTATAATCCTTCCAGTTTGTGTGTACTTACCCACTTGTCAAACCCCTGGTCCAGCACTTCCCAATTTACCTCATCACCTTCCTCAGCAGTTGGTCCCATGGCTGCTGCCCAGTGAGATCCAACCTGCTGGGCCTTATCCCATTTACCTCTCGGTCTGCCCAAATCACTGACTAATTCATTCATTCTTGTTCTAATTGTTCTGCTGGTTTTCAGCCACATCTCTCTCTCTCTCCCTCTCTGTAAGTGTTCTTGTTGTTCCTTTAACCTGTCTAGCTCTGATTGTACACTGTCTTGCTGTTGTCTGTATTCATCCCTTTCCTTCTTTCGCTCTACAGTTTGTACACTATGTTACTGCTGACCAATTTACGTGACATAGAATGACTGCTGCATTATCTCCCTTCCTTTTTGATTGGCTTTTCCCCCTCTGACAATGTTCCCCTGGAGTCGTTCTTACACTTCTCTGCTTTACGCATTCCCTGTGCAACCCTCTCAAGTTTATCAAGAATATACTCTTTGAGTTCTCCCATTTTCACAATCAAGCCCAAGATATTGATGTATCGCTTTTACATAGAAGGTTAAATATTCCTGCGCTATCATCTCTGCTCAGGTAGTTCCATGCATATGGTCAAATGCACGCTCACAAACAATGCACTGCTGCATATTTTCCTGACCGAGTATACTGTACATGTACCTACCTCTCTGGCATTCTGAGCTGTATCTTCCACACTGCCCAAGTGTTCTCAATAGACATTACACTGTTGCCCACTGAGTGGGTGCACATCCCCCTCTCTGGCATCCCAAATGATTAGGAATCTCCTTTTGCAACTGGTGGCCGTCTTGACAATCTATCTAGTGCTGTCTGGTAACTGGTTTCTTACAGAAAACGTAGGCTCTTTCTGAGGCTCTCTCAGACCTACCTTTCAGAGGCCCTCTGCCATGTTCCTTGATACTTTGCGACCCCATGCTCATTGGCCTAAGCATAACTAAGCATGGGATGTCATTATCAGAAATACCCAGTGCCTCCTTAGACTGCTGATGTTGCTGGCCATGTAATTGGTTTATAGACATATCCTGGGCAAGCCACAAAATGTTGTTAATTTGTTTAAAGTCACTTGAGAGACACTGGAGAAGTTGTAGATATAAAAGTTTTTACTCATCATGACAAACAAGACATTCTCTTAAAGACATTCTTGGTAAATTCCCACAAACTCAAAAGCACATTACATTTTAATACCCTAAGATCAAAGATAATAGTCGGTGATTCAATACAATTTCAATAGCTACAATGGCATTGTTTATTTCAATACTTGACAAATGGTGCATTTAATGTACATGTTTACAGTGGAAGCACATTGTAATTGATAAGACACTTCTGAAGATTCAAACACCTTTACTGAGATCTAAGAACTTGCTGGGAGGACAGAGAGCCAGACAAAATCCATAGTTGCTTGCTTGGATTGATTCAGGCCAATTAACACAACCCCATTGTTTCAACACTTAGCCGATGCATTACGGAAATCTATTGGCCACCATTTTGCAAACGTATCTCTTCACCTGTGCTTCACAAACAGAATTTGCAAAGGTATGCTTCTAACTTCAACTTACTGCTTATAGTTTACAGCTTACATTAAAAACTGAAGGCTGGTTGTTCCTTGAAATAGAATTTGCTTTATTCACATAACTTGGAATACTCTCTATCATGCATGAGAACAGCTTTGCCCCGTCACCGGGCTGGCCAAGGCATCAGGGCTGGAAGGGAAGGGGGAATAAGCACCCATTAGTTGTAGTTTATCAGATTGTACTCTTTCCCACCCACTACCTGCGTATTTTGGCTACTTTCCCTACCAGAACACTCGCAGGAAACCCATGAGTTCACGGCGTGAATGTACTCCTTACAGAAAGCAACTTTGAACCAGAGTTGGCATGGTAGTTGCGTTACCATGACCGATGAAGTTGTGACTGTTCAACTTTGACCATTTGGGGAGTTTTCCTGGTGATGTGTAATTTGAATGTTTAATGGAAGCCTGCGGAGCCCACGGGAGAGAAAGGGATAGGAAGATGAAAAGAAGGGAGGTACATGGAGGGTGGTATTCAGCTGGGCTGAATGGCATGTTTCATGCTGTACCTTTCACCCATTCATTCTTGGACCAAACACTCGGGGAGGAGAAATCAATCTTAATCAGAAAATTTCACTACAAACACAAATGCCGTTTTAATAATGATTATAACGTATGCAAGGAAATTGGTTGAAAGTTACCTGCATGATAATAGCATGGGAAGTCAAAGAAATTGAAGCATGCTAATAACGTCTGAAATGGAATTCACAAATTATTTAACATTTCATAAATCTTAAACTGGCAGGAGTCACAAAGGTTAATAGTTGTGATGTGGTTTATAATTAAGCTATTTATCTTATTCAATGCGATTAGAATAGGATGGCAGAAGTTCAGACCCACCTGTGGCTGTGGGGTAGAAAGTGTTTCATGCTGTCATGGCAGAACTTAATCCGCAGCTACCCAGTTGAAGGGGAATCTTTGTAATCGAGGACAGTGAGTGGACAGGTGATTGTGTGTGAACAATAACATTGGGGCAAGTCTTATTTGTGTGTGTGTGTGTGTTTGTGTGTGTGTGTGTGTGTGTGTGTGTGTGTGTGTGTGTTTGTGTGTGTGTGTGTGTGTGTGTTTGTGTGTGTGTGTGTGTGTGTGTGTGTGGGTGTGTGTGTGAGTGTGTGTGTGTGAGTGTGTGTTTGTGTGTGTGTGTGTGTGTGAGTGTGTGTGTGTGTCTGTTTGTGTGTGTGTGTGTGTGTGTGTGTGTGTGTGTGTGTTTGTGTGTGTGTGTGTGTGTGGGTGTGTGTGTGAGTGTGTGTGTGTGAGTGTGTGTTTGTGTGTGTGTGTGTGTGTGTGTTTGTGTGTGTGTGTGTGTGTGTGTGTGTGTGTGTGTGTTTGTGTGTGTGTGTGTGTGTGTGTGTGTGTGAGTGTGTGTGTGTGTCTGTGTGTGTGTGTGTGTGTGTGTGTGGGTGTGTGTGTGAGTGTGTGTGTGTGAGTGTGTGTGTGTTTGTGTGTGTGTGTGTGTGTGTGTGTGTGTGAGTGTGTGTGTGAGTGTGTGTGTGTTTGTGTGTGTGTGTGTGTGTGTGTGTGTGTGTGAGTGTGTGTGTGTGTCTGTGTGTGTGTGTGTGTGTGTGTGTGTGTGTGTGTGTGTGTCTGTGTGTGTGTGTGTGTGTGTGTGTGTGTGTGTTTGTGTGTGTGTGTGTGTGTGTGTGTGTGTGAGTGTGTGTGTGTGTGTGTCTGTGTGTGTGTGTGTGTGTGTGTGTGTGTGTGTGTGTGTGTGTGTGTTTGTGTGTGTGTGTGTGTGTGTGTGTGTGTGTGAGTGTGTGTGTGTGTCTGTGTGTGTGTGTGTGTGTGTGTGTGTGTGTGAGTGTGTGTGTGTGTGTGTGTGTGTGTGTGTGTGTGTGTGTGTGTGTGTGTGTGTGTATGTGTGTGTGTGTGTGTGTGTGTGTGTGGGAATTCAAAGTTTCAAAGTCACATTTGTCATCAAAGTATGTATGTAGTATACAACCCTGAGATTTGTCTTCCCCACCGACAGCCAGGAATTGAAGAAAACCCATGGAACCCATTCAGATACAGTGCCTATAAAAAGTACCCCCCCCCCCAAGAAATGTTCATGTTTTATTGTTTTACAACATTGAACCACAGTGGGTTTAATTTGCCTTTTTTGACGCTGACATGAAAGAGTCTTTTGCTGTTGATCAAAGTGACAACAGATCTTTACAAAATGATCTAAATTAATTACAAATATAAAATACAAAATAATTGGTTGCATAAGTATTCACCCCCTTTAATTTGAGACACCAAATCATCACTGGTGCAGCCAATTGGTTTTAAAAGTCACATAATTAGTTAAATGGAGATCACCTGTGTGCAGTCAAGATGTTTCAATTGATTGTAGTGAAAATACACCTGGATCAGGAAGGTCCAACTGCTGGTGAGTCAGTATCCTGGCAAAATCTTCACCATGAAAGCAAAAGAACACTCCAAGCAACTCTGTGAAAAGGTTATTGAAAAGCACAAGTCAGGAGATGGATACAAGAAAATTTCCAAGTCACTAAATATCCCTCAGAGTACAGTTAAGTCAATCATCAAGGAATGGGAAGAACATGGTACAGCTGTAAATCTGCCTGGAGCAGGCTGTCCTCAAAAACTGAGTGACCACACAGGAAGGGGACTAGTGAGGGAGGCCACCAAGAGACCTATGACAATTCTGGAGGTGTTACAAACTTTGATGGCTGAGACAGGAGAGACTGTACATACAACAACTGTTGTCTGGGTGCTTCACCAGTCGCAACTTTATGAGAGAGTGGCAAAGAGAAAGCCACTGTTGAAAAAAAGCTCAGTTGAAATCTCAGAGTTTGCCAGAAGGCATGTGGGAGACTCTGAAGTCAGCTGGAAGAAGGTGCTATGGTCTGATGAAACCAAAATTGAGCTTTTTTATCATCAGACTAAATGTTATGTTTGGCATAAGTCAAACACTGTACTTTATTAAAAACACATCATCCTTACCGTGAAGCATGGAGGCTGGGATGCTTTGCTGCAGCAGGCCCTGGAAGGCTTGTGAAGGTGGAGGGTAAAATGAATCCTGGAAGAAAACCTAATGCAGTCTACAAGAGAACTGCAACTTGGGAGAAGATTAGTTTTTCAGCAAGACAATGACCCCAAGCTTAAAGCCAAAGCTACACAAAATCTAGACCTCAATCTAATTGAGAATTTGTGGCTGGACATGAAAAAGGCTGTTTCTCTCATGATCCCCGTGCAATCTGACAGAGCTTGAGCAGTTTTGTGAAGAAGAATGGATAACAATTGCAGTGTCCAGATGTGCAAAACTGATAGAGACCTATCCACACAGTCTCAAGGTTGTAATTGCTGTCAAAGGGGCAACTAGTAAATATTGATTTGAAAGGGTTGAATTCTTATGCAATCAATTATTTTGTGTTTTATATTTATAATTAATTTAGATCACTTTGTAGAGATCTGCTCTCACTTTGACATGAAGGAGTCTTTTTCTGTTAATCAGTGTTTAAAAAAAAGCCAAGTTAAATCCACCTTGATTCAATGTATTAAACAAATAAACCATGAAAACTTCCAAGGGGGTGAATACATTTTATTGGTACTGTTCAAAGCATCAAACAACCTCCCTCCATATGCTGCTTAGTGTTTGTTATCTGCAGGATGCCCTGATTCAAAATCACCCAGAGTAGCAACAAAAAAGTAGCAACCAGAAACACATGAATTAGAGCCCAAACTGCAAACCGCACCAATTAAATCTTGTGCCGGCACCATACTCCAACAGCATTGAGGCAGAGAGAGTGAGAGAGATTACGCAAATGTCAAGACCTTCCCTCAGGTGCACAGGGAGAGAGAGAGACTCCTTCCTCCAGCAGCAGTGATCGAGAGACTGGTAGACTCACCTTCCACACTTGCCTCGGCGCTTTTATCGGTGAGATCCGTGAGAAATGGAATTGATCATGGATTCGCAGCCCTCTCCAGGCTTCTTGGCTTCCATACCACTCATTTAGCCCGAAACCTCATGGAATCCTCTTGGAGACAGCAAAGTGCCAGATCGTTCAATCAGCCTAAAATAGGCTGTAGTCAGCATGGTTTCCTCAAGGGAAAATCTTGCCTGTCAAATCTGTTGGAATTCTTTGTAGAATTAAATGCAGGATAGCAGAAGAATAGGTTGATGTTGTGTACTTGGATTTTCAGAAGGCCTTTGACAAGGTGCCACACATGGGGCTGCTTAACAAGGTACAAGCCTATGGTATTACAGGAAAGAGTCAAGTTGTGGCTGATTGGCTGGAGGCAAAGAGTGGGAATAAATCGAGCCTTTTCTGCTTGTCTGCAGGGGTCTGTGTTGGGACTGATTCTTTTTACATTATATGACAATGATTTGGATGATGGAATTGATGGCTGTATTGCAAAGTTTGCAGATGATGTGAAGATAGGTGGAGGGGCAGGTAGTTTTGAGGAAGTAGAGAGGTTACAGAAGGACTTAGATGGATTAGGCAAATAGGCAAAGAAATGGCAGATACAATACAGAGTCGGGAAGTGTATGGTCATGCAATTTGGTAGAAAAATGAAAGCGTTGATTATTTTCTAAATGGAGAGAAAATACAAAAAACTGAGATGCAAAGGGATGGAAGTCCTTATAAAAGATTTCTTAAAGGTTATTTTGCAGGTTGAGTCTGTGGTGAGGGAGGTAAATGTAAAGTTAGCATTCATTTAAAGATGACAAGTAAAGCAATTATGTAATGTTGAAACTTTATAAAGCACTGCTGAGATTTCACTTGGAGAACTGTGAGCAAGTTTGGGCCCCTTATCTTAGAAAGGATGTGCTAAAAAGGAACTGGAGGTGGTTCAAAGGAGGTTCCCAAAAATAATTCCAGGATTGAACGGCTTGTCATATGAAGAGTGTCTGTTGGCTCTGTGCCTGTATTGACTAGAATTCAGAAGAATGAGGGGTGATTGCATTGAAACCTATCAACTAATGAAAGGCCTTGATAGAGTAGACGTGGAGAGGATGTTTCCTATGGTGGAAGAGTCTTAAGACCAAAAGACACAGCCTCAGAATAGAGGGGCATCCTTTTAGAACAGAGATGAGGAGGAATTTCTTTAGCCAGAGAGTGGTGAATCTGTGGAATTCATTGCCACAGGCAGCTATGGAGGCCAAGTATTTATGTGTATATAATGCAGAGGTTGATAGATTTTTAATTGTCTGGGACCTGAAGGGATTGTAGGAGATAGCAGGAGATTGAGACTGAGAGGAAAATTGGATCAGCCATGATGAAATGGCAGAGCAGACTCAATGGGCCAAATAGCCTAATTCTGCTCCTATATCTTAGTCTTGTGGTATATACCCCTCATAAATTGGTATCCCTCTATCAAACCTCTTCTCAATCTTCTACATCCCAAGGGATAAAGTCCTAACCATTCAATCATTCCATATAACTTGAGTCCTCCAGACCCAGGAACATCCTTGTAAATTTTCTCTGTACTCTTTCAACCTTATTTACATTTTTCTTGTAGATAGATGATCAAAACTACACAGAGTACTCCAAATTAGGTCTCATTAATGTCTTCTACAACTTCAACATGACATCCCATCTCCTGTGCCAAAAGATTTCTTTACAACCCTATCCACCAGTGACACCGCTTTCCATGAGTTATGGGATGTATTTAAAGATCCCTTTGTTCTACTGTATTCCTCAGTGTCCAACAGTTCACTGTGTAAGACATACCTTGGTTGGTCCTACTGAAGTGCAGACCTTGCACTTGTCTTAAGTTCCGTCTGCCATTTTTCAGCCCATTTTCCCAACTGGTTCAGCTCCCACTGCAAGCCATTATAGCCATCCTCGCTGTCTACTACACCTCCAGTCTTGGTATCACCCACAAATTTGCTGATCCATTTAACCACATTATCATCCAGTTGGTTAATATAGATGACAAGGAACTCCGGACCCAGCACTGATCCCTGTGGTACTCCACAGGTCTCCACTCAGAGAGGCAACCATCTACTACCACTCTTCAGTTTTTCTCACAAAGCCAAGGTCTAATCCAATTTACTACTTCTTCCTGACTGCTAAGCAACTGAATCTTCTTGACCAGCTGTCATGTGGGACCTTGTCAACTTTCTTGCTGAAGTCCAGGTCAACAACATTCACTGCCTTGCCTTCATCCACTTTCCTGGTAACTTCCTCGAAAACCTCCAGAAGATTAGCTAGAAATGTCCTACCATGCATGAAAACTTGCTGTCTATCCTTAATCAGTCCTTGTCTACCTTCCAATAACTTTCCCACCACTGATATCAGGTTCACTGGCCTATAATTTCCTGAGTCTGAGAGAACACTTTGTCAGGCCCTGTGGATATATCCACCCTAATTTCCCTCAAGACAACTATCACATTCTCCTTTGTAATCTGTATGGGGTCCATTAATTCAATACTGGATTGCCTCACTTCCTGAGTAAATACTGATGCAAAAAATTCATCTAAGATCTTCCCCATCTCTGTTGGCTCTACACATGGATTACCATTCTGATGAATAAACTCTTCTCGAGCTTCCAGCCGGGTACAGTTATCCATTATAACCAATGTTTTTGAACCCTTGATGAAGATGGCGGAGTTTGCCATCAAAACATCAGTTATAATCAATACCTGTACCTGGCTGGAAGGCCAAGAAGAGTTTATTCCTCATATATGCTGGGAAAGCACTAGATCCTTTTTACCATTCTTATCTTCCAAATCTGTCCCTTGCAATCCTTTTGTTCTTAAGATCTCTGGATTCCCTTCAGGTTCTCCTTCACCTTGTCTGCTATAGCAACCTTGTGCCTTCTTTTAGCCCTCCTGATTTCTTTCTTAATTGTTTAATTACATTTCTTATGCTCCATAAGCACCTCATTACTTATACTTACTTTGTACCCCCTTTTTTTTCTTAACCTGGGCCTCCATATCTGTTGAAAATCAAGTTTCCTACACCTATTATCTTTATCTTTTATTCTGACTGGCGTATGTAAGCTTTTTATTTTCAAAGTTTCACTTTTGAAAGTCTCCCACTTACCAAGTACACCTTTGCCAGAAAACAGCCTGTTCCAATCTACACTTGCTAGAACATTTCTGATACCATCAAAATTGGTCTTTCTCCAATTTTTTAGAATCTCAAACTGCAGACTAGACCTATCGTTTTGTATACTTCGAAACTAACGGCATTATGATCACTAGATGCGAAGTGTTTCCCTACACAAACTTCTGTCACCTGTCTGTCTCAGTCCCTAAAATCAGATGAAGTATCACACACTCTCTCATTGGGATTTCTACGTACTGATTAAGAAAACTTTCCTGAACACACTTGACAGCCTCTACCCCTCTAATCTTTTTACAGCCAATGTGTGAAAAGTTGAAAATCACCTACTATAACATCCTAATGCTTCTTGTAACAGTCTGCGATGTCTGTATGAACTTGTCCCTCTCAATCCTTCAGACTGTTGGGTGGTCTGTAAAATAGCCCCATTAACATGGTCATACCTTTCTATTTCACAGTTCCACCCATAATGCCTCACTATTCCAGTTCTCCAGTCTGCCCAGTTGGAACACTGCCAAGGCATCTTCCCTGACTAGTGACACTACCTCCTCCTTTAACCCCTCCCACTCTGTCATGTCTAAAACAATGGAACCCACAACACTGAGCTGCCAATCCTGCCCCTCCTGCAACCAAGTCTCACTAATGGCTACAATATTTTAATTTCAGATGCTGTTCCATGCCATGAGCTCATCTACCTGTCCTATGATACTTCATTTCATGAAATATAAGAAGTTAAGGACATTTGTTGTCACACTATGCTCAATTGTTTGCTTCCCGACTTTATCTGAAGTCTTAACAACACCAGTCTCCACAACCTCTCCACTATCTGATCAGGCGGTCTGATTCCTATCCACATGCAAATGATGTTAGAGGTAAGGACTGACAAACGGGGGAGACAAGTTATCAATTTTAAGTTTTGTGGATTCAAAGTACATTTTCAATATTAGAGAGCAAAGGAAATTGTGGAGTTGGGTAATTAGAGTAGACAGCTGCCAAAACCTCTTGATATTCAAGCATAGAACTGTACAGTACTGGCCCTTCAGTCCATGAAGTTGTGCTAACTGTTAACCTACTCTAAGATCAATCTAATACTCTGCTCCCTCTTGGCCCCCCATTTTTCTATTATCTATCTTAGAGTTTCTTAACTGTCCCTAATCTATCGACCTCTATTACCAATCATGAGAATGTGTTCCATGTACCCACTACTGTCTGTGTAAAAACCTATCTCTGATATCCACCCTATGCTTACTTCCTATCACTTTAAAAGTATGCCACCCTTGTTTTAGTTATTTTGGCCCTGGGCAAGACCTTCTGGTTGTCCACTCAGTCTATACCTCTTAGCATCTTGTACACCTCTATCAAGTCACATCTCATCCTCTGTCGCTCCAAAGAGAATAGCCCTAGTTTACTCATCCTAGTCTCATAGGATATCAGAAAGGAAAATGAAAAGTAGGCCTTGATAGGATGCTGGTGACAATGCCAGCAATAATTAATGACCCGCAAGAACGGCAGGAGAGGAGAAGAGTTAAGAAGGGAGCCGGAATGGGGAAATAGAAAAATAAAGAAAGAAGAGGGGGAATCAGTTTGAAGGCTACCCAGACAGAATATGAGCCATTTCTCCTCCAAGCAGAGAGTAGCCTCTTGGTTGCATTAGAAGAGGCCATGGATCGACATGCTGGAATGGGAATTGGAAGCAGAATTAAAATGAGTAGCCACTAGGAAATCCTGTCTGTTGTGGCAGATGGAGCAGAAATGCTTAATGAGGGTTTTCTACATGAGGTTAATCTGATTAATCTTGAGTCACATCCACAAATAAAGTTGTCCAGTCGCCTTCACGGGTTGAAACATGGAACCCACAAAGAGGAGCTAGTTGAAGTTTGGACACGTGGCTGAGGATGAGCCGACAACTTCGAAGTGCGAGTAATAGAAGTTTTCATTCTGGAACTAAAAGAAACGTGGTCAGCAACTTGTTTTTTCTCCCCCTTTGATAATGTAAGGTAAAGGGGATTAGGAAAGGAAGCACAGACAGAAAATAAATGACCAGAGAATGGTGAACCTTTGGAATTCTTTATCCTGGATGATTGTGGAGGTGAGATACTTGGGGTATTTAGAAAAGCAGTCAATTCAGTACATATTTGAAATATCAAGGAACTGAAGGTTATAGGGAACTGACACATCAGCAACCACAGAATATCTTGGAGGAACTCAGCAGCATCGATGGAAATGAATAAACAGTCGATGTTTTGGGCTGATGCAAATGAGGCCTGGGTGGATCGTCCATGGTTATACTGAATTATCCCTCTATAGCATCTGGGACAATTCCAAGGAGCGGTGCCTCAAAAAGTCAACATGCATCATTAAGGACTCCCCATCACCCAGGACATATCCTCTTCTCATTGGCATCATCAGGAAGGAGGTACAGGAGCCTGAAGACACACACTCAACGATTCAGGGACAGGATCTTCCCCTCCACCATCTGACTTCTGAACGGATATTGAACCCATGAATACTACCTCACTACTTTTTTGCACAACTTATTTAATTTAACAATTATATAGGTGAACAAGCAACACTTGTTTGAAGGATGAACTTTGGAGCCGGGGCAGTTAGAGGAGTTCCAGCATTGCAATGGAGTATGGTTGCTTTGATCCAGTCTGAGTGAGTGGACAAAGTTTACAGACAATCCTTTAAAACAGCATGATAAATGCAAAGGGCTCTCAGTCTCAGGGGTTCATTTTGAGGTTGTTTTCTTCTTCAGACCAGAATGTAATAGATTGTGGAGCTCCTTAAACCTTCCTCACCATTCTGAAACAAATCACAATCAGAATCAGGTTTAATATCACTGCTATATGTCATGAAGTTTGTTGTTTTGCAGCAGTACATTGCAATGCATAATGATAAAAACTGCGAATTACAGTCTGTATCATACACAAACACTCACATACTCACACACTCACACACACACACACACACTCTCACACACATGCTCACACAGAAACACACACTCACACACACACACACACTCACACACATGCTCACACAGACACCCACACTCACACACACCCACACTCACACACACCCACACTCACAAACACGCACACACTCACACACACACACTCTCACTGTCTCACACACATGCTCACACAGAAACACACATTCACACACACACACTCACACAAACACTCTCACAGTCTCACACACATGCTCACACAGAAACACACACTCACTCACACACACACCCGCACTCACACACACTCACACACATACACACTCTCACTGTCTCACACACATGCTCATACAGAAACACACACACGCACACACTCACACCCACACCCACACTCACACACTCACACACGCACACATACACACTCTCACTGTCTCACACACATGCTCACACAGAAACACACACTCACTCACACACACACACCCACACTCACACACACTCACACACATACACACTCTCACTGTCTCACACACATGCTCACACAGAAACACACACACACACACACACTCACACCCACACTCACACACACGCACACACTCACACACACACTCACACACACACACTCACACACACACACATGCTCACACAGAAACACACACGCTCACACACACACACTCACGCACACATACACACTCTCACTGTCTCACACACATGCTCACACACACACACACACACACACTCACTGTCTCTCACACAGACACACACACACACACTCACATGCACACACTCACACAGACACACACACACTCTCACTGTCTCACACGGACACACACATACTCACACACACACACACACACATAACACACTCTCACTGTTTCACACACATGTTCACACAGACACACACACACACACTCTCACACAAACACACTTCCATCCACATACCCACACACATACTTGCACAGACACACTCTCTCACACACACATTTTCGCAGACAGACAGACACACACTCTCACAGACACACTCTACCTCACTCACATACTCATGCAGGCACATTCCCTCTCGCACTCATGTACTCTGTCTCTCTCTCTCACACTCAGACACTCACACAGTCACACACTGACACTCACACTCACTCACACTCAAAAACACAAAGTAGGCTGCACAGTAGAATAGAGATTAGCTGAGTTAAGAGGGAAACTGTGGGAACAGGGTTCAATTCCCACTGTCTTTTATGAGGAATTTGTATATTCTTCCACTAACTATGTAGATTTCCTCCGGGTCCTCTGGTTCCCTTCCACATTCTGAAGATGTACAGGTTAGGGATAGTGAGTTATAGTCATGCTAAGATGGCACTGGGAGTATAGCAACACTTATGGGCTGCCCAGCACATCCCTTGCTGATTTGATTGATGCAAGAGACGCATTTCACTGTGTGGTTCGATGTACATGTGACAAATAAAGCAAATCTTTAACTTTTCTCTTTTCACATGGTAGAGGGATGGGAACCTGTACGATGGAGCTGAGGATGAGCCAGCAGGTTTACAAGTAGATGATGGGTGTAACATGAACGTAAGGAAGCACAAGCCAATGATTAGGTACAAATGCAGATGGAGAAAAGAATTAAATTGTACCACAGAAGCAAAATTCAAAAGGGTGAAGAATGTAGGATTGAAGATGCTGTATTTAAATGTGTGTAGCATTCGGAATAAGGTGGATGAACTCGAGGCACAATTAGAGATTGGTTGTGCATCACTGAGTCATGGCTAAAAGAGGGCCGTAGTTGGGAGTGCAACATCAAAGGATATACATTGTATTGAAAAGACAGGCAGGAGGACATTGGTAGTGGTGTGGCTCTGTTGTTAAGAAACGGAATTACATCATTAAATAGAGGCAACATAGGGTCAGAGAATGTTGGATCTTTGTGGATGAAGTTAAAAATTTGCAAGAGTTAAGAAACCATTATGGCAATTATATATAGGCCTCCATATAGTAGGCAAGATGTTGGGTTGAGATTGCAAAGGGAGCTGGAAAAGACATGCAATAAGGGAAATGACTTAATCATAATGGGGGACTTCAACCTGCAAGGTGATTGGGAAAATCAGGTTGGTGTCGGATAGCAGGAAAAGGAATTTGTTGAATGCCTATGAGATGGCTTTTTAGAGCAGCTTGTGCTTGACCCTACCCGAGGAAAGACCATCTTAGATTGAGTGTTGTGTAATAACCCAGATCATATTCAGGAGCTTAAAATAAAGGAACCCTTAGGAGGCAGTGATCATAATATGATTGAATTCATACTGCAACTTGAGAGGGAGAAGCATAACTCACGTATATCAGTATCTCTTTTTCAATCTTTTTATTATTATTATTATTATCAATATATATTGGGATTACAAACTTACAAATTTATACTAAACATGAAAGGATACACAAGCAATAGTTACAATATAATTAAGTCTTCCCAAATCATAAATGATACAAATAACATATAAACAAAGCAAAACGAGGTTATATCATAATATATATTAAAAAAACAAAAAAGAGAAAAAGAAAAAAAATTATGCTAGAAAAAACTAATCTAACAACCTAATAACTAATAAAGTGAAAAAAGGGAAAAAAGAGAGAAAAAATAATTTTAAAAAATGGGCTGTTTGTAATATCTATAAAAATACAAAATCATCAGTGTCTCCAACTCCAATCCTCTCAACATATGTATAATCAAAACTGGAAAAACGAATAGGTTTGGAACAGGGTCTCATTACATCATATGAAAATATTGAATAAATGGTCTCCATGTCTTTTCAAATTTAATAGAAGGGTCAAATACAACACTTCTAATTTTCTCCAAATTTAGACATAACATAGTTTGAGAAAGCCAATAAAATATGGTAGGGGGATTAATTTCTTTCCAATTCAACAAAATAGATCTGCTAGCCATTAATGTAAGAAATGCAATCATTCAACAAGCAGCAGAAGATAAATGGGTTGAGTCCATCATTGGTAAACCAAAAATTGCAGTAATGGGATGAGGTTGTAAATCAATGTTCAATACTGTGGAAATAATATCAAAAATGTCTTTCCAATATTTTTTCAAAAGCAGACATGACCAAAACATATGAGTTAAAGACGCTATCTCAGAATGACATCTGCAGGGACTGGGTATTGATAGTGAATGATCAGCCATGATCTCAGAATGGTGGTGCAGACTCGAGGGGCCAAATGGTCTACTTCTGCACCTATTGTCTATTGTCACAAATAGGATTTATATAGGAATAAAAACGAGCCAATTTATCCTTAGACATATGAGCCCTGTGCACAACTTTAAACTGTATTAATGAATGTTTAGCACATATAGATGATAAATTGACTAATTGAAGAATTTTATCCCAATTCTCAATAGGGATAGTAAGGTTAAGTTCTCTTTCCCAATCATTTTTAATCTTATAGAAGGGCTCTGAATGTATTTTCATAATTATATTGTAGAGTTTTGATATTACATCTTTCTGAGAAGGATTTAGTTCTAACAAATTCTCCAAAGTACCCAAAGACTCAAGATTTGGAAAGGTAGGAAGTACAGTATTTAAGAAATTCCTAATCTGTAAATATCTAAAAAAATGAAATCTAGGCAAATTATATTTATTGGATAATTGTTCAAAAGACATAAAACAATTATCCAAAAATAAATCAGAAAATCGTAGTAATCCTTTAGTCTTCCAAGCTGAATAAGCTTGGTCTATAATAGAAGGATAAAAAAAGAAATTGGATACAATAGGAATAGTTAAAACAAACTGATTCAACCCAAAAAATTTCCGAAATTGAAACCATATACGTAAAGTATGTTTAACTTTCGGATTGTCAATTCGTTTCTGCAATTTAGAAAGAGCAAAGGGAAGAGAAGACCCTAAAATAGAACCCAATGAAAATCCTTGTACAGATTTAGTTTCCAGCTTCACCCAATGAGGGCTAAAAGATAAATCCCAATCCTTTAACCAACATATCAAATATCGGATATTAACTGCCCAATAATAAAATCTAAAATTAGGCAATGCCAATCCACCTTCCTTCCTTGCCTTCTGTAAATATTTTTTTTACCTAATCTAGGATTTTTATTCTGCCATATATGTGAAGAAATTTTTGAATCAACATTAGCAAAAAAAGATTTCGGAATAAAAATTGGTATCGCTTGAAATATATATAAAAGCTTGGGTAAAATAATCATCTTAATAGCATTAATCCGACCTATCAGAGATAAATATAATGGTGACCATTTATTGAACAAACATTTAATCTGATCAATTAAGGGTAAAAAATTAACCTTAAATAACTCCTTATAATTTTTAGTAATTTTAATCCCTAAGTATATAAAAGAGTCATTAACTAATTTAAAAGGTAAATTTCCGTAAATTGGAACCTGTCTATTTAAAGGAAACAATTCACTCTTATTAAGATTTAATTTATACCCAGAAAAATTACTAAGTTGAGCCAACAATGATATAACTGCAGGAATGGATTTCTCAGGATCAGAAATAAATAATAATAAATCATCTGCGTATAATGATAACTTATGTATATCCATCCCATGAGTAATGCCAAAAATGTTCAGTGATTCTCTAATAGCAATTGCCAAAGGTTCTAAAGCAATATCAAATAATAGTGGACTAGGAGGACAGCTTTGTCTAGTACCCTGAAATAAACGAAAAAAGGGAGATCTTTGATTGTTAGTAAAAACCGAGGCTACTGGAGTATGATATATCAGTTTAATCCAGGAAATGAATGTCGGACTAAAATTAAACTTCTCAAGCACAGTAAATAAGTATGGCCTTTCAACTCTATCAAATGCTTTCTCCGCATCTAATGAAATGATACATTCTGAGGTGCTACGTGAAGGAGTATAAACAATATTCAATAATCTCCTAATATTGAAAAAAGAATAGAGATTTTTAATAAAACCAGTTTGATCTTCCGAAATAATTTGAGGTAATACCTTCTCCAGCCTGGACACCAGTAACTTGGAAAAGAATCTACATTCAATAAGGATATTGGTCTATAGGATGCACAGTCAGTAGGGTCTTTATCTTTCTTCAATATTAAAGAAATGGAAGCTCTATAAAAAGATTGTGGCAGTTTACCCAATCTAATTGCTTCTTCAAAAACCCTGCATAACCAAGGAGAAAGAGTAGAGGAAAAACACTTTAAAAATTCCACTGTATACCCATCTGGACCTGGTGCTTTCCTAGAATTCATAGAGGAAATAACCCCTTTAATTTCTGCATCCGTAATAGGAGTTTCTAATATTGAAAGATCATCTGATGATAATTTTGGAAAATTAAATTTCCCAAGAAAATCATACATGGTATTATGATCATGAGGGAATTCAGAATGATACAGGGAGGTATAAAAATCTTGAAAATATTTGTTTATCTCATCATGGGTAACTGTCAATTCACCATTCTGTTGATGAATCTTAATAATTTGACGTTTAACCAAAGCATTCTTCAACTGATTAGCTAACAGTTTACCCGATTTATCACTATGTATATAAAAATCAGAGTTGGTTTTCATTAATTGATTTTCAATCAAAGATGTAAGTAATAAACTGTGTTCCATTTGAAGTTCAACCCTTTGTTTGTAAAGCTCCTTACTAGGAGCAGTCGAATATTTCTTGTCAATTTCTTTAATTTTATCAACCAATAAAAGTTGGTTAAAACCAATAAAAAACTTCTTAATACGTTTTCTCAAACCAATAGAATAGGAGATAATCTGTCCATGTATATATGCTTTAAAAGTGTCCCAAAGTGTTCCGCAAGAAATATCATCCATGGAATTAGTTGAAAAGAAGAAATTGATCTGTTCCTTCATAAATTTAATAAAATCCGGATCATGCAGTAAGGTCGAATCAAATCGCCATTGCCTAGCACTAGAAGCTGTATCTGTAAATTTAATAGAAAGTTTTAATGGAGCATGATCAGAGATGGCTATAATATCATAATTACAACCAATTACAGATGAAATAAAATGAGAGTCAATAAAAAAAATCAATTCTCGAGTAAGAATGATAAACATGTGAGAAAAATGAAAACTCTTTGTCCTTAGAATGCCAAAATCTCCAAATATCGAAAATTCCATTATCAGTCAAAAAATAATTAATGTAAGTGGCCGACTTATTAGGTAACGTCTGAGTGGATATAGATCTGTCCAGCAAAGGAGTTAAAGAACAATT
The DNA here is from genome assembly GCF_030144855.1 of Hypanus sabinus. Classification (NCBI taxonomy): domain Eukaryota; kingdom Metazoa; phylum Chordata; class Chondrichthyes; order Myliobatiformes; family Dasyatidae; genus Hypanus; species Hypanus sabinus. The sequence continues at coordinate 87,414,285 of NC_082721.1, forward strand.
AAAGTCACCACCCATTAACAACATATATTCATTTAGATTAGGTAGAGAAGTAAATAAGGACTTAAAAAAATCAGGATAATCCACATTTGGAGCATAAACATTAACCATAGCAACCTTTTTGTTAAAAAGTAACCCAGTAATTAACAAAAATCTACCATTCAGATCCGAAATAATATCGTGTTGGACAAATGCAATAGAGGAGTCAATAAAAATTGAAACTCCCTTTACTTTGGCATTCGAATTGGAATGGTACTGTTGATCCCTCCAAACCTAAGAAACGTTGATTATCCTCTTTTTTCACATGAGTTTCTTGTACAAAAATAATATGTGCATTCAGTTTTTGGAATACTTTGAAAATCTTTTTCCGTTTAATCGGATGGTTTAAGCCATTAGTATTCCAAGAGACAAAATTAATGGTCTAAGCCATATTTCTAAAATCAACCCTTTGGTAATAAAAAGTTAACCAAAGTATGAACTTATGCACCCGGAAGAGGAACAAAAATAAGGGGCGGTCTCGGAAGTGACGACATCGCGGACATTTTAGTAGTTTAAAATCAGCCCAAATGAAAAAACTAAAAAAAAAACTGGTAAAAAGAACAACAGATTTAGAAAAGAGACCCCCACCCCCCATCCACGAAAAAAAATCTATCCCCAGCCTGCAGAAGGCTGGGAAAAAAAAGGAATGATACTAAATCTACCCTCGTGTCAGCAGAAGGCAACTCCAAATATATAAAGGAGAGAAAAAAAGATCCACCCGAACTCCAAAAAAGTAATTATCACTATACTAAAACAAACTTCTTAATATAATTGCTAGTAAAAAAAACCAAAAAGAATATAAACACTAGTAACTTATAAATCAGGTTAAAACCCAAACAAAAAGTTAAAATGTGATAATAAATGCATTATAGGAAGAAGACGGGAGAAAAAAAATGGCGAAATAAAAAAAAGCAAGAAATATCTTAGAGAAGAAACAGCCATCTTAGTCACACAAAAAATGAAAAGGATATATATCAAACCGTATGTGTATCAGTATCTCAATGGATTAGAGGTAATTACAGAGGCAGGAGAGAGAAGCTTGCCCAGGTGGATTGGAGGACGATATTGGTGGGGATGACGGCAGAACAGAGATGGCTGAAGTTTCAGGGAATAGTTCACAAGGCATAGGATTAATATATCCTACAGAGGAAAAAATTAACAAATAGCAGGGGCAGGCAACTGTGGCTGACAAAGGAAATTAAGGACTGCATAAAAGCCAAGGAAAGGTCATATAAGGTAGCTAAAGTGAATGAGAAGTTGAATGATTGAGAAGCTTTTAAAGTCCAACAAAAGACAACTAAAAAAAGCTATAAGAAGGGAAAAGATGAAATATGAGGACAGACCAATAATATAAAGAAGTATACCAAAAGTTTTTTTCAGTTGTATAAAGAGTAAAAGGGAGGTGAGAGTTGATATTGGATCACTGGAAAATTATGCTGGTGAGGTAGTAATGGGGGACAAAGAAATGGCAGATGAACTTAATGAGTACTTTGCACCTGTCTTCACTGTAGAAGACACTAGTAGTCTGCTAGAGGTCCATGAGTGTCAGGGAGCAGGAGTGAGTGCCATTGCTATTACAAAGGAAAAAGTGCCAGGCAAACTCAAAGGTGGATAAGTCACCTGGTCCAGATGGACTACATCCCAGGGTTCTGAGAGAGGTTGCTGAAGAGATAATGGATGCATTGGTCATGATCTTTCAAGAATTACGTAATTCTGGCATGGTCCCAGAGGACTGGACAATTATAAATGTCACTCCACTCTTTAAGAAGGGAGGAAGGGAAAAGAAAGGAAATTATAGGGTAGTTAGCCTCAGTGGTTGGGAAAGTGTTGGAGTCTGTTATTAACGATGGGGTTTCGAGGGTCTTGGAGACGAATGATAAAATAAGTCAAAGTCAGCATGGTTTCTGTAAAGGGAACTCTTGCCTGACAAATCTGTGTGAATTCTTTGAGGAAGTAACAAGCAGGATGAACAAAGGAGAGACAGTGGATGCCATTTACTTGGATTTTCAGAAGGCATTTGCTAAGGTGCTGTACATGCGGCTGCTTAACAAGATAAAATTCTGTGGCATTGCAGGAAATATGCTGGCAAGGATAGAGGAATGGCTGACAGGTAGGAGGCAGTGAGTGGGAATAAAGGGGGCCTTTTCTGGTTGGCTGTCAGTGACCAGTGGTGTGCCCTGGGGTCAGTATAGGGACTGCTACTTTTCACACTGTCTGGTAATGATTTTGATAATGGAATTGATGGTTTTGTGGCAAAGTTTGTGAATAATACAGAGATAGTTGGAGGGTGAGGTAGTACTGAGGAAGCAATGTGATTGCAGCAGGACTTAGACAACTTGGAAGATTGGGCAAAAAAGTGGCAGATGGAATACATTGTTGGGAACTGTATGACAATGCATTTTGGTAAAAGGAACAATAGTGCGGACTATTATCTAAATGGGGAGAAGGTTCAAACATCAGACTCTCAAACTCTCACAAAGTTAATTCACAATTTAAGTCTATGGTAAAGGAGGCAACTATATGTTGACGGTCATTTCAAGGGGAATAGAATATAAAAGCGAAGAGATAATGCTGAGCTTTTATGAGATACTAGCAAGTTGCATTTGGAGTATTGTCAACAGTTTAGGGCCTCATATCTCAGAAAGGATGTGTTGTCAGTGGAGAGAGTCCAGAGGAGGTTCACGAGGATGATTCTGGGAATGAAGAGGTTAATATATGAGGAACGTTTGGCAGCTTTGGGCCTGTACTCACTGGAATTTAGAAGAATGCATGGGGATCTCATTAAAACCTACCGAATGTTGAAAGGACTAGATAGGGTGGATGTGGAGAGGATGTTTTCTCTGGTGGGGATATCCAGAACTAGAGGGCACAGTCTCAAAATTGAGGGGTAATCTTGTAGAACAGAGATAAGGAGGAATTTTTTAGCCAGTGAATGTGAGGAATGCTCTGCCGCAGACAGCTGTGGACGCCAAGTCCGTGCATAGATTAAGGTGGAAATTGATCATTTCCGGATCAGTCCGGGCATCAAAGGATATGGCAAGACGGCAGGTGTATAAGGTTGAGTGGGATCCAGGATCAGCCATGATGGAATGGCGGAGCAGACTCGATGGGTTGAATGGCCCAATTCTGCTCCTCTGTCTTATGGTTTTATAGTCGAAGCCCACATCAACACACAGGCATTTATATGCACACACTCAACACATGTACTGTATATACACAGACATATGTACTCAATATCGTGCACAGACACACACACACAAATTCAAATGCACAAGACACATAGGGACATATTCAATGTGTGCACACAGATGCATATACACACAGCAAACATTTTGTATCTCCTCACTAGAGCAGGCAGTGTGATTTTTCAGGCACTGTCTTCTTCTCTTTTCTGTCAGACTGATGAGGTTTCCAGGCCAGAGTACACAATGATGGGTGTCACTTGGGAATGAGACAATTTAAGAGGCACTTGGTACTTGAGTATTTAATGAGCCTCCACTAACTGCATTGCTGAAGCATGCCATTTATTAGCAATTTCACAAGCCACCCAGCAATTTGAGTGACTTATGGCCAAGCCGTGCGGTGCATTACCAGAAATCGATGCCTCAACAGGTAATGAAGAAGCATTATGATGGTCTGTTGAGACAAGCTGACCTAAATCGTCCCAATACAGGCCATTTCTTGTGAAAGGATCAGCTTAATTTGGCAGTGGGGATTATCAGGTGGATGAGAGGTGGAGGCTGTATTTTGTTTTGGACGCAAGTAAAAGCAATCCCATTGATGAATTGCCCACAAGCTCAGGAACAATAGCTCCCTTTTACACCATGGTCATAAATTTGCATCAGCGTGACGTATAGTGCATCATCGCTGTGACACTCTCAACTTCGCCAGCGCCAAGTACTGTAGCATGTTGCCGGCAGTCAATACTCTTTATGTTGCCTCAGTTAAATTACATTCATCTTTCTCCAGTCTTTACCCAGCTATTTTTTTACAGTTGTGAAATGTCTTGGATCAGTGAGGAAGAAAAAAGAAACAGTCACTTGAGTCTGGAGGAAGTGGGGAGTTCTGACTGTGAAGAGAGATCAACTAAAGTAGAGTGGAGAAATGGTCATGTGGAAATATAAAAAACAGGAAGGTTTATTTTAACCCTTCTGATGAAATTGAATTAATTCAATAAGATCAAGACTGACTGAGGATGGCAGTTTCATATCGTAACCAACAGAGCAACAGCTCACAGCTCCAGTGTTCTTTCAGACTGACGGGGTGGAATTTGTACACTCTCCCTCTGCCTGTATGGGTTTGTCCTGGGTGTTCCAGTTCCCCCCACCTTCCAAAGATGAGTGGATCAGTAGGCTAAATGGCCAGCATCAATTGGAATTAGAATTGGAATTGGCTTATTATTATTATTACACATACTGAGGTACAGTGAAAAGCTTGTTTTGTATACTGTACTGTTCATTAAGGCAAAGCAAGGTAAAGCAATAACCAGCACAAACACTAGAGATTCTGCAAATGCTGGAAATGCAGAGTAAGGCACACCCATACATACGTGCACAAAATGCTGGAAGAACTCAGCAACACTTGCAAAATGCATTCCTAAAGAAATGGCCATTGAGTGTATATTCTGTGTTTTTTCCTATTTACCACCCTGATATGAGGGTGGCAGGGTGTTGACACTAAAGGAGGTGTAAGGTGTTTTTTCCTTCTGCTAGCCTATAGGTCACCCTTGGGCAAGGTGTAGTGCCTGTTTGGCACCTCCTCCAGGTCAGGGTCATGTGAAGCCATGGGAGCAGGTGGTGGATGGTCATATGGGCAGCTGGTGTATATCGCAAGTCTTGCTAATGTGACCACAGACTATTGCCGGAGTATCGATAATGGCTGGGGTCACCCTTCTTGTAAAGACACTGTCCAGAAGACGGCAATGGCAAACTACTTCTGTAGAAAAAAATTGCCAAGAACAATCATAGTCATGGAAAGACCGTGATTGCCCATGACAGGGCACATAATGATAATGATGATGACCTTGATATTTTTAAACTGGAATGATCTGTTTAGATGGCATGCAGACAAAAGCTTGTCACTGTATGTGACAATAATTAACCAATACAGATAAACCAATACCACCTATTTCTTTTCTCAATCAATATAAGATAGCAGAATAGCTCACCAGTACTAATCCCTTTGCTAAAGGAAATCGATTTGAGCAGTTTATGCTGAATTGGCCTCTGATAATTTCATACATCTCAATTAAGTCCCCTTTGTTCCAAAGCCAGTAACTACAGGCTAGGCAGCCTCTCCCTTAAGTTATAATTCACTGGATGGATTTCCTTAGACAGTAAGGAGATCGTCTCCACTTTTGAACATAAAAAGTTAGGTAGGACAGGAATTGAGGGTCCTGTCAAGTTCAAGTTCAAGTTTAAATGTCACTTAACCATACACATGAGTACAACTAAATGAAACATCATTCCTCTGGGGCCAAGGTGCAAGACACTACGTATTGAACCAGACAACACAAATTGTTACGATACAGCATATATGATTATGATAAAGCACAATACAGTAACAACATAATATTAACACATCTCTGAGTGACATGGTCTGAAAATTGATGGTACATGGGATGTTGTCCTATAGCCAAATTTCCGTGAGAATAAACACGCGGTAGTTCCTCATCTCACTCTGAGTCAGTTGCAAATGGAGGTAACCCAGTTTGTTTTCCAGGAAGCGAACGATGCAGAGCAGTATTGATGGGAGAGCTGACCTGCAGTGCTTAGCCTTTAACTTAGCACAGATTCTAGTGTGCTCTCTAACTCTCTCACACCGCTTCTGGTGTCTCCTGCCCTGGGTGGCTGTAACAGGTGACACCAGGGTTTGAGGGTCTGGTCAGTGCAATAACCAAAGCTGCACGGCTTCTCTGCTGTAATTTGTTCTAATGAAACAACCGCACCTGGTTTCACTTATCTCCTTACACTAGCCCCCATCTTTTTATTCTGGCATCTTCCCCTCCCTTCTCGGCGCTAAAGAAGTTGTGTGTATCAGCTTCACTCCGCATGTGGATATAGAAAGATATAGCAGGGACAGGCCCTTTGGCCCATCAAGTCCATGCTAACCATTTACACCATTAACCATTTTTATTCTCACATGTTCATCTTGTCCTGAAAAGTTAAATCTGCCTCCTAACCTTGATGGGGAGTCTAACACTACAAGATCACTCCCGTGGTATGGTCGTCAGAATTAATGGGTTAGGCCAGTTGTGCGTGGGCCTTTGCTTTCAAGGCCATTCTCAATAAAGACAAGTATCCCCAGGCAGTTTAACCACCATATCTTCCTGTCTTTCAGGGATCAATAAACAAAAATGTCCCAAAGTCTCTCTGTTCCTCTATGGTATTTACAGAACATGTTTGATCCTCAATGATTACACTTTGTCCACCTGATGGAAGGAGGACATTTGGTCCATTTGCTCTCAGAGTATTCCCATCAATCCCATTCCCCCAGTTGTTCCCTGGTGACCGATACTCTCTCTTGTTCCTGTCATCCTGTACCCTAGGAAATTGAAAGGGAGTGCTGGAACTGGAGGCCGGCTGTGAAGAGGGAGCATAGGGATCGCGATACCATTCTGTTAAAGGAATGGGGACGGTGTGTTAGAGGGTGTGTGGGAACTGGGGACGGTGTGTTAGAGGGAATGTGGGGACTGGGGATGGTGTGTTGGAGGGAGTGTGGGGACTGAGGACGGTGTGTTGGAGGGAGTTTGGGAACTGGGGACGGTGTGTTGGAGGGTGTGTGGGAACTGGGGACGGTGTGTTGGAGGGAGTGTGGGGACGGGACGGTGTGTTGGAGGGAGTGTGGGGACTGGGGACGATGTGTTAGAGGGTGTGTGGGAACTGGGGACGGTGTGTTGGAGGGAGTGTGGGGACTGGGGACGGTGTGTTGGAGGGAGTGTGGGAACTGGGGATGGTGTGTTAGAGGGAGTGTGGGGACTGGGGATGATGTGTTAGAGAGAATTATAGAATTAGCACCCAGTGGCCATGTTGGAGTTGGTTTATTGCTGTTGTTACAGTGAAAACTTTAGGCACAAGAGATTCTGCAGATGCCAGAAATCTTGAGCAACGCACACAAAATACTGGAGGACCTCTGCAAGTCAGGCAACGTCTATGGAGGAGAAAGCTGTGGTTTTGCATGCCATCCATGCAGATCATTTCAATATAACAGTTCATTGAGAGAGTAGCGGGGAAAAGCAATAACAGACTACAGAATGTAGTGTTATGGTTGTCGAGGGAACTCAGTGCAGGCAGACAATAAGGTGCAAGGCTATTATGAGGTAGACTTTAAAGTCAAGGCACTATCTTATCATATAAAGGGGCAGGTGAACACTCCTGTACAGTTCTTGAGCCTGATAGTAGGTGATTCCAGGCTTCTGTGTTTTCTACCCGATGGGGAGAAGAGAGTAAGTTCAGGGTCGGTGGTGTCTTTGACTGTATTGGCTGCTGATGGCTCTCGGCCTCTACTCACTGGAATTCAGAAGAGAAAAAGGTAGCCTCATTGAAGCCCATTGAATGTTGAATGGCCTCGATAAAGAGGATGTTTTCTGTGTTGGAGAGTCTAAGTCCAGAAGACACAGCCTCAGAACAGAGTGCCATCCTTTTAGAATGGAGATGAGGAGGTGTTTCTTTAGCCAGAGAATGGTGAATATGTGGAATTCCTTTCCAAATGTGGATGTGGAGGCTAAGTTGTTGGATGTACTGAAGGCAGAGGTTAATTGATTCTTGATTGATCAGGGCATGAAGGGAACCAGGGAGAAGGCAGGAGATTGGGGCTGAGACGAAAAATGGTGGAGCAGCCTTGTTGGGCCAAATGGACTAATTCGGCTCCTATAAATTATGGTCTTTACCAAGACAGTGAGATGTTTAGTCTGATTCCATGGCCAGGAGACTGGTTCCCTCAGGTGGCAGCTAACCAGGATTTCTGAACCATCTGACAGTGGATAATCACAGTTTTACTGAGGAATGCCTATTGATATTTGGTGTTGCTCACATTATGTTGTCAGTAACAAGCCAGTCTGTAAAGGGTCATTCAGCAGCAGGTGGAACACAAGCTCATTAATGGTGAACGACATCAGGAAAGCTCCAAGGAATAACTGATGCTTTTGGTTTGTCGCTGAGCTCATTGTGGGATGAGAAGAATCAATGGGACCTCAGGTGTACTTGACAGCAAAACATAATAGAATAGAATATATAATATATTATTATATATTATATTATATATATAATATATAATATAATAATTAAATAGAATACATCAATTCAGGAGGGGAGTTGATTTGAAACCGGTGAAATTCAGCCCAAGGGAAATGTTCTCTGCTGACTGTTGGCCAGTTCCAGCCTCTCAGCTCTCCCACTCGAACCAACTTCCATTCATAATGTTGAGATAAGCTGCACTGGTCAGCAAAGACAGGAATGGGGACAGGATTCCTTTCACGAGCTCGGGCTGCTGAAATAACTCAGATGTGAAGCTGCCACTGTAATGTGTTCAGTGTGTGCAGAGCAAGATCCCAGGGGCAGGTTGAGCGAATAAGCAGTGGATCTTGGCTAAGGGTTGTGTGAGGAGAAGTTTCCTGCCCTCCTCTGAAACAGTGCAAGCGGAGCTTCTGTGTGGCCTTGCTTTAACCCTTCATCCAAATGACAGCAGAGGCACAACATTGTGGGCTGAAGGGCCTGTACTACGTTTCAATGTTCAATAGTCTGATATGGGATATCAGGTATATCAGATATATTCTGGTATGATGAGGGTCACGGGCAATGAGCTAGTCTAGGTAGTAGAGGAGAAAGGGGAGAGATTTGAAGGAATAAAGGAAATCTCTGTGATAGGTTGAAGAAATATAGAACCTAGAACATTACAGTATGTTTCAGGCCCTTGGGTCCATGATATTGTGTCAATCTTATAACCTACTCTGCCATCAATTTGACTCTTCCCTCCAACAGATCCCTCTGTTTTCCTTCATTCAGGTGCCTATCTAAGAGTCTCTTAAATAACCACAATGCATTTTATGCTCCGTGTAAAAAATCCTACCTCTGACATCAACCCAAATTTTCTTCCAATTACCTTAAACTAATGTTCTCCTGTATCAACCATAATTGCCTTGGAAAAAAGGGAGCTGGCTGTCCACCCTATCATTGCCCCTTTTCATTTTATACAGTGAATGTGCACATTAAATGGATATTTTAGCTCCTTTTGTGTGGCTAGATCATATAAAAGACAGCACGGTCGTATAGTGATTAGCTCCACTTTCCTCCCACGTTCCAAAGTCATGTGGGAAATCTGTGAGAAGGGTTGTGGCTGTGAGAGAGATACAGCAAGTCTCCAAAGCTGAGCAGTCTCTTGTGATCCTGTGCATTGGAGATTCCATACCAGTTGGAATTCTCTCCTTAGTCCATCAATAGAAATTGGCTAGAGTCTTTGCTGACATACCGATGTTGGTAACAATTGTGGGCTGTCCTTGGTGTGTTGGTGTGTTGGCAGAAATGATGCATTTCACTGTATGGTTCAACAATTTGATATGTATATGACAATTAAAGCTAATATTTATCTTCATGAAGGAAAGAAAAGAGGAAGAGAAGTTTGGCAGGCAAAAGTGAGAAGTCCTGATATAAGCAGCAAGAAAGGGGGACGCAGGAAAGTTTAGGGTGTGTTGGCCTTCATTAGTTAAGAGGTAATGTTATAACTCTAGATAACTCTGACTAGACCACACTTAGACTTTTGTGTTCAGGTGTGGTTACCTCATTATAGGAAGGAAGTGCAAACATTTGAGAGGGTGCAGAAAAAATTTCAGGATGTACCCTTAACTAGAGGCCATGTCTAATGAAGAAAGGTTGAGTGAGAAAAGGCTTTTCCATTTACTGAAGAAGGATGAGCGGTGACTTAATAGTGCTGTACTAGATGATATGAGGCATAGATAGAGTGGATAGCCAGAGCCTTTTCCCATAGCTAAATAACTAATGTAATGGGGCATGATTTTAAGGTGGTTAGAGAAAAGAAGTGTGGGGTACCGGGGAGGGTGAGTGATGTCAGAGTTAAATTCTTTGTACAGAGAGTGGTCATTGTGAGGAATGCCTTGTCAGGTCTGGTGGTGGAGGTAGATACTTCAGGGGCATTTAAAAAACTCTTAGAATGGTACATGGTTAGTAGAAAAATGAAGGGTTATATAGGAGGAAAAGGTTAGATTGAACTTAAAGTAGGTTTAAAGGTCTGCACAACATTGTGGGCTGAAGGGCCTGTACTGTGCAGTAACATTCTATGTTCTAAGAGACTGCAGATGCTGGGATCTGGGGCAAAATCTAAGGGTTGAAGGAACTCACTGGGTTAGGCAGCATTTGTAGAGGAAAATGGACAATCAACGTCATGGGTTGCAACCTTTCATGAGGGCTGAAAGGTAGAGGGGTACCAGCCAATGTAAAGAGATAAAAGGGAGGGGTGGGGCAAGAGCTGGCAGGCAATAGGTAGATCTAAGTGAGGAAGGGTGGCAAATTGAAGCAGTAGGAAAGGAAGAGGAAGAGGGTCCATGATCTACATCCTTCTGTTGTCTCCACTTGTTTTCCACAAGTCTCTCTCACATCCTCTACCCTTCCCTCTCCCATCTGAAGCATCTTCACATCCACCTTATGAAGACAATTCAGAGTCTTGTATGTTTCAATCCCTTCTCACTCTTGTAAACTACAGAAGATACAAAGGTTGCCTACACATCCAGGCTCAATAATTAACCCATTGCAGTGTAGGCCATATCAAACACTTCTAATGTATTAACATCCTTCATTAAGTAAGAAGAACAACATTGTATTTCTTACTCCCAGTCTGATCTAATACAAAATACAATTTTGCAGGCTTTGCTAATTTCTTAATGTACCTGCGTATGGAACATTTGTGAATTATATTATCCACATTATTCCACATCTCATCCTGCAACCACCACTCCCTATTCATTTACATAAAAGGCTTCCTTTCTATTTTTCTGACCAAAGTGGACAATTTCACATCTCACGATCTTATCAGCGGACATGAGCTCATTGGATCTTCATACGACCTTAGATCATCCGGACAATACAAATACGGTACCCATGTCAAGATGCAGTTTACTGCCTACGGCTCTGCATTTAACACAATCATTCCTACTGTTCTGATTGAAAGTCTCCAGAACCTGGGTTTCTGTACCTCTGTCTTCAACTGGATGCTGAGCTTCCTAACTGAAAGACCACAATCTTTGTGGGTTGGAAAGAACATCCCCACCTCACTGACAGTCAACACTGGCACATATCAGGTACAACTCTATAGATCTGCTTTTGAAGCAACTATTGTTGACAGAATTTCAGTTGGTGATCAGAGAGCGTACAGGAGTTTGATATACCAGCTAGTTGAGTGGCGTCGCAATACCAACCTTGCACTCAAAGTCAGCAAGACCAAAGAACTGATTATGATCTTCAGGAAGTGTAAGATGACGGGACACACACCAGTCCTCATAGAGAGATCAGACGTGAAAAGAGAGAGCAATGTCAAGTTCCTAGGTGTCAATATCTCTGAGGTCCTAAGTTGGACCAACATATCAATGCAGCTAAGAAGAAGGCAAAACTCATTAAGAGTTTGGTATGTCACCAAAAACACTCAAAAATTTCTACAGATGTTCTGTGGAGAGTATTCTAACTGGCTGCATCACCATCAAGTATGAACGGGGAAGGTGGGGTGGCTACTGCACAGGATCAGAGTAAGCTGTAGAGAGCTGTGAACTTAGTCAGCTCCAGCATGAACACTAGCCTCTGTAGAACCTAGGACATCTTCAAGGAGTGATTCCTCAAAAAGGCAGCGTCCATCATTAAGGAACCCCATTGTCCAGGTCTGACTTTTTGAGGTCTTGACAACATCTGTCTCCACATCACTCCACTGTTTTGTTCTGACACTCTGCTTCTCATCCTCCACATCTCTAATTTAATGCCTCTCCCCATCGAGCAGTACTAGCAAACCTTCCCACTAGGATATTAGTCCCCCTCCAGTTCAGATGCCAACTTTCTCTTCTGTACAGGTCGCACCTTCCCTGGAAGAGAGCCCAATGATCCACAAATCTGAAGCTCTCCCTACTACATCAACTCCTTAGCCATGTGTAAAACTGTAAGGTCTTATTATTTTGGCCTTACTCACATGTGGCATGGGTAGCAGTTTTTAGCTCACAACCCTAGAGGTCCTGTCCTTTAACTTAGCACCTAACTCCCTGAGCTGACTTTGCAGAACCTTGTTATTCTCCTTACCTATGTCATTGGTATTGAAGTGGAACACAATCTCTGGCTGTTCACCCTTCCATGTAACAATACTGATAACTTGCTAGGAGATCTCTCTGAGCCTGACAGCCGGAGGCAACGTATCATTCAGTAACAAATCCCCTATCATCACAGCTCACCTCTTCTCCCTTCTTTCCTTCTGAGCCACAGAGCCAGACCCAGGCATGACCTCTGTGACTTTCCTCTGCTATGTCATGCCCCCCCCCACACAAAAGTATCCAAAGTGGTATACCTGTTGTAGAGGGATACTCTTCACTGGCTTCTTAACCTCCTTCAGCCTCCTGATTGTCATAAGACCATAAGACATAGGAGCAGAATTAGGCCATTGAGTCTGCTCCGCCATTCACTCATGGCTGATTCCTTTTTTTCTCCTCTGCAACCCCATTTCTCCCCGCCTTCTCCCCATAACCTTTGATGCTATGTCCAATAAAGAACCTTTTTAATTTCTGCCTTAAATACACGCAACAACCTGCTTGCGCATGAATCGCAAAAAGTTGGTTTGCAGGTACAAAAGGTTATTAAGAAGGCAAACGGAATGTTGGCCTTCATTGCTCGAGGGATTGAATTCAAGAGCATGGAGGTCATGCTGCAACTATACAGGGTACTGGTGAGGCCACACCTGGAGTACTGTGTGCAGTTCTGGTTTCCATACTGGAGGAAGGATATACTGGCTTTGGAGGCAGTGCAGAGGAGGTTCACCAGGTTGATTCCAGAGATGAAGAGTTTAACCTATGAGGAGAGATTGAGTCGCCTGGGACTATATTCTCTGGAGTTCAGAAGAATGAGAGGGGATCTTATAGAAACATGCAAAATTTTGAAAGGGATAGATAAGATGGAAGTAGGAAAGTTGTTTCCATTGGTAGGTGAGACTAGAACTAGGGGATATTGCCTCAACATTCAGGGGAGAAGATTTAGGATGGAGATGAGAAGAAACTGTTTTCCCAGAGAGTGGTGAATCTGTGGAATTCTCTGCCCAGGGAAGCAGCTGAGGCTTCTTCACTAAATATACTTAAGAAACAGTTAGATAGGTTTTTACATAGTAAGGGAGTGAAGGGTTGTGGGGAAAAGGCAGGTAGATGGAGCTGAGTTTACAGACAGATCAGCAATGATCTTATTGAATGGTGGGGCAGGCTCAATGGGCTGGATGGCCGACTCCTGCTCCTATTTCTTATGTTCTTATCTCCTTGCTGAAGCCTTGAAGAGCTGAACCCTCAAATCCCCACTCTAACACTGTCCACTCCAACAATGGCCACTCTGCTTGCCCCTGTTCTATTTTTATTTGCCTTTACTAATGAATTGCTGTCTCTGAATTGCTGCTGTCCAAACGCGGAATCTTCTGTAAAGCGCTGCTTTTAATGCACAGCTGCTGACCTGTGTGAGTCACCTCTTGTTCCCAACTTCTGACTGGCCTCTGTTAAGATGATGTTCAAATGTCTGGAAAATCTGAGATTTGTCTTGTTCAAATTGTGTTCCTTCTTGTGTTTGTGTTTAGTTTATGTGTTGTGTGTGAATGCTGATTATTTGATGTAATGTACCTGTGATGCTTCTGCAAGCAAGTTTTACATTTCAGCTGTGGATACATGTATTTATGCATATGACAATAAACTCGATTGACTTTATGTCTTCTAGCAGTCTCCTTATGGAACTTATTGAGTAATACAGCATGGAAATAAGCCCTTCAGCCCATCAACTCTGTACTAAACATTATGCACTGATTTATACTAATCCTATATTAATCTCACTTCATTCTCCTCACTATCCATCAACTCTCCCCCAGATTCTACCAGCTACCTTCACACTAGAGGCCAAGTTACAGAGGCATAACAAGCAGACTAGCTAGTATTGGTACACTGGAAAGGAAGCATCAGTTGTCTGTTTTATGTTGAGCGTGAAAGGCTGCTAAGCCCTCATATGGAAGATGAGATGTGGTTCCTCCAGTTTACATTGGGGCTTGCTGTAACAGTGGAGGAGGAGGCTACAGACAGATACTGTCGGTCAAGGTGGGAGAAGTAGTGTGAATTCAAGAGGCATGTTAACCCAAAGTTTGGGGTCACTCCTGTAGGTTGAACTAAGAATCAGATTTAATATCACTGGCCTATGTCGTGAAATTTGCAGTATAATGCAATACATAAACTGTGAATTGCAATATGTATATATAATAGTTAAGTAAGTAGCACAAATATATGAATAGAAAAGTCATGAGGTAGTGTTCATGGGTTCAATGTCTATTCAGAAATCCAATGGCAGAGGGGAAGAAGCTGTTCCTGAATAAATGAGGGTGTGCCTTCAGGCTCCTGTATCTCCTCCCTGATGGTGACAATGAAAGCAGGGCATGTCCTGATGAGGGTCCTTAATGATTCCTTTTTGAGGCATCACTCCTTGAAGATGTCCTGGATACTTCAGAGGCTAGTGCCCATGACAGAGCTGTCTAAGTTTAGACTCTGCAGCTTATTTCAATCCTGTGCAGTAACCCTCCCATACCAGACAGTGGTGTAGCTGGTTAGAATGCTCACCATGGAACATCAGTAGAAATTTGCAAGTGTCTTTGGTGACAAGCCAAATCTCCTCAAACTCCAAATGAAATATAGCCACTGTCGAGTCTTTTTTGTAGCTGCATTGATATAGTCCAGAAATGTTGAAACCCAAAAACTTAAAATTGCTCACTCTTTCCACTTCTGATCCCTCTTTGAGGGCTGGTGTGTGTTCCTTGAATTACCCTTTCTGAAGTCCACAATGTTCTTTAGTCTTACTGACATTAGTGGAAGGTTGCTGCTGTTACACACTCAACTAGCTTATATATCTCACTCCTGTACACCCTCTCATCTCCATTTGAAATTCTGTCAACGATAGTTGTGTCATCAGATGGCATTTGAGCTGTGCCTAGCCACTCAGTCATGGGTGCAGAGAGAGTAGAGCAGTGGGGTAAGTGCACATCCCTGAGGTGCACCAGAGCTGATTGTCAGCGAGATGGGGATGTTATTTCTGATCTACACAGACTGTGGTCTTCTGGTTAGGAAGTCGAGGACTAGGGTTCAATTCCCATCGCTGCCTGTAAGGAGTTTGTATGTTCTCCCTGTGACCACATGGGCTTCCTCTAGGTGTTCTGGTTTCCTCCCTCAGTCTGAAGATGTACCGTTTAGTAGGTTAATTGTCCTGTAATTAGGTTGAGATTAAATCAGGGAATTGGTGGGCAGCCTGGTTTGAAGGTACAACATATTGCATGTTGCATCTTCATAAATAAACTTCTAAACTTCTGTTTCTTTATATATATATATACATTCAACAAACTTGTCCACTTCTTTCAATTCTGCTCTCAAACTTCTAGATCTAGCCTCAGCCTCTCCAGTCTAACTTTGAATCCAGTAAGCTTATCCCATTTCCATTTTACCATCTTCCTATCACTTCAAAGGTGAGGCAACCGGAACTGAATACAATTGAATGTATGACATCAGACCAATGTGATTTAATGTTAAGTGCCCTTGGCGGGCAGCGAATTAATGTCAGGCAGTAAATTCTGGCTTTGCCAGTAATATTCAGGTTTTGATAAATTAATAAATTAGTAACAGCTTTGTTATTTACAGGACAGAAGGATAAGGCCAGATGGATTTCCGATTAAGGGACAAACTTGAGCAGCAGTTACTAGGTTTTATGTTTTATGATCATTAATATTCAGCTCAAACCAGCACTGAGCAAATATTGTTTATTCTTCCTAGTAAAATTTACAGTGTGGAGTCAAGATATTTGAACTGGTTTTTATAGTGTGGCCCGTTAGCAGTTAAACATTGAAAGGGACTTCTGTATTCAATCAGGAGAAGATCTTTCAAGGCTTGTTTGACTAAAAATTATATACCATGCATGTCACTGAGGTGTTGGACTGAATCCCTAATGGTGTCAACCTGAAGCTTTCTTTCCTGTCATTGTCAACCTACCATAAGAGGACTTCCTCTATCTTGCAGAGGTATTGGAAGACAGCTGCATGCTAAACAAAGAACTTTATAAAGCAAAGGTACCCAAGATAAAGAGTGGTAGAGTGTTTTTTTTAACTGCTCCAGTTCAATGCAATGTAATTTCTACATGTATAATTCTTAAAGAACCAATATTACAATAATTTATACAAGCATTGTAATAATTGACTAACATTACCTCAGACTATATTTCTTTCTTCTCACTGTAAATGTGCTATGTTTGTTCAATTTGTCTTTAAATTATGTATATATTATGTTAATTTAAATTCAGATTTGCTTATATTTAGTCTCTGCTGGTGCAAAAATCTAATTTTCATAGAATTTATACCCATATATAGGACAAAGAACTTGAACTTGGACTGGCTTGAGTGTAACTGAGTAAGTGCAGCTTCAGTTAAGACAGGTTTAGCTTTGAGACTTTCCATGGACGTTATAGGTATCATCTAAGTGAAGGTTGTTTTGGCAGCTGCCATTTTAGGAGCATTCTCTTGTTGAAGGTACAAGAGCTCGTGTTATCCAATGTCCCACAAATGAAATGTGAGCATTTGTAGCCAATGTATAACACCTGCCCTACAGTTAAGTTTATTCCAGGGTCCAAATATCAAAAGCTAGAGTGTATATGTTTAAAGTGAAAGGGTTAAGTTGAAAGGAGATGTATGGGTGTTTCTTTACACAGAGACTGGTGGGTGCCAGGGATGGTGATGGCAGTAAATACAATACAGGTTCTTAAGAAGCTCTTAGATAGGCACACGAGTGTGCAGAGAATGGAGAGATATGAACATTGAGTAGGCAGAAGAGATTAGATTAATTAGGCATTTAATTTCTAGTTTAATTGTTTTGGCATAACACAGTGGGTTAAGGGGCATATTCCTGTGTTGTACTGTTATGTATGTTCCATGTTCTATGTTGGATTGAGCTGCAATACTATTCAAAAGTCTTACACACACACACACACACACACACACACACACACACACACACACACACACACACACACACACACACACACACACACACACACACACACACACACACACACACACACACACACACACACACACACACACACCCTATCGTGCCTAAGACTTTTACACAGTACTGTAGTAGTTTTACACATTGTACTGTACTGCTGCTGCAAAAACACAGATTTCATGACATATGTGAGTGATGATAAACCTGATTCTGATCTGGGTCTCTAATGTGGACTGAGAGTGGGAAGGGGACAGGGAGAGGGGAATCATGGTTGCGTAAAGGAGAATTGAGAGGGGAGGGAGCAGGAAGCAGCAGAGAGACATTCTGTAATGATCAATAAACTATGATTTTGGAATCTAATGACCTTGCTGGGTGTGTCTTCCCCCACAACACCCTCCGCCACAGGGACACCTCTGCCACCTGTCCCACACCCTTCCCATTCACTCCACCCTCACTATTCCCAACATCCCTTGCACCAGTCAGATTTACAAACTCGCTCTCTGCTTCACATGGACAAATACAGTACTGTGCAAAAGTCTTAGGTACCCTAGCTATATATATGTTCCTGATAATTTTGCAGAGTACTGTAAACTATAGCATTTTCCCACACCCTTCTCCACAAAGGCTCGGAATCTTGAGCTTTATTCCTAATTAACATCCAATTCCACGTAGGCAAAGAATGGGAATACAATGGAGAGAAACCGAATTTACAGAGTAGAAAGTGGTATGATCCTGTCACTGGGGCTCGTATGTAAACTCGGTCATTAGCCAGCTCTGCAAACACCCACATCACTCAGTGGTGAGAAGGCCACCTTTCGCAAACGATATACGTCTAGGGTCGGTATGGTTTTGGGTTCAACCAAACAGGAATGTCGTGATGTTCCGATTAAATAAACCTCAAATATGTGTAAATATTACCCATACACAATTATCGATCGGCAAGAAATAACAGGTCATGCACCACATAAAATTTTAAAGGAGGTATATTTATCAATTTCAGCTTTATCAAACAGTTAATAGGAGAAACAAAAGGACCCATTACAGTTGAACCAGTCCAATATGCACATAACCACTGGAGCTCATACTGGAGTCACTGGGGGTTTATCTCTTTACTCACACACTGGAGCTCATACTGGAGTCACTGGGGGTGTATCTCTTTACTCACACACTGGAGCTCATACTGGAGTCACTGGGGGTGTATCTCTGTATTCACACACTGGATTCACGATCTGTGTGAAAACACCCGCCACATCCTGAAAGTCCATCTCAAACAAGCTGGCTCTCTCTCAGGAGTGTTACCCTTCCTCCTGGGAGCCTGTCAGCTGCACAAAGCACCTCTTGGAATGGGGACTCAGCTTCCAATGGCATTCTGTGGCACCTTCCCTTTTGTCCTGCCCTGCAGCTCCTGCCAAAAGCCCCCAAACCAGACTGCTGTCTGCCACCAAACTCTCCCTGCTCCTCTCTTTCTAGAACTTCCTACTGATCCCATCATCTGGACTGGCTGACACAACACTCGGCTTTTGCAGAACACTGCTGTAATGAAATATCTAGAGCAACAGCAGTAGGAACCTTAACCAGACCATTACAGTGGTTAGTATCAGTTCAGATCACTGCCCACCTCCTGTCCCCATTGCACTGAAACAGGAGTTCACTGCACAGAAAGAGGCACCTTGTTAGGCAGAATCATGGTGGACATAGCATCATAGACGAGTGATGCTGTGGTCCATCAGCCCATCATCTCAAAGTCAACCCCAAATCTCCTTCTAAGTTAGCCCCATTTGCCTACATTTGGCTCTTATCTGTATAAAGTATTTTTATCCATGTACCCGTTCAAGTGCCTCAACCATTTCACCTGGCTGCTTGTTCTATATGGAGTCCACCCTCTGTGGGATAAAGCTGTCTTGCAGTCACTCTTAAATCTTTCTCCTCTCACTTTAAACCCATGTCCTCTGATTTTGATTCGCTGTCTGTGGGAAAAATGCTGCGTGCATTCACTCTATGCACCATGACAGTGTAGCAGTTAGCGCATCGCTATTACAATTCTAGGGACATCGTGTTCGGGGTTCAGTTCCTGCATCCTTTGTAAGAAGTTTGTATGCCTTTCCTGTGACCGCGTGGGTTTCCTCTGGATGCTCCGCTTTTCTCCCACAGGCCAAAGGCGTATACCAGACAGTAGATTAATTAGCTATTTTAAATTGTCCTGTGATAGGCTTGGGTTAAATAGATGTGTTGCTGTGTGGATCAACTCGTTGGGCGCTGTATTTCTAAATAAATGTGATAAAGGGAAGTAAATGATTTTATAAATTTCTGTAAGGTTATTCATATCAGTTTCTTGTGCTCCAATGAATAAGGTCTTTGTCTGCCCAATTTGGAGTCTCAAGTTCTGGCAAGAGGAGAGAGCTAGCAAGCCTAGCTCCATATCTCTGTGGTTGTTTGGCTTGCAGCTTTCTACTCCAGGGTTTTTTCAACTGTTCATCCAAGTAGGTTTAGAATGTAATGATGTTATTTACTGTGGAGAGTTCCGCAGCTCTTTGAGAACATAACATTTTTTTTCTTTTGCTTTACTGGATTGGCAAATTCTGGATGACACCAAGTTTGGGGGCGTAGTGGACAGCGAGGAAGGCTATCACAGCTTGCAGAGGGATGTGCATCGGCTGGAAAAAAAATGGCTGGAAAATGGCAGGCAGAATTTAATGTAGACAAGTGTGAGGCGTTGAACTTCGGTCGGACCAGCCAGGGTAGATCTTAAACAGTGAGCAGTAGGGTACAGAGGTGTGTGGTGGAATAAAGAGTTCTGTGAGTACAGGACCATAATCCATTGAAAGTGGTGTTACAAATAGATAGGGTTGCAAAGAAAACTTCTGTCACATTGGCCTTCATAAATCAAAGCATTGAGTACAGGAAATGGAATGTTCTGTTGAAGTTGTATAAGATGTTGTTGAGGCCTAATTTGGAGTATTGTGTACACTTTTTGTCACCTACCCACAGGAAACATGCAAATAAAGTTCGAAGATTATAGAGAAAATTTACATGGATGTAGCCGGGTCTGGAGGTCCTGAGTTATAAGGACAGATTAAATTTATTCCTTGGAATGTGGAAGGTTGAGAGATTTGATGGAGGTATACAAAATTATGAGGGGTATTGAGAGGGTAAATGCAAGCAGGGGTTTTTCCACTGACGTTATGTGAGACTGCGACCAGATATCATGGGTTAAAGGTGAAAGAGGGAAAGTTTAAGGGGAACATGAGTGGAAATATCATCACTCAGTGGGTCATGAGAAGTGTGGAACAAGTTGCCAGCACAAGTGAGAGCTTGATTTCAACATTTAAGCGAACTTTGGATGGGTACATGGATGGTAGCGATATGGAGGGCTATGGTCCCGGTGAAGGTTGATATAAGGAGGCTGGTTAAATTGTTTGACAGAGACTAGTAGACCAAAGGGCCTGTTTCTGTACTGAACTTTTCTACGACTCTGACTCTATGACTCTTAGTTCCTATAAACAGTATTTAGCTGTCTCTGATACAGACATTTAAAAACTACTTAAACTAATTTTTAAAAATTTAAATAGTCTGATCATGGTGGTTATATAAAAACTTTGCAATACCTTTGATCACATTATATTGTCAAAAATCATCAGTGTGATCAGCTGGAGGTCACTCAATGTGAGTATGCCCTAATTCCCCTTTGTTCCAATTGCCCTTGTTAATTGACTCCTCTTTAAACGGCCCCAGTGATCCAGCCTCCACAGATCTCCAGTGTAGAGAGTTCCCTATGAAAGAAGAAATTCCTGTACACTTTCATTTTAAATGACCATTTTGTGTCAGTGTCCCCTTAGAGTGTTAGGGAAGATGGGAAGTACTTTCGGCTCTGACACCTAAGGATAGTTGCCACTCTGTTTGCTGGACATCTGTGATAGGTTGATGAGCAAGGCAATTGGACGCAGAGGTTACACAAATGAAAGGCAACAGTGGGAATAGTGTGGACATGGGGAGGGATGGAGGAGTGAGGAAGTGAGCATGTACCTAATGAAGCGTCCACTGAGTGTATGTTTATGGTCTTCTGCTGCTGCAGCCCATCCACCTGTTGTATGTTCAAGGATGTTCTTCTGCGTACCACTGTTGTAACACGTGGTTTGAGTTACTGTCATCTTGAACCAGTCTGGCCATTCTCTTCTGACCTCACTCGTTAACGAAGTGTTTTTGCCTGCAGAACTGTCACTCACTAGGTTCCTATTGTGTTTTGCACTATTCAGTCTAAACTCTAGAGACTGTTGTGCATGTCAACCCCAGGAGATCCGCAGTGTCTGTGATCCTCGAACCACCCTTTCTGGCACCGACAGTCATTCCAAGGTCAAAGTCACTTAGATCACATTTCTCCCCCATTCTGATGTTTGGTCCAAACATCAACTGAACATCTTGATAATGTCAATATGCTTTAATACACTGAGTTGCTGCCACATG
Organism: Hypanus sabinus; assembly: GCF_030144855.1. Lineage (NCBI taxonomy): Eukaryota > Metazoa > Chordata > Chondrichthyes > Myliobatiformes > Dasyatidae > Hypanus > Hypanus sabinus. The sequence goes on from NC_082721.1 coordinate 87,436,036, forward strand.
ATTGGCTGATTAGGTATTTACATAATGAAGTAGTACAGGTGTACCTAATAAAGTGGCCTCTGAGTGTAGATTATAGACAAGATTAAGCTTAATATTATTTTAAAAGCTCCATCCGAACTAATCTGCTTATAAGAATTGACACCAAATTATGTTTCACCAGACTCCAGTAAGAGGCCTTAGAATGAATTATTCATTAATGGGTGTTTGCGATTACATTGAGTAAATATGTTTCCTTACATGAATCAGGGCAAGCAGCAGAAGAGAAATGAACTATTTTTAATCTTGTTTTAAGAATGAAAATTCTGATTTTTTTTACTTTAGGTGTGAAGAATGATTCTATATTTAATTGGATGATTTATCACGAGCCTTTTTCCAAATAGCTGGGAGCTCCTAATGGTGGCATTACACCAGTTGACAAATTTGGCTAATATTAAGATACAGCAATTTTCTCAGGGTCAGACTCATCTATGTTAGGATCTGGTCATCCTGGCCACTTGAGCTTTGATTGACGACTGCCCTTAAACTCATCCTGCCAGTGACGGCTGAACAATGTACTGACTTCCAGCTCACCCAATGATATCATTGATCAGCGTGATCTCTAAGCTGCAGCTGGAGATAGTTTACAGACTGAGATTAAATGTCAGGCTAAGAGAGATGTTCCCTTTGCAGCCTGGCACCGCTGCCATGGTTGTGGTGGGATTGCTTAGGATCTGGTATTCTGTCATAGTGAATAAGGCCATGATTTATCACTGACTCCTGGGTCCCCTTGAGAAGGTGTGGCTGGTTGTCATCTTGAACCACTGCAGTCCATGTGGGGAAGCTGTCAGGCTGGGAGCTCTACCCAGTGGAAATGAAATTATTTGGAGGGGATCCAATCGCAAACAAGGGAAAATCTGCAGATGCTGGAAGTCTGAGCAACACACACAAGATGCCTGAGGAACTCAGGAGGCCAGGAAAAGAGTACAGTCAATAATTAGGGCCGAAACCCTTTGGCAGGACCAGAGAAAAAGCTGAGGAGTAGATTTGAAAGGTGGGGGGAGTTGGGAGAGAATCACAAGTGACAGGTGAAGCCTGGAGAGGGAGGGATGAACTCAAGAGCTGGGAAGTTGATTGGTGAAAGAGACAGAAGGCCATGGAAGAAAGAAAATGGGGTTGGAGCACCAGAAGGAGATGATGGGTGGGCAAGGCAATGAGGTGAGAGAGGGAAAAGGTGAGGGGGGAGGGCAATACTGGAAGTTGAGAGATCGATTTTATACCATCAGGCTGGAGGCTACCCAAATGGAATATAAGGTGTTGTAGAAGGAGCTTAAGTGTGGCCATATCCTGACAGTGGAAGGAGGCCATGGATGGACATATCAGAATGGGAATGGGAAGTGGAATTAAAATGGGTGGCCACTGGGAGATCCCACATTTTTCTGGCAGATGGAGCATAGGTGTCCGGCAAAGGTCCCCAGTCTACGTCAGGTATCACCATTATACAGGAGACCACACCGGGAGCACCAGACACAGCATATGACCTCAACAGACTCACAGGTAAAGGGTCACCTCACCTGGAAGGACTATTTAGGGCTCTGAATGGTAGTGAGGGAGGAGGAGTAGAGGCAGGTGTAGCAAGGATAAGTGGCAGGAGGGAGATTAGTGGGGAGGGACGAATGGACAAGGGCGTTGCATAGGGGGCGGTCACTGTGGAAAGCAGTTAGTGGGGGAGGATTGCTCCCTACATGACTATGACCATAAGACCATAACCATATAGATCAAAATTAGGCCATTTGGCCCTTTGAGACTGCTCGAGTCTTTCATCATATCTGATTCATTTTCCCCCTCAGCCCCAATCTACTGCCTTCTCCCTGTATCCCTTCAATCAGCGCAGATCGATCACCCTCTGTCCTAAGTATTCCCAGTGATTTGGCCTCCAAAGCCACCTGTGAAAACAAATTCCAAAATTCATTAATTGGTCAGACACATACATCCATAATTGGATTTGTGTCCATACAGGCAAGCGGAAGTAATTCCATCACATTCCTGACATGGAGAGAGTGGGGAATGGTTGAGGAAAGGTCCTGTGCTTCCTTTCAAAGTAACACAGTAAGACAATCCATATATCAATAAGCTGGTATGGATACCTGAACGTAAATCACCTCCATTTCTGAATTGACATGTTATGAACTCAAATACAACTCAAGAGACAGAAAAATAACAATCTTGACAATCTCACTTCAGTGTTGATGGCTACAGATTACCAGAGATATTGTATATTGATTATGTTACCTTAAAACATTAAATCTACAGTATATCTCTCAAGTGGATATAAACTGATTCTTGACATTCCTGCAAATCATAAACTAAAGAGATTCTGCAGATGCTGGAAATCTCGAGTAACGTGCACAAAATAATGGAGGAACTCAGCAGATCAAGCAGCATCTATGGAGAGGAATAAACAGTTGATATTTTGGGGTGAGACCCTTCATTATGGCTGGAGAGGGAGGGGGAATAAGCCAGAATAAAAAGGTGAAGGGAGGGGAAAGAGCATAGCTGGTAGGTGATAGGTGAAACCAGGTGAGGGGGAAGTAAGAAGCTGGGAGGTGATAAGTAGAAGAGGGACATGGCTAAAGAAGAAAGAGCCAGAAAGGATTGGACAGTGGACCATGAAAGCCAAGGAAGGAGGAGGAGAACCATGGGGAGGTGATGAGCAGGTGAGGAAAAAGTAGGGGGTAAGAGGAAAACATGAATGGGAAATGGAAAAAGAGAGAAGGGTGTGGTGGGAGAAATGACCAGAACTCAAGAGAATTCTCAGTTCCTGCGTCTCCCACCCTTCTGTCCTGATGAAGGATCTTGGCCTGAATCTTCAACTGTTTGTTCCCATCCATAAGTGCTGCCTGACCTGCTGAGTTATTCTTCACTGTGCGAAATGCCAGAGATATCTATGTTCCTGCAGTTTATTTTCTTCATTTGTACATTTTCCAAGTGCAGACATCACTGGTAATGCCAGCATTTATTGTACATTCATCACTGCTCCTGACCTGTCTGTCTATTCCAGAGTTTACTGCTCATTTCAGTGGATGTTGCCCAACCTGCTGAGTTATTCCAGAGTTTATTGTTAGTGCCAAAGAATGGCAGATTTCTTCAGCAATGAACCAGGACAATCTGGTGAGTTCAGGGTCAGTACTAATGACTCTTTGTTACTTGACATTTCACTACGTGAGATTGACCATATGTGTAATGTTGTCTCTAGATCGTAAGTATAGGATTTATCTATGCTAAGTGGCCACTTTACTAGGTACTCCTGCTTATTAATGCAAATATGTAATCTACCAATCATGTGGCAGTAAATTAATGCATAAAAGCATGCAGACATGTTCAAGGGGATCAGTTGTTGTTCAGACCAAACATCAGAATGAGGAGGAAATGTGATTTAAGTGACTTCGAGCATGGAATGATGCTTGGTGCCAGACAGGGTGGTTTGAGTATCTCAGAAGTTACTGATCTCCTGGGATTTTCATGCACAACAGTCTTTAGAATTTACAGAGAATGGTGCAAAAAGCAAAAAAAACATATTGTGAGTGGTAGTTCTGTGGGTGAAAATGCCTTGTTAATAAGAGAGGTCAGAGGTGAATGGCCAGACAGCTTCACGCCAGCAGGAGAGTGACAGTAACTCAAATAACCATGTCTTACAACCGTGATGTGTAGAAGAGTATCTCTGAACACACAGCACGGTGAACCTTGTAGTGGATGGACTACGGCAGCAGAAGACCATGAACATATTCTAAGTGGCCACATTATTGGGTACAGGACGTATCTAATAAAGTGTCCTCTGAGCACACTTTGGTAACTGTGTCACCACCACATACACTAGCTGCTGCAATTCCTACATTTGAAAACACGTATCTGTGGGATCTGAAGCAATGGAGTGTTACAACATGCTAACACTACCTTGCGGACTTTGGACTATTTTACAAAGTGCCTCTAAGTACCCTGAGACCCCATCCTTAACACTTGACTCCAACATCTTCCCAACCACAGAGGTCAGACTCTGCCCTATAATTTCCTCTCTTCTGCCTCGCTCTCTTCTTGAAGATTGGAGTGAGATTTGCAATTTTCTAGTCTTCCAGAACCATTCGAGAATATAGTGATTCTTGAAAGATTGTTAGTAATATCTCCAACAAACTCTTCATTTTTTTCAGAACACTGAGGTGTACACTATCTGGTCCAGGTGACTTATCTACCCTCAGACCTTTCAGTTTCCCAAGAGCTTTCTCCCTAGCAGTGGTAACCACACTTCATGCCCCCTGACACCTGGAGCTTCCACCATACTGCTAATGTCTTCCACAGTGAAGACTGATGCAAAATACCTATTGAGTTCATCTGGCATTTTTTGTCCCACATTACTACCTCTGCAGATCATTTTCCAGCTTTCCAATATCCACTCTTGCCTCTCTTTTACATTTTATGTATCTGAAGAAACTTTTGGTATCCTCCTTTATATTATTGGTTAGCTCACTTTTGTACTCCACCTTTACCTTTTTAATGACTTTTTAGTTACCTTCTGTTGGTATTTGAAATCTTCCCAATCCTCAGACCTCCCACTAATTTTTGCTCTATTATAAGTCCTCTCTTTGGCTTTTATGTTTGCTTTGACTTCTCTTGTTAGCCACAGTTGTTTCATAATTCCTTTAGAATACTTCTTTCTCTTTGGAATGTACATATCCTGTGCCTTCCAAATTGCTGCCAGAAGTAATAGTCATTGCTGTTCTGCCATCATCCCTGCCAGTTTTCTTTTCCAATTAATTTTGGCCAACTCCTCTCTCATTCCTCTGTAATTCCTTTTACTCCACTTTGATGCAGCCTACTAGAATCTCTGGACTTCTTTGCTCTGGAGTCTTGTACAGGCTATATCACTAGCCGTAGATAAATTTTTGCAATATCGAGGAATCAAGAGTGATGGGGAACTAGGTCAGAGGACAAAATAATGCTCGGGGAAGATGAGGTTGATTATGTAGGAGCAAATTGAGAGAATTCATAGAGTTGTTCGAAATAACGGGCAATTTTTGAAAAACTGGTGCGCGCCAGGAGACCAACCAGAGCTGATCTATCTGAGTCTGAATTTGTTACAGCTTTTACACTCTCATTTGATGAGATTATCGGTAAAACTACTCTTTGATAATAGAATGGTAACTTCAGAAAGATGAACAGACTAAGTCCTGATTACAGAATGAAATGATTCGGTCTAATAGTAAATCCAATCTTCTATTACCAAAAAAAGGTGCCCAGTATAACATAATACTGAAGTTCCCAAAACTTGAGTGTTGTTGCTAATGAATTTCAAGCCTCTATTTTTGACTGTGGTTCCCCCATACTATATTAGCATAATCCCCATTCTCATTTACTAGTTACTAGCCCTCACCGTTCTTCTCCTACAGCAATCACTTTGAATTGTGGGCTTGCTTTGAGGGGTTGAGTGCTCTACTCACACTCCTAATTTCTTCTCCTTTGTGATGATCTTCTTCCTAGCCTGATCAGAATCAGAATCAGGTTTAATGGCACCAGCATATGTCATGAAATTGGTTAACTGCAGCAGCAGTACAATGCGATACATAGTAATAGAGAGAAAAGAGTGTGTGTGTGTGTGTGCGCGCGCGCGCGCGCGTGTGTGTGTATGTGTGTGTGCGCGCGTGTGTGTGTGTGTGATACTTATTTAAAATAGTTATTTTAAGTTAGTACAAAAACAGGAATAAAAAAAGTAGTGAGATAGTGTTCACAGGTTCAACATCCATTCAGAAATCAGAGGGAGAAAAGCTATTCCTGAATCATTGACTGTGTGCCTTCAAGATTCTGTACCTCCTTCCTGATGGTAACAATGAGAAGATGGCATGTCCTGCGTGGTGAGGCTCCTTAATGATACCTTTTTCAGTCACCATCCCTTAAAGATGCCTTGGATACTATGGAGTTAGTGCCTGTGATGGAGCTGACTAATTTTACAACTCACTATAGTTTATTTGATCCTGTGTAGTAGCTCTCCCCCCCCCCCCCACCCCCACACCGCATACCAGACAGTGATGCAGCCAGTTAGAATGCAGGAACCTGTGAGTTCTTTAGTACCATAAGACCATAAAACATAGGAGCAGTATTAGGCCATTTGGACTGTCAAGTCTGCTCTGCCATTCAATCACGGCTGATCCTTTTTTTCTCCCTCTCAGCCCCATTCCTGACCTTCTCCAATTTAACCTTTGATGCCATATACAATCAAGAAGCTATCAAGCTCTGTCTTAAATACATCTAACAACTTAGCCTTCACAATTCCCTTTGGTAATAAATTCCAAATTCACCACCCTTTGGCTAAAGGAATTTCTCCACATCTCTGTTTTAAATAGGCACCCCTCTATCCTGAGGCCTTCTTGTCCCGCACACCCTCACCATGGGAAACATCCCTTCCGCACCTACTGTCTAGGCCTTTCAACATTCAAAAGGTTTTAAATGAGATTTGCTATCATCCTTCTAAATTACAGCATGTACAGACTCAGAGGTATCAAACGTTCCTTTTGTGATAACCTTTCATTCCCAGAATCATCCTTGTGAACCTCCTCTGGACCCTCTCCAATGCCAGCACATCTTTACTTAGATGAGGGGCCCAAAACTGTTCACAATACTCAAGGTGAGGCCTCACCAGTGCCTTATAAAGCCTCAGCATCACATGCCTGCTCTTGTATTTTAGACCTCTTGAAATGAATGCTAACATGGCATTTGCCTTCCTCACCACCTATTCTACATGCAAGATAACCTCTGTGATGTTCTGCACAAGAACTCCCAAGTCCCTTTACATCTCAGATTTATGGATTTTCTCCCTATTTAGAAAATTTAGAAAAAGTGCAAGACCATGCATTTTCTAACATTGTATTTTATTTGCCACTCCCTTGCCCATTTGCTGATCTGATAAAGTCCTTCTGCAGTCTACCTGTTTCATCAATAATACCTGCCCCTCCACCAGTCTTTGTATCATCTGCAAACTTGGCAACAGAGCCAAATATTTAATCATCTGAATCACTGAATTACAGCATAAAAAGAGGCAGTCCCAACACCAGCCCCTGTACAGCACCACTAGTCACTGGCGGCCAAACAGAAAAAGATCCTTTTATTCCTAGTCACTGCCTCCTACCAATCAGCCAATGTTCTAACCATGCCAGTAACTTTCCTGTAATACCATGGGTCATAACTTAGTAAGTAGCCTCATGTGTGGAACCTTGTCAAAGGCCTTCTGAAAGTCCAAATATACAACATCCACTGCATCCCCTTTATTGATCTTATGTGCGAACTCCTCAAAATATTCCAACAGGCTTGTCAGGCAATATTTCCCCTTAAGGAAACCATGTTTACTTTGTTCTATCTTGTCCTGTGCCTCCAAGTGCTCCAAAACCTCATCCTTAATAATTGACTCTAACATCTTCCCAACTACTGAGGTCAGGCTAACTGGTCTATGATTCCCTTTCTGCTGCCTTCCTCCTTTCTTAAAGAGTGAAGTGACATTTGCAAATTTCCAGTCCTCTGGCACCATGCCAGAGTCCAATGAGTTTTGAAAGATCATTTCTAATGCCTCCACAATTCCTGGCACTACCTCTTCCCAAACCCATGGGTGCAGTTCATCTGGTCCAGGTGACTTATGTACCCTTGGGTCTTTCAGCTTTTTGATCACTTCTTCCCTTGTAATAGTAACTGCACTCACTCTCTTCCCTTCCACTCTTGGACACCTGGCACACTGCTGGTGTCTTCCACAGTGAAGACTGATGCAAAATACTCATTTAGTTCATCTGCCATCTCCTTGTCCCCTGTTATTATTTCTTTGGCCTCATTTTCTAGTGATCCTATATCTACTCTCATCTCTCTTTTATTTTTACATACTTGAAAAAAGCTTTTACTATTCACTTTGATCTTGTATGCTAGCTTGCTTTCATATTTCATTATTTCCCTCCTAATGATTCTTTTTAATTGCTCTCTGTAGAGTTTTAAAAGATTCCTAATCCTCTGTCTTCCTACTAATTTTTGCTTTGTTGTATGCCCTCTCTTTTGCTTTTACATTAGCTTTGACTTCCCTTGTCAGCGACAGTTGTACTATTTTTCCATTTGAATATTTCTTCATTTTGGAATACATCTATCCTGTATTCTTCTTGTTTTCCCCAGAAACTCACACCATTGCTACTCTGCTGTCATTCCTACCTGCAGCTCCTTCCAATTTACTCCTCTTTCATACCACTGTAATTTCCTTTATTCTACAGAAATACTGCTATGTCAGACTTTACTTTCTCCCTATCAAATTTCAAGTTGAACTCAGTCATATTGTGATCAATACCTCCTCAGGGTTATTTTACCTTAAGATTTCTGATCATCTCTGGTTCATTACATAACACCCAATCCATTATAGCTGATACCCTAGTAGGCTCAATTTCAAACTGTTCAAAAAATCCATCTCGTAGGCATTCAAGAAACACACTGTCTTGAGATTCATTTCCAACCCGATTTTCTTTATCAAACTGCATGTTGAAATCTCCCAAGACTATCATAACATTGCCCTTTTGACAAGCCTTTTCTATTTCCCATTATAGTCTGTGGTCCACATTCCAGCTACTGTTGGGAGGCCTAAATATAACTGCCATCAGAGTCCTTTTACCCTTGCAGTTTCTTAATTCAATTCACAAGGATTCAACATCTTTTGATCCTATGTCACATCTTCCTACTGATTTGATGCCATTCTTTACTAGTAGAGCCACACCACCCCCTCTGCCTACCTTCCTATCTCTCTGATACAACGTGTAACCTTGGACATTTAGCTTCCAACTTCAACCATTCTTCAGCCACGATTCAGTGATAGCCACAACATCATATCTGACAATCTATAACAGTGCAACAAGATCATCCACCTTATTTCTTATAATCCATGTTTTGATATATAACACTTTGAGTACTGTATTTGCTACCTTTATTGATTCCACATCCCTAATGCACTGATTCCCACACTGCTGGCTGCACTTTTGTCCTATCATCTTCCTGCCCTTACTGACAGTTCGACTGCCTGCTATCTTTGTCTTTTTACCAGCTGTCCCAACTTGAGTCCCTTCAATCTGGTTCCCACCCCTCTGATAAATTAGTTTAAGCCCTCCCCCACAACTCTAAAAGACCTGCCCATGAGAATATTTGTCCCTTTTGGGTTCAGGGGCAACTGATGCCTTTTGTATGGGTCATCCCTCCCCCAGAAGAGATCTCAATGATTGAAGAACCTGAAGCCCTGCCCCCTGAACCAACTTCTCATGCATTAATCTGCCATTTCACCCTGTTTCTACCCTCACTGGTTAATGGCACAGGTACCAATCCAGAAATTACTACCCTGCTGCTTCTCAGCTTTTTGCCTAGCTCTCTAAAATCTCTTTTCAAGACCTCTTTTCTTTTCCTTCCTATGTCATTGGTACCAATATGTACCAAGACATCTGGCTGCTCTCCCTCCCCCTCCAAAATGTTGTGAGTGTTTTTGGTGACATAACAAATCTCCACAAACTCTTAAGAGTTATAGCTGCTGTCTTGTCCTCTTTATATTTGCATTGATATGTTGGGACAATGTTCCGTCCTCAGAGATATTAACATCCAGGATCTTGAAATTGCTCATTCTCTCCACTGTTGACCGTCTATGAGGACTGGTGTGTGTTCCCTCATCTTACCCTTTCTGAAGCCCACAGTCAGTTTTTTGGTCTTACTAACGTTGAGTGGAACTTTGATGCTGCGACACCACTTACAATATGAGGTATACATTCATTTGTGGTCACACCTATGAAGCAAATACGATTTCCTCTTCCAAAGAAAATTCCTGGGACATGGAGTTCACTCTTTATTCCACTTTTTGTCATGGAGTTATGGAGACAACTTGGTGAAGTCAACAGGCTATTAAGCAACAACCAAAATGGCTCTGTGGGAAGATATCCTTCCCGAAGTGAACCAGATGGGCTTTTAATGACAATCTGGTTGTTTTATAGTCACACCATCAATTGTTTATTTCCAGACTGAATTTTATATATAAAAACTTAATTCAAATTCTCAAGATGCACCATGGTAGGATTTGAACTTGCAATCTTGGAATTATGTAAATACCTCATTATCATAGCCGTCAGCACTGAATACATCATGATTAACCCCACCACTATTCACCAACCATCCTGCAGATGCTGACAGGTTGACACAGGTCTTTGGAGAGAAGTGAGCTGTAGGTGAGGAGAGAAGGTTCAGAGGCGGTTCGGAGCGTGTGTGAAGATAATGGGGCTGTGAAATAATTAGTCGAGCTAACCAGTCCGGCCATCTGTTCACTTGTATTTTCAGTCCATCTGGGATCGAAGAGTTCAGACAAAAGGTCGGGGAAAATGCACAGCTCAGTACAATCTGTCTTGCTATTTTTACTCCAGGAATAAGCACTTTAACAGAGATTCAGATGTTTAATTAATCCTTGGAGTGCCGCAGTATTACTCCAAGGATCAAAGGGCTAAGTTCGGCTTCTTTTTCATCAAGTCTGAATATTTGCTTCATGATAGTCAATAATGTGACTTTGCAAATATTATTTCTTGCGGAGGAGTTTGATATGTTTTGCTTATTATCTGTCTGCGTGACTGGAAGGTGTGCTGAGAAGGGATAGACAAGTGTTGTCACTACTTTCAGACTGAGCTCACACTATCTCTCTCAAGAGTGAGCCTGACATTTCCTGTTCATCAAACCAGAAGTACTGTTATGATGTTTTGGAGAAACAGTTGTTTAATTAGAACTAATTAATTCAAGCCATGACTAGCACTGAGAATAACACTAGCTTTTTTGACTGAGGAGGCAAGACTCCCACTGGGCATAGCAGGCTAAAAAACGTGGAAAGGCTTTCATTGCCTTATTAGTCTTTTTGTCTCTATTTATTTTTGTGATTTTCATAATTTTATGCCTTTGTTGTATCGTACTGCTGTCTGAAAACAAGATATGAAGCAGTGCTAATAAATCTGGTTCTGTTTTTGAAGTAGTTTTTTTCTTATTTGTTAGAGATATAATATGGTAAGAGTCCCTTCTGGCCCAATGAGCACCCATGTGACCGATTAATCCTGCTGACCTTTGGACAGTGGGAGGAAGCCCACACGGTAACAGGACAAATGTACAAATTCCTTACAGGCAGCAGTGGCAGTGGCAATTGAACCTGGGTCACTGGCACTAGAATAACATTCTGCTACCGTGCCTTTTGTGAGCTTTATTGCAAGTTCGGTCCAAGGGAGTGCTCTAACCTGCTTTAGCACACAGCCCCTCCACAGCAGAAGTCTTATTCTCTGACGTGGACAGTGGACCTGCAGATTTTGTAGCTTTTCCACAGCTTCAGTGATCTGGGTTTGATCCTGCCTGTGTGAAGTCTGCACGATCATCCTGTAAACGTCTTTCCTCCAGGTATTTTAGTTTCCTCTCCCACCTCCCAGTGACCTTAGGGTCAGTATGTTAATTGGCCACTGTAAATTACCCTGCGTATACATGGCTGCCGGGAAAATTCAAGTGCTGTACTGGAAAGAAAGGGATTAAGGATGGTGGGATTGAGGGAAGGGACAAATTATCTCCACATATCCTGAGGAATTAACAGGCTGTTCGTGAATAGATAGGAGGAAGACCTGGAGTACCACAGCTGCCAATATAGACATCATGGAGAGAGGGGCATTGAAGCACTAGTGGAAAGATTTCAGGATTTGGTGAACTCAGGAGAGATTTTTTGGAATGGTTCCGGGGTGAGGTGTCCAGCTTCCAATTAACTGGTGAAATGGTTGTTTTGCACTACAGAGCAGAGAAGGAGATTTGATAGAAATCTTTCAATTCATGAAGGAATGTACTTTGAATGTCTTAAAGATCAGGAACCAACTGATTCAGAATGGATGACCTATCCTGGTCCCAGCACACATGTGTAATCACATGGAAGATGCGTCAGTGTCTTCACTTTCTTAAAAGGATATGCAACTTGTCATCAGATGCACTAACAAACTTCTACAGCTGTAATGTTGAAAATATCCTGACTGATTGTATCGTGGTCTAATACAGCAATCTGAATGGGCAGGAACATGTGAAGCCGCAGAGAGTGCTGGACTCAGTCCAAAGACCACAGGTCAGTATCATCGGAAGTATCAATACGAGGCATTGCTTTAAGAAGGCAACATTAGTCATCAAAGACACCCAACATCCAGGCCAAACTGTCTTCTCACAGCCACCATCAGGCAGGAGGTACAGAACCCTGAAGTCCCAAACTACCTGATTCAAGAACGGCTACGATAGCGTTGACCATAGCTCAGCATTTAACACCATCATTCCTACAACCTGATTGACAAACTACAGAACTTGGACCTCCATACCTCCCTCTGCAATTGGATCCTCAGCTTCCTTACTGGAAGACCAAAGTATGTGCAGATTGGTAATAATATCTCCTCTTTGCTGATGATCAACACTGGCATACCTCAGGGGTGTGTGCTTAGCCCACTGCTCTATTCTCTCTACACCCATGACTGTGTGGCTAGGTATAGCTGAAATGCCTTCTACAAATTTGCTCACTTTACAACCTTTGTTGGCAGAATCTCAGGTGGTGATGAGAGGGCGTACAGAAGTGAGATATGCCAACTAGTGGACTGGTGTCACAGCAACAACCTTGCACTCAACATCAGTAAGACCGAAGAGCTGATTGTGGACTTCAGAAAGTGTAAGTTGAGGGAACCCAAACCAAATCTCATAGCCCCAACCCACCCATAATGACTAGTTCCATTACCTTGAACTTGGCCTGGATTCCTCTGAACCTTTTCTATCCATGTACCTGCCTAAGTGTGTCATAAACTATCTCTGCTGAAGATGGGATAGTGGCAATAGTAGTCTGCCTGTAGAGAACCACATTAATCCTGACCTTGGGTGCTGTCTGTGTGGAGTTTGCACATTCTCACTGAAACCTCATTGACTTCCCCACTGACTGCACTGGTTTGCCCCCATATCCAAAAGGCAGTGGGTTGGCTGGTTAATTGGCCACTGGTGTGTAGATGTGGGCTGCCTATCTGAGGGAATAAGAAGACAAAATGGGAGCAGTGTAAATAACAGCTTAGTCAGTGACATGGATGATGGGATGAAGAGCCCATTTCTGTGTTATATGAATCTATAGCTCCATGCTCTGTTGGATTCACCAGATTGATTCCTGGGATGGCAGGACTTTCACATGAAGAAAGACTGGATTGACTAGGCTTATATTCACTGGAATTTAGAAGATTGAGGGGGATCTTATTGAAACGTATAAAATGCTAAAGGGATTGGACAGGCTAGATGCAGGAAGATTGTTTCTGATGTTGGGGAAGTCCAGAAAGAGGGGTCATAGTTTAAGGATAAAGGGGAAGCCTTTTAGGACCGAGATGAGGAAAAACTTCTTCACACAGAGAGTGGTGAATCTGTGGAATTCTCTGCCACAGGAAACAGTTGAGGCCGGTTCATTGGCTATACTTAAGAGGAAGTTAGATATGGCCCTTGTGGATAATGGGATCGGGGGTATGGAGAGAAAGCAGGTACAGGGTTCTGAGTTGGATGATCAGCCATGATCATACTGAATGGCGGTGAGGCTCGAAGGGCTGAATGGCCTACTCCTGTACCTATTTTCTATGTTTCTATGATTGGGGTGTAGAATTGTGATTTCCTTGTGGTTTCATTTTCATTTGCTTGTTTCTATTTGTATATAATTATCTGTACACATGTAGTTGGGAGTGAATTTTCCAGGAATTACGGTACAGTTGCCTCTGTATTTCTCTGGAAGCTTCCTGATTTTCCATTGCAGGTGTCACAGTACTTGGATCCGGTATTTTGCAGGTGGATTGTTATCACTGGACTTCTTGTTTTCTATGGTCTAAATATGAGACAATGACAACTGCTTTTTCCTTTGTCTTGTCTTTATTGCCTCATCTCTCTCTCATTCATTTCTTATTCTGGTAACATTTTATAAAATGGTTGTAAACAACAAGTTTATGCCTAATTCCTGACTTCCGAAGAACCTTTGGATTGCAAAAGCATCAGGAAGCAACAACTCGCAGCCTGGAGAACGGAAATGTGCACACATTACTGAGGCCAAATGAATGTCGATCTGGCACTATCTCCTTGCTCCTGTTTTCTGTGCTTTAGCCAACAGTCCTGGCCCAGGAGCAGACATCTTGTAAAGAACATTGCTTTGGTGTCACTGTGAAACATTCACACTCTGAAGAGCCTTGTATTCATCACTTCCTCCTCTTCGGCCTTCTTCGTCAGATGTGTTTCGCTCTGCCTACTACCTTCTGCTGTAGTGGGACTCCAGAGTAGACCAGCCAGGGTCTCAGAACAGAGAGAGAGGTATTCCTCTGGCAGTACAGTGCAGTACAGGCCCTTCAGCCCATAATGTTGTGCTGACCTTTTAACTACTCCAAAATCAATTTAGTCCTTCCTTACACATAGCTCTCCATTTTTCTTTCATCCATATGCATAAACAAGAGTCTTCGAAATGCTCCTGAGGTATCACCTGCCTGTATCACCACCACTGGTAGTGTGTTCCCTGTACCCAACGCTTTCAGAAAAAAAACTAACTCTGACGTCACCCCTATACTTTCCTAAAATCACCTCAAAATCTGTCCTTTGAATTAGCCTCAGTGGAAAAACCTGCTTGCGTTTACCCTATCTACACCCTCATAGCTTTGTATACCTCTGTATCTGTCCAAATGTCTTTTCAGTGTTGTTAATGTTCCCACCCAATTACTCAGGCAGCTTACTCCACACATGGACCACCCTCTGTTTGAAAAGTTGTCCCTCCCTATTAAATGTTTTCCCTCTCACCCTTAACTATATGCTCTTCTAGTTCTTGATTCCCTAAGCCTGGGAAAGAGACTGTGTAAGTTCATCCCATCTATCTCCTTTTGAGTTTTTCATGCCCCTCGTACTGCAATGCCCTTGTGAATCCCAACCTGTTTAACCTCTGTCTGTAACTAGGGCACCACGGTACCATAGAAGTTAGCCTGACTTTTCAGTGTTTCAGAACTTATGAAGCATCTCGGCCTGTAACATCCACTGTACTCTTTCCCATAGATGCTGCCTGGCCTGCACTTTGTGTGTGCTGCTTGGATTTCCAGCATCTGCAGATTTTCTCTTGTTCAGAAATAAAATATAACTCAAGTCGTGGAAGTGCCCTCACAAATCTCCTCTGCATGCATTCCCTCTTATTGGCATTCTTCCAAAGATTATTAGCACAATCCAAAGATTATGGGCTAGCGTTACTAAGTTGCAGGGATGTTATATTGGCACCAGAAGCATGGCGACACTTGCAGGCTGCCCCCAGCACGTAGTCTGATGGTAGGGATGCATTTCAATGCTTTGCGGTACAGTACATGTGACAAATAGAACAGGTCTTTATCCTTTCTAGAGCACCATGGCTGAAACTGAACACAATATTACAAATGCAGCCTCGATAGTATCTCATTTCATATTTCCTTATGACATAGTGGAGATCTATTTGGCCAATAGAAGGAATCCACTCTGCCAAGGTTTTATTTGCCGAACAAATGGCACATAAACTATTGGATCATTAGACTGCCAGAAGGGGACAAATGTCTCTAATTACCTGAATTTCCTGTCCAAAGGAGTGATAATGTGAATGTATACTAAGAAAACATCAGTTTAATGTTTAAAGGTGCACAGCATTCCACACCATGGAAGACCAGATTCTCCAGATATCAGTCAGAGGGGTTAAAAGTGTAAGAGTTTTCACCGTTCTCCATTGACCATGGGAAATATGGAAGTACATTCCATGGGGTATTTGAAAAAAAAGATTTTGGATGAATTTGTAGCTTCTGTGAATTTACTCGAGTTTAGTAAAATGTCCAACAGGGGTTTTATCACAAACAAGATAAAACCTGCAGATTCTGGAAATCCAAGCAACACACACACACAAAATGCTGGGAGGAACTCAGCAGGTCAGGCAACATCGATGGAAAGAGTCCAGTCAATGTTTCAGACTCAGACCCTTCATCAGGACTGGAGAAAAAAAAGATGAGAAGCAGAGTTACAAACAAGAGAAAATCTGCAGAGGCCGGATATCCACAAAATACTGGAGCAATTCAGCAGGCTTCCTCCTAGGGTCCTGCCAAAGAGTCTTGGCCTGAAACGTCTTTTCTATCGATGCTGCCTGGCCTGCTGAGTTTCTCCAGCATTTTGTGTGTGTTGCTGAGGAGTAGAGTTAAAAGGTGGGGGGGGGGGGGCGTCGAAAGAGGAGGGAGAAACACAAGGTGAGAGGTGAAACTGGAGGAGGGGGGAAGTAAAGAGCTGGAAAATTGATTGGTGAAAGACATAGAGGTCTGGAGAAAGGGGAGTCTGATGGAAGAGTACACAAGGCCATGGAAGAAAGAAACGTGGGGAGGAGCACCAGAGGGTGGTGATGAGTGGGCAAGAAAATAAGGTGAGAGAAAGAAAAGTGATGGGGAATGGTGTAGAAGAGGAGAGGTGAGTGGGGAGCCATAACCAGAAGTTCAGAAGATCAGTTTTCATGCCATCAGGTTGGAGGCTACCCAGACGGAACATAAGGTGTTGTTCCTTCAACCTGAGTGTGGCCTCTTCGTGACAGTAGAGGAGGCCATGGGTAGACATATGAGAATGGGAAGTAGAATTCAAATGGGTGGCCACTGGGAGATCCCACTTGTCCTGGCGGATGGAGCATAGATGCTCGGCGAAGTGGTCTCCCAATCTACGTCGGGTCTCACTGATATATGGGAGGTCTCTCTGATATATGGGAGGTCTCACTGATATATAGGATGTCTCACTGATATATGGGAGGTCTCAGTGATATATGGGAGGTCTCACTGATATATGGGAGGTCTCACTGATGTATAGGAGGTCTCAGTGATATATGGGAGGTCTCACTGATATATGGGAGGTCTCAGTGATATATGGGAGGTCTCACTGATATATAGGAGGTCTCACTGATATATGGGAGGTCTCACCCATATGTAGGAAGCCACACTGGCAGCACCAGACTCTGTCCTTTCAGGTGAGGCAACACTTCACCAGTGAGTCTCTTCGGGTCATATCGCCAGTTCTCCTTCAAGTAGCACTGTCTGATCCCAAGAGGTTTGAAGTATAAGATCTTTCCCTCTTTGTTGTTTCAAGGCCTGAGGACATTTCCAACCTGCTTGCAGAACTCAGCCAGTGGGTCATGCAGCACCCGTGAGAAGAAAGGAAATGTTGATGTTTCAGGTCAATACCCTGCATCGGGACTAAGAGTGCAGAGGCAAAATCGCTGGTACGATGAGGTGAAGGAGAGTGGCAAGAAAGGAGACTGAGCCAATTGAGGGACAGAGGAGCTGTGTTAGATGCAACAAGGCAAGAATTAAGGTCATGTCCAGACAGCCAGCCCAGGCCAGTGAAGTCTTTGAAGAGCATCACATCTCTTTGCATGACAGGGGTTTGGGGCCATTTGGCATTCAGAGATTAGATAAGGATGTAAATGAAGGATTGTAGGGAGACTCTTGCTATTGGTCAGTTACTTTACTAACTCTGAAGTATTATTGACCTTTACTGTGGAGATTAGATGGGCTATTAATACATATCATCATTTTGGATTGTGGTGAATATGATAGCTTAGGTTCATCTAGTTATTTCTGTATAAAAGTGGTATTTCTTTCTTTAAACTCAAGAACGTTTGGTGACAGGGGCCATTCTCCTGAATACAGTAAATAAAGTGGGACTGAAGAATGAGTGAGAACGGGACTGAAGAATGAGTGAGAACGAGACTGAAGGATGAGTGAGAACAGGACTGAAGAAAGAGTGAGAACGGGACTGAAGAACGAGTGAGAATGAGACTGAAGGATGAGTGAGAACAGGACTGAAGAAAGAGTGAGAACGGGACTGAAGAACGAGTGAGAACAGGACTGAAGAAAGAGTGAGAACAGAACTGAACAACAAGTGAAAACAAGACAGAAGAACAAGTGAGAACAGGACTGAAGGACGAGTAAGAATGAGTGAGAATGGGACTGAAGGACAAGTAAGAACGAGTGAGAATGGGACTGAAGGACGAATGAGAACGAGGACTGATGGATGAGTGAGAATGAGACTGAAAGATGATTGAGAACGAGGACTGAAAGATGAGTGAGAATGAGGCTGAAGGATGAGTAAGAATGAGTGAGAACAGGACTGAAGGACGAGTAAGAATGAGTGAGAATGGGACTGAAGGACAAGTAAGAACGAGTGAGAATGGGACTGAAGGACGAATGAGAACGAGGACTGATGGATGAGTGAGAACGGGACTGAAAGACGATTGAGAACGAGGATTGAAAGATGAGTGAGAATGAGGCTGAAGGACGAGTAAGAATGAGTGAGAATGGGATTGAATGACAAGTAAGAACAAGTGAGAATGAGTGAGAACAGGACTGAAAGACGAATGAGAGCGAGGACTGATGGATGAGTGAGAACAAGGCCTGAAGGATGAGTGAGAATGAGGCTGAAGGATGAGTAAGAATGAGTGAGAACAGGACTGAAGGACGAATGAGAACGAGGACTGATGGATGAGTGAGAACGAGGACTGAAGGATGAGTGAGAATGAGGCTGAAGGATGAGTAAGAATGAGTGAGAACAGGACTGAAGGATGAGTGAGAACGAGATTGAAGGATGAGTGCAAGTTTTCAGAGTCAGGTTTATCAGTGACAACATTAGGTCGAGTTGGTGAGCAGCACTGGAGACAGGAGACAGTGGCAAGTGAATGATAGATGGAGACAGACAGAGAGGGGAAAGAGAATAAAGAAGAGTTGGAAAAGCTGGGAGGGGGTGGACAGTATGAAGACAGGAGGCAGCTGCTGGAAGGAGATGAGCCTCATAACCATTTCTCATCATTCCCCCTCTGTCCAATACCTCACCTCTCCTCTCTGTCCTGCTACAGGATTTTAACCCAAACTATCGATAGTTCCTTTTCCCTCCTGGAGATACAGCTTGATCTATTGAGTTCTTCGTTATTGTATCTCCCCCTTTTCTCATTACTACAGTCGGGTGGGAGGTGCAGGAGTCCTGGGTCTCACACCACCAGGTAGAGGAACAGTTGCTGCCGTAAAATCATCGGGCCCCTCCTGGATCAGCATGGATGGCTTCACTTGCCTCAGCATTGAACTGACTACACAGCCTGTAGACAGTCCTTTCAAGGTCTCTGCCTTTATATTATGAGGAGTGTTTGATGGCTCTGGGCCTGTACTTGTTGGATTTTTTTGATTTAGGAACAGAATTAGGCCATTCAGCCCATTCAGTCTGCTCCACCATTCTATCATCACTGGTCTCGGAACCCACTCAACCCTATACACCTGCCTTCTCACCATATCCTTTGATGCCCTGACTGACTAGGAAATTATCAACTTCTGCCTTAAATATACATGCCAACTTGGCCTCCACAGCTGTCTGTGGCAGAGCATTCCATGGCTAAACAAATTCTCCTTACTTCTGTTCTAAAAGGTCACCCCTCAATTTTGAGGCTGTGCCCTCTAGTTCTGAATACCACCAGCATAGGAAACATACTCTCCACATCTACCCTATCTAGTCCTTTCAACATTTGGTAGCTATCAATGAGATGCCCCCACATTCTTCTAAATTCCAGTGAGTATAGGCCAGAGAATTCTGAAGACTGGGGACGGAGGATCTCATTGAAAGCTATCAAATATTGAAAGGGCTCAATAGAGTGGAAGTGCAGTCCAGGGCCAGACGACACAGCCTCAGAATAGAGGGATGTCAGTTTAAAATGGAGGTGAAGAGGAATTTCTTCAGCGCAGAGTGGTGCATCTGTGGAATTCTTTGTCACAGGCAGCTGTGGAGGCCAAATCATTGAGTATATTTAAGGAAGAGATTGGTAGAATCTTGATTAGTCAGGGCATGAAGGGATGTGGGGAGAAGGCAGGAAATTGGGGTTGAAAGGGGAAATGGATCAGCCAGAATGGAAATAATCCATCACCTTCTTTCCTTAATGATTTTGCTTTCAACCTCAGGGACTGCTGTAAATTCAAGCTGCATTTCACCGTTTCCTCTGTGGTACAAACAATAATGATGATTTGCCTTTTCGCAGTGTAAGAGGCGAGAAGCAATGCCAAGTGATATTTGATCAATGAGTCCAAAGCATTCATGTAGACTAATCAACATTCAGGATATGAATGTGAGCAAAAGGTCCTGAAACACCAAATGTCACCAGTGACCCACACAGATGATGATTACAAAGGTGGCATGGAAGGCGGCATTTAAAAGTGTAATTATTTGTTTCCCTAGTGACAGGTAGTTGCTGAATGTTTATGTAGAAGGAAGTGATAATTGCCCATGACTGCTTATTTCTTCATTAATGGGACAAATCAGCCAGGAGCTGTGACTACCATTTCCAGAGGCGATTTTACAATTTTAAAAGCTATATGAATGTACTGAAGCAAGTTTGTGGGCTGAAGAAGTGTTATGTTAGCCTGCCTTGTGTAACCCTACAGCTGGCATTCTGAAGGGGTGTCCTGCCATCACCTGCTCAGAACTTGCCTCAAACTTCATGGAGCCTCTGCCTCGCGCATTTCAAGATGGTGTTAAGCTGCGACTTCCATGACCTTTGATGATTTTGAGGCTCAGTTTTAGTAGGTTTTGGGGTTCATGGGGATGGTTTTGGGGACAGAGAGGGGTGATAGGTGTCCGGTTAGGGTTTAGGCACAGGGATGTGGGGGAATTAAAGACAAGGACAAAGTCTGAAGTCTCTACTCTGCATTCGAAGTCTAGCAGTGTGGAGGTTCAATAAGAGAGTGGCATGCAGATACTGCCTCATAAGACCAAAGACAACAAAGTTCACAACATATGCCAGTGATATTAAACCTGATTCTGATACCAAGGTCTCCAAGACACTGTGCATAGTCAGGATGTCAACAGGAGCAATACAGTCACCATAAAGTTAGGACCAGGAAGGGGTCAATAACCCTACTGGATGTTTTTTTATAGACTACCCAATAATAACAGGGACATCAAGGAGCAGATAGGGAGGCAGATTCTGGAAAGGTGTAATAATAACAGGGTTGTCTTGGTGGGAGATCTAACCCTACAGTGAGGGGTTTAGATGGGGTGGAGTTTGTTAGGTGTGTTCAGGAAGGTTTCTTAACACAATATGTAGATAAGCCTACAAGAGGAGAGGCTGTACTTGATCTGATATTGGGAAATGAACCTGGTCAGGTGTCAGATCTCTCAGTGGGAGAGTATTTTGGGGAAGGCAGTGGAGGCCAATTCTCTGGATGCTTTCAAGAAGGAGCTAGATAGGTATTTTATGGATAGGGGAATCAAGGGATATGGGGACAAGGCAGGAACCAGGTATTGATAGTAGATGATCAGCCATGATCTCAGAATGGTGGTGCAGGCTCGAAGGGCTGAATGGTCTACTTCTGCACCTATTGTCTATTGTTTATTGTCTATAATTCTATCTCCTTTGCAATAGCATTGGAGAGAGTTAGGAACAGATAAGTTAAGGAAATGTTTAATTGGAGTAAGGGGAAGTATGAGGCTATCAGGAGGGAACTTGGAAGCATAAATTGGAAACAGATGTTCTGAGGGAAGCGTACAGGAGAAATGTGGCAAATGTTCAGGGGATATTTGCATGGAATTCTGAGTATGTACATTCCAATGAGACATGGAATGGATGGTAGGGTACAAGATCTATGGTGTACAAAGGCTGTTGTAAATCTAGTCAAGAAGAAAAGAAGAGCTTACAAAATGTTTAAAACACTAGGTAATGATAGGAATCTAAAAGATTATAAGATGTGCAGGAAGGAGCTTAAGAATGAAATTAGGAGAGTCAGAAGGTGCCATGAGAAAGCCTTGGCAGATAGGATTAAGGAAAACCCCAAGGCATTCTACAAGTATGTGAAGAGCAAGAGGATAAGATGTGAGAGAATAGGACCAATCAAGTGTGACAGTGGGAAAGTGTGTATGGAACCGGAGGAAATAGTGGAGGTACTTAATGAATATTTTGCCTCAGTATTCACTACAGAAAAGGATCTTGGCGATAGTAGGGATGACTTGCAGTGGACTGAAAAGCTTGAACATGTAGATATTAAGAAAGAGGATGTGCTGGAGCTTTTGGAAAGCATCAATTTGGATAAGTCACTGGGACCGGATGGGATGTAACCCAGGCTACTGTGGGAAGCGAGGTAGGAGACTGCTGAGCCTCTAGCAATGATCTTTGCATCATCAATGAGGACAGGAGAAGTTCCGGAGGATTGGAGGGTTGTGGCTGTTGTTCCCTTATTCAAGTAAGGGAGTAGGGATAGCCCAGGAAATTATGGGCCAGTGAGTCTTTATTTGGTGGTTGGTAAGTTGATGGAAAAAATCTTGAGAGGCAGGATTTATGAACATTTGGAGAGGCATAATATGATTAGGAATAGTCAGCATGGTTTTGTCAAAGGCAAGTTGTGCCTTACAAGCCTGATTGAATTTTCTGAGGATATGACTAAACACATTGATGAAGGTAGACAGTAGATGTACTGTATATGGATTTCAGCAAGGCATTTGATAAGGTACCCCATGCAAGGTTTATTGAGAAAGTAAGGAGGCATGGGATCCAAGGGGACATTGCTTTGTGGATCCAGAACTGGCTTGTCCACAGAAGGCAAAGAGTGGTTGACCAATGGTATGCCTTAGGGATCTGTTCTGGGACTCATACTATTTTTATAAAAGATTTTTATAAAAGATATGGATGAGGAAATGGAGGGATGGGTTAGTAAATTTGCTGATGACACAAAGGTTGGGGGTATTGTAGATAGTGTGGAGGGCTGTAAGTGGCTACAACAGGACATTGATAGGATGCAAAATTGGGCTGAAAAGTAGCAGATGGAGTTCAAACCAGATAAGTGTGAGGTGGTTCATTTTGGTAAGTCAAATATGATGGCAGAATAAAGCTTTAATGGTAAGACTCTTGGCAGCATGAAGGATCAGAGGGATCTTGGGGTCTGAGTAGATAGGAGACTCAAAGCAGCTGCGCAGGTTGACTCTGTGGTTAAGAAGGCGTATGGTGTATTGGCCTTCATCAATCATAGGATTGAATTTAAGAGCTGAGAGGTAATGTTGCAGCTATATAGGACCCTGGTTAGACCCCACTTGGAGTACTATGCTCAAATCTCATCACGTCACTACAGGAAGGACGTGGAAACCATAGAAAGGGTGCAGTGGAGATTTACAAGGATGTTGCCTGGATTGGGGAGCATGTCTTATGAGAATAGGTGAGTGAACTTGGCCTTTTCTCCTTGGAGTGACGGAGGATGAGAGGTGAGCTGATAGAGGTGTATAAGATGATGAGAGGCATTGATTGTGTGGAAAGTCAGAGGCTTTTCCCCAGGGCTGAAATGGCTAGCACCAGAGGGCATAGTTTTAAAGTGCTTGGAAGTAGGTACAGAGGAGATGTCATAGAAACATAGAAAAACTACAGCACAATACAGCCCCTTCGGCCCACAAGATTGTGCCGAACATGTCCCTACCTTAGAAATTACCAGGCTCACCCATAGCCCTCCATTTTTCTAAGCTCCATGTACCTATCCAAAAGTCTCTTAAAAGACCCTATTGTATCCGCCTCCTCCACCGTTGCTGGCAGGGGTAAATTTTTTTTATACGGAGAGTGGTGAGTGCGTGGAATGGGCTGCTGGCGGCAGTGGTGGAGGCGGAAACGATAGGGTCTTTTAGAGACTCCTAGATGGCTACATGGAGCTTAGAAAAACAGAGGGCTGTGGGTAAGCCTAGTAATTTCAAGGTAAGGACATGTTTGGCACAGCTTTGTGGGCCGAAGGGCCTGTATTTTGCTGTAGATTTTCTATGTTTCTTTCAAACATTACAGCTCATGATTACAAATGCTACAGATTTAAGGCACTTCATAAAGGCAAGTTGCTGAATACTCTCAAGACATTCAATGGAAAGCAACATAAAACACATAAATTCTAGACTCCATGAAGGTTCTCAGCCCAAAACATTGATTGTTTATTCCTCTCCATAGATGTTCCCTGACCTGCTGAGTTCCTCCAAGTATTTTTGTGTGCTACGTAGAGAAGCAACCCAGCCCGCAGTGTGTGGCTCCCACTCTCGGCACCGGTGGATGAGAAGTTGACCCCTCTGCACTCGATGAAGCTTTGTATGATGAGCAGACCCCAGTCCTAGAATGCATCAGGTCCTTTGACATTTTGCTGCTGTCTCTGTCTGAATTACTTTAACAGTATTCATACTGCTTTAAATAGCACAAAACACAGAAATGATTTCAAAATGTAAAAATACAGCTGAATTATTGAGGAAATAGAAATAAATTAAAACATCAAATGCTTAGCTTGAGGGGGCAGAGCATGAGGTACCCAACTTTGCCAAGAACACAGTAAAAGGTGAGAGGGCACATTGCAATAGGTACATAGGTAGAGAGACCCGCGGAAGCGTAGTGGTTAGTGCAATCTATTACAGCTTGGGGCATTAGAGTTTGGAGTTCAATTCTGACATCATCAGTAAGGAATCTGTACATCTTCACCATGGAATGTGTGGGTTTCGTCTGGGTGCTCTGGTTTCCTCCCACAGTCCAAAGACATAACTATTAGTAGGCTAATTGGTCATTGTAAATGGTCCCGTGATTAGGCTAAGGTTAAATTGGGAACTGCTAGTCTCTGTGCCCCAAAGTGCCGGAAGGTCTTATGCTGCTTTGTATCTCAATAAATAATAACATCAATAATGAAGTGTGTGGGCAAAACCCTGGTAAATAGAACTTTATGTTCCATGGTGTGAGATTATGCATTTTTGTAGAGGCATCTAAAGGCAGTCTCTAAATGGAGAAAAATTTCAGAAGAACGAAATATAGAGGAATCAGAAAATTCTTGCGCATATATCAGAGAAGTCTGAGTGGGGAGGTGAAACAATGGTTAAGGTGGCAAATGGCCCATTGGCCATTATTACTGGAGGCTGGAGGTTAGAATTGGGCAAGTAATATTACGAGTGTACAGGATGTCCTAAGACTCTGCCTCACCGTGGAACTTACAAACAATTATTTTATTTTATTTAGAGTCTCAGCATAGAACAGGCCCTTTTGCCCAGGGAGCCACACTGCCCAGCAACCTACCTATTTAACACTCATCTAATCACAGGAATCGAGCAAGGATTGATGCTACTTTGTCGATACGCCTATTGATTTCAGCATCAAGGGAGAGAGTGTCATTAATGGTCGACCCCAAGTATGTGAATTCGTTGATCACTTCTAGATCGTAATTGTCGATGGTAACGACTGGTGTCTCCACTACTTTCTGGGCAAGGACATCTATTTCCTTTAGGCTGATGGTAAGCCCAAAGTCCTTGCATGCCTTAGAGACGCGGTCCATGAGAGTTTGTAGTTGCTGTTTGGTGTGCGAGGTTTTAGCAGCATCATTGGCAAAGAGCATGTCACGTATTAAGATCTTTTGCAACTTTATTCTTGCTCTCAGGCACGCACGGTTGAACAGCCGCCCATCAGACCTGGTGTGCATGTAGATGCCTTCTGTCGATGTCCCAGATGCTTGCTTCAATAGCAGACAGAAGATACTGAATAATTTTGGTGCCAACATGCATCCTTGTTTGACTCCACTACGAATAGCAAAGGATTCTGATGAGCTGCCATCATACTGAACAGTAGCCCAAGTCATCACGGAATGACTTGATGATCTTTGGTGTTCTGGGGGACAGCCAATCTTGAGGAGAACCTGAAAGAGCCCATCTCTGCTGACAAGGTCGAATGTCTTGATGCTGAAATCAACAGGCGTATCGGCAAAGCAGCATCGATCCTTGCTTGACTCTCCTCACGGGTCTGGAAGAATCTGAAACTCGCTACAAAGACCAAGACTGCTGTGTACAATGCATGTGTTATCAGCATCCTCCTGTATGGTAGTGAGACTTGGACCATCTACTTCAAGCAGCCGAGGAAGCTCAGTAGATTTTAACTGTGCAGCCTTCACCAGCATCTCTAAGGCATGCAAGGACTTCGGGCTTACCATCGGCCTAAAGAAAATAGATGTCCTTGCCCAGAAAGTAGTGGAGACACCAGTCATTACCATTGACAATTATGATCTAGAAGTGGTCAACGAGTGCATATACTTGGGGTCGACCATTAATGACACCCTCTCCCTCGATGCTGAAATCAATAGGCGTACTGACATCACTTGGAGAGACAAAGTCCCAGACTCTGAGGTCCTCTTCTGCGCTGGGCTTCCCAAATGTTCAGTTCATGTTTTTAAGACAATGCAGACTGTGCTGTCTGGGTCACATCCATTGTATGAAGGATGGTGGACTGCCAAAGGACATCCTCTACGGAGAACTAGCAACAGGCAAGAGGAACATTGGTAGACCCCAGCTCCGCTTCAAGAGCATCTGCAAGTGCGACATGAAAGCCTAAAAAATCAACACGGAGAGCTGGGAGGACACAGCAGATGACCGCAACAAATGGCGAGGTACTCTTCAGCAACACCTAGAGCAAGGCGAAGGAGTGATCCTGAGTCAGTTTGAGGAGCGGAGAGCTGAACGGACAGCACAGCGGACAGCGGACAACAACCTACACATGCAGCAACTATAGCAGAGCCTGCCTTTCCGGGATCAGCCTCAATAGACACAGTTGACACTGCTTGACAAACCAGTGACTACCAGAGATGCAGGAGCCATGGTCAACCAGGACTGATGGAGGCCAGGCACACACAATCACAGGACAATTTATAATGACCGATTAACCTTTGTGGTGCTTAGAGGCAGTACTCTTGTCGCACTCTCAGTCCCCTGACCTGGAACATCTGATGATTAAGGGACTAACATTCCACTTACCAAGAGAGTTCTCCTCTGAAACCTTGACAGAAGTATACATAGTGCCAAAGGCAGATATTAAGCAAGCACTCCATGTATTGAAGGACAAGATTAGCAAACAAGAAGCAGCTTACCCTAACGCCCTTCAAATCATAGTCGGTAACTTCAATGAAACTAGTTTGAAGTAATCTTTGCCCAATTATCATCAACATATCACCTACAGCACCAAGAGTCCAAATATACTCGGCCACTGTTGCACCCACACTTAGGAATGCCTGCCATTCCATGGTCAGATCGCATTTTAGGGAATCTGATCACTTGGCTGCCCTTCTTCAACTTGCGTATTGGTAGAGGCTAAAGAGCAAGGCTCCAGAAACAAGAACACAGGAAGCAGAGAAGCAGCTACGGGATTGCTTTGAGTCAGTGGACTGGGGCGTATTCGAGTACTTGTCAGAGGAGCTGAGCGAATACACCATGGACTTTATAAAAAAGAGTTGTAAATAAGTGTGTCTCCATAAAATCATTCACTGTCTTCTCCACCTGGAAGCTGTGGATGAATCATAAGATCCACAATCTGTCAAGGGCCAGTTCAGTGGCATTCAGGTCTGGTGACCAAATTAAATATAAAAGGTCCAGGTACGATCTCTGGAAAGCCATCTCATATGGCAGATGACAATTCTGGACCACCGAAGGATGCTTAATAGCTGTGGTGGGGCTTGAATGCTATCTCCTCCTACAAAGTGAAACCAGGTGACATAGATGTCAACAAGGCTTCATTGCCAGATGAGCTCAATGCCTTTTAAACACTATGACCATCGAAACATGGAGTCAACTTCATGATTTCAGTACCTGATGCTGATGTGAGAGTATCATTCAGGAAGGTGAACCCACAGAAAGCGTTTGGTCCAGACGAGGTAACTGGCTGAGCACTAAAGATCTGACCTGATCAACTGAGTGGAGCGTTCACTGAGATCTTTAACTTCGGCAGTGTGAGATCCCCACCTGCTTCGAGCAAGATTCAACTATACTGGTGCTTAGGAAGAACATGGTGACCTGCCACAGCGAGTATTATCAACAGCAGTTACATCCACAGTGACAAAGTGTTCCGAGATGTTGATAATGAAACATATCAACTCCTGCATGGGAAGTGACTTTATCTACAATCACAACAGCTGATGTCATTTATCTGGCTCTTAACTCAATCCTGAAACACCTGGACAGCAAAGATGTATACATCAGGATGCTCTTTATTGATCACAGCTTGGCATTCAATTTTATCATCTCCTCCAAACTAATCAATAAGCTTCAAGTCCAGGGCCTCAATACCTTCTTGTGCAAATGGATCTTCAATTTCCTCACTTCTACTAACTGGTAGTTTCTTGGGATGTGGGAGGAAACCTGAGCAGCTGGATGAAACGTACGTGTTCCCAGGGATGAGCAAACAAACTCCTCACAGACTACACACACAGCAGGCCAGGCAGCATCTATAAGGAGAAGCACTGTCGACGTTTCGGGTCCAGACCCTTCGTCTGGACTAACTGGAAGGAAAGATAGTAAGAGATTTGAAAGTAGTGGGGGGAGGGGGAAATGCGAAATGATAGGAGAAGACTGGAGGGGGTGGGATGAAGCTAAGTGCTGGAAAGGTGATTGGCGAAAGTGATACAGAGCTGGAGAAGGGAAAGGATCATGGGATGGGAGGCCTCAGGAGAAAGAAAGGGGGAGAGGGGGAAGCACCAGAGGGAGATGGAGAACAGGCAGAGTGATTGGCAGAGAGAGAGAAAAAAACCAAACTACTAAATATGTCAGGGATGGGGTAAGAAGGGGAGGAGGGGCATTAACGGAAGTTAGAGAAGTCAATGTTCATGCCATCAGGTTGGAGGCTACCCAGCCGGTATATAAGGTGTAGTTCCTCCAACCTGAGTTTGGATTCATTTTGACAGTAGTCCTCACAGACTACGTTCCAATCAGAATCAGAATCAGGTTTAAGATCACCAGCATAATGTCATGTTATTTATTATCTTTGTAGCAGCAGTACAATGCAATACGTAATAATGGAAACGTGAATTACAGTAAACGTATACTGTATATATGGGTGATGAGGATCCTTAATGATGGATTTCACCTTTTTGAGGCATAATTGCTTGAAGATGTCCTGGATATCATGGCGGCTAGTGTCCATGATAGAGCTGACTGAGTTTACAACTCTCTACATTTTATTTCAATCCTAGCAATGGCACCCCACATCCCTCCCATACCAGATGGTGATGGAGCCAGTTAAAATGTTCTCCACAGTACATCTGTAGAAATTTACTGATGTCTTTGGTGACAAACCATATCTCCTCAGAGATCTGACATGACCAGACATTATTCCCATTGCTTTAGACTATAAAAAGGTTCCTCTTTTTGTTACGCCAATGTAGACCTCCTTGGGTGATGACCTGAACATACTTCCAGGACATTTAAAAAATTAAGTGTTTGAAATGTTGCCCACCAGAAAGAACAGGCGAGCCTGGCTCATTGTTCAGGGTGGTATTCCTAGATAGAATAGAAATCTTAACTCATCCCCATCTGAGTCGTGGCTCTGGGGGCTGAGATGGAGCCATTCATGTATGGGTTATATATCTCAGCTCTGCACAGTTGTAAAAGTCAAGTGCAATTTCAAAATGTGCAGGAAATGTGAATGTATGGGCAAAAGCTCCCACAAGGGAGAGAGCATGTAGAGTGAGGCTTCGCCACTGGTTGACCTGCATTTGAATGGTTGAACCAGGAATGGTTGCTTAGTAAATAGAATAGGTTCCTCACACTTACAAATTCTCCATCTGGAACCTTTTTCTTCTCCATCAGGAAGGCGGTTTCCCATCTTCATTAGAGGTCTTCCCAGCAGTGATTAGGATGATTGATATACCTGCTCTAGCTTTCTCCCTCTCATTGCTCCTGCTTTTCCAGTCAAAACTCTGCAGTTTCTCCAAAATGCATGCCTCAAAGATGCAGCAATGATATTCATGCTTGTGTTGCAAGCTAATGAACCTCACCACTGCTCATCCCAGGCCTTCTGTGCACAATGTCTCACATGCAGAAAGCAATGGTGATTTGCAGTGGATTTTCTCAGCGACACATGAAGAAGAAATGCACTGTTTGCAGCTTCTGACAGATTGAAATCATTGAAACTTTACAACTGGCTTGCAAAGAATGGTACTTCATGAGTCTCTACTGGGCACTGCCAGTCATATTAAGCAACTGACTAATGTATTTTGTTATGAATAAATCATTTCCCTTTATTTCTGCCCCCTATATTAAACCATTCCTTTTGTTCCTCAAGGGATCATATGTTAAAGAGGCCTACAAGCCATTGAAAGGTATTTATTAACACTTGCGAGGCAAGTAAATTCTTACTGGAATCACATTGCTATAGCAACCAACACAGCATACCTTTTAGCGCAATTTTCTTCAGGAGACTCAAATGAAGCAACAATAAAGAATGTGGCACTTATGTCAATAAAGAAGGAATGCTGGGGTGAGAATGGGGTCTCTACAGACAGGTTAATGGAGTAGAATCAGAATTAATATCACTGGCATATGTTGTGAAATTTGTTGTTATAAGTATGTATACATAATAATATATAATATTAATATTATATATATGCACATAGAGAGAGAGAGAGAGAGTAAATTAAATAAGATAAAGGCAAAAAGAAAAATAAAGTAGTGAGGAGGTGTTCATGGGTTCATTGCCCATTCAGAAATCAGGTGGCAGAGGGGAAGAAGCTGTTCCTGAATCAGTGAGTGTGTGTCTTCAGGCTTCTGTACCTCCTACCTAATGGCAGCAATGAGAGCAAGGCATGACCAAGGTGATGGGCCCTTAATGATGAACACCACTTTTTTGAGGCGTCACTCCTTGAAGATGTCCTTGGTACTAGAGCAGCTAGAGTCCATGATGGAGCTGACAAGTTTACAACCTCTGCAGCTTACTTTGATTCTGCACCATCCACCAACACACCGGACAATGACACAGCCAGTTAGAATGCTCTCTACAGTACATCTATAGACATTTATCAGTGCTTTACATGACATACCAAATCTCCTCAAACTCTGAATGAAATATACCCATTGTCATGCCTTCTTTGTAGCTGCATTGATATGTTGGGACCAGGTTAGATCCTCAGAGATCTTGGCATCCAGGAACTTGAAATTGCTCACTCTCCAATTTTGATCCCTGTATGAGGACTGGTGTGTGTTCCCTCAATTTATCTTTTCTGAAGTCCACAGTCTGTTCTTTGGCTTACTGAAGTTGAGTGCAAAGTTGTTGCTGTGACATCACTCAACTAGCTGGTATATCTCACTCCTGTACATCCTCTTGTCAGCTCCTGAGATTCTGCCAGCAATGGTTATATCGTCAGCAACTTTATAGATGTAATTTCAGCTGTGCCTAGCCACACAGTCATGGATGTAGAGAGAGTAGAGCAGTGGGTTAAGCACACATCCTTAAGGTATGCCAGTGTTGATTGCTGGCAGGGTGGAGATGCTATTATCAATCCACACAGATTGTGGTCTTCTGGTTAGGAAATCAAGGATCCAGTTGCAGAGTGGAATACTGAGGTTTACATTCTGGTGCTTTTCGGTCAGAACTGTGGGAATGAATGATGGTGTTAAATGTTGAGCTGATATCAATAATCAGCTTCCTAACATAGGTATTTGTATTGTCCAGGTGATCGAAAGCCATGTGGAGAGCCAATGAGATCGTGTCTGCTTAAACCTATAGTAGCAACAGGCAACTTGCAGTGGGTCCAGATCCTTCCTGAGGCAGGAGTTGATTCTGGCCATAACCAACCTCTCATCACTGTAGATGTGAGTGCTACTGGACAATAGTTGTTATGGAAGTTCACCCTGCTCTTCTTGGGCAGTGGTGTGCTTGTTGCCCTTTGGAAGCAGGTTGGAACTTTCAGCTGTGGCAGTGAGAGGTTGAAGATGTCCTTAAACACTCTCACCAGTTGGTTGGCACAGTTTTTCAGAGCCTTACCAGGTACTCCATGCCATCTTGTGAGGTTCACCCTTCTGAGACAGAGATCACAGGTCAGCAGGTGCAGCTGAAGTTCCACTCTTCCTTTGGTGTTTCAGATATAGAAGAGACTAAACAAACTGGGCATACACAAGAAGGGGTCAGATGGTCACATTGATGTCATGGCCACAATATCTCACCAACACCTCTACATCCTCAGGAGGCTAAAGAAATTTGGCATCTCCTCATCAATACTTACCAACTTTTATCGATGCACCATAGAAAGCAGTCTGTCTGGATGCATAATGAATTGGTATCGCATCTGCTCTGCACTTGACCGCAAGAAACTGCCCAGGGCTGTGGACACAGCTCAGCTTATCATGGAAACCAACCTCCCTCTATGGACTCTATCTGCACTTCTTGCTGTTCCACTAAAACTGCCCACATAACCAAAGACACCACCCACCCTGAACGTTCTCTCTTCTTCCCTCTCCCAGCAGGCAGAAGATACAAAAGCCTCAAAGCACATACCTATGGGCTCAAGGGGAGCATCTATCCCTGTTACCAAATAGACCTCTTCTACTATAAGAAGGACTCACAGCCCACTTCATTCTGACTTTTACCTGCACTGCCCTCTTTCTGTAGCTTTTACACTTTATTCTGCATTGTTCTTGTTTTACTCTATTCTACCTCAGTACACTGTGTAATGATTTGATTTGTATGAATAGTTTGCAAGACAGATTTTTCACTGTATCTTGTTATTGCAGAGTTGGGAAGGAGATAAGGTTGATAGGAAGAGGACTTGGTTAAGGATAAAGAGAGTCAGAAGGCTACAAGTAAGTATGTGTCTTACCTTAGTTGGATCCCTGACTAACAGTGTTCCATAAAGAAATGGGAAAATGTAGGAGTCCATTGTTAAGAATGAGGTTTTGGAATACATGGAAGAATATAATAAAATTGGCCAAAGTCTGCATCTTGCCTGACAAATCTGTTGGAATGCTTTGAGGAAATAACAAACAGATAGATAAAGGATGTTGTTTCCTTGGATTCTCAGAAGGCCTTTGACAAGGTGTCACACCAGTGGAGGTTTAATAAGTCAAGGGCTCATAGTTATCAAGGAAGGATATTAAGATGGATAGAAGGTTGGCTGACTGGCAGGAGACAACAAGTGGGAATAGAGGGCCCATGGTGATTCATGGTGTTCCGAAGGGGTCAGTATTGGACCGCTTCTTTTCACATAATAAGTCAATGGAATTGATGGCTTTGTGGCCAAGTTTGCAAAAGATACAAAGGTAGGTGGAGCGATGAAGAAGCAGAAGGACCTAGACCGAATAGGAGAATGGGCAAAGAAGTGACAGATGGAATATAGTGCAGGGAAGTGTATGGTCATGCACTTGGTAGAAACCAAAAAGACATAGACTATTTTCTAATAGGGAGAAAAGTCAAAAATCAGAGGTGCAAAGGGACTTAGGAGTCTTAGTGTAGAATTCACGAAAGATTAATATTAAGTTTGAGTCAGTAGTGAGGAAGCAATGTTAGCATTCATTTTGAGAAGACAAGGGTGTAATGCCAAGGATGTTCAAGGCATTGGTTAGCCTGCACTTTTGTGAGCAGTTTGTGTCCTCTATCTAAGATAAAACTGTGCTGGCACTGGAGAGGATCCAAAGGAGATTCATGAGAATGATTCTGGAACTGAAAGAGTGTTTAGTGGCTCTGGGCCTGTACTCCCTGGAGTTTAAAAGAATGAGGTGGGTCCTCATTGAAATCTATTGAATATTGAAAAGCGTAGATGGAGTAGATGTGAAAGAATGCTTCCCATAGTGTGTAAGTCTAGGACCAGAGGATACAGCCTCAGAATAGAGGGACGTCCACTTAGACAGAGATAAGAAGGAATTTCTTTAGCCAGAGGGTGGTGAATCTGTGGAATTCATTGCTATTTTTGGCTGTGGTGGCCAGGTCATTCAATGAAGATATCAGGGGTAAGTTTTTACTCAGAGAGAAATAGGTGCGTGGAATGGGCTGCTGGCAATGGTGCTGGAGGCGGATACGATAGAGTCTTTTAAGAAACTTTTGGATAGGTACATGGAGCTTAGAAAAATAGAGGGCTATGGGTAGGCCTAGTATGGGACATGTTCAGCACAACTGTGGGCCGAAGGGCCTGTATTGTGCTGTAGGTTTTCTATGTTTCAAAGTTTCTATATCTGATGTGGTTTTCTGTGATATTCCTTAAACCAGTGTCACTGACTCCTCTCATGGCTCGCTCTAAGTGCAGGTGGTCTCTGATACATCTCTACCCCATGCCCTGCTGAATCTCACAGCTGCAAATTCACAAGCAAGTCCAGCTGATTTAAAAAGGCCTTCTCCATAGGTCCTGATGGATGGGCACTGTGTCGTAATCAGGTCAATATAAGGTTCTTCAAAGCACAAAGGATGGTGACCAAACACAGCAAAAGAAGAAAGGAGGCAATAATACCATAAGAGATGAAAGCAGAATTAGGCCATTTGGCCTATAGAATCTGCTCCTCCATTTCATTATGGCTGATTTATTATCTCTCTCAATACCATTCACCTGCCTTCTCCCTGTAACCTTTGATGCCCTTACTATTGAAAAAGCTATCAACTAAATATACCTAATGACTTGGCCTGCACAGCTGTCTGCAGCAAGGAATTCCAGAGATTCACCTCCTCTATCTCTGTTTTAAGTGGATATTCTTATATTCTGAGGCAGTGCCCTCTGGTCCTAGACTCCCCCATTATCAAAAACTCAACAAAGAGTGACATCTTGGCAGATGGAATAACGTGTCATGAAGTATATTGTCATATACTCTGGTGGGAAGAATAAAGGCTTAGGCTGTTTCCTAAACAGGGAATGAATTTAGAAATCCGAGGAGAAAGGGGATTTGGGGGTCTTAGCACAGGATTCTGTCGAGGTTAACTTGGAAGTTGAATCAGTAGAAAGGAAACAAAGTGCAATGTTAGCATTCATTTCAAGAATACTAGTCTATGGAAGCAAGGATGTGAATTTGAGGCTTTATAAGGCATTGGTCATACAAAGTTGGAGTATTGTGAGTAGTTATGGATGTTCTGGCATTGAAGATGGTCCAGGGGCGTTTTATGAGAATGATTATTGGAATGAGAAGGTTAACAAATGTGTAGTGTTTGACGGCTCTGGGTCTATGCCAGGCATGGGCAAACTACGGCCCGCGGGCCATATGCGGCCCGTTAAGCTTTTTAATCCGGCCCGCAGAACTTGATGAAATTATATTAATAAACCTTGTTAACGTTTTTTCCCCGCAATTCTGGTGTTTTCCCAATAGATGACGCACTCTATATACATTTGTGGCGACCCATTTCCTGGCACATCCCACCCGGCTCACAATTAGCCAGCGTTCCGGCGAAGGGAGATAGCCTGTGGGGATTTGCGAGCACAGATCTTTGGAGCCTGTGCGCAGGGGGGACAGGTTGAGGGAGGCTTAAAAGTGAGGCTGGGGATTTCGAATAAAGTTTTTTTCTTCGACTGCAGTTACCGACTCCGTGTCGTAATTTTAGCGCTGCATGTAGCACACCGCTACACATTGACCTTTGTTGAGGTGCAGTGTATTACTCCACATTTACGCTTTACTCTTTGTTTGGCTCGACCTATTTGTGTGAACAGGCGTTCAGCGTCATGAACATCAACAAAGCCAGCCACAGATCCAAGTTAACTGACCAACACCTCAGATCCATCCTGAGAATCGCCACAACAAAACTAAATCCAGACTTTGATGCGCTGGCTAAAAAGGGAGACCAACAAAACTGTTCCCACCGAAATTAAAAATAAGTTTCTTCATTGTGTTATGTAAAAAATGCATTTGAAAATAATTTTTTCAATAAGCCTTACATGTTACATGTCATTTCTGTTAAGTGATGGACATGAGTAGTGCGCAGGTACACGTACGTTCTCAAAATAAAAAAAATGCGTTCCAGATCAAATAACGCGCTCCGCATACTGGCGCGCTCTCACTGTTCTGTCATTGTGTGGGTCGTTGTTGAGTTTTGGCACAGGGGACAATTGAATTAGAAGGAGCAGGTCAAGTAGACCTGCATCTCCTACCGTTTTTGAAATAAAGACAGTCAGGAGGAGAGTGATGATGATAATATCTTGAAGGATAACAGAATTTTCAGTGCTTTAAAATAATAACTGTTACTATTTAAAAAAGCTGTATTTTATTCATTTAATTTTCAGTGTTTTAAAAGTCATTTCAATAAATAGCTAAATACCATGGGACTTCAAAGACAGATATTTTGTTGTAATGCATTTGTTCATTTTCAATTGAAATTAAAGCACATGTTTTCTACATATCCCATGATATTTTATTTTCTCTTATGAGGTGTATTACCAAAACACTCTGTCCATCTGCTCCTGGTCCGGCCCCCCTGTCAAATTTTAGAACCCTTTGTGGCCCTCAAGTCAAAAAGTTTGCCCACCCCTGGTCTATGCTTACTGCAGTTTAGAAGAATTGGGGGGGGGGCGGTGGTTCTTATTGGTACTTATCAAATATTGAAAGATTTAGAAATTCTGGAGATTCCCAACCTTTTTTAATGCCCATGAGCCTTACTGTTAACTGGGAGGTCTATAGACTCCAGGTTAGCAACCCCTGGTAGCCAGAATGAACATGGAGAGGATGCTTCTAATATTGGGACAGTCTCGGACAAGAGACCACAGCCTCAAAAAGCAAGGATGTTCCTTTAGAATAGAAATGGGGAGGAGTTTTATTGTCCAGAGAATGGTGAATTTGTCAAATTATTGGCACATACAGCTGTGGAGCCCAAGGCGTTTGATATATATAAAGTATAGGCTGATAGGTTCTTGATTAGTAAGAGTGTCAAAGGTTATAAGGGGAAGGTAGGAGGATAGGGTTTTGTGGGAAAATATATCAGCTATGATTGAGTAGTGGAGCAGACATGATAGGCCTAATGGCCTAATTCTGCTCCTCTGTCTTATGGATGTGAGGTGCAGGGCTGTGTACTTTCAAGCCAGTGATTTATAGAACATGACAACAGTAGACATTTCTGTGAGTGAGAATGAAGGTATGTTCCCATACAATGTCAGATAAATCAGTGGTCCCTAAACTCCGGGCCACGGACCGATACCGGGCCGCGAAACATGCAGGGATGCAGCGGCGGCCCGAACGCACCCAGCACATCTTTAAGAAAAAGGCCGAAGTAGACAAGCTAATTAATTAGGTGCTGCTCAGCACATAAATGTCAGCCCAGATCAGAGGCGTTTGCCGATTGCGTAGAGTAAGTGAAATCGGCAATCGCTTCTGACCTGGGCTGACATTTATGTGCCAGGCAGTGCCAAATTAATTAGCTTGCTTATTTTACTTTTTCCTTAAAGCTGCGCTGGGTGCGTTCCAGCTTCCGCTGCACCCCTGCATGCTTCATGGCCCGGTATCGGTCCGTGGTCCAGAGGTTGGGGACCACTGAGATAAATAAAACATAAAGTTTGTTTTTTATATATTTTCATGGTCCTAGGTTTTTGGAGAAACATCTGGTTTATCTAGGTACAGTGCATAAACAACCTTGCAAGAGCTGGCCCCAAGCTTTCAGCGAAGCTGACCACAGATTTCAGGGTAAATTTTCCTGCTGTTCTTTAATAGTCCCACCAGATCCTCTACAAGCCCAGACGAGGCTTTACTTTGCACCCTAACTGAAAGAAGCTCTTGTACCAGGGTAGCACTGCCGTGTCCCTACCTGTTTGGGCAGAAGTCATCAGAGTTGAACTTGCACCCTCGAGAGCACACACTCTGTTCCTCATTCTGCAAGATTTGCTTTAAACCCATGAAGCAAATGAACCCAAGAAAGGAATTTTCCAACAGCAGGAATAATGTAACTTTTCTGATGAAACTAAATTAAGCACATTCTCAGTTAATTTTACATTCTTCAGCCTTGCTGCTCTCAAACGTCACACAAATCAATCAGGAGCTGCAGGAATCAACTCAAGTCACTTTTTATTGTCCTTTCAACCATAACTGCTGGTACAGTACATAGTAAAAATGAGACAACGTTTTTCAGGACCATGGTGCTACATGAAACAGTACAAAAACTACACTAAACTACGTAAAAACAACACAGGAACAACTGCACTAGACTACAAACTTACCCAGGACTGCATAAAATGCACGAAACAGTGCAGGCATTACAATAAATAATAAACAAGACAATAGGCACAGTAGAGGGTAGTAAGTTGGTGTCAGTCCAGGCTCTGGGTATTGAGGAGTCTGATGGCTTGGGGGAAGAAACTGTTACATAGTTGGTCGTGAGAGCCCGAATGCTTCGGTGCCTTTTCCCAAATGACAGGAGGGAGAAGAGTTTGTATGAGGGGTGCGTGGGGTCCTTCATAAAGCTGTTTACTT
Source organism: Hypanus sabinus (assembly GCF_030144855.1). Taxonomy (NCBI): domain Eukaryota; kingdom Metazoa; phylum Chordata; class Chondrichthyes; order Myliobatiformes; family Dasyatidae; genus Hypanus; species Hypanus sabinus. The sequence continues at coordinate 87,474,259 of NC_082721.1, forward strand.
TGCGGATGCAGCGTGTAGTGTAAATGTCTGTAATGGTGGGAAGAGAGACCCCGATGATCTTCTCAGCTGACCTCACTATCCGCTGCAGGGTCTTGCGATCTGAGATGGTGCAATTTCCGAACCAGGCAGTGATGCAGCTGCTCAGGATACTCTCAATACAACCCCTGTAGGATGTGGGGGTGAGAGATGGACTTTTCTCAGCCATCACAAAAAATAGAGATGCTGCTGGGCTTTCTTTGCTATGGAGCTGGTGTTGAGAGACCAGGTGAGGTTCTCCTCCAGGTGAACACCAAGAAATTTGGTGCACTTAACGATCTCTACCGAGGAGCCGTCGATGTTCAGCAGAGAGTGGTCACACCATGCCCTCCTGAAGTCAACAACCATCTCTTTTGTTTTGTTCACATTCAGAGACAGGTTGTTGGCTCTGCACCAGTCTGTTAGCCACTGCACCTCTTCTCTGTAAGCTGACTCGTCGTTCTTGCTGATGAGACCCACCACGGTCGTGGCATCAGCGAACTTGATGATGTGGTTCGAGCTGTGTGCTGCAGCACAGTTGTGCATCAGCAGAGTGAACAGCAGTGGACTGAGCACACAGCCCTGGGGGACCCCCATGCTCAGTGTGATGGTGTTGGAGATGCTGCTCCCGATCCGGACTGACTGAGATCTCCCAGTCAGGAAGTCTAGGATCCAGTTGCAGAAGGAGGTGTTCAGGCCCAGTAGGCTCAGCTTTCCAATCAGTTTCTGAGGAATGATTGTGTTGAATGCTAAAGTGAAGTCTATGAACAGCATTCGAACTACATGTCTTTTTTGTCCAGGTGGAGGGTGATGGCAATGGTGCCATCTGTTGAATAGTTGGGACAGTACACGAACTGCCGGGGGACCAGTGAGGGGGCAGCAGGGTCTTGATGTGATGATGAGCCTCTCGAAACACTTCATGATGATGGATGTGAGTGCAACGGGGACGACGAACAGAACGATTGTCACTGAGGCAGGACACTGAAGATTTCATTGACACAGGAATGATAATGGCGGCCTTGAAGCACGTTGGAATGACAATGTTGCTCAGGGAGATGTTGAAGATGTCAGTGAGAACATCTGCTAGCTCATCTGCACATCCTCTAAGCATTCTGCCAAGGATGTTGTCTGGTCCAGCAGCCTTCTGTGGGTTGACCCTACACAGGGTTCTCCTCACATTGGCCACGGTGAGACACAGCACCTGGTCATTTACAGGAGGGGTGGACTTCATCGCCATCATGTCATTTTCCGCCTCAAAACGAGCATAGAAGTTGTTCAGCGCATCTGCAATCAACCACACAGTTGTAATGTTGTCCTGTAGTTGGTGATGTCCTGAGAGCCCTTCCACATGTGCTGCATGTTGACGCTGTCCTGGAAGTGGCTATGGATTCACTGGGCATGTGCATGCTTTGCCCCTCTGATGGCCTGGGACAGTTTGGTCCTTGTTGTTGATAGGGCAGCCTTGTCGCCTGCTCTGAAGGTAGAGTCACAGGTCCTCAGCAGCGCACGCACCTCCGTGGTCATCCATGGCTTCTGGTTAGCGTGTGTAGTGATGGTCTTGGACAGAGTAACATCATCAATGCACTTGCTGATGTAACTAGTCACTGATGCTGTTTACTCCTCTAAGTAGGTAGAGTCGCCATCGGTTGCAGCCTCCCTGAACATGTCATCATCTTTGTGATGAGTATTTTGGCTGACAGAATGTTGACCCGTACATGAGGATTTAACGGAGATGACAATGGATTAAGGAGCAATCCTAACATGTGGACAGCAAAATAACAGGAGTTTTTAGGTTAGACAGATTGAGGATCTTTCCACTGCAAAGGGCTGTCAGGAGAAAGGGTGTGAATTCTCTTGTTAACCATTAAGAGGTAATGTAAGGAAGCATGTCTTCAGACAAAGGTCAGTAGAGATTTTGAGTTTCCTCCTTCCTCCAGTCGAGTTTTGTTGTTTGGTCACATGTACAGTGAGTTTCAGATACAATGAAAAATGTTTGAAGCTGTTGTGCATTTAATATTTCAGTAATACCATACTAAAATACTATATATTGTTTGATTAAGCAATCTGAGTTGTTTACAGTGCCTATAAAAAGTATTCAGCCCCCTTGGAATGTCTTCAAGTTTTATTGTTTTACAACATTGAATTACAATAGATTTAATTTGTTTTTTTTTGACTTTGATTAACAGAAAAACACTCTTTTGTGTCAAAGTGAAAACAAATCTCTACAAAGTGATCTAAGTTAATTACAAATATAAAACACAAAATAATTGAATGTGTAAGTATTCACTCCCTTCAAGTCAATATTTAGTAGATGCCTCTTTGGCAGCAATTACAGCCTTGAGTCTGTGTGGATAGGTCTCTATCAGCTTTGCACATTTGGACACTGCAATTTTTCCTCATTCTTCTTCACAAAACTGCTCTGGCTCTGTCAGATTGCTTGGGGATTGTGAGTGAACAGCCCTTTCCAAGTCCAGTCACACATTTTCAATTGGATTGTGGTCTGGACTCTGACTTAGCTACTCCAAGACATTAACTTTGTTGTTTTTAAGCCATTCCTGTGTATCTTTGGCTTTATGCTTAGGGTCATTGTCTTGCTGGAAAAAAATTCTCCCAAGTCGCAGTTCTCTTGCAGACTGCATCATGTTTTCCTCCAGGATTTCCCTGTATTTTGCTGCATTCATTTTACCCTCTACCTTCACAAGCCTTCCAGGGCCTGCTGCAGTGAAGCATCCCCACAGCATGATGCAACCACTTCCAAACTTCATAGTAGCTAACATTGCACATCAAAAGATGACGTGGTGTTTGGCTTTTGGCCTATGTTCTGATGATTTTGGTTTCATCAGAACATAGAACCCTTTTCCAGCTGATTTCAGAGCCTCCCCGTTGCCTTCTGGCAAACTCTAGCTGAGATTTCTTGTGAGTTTTTTTCAACAGTGGCTTTCTCTTTGCCTCTATCCCATAAAGCTGTGATTGGTGAAGCACCCGGGCAACAGCTGTGGTATGCACAGTCTCTCCCATCTCAGCCACTGAAGCTTGTAGCTCCTCCAGAGTTGTCATAGGTCTCTTGGTGGCCTCCCTCACTAGTCCCCTTCCTGTGTGGTCACTCATTTTTGAAAACGGCCTGTTCCAGGCAGATTTACAGCTGTAAATTCTTCCCATTTCTTGATGATTGATTTAACTGCTCTCCTAGGGATATTCTGTGACTTGGAAATTTTCTTGTATCTGTCTCCTGACTTGTGCTTTTCAATAACCTTTTTGCAAAGTTGCTTGGGGTATTCTTTTGTCTTCATGGTGTAGTTTTTGCCAGGATACTGACTCACCAGCAGCCGGACCTTCCAGGTACAGGTGTATTTTTACTACAATCAATCGAAACATCTTGACCACACACATTAATCTCCATTTAACTAATTATGTGACTTCTAAAACCAATGGACTGCACCAGTGATGATTTGGTGTGTCATATTAAAGGGAGGGGGTAGTGTGAATACTTATGCAATCAATTATATTGTGTCTTATATTTATAATTAATTTAGATCTCTTTGTAGAGATTTGTTTTCACTGTGACATGAAGGAGTCCTTTTCTGTTCATTGGTGTCAAAAAAGCCATTGTAATTCAATGTTGTAAAACAATGAAGCATGAAAACTTCCAAGGGGAGAGTGAATAGATTTTATAGACACTTTGCATCGTGGGTTATATGTAAAAGTACGTAAATTACATTCATCATTTCACTGTCACGTCACACATATCCACCTTGCTTAAAGTAAAACGCAGTTATACTCGCATTCTTCTTTCTTTTCAAATCTTTTTATTATTATTATCCAAAATAACAAAAGTACATCGAAGTAGGTAACACTTACAATGACTCAAAGGAAAAAAAACAATGTTTTATAGATTGAAAAATATGATGACACAAAAAAAGAAAATAGATAAAACCCTACTAAAGCAAAGAAAAGTGAGAAAAAAAAGAACCATTAGGTGTTCAACCCTGAAGCCTCATGTCGTACAAAAAGCCTCTAAAGATAAACATCAAACCACCAGCAAAAAAAATACCAAAATTTACAAATTAATAGATTTCCTCCACGATCTAACTGTAAACTTTGTTTTTTTTTATATACTCGCATTCTTGGCTCCACTTGATTTCCTTTTAATAATTTTGTGTGTTTTTGAGTAACAAATCATAACAGTGGCAATGTGTAAGTTTTAAAACAAACCCAAGACCACCCCTTGAGGCTCAGCAAGATGTTTGAGTTTAAAAAAAGAACAGCGAATAACAGCTGAGTTTTAAAAAACAGCGCAGCACTGTATCTTTGGGAATGGACAGAGACTGACAAATTAAGAAAAGGCATATAACAGAAGATTTCATGGGTTCATTAACAGTGGCCACTGGGTGATAATGATCATTTAAAAAAGCAAAATTGGCTACATCGGAAAGAATGACACATTTGATTACACGACAGTTAACTGGGTTTTGCAGTCTGAGCAGATTGAGCTGTACCTGGAAGTAGATGAAATAGCCAATGAAGAGAAGTACTGTACCAGTTTTGATGAGTACATTGGATTTAAAGGCATACAGTTTGCTTAGAAATTTAACTGTTTCAACCAAATCACCCAAAATGAGCTTGGCTGATATCATGAAAGTAATGCAGGAGCATTTAGAACCCGATTCATTGTTGATTGCGGAACTCTAGGTTTCATAAGCAGAATCAAAAGGAAGTTGAGTCTGTTTTAGTGTACGTGGCTGAACTGAAGAGATTGTCAGTTCGGTAATAGACTTATTGATCCACAGACTGATAGTTCAGTTTGTGGAATCTTACAAAATTATTCAATAACTCTTCCTAACTGAAGCACTACTTATTTTTAAAAGGGCAGTTGAAATAGCTATGTCAATGGAAACAACAGATGGAGATACAATGGAGATGCAGTCAGGCATACAAACACCTAAGTCAGCATGCTGCTCATTGACCATAGATCAGTGTTTAACACTATCATTCCTGCAGTCCAGAACAAAAAACGACAGAACCTGGGCCTCTGCAATTGGATCCTCGACTTTCTAACTGGATTGTTTGAAACAAGACAGTGCAAAAAAAAACACAATCGGGGACGTCCAGAGTAGTGCAAGAGGTGGCCCACAGGGTTCTGTTGCTGAGGTAGGTTAGGTTTGTGCAGGTCAATTCAAGAAACTGATGGTTGTAGGAAAGGAGCTGTTTCTGAATCTGATGGTGTGGGACTTCAGGCTTAGGTACCTCCTACTCGATGGAGGCAGCGAGTAGAGGGAACAACCTGGATGGTGGGGGTCCTCCGATGTTGGTTGCCCCCTTCTTGAGTTAGTGCTTCCTGCAAATACTGTCAGTGGTGGGGAGGGCTGTGTCTGCGGTGAACCATGGTGTATCCACGACCCTCTGGAGCCTCTTTGTACCTGTGGTTTGGAATTGCCATACCAGGCCATGGTGCAACCAATCGCGATATTTCCACAGTGTCTCCATAGAGTATCTGAGGAGTTGACAAATCTCCTTAAGCTTCAATGAAAGTTAAAGTGCTTCATGACTCTGCCTCTGTGTTGGGCCCAGGGACAGATAAAGTCAGAGTCATACAGCACAGAAACAAGCCTTTCGGTCCACTTGATCCATGCCGAACTGTTGTCTGCCGAGTTCCATCGACCTGAACCCAGACCATAGCCCTCTATACCCCTTGCATCCATGTACCTATCCAAATTTCTCTTAAATGTTGCTATCAGACCTCAGCTCATTGCGCACTCACACCACCTTCTGAGTGAAGAAGTTCCCCCTCGGGTTCCCTTTAAATATTTCACCTTTCACCCTAAACCCATGGCTTCCAGATCTGGTCTCACCCAAGCTCATGGGAACAGGCCTGCATGTATTTCCCCCTTCGGGGTTTCTTTCTTTGTTTCATGGATGTCTGTGCAGAGTAAGAATTTCAGGTTGAATACTGGATACATTCTCTGATATTAAATGGAACTGTTTGACCACCCATACCCCTCAAGTACCACCTACATGGTGAATCAGTCCAGAAATTTGTATCAGAGCTACAAATTATTGGTCAGGATCTGTCCTACTTTAAAATGGAATTTACATTTAAATAATACAACAACTTACCCATCATTAAGGACATACAATAAATACAGTGAGCTGCCAGAAACATAACAAAGGACCCCACCCATCCTGCTCATGGACTGTCTGTCCCCCTCCCGTCACGGAGGAGGCTGTGTAGAATCCACACTAGGACCACCAGACTCAAAAACAGTTACTTTCCCCAAGCAGTAAGGTCAATCAATACCTTCACCCATGAACCCACCCCCACACCCCCGACCACCACTACTTTATCATTTCCTGGCAGTCGCCTTATGTCCAGACACTCCTGTGCCTGCATCACTCTATGGACATACTATCAATCCCTATACATACACTACCATATGTATTTTGATTTATTGTGTGTGTTCCTCATCATATTATTTTTTCTGGCACTGCATTGGGTCCAGAGCAACAATTATTTTGTTCTCCTTCACACCTGTGTACTGGAAATGACAGGTGGATACTAAATGCAGAGCTTGCATGTGGCCCCTCCACCCCGCCCCATCCAGAACTCAAAAACTAGAGAGAATAAAGTCAAAGGCCAGTAGAAAATATAAAAAATAAAATTGTTTGCTGTTTGATTTTTAAAGGCAGTGAACTTAATGAATTAGAAGCAAGCAGATAAAATTGATGTGTACATTACTTGAATTTATAGTTATTTTGGGATCTGCTGTATGGTAAGGGCCCTTTGACTTTGCCCACAAAACTGTGAACACACATCAAAAGTGATTTATTGGCTGTGAAGTGAACCCCTTGGAGATGCCCTGGGGCACTGCATGCCTGATAGTTTATTCCTTCTATACTTGGAGAGATCAGAGTCATTTTCATCTGTCATTCTGTGCCTTTGATAAGTTGTTGAACGGGGAGTCCATTTTTACACTGTTTGATCTTCTCTTCCTGTGGGATTTCAGGGTGAAATTAGATTTAAAGGCAAGGCAGATTGTGTAAATATAGCTCAGTAATTGTTTGTGAAATCTAGCATTACTTTTTATATCCTAGTTACATTCATCATTGGAACATAACATGCAAACTTACTACATGGTAATTGCACACTCTGGCCAGTGGTGGGGCCCTGTTGTACAATGTGCACAATTTTAAAAAACAGTCTCTTTCCTTTTCCCTTTCCTTTCTCACTCTCTCATTGTATTTTGGTTTCTGTCTCTTTCTTTTCCCTCATTTTGTCTCTCACATGCCTTTTCTCTTTTTCTGTCACTTTTATTTCACTTTCGGGGCCTCAGGAGACAGATAAGTGGGTAACAGTCAGGAGAGGAAAGGGAAAGAGTCAGAGGCTAGAGAGTACCTCCTTAACAATAAGTACTCCTGTCTGAGTACTGCTGGGGGGGGGGGGGAAAGACAGCCTACCTGGGGGAAGCAACAGTGGCTGTGCCTCTGGCACAGAGTCTGGCCCTGTGGCTCAGAAGGGTAGGGAAAGGAAGAGGATGGCAACAATGACAGGGGACTCTATAGGTAGGGGGTCAGCAGGCTAATCTGTGGATACAGGAAAGAAACACGGATGGTAGTTTCCCTTCCAGGTGCCAGGATCCGGGATGTTTCAGATCACATCCACGATCTGAAGTGGGAAGGAGAACAGCCAGAGGTCATGGTACTTATTGGTACCGATGACATATGTAGGAAAAGGGAAGAGGTCCTTGAACCAGACTACAGGGAGTTAGGAAGGAAGTTGAGATGTAGGACCTTAAAGGAAGCTAACTCGGGATCACTGCCTGTACCATTCGATTGTGAGAATAGGAATAGAATGAAGTGGAAGATAAATGCATGGCTTAGAGATTGGAGCAGGGGGCAGGATTCAGATTTCTGGATCATTGGGAGCTCTTTTGGGGCAAGTGTGACCTGTACAAAAAGGACAGGTTGCACTTGAATCCCAGGGGGACCAATACCCTGGCAGGGAGGTTTGCTAAAGCTGCTGGTGAGAGTTTAAACTAGAGTTGCTGGGGAATGGGAATCGAACTGAAGAGACAGAGGAAGAGGCGGTTGGCTCACAAATAGAGAAAGCTTGTAGATGGTGTGAGGGGGAGGATAGACGTGATAGAGAGGGATATGCTCAGACTGAAGGTCTGAGATGTGTCCATTTTAATGCAAAGAGTATCATGAACCAAGCAGATGAGCTGAGAGTGTGGATCAGTACTTGGAGCTATGGTGTTGTGGCTATTACAGAGACTTGGATGGCTCAGGGGCAGGAATGGTTACTTCGAGTGCCAGGTTTTAGATGTTTCAGAAAGGACAGGGAGGGAGGCAAAAGAGGTGGGGGTGTGGCACTGTTGATCAGAGATAGTGTCACAGTTGCAGAAAAGGAGGAAGTCATGGAGGGATTGTCAACTGAGTCCCTGTGGGTGGAAGTTGGGAACAGGAAGGGGGTCAATAACTCTACAGGGTGTTTTGAGAGACCACCCAATAGTAACAGGGACATTGAGGAGCAGATAGGGAGACAGATTCTGGAAAGGTGTAATAATAACAGGGTTGTCATGGTGGGAGATTTTAATTTCCCAAATATCGATTGGCATTTCCTTAGAGCAAGGGGTTTGGATGGGGTGGAGTTTGTTAGGTGTGTTCAGGAAGGTTTCTTGACACAATTTGTAGATAAGCCTACAAGAGGAGAGGCTGTACTTGATCCTGGTATTGGAAAATGAACCTGGTCAGGTGTCAGATCTCTCAGTGGGAGAGCATTTGGAAATAATGATCACAATTCTATCTCTTTTTCCATAGCATTGGTGAGGGGTGGAACAGACAAGTTCGAAAAGTGTTTAATTGGAGTAAGGGGAAATATGAGGCTATCAGGCAGGAACTTGGAAGCATAAATTGGGAACAGATGTTCTCAGGGAAATGTATAGAAGAAATGTGGCAAATGTTCAGGGGATATTTGCGTGGAGTTCTACATAGGTACGTTCCAATGAGACAGGGAAGGGTGGTAGGGTACAGGAACCGTGGTGTACCAAGGCTGTTGTAAATCTAGTCAAGAAAAAAAGAAAAGCTTACAAGAGGTTCAAAAAACTAGGTAGTGATAGAGATCTAGAAGATTATAAGGCTAGCAGGAAGGAGCTTGAGAATGAAATTAGGAGAGCCAGAAAGGGCCATGAGAAGGACTTGGCAGGCAGGATTCAGGAAAATCCCAAGGCATTCTACAAGTATGAGAAGAACAAGAGGATAAGATGTGAGAGAATAGGACTAATCAAGTGTGACAGTGGAAAAGTATGTACGGAACCGGAGGAGTTAGCAGAGGTACTTAATGAATACTTTGCTTCAGTATTCACTACGGAAAAAGAAGTCGGTGACCAGTAGTATGCCTCAGGGATCTGTTCTGGGTCCCCTTCTCTTTGTGATTTTTATAAATGACCTGGATGAGGAAGTGGAGGGATGGGTTAGTAAATTTGCTGATGACATAAAGGTTGGGTAACGTGGGGGGCTGTCAGAGGTTACAGCGGGACATCGATAGGATGCAAAACTAGGGTGAGCAGTGGCAGATGGAGTTCAACCCAGATAAGGGTGAAGTGGTTCATTTTGGTAGGTCAAATATGATGGCAGAATATAGTATTAATGTTAAGACTCTGGCAGTGTGGAGGATCAGAAGGATCTTGGGGTCCAAGACCATAAGACACTCAAAGCAGCTGCGCAGGTTGACACAATGGTTAAGAGTATTGGCCTTCATCAATCGTGAGATTGAGTTCAGGAGCCGAGTGGTAATGTTGCAGCTGTATAGGACCTTGGTCAGACCCCACTTGGTCACCTCACTACAGGAAAGATGTGGAAACCATAGAAAGGGTGCAGAGGAGATTTACAAGGATGTTGCCTGGATTGGGGAGCATGCCTTATGAGAATAGGTTGAGTGAACTCGGCTTTTTTCTCCTTGGAGTGACAGAGGATGAGAGATGACCTGTTAGAAGTGTATAAGATGATGAGAGGCATTGATTGTGTGGATAGTCAGGGCTGAAATGGCTAGCGCAAGAAGGCAGTTTTAAGGTGCTTGGAAGTAGGTACAAAGGAGATGCCAGGGGTAAGATTTTTACTTAGAGAGGGGAGAGTGTGTGAAATGAGCTGTTAGCAACAGTAGTGGAGGTGGATATGATAGGGTCTTTTAAGAGACTCCTGGATAGGTACATTGAGCTTAGAAAAATAGAGGGCTATGGGTCATCCTAGGTAAGGACATGTTCGGCACAGTTTTGTGGGCCTAAGGGGCTTTATTCCACTGTAGGTTTTCTGTTTCATTTGTTCTCTCCAATACATGAACTCTCTCTCTCTTTACCCCCATCTCTCTCACTCTCTCTTTTCTTTCTCTCTCTCACTATCATTCCCTCTCTCTCCCTCTTTCTCTCATTCTCTCTCTTCCCCTGTCTCTTTTGCTCTCCTTTTGTCTTACTCTTTCTTTCTCCCTTTCACTCAATTTGCTGTTTATTAAAAACCGATGAGTCACTTGATCCAAAGCCAATTGGGCGAACTAATTTTTTGTTTGATTATTAGTGTGAATCATTACAATTATTTCTCTGACGTTAACTGTGACTCAGAAATAACATTTTCTCTGAGTCAAGGCATAAAGGCAGAAAATGCATAAAACTGCAGATGTTAAAAATCCAAAATAAAACAGTAAAATGCATAAAACACTCAGCAGGCCAGGCAACATCTGTGGAGAGAGAAGCAGCCAGTATTTCAGATCCAAGATTCTTTGTCAGCTGTTCATCCTGAAACATTTAATTCTGTTTCTGAATGGCTGATTGCTGCCGGGACAGGAGGATCTGTGGGTTAGAATGAAATACCCGGATAGTATGTTGCCTCCTGGGTGCCAGATTCCAGGATATCTAGGACTGAGTCCTCGGCATTCTTAATTGGGAGCATGAACAGCCAGATTTCATGGTCCATGTAGGAACCAATGACATGGGAAGGATGAGTGATGAGGTTCTACATAGGGAGTTCCGTGAGTTAGGTGCTAAGGTAAAGGGCAGAATCTCCAGGGTTGTGATCTCACAATTGTTACCTGCGCCACCAAAAGACCATGAGACCACAAGGCCTAGGAGCATAATTAGGCCATTCAGCCCTTCGAGTCTGCTCAGCCATTCCATAATGGTTGATCTCTGATCCCACTCAATCCCATACACCTGCCTTCTAGCCATATCCTTTGATGCCCTGACCAATGAACTTATCAACTTCTGTTTTAAGTATGCCCACAGACTTAGCTTCCACTGCAGGCTTCCAGAGCATTCCACAGATCAAAATTAAAATCAAAATCAGAAGGCTAATACCCAAGATGGAGGTAACTAAACTTACAACCTTCTGCAGCTTCTTCTAGTCCTGTGCAGTAGCTCCACCTCCCACCCCGCTATGCCAGACAGTGGTGCAGTCTGTCAGAATGCTCTCCACGGTACTTCTATAGAAGTTTTTGAGTGTATTTGTTGACATATCTAATCTCTTCAAACTCCTCATGAAGTTTAGCCACGGTCTTGCCTTTATAGCTTTATTGATATGTTAGGACCAGGTTAGATCCTCAGAGAGCTTGACACCCAGAAACTTGAAACTGCTCACTCTCTCCACTTCTGATCCCTCTGTGAGGATTGGTATGTGTTCCTTCGTCTTACCCTTCCTGAAGTCCACAATCAGCTCTTTCATCTTACTGTCGTTGAGTGCCAGGTTGCTGCTACGGCACCACTCTACTAGTTGGCATGTCTCACTTCTGTACGCCCTCTCGTCACCATCTGAGATTCTATCAACAATGGTTGTTTCATCAACAAATTTATAGATGGTATTTGAGCTATGCCTAGCCACACAGTCATGGGTATAGAGAGTAGAGCAGTGGGCTAAGCACACACCCCTGAGGTGCACCAGTGTTGATTGTCAGCGAGGAGGATATTTTATCACCAAGTCGTACAGATTGTGATCTTCTGGTTAGGAAGTTGAGGATCCAATTGTAGAGGGAGGTGCAGAGGGCCAGGTTCTGCAACGTCTCAATCAGGATTGTGGGAATGATGGTATTAAATGCTGAGCTGTAGTCGATGAACAGCATCCTGACATGGGTGTTTGTGTTGTCCAGGTGGTGTAAAGCTGTGTGGAGAGCCATCGAGATTGCATCTGCTATTGACCTATTGTGGCGATAGGCAAATTGCAATGGGTCCAGGTCCTTGCCGAGGCAGGCGTTCAGTCTAGTCATGACCAACCTCTCAAAACATTTCATCACTGTCGATGTGAGTACTATTTCATCGATGTGTGTGTCGATGTGAGTACTATTGGGCGATAATCGTTAAGGCAGCCCACATTATTCTTCTTGGGCACTGGTATAATTGTTGCCTTATTGAAGCAAATGGAAACTTCTGCCCATAGCAGTGAGAGGTTAAAAATTTCCTTGAATACTCCTGCCAGTTGGTTGGCACAGGTTTTCAGAGCCTTTCCAGGTACTCCATTAGGATTTTCCGCCTTGCGAGAGTTCACTCTCTTTATAGACAGTCTAACACTGGCCTCTGAGCCAGAGATCACAGGGTCACCAGGTGCAGCAGGAATCTTCACAGCTGTAATTGTGTTCTCCCTTTCAAAACGTGCTTAGAAGGCATTGAGTTCATCTGACAGTGAAGCATTGCTGCCATTCATGTTATTGGGTTTCACTTTATAGGAAGTAATGCTCTGCAAAACCTGCCGAAGTTGTACATCCGACATTGCCTCCAACTTCATTCAAAATTGTCTTTTCGCCCCCTTGAAGTAGCCCCCTGCAAATCATACTTGGTTTTCTGTACAGGCCTGGGTTGCCAGACTTGAATGCCACAGATCTGGCCTTCAGCAGATGATGTACCTCCTGGTTCATCCATGGCTTTTGGTTTGGGAATGTACAGTAAGTCTTTGTAGGTACACACTCATCCACACAGGTTTTAATGAAGTCAGTAACAACTGCAGCTTACTCATCCAGATTCGAAGATGAATCCCCGAATACAGTCCAGTCCACTGATTCAAAGCAGTCCTATAGGTGCTTCTGTGCTTCCCTTATCCATATCTGCTTGGTCCTCACTACTCTCTATCAGATTCACTACTCTGTCTAAAGAAATTCCTCCTTACTTCTGTTCTAAAAGGTCGCCCCTGAACTTTGAGGCTGCGCCCTCTAGTTCTGGATACCCTCTCCATAGGAAACATCCTCTCCACTTTCACCTTATCTAGCCCTTCCAACATTCGGTAAGTTTCAATGAGATATCCCCTCATTCTTTTAAATTCCAGTGAGTACAGGCCCAAAACTGTCAAACAATCCTCATATGTTAAATGGTTTGTCATATGAAGAGCATTTGATAGCTCTGGGCCTGCATTCACTAGAATTCATAAGAATGAGGACCAACCACATTGAAACCTATTGAATGGTGAAAGGTCTTGCTAGAGTGGATGAGGAGACACAACCTCAAAGTAGAAGGGCATCATTTTAGAATGGAGCTGCGGGGTATTTTTTTTTCATCAGAGAGTGGTGGATCTGTGGAATTCTTTGCCACAGGCAGCTGTGGAGGTCAAGTGTTTATGTATATATAAGGAGGTTGATAGATTCTTGATTATTCAGAGCATGAAGGGATACAGGGAGAACACAAGAGATTGGGGCTGAGAGGAAAACTGGATAAGCCATGATAAAATGGTGGAGCAGGCTCAATGGGCCAAATGGCCTAATTCTGTTCCTATTTCTTCTCGTCTTATTTCCCATTTTCATTTTGGATTTTCAGCATCTGCAGTATTTTTGATTTTCATAATGTGAATTGGGGATTGTGAGTTTTGTTGGCACTCAAAAATTTGAACCAGAGCTTACGAAAGCTGTACTTCATTGTGTTAGGTCATATTTTACTCTGTTGAGAATAATTCTGGCCATTGCCAAAGCCCCCAACCGAGAGGTTTTCTCTAAAGTACATCCATTAATTTAGAAGGCGGCAACGTACTAGGAATACTCAGTGGGCCAGGCAGCATTCACGTAAAGAGAAACAGTCAATGTTTTAGAATTTCCAGCATCTTCCGTATTAATTTCTGAATTCCAGATCTACAATGAGACATTGATGTCCAATCCAGGTCCATCATATCTGTCAGTGACTCTTTTTCAGGCCCAGACCTTAATCCTTATGAGACAGGAGTCAAGAAGATGACAGAGAAGGTGGTATGTGTCTGAGGGGATGGAGCATGTGAGAGGTATTCAGAATCATGTTGGCCTCTATGCTTGACCACACTGAAGTTTAAGGACTGTAACATTTCACTGCCTTTGATATTGGGGAGTGTGGTCAACTGATTTGTGATACCCAATAGAATTCCCCAGATTGGGTATGGAAAATATGGCAATTATTGCAAGTCCTTTCACAGTTGATATCTGGGTTGCAAACACCTGATATATGGACACCTCTGCATTCTAATGAGTTGACTTCCAAAGTCTGACACATGATCATATGTTCGTTGCTTTGAAAGATAGAACTACTTTTCTCTCTGTTTCTGCTTTTAGTAATTGTTCTCTTCTATCTCTAATGTACCTTAACACCATTTGTTACAATACTGTGGCAATATGGTTGCGTATATAATTATTTTTGTGTATTTTACGATATTACAACAAAATCGATTTGTGAACATGATGCTTGTTTGGTACCCAGGACTGGTCTTTACTTAGGTTGAGCTTGTATTGGCCATAGATGGCGTGGCCATTAGTTTTAATCATTACACTGAATCATTGGGCTGGGATGAGGGCACAGCTGGTAGAGGTGCTGCCTCACACATCCGAGTTTAATCCTGACCTCCTGTTCTGCTTGTGTGAGGTGTTTGCGTGATCTCCCTGTGATCACAGTGTGAGTACAGTGTCTGATGTCACCATTTTCTTAACCCTTTGGAAAGCCACCTCACACTGTTCTGTTCATTGCCATTTCTTCGCAATCTGTAGCAATGAGTTCAAGGGGTGCAGCACAGTAGCCGGGTTTGAGAGGAACCTGTTACATTAATTGACAAATCCCAAAAAGGGCTGCAACTGTGACATGTCCTTTGGCGTTGGGGGATTCTCCCACTGTTTGAATTTTCTCAACACGCCTGTGTACTTCTCGGGTGTCAATGGTGTGACTACAGTAAATGATGCTTGGTTTAAAGAATTCATCCTTATTATGTTGTGTTCTGAGCTTATAATCTCCTAATCTTTTTAACACTGTCTTGAAGTTCTGCAGACGTTCCTTGTCATCCTCACCAGTAACAATGTTGTCATCGAGGTGACACTGCTTTCTGAGCAGCCTCGCACCACCTGGTCCATTACTTTTTGCCAGAGTGCAGGTGCAGGTGCTGCTCCAAAAAAAAAAAGATAGGGATAAAGCCCTTTGTGAGTGTTTATGGTGAGAAAGACATTGGACACTTCTTCCATCTCCATCTGCAGGTAGCCTCAGCTAAGTCCACTTTGCTGAAGTGTCTTCCTGCAGAAAGATTTGCAGAACTATTCTCTATTCTCGTATTGCCACAATGTTTGTTTAACTGTTCTGACCACATACAAACCCTATGTGGCCTGTTGGTTGTTGTATTTCACTGTTCCAAATGGCATTCCCACAGGGGTTAGCTTTTCTCTACTGTATGTTCTTAGCTCACTATCTGCAGGCTTCTGTTCAATATCTTAGAAATGCCATTCAAACTGATTTTCTGGAGTGACTGAAACACCCAAGCCAGTGTCCAATTCCATTTTAATTAGTTTGTCATTCACTCTGGTGTAAGCTATATTGCTTGTCTATAAGAATGGTTGTATTTGATTCCTCATCTATTTTTCTCCAGGCCTGATGAAGCATCTCAACCGAAAACATTCATTGTACGCTTCTCAATAGACGCTGTCTGGCCTGTTGAGCCCCTCCAGCATTTTGTGTGAGTTTTCGAAGGCCATCTTTGAATACTGCTATGGCATCAGCTAGTACCTTTTTAAATTCATTTTCTGTCACTCTATTGCAGGGGATGTGACATGCAATTGGTGGATGGGTCTCCAATCAAATTGTACTTGTGTCAGCCACTCCTGCCCCTACAATGCTGGCCCTCCTGCTTTTACCACATACAAATTCAATGTGGCTTGTTCGTTGTTGTATTTCTGTTAGAAGTGTCACTCCCACAGGAGTTATGTTTTATCCACTATAAGCTTTTAGTTGGATATCTGTAGACTTCCATTCAGTGTCTTTGAAATGCCAAGCCAACTCATTTTGTAGAGTGACTGAAATAGCCGAGCCAGTGTCCAATTCCATTTTAATTAATTTGCTGTTCATTTCTGCTGCAAGTCATATTGCTTATCTATTGTTAGTTTTCACATTATAAATCTCAAAGCTACCAAGTCCTATGTCACTCTCATCATTATCAGATTTTTCATCAACAGCATGCAGATTAGTGCAGACTGGGAGACCGTTTCGCTGAACACCTACACTCGGTCCTATGTTTGTGTGTGATGCAGATCAGTGCTCTTTTTGCAGCTTGACTTTTTAACTTCTTCTCTTCCCTGTGCAGTCCATTTATTTTTGACTGCCTGACATGCTCTTTGTATGTGTCCTATCTTACAGCCAGGTACCATGCCAAATGTCTGTGCACATGTTTTGGGGCAAGTGTGGAAGTCATAACTTTCAGGAGTCAAGTCAATTCATGCTTGTTGTTATCTGTATATGTATGGTGAGGTACGGCTATAATGAAAACTTTCTTGCAGCAGCATGACAGTCAGTGGCGAGTCCATTGTACTGTTTGTAGATTTTCATTACTGAGATACTGTTAGAATTGACTGGTCAGTTCAAAAACTTGATGGTTGTAG
Source organism: Hypanus sabinus (assembly GCF_030144855.1). NCBI lineage: Eukaryota > Metazoa > Chordata > Chondrichthyes > Myliobatiformes > Dasyatidae > Hypanus > Hypanus sabinus. The sequence goes on from NC_082721.1 coordinate 87,491,105, forward strand.
GAAAGAAGATGTTCCTGGACCTAGTGGTGTGGGTCTTCAGACTTCTGCACCTCCTGCTTGATGGTATCAGTAAGAAGAGGGCATGACCTGGATGGTGGGGTCCTTAATGATCGGTGGTGGTTCTTGAGTTCCACCTTTTGGATATATTGTCAACGGTGGGGAGACCTGTGCCTATGATGGACTGGGCTGTGTCTATTACCCTCTGAAATCTGATCACTAAGATCCTCACACTTCTGTATTTCCAAGGTTTGAAAAGAGAATGCTAATCAGGCTGGCAAAGGTATTAGAACAGTTGATCGATATCTTCCTTGGGCATTCAGAGAATGTTCTCAGTGTCAGAGAAGAATCTCATTAGGTCAGACTATGATGCAGGTATCACTGGGAATCGAATGTGAAGCTAAAGACAGATCACTTTTCAGCAGGGTTCATTTTTGGGATAATTATACAGCTGCCCAATAACAATGAGTTCAGCATGTTTCTTGGTGCCAGTGACACAGAGCATCCAGCATGAGTTATTAGCATCCAACCAGCCAGCAGTATTTATCAGCATCAGTTATCAGCTCATCTGCTGTGGCCTGCAGTGTTGCCAGGCTACTGATACAGTCACAACAGTGAAGAGCTGAGACAAACGGAGGCCACTCTCAATTTTCTTTAAGCCAAGGATGTGTACCTAATGGGACAGCTTTATTTCATACAAGAAGCTTATTATCCAAGAAGGAGAGAAGGATTGATGCTTGCTTTATTCTCAGTAATTAATATTAAAGAGCATTCATACTATGTCATCACAGTAATTAATCATGAACGGGACAAGGTAGAGCACAGATTCAAACTCTTTGTCCCATCAGGTCTATGCCAAACATCAGGCATCCATTTGTGGAGACACAGGAGCCATCAAATACTGGAAGACACAGCCCAGTCCATCATTGGCATGGCCCTCACCACCATTGGCAGTAATAGACACAGCTCAGTCCATCATGGGCACAGCCGTCCCCACCATTGACAGTATCTACAGGAACTGTAACTTCAAGAAGACAACATAAATCATTAAGGACCCCCACCATCCTGGTCATCCCCTCTTCTCAATGATGCCATCAGGCAGGAGGCACAGAAGTTTGAAGTCCCGCACCACTAGGTCCAAGAACAGCTCCTTTCTCCAACCTTTAAGTTTGCAAACTGCCCTGAACAACTTTAGTACTACCTCAGCAACAGAACTCTCCAGCCACCTCTTGCACTGCCATGGGCATGACACTGACTTATTTCTGTAGTATGCACCTGTAATACTGTTGTAAGAAGGATTTTCATTGTACCAATACCTCACCATACATACACACATAACAACAAGCATGAAGTGACTTGACTCCTGAAGGTTATGACTTCCACACTTGCACCATACCATTTGCATGAAGATCTGGCATGTGGCAAGGCGAAAGTGAAGGAAAAGAGATTTGGTGTTAAAATTAGATTAGAGTTGGGTAAAGGAAATTCTTTTAAGTGAAACACTTAAGGAGTGTATTTCCACTAAGGAAAGGTTGTTTATTTAACAGGCAGAACATTCACCAACACGAATATCTCTCCTTCTACAGAAAACGTACCTCTTACTAATTCACTGGCTCGTGCTGTGTCTGTTGAACCCAGAACATGCTTTATTTTGATTGCTGTTCTCCAACCAGGTTTGGCCCAGCATATTTTTGTGGGCACTAGGGAGAACTCTCATTTCTTGGCACTGACTTACCCTCTAGTTAATGCCTTTTCCAATAAAATCATCAGATTTCACAAAGTGTTCGGTCATAGTGGTTTGCCCATTCATAAATGCCAGATTTTATAAATGCCAGAATGGCATAAGCTAGACAGAAGTTTAGTAACACATGGAAGGCGGTCTCCTTCTGGTTACCTTGAAAGTCAAAGCCAAAGCTGAGTTTATTGTCAAATGCACAAGTGATTAAAAACCTGCACGCAGCTGCATCACAGGCACCTAGAAAGATTTAAGCAGCATTCACAAGATAAATGTTAATTAAACTTAAATTAAACCCTTTTGCTTCCCACCAAGGATTCTAATAACCTGCACCAGATGTATTGTTGAAAAATTCCTGACTGGTTGCATTATGGTCTGGTATGGAAATTCAAATGCCCAGGGATGTATACCGTAAAGCTGCAGCGAGGAGTGAACTTTGTCCAATGCCTCAGAGGCACATCCCTCCCCTACATTGGTAGTGACTACAGGAGCTGCTGCCTCAAGAAGACATCATCCATCATCAAAGATCCTATACCATCTTCACACAGTTACCATCAGGCAGGAGAATTTGAATTAGAATTTTATTTCTTACATCCATCTCAAAACATGAAGGAGTAAAACTCTTTATGTTGCGTCTCCATTGCAATGTACAAGCAATAGATGGGAAGGTATTGCCCAGACACTAAGTTTGTATACAGAATTGTTTTGAATGTCCAGTCAGGTATGCAATCAGATCAATGTGTACTGATACATCTGATGGCCTGGTGAAAGAAGCTGTCCTGTTGGTCCTGGCCTTCATGTTGCGGTACCATTTGCTAGACGGAAGGAGCTGAAACATTTTGTGGTTGGGGTGGCTGAAGCTCCTGATGATCCTCTGGGACCTTTTTACACACCTGCTGCTGTAAATGTCCTGAACAGAGGAAAGTTCACATCCACAGATGTGCTGGGCTGTCCACACCACTCTCTGCAGTCCCCTGCGATTGAGGGTAGTACAGTTCCAGCACCAGGCTGTGACGCAGCCAGTCAGGATGCTCTTGATGTAGAAATTCCTGTGGATTTAGGAACTCATGCCAAACTTCTTCAGCTGTCTGAGGTGGAAGAGGCGCTGTTGTGCTTTTTCCATCACATGGCCAATATGTAGAGTCCCATTGATATCAATAGGGGCTAGCCTATCTCCGTTCCTCCTGTAATCCTTGATCAACTCCTTTGTTCTTTCAACAATGAGGGAGAGATTGTTTTCTTGGCACCACTGTGTCAGGGCATTGACTTCTCCTCTGTAGGTTATCTCATCATTGCTGGAAATAAGGCCTATCAATGTCATATCATCTGCACATTTGATTAGCAGATAGGAGTTGGGCATGACAACACAGCAGTGAGTCTATAGGGAGTAGAGGAGCAGACTCAGGACACAGCTCCAGGGAGCTTATGTGTTGAAGGTCCGAGGTGAGGGTGGCCCTCATTACCCCCTGCTGACGATCCAACAGGAAGCCCAGGATCCAGTTGCACAAGGTGAGGTGCAGGCCGAGGTCTCTGAGCTTCTTGTCGAGCCTGAAGGGAAATATGGTGTTGAATGCTGAACTGCAGTCCAAGATCAGCATTCTGACATCCCTCTTTTCCAGGTGAGTGAGGTGCAGAAGCCTGAAGTCTCACAACACCAGGTTCAAGAACAGCTACAACCATTCAATTCTGAACCACCCGATACAGTTTTGATCACTACAACCCCATGACCACTTTGAGCACGTTGGTGTAAATAGACCTTTTTGTTCTAAGTTCCATAAACTGGTTATCCTTGCCTTTTATTCTGACAGAAAGATACAAATTCTCTACAAATCTAATTTCACTTTTGAAGGTCTCCCACGTACCTAGCACACCATTGCCTGAAAACAACTGGTCCCAATCTGCACTTTTCATACGCTTTCTGATACCATCAAATTGGCCTTTCTCCAGTTTGGAATCTCATTCCAAGTAGCAGACCTATCTCTCCCCATAATTACATTGAAACTAATGGCATTGTGGTCACTCGATGCAAAGTTTCCCAGTCAATATGTGGAAAGTTATAATCATCTGTTATCACAACCTTATATTTCTTGCAAAAGTGTCTAACCTACAGGGAAGTGGGATTTTGGGGTTAATGATTGTGTTGCCTTTCTTACTTTAATGGTTAACCAGAGAACTGATGATAAAGGAACCTTGAACCACTGAACCTTTGAAATCCGAAGCCCTCCCTCCTGCACCATCTCCTTAGCCACATGTTAAACTGTATGAATCTTCCTGTTTCTGGCCTCACTAGCAATGGCATGGGGAGCAATCCTGAGATCACAACTTTGGTGCTCCTCTCCTTAAACTTAGCACATAAATACCAGAACTTATTTTGCAGAACCTCGTTATCCACACTACCCATGTCATTGGTACCGACATGGACATGACCACTGGCTGCTCACTCTCCCACTTAAGTATGCTGTGGTCTCAGTCTGAGATGTACTGGACCCTAGCACCCAGGAGGAAAAAAACCATCCTGGATTCACATTCTCGTCCACAGAGGCTTCTGTCCATTCTCCTAAACTATGAATCCCCTATCACTAGACCTCTCCTCTTTTGAGCAACAACGTGTATGGGAGGGTGGCTGGAGTGGATGTAGATGGAAGAGGGTAATAGGAGGGAATGTGGGAGGAACAGGGTAATTGGAGTGGATGTAGATGGAACAGGGTGATTGGAGTGGATGTAGGTGGAACAGGGTGATTGGAGTGGTTGTAGATGGAACAAGGTGATTGGAGTGGATGTGGGAGGAACAGGGTGATTGGAGTGGATGTAGGTGGAACAGGGTGATTGGAGTGGATGTAGATGGAACAGGGTGATTGGAGTGGATCTGGGAGGAACAGGGTGATTGGAGTGGATGTAGATGGAACAGGGTGATTGGAGTGGATGTGGGTGGTACAGGGTGATTGGAGTGGATGTAGATGGAACAGGGTGATTGGAGTGGATGTAGATGGAACAGGGTGATTGGAGTGGATGTGGGTGGAACAGGGTGATTGGAGTGGATGTAGATGGAACAGGGTGATTGGAGTGGGTGTAGATGGAGCAGGGTGATTGGAGTGGATGTAGATGGAACAGGGTGATTGGAGTGGATGTAGATGGAACAGGGTGATTGGAGTGGAAGTAGGTGGAACAGGGTGACTGGAGTGGATGTGGGAGGAACAGGGTGAATGGAGTGGATGTGGGAGGAACAGGGTGATTGGAGTGGATGTGGGAGGAACAGGGTGATTGGAGTGGATGTGGGAGGAACAGGGTGAATGGAGTGGATGTGGGAGGAACAGGGTGATTGGAGTGGATGTGGGAGGAACAGGGTGATTGGAGTGGATGTGGGAGGAACAGGGTGATTGGAGTGGACGGAGATGGAACAGGGTGATTGGAGTGGATGTAGATGGAACAGGGTGATTGGAGTGGATGTGGGAGGAACAGGGTGATTGGAGTGGATGTAGATGGAACAGGGTGATTGGAGTGGATGTAGATGGAACAGGGTGATTGGAGTGGATGTGGGAGGAACAGGGTGATTGGCGTGGATGTAGGTGGAACAGGGTGATTGGAGTGGATGCAGAAGGAACAGGGTGAATGGAGTGGATGTGGGAGGAACAGGGTGAATGGAGTGGATGTGGGAGGAACAGGCTGATTGGAGTGGATGTGGGAGGAACAGGGTGATTGGAGTGGATGGAGATGGAACAGGGTGATTGGAGTGGATGTAGATGGAACAGGGTGATTGGAGTGGATGTAGATGGAACAGGGTGATTGGAGTGGATGTAGATGGAACAGGGTGATTGGAGTGGATGTGGGAGGAACAGGGTGAATGGAGTGGATGTGGGAGGAACAGGGTGATTGGAGTGGATGTGGGAGGAACAGGGTGATTGGAGTGGATGTGGGAGGAACAGGGTGAACGGAGTGGATGTGGGAGGAACAGGGTGATTGGAGTGGATGTGGGAGGAACAGGGTGATTGGAGTGGATGTGGGAGGAACAGGGTGATTGGAGTGGATGTGGGAGGAACAGGGTGATTGGAGTGGACGGAGATGGAACAGGGTGATTGGAGTGGATGTAGGTGGAACAGGGTGATTGGAGTGGATGTAGGTGGAACAGGGTGATTGGAGTGGATGTAGATGGAACAGGGTGATTGGAGTGGATGTGGGAGGAACAGGGTGATTGGAGTGGATGTAGATGGAACAGGGTGATTGGAGTGGATGTAGATGGAACAGGGTGATTGGAGTGGATGTGGGAGGAACAGGGTGATTGGAGTGGATGTAGATGGAACAGGGTGATTGGAGTGGATGTAGATGGAACAGGGTGATTGGAGTGGAAGTAGGTGGAACAGGGTGATTGGAGTGGATGTGGGAGGAACAGGGTGATTGGAGTGGATGTGGGAGGAACAGGGTGATTGGAGTGGATGTGGGAGGAACAGGGTGATTGGAGTGGATGTAGATGGAACAGGGTGATTGGAGTGAATGTAGATGGAACAGGGTGATTGGAGTGGATGTAGATGGAACAGGGTGATTGGAGTGGATGTGGGAGGAACAGGGTGATTGGAGTGGATGTAGATGGAACAGGGTGATTGGAGTGGATGTAGATGGAACAGGGTGATTGGAGTGGATGGAGATAGAACAGGGTGATTGGAGTGGATGTGGGAGGAACAGGGTGATTGGAGTGGATGTGGGAGGAACAGGGTGATTGGAGTGGATGTAGATGGAACAGGGTGATTGGAGTGGATGTAGATGGAACAGGGTGATTGGAGTGGATGTAGGTGAAACAGGGTGATTGGAGTGGATGTAGATGGAACAGGGTGATTGGAGTGGATGTAGATGGAACAAGGTGATTGGAGTGGATGTAGGTGGAACAGGGTGATTGGAGTGGATGTAGATGGAATAGGGTGATTGGAGTGGATGTAGATGGAACAGGGTGATTGGAGTGGATCTGGGAGGAACAGGGTGATTGGAGTGGATGTAGATGGAACAAGGTGATTGGAGTGGGTGTAGATGGAGCAGGGTAATTGGAGTGGATCTGGGAGGAACAGGGTGATTGGAGTGGATGTAGATGGAACAGGGTGATTGCAGTGGGTGTAGATTGAGCAGCGTGATTGGAGTGGATGTAGATGGAACAGGGTGATTGGAGTGGATGTAGATGGAACAGGGTGATTGGAGTGGATGTGGGTGGTACAGGGTGATTGGAGTGGATGTAGATGGAACAGGGTGATTGGAGTGGATGTGGGAGGAACAGGGTGATTGGAGTGGATGTAGATGGAACAGGGTGATTGGAGTGGATGTAGATGGAACAGGGTGATTGGAGTGGATGTGGGAGGAACAGGGTGATTGGAGTGGATGTGGGAGGAACAGGGTGATTGGAGTGGATGTAGATGGAACAGGGTGATTGGAGTGGATGTGGGAGGAACAGGGTGATTGGAGTGGATGTAGATGGAACAGGGTGATTGGAGTGGATGTGGGAGGAACAGGGTGATTGGAGTTGATGTAGGTGGAACAGGGTGATTGGAGTGGATGTAGGTGGAACAGGGTGATTGGAGTGGATGTAGATGGAACAGGGTGATTGGAGTGGATGTGGGAGGAACAGGGTGATTGGAGTGGATGTGGGAGGAACAGGGTGATTGGAGTGGATATAGGTGGAACAGGGTGATTGGAGTGGATGTAGGTGGAACAGGGTGATTGGAGTGGATGTAGATGGAACAGGGTGATTGGAGTGGATGTGGGAGGAACAGGGTGATTGGAGTGGATGTAGATGGAACAGGGTGATTGGAGTGGATGTGGGAGGAACAGGGTGATTGGAGTGGATGTAGATGGAACAGGGTGATTGGAGTGGGTGTAGATGGAGCAGGGTGATTGGAGTGGATCTGGGAGGAACAGGGTGATTGGAGTGGATGTAGATGGAACAGGGTGATTGGAGTGGGTGTAGATTGAGCAGGGTGATTGGAGTGGATGTAGATGGAACAGGGTGATTGGAGTGGATGTAGATGGAACAGGGTGATTGGGGTGGATGTGGGTGGTACAGGGTGATTGGAGTGGATGTAGATGGAACAGGGTGATTGGAGTGGATGTGGGAGGAACAGGGTGATTGGAGTGGATGGAGATGGAACAGGGTGATTGGAGTGGATGTAGATGGAACAGGGTGATTGGAGTGGATGTGGGAGGAACAGGGTGATTGGAGTGGATGTGGGAGGAACAGGGTGATTGGAGTGGATGTGGGAGGAACAGGGTGATTGGAGTGGATGTAGATGGAACAGGGTGATTGGAGTGGATGTAGATGGAACAGGGTGATTGGAGTGGATGTGGGAGGAACAGGGTGATTGGAGTGGATGTAGATGGAACAGGGTGATTGGAGTGGATGTAGATGGAACAGGTGATTGGAGTGGATGTGGGAGGAACAGGGTGATTGGAGTGGATGGAGATGGAACAGGGTGATTGGAGTGGATGTGGGAGGAACAGGGTGATTGGAGTGGATGTAGGTGGAACAAGGTGATTGGAGTGGATGTAGGTGGAACAGGGTGATTGGAGTGGATGTAGATGGAACAGGGTGATTGGAGTGGATGTGGGAGGAACAGGGTGATTGGAGTGGATGTAGATGGAACAGGGTGATTGGAGTGGATGTAGATGGAACCGGGTGATTGGAGTGGATGTAGATGGAACAAGGTGATTGGAGTGGATGTAGGTGGAACAGGGTGATTGGAGTGGATGTAGATGGAACAGGGTGATTGGAGTGGATGTAGATGGAACAAGGTGATTGGAGTGGATGTAGGTGGAACAGGGTGATTGGAGTGGATGTAGATGGAATAGGGTGATTGGAGTGGATGTAGATGGAACAGGGTGATTGGAGTGGATCTGGGAGGAACAGGGTGATTGGAGTGGATGTAGATGGAACAAGGTGATTGGAGTGGGTGTAGATGGAGCAGGGTGATTGGAGTGGATCTGGGAGGAACAGGGTGATTGGAGTGGATGTAGATGGAACAGGGTGATTGCAGTGGGTGTAGATTGAGCAGGGTGATTGGAGTGGATGTAGATGGAACAGGGTGATTGGAGTGGATGTAGATGGAACAGGGTGATTGGAGTGGATGTGGGTGGTACAGGGTGATTGGAGTGGATGTAGATGGAACAGGGTGATTGGAGTGGATGTGGGAGGAACAGGCTGATTGGAGTGGATGTAGATGGAACAGGGTGATTGGAGTGGATGTAGATGGAACAGGGTGATTGGAGTGGATGTGGGAGGAACAGGGTGATTGGAGTGGATGTGGGAGGAACAGGGTGATTGGAGTGGATGGAGATGGAACAGGGTGATTGGAGTGGATGTGGGAGGAACAGGGTGATTGGAGTGGATGTAGATGGAACAGGGTGATTGGAGTGGATGTGGGAGGAACAGGGTGATTGGAGTGGATGTAGATGGAACAGGGTGATTGGAGTGGATGTAGATGGAACAGGGTGATTGGAGTGGATGTGGGAGGAACAGGGTGATTGGAGTGGATGTAGATGGAACAGGGTGATTGGAGTGGATGTGGGAGGAACAGGGTGATTGGAGTGGATGTAGGTGGAACAGGGTGATTGGAGTGGATGTAGGTGGAACAGGGTGATTGGAGTGGATGTAGATGGAACAGGGTGATTGGAGTGGATGTGGGAGGAACAGGGTGATTGGAGTGGATGTGGGAGGAACAGGGTGATTGGAGTGGATGTAGGTGGAACAGGGTGATTGGAGTGGATGTAGGTGGAACAGGGTGATTGGAGTGGATGTAGATGGAACAGGGTGATTGGAGTGGATGTGGGAGGAACAGGGTGATTGGAGTGGATGTAGATGGAACAGGGTGATTGGAGTGGATGTGGGAGGAACAGGGTGATTGGAGTGGATATAGATGGAACAGGGTGATTGGAGTGGGTGTAGATGGAGCAGGGTGATTGGAGTGGATCTGGGAGGAACAGGGTGATTGGAGTGGATGTAGATGGAACAGGGTGATTGGAGTGGGTGTAGATGGAGCAGGGTGATTGGAGTGGATCTGGGAGGAACAGGGTGATTGGAGTGGATGTAGATGGAACAGGGTGATTGGAGTGGGTGTAGATTGAACAGGGTGATTGGAGTGGATGTGGGAGGAACAGGGTGATTGGAGTGGGTGTAGATGGAGCAGGGTGATTGGAGTGGATCTGGGAGGAACAGGGTGATTGGAGTGGATGTAGACGGAACAGGGTGATTGGAGTGGATGTAGATGGAACAGGGTGATTGGGGTGGATGTGGGTGGTACAGGGTGATTGGAGTGGATGTAGATGGAACAGGGTGATTGGAGTGGATGTGGGAGGAACAGGGTGATTGGAGTGGATGGAGATGGAACAGGGTGATTGGAGTGGATGTAGATGGAACAGGGTGATTGGAGTGGATGTGGGAGGAACAGGGTGATTGGAGTGGATGTGGGAAGAACAGGGTGATTGGAGTGGATGGAGATGGAACAGGGTGATTGGAGTGGATGTGGGAGGAACAGGGTGATTGGAGTGGATGTAGATGGAACAGTGTGATTGGAGTGGATGTGGGAGGAACAGGGTGATTGGAGTGGATGTAGATGGAACAGGGTGATTGGAGTGGATGTAGATGGAACAGGGTGATTGGAGTGGATGTGGGAGGAACAGGGTGATTGGAGTGGATGTAGATGGAACAGGGTGATTGGAGTGGATGTGGGAGGAACAGGGTGATTGGAGTGGATGTAGGTGGAACAGGGTGATTGGAGTGGATGTAGATGGAACAGGGTGATTGGAGTGGATGTAGATGGAACAGGGTGATTGGAGTGGATGTAGATGGAACAGGGTGATTGGAGTGGATGTAGATGGAACAGGGTGATTGGAGTGGATGTAGATGGAACAGGGTGATGGGAGTGGATGTGGGAGGAACAGGGTGATTGGAGTGGATGTGGGAGGAACAGGGTGAATGGAGTGGATGTGGGAGGAACAGGGTGATTGGAGAGGATGTGGGAGGAACAGGGTGATTGGAGTGGATGTGGGAGGAACAGGGTGATTGGAGTGGATGTAGATGGAACAGGGTGATTGGAGTGGATGTGGGAGGAACAGGGTGATTGGAGTGGATCTGGGAGGAACAGGGTGATTGGAGTGGATGTAGATGGAACAGGGTGATTGGAGTGGATGTAGATGGAACAGGGTGATTGGAGTGGATGTGGGTGGTACAGGGTGATTGGAGTGGATGTAGATGGAACAGGGTGATTGGAGTGGATGTGGGAGGAACAGGGTGAATGGAGTGGATGTAGATGGAACAGGGTGATTGGAGTGGATGTAGATGGAACAGGGTGATTGGAGTGGATGTGGGAGGAACAGGGTGATTGGAGTGGATGTGGGAGGAACAGGGTGATTGGAGTGGATGGAGATGGAACAGGGTGATTGGAGTGGATGTGGGAGGAACAGGGTGATTGGAGTGGATGTAGATGGAACAGGGTGATTGGAGTGGATGTGGGAGGAACAGGGTGATTGGAGTGGATGTGGGAGGAACAGGGTGATTGGAGTGGATGTAGATGGAACAGGGTGATTGGAGTGGATGTAGATGGAACAGGGTGATTGGAGTGGATGTAGGTGAAACAGGGTGATTGGAGTGGATGTAGATGGAACAGGGTGATTGGAGTGGATGTAGATGGAACAGGGTGATTGGAGTGGATTTGGGAGGAACTAGGTGATTGGAGTGGATGTAGATGGAACAGGGTGATTGGAGTGGATGTGGGAGGAACAGGGTGATTGGAGTGGATGTAGATGGAACAGGGTGATTGGAGTGGATGTAGATGGAACAGGGTGATTGGAGTGGATGTAGATGGAACAGGGTGATTGGAGTGGAGGTGGGAGGAACAGGGTGATTGGAGTGGATGTAGATGGAACAGGGTGATTGGAGTGGATGTAGATGGAACAGGGTGATTGGAGTGGATGTAGGTGAAACAGGGTGATTGGAGTGGATGTAGATGGAACAGGGTGATTGGAGTGGATGTAGATGGAACAAGGTGATTGGAGTGGATGTGGGAGGAACAGGGTGATTGGAGTGGATGTAGATGGAACAGGGTGATTGGAGTGGATCTGGGAGGAACAGGGTGATTGGAGTGGATGTAGATGGAACAAGGTGATTGGAGTGGGTGTAGATGGAGCAGGGTGATTGGAGTGGATCTGGGAGGAACAGGGTGATTGGAGTGGATGTAGATGGAACAGGGTGATTGGAGTGGGTGTAGATTGAGCTGGGTGATTGGAGTGGATCTGGGAGGAACAGGGTGATTGGAGTGGATGTAGATGGAACAGGGTGATTGGAGTGGGTGTAGATGGAGCAGGGTGATTGGAGTGGATCTGGGAGGAACAGGGTGATTGGAGTGGATGTAGATGGAACAGGGTGATTGGAGTGGATGTAGATGGAACAGGGTGATTGGAGTGGATGTAGATGGAACAGGGTGATTGGAGTGGATGTGGGTGGTACAGGGTGATTGGAGTGGATGTAGATGGAACAGGGTGATTGGAGTGGATGTGGGAGGAACAGGGTGATTGGAGTGGATGTAGATGGAACAGGGTGATTGGAGTGGATGTAGATGGAACAGGGTGATTGGAGTGGATGTGGGAGGAACAGGGTGATTGGAGTGGATGTGGGAGGAACAGGGTGATTGGAGTGGATGGAGATGGAACAGGGTGATTGGAGTTGATGTGGGAGGAACAGGGTGATTGGAGTGGATGTAGATGGAACAGGGTGATTGGAGTGGATGTAGATGGAACAGGGTGATTGGAGTGGATGTGGGAGGAACAGGGTGATTGGAGTGGATGTAGATGGAACAGGGTGATTGGAGTGGATGTAGATGGAACAGGGTGATTGGAGTGGATGTAGGTGAAACAGGGTGATTGGAGTGGATGTAGATGGAACAGGGTGATTGGAGTGGATGTAGATGGAACAGGGTGATTGGAGTGGATTTGGGAGGAACTAGGTGATTGGAGTGGATGTAGATGGAACAGGGTGATTGGAGTGGATGTGGGAGGAACAGGGTGATTGGAGTGGATGTAGATGGAACAGGGTGATTGGAGTGGATGTAGATGGAACAGGGTGATTGGAGTGGATGTAGATGGAACAGGGTGATTGGAGTGGAGGTGGGAGGAACAGGGTGATTGGAGTGGATGTAGATGGAACAGGGTGATTGGAGTGGATGTAGATGGAACAGGGTGATTGGAGTGGATGTAGGTGAAACAGGGTGATTGGAGTGGATGTAGATGGAACAGGGTGATTGGAGTGGATGTAGATGGAACAAGGTGATTGGAGTGGATGTGGGAGGAACAGGGTGATTGGAGTGGATGTAGATGGAACAGGGTGATTGGAGTGGATCTGGGAGGAACAGGGTGATTGGAGTGGATGTAGATGGAACAAGGTGATTGGAGTGGGTGTAGATGGAGCAGGGTGATTGGAGTGGATCTGGGAGGAACAGGGTGATTGGAGTGGATGTAGATGGAACAGGGTGATTGGAGTGGGTGTAGATTGAGCTGGGTGATTGGAGTGGATCTGGGAGGAACAGGGTGATTGGAGTGGATGTAGATGGAACAGGGTGATTGGAGTGGGTGTAGATGGAGCAGGGTGATTGGAGTGGATCTGGGAGGAACAGGGTGATTGGAGTGGATGTAGATGGAACAGGGTGATTGGAGTGGATGTAGATGGAACAGGGTGATTGGAGTGGATGTAGATGGAACAGGGTGATTGGAGTGGATGTGGGTGGTACAGGGTGATTGGAGTGGATGTAGATGGAACAGGGTGATTGGAGTGGATGTGGGAGGAACAGGGTGATTGGAGTGGATGTAGATGGAACAGGGTGATTGGAGTGGATGTAGATGGAACAGGGTGATTGGAGTGGATGTGGGAGGAACAGGGTGATTGGAGTGGATGTGGGAGGAACAGGGTGATTGGAGTGGATGGAGATGGAACAGGGTGATTGGAGTGGATGTGGGAGGAACAGGGTGATTGGAGTGGATGTAGATGGAACAGGGTGATTGGAGTGGATGTAGATGGAACAGGGTGATTGGAGTGGATGTGGGAGGAACAGGGTGATTGGAGTGGATCTGGGAGGAACAGGGTGATTGGAGTGGATGTAGATGGAACAGGGTGATTGGAGTGGATGTGGGAGGAACAGGGTGATTGGAGTGGATGTAGATGGAGCAGGGTGATTGGAGTGGATCTGGGAGGAACAGGGTGATTGGAGTGGATGTAGATGGAACAGGGTGATTGGAGTGGGTGTAGATTGAGCAGGGTGATTGGAGTGGATGTAGATGGAACAGGGTGATTGGAGTGGATGTAGATGGAACAGGGTGATTGGGGTGGATGTGGGTGGTACACGGTGATTGGAGTGGATGTAGATGGAACAGGGTGATTGGAGTGGATGTGGGAGGAACAGGGTGATTGGAGTGGATGTAGATGGAACAGGGTGATTGGAGTGGATGTAGATGGAGCAGGGTGATTGGAGTGGATGTGGGAGGAACAGGGTGATTGGAGTGGATGTGGGAGGAACAGGGTGATTGGAGTGGATGGAGATGGAACAGGGTGATTGGAGTGGATGTGGGAGGAACAGGGTGATTGGAGTGGATGTAGATGGAACAGGGTGATTGGAGTGGATGTGGGAGGAACAGGGTGATTGGAGTGGATGTAGATGGAACAGGGTGATTGGAGTGGATGTGGGAGGAACAGGGTGATTGGAGTGGATGTAGATGGAACAAGGTGATTGGAGTGGATGTGGGAGGAACAGGGTGATTGGAGTGGATGTAGGTGGAACAGGGTGATTGGAGTGGATGTAGGTGGAACAGGGTGATTGGAGTGGATGTAGATGGAACAGGGTGATTGGAGTGGATGTGGGAGGAACAGGGTGATTGGAGTGGATGTAGATGGAACAGGGTGATTGGAGTGGATGTAGATGGAACAGGGTGATTGGAGTGGATGTAGATGGAACAGGGTGATTGGAGTGGATGTAGATGGAACAGGGTGATTGGAGTGGATGTAGGTGGAACAGGGTGATTGGAGTGGATGTAGGTGGAACAGGGTGATTGGAGTGGATGTAGATGGAACAGGGTGATTGGAGTGGATGTGGGAGGAACAGGGTGATTGGAGTGGATGTAGATGGAACAGGGTGATTGGAGTGGATGTGGGAGGAACAGGGTGATTGGAGTGGATGTAGATGGAACAGGGTGATTGGAGTGGATGTAGATGGAACAGGGTGATTGGAGTGGATGTAGATGGAACAGGGTGATTGGAGTGGATGTGGGAGGAACAGGGTGATTGGAGTGGATGTGGGAGGAACAGGGTGATTGGAGTGGATGTAGATGGAGCAGGGTGATTGGAGTGGATGTGGGAGGAACAGGGTGATTGGAGTGGATGTAGATGGAACAGGGTGATTGGAGTGGATGTGGGAGGAACTAGGTGATTGGAGTGGATGTAGATGGAACAGGGTGATTGGAGTGGATGTGGGAGGAACAGGGTGATTGGAGTGGATGTGGGAGGAACAGGGTGATTGGAGTGGATGTAGATGGAACAGGGTGATTGGAGTGGATGTAGATGGAACAGGGTGATTGGAGTGGATGGAGATGGAACAGGGTGATTGGAGTGGATGTAGATGGAACAGGGTGATTGGAGTGGATGTAGATGGAACAGGGTGATTTGAGTGGATGGAGATGGAACAGGGTGATTGGAGTGGATGTAGATGGAACAGGGTGATTGGAGTGGATGTAGATGGAACAGGGTGATTGGAGTGGATGTAGGTGAAACAGGGTGATTGGAGTGGATGTAGATGGAACAGGGTGATTGGAGTGGATGTAGATGGAACAGGGTGATTGGAGTGGATGTGGGAGGAACTAGGTGATTGGAGTGGATGTAGATGGAACAGGGTGATTGGAGTGGATGTGGGAGGAACAGGGTGATTGGAGTGGATGTAGATGGAACAGGGTGATTGGAGTGGATGTAGATGGAACAGGGTGATTGGAGTGGATGTAGATGGAACAGGGTGATTGGAGTGGAGGTGGGAGGAACAGGGTGATTGGAGTGGATGTAGATGGAACAGGGTGATTGGAGTGGATGTAGATGGAACAGGGTGATTGGAGTGGATGTAGGTGAAACAGGGTGATTGGAGTGGATGTAGATGGAACAGGGTGATTGGAGTGGATGTAGATGGAACAAGGTGATTGGAGTGGATGTAGGTGGAACAGGGTGATTGGAGTGGATGTAGATGGAACAGGGTGATTGGAGTGGATCTGGGAGGAACAGGGTGATTGGAGTGGATGTAGATGGAACAAGGTGATTGGAGTGGGTGTAGATGGAGCAGGGTGATTGGAGTGGATCTGGGAGGAACAGGGTGATTGGAGTGGATGTAGATGGAACAGGGTGATTGGAGTGGGTGTAGATTGAGCTGGGTGATTTGAGTGGATCTGGGAGGAACAGGGTGATTGGAGTGGATGTAGATGGAACAGGGTGATTGGAGTGGGTGTAGATGGAGCAGGGTGATTGGAGTGGATCTGGGAGGAACAGGGTGATTGGAGTGGATGTAGATGGAACAGGGTGATTGGAGTGGATGTAGGTGGAACAGGGTGATTGGAGTGGATGTAGATGGAACAGGGTGATTGGAGTGGATGTAGATGGAACAGGGTGATTGGAGTGGATGTGGGAGGAACTAGGTGATTGGAGTGGATGTAGATGGAACAGGGTGATTGGAGTGGATGTGGGAGGAACAGGGTGATTGGAGTGGATGTAGATGGAACAGGGTGATTGGAGTGGATGTAGATGGAACAGGGTGATTGGAGTAGATGTAGATGGAACAGGGTGATTGGAGTGGAGGTGGGAGGAACAGGGTGATTGGAGTGGATGTAGATGGAACAGGGTGATTGGAGTGGATGTAGATGGAACAGGGTGATTGGAGTGGATGTAGGTGAAGCAGGGTGATTGGAGTGGATGTAGATGGAACAGGGTGATTGGAGTGGATGTAGATGGAACAAGGTGATTGGAGTGGATGTAGGTGGAACAGGGTGATTGGAGTGGATGTAGATGGAACAGGGTGATTGGAGTGGATGTGGGAGGAACAGGGTGATTGGAGTGGATGTAGATGGAACAAGGTGATTGGAGTGGGTGTAGATGGAGCAGGGTGATTGGAGTGGATCTGGGAGGAACAGGGTGATTGGAGTGGATGTAGATGGAACAGGGTGATTGGAGTGGGTGTAGATTGAGCTGGGTGATTGGAGTGGATCTGGGAGGAACAGGGTGATTGGAGTGGATGTAGATGGAACAGGGTGATTGGAGTGGGTGTAGATGGAGCAGGGTGATTGGAGTGGATCTGGGAGGAACAGGGTGATTGGAGTGGATGTATATGGAACAGGGTGATTGGAGTGGATGTAGATGGAACAGGGTGATTGGAGTGGATGTAGATGGAACAGGGTGATTGGAGTGGATGTGGGTGGTACAGGGTGATTGGAGTGGATGTAGATGGAACAGGGTGATTGGAGTGGATGTGGGAGGAACAGGGTGATTGGAGTGGATGTAGATGGAACAGGGTGATTGGAGTGGATGTAGATGGAACAGGGTGATTGGAGTGGATGTGGGAGGAACAGGGTGATTGGAGTGGATGTGGGAGGAACAGGGTGATTGGAGTGGATGGAGATGGAGCAGGGTGATTGGAGTGGATGTGGGAGGAACAGGGTGATTGGAGTGGATGTAGATGGAACAGGGTGATTGGAGTGGATGTGGGAGGAACAGGGTGATTGGAGTGGATGTAGATGGAACAGGGTGATTGGAGTGGGTGTAGATGGAGCAGGGTGATTGGAGTGGATCTGGGAGGAACAGGGTGATTGGAGTGGATGTAGATGGAACAGGGTGATTGGAGTGGGTGTAGATTGAGCAGGGTGATTGGAGTGGATGTAGATGGAACAGGGTGATTGGAGTGGATGTAGATCGAACAGGGTGATTGGGGTGGATGTGGGTGGTACAGGGTGATTGGAGTGGATGTAGATGGAACAGGGTGATTGGAGTGGATGTGGGAGGAACAGGGTGATTGGAGTGGATGTAGATGGAACAGGGTGATTGGAGTGGATGTAGATGGAACAGGGTGATTGGAGTGGATGTGGGAGGAACAGGGTGATTGGAGTGGATGTGGGAGGAACAGGGTGATTGGAGTGGATGGAGATGGAACAGGGTGATTGGAGTGGATGTGGGAGGAACAGGGTGATTGGAGTGGATGTAGATGGAACAGGGTGATTGGAGTGGATGTGGGAGGAACAGGGTGATTGGAGTGGATGTAGATGGAACAGGGTGATTGGAGTGGATGTAGATGGAACAGGGTGATTGGAGTGGATGTGGGAGGAACAGGGTGATTGGAGTGGATGTAGATGGAACAGGGTGATTGGAGTGGATGTGGGAGGAACAGGGTGATTGGAGTGGATGTAGGTGGAACAGGGTGATTGGAGTGGATGTAGGTGGAACAGGGTGATTGGAGTGGATGTAGATGGAACAGGGTGATTGGAGTGGATGTGGGAGGAACAGGGTGATTGGAGTGGATGTAGATGGAACAGGGTGATTGGAGTGGATGTGGGAGGAACAGGGTGATTGGAGTGGATGTAGATGGAACAGGGTGATTGGAGTGGATGTAGATGGAACAGGGTGATTGGAGTGGATGTAGATGGAACAGGGTGATTGGAGTGGATGTAGGTGGAACAGGGTGATTGGAGTGGATGTAGGTGGAACAGGGTGATTGGAGTGGATGTAGATGGAACAGGGTGATTGGAGTGGATGTGGGAGGAACAGGGTGATTGGAGTGGATGTAGATGGAACAGGGTGATTGGAGTGGATGTGGGAGGAACAGGGTGATTGGAGTGGATGTAGATGGAACAGGGTGATTGGAGTGGATGTAGATGGAACAGGGTGATTGGAGTGGATGTAGATGGAACAGGGTGATTGGAGTGGATGTAGATGGAA
The DNA here is from genome assembly GCF_030144855.1 of Hypanus sabinus. Lineage (NCBI taxonomy): Eukaryota > Metazoa > Chordata > Chondrichthyes > Myliobatiformes > Dasyatidae > Hypanus > Hypanus sabinus. The sequence continues at coordinate 87,509,806 of NC_082721.1, forward strand.
CAGGGTGATTGGAGTGGATGTGGGAGGAACAGGGTGATTGGAGTGGATGTGGGAGGAACAGGGTGATTGGAGTGGATGTAGGTGGAACAGGGTGCTTGGAGTGGATGTAGATGGAACAGGGTGATTGGAGTGGATGTGGGAGGAACAGGGTGATTGGAGTGGATGTAGATGGAACAGGGTGATTGGAGTGGATGTGGGAGGAACAGGGTGATTGGAGTGGATGTAGATGGAACAGAGTGATTGGAGTGGATGTGGGAGGAACTAGGTGATTGGAGTGGATGTAGATGGAACAGGGTGATTGGAGTGGATGTAGATGGAACAGGGTGATTGGAGTGGATGTGGGAGGAACAGGGTGATTGGAGTGGATGTAGATGGAACAGGGTAATTGGAGTGGATGTGGGAGGAACAGGGTGATTGGAGTGGATGTAGATGCAACAGGGTGATTGGAGTGGATGTAGATGGAACAGGGTGATTGGAGTGGATGTGGGAGGAACAGGGTGATTGGAGTGGATGTAGATGGAACAGAGTGATTGGAGTGGATGTGGGAGGAACTAGGTGATTGGAGTGGATGTAGATGGAACAGGGTGATTGGAGTGGATGTAGATGGAACAGGGTGATTGGAGTGGATGTGGGAGGAACAGGGTGATTGGAGTGGATGTAGATGGAACATGGTAATTGGAGTGGATGTGGGAGGAACAGGGTGATTGGAGTGGATGTAGATGGAACAGGGTGATTGGAGTGGATGTAGATGGAACAGGGTGATTGGAGTGGATGTGGGAGGAACAGGGTGATTGGAGTGGATGTACATGGAACAGGGTGATTGGAGTGGATGTAGATGGAACAGGGTGATTGGAGTGGATGTAGGTGAAACAGGGTGATTGGAGTGGTTGTAGATGGAACAGGGTGATTGGAGTGGATGTAGATGGAACAAGGTGATTGGAGTGGATGTAGATCGAACAGGGTGATTGGAGTGGATGGAGATGGAACAGGGTGATTGGAGTGGATGTAGATGGAACAGGGTGATTGGAGTGGATGTGGGAGGAACAGGGTGATTGGAGTGGATGTGGGAGGAACAGGGTGATTGGAGTGGATGTAGATGGAACAGGGTGATTGGAGTGGATGTAGGTGGAACAGGGTGATTGGAGTGGATGTAGTTGGAACAGGGTGATTGGAGTGGATGTGTATGGAACAGGGTGATTGGAGTGGATGTGGGAGGAACTAGGTGATTGGAGTGGATGTAGATGGAACAGGGTGATTGGAGTGGATGTAGATGGAACAGGGTGATTTGAGTGGATGTAGATGGAACAGGGTGATTGGAGTGGAGGTGGGAGGAACAGGGTGATTGGAGTGGATGTAGATGGAACAGGGTGATTGGAGTGGATGTAGATGGAACAGGGTGATTGGAGTGGATGTGGGAGGAACAGGGTGATTGGAGTGGATGTGGGAGGAACAGGGTGATTGGAGTGGATGGAGATGGAACAGGGTGATTGGAGTGGATGTGGGAGGAACAGGGTGATTGGAGTGGATGTACATGGAACAGGGTGATTGGAGTGGATGTAGATGGAACAGGGTGATTGGAGTGGATGTAGGTGAAACAGGGTGATTGGAGTGGTTGTAGATGGAACAGGGTGATTGGAGTGGATGTAGATGGAACAAGGTGATTGGAGTGGATGTAGATCGAACAGGGTGATTGGAGTGGATGGAGATGGAACAGGGTGATTGGAGTGGATGTAGATGGAACAGGGTGATTGGAGTGGATGTGGGAGGAACAGGGTGATTGGAGTGGATGTGGGAGGAACAGGGTGATTGGAGTGGATGTAGATGCAACAGGGTGATTGGAGTGGATGTAGGTGGAACAGGGTGATTGGAGTGGATGTAGTTGGAACAGGGTGATTGGAGTGGATGTGTATGGAACAGGGTGATTGGAGTGGATGTGGGAGGAACTAGGTGATTGGAGTGGATGTAGATGGAACAGGGTGATTGGAGTGGATGTAGATGGAACAGGGTGATTTGAGTGGATGTAGATGGAACAGGGTGATTGGAGTGGAGGTGGGAGGAACAGGGTGATTGGAGTGGATGTGGGAGGAACAGGGTGATTGGAGTGGATGTGGGAGGAACAGGGTGATTGGAGTGGATGTACATGGAACAGGGTGATTGGAGTGGATGTAGATGGAACAGGGTGATTGGAGTGGATGTAGGTGAAACAGGGTGATTGGAGTGGTTGTAGATGGAACAGGGTGATTGGAGTGGATGTAGATGGAACAAGGTGATTGGAGTGGATGTAGATGGAACAGGGTGATTGGAGTGGATGTAGATGGAGCAGGGTGATTGGAGTGCAAGTAGGTGGAACAGGGTGATTGGAGTGGATGTGGGAGGAACAGGGTGATTGGAGTGGATGTGGGAGGAACAGGGTGATTGGAGTGGATGTGGGAGGAACAGGGTGATTGGAGTGGATGTAGATGGAGCAGGGTGATTGGAGTGCAAGTAGGTGGAACAGGGTGATTGGAGTGGATGTGGGAGGAACAGGGTGATTGGAGTGGATGTGGGAGGAACAGGGTGATTGGAGTGGATGTACATGGAACAGGGTGATTGGAGTGGATGTAGATGGAACAGGGTGATTGGAGTGGATGTAGGTGAAACAGGGTGATTGGAGTGGTTGTAGATGGAACAGGGTGATTGGAGTGGATGTAGATGGAACAAGGTGATTGGAGTGGATGTAGATCGAACAGGGTGATTGGAGTGGATGGAGATGGAACAGGGTGATTGGAGTGGATGTAGATGGAACAGGGTGATTGGAGTGGATGTGGGAGGAACAGGGTGATTGGAGTGGATGTGGGAGGAACAGGGTGATTGGAGTGTATGTAGATGGAACAGGGTGATTGGAGTGGATGTAGGTGGAACAGGGTGATTGGAGTGGATGTAGTTGGAACAGGGTGATTGGAGTGGATGTGTATGGAACAGGGTGATTGGAGTGGATGTGGGAGGAACTAGGTGATTGGAGTGGATGTAGATGGAACAGGGTGATTGGAGTGGATGTAGATGGAACAGGGTGATTTGAGTGGATGTAGATGGAACAGGGTGATTGGAGTGGAGGTGGGAGGAACAGGGTGATTGGAGTGGATGTAGATGGAACAGGGTGATTGGAGTGGATGTAGATGGAACAGGGTGATTGGAGTGGATGTGGGAGGAACAGGGTGATTGGAGTGGATGTGGGAGGAACAGGGTGATTGGAGTGGATGGAGATGGAACAGGGTGATTGGAGTGGATGTGGGAGGAACAGGGTGATTGGAGTGGATGTAGATGGAACAGGGTGATTGGAGTGGATGTGGGAGGAACAGGGTGATTGGAGTGGATGTAGATGGAACAAGGTGATTGGAGTGGATGTAGATGGAACAGGGTGATTGGAGTGGATGTAGATGGAACAGGGTGATTGGAGTGGATGGGGGAGGAACAGGCTGATTGGAGTGGATGTAGATGGAACAGGGTGATTGGAGTGGATGTGGGAGGAACAGGGTGATTGGAGTGGATGTAGATGGAACAGGGTGATTGGAGTGGGTGTAGATGGAGCAGGGTGATTGGAGTGGATCTGGGAGGAACAGGGTGATTGGAGTAGATGTAGATGGAACAGGGTGATTGGAGTGGGTGTAGATTGAGCAGGGTGATTGGAGTGGAAGTAGGTGGAACAGGGTGATTGGAGTGGATGTGGGAGGAACAGGGTGATTGGAGTGGATGTGGGAGGAACAGGGTGATTGGAGTGGAAGTGGGAGGAACAGGGTGATTGGAGTGGATGTGGGAGGAACAGGGTGATTGAAGTGGATGTAGATGGAACAGGGTGATTGGAGTGGATGTAGATGGAACAGGGTGATTGGAGTGGATGTGGGAGGAACAGGGTGATTGGAGTGGATGTAGATGGAACAGGGTGATTGGAGTGGATGTAGATGGAACAGGGTGATTGGAGTGGATGTAGATGGAACAGGGTGATTGGAGTGGAAGTAGGTGGAACAGGGTGATTGGAGTGGATGTGGGAGGAACAGGTTGATTGGAGTGGATCTGGGAGGAACAGGGTGATTGGAGTGGATGTGGGAGGAACAGGGTGATTGGAGTGGATGTAGATGGAACAGGGTGATTGGAGTGGATCTGGGAGGAACAGGGTGATTGGAGTGGATGTTGATGGAACAGGGTGATTGGAGTGGATGTAGATGGAACAGGGTGATTGGAGTGGATGTAGATGGAACAGGGTGATTGGAGTGGATGTGGGAGGAACAGGGTGAATGGAGTGGATGTGGGAGGAACAGGGTGATTGGAGTGGATGTGGGAGGAACAGGGTGATTGGAGTGGATGTGGGAGGAACAGGGTGATTGGAGTGGATGTAGATGGAACAGGGTGATTGGAGTGGATGTAGGTGGAACAGGGTGATTGGAGTGGATGTAGGTGGAAAAGGGTGATGGGAGTGGATGTAGATGGAACAGGGTGATTGGAGTGGATGTGGGAGGAACAGGGTGATTGGAGTGGATGTAGATGGAACAGGGTGATTGGAGTGGATGTAGATGGAACAGGGTGATTGGAGTGGATGTGGGAGGAACAGGGTGATTGGAGTGGATGTAGATGGAACAGGGTGATTGGAGTGGATGTAGATGGAACAGGGTGATTGGAGTGGAAGTAGGTGGAACAGGGTGATTGGAGTGGATGTGGGAGGAACAGGGTGATTGGAGTGGATGTGGGAGGAACAGGGTGATTGGAGTGGATGTGGGAGGAACAGGGTGATTGGAGTGGATGTGGGAGGAACAGGGTGATTGGAGTGGATGTAGATGGAACAGGGTGATTGGAGTGGATGTAGATGGAACAGGGTGATTGGAGTGGATGTGGGAGGAACAGGGTGATTGGAGTGGATGTAGATGGAACAGGGTGATTGGAGTGGATGTAGATGGAACAGGGTGATTGGAGTGGATGGAGATAGAACAGGGTGATTGGGGTGGATGTAGATGGAACAGGGTGATTGGAGTGGATGTGGGAGGAACAGGGTGATTGGAGTGGATGTGGGAGGAACAGGGTGATTGGAGTGGATGTAGGTGAAACAGGGTGATTGGAGTGGATGTAGATGGAACAGGGTGATTGGAGTGGACGTAGATGGAACAAGGTGATTGGAGTGGATGTAGGTGGAACAGGGTGATTGGAGTGGATGTAGATGGTATAGGGTGATTGGAGTGGATGTAGATGGAACAGGGTGATTGGAGTGGATCTGTGAGGAACAGGGTGATTGGAGTGGATGTAGATGGAAGAGGGTGATTGGAGTGGATCTGGGAGGAACAGGGTGATTGGAGTGGATGTAGATGGAACAAGGTGATTGGAGTGGGTGTAGATGGAGCAGGGTGATTGGAGTGGATGTAGATGGAACAGGGTGATTGGAGTGGGTGTAGATTGAGCAGGGTGATTGGAGTGGATGTAGATGGAACAGGGTGATTGGAGTGGATGTAGATGGAACAGGGTGATTGGAGTGGATGTGGGTGGTACAGGGTGATTGGAGTGGATGTAGATGGAACAGGGTGATTGGAGTGGATGTAGATGGAACAGGGTGATTGGAGTGGATGTGGGAGGAACAGGGTGATTGGAGTGGATGTGGGAGGAACAGGGTGATTGGAGTGGATGGAGATGGAACAGGGTGATTGGAGTGGATGTGGGAGGAACAGGGTGATTGGAGTGGATGTAGATGGAACAGGGTGATTGGAGTGGATGTGGGAGGAACAGGGTGATTGGAGTGGATGTAGATGGAACAGGGTGATTGGAGTGGATGTAGATGGAACAGGGTGATTGGAGTGGATGTGGGAGGAACAGGGTGATTGGAGTGGATGTAGATGGAACAGGGTGATTGGAGTGGATGTGGGAGGAACAGGGTGATTGGAGTGGATGTAGGTGGAACAGGGTGACTGGAGTGGATGTAGGTGGAACAGGGTGATTGGAGTGGATGTAGATGGAACAGGGTGATTGGAGTGGATGTGGGAGGAACAGGGTGATTGGTGTGGATGTAGATGGAACAGGGTGATTGGAGTGGATGTGGGAGGAACAGGGTGATTGGAGTGGATGTAGGTGGAACAGTGTGATTGGAGTGGATGTAGGTGGAACAGGGTGATTGGAGTGGATGTAGATGGAACAGGGTGATTGGAGTGGATGTGGGAGGAACAGGGTGATTGGTGTGGATGTAGATGGAACAGGGTGATTGGAGTGGATGTGGGAGGAACAGGGTGATTGGAGTGGATGTGGGAGGAACAGGGTGAATGGAGTGGATGTGGGAGGAACAGGGTGATTGGAGTGGATGTGGGAGGAACAGGGTGATTGGTGTGGATGTAGATGGAACAGGGTGATTGGAGTGGATGTGGGAGGAACAGGGTGATTGGAGTGGATGTGGGAGGAACAGGGTGAATGGAGTGGATGTGGGAGGAACAGGGTGATTGGAGTGGATGTGGGAGGAACTGGGTGATTGGAGTGGATGTGGGAGGAATAGGGTGATTGGAGTGGATGTAGATGGAACAGGGTGATTGGAGTGGATGTAGATGGAACAGGGTGATTGGAGTGGATGTGGGAGGAACTAGGTGATTGGAGTGGATGTAGATGGAACAGGGTGATTGTAGTGGATGTGGGAGGAACAGGGTGATTGGAGTGGATGTAGATGGAACAGGGTGATTGGAGTGGATGTAGATGGAACAGGGTGATTTGAGTGGATGTGGGAGGAACAGGGTGATTGGAGTGGATGTAGGTGGAACAGTGTGATTGGAGTGGATGTAGGTGGAACAGGGTGATTGGAGTGGATGTAGATGGAACAGGGTGATTGGAGTGGATGTGGGAGGAACAGGGTGATTGGTGTGGATGTAGATGGAACAGGGTGATTGGAGTGGATGTGGGAGGAACAGGGTGATTGGAGTGGATGTGGGAGGAACAGGGTGAATGGAGTGGATGTGGGAGGAACAGGGTGATTGGAGTGGATGTGGGAGGAACAGGGTGATTGGTGTGGATGTAGATGGAACAGGGTGATTGGAGTGGATGTGGGAGGAACAGGGTGATTGGAGTGGATGTGGGAGGAACAGGGTGAATGGAGTGGATGTGGGAGGAACAGGGTGATTGGAGTGGATGTGGGAGGAACAGGGTGATTGGTGTGGATGTAGATGGAACAGGGTGATTGGAGTGGATGTAGATGGAACAGGGTGATTGGAGTGGATGTAGATGGAACAGGGTGATTGGAGTGGATGTGGGAGGAACAGGGTGAATGGAGTGGATGTGGGAGGAACAGGGTGATTGGAGTGGATGTGGGAGGAACAGGGTGATTGGAGTGGATGTGGGAGGAACAGGGTGATTGGAGTGGATGTAGATGGAACAGGGTGATTGGAGTGGATGTAGGTGGAACAGGGTGATTGGAGTGGATGTAGGTGGAAAAGGGTGATGGGAGTGGATGTAGATGGAACAGGGTGATTGGAGTGGATGTGGGAGGAACAGGGTGATTGGAGTGGATGTAGATGGAACAGGGTGATTGGAGTGGATGTAGATGGAACAGGGTGATTGGAGTGGATGTGGGAGGAACAGGGTGATTGGAGTGGATGTGGGAGGAACAGGGTGATTGGAGCGGATGTAGATGGAACAGGGTGATTGGAGTGGATGTAGATGGAACAGGGTGATTTGAGTGGATGTGGGAGGAACAGGGTGATTGGAGTGGATGTAGATGGAACAGGGTGATTGGAGTGGATGTAGATGGAACAGGGTGATTGGAGTGGATGTGGGAGGAACAGGGTGATTGGAGTGGATGTGGGAGGAACAGGGTGATTGGAGTGGATGTAGATGGAACAGGGTGATTGGAGTGGATGTAGATGGAACAGGGTGATTGGAGTGGATGTAGATGGAACAGGGTGATTGGAGTGGATGTGGGTGGAACAGGGTGATTGGAGTGGATGTAGATGGAACAGGGTGATTGGAGTGGATGTAGGTGGAACAGGGTGATTGGAGTGGATGTAGATGGAACAGGGTGATTGGAGTGGATGTGGATGGAACATCGTGATTGGAGTGGATGTGGGAGGAACAGGGTGATTGGAGTGGATGTAGATGGAGCAGGGTGATTGGAGTGGATGTAGATGGAACAGGGTGATTGGAGTGGATGTAGATGGAACAGGGTGATTGGAGTGGATGTGGGTGGAACAGGGTGATTGGAGTGGATGTAGATGGAACAGGGTGATTGGAGTGGATGTGGATGGAACAGGGTGATTGGAGTGGATGTGGGAGGAACAGGGTGATTGGAGTGGATGTGGGAGGAACAGTGTGATTGGAGTGGATGTGGGAGGAACAGGGTGATTGGAGTGGATGTAGATGGAACAGGGTGATTGGAGTGGATGTAGATGGAACAGGGTGATTGGAGTGGATGTGGGAGGAACTAGGTGATTGGAGTGGATGTAGATGGACCAGGGTGATTGGAGTGGATGTGGGAGGAACAGGGTGATTGGAGTGGATGTAGATGGAACAGGGTGATTGGAGTGGATGTAGATGGAACAGGGTGATTTGAGTGGATGTGGGAGGAACAGGGTGATTGGAGTGGATGTAGATGGAACAGGGTGATTGGAGTGGATGTAGATGGAACAGGGTGATTGGAGTGGATGTGGGAGGAACAGGGTGATTGGAGTGGATGTGGGAGGAACAGGGTGTTTGGAGTGGATGTAGATGGAACAGGGTGATTGGAGTGGATGTAGATGGAACAGGGTGATTGGAGTGGATGTAGATGGAACAGGGTGATTGGAGTGGATGTGGGTGGAACAGGGTGATTGGAGTGGATGTAGATGGAACAGGGTGATTGGAGTGGATGTAGGTGGAACAGGGTGATTGGAGTGGATGTAGATGGAACAGGGTGATTGGAGTGGATGTGGATGGAACATCGTTATTGTAGTGGATGTGGGAGGAACAGGGTGATTGGAGTGGATGTAGATGGAGTAGGGTGATTGGAGTGGATGTAGATGGAACAGGGTGATTGGAGTGGATGTAGATGGAACAGGGTGATTGGAGTGGATGTGGGTGGAACAGGGTGATTGGAGTGGATGTAGATGGAACAGGGTGATTGGAGTGGATGTGGGTGGAACAGGGTGATTGGAGTGGATGTGGATGGAACAGGGTGATTGGAGTGGATGTGGGAGGAACAGGGTGATTGGAGTGGATGTGAGAGGAACAGGGTGATTGGAGTGGAAGTAGGTGGAACAGGGTGATTGGAGTGGATGTGGGTGGAACAGGGTGATTGGAGTGGATGTAGATGGAACAGGGTGATTTGAGTGGATGTGGGTGGAACAGGGTGATTGGAGTGGATGTGGATGGAACAGGGTGATTGGAGTGGATGTGGGAGGAACAGGGTGATTGGAGTGGATGTAGATGGAACAGGGTGATTGGAGTGGATGTAGATGGAACAGGGTGATTGGAGTGGATGTGGGAGGAACAGGGTGATTGGAGTGGATGTAGGTGGAACACGGTGATTGGAGTGGATGTAGGTGGAACAGGGTGATTGGAGTGGATGTAGATGGAACAGGGTGATTGGAGTGGATGTGGATGGAACAGGGTGATTGGAGTGGATGTGGGAGGAACAGGGTGATTGGAGTGGATGTAGATGGAACAGGGTGATTGGAGTGGATGTGGGAGGAACTGGGTGATTGGAGTGGATGTGGGAGGAACAGGGTGATTGGAGTGGATGTAGATGGAACAGGGTGATTGGAGTGGATGTAGATGGAACAGGGTGATTGGAGTGGATGTGGGAGGAACTAGGTGATTGGAGTGGATGTAGATGGAACAGGGTGATTGGAGTGGATGTGGGAGGAACAGGGTGATTGGAGTGGATGTAGATGGAACAGGGTGATTGGAGTGGATGTGGATGGAACAGGGTGATTGGAGTGGATGTGGGAGGAACAGGGTGATTGGAGTGGATGTGAGAGGAACAGGGTGATTGGAGTGGAAGTAGGTGGAACAGGGTGATTGGAGTGGATGTGGGTGGAACAGGGTGATTGGAGTGGATGTAGATGGAACAGGGTGATTTGAGTGGATGTGGGTGGAACGGGGTGATTGGAGTGGATGTGGATGGAACAGGGTGATTGGAGTGGATGTGGGAGGAACAGGGTGATTGGAGTGGATGTGGGAGGAACAGGGTGATTGGAGTGGATGTAGGTGGAACACGGTGATTGGAGTGGATGTAGGTGGAACAGGGTGATTGGAGTGGATGTAGATGGAACAGGGTGATTGGAGTGGATGTGGATGGAACAGGGTGATTGGAGTGGATGTGGGAGGAACAGGGTGATTGGAGTGGATGTAGATGGAACAGGGTGATTGGTTTGGATGTGGGAGGAACTGGGTGATTGGAGTGGATGTGGGAGGAACAGGGTGATTGGAGTTGATGTGGGTAGAACAGGGTGATTGGAGTGGATGTGGATGGAACAGGGTGATTGGAGTGGATGTAGGTGGAACAGGGTGATTGGAGTGGATGTAGATGGAACCGGGTGATTGGAGTGGATGTAGATGGAACAGGGTGATTGGAGTGGATGTAGATGGAATAGGGTGATTGGAGTGGATGTAGATGGAACAGCGTGAATGGAGTGGATGTGGGAGGAACAGGGTGATTGGAGTGGATGTAGATGGAGCAGGGTGATTGGAGTGGATGTAGATGGAACAGGGTGATTGGAGTGGATGTAGATGGAACAGGGTGATTGGAGTGGATGTGGGTGGAACAGCGTGATTGGAGTGGATGTAGATGGAACAGGGTGATTGGAGTGGATGTGGGTGGAACAGGGTGATTGGAGTGGATGTGGATAGAACAGGGTGATTGGAGTGGATGTAGATGGTATAGGGTGATTGGAGTGGATGTGGGAGGAACAGGGTGATTGGAGTGGATGTAGATGGAACAGGGTGATTGCAGTGGTTGTGGGAGGAACAGGGTGATTGGAGTGGATGTGGGAGGAACAGGGTGAATGGTGTGGATGTGGGAGGAACAGGGTGATTGGAGTGGATGTGGGAGGAACAGGGTGATTGGAGTGGATGTGGGAGGAACAGGGTGATTGGAGTGGATGTAGATGGAACAGGGTGATTGGAGTGGATGTAGATGGAACAGGGTGATTGGAGTGGATGTGGGAGGAACTAGGTGATTGGAGTGGATGTAGATGGAACAGGGTGATTGGAGTGGATGTGGGAGGAACAGGGTGATTGGAGTGGATGTAGATGGAACAGGGTGATTGGAGTGGATGTAGATGGAACAGGGTGATTTGAGTGGATGTGGGAGGAACAGGGTGATTGGAGTGGATGTAGTGGAACAGGGTGATTGGAGTGGATGTAGATGGAACAGGGTGATTGGAGTGGATGTAGATGGAACAGGGTGATTGGAGTGGATGTGGGAGGAACAGGGTGATTGGAGTGGATGTGGGAGGAACTGGGTGATTGGAGTGGATGTAGATGGAACAGGGTGATTGGAGTGGATGTAGATGGAACAGGGTGATTGGAGTGGATGTAGATGGAACAGGGTGATTGGAGTGGATGTGGGTGGAACAGGGTGATTGGAGTGGATGTAGATGGAACAGGGTGATTGGAGTGGATGTGGGTGGAACAGGGTGATTGGAGTGGATGTGGATGGAACAGGGTGATTGGAGTGGATGTAGATGGAACAGGGTGATTTGAGTGGATGTGGGTGGAACAGGGTGATTGGAGTGGATGTGGATGGAACAGGGTGATTGGAGTGGATGTGGGAGGAACAGGGTGATTGGAGTGGATGTAGATGGAACAGGGTGTTTGGAGTGGGTGTAGATGGAACAGGGTGATTGGAGTGGATGTAAATGGAACAGGGTGATTGGAGTGGATGTAGATGGAACAGGGTGAATGGAGTGGATGTGGGAGGAACAGGGTGATTGGAGTGGATGTGGGAGGAACTGGGTGATTGGAGTGGATGTGGGAGGAACAGGGTGATTGGAGTGGATGTAGATGGAACAGGGTGATTGGAGTGGATGTAGATGGAACAGGGTGATTGGAGTGGATGTGGGAGGAACTAGGTGATTGGAGTGGATGTAGATGGAACAGGGTGATTGGAGTGGATGTGGGAGGAACAGGGTGATTGGAGTGGATGTAGATGGAACAGGGTGATTGGAGTGGATGTAGATGGAACAGGGTGATTTGAGTGGATGTGGGAGGAACAGGGTGATTGGAGTGGATGTAGATGGAACAGGGTGATTGGAGTGGATGTAGATGGAACAGGGTGATTGGAGTGGATGTGGGAGGAACAGGGTGATTGGAGTGGATGTGGGAGGAACAGGGTGATTGGAGTGGATGTAGATGGAACAGGGTGATTGGAGTGGATGTAGATGGAACAGGGTGATTGGAGTGGATGTAGATGGAACAGGGTGATTGGAGTGGATGTAGATGGAACAGGGTGATTGGAGTGGATGTGGGTGGAACAGGGTGATTGGAGTGGATGTAGATGGAACAGGGTGATTGGAGTGGATGTAGGTGGAACAGGGTGATTGGAGTGGATGTAGATGGAACAGGGTGATTGGAGTGGATGTAGGTGGAACAGGGTGATTGGAGTGGATGTAGGTGAAACAGGGTGATTGGAGTTGATGTGGGTAGAACAGGGTGATTGGAGTGGATGTGGATGGAACAGGGTGATTGGAGTGGATGTAGGTGGAACAGGGTGATTGGAGTGGATGTAGATGGAACCGGGTGATTGGAGTGGATGTAGATGGAACAGGGTGATTGGAGTGGATGTAGATGGAATAGGGTGATTGGAGTGGATGTAGATGGAACAGCGTGATTGGAGTGGATGTGGGAGGAACAGGGTGATTGGAGTGGATGTAGATGGAGCAGGGTGATTGGAGTGGATGTAGATGGAACAGGGTGATTGGAGTGGATGTAGATGGAACAGGGTGATTGGAGTGGATGTGGGTGGAACAGCGTGATTGGAGTGGATGTAGATGGAACAGGGTGATTGGAGTGGATGTGGGAGGAACAGGGTGATTGGAGTGGATGTGGATAGAACAGGGTGATTGGAGTGGATGTAGATGGTATAGGGTGATTGGAGTGGATGTGGGAGGAACAGGGTGATTGGAGTGGATGTAGATGGAACAGGGTGATTGCAGTGGATGTGGGAGGAACAGGGTGATTGGAGTGGATGCGGGAGGAACAGGGTGAATGGAGTGGATGTGGGAGGAACAGGGTGATTGGAGTGGATGTGGGAGGAACAGGGTGATTGGAGTGGATGTGGGAGGAACAGGGTGATTGGAGTGGATGTAGATGGAACAGGGTGATTGGAGTGGATGTAGATGGAACAGGGTGATTGGAGTGGATGTGGGAGGAACTAGGTGATTGGAGTGGATGTAGATGGAACAGGGTGATTGGAGTGGATGTGGGAGGAACAGGGTGATTGGAGTGGATGTAGATGGAACAGGGTGATTGGAGTGGATGTAGATGGAACAGGGTGATTTGAGTGGATGTGGGAGGAACAGGGTGATTGGAGTGGATGTAGTGGAACAGGGTGATTGGAGTGGATGTAGATGGAACAGGGTGATTGGAGTGGATGTAGATGGAACAGGGTGATTGGAGTGGATGTGGGAGGAACAGGGTGATTGGAGTGGATGTGGGAGGAACTGGGTGATTGGAGTGGATGTAGATGGAACAGGGTGATTGGAGTGGATGTAGATGGAACAGGGTGATTGGAGTGGATGTAGATGGAACAGGGTGATTGGAGTGGATGTGGGTGGAACAGGGTGATTGGAGTGGATGTAGATGGAACAGGGTGATTGGAGTGGATGTAGGTGGAACAGGGTGATTGGAGTGGATGTAGATGGAACAGGGTGATTGGAGTGGATGTAGGTGGAACAGGGTGATTGGAGTGGATGTAGGTGAAACAGGGTGATTGGAGTGGATGTGGGTGGAACAGGGTGATTGGAGTGGATGTGGATGGAACAGGGTGATTGGAGTGGATGTAGGTGGAACAGGGTGATTGGAGTGGATGTAGATGGAACAGGGTGATTGGAGTGGATGTAGAGGGAACAGGGTGATTGGAGTGGATGTAGATGGAACAGGGTGATTGGAGTGGATGTGGATGGAACAGCGTGATTGGAGTGGATGTGGGAGGAACAGGGTGATTGGAGTGGATGTAGATGGAGCAGGGTGATTGGAGTGGATGTAGATGGAACAGGGTGATTGGAGTGGATGTAGATGGAACAGGGTGATTGGAGTGGATGTGGGTGGAACAGGGTGATTGGAGTGGATGTAGATGGAACAGGGTGATTGGAGTGGATGTGGGTGGAACAGGGTGATTGGAGTGGATGTGGATGGAACAGGGTGATTGGAGTGGATGTGGGAGGAACAGGGTGATTGGAGTGGATGTGAGAGGAACAGGGTGATTGGAGTGGAAGTAGGTGGAACAGGGTGATTGGAGTGGATGTGGGTGGAACAGGGTGATTGGAGTGGATGTAGATGGAACAGGGTGATTGGAGTGGATGTGGGTGGAACAGGGTGATTGGAGTGGATGTGGATGGAACAGGGTGATTGGAGTGGATGTGGGAGGAACAGGGTGATTGGAGTGGATGTAGATGGAACAGGGTGTTTGGAGTGGGTGTAGATGGAACAGGGTGATTGGAGTGGATGTAAATGGAACAGGGTGATTGGAGTGGATGTAGATGGAACAGGGTGATTGGAGTGGATGTGGGAGGAACAGGGTGATTGGAGTGGATGTAGATGGAACAGGGTGATTGGAGTGGATGTAGATGGAACAGGGTGATTGGAGTGGATGTAGATGGAACAGGGTGATTGGAGTGGATGTGGGAGGAACAGGGTGATTGAAGTGGATGTAGGTGGAACAGGGTGATTGGAGTGGATATAGATGGAACAGGGTGTTTGGAGTGGATGTAGATGGAACAGGGTGATTGGAGTGGATGTGGGAGGAACAGGGTGATTGGAGTGGATTTAGATGGAACAGGGTGATTGGAGTGGATGTAGATGGAACAGGGTGATTGGAGTGGATGTGGGAGGAACAGGGTGAATGGAGTGGATGTGGGAGGAACAGGGTGAATGGAGTGGATGTGGGAGGAACAGGGTGATTGGAGTGGATGTGGGAGGAACAGGGTGATTGGAGTGGATGTAGGTGGAACAGGGTGATTGGAGTGGATGTAGATGGAACAGGGTGATTGGAGTGGATGTAGGTGGAACAGGGTGATTGGAGTGGATGTAGATGGAACAGGGTGATTGGAGTGGATGTGGGAGGAACAGGGTGATTGGAGTGGATGTGGGAGGAACAGGGTGATTGGAGTGGATGTGGGAGGAGCAGGGTGATTGGAGTGGATTTAGATGGAACAGGGTGATTGGAGTGGATGTAGATGGAACAGGGTGATTGGAGTGGATGTGGGAGGAACAGGGTGATTGGAGTGCATGTAGATGGAACAGGGTGATTGGAGTGGATGTAGATGGAACAGGGTGATTGGAGTGGATGTGGGAGGAACAGGGTGATTGGAGTGGATGTAGATGGAACAGGGTGATTGGAGTGGATGTAGGTGGAACAGGGTGATTGGAGTGGATGTAGGTGGAACAGGGTGATTGGAGTGGATGTAGATGGAACAGGGTGATTGGAGTGGATGTAGGTGGAACAGGGTGATTGGAGTGCATGTAGGTGAAACAGGGTGATTGGAGTGGATGTGGGTGGAACAGGGTGATTGGAGTGGATGTGGATGGAACAGGGTGATTGGAGTGGATGTAGGTGGAACAGGGTGATTGGAGTGGATGTAGATGGAACAGGGTGATTGGAGTGGATGTAGATGGAACAGGGTGATTGGAGTGGATGTAGATGGAACAGGGTGATTGGAGTGGATGTGGATGGAACAGCGTGATTGGAGTGGATGTGGGAGGAACAGGGTGATTGGAGTGGATGTAGATGGAGCAGGGTGATTGGAGTGGATGTAGATGGAACAGGGTGATTGGAGTGGATGTAGATGGAACAGGGTGATTGGAGTGGATGTGGGTGGAACAGGGTGATTGGAGTGGATGTAGATGGAACAGGGTGATTGGAGTGGATGTGGGTGGAACAGGGTGATTGGAGTGGATGTGGATGGAACAGGGTGATTGGAGTGGATGTGGGAGGAACAGGGTGATTGGAGTGGATGTGAGAGGAACAGGGTGATTGGAGTGGAAGTAGGTGGAACAGGGTGATTGGAGTGGATGTGGGTGGAACAGGGTGATTGGAGTGGATGTAGATGGAACAGGGTGATTGGAGTGGATGTGGGTGGAAGAGGGTGATTGGAGTGGATGTGGATGGAACAGGGTGATTGGAGTGGATGTGGGAGGAACAGGGTGATTGGAGTGGATGTAGATGGAACAGGGTGTTTGGAGTGGGTGTAGATGGAACAGGGTGATTGGAGTGGATGTAAATGGAACAGGGTGATTGAAGTGGATGTAGATGGAACAGGGTGATTGGAGTGGATGTGGGAGGAACAGGCTGATTGGAGTGGATGTAGATGGAACAGGGTGATTGGAGTGGATGTAGATGGAACAGGGTGATTGGAGTGGATGTGGGAGGAACAGGGTGATTGAAGTGGATGTAGGTGGA
This sequence comes from Hypanus sabinus, assembly GCF_030144855.1. Classification (NCBI taxonomy): domain Eukaryota; kingdom Metazoa; phylum Chordata; class Chondrichthyes; order Myliobatiformes; family Dasyatidae; genus Hypanus; species Hypanus sabinus. The sequence goes on from NC_082721.1 coordinate 87,526,391, forward strand.
ACAGGGTGATTGGAGTGGATATAGATGGAACAGGGTGTTTGGAGTGGATGTAGATGGAACAGGGTGATTGGAGTGGATGTGGGAGGAACAGGGTGATTGGAGTGGATTTAGATGGAACAGGGTGATTGGAGTGGATGTAGATGGAACAGGGTGATTGGAGTGGATGTGGGAGGAACAGGGTGAATGGAGTGGATGTGGGAGGAACAGGGTGAATGGAGTGGATGTGGGAGGAACAGGGTGATTGGAGTGGATGTGGGAGGAACAGGGTGATTGGAGTGGATGTAGGTGGAACAGGGTGATTGGAGTGGATGTAGATGGAACAGGGTGATTGGAGTGGATGTAGGTGGAACAGGGTGATTGGAGTGGATGTAGATGGAACAGGGTGATTGGAGTGGATGTGGGAGGAACAGGGTGATTGGAGTGGATGTGGGAGGAACAGGGTGATTGGAGTGGATGTGGGAGGAGCAGGGTGATTGGAGTGGATTTAGATGGAACAAGGTGATTGGAGTGGATGTAGATGGAACAGGGTGATTGGAGTGGATGTGGGAGGAACAGGGTGATTGGAGTGGATGTAGATGGAACAGGGTGATTGGAGTGGATGTAGATGGAACAGGGTGATTGGAGTGGATGTGGGAGGAACAGGGTGATTGGAGTGGATGTAGATGGAACAGGGTGATTGGAGTGGATGTAGATGTAACAAGGTGATTGCAGTGGATGTAGGTGGAACAGGGTGATTGGAGTGGATGTAGATGGAACAGGGTGATTGGAGTGGATGTAGATGGAGCAGGGTGATTGGAGTGGATGTAGATGGAACAGGGTGATTGGAGTGGATGTGGGAGGAAAAGGGTGATTGGAGTGGATTTAGATGGAACAGTGTGATTGGAGTGGATGTAGGTGGAACAGGGTGATTGGAGTGGATGTAGATGGAACAGGGTGATTGGAGTGGATGTGGGAGGAACAGGGTGATTGGAGTGGATTTAGATGGAACAGGGTGATTGGAGTGGATGTAGGTGGGACAGTGTGATTGGAGTGGATTTAGATGGAATTGGGTGATTGGAGTGGATGTAGATGGAACAGGGTGATTGGAGTGGATGTAGATGGAACAGGGTGATTGGAGTGGATGTAGATGGAACAGGGTGATTGGAGTGGATGTGGGAGGAACAGGGTGATTGGAGTGGATGTAGATGGAACAGGGTGATTGGAGTGGATGTAGATGGAACAGGGTGATTGGAGTGGATGTGGGAGGAACAGGGTGATTGGAGTGGATGTAGATGGAACAGGGTGATTGGAGTGGATGTAGATTGAACAGGGTGATTGGAGTGGATGTAGATGGAACAGGGTGATTGGAGTGGATGGAGATGGAACAGGGTGATTGGAGTGGATGTGTGGAGGAACAGGGTGATTGGAGTGGATGTAGATGGAACAGGGTGATTGGAGTGGATGTAGATGGAACAGGGTGATTGGAGTGGATGTAGATGGAACAGGGTGATTGGAGTGGATGGAGATGGAACAGGGTAATTGGAGTGGATGTAGGAGGAACAGGGTGATTGGAGTGGATGTAGATGGAACAGGGTGATTGGAGTGGATGTAGATGGAACAGGGTGATTGGAGTGGATGTGAGAGGAACAGGGTGATTGGAGTGGATGTAGATGGAACAGGGTGATTGGAGTGGATGTAGATGGAACAGGGTGATTGGAGTGGATGTAGATGGAACAGGGTGATTGGAGTGGATGTAGATGGAACAGGGTGATTGGAGTGGATGTAGATGGAGCAGGGTGATTGGAGTGGATGTAGATGGAACAGGGTGATTGGAGTGGATGTGGGAGGAAAAGGGTGATTGGAGTGGATTTAGATGGAACAGTGTGATTGGAGTGGATGTAGGTGGAACAGGGTGATTGGAGTGGATGTAGATGGAACAGGGTGATTGGAGTGGATGTGGGAGGAACAGGGTGATTGGAGTGGATTTAGATGGAACAGGGTGATTGGAGTGGATGTAGGTGGGACAGTGTGATTGGAGTGGATTTAGATGGAATTGGGTGATTGGAGTGGATGTAGATGGAACAGGGTGATTGGAGTGGATGTAGATGGAACAGGGTGATTGGAGTGGATGTAGATGGAACAGGGTGATTGGAGTGGATGTGGGAGGAACAGGGTGATTGGAGTGGATGTAGATGGAACAGGGTGATTGGAGTGGATGTAGATGGAACAGGGTGATTGGAGTGGATGTGGGAGGAACAGGGTGATTGGAGTGGATGTAGATGGAACAGGGTGATTGGAGTGGATGTAGATTGAACAGGGTGATTGGAGTGGATGTAGATGGAACAGGGTGATTGGAGTGGATGGAGATGGAACAGGGTGATTGGAGTGGATGTGGGAGGAACAGGGTGATTGGAGTGGATGTAGATGGAACAGGGTGATTGGAGTGGATGTAGATGGAACAGGGTGATTGGAGTGGATGTAGATGGAACAGGGTGATTGGAGTGGATGTGGGAGGAACAGGGTGATTGGAGTGGATGTAGATGGAACAGGGTGATTGGAGTGGATGTAGATGGAACAGGGTGATTGGAGTGGATGTAGATGGAACAGGGTGATTGGAGTGGATGGAGATGGAACAGGGTAATTGGAGTGGATGTAGGAGGAACAGGGTGATTGGAGTGGATGTAGATGGAACAGGGTGATTGGAGTGGATGTAGATGGAACAGGGTGATTGGAGTGGATGTGAGAGGAACAGGGTGATTGGAGTGGATGTAGATGGAACAGGGTGATTGGAGTGGATGTAGATGGAACAGGGTGATTGGAGTGGATGTAGATGGAACAGGGTGATTGGAGTGGATGTAGATGGAACAGGGTGATTGGAGTTGATGTGTGAGGAACAGGGTGATTGGAGTGGATGTAGATGGAACAGGGGGATTGGAGTGGATGTAGATGGAACAGGGTGATTGGAGTGGATGTGGGAGGAACAGGGTGATTGGAGTGGATGTAGATGGAACAGGGTGATTGGAGTGGATGTAGATGGAACAGGGTGATTGGAGTGGATGTGGGAGGAACAGGGTGATTGGAGTGGATTTAGATGGAACAGTGTGATTGGAGTGGATTTAGATGGAATTGGGTGATTGGAGTGGATGTGGGAGGAACAGGGTGATTGGAGAGGATGTAGATGGAACAGGGTGATTGGAGTGGATGTAGATGGAACAGGGTGATTGGAGTGGATGTAGATGGAACAGGGTGATTGGAGTGGATGTGAGAGGAACAGCGTGATTGGAGTGGATGTAGATGGAACAGGGTGATTGGAGTGGATGTAGATGGAACAGGGTGATTGGAGTGGATGTAGATGGAACAGGGTGATTGGAGTGGATGGAGATGGAACAGGGTGATTGGAGTGGATGTAGGAGGAACAGGGTGATTGGAGTGGATGTAGATGGAACAGGGTGATTGGAGTGGATGTGGGTGGAACAGGGTGATTGGAGTGGATGTGGATGGAACAGGGTGATTGGAGTGGATGTGGGAGGAACAGGGTGATTGGAGTGGATGTGAGAGGAACAGGGTGATTGGAGTGGAAGTAGGTGGAACAGGGTGATTGGAGTGGATGTGGGTGGAACAGGGTGATTGGAGTGGATGTAGATGGAACAGGGTGATTGGAGTGGATGTGGGTGGAACAGGGTGATTGGAGTGGATGTGGATGGAACAGGGTGATTGGAGTGGATGTGGGAGGAACAGGGTGATTGGAGTGGATGTAGATGGAACAGGGTGTTTGGAGTGGGTGTAGATGGAACAGGGTGATTGGAGTGGATGTAAATGGAACAGGGTGATTGGAGTGGATGTAGATGGAACAGGGTGATTGGAGTGGATGTGGGAGGAACAGGGTGATTGGAGTGGATGTAGATGTAACAAGGTGATTGCAGTGGATGTAGGTGGAACAGGGTGATTGGAGTGGATGTAGATGGAACAGGGTGATTGGAGTGGATGTAGATGGAGCAGGGTGATTGGAGTGGATGTAGATGGAACAGGGTGATTGGAGTGGATGTGGGAGGAAAAGGGTGATTGGAGTGGATTTAGATGGAACAGTGTGATTGGAGTGGATGTAGGTGGAACAGGGTGATTGGAGTGGATGTAGATGGAACAGGGTGATTGGAGTGGATGTGGGAGGAACAGGGTGATTGGAGTGGATTTAGATGGAACAGGGTGATTGGAGTGGATGTAGGTGGGACAGTGTGATTGGAGTGGATTTAGATGGAATTGGGTGATTGGAGTGGATGTAGATGGAACAGGGTGATTGGAGTGGATGTAGATGGAACAGGGTGATTGGAGTGGATGTAGATGGAACAGGGTGATTGGAGTGGATGTGGGAGGAACAGGGTGATTGGAGTGGATGTAGATGGAACAGGGTGATTGGAGTGGATGTAGATGGAACAGGGTGATTGGAGTGGATGTGGGAGGAACAGGGTGATTGGAGTGGATGTAGATGGAACAGGGTGATTGGAGTGGATGTAGATTGAACAGGGTGATTGGAGTGGATGTAGATGGAACAGGGTGATTGGAGTGGATGGAGATGGAACAGGGTGATTGGAGTGGATGTGTGGAGGAACAGGGTGATTGGAGTGGATGTAGATGGAACAGGGTGATTGGAGTGGATGTAGATGGAACAGGGTGATTGGAGTGGATGTAGATGGAACAGGGTGATTGGAGTGGATGGAGATGGAACAGGGTAATTGGAGTGGATGTAGGAGGAACAGGGTGATTGGAGTGGATGTAGATGGAACAGGGTGATTGGAGTGGATGTAGATGGAACAGGGTGATTGGAGTGGATGTGAGAGGAACAGGGTGATTGGAGTGGATGTAGATGGAACAGGGTGATTGGAGTGGATGTAGATGGAACAGGGTGATTGGAGTGGATGTAGATGGAACAGGGTGATTGGAGTGGATGTAGATGGAACAGGGTGATTGGAGTGGATGTAGATGGAGCAGGGTGATTGGAGTGGATGTAGATGGAACAGGGTGATTGGAGTGGATGTGGGAGGAAAAGGGTGATTGGAGTGGATTTAGATGGAACAGTGTGATTGGAGTGGATGTAGGTGGAACAGGGTGATTGGAGTGGATGTAGATGGAACAGGGTGATTGGAGTGGATGTGGGAGGAACAGGGTGATTGGAGTGGATTTAGATGGAACAGGGTGATTGGAGTGGATGTAGGTGGGACAGTGTGATTGGAGTGGATTTAGATGGAATTGGGTGATTGGAGTGGATGTAGATGGAACAGGGTGATTGGAGTGGATGTAGATGGAACAGGGTGATTGGAGTGGATGTAGATGGAACAGGGTGATTGGAGTGGATGTGGGAGGAACAGGGTGATTGGAGTGGATGTAGATGGAACAGGGTGATTGGAGTGGATGTAGATGGAACAGGGTGATTGGAGTGGATGTGGGAGGAACAGGGTGATTGGAGTGGATGTAGATGGAACAGGGTGATTGGAGTGGATGTAGATTGAACAGGGTGATTGGAGTGGATGTAGATGGAACAGGGTGATTGGAGTGGATGGAGATGGAACAGGGTGATTGGAGTGGATGTGGGAGGAACAGGGTGATTGGAGTGGATGTAGATGGAACAGGGTGATTGGAGTGGATGTAGATGGAACAGGGTGATTGGAGTGGATGTAGATGGAACAGGGTGATTGGAGTGGATGTGGGAGGAACAGGGTGATTGGAGTGGATGTAGATGGAACAGGGTGATTGGAGTGGATGTAGATGGAACAGGGTGATTGGAGTGGATGTAGATGGAACAGGGTGATTGGAGTGGATGGAGATGGAACAGGGTAATTGGAGTGGATGTAGGAGGAACAGGGTGATTGGAGTGGATGTAGATGGAACAGGGTGATTGGAGTGGATGTAGATGGAACAGGGTGATTGGAGTGGATGTGAGAGGAACAGGGTGATTGGAGTGGATGTAGATGGAACAGGGTGATTGGAGTGGATGTAGATGGAACAGGGTGATTGGAGTGGATGTAGATGGAACAGGGTGATTGGAGTGGATGTAGATGGAACAGGGTGATTGGAGTTGATGTGTGAGGAACAGGGTGATTGGAGTGGATGTAGATGGAACAGGGGGATTGGAGTGGATGTAGATGGAACAGGGTGATTGGAGTGGATGTGGGAGGAACAGGGTGATTGGAGTGGATGTAGATGGAACAGGGTGATTGGAGTGGATGTAGATGGAACAGGGTGATTGGAGTGGATGTGGGAGGAACAGGGTGATTGGAGTGGATTTAGATGGAACAGTGTGATTGGAGTGGATTTAGATGGAATTGGGTGATTGGAGTGGATGTGGGAGGAACAGGGTGATTGGAGAGGATGTAGATGGAACAGGGTGATTGGAGTGGATGTAGATGGAACAGGGTGATTGGAGTGGATGTAGATGGAACAGGGTGATTGGAGTGGATGTGAGAGGAACAGCGTGATTGGAGTGGATGTAGATGGAACAGGGTGATTGGAGTGGATGTAGATGGAACAGGGTGATTGGAGTGGATGTAGATGGAACAGGGTGATTGGAGTGGATGGAGATGGAACAGGGTGATTGGAGTGGATGTAGGAGGAACAGGGTGATTGGAGTGGATGTAGATGGAACAGGGTGATTGGAGTGGATGTGGGTGGAACAGGGTGATTGGAGTGGATGTGGATGGAACAGGGTGATTGGAGTGGATGTGGGAGGAACAGGGTGATTGGAGTGGATGTGAGAGGAACAGGGTGATTGGAGTGGAAGTAGGTGGAACAGGGTGATTGGAGTGGATGTGGGTGGAACAGGGTGATTGGAGTGGATGTAGATGGAACAGGGTGATTGGAGTGGATGTGGGTGGAACAGGGTGATTGGAGTGGATGTGGATGGAACAGGGTGATTGGAGTGGATGTGGGAGGAACAGGGTGATTGGAGTGGATGTAGATGGAACAGGGTGTTTGGAGTGGGTGTAGATGGAACAGGGTGATTGGAGTGGATGTAAATGGAACAGGGTGATTGGAGTGGATGTAGATGGAACAGGGTGATTGGAGTGGATGTGGGAGGAACAGGGTGATTGGAGTGGATGTAGATGGAACAGGGTGATTGGAGTGGATGTAGATGGAACAGGGTGATTGGAGTGGATGTAGATGGAACAGGGTGATTGGAGTGGATGTGGGAGGAACAGGGTGATTGAAGTGGATGTAGGTGGAACAGGGTGATTGGAGTGGATATAGATGGAACAGGGTGTTTGGAGTGGATGTAGATGGAACAGGGTGATTGGAGTGGATGTGGGAGGAGCAGGGTGATTGGAGTGGATTTAGAAGGAACAGGGTGATTGGAGTGGATGTAGATGGAACAGGGTGATTGGAGTGGATGTGGGAGGAACAGGGTGATTGGAGTGGATGTAGATGGAACAGGGTGATTGGAGTGGATGTAGATGGAACAGGGTGATTGGAGTGGATGTGGGAGGAACAGGGTGATTGGAGTGGATGTAGATGGAACAGGGTGATTGGAGTGGATGTAGGTGGAACAGGGTGATTGGAGTGGATGTAGGTGGAACAGGGTGATTGGAGTGGATGTAGATGGAACAGGGTGATTGGAGTGGATGTAGGTGGAACAGGGTGATTGGAGTGGATGTAGGTGAAACAGGGTGACTGGAGTGGATGTGGGTGGAACAGGGTGATTGGAGTGGATGTGGATGGAACAGGGTGATTGGAGTGGATGTAGGTGGAACAGGGTGATTGGAGTGGATGTAGATGGAACAGGGTGATTGGAGTGGATGTAGATGGAACAGGGTGATTGGAGTGGATGTAGATGGAACAGGGTGATTGGAGTGGATGTGGATGGAACAGCGTGATTGGAGTGGATGTGGGAGGAACAGGGTGATTGGAGTGGATGTAGATGGAGCAGGGTGATTGGAGTGGATGTAGATGGAACAGGGTGATTGGAGTGGATGTAGATGGAACAGGGTGATTGGAGTGGATGTGGGTGGAACAGGGTGATTGGAGTGGATGTAGATGGAACAGGGTGATTGGAGTGGATGTGGGTGGAACAGGGTGATTGGAGTGGATGTGGATGGAACAGGGTGATTGGAGTGGATGTGGGAGGAACAGGGTGATTGGAGTGGATGTGAGAGGAACAGGGTGATTGGAGTGGAAGTAGGTGGAACAGGGTGATTGGAGTGGATGTGGGTGGAACAGGGTGATTGGAGTGGATGTAGATGGAACAGGGTGATTGGAGTGGATGTGGGTGGAACAGGGTGATTGGAGTGGATGTGGATGGAACAGGGTGATTGGAGTGGATGTGGGAGGAACAGGGTGATTGGAGTGGATGTAGATGGAACAGGGTGTTTTGAGTGGGTGTAGATGGAACAGGGTGATTGGAGTGGATGTAAATGGAACAGGGTGATTGGAGTGGATGTAGATGGAACAGGGTGATTGTAGTGGATGTGGGAGGAACAGGGTGATTGGAGTGGATGTAGATGGAACAGGGTGATTGGAGTGGATGTAGATGGAACAGGGTGATTGGAGTGGATGTAGATGGAACAGGGTGATTGGAGTGGATGTGGGAGGAACAGGGTGATTGAAGTGGATGTAGGTGGAACAGGGTGATTGGAGTGGATATAAATGGAACAGGGTGTTTGGAGTGGATGTAGATGGAACAGGGTGATCGGAGTGGATGTGGGAGGAACAGGGTGATTGGAGTGGATTTAGATGGAACAGGGTGATTGGAGTGGATGTAGATGGAACAGGGTGATTGGAGTGGATGTGGGAGGAACAGGGTGAATGGAGTGGATGTGGGAGGAACAGGGTGAATGGAGTGGATGTGGGAGGAACAGGGTGATTGGAGTGGATGTGGGAGGAACAGGGTGATTGGAGTGGATGTAGGTGGAACAGGGTGATTGGAGTGGATGTAGATGGAACAGGGTGATTGGAGTGGATGTAGGTGGAACAGGGTGATTGGAGTGGATGTAGATGGAACAGGGTGATTGGAGTGGATGTGGGAGGAACAGGGTGATTGGAGTGGATGTGGGAGGAACAGGGTGATTGGAGTGGATGTGGGAGGAGCAGGGTGATTGGAGTGGATTTAGATGGAACAAGGTGATTGGAGTGGATGTAGATGGAACAGGGTGATTGGAGTGGATGTGGGAGGAACAGGGTGATTGGAGTGGATGTAGATGGAACAGGGTGATTGGAGTGGATGTAGATGGAACAGGGTGATTGGAGTGGATGTGGGAGGAACAGGGTGATTGGAGTGGATGTAGATGGAACAGGGTGATTGGAGTGGATGTAGATGTAACAAGGTGATTGCAGTGGATGTAGGTGGAACAGGGTGATTGGAGTGGATTGGGAGGAACAGGGTGATTGGAGTGGATGTAGATGGAACAGGGTGATTGGAGTGGATGTAGGTGGAACAGGGTGATTGGAGTGGATGTAGATGGAACAGGGTGATTGGAGTGGATGTAGATGGAGCAGGGTGATTGGAGTGGATGTAGATGGAACAGGGTGATTGGAGTGGATGTGGGAGGAAAAGGGTGATTGGAGTGGATTTAGATGGAACAGTGAGATTGGAGTGGATGTAGGTGGAACAGGGTGATTGGAGTGGATGTAGATGGAACAGGGTGATTGGAGTGGATGTGGGAGGAACAGGGTGATTGGAGTGGATTTAGATGGAACAGGGTGATTGGAGTGGATGTAGGTGGGACAGTGTGATTGGAGTGGATTTAGATGGAATTGGGTGATTGGAGTGGATGTAGATGGAACAGGGTGTTTGGAGTGGATGTAGATGGAACAGGGTGATTGGAGTGGATGTAGATGGAACAGGGTGATTGGAGTGGATGTGGGAGGAACAGGGTGATTGGAGTGGATGTAGATGGAACAGGGTGATTGGAGTGGATGTAGATGGAACAGGGTGATTGGAGTGGATGGAGATGGAACAGGGTGATTGGAGTGGATGTGGGAGGAACAGGGTGATTGGAGTGGATGTAGATGGAACAGGGTGATTGGAGTGGATGTAGATGGAACAGGGTGATTGGAGTGGATGTAGATGGAACAGGGTGATTGGAGTGGATGTGGGAGGAACAGGGTGATTGGAGTGGATGTAGATGGAACAGGGTGATTGGAGTGGATGTAGATGGAACAGGGTGATTGGAGTGGATGTAGATGGAACAGGGTGATTGGAGTGGATGGAGATGGAACAGGGTAATTGGAGTGGATGTAGGAGGAACAGGGTGATTGGAGTGGATGTAGATGGAACAGGGTGATTGGAGTGGATGTAGATGGAACAGGGTGATTGGAGTGGATGTGAGAGGAACAGGGTGATTGGAGTGGATGTAGATGGAACAGGGTGATTGGAGTGGATGTAGATGGAACAGGGTGATTGGAGTGGATGTAGATGGAACAGGGTGATTGGAGTGGATGTAGATGGAACAGGGTGATTGGAGTGGATGTGTGAGGAACAGGGTGATTGGAGTGGATGTAGATGGAACAGGGTGATTGGAGTGGATGTAGATGGAACAGGGTGATTGGAGTGGATGTGGGAGGAACAGGGTGATTGGAGTGGATGTAGATGGAACAGGGTGATTGGAGTGGATGTAGATGGAACAGGGTGATTGGAGTGGATGTGGGAGGAACAGGGTGATTGGAGTGGATTTAGATGGAACAGTGTGATTGGAGTGGATTTAGATGGAATTGGGTGATTGGAGTGGATGTGGGAGGAACAGGGTGATTGGAGTGGATGTAGATGGAACAGGGTGATTGGAGTGGATGTAGATGGAACAGGGTGATTGGAGTGGATGTAGATGGAACAGGGTGATTGGAGTGGATGTGAGAGGAACAGCGTGATTGGAGTGGATGTAGATGGAACAGGGTGATTGGAGTGGATGTAGATGGAACAGGGTGATTGGAGTGGATGTAGATGGAACAGGGTGATTGGAGTGGATGGAGATGGAACAGGGTGATTGGAGTGGATGTAGGAGGAACAGGGTGATTGGAGTGGATGTGAGAGGAACAGGGTGATTGGAGTGGATGTAGATGGAACAGGGTGATTGGAGTGGATGTAGATGGAACAGGGTGATTGGAGTGGATGTAGATGGAACAGGGTGATTGGAGTGGATGTGGGAGGAACAGGGTGATTGGAGTGGATGTAGATGGAACAGGGTGATTGGAGTGGATGTAGATGGAACAGGGTGATTGGAGTGGATGTGTGAGGAACAGGGTGATTGGAGTGGATGTAGATGGAACAGGGTGATTGGAGTGGATGTAGATGGAACAGGGTGATTGGAGTGGATGTGGGAGGAACAGGGTGATTGGAGTGGATGTAGATGGAACAGGGTGATTGGAGTGGATGTGGGAGGAACAGGGTGATTGGAGTGGATTTAGATGGAACAGTGTGATTGGAGTGGATTTAGATGGAATTGGGTGATTGGAGTGGATGTGGGAGGAACAGGGTGATTGGAGTGGATGTAGATGGAACAGGGTGATTGGAGTGGATGTAGATGGAACAGGGTGATTGGAGTGGATGTAGATGGAACAAGGTGATTGGAGTGGATGTGGGAGGAACAGCGTGATTGGAGTGGATGTAGATGGAACAGGGTGATTGGAGTGGATGTAGATGGAACAGGGTGATTGGAGTGGATGTAGATGGAACAGGGTGATTGGAGTGGATGGAGATGGAACAGGGTGATTGGAGTGGATGTAGGAGGAACAGGGTGATTGGAGTGGATGTAGATGGAACAGGGTGATTGGAGTGGATGTAGAAGGAACAGGGTGATTGGAGTGGATGTGAGAGGAACAGGGTGATTGGAGTGGATGTAGATGGAACAGGGTGATTGGAGTGGATGTAGATGGAACAGTGTGATTGGAGTGGATGTAGATGGAACAGGGTGATTGGTGTGGATGTGGGAGGAACAGGGTGATTGGAGTGGATGTAGATGGAACAGGGTGATTGGAGTGGATGTAGATGGAACAGGGTGATTGGAGTGGATGTGGGAGGAACAGGGTGATTGGAGTGGATGTAGATGGAACAGGGTGATTGGAGTGGATGTAGATGGAACAGGGTGATTGGAGTGGATGTAGGTGGAACAGGGTGATTGGAGTGGATTTAGATGGAACAGGGTGATTGGAGTGGATGTAGATGGAACAGGGTGATTGGAGTGGGTGTAGATTGAGCTGGGTGATTGGAGTGGATCTGGGAGGAACAGGGTGATTGGAGTGGATGTAGATGGAACAGGGTGATTGGAGTGGGTGTAGATGGAGCAGGGTGATTGGAGTGGATCTGGGAGGAACAGGGTGATTGGAGTGGATGTATATGGAACAGGGTGATTGGAGTGGATGTAGATGGAACAGGGTGATTGGAGTGGATGTAGATGGAACAGGGTGATTGGAGTGGATGTGGGTGGTACAGGGTGATTGGAGTGGATGTAGATGGAACAGGGTGATTGGAGTGGATGTGGGAGGAACAGGGTGATTGGAGTGGATGTAGATGGAACAGGGTGATTGGAGTGGATGTAGATGGAACAGGGTGATTGGAGTGGATGTGGGAGGAACAGGGTGATTGGAGTGGATGTGGGAGGAACAGGGTGATTGGAGTGGATGTGGGAGGAACAGGGTGAATGGAGTGGATGTGGGAGGAACAGGGTGATTGGAGTGGATGTGGGAGGAACAGGGTGATTGGTGTGGATGTAGATGGAACAGGGTGATTGGAGTGGATGTGGGAGGAACAGGGTGATTGGAGTGGATGTGGGAGGAACAGGGTGAATGGAGTGGATGTGGGAGGAACAGGGTGATTGGAGTGGATGTGGGAGGAACTGGGTGATTGGAGTGGATGTGGGAGGAATAGGGTGATTGGAGTGGATGTAGATGGAACAGGGTGATTGGAGTGGATGTAGATGGAACAGGGTGATTGGAGTGGATGTGGGAGGAACTAGGTGATTGGAGTGGATGTAGATGGAACAGGGTGATTGGAGTGGATGTGGGAGGAACAGGGTGATTGGAGTGGATGTAGATGGAACAGGGTGATTGGAGTGGATGTAGATGGAACAGGGTGATTTGAGTGGATGTGGGAGGAACAGGGTGATTGGAGTGGATGTAGGTGGAACAGTGTGATTGGAGTGGATGTAGGTGGAACAGGGTGATTGGAGTGGATGTAGATGGAACAGGGTGATTGGAGTGGATGTGGGAGGAACAGGGTGATTGGTGTGGATGTAGATGGAACAGGGTGATTGGAGTGGATGTGGGAGGAACAGGGTGATTGGAGTGGATGTGGGAGGAACAGGGTGAATGGAGTGGATGTGGGAGGAACAGGGTGATTGGAGTGGATGTGGGAGGAACAGGGTGATTGGTGTGGATGTAGATGGAACAGGGTGATTGGAGTGGATGTGGGAGGAACAGGGTGATTGGAGTGGATGTGGGAGGAACAGGGTGAATGGAGTGGATGTGGGAGGAACAGGGTGATTGGAGTGGATGTGGGAGGAACAGGGTGATTGGTGTGGATGTAGATGGAACAGGGTGATTGGAGTGGATGTAGATGGAACAGGGTGATTGGAGTGGATGTAGATGGAACAGGGTGATTGGAGTGGATGTGGGAGGAACAGGGTGAATGGAGTGGATGTGGGAGGAACAGGGTGATTGGAGTGGATGTGGGAGGAACAGGGTGATTGGAGTGGATGTGGGAGGAACAGGGTGATTGGAGTGGATGTAGATGGAACAGGGTGATTGGAGTGGATGTAGGTGGAACAGGGTGATTGGAGTGGATGTAGGTGGAAAAGGGTGATGGGAGTGGATGTAGATGGAACAGGGTGATTGGAGTGGATGTGGGAGGAACAGGGTGATTGGAGTGGATGTAGATGGAACAGGGTGATTGGAGTGGATGTAGATGGAACAGGGTGATTGGAGTGGATGTGGGAGGAACAGGGTGATTGGAGTGGATGTGGGAGGAACAGGGTGATTGGAGCGGATGTAGATGGAACAGGGTGATTGGAGTGGATGTAGATGGAACAGGGTGATTTGAGTGGATGTGGGAGGAACAGGGTGATTGGAGTGGATGTAGATGGAACAGGGTGATTGGAGTGGATGTAGATGGAACAGGGTGATTGGAGTGGATGTGGGAGGAACAGGGTGATTGGAGTGGATGTGGGAGGAACAGGGTGATTGGAGTGGATGTAGATGGAACAGGGTGATTGGAGTGGATGTAGATGGAACAGGGTGATTGGAGTGGATGTAGATGGAACAGGGTGATTGGAGTGGATGTGGGTGGAACAGGGTGATTGGAGTGGATGTAGATGGAACAGGGTGATTGGAGTGGATGTAGGTGGAACAGGGTGATTGGAGTGGATGTAGATGGAACAGGGTGATTGGAGTGGATGTGGATGGAACATCGTGATTGGAGTGGATGTGGGAGGAACAGGGTGATTGGAGTGGATGTAGATGGAGCAGGGTGATTGGAGTGGATGTAGATGGAACAGGGTGATTGGAGTGGATGTAGATGGAACAGGGTGATTGGAGTGGATGTGGGTGGAACAGGGTGATTGGAGTGGATGTAGATGGAACAGGGTGATTGGAGTGGATGTGGATGGAACAGGGTGATTGGAGTGGATGTGGGAGGAACAGCGTGATTGGAGTGGATGTCGGAGGAACAGTGTGATTGGAGTGGATGTGGGAGGAACAGGGTGATTGGAGTGGATGTAGATGGAACAGGGTGATTGGAGTGGATGTAGATGGAACAGGGTGATTGGAGTGGATGTGGGAGGAACTAGGTGATTGGAGTGGATGTAGATGGACCAGGGTGATTGGAGTGGATGTGGGAGGAACAGGGTGATTGGAGTGGATGTAGATGGAACAGGGTGATTGGAGTGGATGTAGATGGAACAGGGTGATTTGAGTGGATGTGGGAGGAACAGGGTGATTGGAGTGGATGTAGATGGAACAGGGTGATTGGAGTGGATGTAGATGGAACAGGGTGATTGGAGTGGATGTGGGAGGAACAGGGTGATTGGAGTGGATGTGGGAGGAACAGGGTGTTTGGAGTGGATGTAGATGGAACAGGGTGATTGGAGTGGATGTAGATGGAACAGGGTGATTGGAGTGGATGTAGATGGAACAGGGTGATTGGAGTGGATGTGGGTGGAACAGGGTGATTGGAGTGGATGTAGATGGAACAGGGTGATTGGAGTGGATGTAGGTGGAACAGGGTGATTGGAGTGGATGTAGATGGAACAGGGTGATTGGAGTGGATGTGGATGGAACATCGTTATTGTAGTGGATGTGGGAGGAACAGGGTGATTGGAGTGGATGTAGATGGAGCAGGGTGATTGGAGTGGATGTAGATGGAACAGGGTGATTGGAGTGGATGTAGATGGAACAGGGTGATTGGAGTGGATGTGGGTGGAACAGGGTGATTGGAGTGGATGTAGATGGAACAGGGTGATTGGAGTGGATGTGGGTGGAACAGGGTGATTGGAGTGGATGTGGATGGAACAGGGTGATTGGAGTGGATGTGGGAGGAACAGGGTGATTGGAGTGGATGTGAGAGGAACAGGGTGATTGGAGTGGAAGTAGGTGGAACAGGGTGATTGGAGTGGATGTGGGTGGAACAGGGTGATTGGAGTGGATGTAGATGGAACAGGGTGATTTGAGTGGATGTGGGTGGGACAGGGTGATTGGAGTGGATGTGGATGGAACAGGGTGATTGGAGTGGATGTGGGAGGAACAGGGTGATTGGAGTGGATGTAGATGGAACAGGGTGATTGGAGTGGATGTAGATGGAACAGGGTGATTGGAGTGGATGTGGGAGGAACAGGGTGATTGGAGTGGATGTAGGTGGAACACGGTGATTGGAGTGGATGTAGGTGGAACAGGGTGATTGGAGTGGATGTAGATGGAACAGGGTGATTGGAGTGGATGTGGATGGAACAGGGTGATTGGAGTGGATGTGGGAGGAACAGCGTGATTGGAGTGGATGTAGATGGAACAGGGTGATTGGAGTGGATGTGGGAGGAACTGGGTGATTGGAGTGGATGTGGGAGGAACAGGGTGATTGGAGTGGATGTAGATGGAACAGGGTGATTGGAGTGGATGTAGATGGAACAGGGTGATTGGAGTGGATGTGGGAGGAACTAGGTGATTGGAGTGGATGTAGATGGAACAGGGTGATTGGAGTGGATGTGGGAGGAACAGGGTGATTGGAGTGGATGTAGATGGAACAGGGTGATTGGAGTGGATGAGGATGGAACAGGGTGATTGGAGTGGATGTGGGAGGAACAGGGTGATTGGAGTGGATGTGAGAGGAACAGGGTGATTGGAGTGGAAGTAGGTGGAACAGGGTGATTGGAGTGGATGTGGGTGGAACAGGGTGATTGGAGTGGATGTAGATGGAACAGGGTGATTTGAGTGGATGTGGGTGGAACAGGGTGATTGGAGTGGATGTGGATGGAACAGGGTGATTGGAGTGGATGTGGGAGGAACAGGGTGATTGGAGTGGATGTGGGAGGAACAGGGTGATTGGAGTGGATGTAGATGGAACAGGGTGATTGGAGTGGATGTGGGAGGAACAGGGTGATTGGAGTGGATGTAGGTGGAACACGGTGATTGGAGTGGATGTAGGTGGAACAGGGTGATTGGAGTGGATGTAGATGGAACAGGGTGATTGGAGTGGATGTGGATGGAACAGGGTGATTGGAGTGGATGTGGGAGGAACAGGGTGATTGGAGTGGATGTAGATGGAACAGGGTGATTGGTTTGGATGTGGGAGGAACTGGGTGATTGGAGTGGATGTGGGAGGAACAGGGTGATTGGAGTGGATGTAGATGGAACAGGGTGATTGGAGTGGATGTAGATGGAACAGGGTGATTGGAGTGGATGTGGGAGGAACTAGGTGATTGGAGTGGATGTAGATGGAACAGGGTGATTGGAGTGGATGTGGGAGGAACAGGGTGATTGGAGTGGATGTAGATGGAACAGGGTGATTGGAGTGGATGTAGATGGAACAGGGTGATTTGAGTGGATGTGGGAGGAACAGGGTGATTGGAGTGGATGTAGATGGAACAGGGTGATTGGAGTGGATGTAGATGGAACAGGGTGATTGGAGTGGATGTGGGAGGAACAGGGTGATTGGAGTGGATGTGGGAGGAACAGGGTGATTGGAGTGGATGTAGATGGAACAGGGTGATTGGAGTGGATGTCGATGGAACAGGGTGATTGGAGTGGATGTAGATGGAACAGGGTGATTGGAGTGGATGTAGATGGAACAGGGTGATTGGAGTGGATGTGGGTGGAACAGGGTGATTGGAGTGGATGTGGGTGGAACAGGGTGATTGGAGTGGATGTAGGTGGAACAGGGTGATTGGAGTGGATGTAGATGGAACAGGGTGATTGGAGTGGATGTAGGTGGAACAGGGTGATTGGAGTGGATGTAGGTGAAACAGGGTGATTGGAGTTGATGTGGGTAGAACAGGGTGATTGGAGTGGATGTGGATGGAACAGGGTGATTGGAGTGGATGTAGGTGGAACAGGGTGATTGGAGTGGATGTAGATGGAACCGGGTGATTGGAGTGGATGTAGATGGAACAGGGTGATTGGAGTGGATGTAGATGGAATAGGGTGATTGGAGTGGATGTAGATGGAACAGCGTGAATGGAGTGGATGTGGGAGGAACAGGGTGATTGGAGTGGATGTAGATGGAGCAGGGTGATTGGAGTGGATGTAGATGGAACAGGGTGATTGGAGTGGATGTAGATGGAACAGGGTGATTGGAGTGGATGTGGGTGGAACAGCGTGATTGGAGTGGATGTAGATGGAACAGGGTGATTGGAGTGGATGTGGGTGGAACAGGGTGATTGGAGTGGATGTGGATAGAACAGGGTGATTGGAGTGGATGTAGATGGTATAGGGTGATTGGAGTGGATGTGGGAGGAACAGGGTGATTGGAGTGGATGTAGATGGAACAGGGTGATTGCAGTGGATGTGGGAGGAACAGGGTGATTGGAGTGGATGTGGGAGGAACAGGGTGAATGGTGTGGATGTGGGAGGAACAGGGTGATTGGAGTGGATGTGGGAGGAACAGGGTGATTGGAGTGGATGTGGGAGGAACAGGGTGATTGGAGTGGATGTAGATGGAACAGGGTGATTGGAGTGGATGTAGATGGAACAGGGTGATTGGAGTGGATGTGGGAGGAACTAGGTGATTGGAGTGGATGTAGATGGAACAGGGTGATTGGAGTGGATGTGGGAGGAACAGGGTGATTGGAGTGGATGTAGATGGAACAGGGTGATTGGAGTGGATGTAGATGGAACAGGGTGATTTGAGTGGATGTGGGAGGAACAGGGTGATTGGAGTGGATGTAGTGGAACAGGGTGATTGGAGTGGATGTAGATGGAACAGGGTGATTGGAGTGGATGTAGATGGAACAGGGTGATTGGAGTGGATGTGGGAGGAACAGGGTGATTGGAGTGGATGTGGGAGGAACTGGGTGATTGGAGTGGATGTAGATGGAACAGGGTGATTGGAGTGGATGTAG
Source organism: Hypanus sabinus (assembly GCF_030144855.1). Taxonomy (NCBI): domain Eukaryota; kingdom Metazoa; phylum Chordata; class Chondrichthyes; order Myliobatiformes; family Dasyatidae; genus Hypanus; species Hypanus sabinus. The sequence goes on from NC_082721.1 coordinate 87,544,888, forward strand.
ATGGAACAGGGTGATTGGAGTGGATGTAGATGGAACAGGGTGATTGGAGTGGATGTGGGTGGAACAGGGTGATTGGAGTGGATGTAGATGGAATAGGGTGATTGGAGTGGATGTGGGTGGAACAGGGTGATTGGAGTGGATGTGGATGGAACAGGGTGATTGGAGTGGATGTAGATGGAACAGGGTGATTTGAGTGGATGTGGGTGGAACAGGGTGATTGGAGTGGATGTGGATGGAACAGGGTGATTGGAGTGGATGTGGGAGGAACAGGGTGATTGGAGTGGATGTAGATGGAACAGGGTGTTTGGAGTGGGTGTAGATGGAACAGGGTGATTGGAGTGGATGTAAATGGAACAGGGTGATTGGAGTGGATGTAGATGGAACAGGGTGAATGGAGTGGATGTGGGAGGAACAGGGTGATTGGAGTGGATGTGGGAGGAACTGGGTGATTGGAGTGGATGTGGGAGGAACAGGGTGATTGGAGTGGATGTAGATGGAACAGGGTGATTGGAGTGGATGTAGATGGAACAGGGTGATTGGAGTGGATGTGGGAGGAACTAGGTGATTGGAGTGGATGTAGATGAAACAGGGTGATTGGAGTGGATGTGGGAGGAACAGGGTGATTGGAGTGGATGTAGATGGAACAGGGTGATTGGAGTGGATGTAGATGGAACAGGGTGATTTGAGTGGATGTGGGAGGAACAGGGTGATTGGAGTGGATGTAGATGGAACAGGGTGATTGGAGTGGATGTAGATGGAACAGGGTGATTGGAGTGGATGTGGGAGGAACAGGGTGATTGGAGTGGATGTGGGAGGAACAGGGTGATTGGAGTGGATGTAGATGGAACAGGGTGATTGGAGTGGATGTAGATGGAACAGGGTGATTGGAGTGGATGTAGATGGAACAGGGTGATTGGAGTGGATGTAGATGGAACAGGGTGATTGGAGTGGATGTGGGTGGAACAGGGTGATTGGAGTGGATGTAGATGGAACAGGGTGATTGGAGTGGATGTAGGTGGAACAGGGTGATTGGAGTGGATGTAGATGGAACAGGGTGATTGGAGTGGATGTAGGTGGAACAGGGTGATTGGAGTGGATGTAGGTGAAACAGGGTGATTGGAGTTGATGTGGGTAGAACAGGGTGATTGGAGTGGATGTGGATGGAACAGGGTGATTGGAGTGGATGTAGGTGGAACAGGGTGATTGGAGTGGATGTAGATGGAACCGGGTGATTGGAGTGGATGTAGATGGAACAGGGTGATTGGAGTGGATGTAGATGGAATAGGGTGATTGGAGTGGATGTAGATGGAACAGCGTGATTGGAGTGGATGTGGGAGGAACAGGGTGATTGGAGTGGATGTAGATGGAGCAGGGTGATTGGAGTGGATGTAGATGGAACAGGGTGATTGGAGTGGATGTAGATGGAACAGGGTGATTGGAGTGGATGTGGGTGGAACAGCGTGATTGGAGTGGATGTAGATGGAACAGGGTGATTGGAGTGGATGTGGGAGGAACAGGGTGATTGGAGTGGATGTGGATAGAACAGGGTGATTGGAGTGGATGTAGATGGTATAGGGTGATTGGAGTGGATGTGGGAGGAACAGGGTGATTGGAGTGGATGTAGATGGAACAGGGTGATTGCAGTGGATGTGGGAGGAACAGGGTGATTGGAGTGGATGCGGGAGGAACAGGGTGAATGGAGTGGATGTGGGAGGAACAGGGTGATTGGAGTGGATGTGGGAGGAACAGGGTGATTGGAGTGGATGTGGGAGGAACAGGGTGATTGGAGTGGATGTAGATGGAACAGGGTGATTGGAGTGGATGTAGATGGAACAGGGTGATTGGAGTGGATGTGGGAGGAACTAGGTGATTGGAGTGGATGTAGATGGAACAGGGTGATTGGAGTGGATGTGGGAGGAACAGGGTGATTGGAGTGGATGTAGATGGAACAGGGTGATTGGAGTGGATGTAGATGGAACAGGGTGATTTGAGTGGATGTGGGAGGAACAGGGTGATTGGAGTGGATGTAGTGGAACAGGGTGATTGGAGTGGATGTAGATGGAACAGGGTGATTGGAGTGGATGTAGATGGAACAGGGTGATTGGAGTGGATGTGGGAGGAACAGGGTGATTGGAGTGGATGTGGGAGGAACTGGGTGATTGGAGTGGATGTAGATGGAACAGGGTGATTGGAGTGGATGTAGATGGAACAGGGTGATTGGAGTGGATGTAGATGGAACAGGGTGATTGGAGTGGATGTGGGTGGAACAGGGTGATTGGAGTGGATGTAGATGGAACAGGGTGATTGGAGTGGATGTAGGTGGAACAGGGTGATTGGAGTGGATGTAGATGGAACAGGGTGATTGGAGTGGATGTAGGTGGAACAGGGTGATTGGAGTGGATGTAGGTGAAACAGGGTGATTGGAGTGGATGTGGGTGGAACAGGGTGATTGGAGTGGATGTGGATGGAACAGGGTGATTGGAGTGGATGTAGGTGGAACAGGGTGATTGGAGTGGATGTAGATGGAACAGGGTGATTGGAGTGGATGTAGAGGGAACAGGGTGATTGGAGTGGATGTAGATGGAACAGGGTGATTGGAGTGGATGTGGATGGAACAGCGTGATTGGAGTGGATGTGGGAGGAACAGGGTGATTGGAGTGGATGTAGATGGAGCAGGGTGATTGGAGTGGATGTAGATGGAACAGGGTGATTGGAGTGGATGTAGATGGAACAGGGTGATTGGAGTGGATGTGGGTGGAACAGGGTGATTGGAGTGGATGTAGATGGAACAGGGTGATTGGAGTGGATGTGGGTGGAACAGGGTGATTGGAGTGGATGTGGATGGAACAGGGTGATTGGAGTGGATGTGGGAGGAACAGGGTGATTGGAGTGGATGTGAGAGGAACAGGGTGATTGGAGTGGAAGTAGGTGGAACAGGGTGATTGGAGTGGATGTGGGTGGAACAGGGTGATTGGAGTGGATGTAGATGGAACAGGGTGATTGGAGTGGATGTGGGTGGAACAGGGTGATTGGAGTGGATGTGGATGGAACAGGGTGATTGGAGTGGATGTGGGAGGAACAGGGTGATTGGAGTGGATGTAGATGGAACAGGGTGTTTGGAGTGGGTGTAGATGGAACAGGGTGATTGGAGTGGATGTAAATGGAACAGGGTGATTGGAGTGGATGTAGATGGAACAGGGTGATTGGAGTGGATGTGGGAGGAACAGGGTGATTGGAGTGGATGTAGATGGAACAGGGTGATTGGAGTGGATGTAGATGGAACAGGGTGATTGGAGTGGATGTAGATGGAACAGGGTGATTGGAGTGGATGTGGGAGGAACAGGGTGATTGAAGTGGATGTAGGTGGAACAGGGTGATTGGAGTGGATATAGATGGAACAGGGTGTTTGGAGTGGATGTAGATGGAACAGGGTGATTGGAGTGGATGTGGGAGGAACAGGGTGATTGGAGTGGATTTAGATGGAACAGGGTGATTGGAGTGGATGTAGATGGAACAGGGTGATTGGAGTGGATGTGGGAGGAACAGGGTGAATGGAGTGGATGTGGGAGGAACAGGGTGAATGGAGTGGATGTGGGAGGAACAGGGTGATTGGAGTGGATGTGGGAGGAACAGGGTGATTGGAGTGGATGTAGGTGGAACAGGGTGATTGGAGTGGATGTAGATGGAACAGGGTGATTGGAGTGGATGTAGGTGGAACAGGGTGATTGGAGTGGATGTAGATGGAACAGGGTGATTGGAGTGGATGTGGGAGGAACAGGGTGATTGGAGTGGATGTGGGAGGAACAGGGTGATTGGAGTGGATGTGGGAGGAGCAGGGTGATTGGAGTGGATTTAGATGGAACAGGGTGATTGGAGTGGATGTAGATGGAACAGGGTGATTGGAGTGGATGTGGGAGGAACAGGGTGATTGGAGTGCATGTAGATGGAACAGGGTGATTGGAGTGGATGTAGATGGAACAGGGTGATTGGAGTGGATGTGGGAGGAACAGGGTGATTGGAGTGGATGTAGATGGAACAGGGTGATTGGAGTGGATGTAGGTGGAACAGGGTGATTGGAGTGGATGTAGGTGGAACAGGGTGATTGGAGTGGATGTAGATGGAACAGGGTGATTGGAGTGGATGTAGGTGGAACAGGGTGATTGGAGTGCATGTAGGTGAAACAGGGTGATTGGAGTGGATGTGGGTGGAACAGGGTGATTGGAGTGGATGTGGATGGAACAGGGTGATTGGAGTGGATGTAGGTGGAACAGGGTGATTGGAGTGGATGTAGATGGAACAGGGTGATTGGAGTGGATGTAGATGGAACAGGGTGATTGGAGTGGATGTAGATGGAACAGGGTGATTGGAGTGGATGTGGATGGAACAGCGTGATTGGAGTGGATGTGGGAGGAACAGGGTGATTGGAGTGGATGTAGATGGAGCAGGGTGATTGGAGTGGATGTAGATGGAACAGGGTGATTGGAGTGGATGTAGATGGAACAGGGTGATTGGAGTGGATGTGGGTGGAACAGGGTGATTGGAGTGGATGTAGATGGAACAGGGTGATTGGAGTGGATGTGGGTGGAACAGGGTGATTGGAGTGGATGTGGATGGAACAGGGTGATTGGAGTGGATGTGGGAGGAACAGGGTGATTGGAGTGGATGTGAGAGGAACAGGGTGATTGGAGTGGAAGTAGGTGGAACAGGGTGATTGGAGTGGATGTGGGTGGAACAGGGTGATTGGAGTGGATGTAGATGGAACAGGGTGATTGGAGTGGATGTGGGTGGAAGAGGGTGATTGGAGTGGATGTGGATGGAACAGGGTGATTGGAGTGGATGTGGGAGGAACAGGGTGATTGGAGTGGATGTAGATGGAACAGGGTGTTTGGAGTGGGTGTAGATGGAACAGGGTGATTGGAGTGGATGTAAATGGAACAGGGTGATTGAAGTGGATGTAGATGGAACAGGGTGATTGGAGTGGATGTGGGAGGAACAGGCTGATTGGAGTGGATGTAGATGGAACAGGGTGATTGGAGTGGATGTAGATGGAACAGGGTGATTGGAGTGGATGTAGATGGAACAGGGTGATTGGAGTGGATGTGGGAGGAACAGGGTGATTGAAGTGGATGTAGGTGGAACAGGGTGATTGGAGTGGATATAGATGGAACAGGGTGTTTGGAGTGGATGTAGATGGAACAGGGTGATTGGAGTGGATGTGGGAGGAACAGGGTGATTGGAGTGGATTTAGATGGAACAGGGTGATTGGAGTGGATGTAGATGGAACAGGGTGATTGGAGTGGATGTGGGAGGAACAGGGTGAATGGAGTGGATGTGGGAGGAACAGGGTGAATGGAGTGGATGTGGGAGGAACAGGGTGATTGGAGTGGATGTGGGAGGAACAGGGTGATTGGAGTGGATGTAGGTGGAACAGGGTGATTGGAGTGGATGTAGATGGAACAGGGTGATTGGAGTGGATGTAGGTGGAACAGGGTGATTGGAGTGGATGTAGATGGAACAGGGTGATTGGAGTGGATGTGGGAGGAACAGGGTGATTGGAGTGGATGTGGGAGGAACAGGGTGATTGGAGTGGATGTGGGAGGAGCAGGGTGATTGGAGTGGATTTAGATGGAACAAGGTGATTGGAGTGGATGTAGATGGAACAGGGTGATTGGAGTGGATGTGGGAGGAACAGGGTGATTGGAGTGGATGTAGATGGAACAGGGTGATTGGAGTGGATGTAGATGGAACAGGGTGATTGGAGTGGATGTGGGAGGAACAGGGTGATTGGAGTGGATGTAGATGGAACAGGGTGATTGGAGTGGATGTAGATGTAACAAGGTGATTGCAGTGGATGTAGGTGGAACAGGGTGATTGGAGTGGATTGGGAGGAACAGGGTGATTGGAGTGGATGTAGATGGAACAGGGTGATTGGAGTGGATGTAGGTGGAACAGGGTGATTGGAGTGGATGTAGATGGAACAGGGTGATTGGAGTGGATGTAGATGGAGCAGGGTGATTGGAGTGGATGTAGATGGAACAGGGTGATTGGAGTGGATGTGGGAGGAAAAGGGTGATTGGAGTGGATTTAGATGGAACAGTGTGATTGGAGTGGATGTAGGTGGAACAGGGTGATTGGAGTGGATGTAGATGGAACAGGGTGATTGGAGTGGATGTGGGAGGAACAGGGTGATTGGAGTGGATTTAGATGGAACAGGGTGATTGGAGTGGATGTAGGTGGGACAGTGTGATTGGAGTGGATTTAGATGGAATTGGGTGATTGGAGTGGATGTAGATGGAACAGGGTGATTGGAGTGGATGTAGATGGAACAGGGTGATTGGAGTGGATGTAGATGGAACAGGGTGATTGGAGTGGATGTGGGAGGAACAGGGTGATTGGAGTGGATGTAGATGGAACAGGGTGATTGGAGTGGATGTAGATGGAACAGGGTGATTGGAGTGGATGTGGGAGGAACAGGGTGATTGGAGTGGATGTAGATGGAACAGGGTGATTGGAGTGGATGTAGATTGAACAGGGTGATTGGAGTGGATGTAGATGGAACAGGGTGATTGGAGTGGATGGAGATGGAACAGGGTGATTGGAGTGGATGTGTGGAGGAACAGGGTGATTGGAGTGGATGTAGATGGAACAGGGTGATTGGAGTGGATGTAGATGGAACAGGGTGATTGGAGTGGATGTAGATGGAACAGGGTGATTGGAGTGGATGTAGATGGAACAGGGTGATTGGAGTGGATGGAGATGGAACAGGGTAATTGGAGTGGATGTAGGAGGAACAGGGTGATTGGAGTGGATGTAGATGGAACAGGGTGATTGGAGTGGATGTAGATGGAACAGGGTGATTGGAGTGGATGTGAGAGGAACAGGGTGATTGGAGTGGATGTAGATGGAACAGGGTGATTGGAGTGGATGTAGATGGAACAGGGTGATTGGAGTGGATGTAGATGGAACAGGGTGATTGGAGTGGATGTAGATGGAACAGGGTGATTGGAGTGGATGTAGATGGAGCAGGGTGATTGGAGTGGATGTAGATGGAACAGGGTGATTGGAGTGGATGTGGGAGGAAAAGGGTGATTGGAGTGGATTTAGATGGAACAGTGTGATTGGAGTGGATGTAGGTGGAACAGGGTGATTGGAGTGGATGTAGATGGAACAGGGTGATTGGAGTGGATGTGGGAGGAACAGGGTGATTGGAGTGGATTTAGATGGAACAGGGTGATTGGAGTGGATGTAGGTGGGACAGTGTGATTGGAGTGGATTTAGATGGAATTGGGTGATTGGAGTGGATGTAGATGGAACAGGGTGATTGGAGTGGATGTAGATGGAACAGGGTGATTGGAGTGGATGTAGATGGAACAGGGTGATTGGAGTGGATGTGGGAGGAACAGGGTGATTGGAGTGGATGTAGATGGAACAGGGTGATTGGAGTGGATGTAGATGGAACAGGGTGATTGGAGTGGATGTGGGAGGAACAGGGTGATTGGAGTGGATGTAGATGGAACAGGGTGATTGGAGTGGATGTGGGTGGAACAGGGTGATTGGAGTGGATGTAGATGGAACAGGGTGATTGGAGTGGATGTGGGTGGAACAGGGTGATTGGAGTGGATGTGGATGGAACAGGGTGATTGGAGTGGATGTGGGAGGAACAGGGTGATTGGAGTGGATGTAGATGGAACAGGGTGTTTGGAGTGGGTGTAGATGGAACAGGGTGATTGGAGTGGATGTAAATGGAACAGGGTGATTGGAGTGGATGTAGATGGAACAGGGTGATTGGAGTGGATGTGGGAGGAACAGGGTGATTGGAGTGGATGTAGATGGAACAGGGTGATTGGAGTGGATGTAGATGGAACAGGGTGATTGGAGTGGATGTAGATGGAACAGGGTGATTGGAGTGGATGTGGGAGGAACAGGGTGATTGAAGTGGATGTAGGTGGAACAGGGTGATTGGAGTGGATATAGATGGAACAGGGTGTTTGGAGTGGATGTAGATGGAACAGGGTGATTGGAGTGGATGTGGGAGGAACAGGGTGATTGGAGTGGATTTAGATGGAACAGGGTGATTGGAGTGGATGTAGATGGAACAGGGTGATTGGAGTGGATGTGGGAGGAACAGGGTGAATGGAGTGGATGTGGGAGGAACAGGGTGAATGGAGTGGATGTGGGAGGAACAGGGTGATTGGAGTGGATGTGGGAGGAACAGGGTGATTGGAGTGGATGTAGGTGGAACAGGGTGATTGGAGTGGATGTAGATGGAACAGGGTGATTGGAGTGGATGTAGGTGGAACAGGGTGATTGGAGTGGATGTAGATGGAACAGGGTGATTGGAGTGGATGTGGGAGGAACAGGGTGATTGGAGTGGATGTGGGAGGAACAGGGTGATTGGAGTGGATGTGGGAGGAGCAGGGTGATTGGAGTGGATTTAGATGGAACAGGGTGATTGGAGTGGATGTAGATGGAACAGGGTGATTGGAGTGGATGTGGGAGGAACAGGGTGATTGGAGTGCATGTAGATGGAACAGGGTGATTGGAGTGGATGTAGATGGAACAGGGTGATTGGAGTGGATGTGGGAGGAACAGGGTGATTGGAGTGGATGTAGATGGAACAGGGTGATTGGAGTGGATGTAGGTGGAACAGGGTGATTGGAGTGGATGTAGGTGGAACAGGGTGATTGGAGTGGATGTAGATGGAACAGGGTGATTGGAGTGGATGTAGGTGGAACAGGGTGATTGGAGTGCATGTAGGTGAAACAGGGTGATTGGAGTGGATGTGGGTGGAACAGGGTGATTGGAGTGGATGTGGATGGAACAGGGTGATTGGAGTGGATGTAGGTGGAACAGGGTGATTGGAGTGGATGTAGATGGAACAGGGTGATTGGAGTGGATGTAGATGGAACAGGGTGATTGGAGTGGATGTAGATGGAACAGGGTGATTGGAGTGGATGTGGATGGAACAGCGTGATTGGAGTGGATGTGGGAGGAACAGGGTGATTGGAGTGGATGTAGATGGAGCAGGGTGATTGGAGTGGATGTAGATGGAACAGGGTGATTGGAGTGGATGTAGATGGAACAGGGTGATTGGAGTGGATGTGGGTGGAACAGGGTGATTGGAGTGGATGTAGATGGAACAGGGTGATTGGAGTGGATGTGGGTGGAACAGGGTGATTGGAGTGGATGTGGATGGAACAGGGTGATTGGAGTGGATGTGGGAGGAACAGGGTGATTGGAGTGGATGTGAGAGGAACAGGGTGATTGGAGTGGAAGTAGGTGGAACAGGGTGATTGGAGTGGATGTGGGTGGAACAGGGTGATTGGAGTGGATGTAGATGGAACAGGGTGATTGGAGTGGATGTGGGTGGAAGAGGGTGATTGGAGTGGATGTGGATGGAACAGGGTGATTGGAGTGGATGTGGGAGGAACAGGGTGATTGGAGTGGATGTAGATGGAACAGGGTGTTTGGAGTGGGTGTAGATGGAACAGGGTGATTGGAGTGGATGTAAATGGAACAGGGTGATTGAAGTGGATGTAGATGGAACAGGGTGATTGGAGTGGATGTGGGAGGAACAGGCTGATTGGAGTGGATGTAGATGGAACAGGGTGATTGGAGTGGATGTAGATGGAACAGGGTGATTGGAGTGGATGTAGATGGAACAGGGTGATTGGAGTGGATGTGGGAGGAACAGGGTGATTGAAGTGGATGTAGGTGGAACAGGGTGATTGGAGTGGATATAGATGGAACAGGGTGTTTGGAGTGGATGTAGATGGAACAGGGTGATTGGAGTGGATGTGGGAGGAACAGGGTGATTGGAGTGGATTTAGATGGAACAGGGTGATTGGAGTGGATGTAGATGGAACAGGGTGATTGGAGTGGATGTGGGAGGAACAGGGTGAATGGAGTGGATGTGGGAGGAACAGGGTGAATGGAGTGGATGTGGGAGGAACAGGGTGATTGGAGTGGATGTGGGAGGAACAGGGTGATTGGAGTGGATGTAGGTGGAACAGGGTGATTGGAGTGGATGTAGATGGAACAGGGTGATTGGAGTGGATGTAGGTGGAACAGGGTGATTGGAGTGGATGTAGATGGAACAGGGTGATTGGAGTGGATGTGGGAGGAACAGGGTGATTGGAGTGGATGTGGGAGGAACAGGGTGATTGGAGTGGATGTGGGAGGAGCAGGGTGATTGGAGTGGATTTAGATGGAACAAGGTGATTGGAGTGGATGTAGATGGAACAGGGTGATTGGAGTGGATGTGGGAGGAACAGGGTGATTGGAGTGGATGTAGATGGAACAGGGTGATTGGAGTGGATGTAGATGGAACAGGGTGATTGGAGTGGATGTGGGAGGAACAGGGTGATTGGAGTGGATGTAGATGGAACAGGGTGATTGGAGTGGATGTAGATGTAACAAGGTGATTGCAGTGGATGTAGGTGGAACAGGGTGATTGGAGTGGATTGGGAGGAACAGGGTGATTGGAGTGGATGTAGATGGAACAGGGTGATTGGAGTGGATGTAGGTGGAACAGGGTGATTGGAGTGGATGTAGATGGAACAGGGTGATTGGAGTGGATGTAGATGGAGCAGGGTGATTGGAGTGGATGTAGATGGAACAGGGTGATTGGAGTGGATGTGGGAGGAAAAGGGTGATTGGAGTGGATTTAGATGGAACAGTGTGATTGGAGTGGATGTAGGTGGAACAGGGTGATTGGAGTGGATGTAGATGGAACAGGGTGATTGGAGTGGATGTGGGAGGAACAGGGTGATTGGAGTGGATTTAGATGGAACAGGGTGATTGGAGTGGATGTAGGTGGGACAGTGTGATTGGAGTGGATTTAGATGGAATTGGGTGATTGGAGTGGATGTAGATGGAACAGGGTGATTGGAGTGGATGTAGATGGAACAGGGTGATTGGAGTGGATGTAGATGGAACAGGGTGATTGGAGTGGATGTGGGAGGAACAGGGTGATTGGAGTGGATGTAGATGGAACAGGGTGATTGGAGTGGATGTAGATGGAACAGGGTGATTGGAGTGGATGTGGGAGGAACAGGGTGATTGGAGTGGATGTAGATGGAACAGGGTGATTGGAGTGGATGTAGATTGAACAGGGTGATTGGAGTGGATGTAGATGGAACAGGGTGATTGGAGTGGATGGAGATGGAACAGGGTGATTGGAGTGGATGTGTGGAGGAACAGGGTGATTGGAGTGGATGTAGATGGAACAGGGTGATTGGAGTGGATGTAGATGGAACAGGGTGATTGGAGTGGATGTAGATGGAACAGGGTGATTGGAGTGGATGTAGATGGAACAGGGTGATTGGAGTGGATGGAGATGGAACAGGGTAATTGGAGTGGATGTAGGAGGAACAGGGTGATTGGAGTGGATGTAGATGGAACAGGGTGATTGGAGTGGATGTAGATGGAACAGGGTGATTGGAGTGGATGTGAGAGGAACAGGGTGATTGGAGTGGATTGGGAGGAACAGGGTGATTGGAGTGGATGTAGATGGAACAGGGTGATTGGAGTGGATGTAGGTGGAACAGGGTGATTGGAGTGGATGTAGATGGAACAGGGTGATTGGAGTGGATGTAGATGGAGCAGGGTGATTGGAGTGGATGTAGATGGAACAGGGTGATTGGAGTGGATGTGGGAGGAAAAGGGTGATTGGAGTGGATTTAGATGGAACAGTGTGATTGGAGTGGATGTAGGTGGAACAGGGTGATTGGAGTGGATGTAGATGGAACAGGGTGATTGGAGTGGATGTGGGAGGAACAGGGTGATTGGAGTGGATTTAGATGGAACAGGGTGATTGGAGTGGATGTAGGTGGGACAGTGTGATTGGAGTGGATTTAGATGGAATTGGGTGATTGGAGTGGATGTAGATGGAACAGGGTGATTGGAGTGGATGTAGATGGAACAGGGTGATTGGAGTGGATGTAGATGGAACAGGGTGATTGGAGTGGATGTGGGAGGAACAGGGTGATTGGAGTGGATGTAGATGGAACAGGGTGATTGGAGTGGATGTAGATGGAACAGGGTGATTGGAGTGGATGTGGGAGGAACAGGGTGATTGGAGTGGATGTAGATGGAACAGGGTGATTGGAGTGGATGTAGATTGAACAGGGTGATTGGAGTGGATGTAGATGGAACAGGGTGATTGGAGTGGATGGAGATGGAACAGGGTGATTGGAGTGGATGTGTGGAGGAACAGGGTGATTGGAGTGGATGTAGATGGAACAGGGTGATTGGAGTGGATGTAGATGGAACAGGGTGATTGGAGTGGATGTAGATGGAACAGGGTGATTGGAGTGGATGTAGATGGAACAGGGTGATTGGAGTGGATGGAGATGGAACAGGGTAATTGGAGTGGATGTAGGAGGAACAGGGTGATTGGAGTGGATGTAGATGGAACAGGGTGATTGGAGTGGATGTAGATGGAACAGGGTGATTGGAGTGGATGTGAGAGGAACAGGGTGATTGGAGTGGATGTAGATGGAACAGGGTGATTGGAGTGGATGTAGATGGAACAGGGTGATTGGAGTGGATGTAGATGGAACAGGGTGATTGGAGTGGATGTAGATGGAACAGGGTGATTGGAGTGGATGTAGATGGAGCAGGGTGATTGGAGTGGATGTAGATGGAACAGGGTGATTGGAGTGGATGTGGGAGGAAAAGGGTGATTGGAGTGGATTTAGATGGAACAGTGTGATTGGAGTGGATGTAGGTGGAACAGGGTGATTGGAGTGGATGTAGATGGAACAGGGTGATTGGAGTGGATGTGGGAGGAACAGGGTGATTGGAGTGGATTTAGATGGAACAGGGTGATTGGAGTGGATGTAGGTGGGACAGTGTGATTGGAGTGGATTTAGATGGAATTGGGTGATTGGAGTGGATGTAGATGGAACAGGGTGATTGGAGTGGATGTAGATGGAACAGGGTGATTGGAGTGGATGTAGATGGAACAGGGTGATTGGAGTGGATGTGGGAGGAACAGGGTGATTGGAGTGGATGTAGATGGAACAGGGTGATTGGAGTGGATGTAGATGGAACAGGGTGATTGGAGTGGATGTGGGAGGAACAGGGTGATTGGAGTGGATGTAGATGGAACAGGGTGATTGGAGTGGATGTAGATTGAACAGGGTGATTGGAGTGGATGTAGATGGAACAGGGTGCTTGGAGTGGATGGAGATGGAACAGGGTGATTGGAGTGGATGTGGGAGGAACAGGGTGATTGGAGTGGATGTAGATGGAACAGGGTGATTGGAGTGGATGTAGATGGAACAGGGTGATTGGAGTGGATGTAGATGGAACAGGGTGATTGGAGTGGATGTGGGAGGAACAGGGTGATTGGAGTGGATGTAGATGGAACAGGGTGATTGGAGTGGATGTAGATGGAACAGGGTGATTGGAGTGGATGTAGATGGAACAGGGTGATTGGAGTGGATGGAGATGGAACAGGGTAATTGGAGTGGATGTAGGAGGAACAGGGTGATTGGAGTGGATGTAGATGGAACAGGGTGATTGGAGTGGATGTAGATGGAACAGGGTGATTGGAGTGGATGTGAGAGGAACAGGGTGATTGGAGTGGATGTAGATGGAACAGGGTGATTGGAGTGGATGTAGATGGAACAGGGTGATTGGAGTGGATGTAGATGGAACAGGGTGATTGGAGTGGATGTAGATGGAACAGGGTGATTGGAGTTGATGTGTGAGGAACAGGGTGATTGGAGTGGATGTAGATGGAACAGGGGGATTGGAGTGGATGTAGATGGAACAGGGTGATTGGAGTGGATGTGGGAGGAACAGGGTGATTGGAGTGGATGTAGATGGAACAGGGTGATTGGAGTGGATGTAGATGGAACAGGGTGATTGGAGTGGATGTGGAAGGAACAGGGTGATTGGAGTGGATTTAGATGGAACAGTGTGATTGGAGTGGATTTAGATGGAATTGGGTGATTGGAGTGGATGTGGGAGGAACAGGGTGATTGGAGAGGATGTAGATGGAACAGGGTGATTGGAGTGGATGTAGATGGAACAGGGTGATTGGAGTGGATGTAGATGGAACAGGGTGATTGGAGTGGATGTGAGAGGAACAGCGTGATTGGAGTGGATGTAGATGGAACAGGGTGATTGGAGTGGATGTAGATGGAACAGGGTGATTGGAGTGGATGTAGATGGAACAGGGTGATTGGAGTGGATGGAGATGGAACAGGGTGATTGGAGTGGATGTAGGAGGAACAGGGTGATTGGAGTGGATGTAGATGGAACAGGGTGATTGGAGTGGATGTGGGTGGAACAGGGTGATTGGAGTGGATGTGGATGGAACAGGGTGATTGGAGTGGATGTGGGAGGAACAGGGTGATTGGAGTGGATGTGAGAGGAACAGGGTGATTGGAGTGGAAGTAGGTGGAACAGGGTGATTGGAGTGGATGTGGGTGGAACAGGGTGATTGGAGTGGATGTAGATGGAACAGGGTGATTGGAGTGGATGTGGGTGGAACAGGGTGATTGGAGTGGATGTGGATGGAACAGGGTGATTGGAGTGGATGTGGGAGGAACAGGGTGATTGGAGTGGATGTAGATGGAACAGGGTGTTTGGAGTGGGTGTAGATGGAACAGGGTGATTGGAGTGGATGTAAATGGAACAGGGTGATTGGAGTGGATGTAGATGGAACAGGGTGATTGGAGTGGATGTGGGAGGAACAGGGTGATTGGAGTGGATGTAGATGGAACAGGGTGATTGGAGTGGATGTAGATGGAACAGGGTGATTGTAGTGGATGTAGATGGAACAGGGTGATTGGAGTGGATGTGGGAGGAACAGGGTGATTGAAGTGGATGTAGGTGGAACAGGGTGATTGGAGTGGATATAGATGGAACAGGGTGTTTGGAGTGGATGTAGATGGAACAGGGTGATTGGAGTGGATGTGGGAGGAGCAGGGTGATTGGAGTGGATTTAGAAGGAACAGGGTGATTGGAGTGGATGTAGATGGAACAGGGTGATTGGAGTGGATGTGGGAGGAACAGGGTGATTGGAGTGGATGTAGATGGAACAGGGTGATTGGAGTGGATGTAGATGGAACAGGGTGATTGGAGTGGATGTGGGAGGAACAGGGTGATTGGAGTGGATGTAGATGGAACAGGGTGATTGGAGTGGATGTAGGTGGAACAGGGTGATTGGAGTGGATGTAGGTGGAACAGGGTGATTGGAGTGGATGTAGATGGAACAGGGTGATTGGAGTGGATGTAGGTGGAACAGGGTGATTGGAGTGGATGTAGGTGAAACAGGGTGATTGGAGTGGATGTGGGTGGAACAGGGTGATTGGAGTGGATGTGGATGGAACAGGGTGATTGGAGTGGATGTAGGTGGAACAGGGTGATTGGAGTGGATGTAGATGGAACAGGGTGATTGGAGTGGATGTAGATGGAACAGGGTGATTGGAGTGGATGTAGATGGAACAGGGTGATTGGAGTGGATGTGGATGGAACAGCGTGATTGGAGTGGATGTGGGAGGAACAGGGTGATTGGAGTGGATGTAGATGGAGCAGGGTGATTGGAGTGGATGTAGATGGAACAGGGTGATTGGAGTGGATGTAGATGGAACAGGGTGATTGGAGTGGATGTGGGTGGAACAGGGTGATTGGAGTGGATGTAGATGGAACAGGGTGATTGGAGTGGATGTGGGTGGAACAGGGTGATTGGAGTGGATGTGGATGGAACAGGGTGATTGGAGTGGATGTGGGAGGAACAGGGTGATTGGAGTGGATGTAGATGGAACAGGGTGATTGGAGTGGATGTAGATGGAACAGGGTGATTGGAGTGGATGTGGGAGGAACAGGGTGAATGGAGTGGATGTGGGAGGAACAGGGTGAATGGAGTGGATGTGGGAGGAACAGGGTGATTGGAGTGGATGTGGGAGGAACAGGGTGATTGGAGTGGATGTAGGTGGAACAGGGTGATTGGAGTGGATGTAGATGGAACAGGGTGATTGGAGTGGATGTAGGTGGAACAGGGTGATTGGAGTGGATGTAGATGGAACAGGGTGATTGGAGTGGATGTGGGAGGAACAGGGTGATTGGAGTGGATGTGGGAGGAACAGGGTGATTGGAGTGGATGTGGGAGGAGCAGGGTGATTGGAGTGGATTTAGATGGAACAAGGTGATTGGAGTGGATGTAGATGGAACAGGGTGATTGGAGTGGATGTGGGAGGAACAGGGTGATTGGAGTGGATGTAGATGGAACAGGGTGATTGGAGTGGATGTAGATGGAACAGGGTGATTGGAGTGGATGTGGGAGGAACAGGGTGATTGGAGTGGATGTAGATGGAACAGGGTGATTGGAGTGGATGTAGATGTAACAAGGTGATTGCAGTGGATGTAGGTGGAACAGGGTGATTGGAGTGGATTGGGAGGAACAGGGTGATTGGAGTGGATGTAGATGGAACAGGGTGATTGGAGTGGATGTAGGTGGAACAGGGTGATTGGAGTGGATGTAGATGGAACAGGGTGATTGGAGTGGATGTAGATGGAGCAGGGTGATTGGAGTGGATGTAGATGGAACAGGGTGATTGGAGTGGATGTGGGAGGAAAAGGGTGATTGGAGTGGATTTAGATGGAACAGTGTGATTGGAGTGGATGTAGGTGGAACAGGGTGATTGGAGTGGATGTAGATGGAACAGGGTGATTGGAGTGGATGTGGGAGGAACAGGGTGATTGGAGTGGATTTAGATGGAATTGGGTGATTGGAGTGGATGTAGATGGAACAGGGTGTTTGGAGTGGATGTAGATGGAACAGGGTGATTGGAGTGGATGTTGATGGAACAGGGTGATTGGAGTGGATGTGGGAGGAACAGGGTGATTGGAGTGGATGTAGATGGAACAGGGTGATTGGAGTGGATGTAGATGGAACAGGGTGATTGGAGTGGATGGAGATGGAACAGGGTGATTGGAGTGGATGTGGGAGGAACAGGGTGATTGGAGTGGATGTAGATGGAACAGGGTGATTGGAGTGGATGTAGATGGAACAGGGTGATTGGAGTGGATGTAGATGGAACAGGGTGATTGGAGTGGATGTGGGAGGAACAGGGTGATTGGAGTGGATGTAGATGGAACAGGGTGATTGGAGTGGATGTAGATGGAACAGGGTGATTGGAGTGGATGTAGATGGAACAGGGTGATTGGAGTGGATGGAGATGGAACAGGGTAATTGGAGTGGATGTAGGAGGAACAGGGTGATTGGAGTGGATGTAGATGGAACAGGGTGATTGGAGTGGATGTAGATGGAACAGGGTGATTGGAGTGGATGTGAGAGGAACAGGGTGATTGGAGTGGATGTAGATGGAACAGGGTGATTGGAGTGGATGTAGATGGAACAGGGTGATTGGAGTGGATGTAGATGGAACAGGGTGATTGGAGTGGATGTAGATGGAACAGGGTGATTGGAGTGGATGTGTGAGGAACAGGGTGATTGGAGTGGATGTAGATGGAACAGGGTGATTGGAGTGGATGTAGATGGAACAGGGTGATTGGAGTGGATGTGGGAGGAACAGGGTGATTGGAGTGGATGTAGATGGAACAGGGTGATTGGAGTGGATGTAGATGGAACAGGGTGATTGGAGTGGATGTGGGAGGAACAGGGTGATTGGAGTGGATTTAGATGGAACAGTGTGATTGGAGTGGATTTAGATGGAATTGGGTGATTGGAGTGGATGTGGGAGGAACAGGGTGATTGGAGTGGATGTAGATGGAACAGGGTGATTGGAGTGGATGTAGATGGAACAGGGTGATTGGAGTGGATGTAGATGGAACAGGGTGATTGGAGTGGATGTAGATGGAACAGGGTGATTGGAGTGGATGTAGATGGAACAGGGTGATTGGAGTGGATGTAGATGGAGCAGGGTGATTGGAGTGGATGTAGATGGAACAGGGTGATTGGAGTGGATGTGGGAGGAAAAGGGTGATTGGAGTGGATTTAGATGGAACAGGGTGATTGGAGTGGATGTAGGTGGAACAGGGTGATTGGAGTGGATGTAGATGGAACAGGGTGATTGGAGTGGATGTGGGAGGAACAGGGTGATTGGAGTGGATTTAGATGGAACAGGGTGATTGGAGTGGATGTAGGTGGGACAGTGTGATTGGAGTGGATTTAGATGGAATTGGGTGATTGGAGTGGATGTAGATGGAACAGGGTGATTGGAGTGGATGTAGATGGAACAGGGTGATTGGAGTGGATGTAGATGGAACAGGGTGATTGGAGTGGATGTGGGAGGAACAGGGTGATTGGAGTGGATGTAGATGGAACAGGGTGATTGGAGTGGATGTAGATGGAACAGGGTGATTGGAGTGGATGTGGGAGGAACAGGGTGATTGGAGTGGATGTAGATGGAACAGGGTGATTGGAGTGGATGTGGGTGGAACAGGGTGATTGGAGTGGATGTAGATGGAACAGGGTGATTGGAGTGGATGTGGGTGGAACAGGGTGATTGGAGTGGATGTGGATGGAACAGGGTGATTGGAGTGGATGTGGGAGGAACAGGGTGATTGGAGTGGATGTAGATGGAACAGGGTGTTTGGAGTGGGTGTAGATGGAACAGGGTGATTGGAGTGGATGTAAATGGAACAGGGTGATTGGAGTGGATGTAGATGGAACAGGGTGATTGGAGTGGATGTGGGAGGAACAGGGTGATTGGAGTGGATGTAGATGGAACAGGGTGATTGGAGTGGATGTAGATGGAACAGGGTGATTGGAGTGGATGTAGATGGAACAGGGTGATTGGAGTGGATGTGGGAGGAACAGGGTGATTGAAGTGGATGTAGGTGGAACAGGGTGATTGGAGTGGATATAGATGGAACAGGGTGTTTGGAGTGGATGTAGATGGAACAGGGTGATTGGAGTGGATGTGGGAGGAACAGGGTGATTGGAGTGGATTTAGATGGAACAGGGTGATTGGAGTGGATGTAGATGGAACAGGGTGATTGGAGTGGATGTGGGAGGAACAGGGTGAATGGAGTGGATGTGGGAGGAACAGGGTGAATGGAGTGGATGTGGGAGGAACAGGGTGATTGGAGTGGATGTGGGAGGAACAGGGTGATTGGAGTGGATGTAGGTGGAACAGGGTGATTGGAGTGGATGTAGATGGAACAGGGTGATTGGAGTGGATGTAGGTGGAACAGGGTGATTGGAGTGGATGTAGATGGAACAGGGTGATTGGAGTGGATGTGGGAGGAACAGGGTGATTGGAGTGGATGTGGGAGGAACAGGGTGATTGGAGTGGATGTGGGAGGAGCAGGGTGATTGGAGTGGATTTAGATGGAACAGGGTGATTGGAGTGGATGTAGATGGAACAGGGTGATTGGAGTGGATGTGGGAGGAACAGGGTGATTGGAGTGCATGTAGATGGAACAGGGTGATTGGAGTGGATGTAGATGGAACAGGGTGATTGGAGTGGATGTGGGAGGAACAGGGTGATTGGAGTGGATGTAGATGGAACAGGGTGATTGGAGTGGATGTAGGTGGAACAGGGTGATTGGAGTGGATGTAGGTGGAACAGGGTGATTGGAGTGGATGTAGATGGAACAGGGTGATTGGAGTGGATGTAGGTGGAACAGGGTGATTGGAGTGCATGTAGGTGAAACAGGGTGATTGGAGTGGATGTGGGTGGAACAGGGTGATTGGAGTGGATGTGGATGGAACAGGGTGATTGGAGTGGATGTAGGTGGAACAGGGTGATTGGAGTGGATGTAGATGGAACAGGGTGATTGGAGTGGATGTAGATGGAACAGGGTGATTGGAGTGGATGTAGATGGAACAGGGTGATTGGAGTGGATGTGGATGGAACAGCGTGATTGGAGTGGATGTGGGAGGAACAGGGTGATTGGAGTGGATGTAGATGGAGCAGGGTGATTGGAGTGGATGTAGATGGAACAGGGTGATTGGAGTGGATGTAGATGGAACAGGGTGATTGGAGTGGATGTGGGTGGAACAGGGTGATTGGAGTGGATGTAGATGGAACAGGGTGATTGGAGTGGATGTGGGTGGAACAGGGTGATTGGAGTGGATGTGGATGGAACAGGGTGATTGGAGTGGATGTGGGAGGAACAGGGTGATTGGAGTGGATGTGAGAGGAACAGGGTGATTGGAGTGGAAGTAGGTGGAACAGGGTGATTGGAGTGGATGTGGGTGGAACAGGGTGATTGGAGTGGATGTAGATGGAACAGGGTGATTGGAGTGGATGTGGGTGGAAGAGGGTGATTGGAGTGGATGTGGATGGAACAGGGTGATTGGAGTGGATGTGGGAGGAACAGGGTGATTGGAGTGGATGTAGATGGAACAGGGTGTTTGGAGTGGGTGTAGATGGAACAGGGTGATTGGAGTGGATGTAAATGGAACAGGGTGATTGAAGTGGATGTAGATGGAACAGGGTGATTGGAGTGGATGTGGGAGGAACAGGCTGATTGGAGTGGATGTAGATGGAACAGGGTGATTGGAGTGGATGTAGATGGAACAGGGTGATTGGAGTGGATGTAGATGGAACAGGGTGATTGGAGTGGATGTGGGAGGAACAGGGTGATTGAAGTGGATGTAGGTGGAACAGGGTGATTGGAGTGGATATAGATGGAACAGGGTGTTTGGAGTGGATGTAGATGGAACAGGGTGATTGGAGTGGATGTGGGAGGAACAGGGTGATTGGAGTGGATTTAGATGGAACAGGGTGATTGGAGTGGATGTAGATGGAACAGGGTGATTGGAGTGGATGTGGGAGGAACAGGGTGAATGGAGTGGATGTGGGAGGAACAGGGTGAATGGAGTGGATGTGGGAGGAACAGGGTGATTGGAGTGGATGTGGGAGGAACAGGGTGATTGGAGTGGATGTAGGTGGAACAGGGTGATTGGAGTGGATGTAGATGGAACAGGGTGATTGGAGTGGATGTAGGTGGAACAGGGTGATTGGAGTGGATGTAGATGGAACAGGGTGATTGGAGTGGATGTGGGAGGAACAGGGTGATTGGAGTGGATGTGGGAGGAACAGGGTGATTGGAGTGGATGTGGGAGGAGCAGGGTGATTGGAGTGGATTTAGATGGAACAAGGTGATTGGAGTGGATGTAGATGGAACAGGGTGATTGGAGTGGATGTGGGAGGAACAGGGTGATTGGAGTGGATGTAGATGGAACAGGGTGATTGGAGTGGATGTAGATGGAACAGGGTGATTGGAGTGGATGTGGGAGGAACAGGGTGATTGGAGTGGATGTAGATGGAACAGGGTGATTGGAGTGGATGTAGATGTAACAAGGTGATTGCAGTGGATGTAGGTGGAACAGGGTGATTGGAGTGGATTGGGAGGAACAGGGTGATTGGAGTGGATGTAGATGGAACAGGGTGATTGGAGTGGATGTAGGTGGAACAGGGTGATTGGAGTGGATGTAGATGGAACAGGGTGATTGGAGTGGATGTAGATGGAGCAGGGTGATTGGAGTGGATGTAGATGGAACAGGGTGATTGGAGTGGATGTGGGAGGAAAAGGGTGATTGGAGTGGATTTAGATGGAACAGTGTGATTGGAGTGGATGTAGGTGGAACAGGGTGATTGGAGTGGATGTAGATGGAACAGGGTGATTGGAGTGGATGTGGGAGGAACAGGGTGATTGGAGTGGATTTAGATGGAACAGGGTGATTGGAGTGGATGTAGGTGGGACAGTGTGATTGGAGTGGATTTAGATGGAATTGGGTGATTGGAGTGGATGTAGATGGAACAGGGTGATTGGAGTGGATGTAGATGGAACAGGGTGATTGGAGTGGATGTAGATGGAACAGGGTGATTGGAGTGGATGTGGGAGGAACAGGGTGATTGGAGTGGATGTAGATGGAACAGGGTGATTGGAGTGGATGTAGATGGAACAGGGTGATTGGAGTGGATGTGGGAGGAACAGGGTGATTGGAGTGGATGTAGATGGAACAGGGTGATTGGAGTGGATGTAGATTGAACAGGGTGATTGGAGTGGATGTAGATGGAACAGGGTGATTGGAGTGGATGGAGATGGAACAGGGTGATTGGAGTGGATGTGTGGAGGAACAGGGTGATTGGAGTGGATGTAGATGGAACAGGGTGATTGGAGTGGATGTAGATGGAACAGGGTGATTGGAGTGGATGTAGATGGAACAGGGTGATTGGAGTGGATGTAGATGGAACAGGGTGATTGGAGTGGATGGAGATGGAACAGGGTAATTGGAGTGGATGTAGGAGGAACAGGGTGATTGGAGTGGATGTAGATGGAACAGGGTGATTGGAGTGGATGTAGATGGAACAGGGTGATTGGAGTGGATGTGAGAGGAACAGGGTGATTGGAGTGGATTGGGAGGAACAGGGTGATTGGAGTGGATGTAGATGGAACAGGGTGATTGGAGTGGATGTAGGTGGAACAGGGTGATTGGAGTGGATGTAGATGGAACAGGGTGATTGGAGTGGATGTAGATGGAGCAGGGTGATTGGAGTGGATGTAGATGGAACAGGGTGATTGGAGTGGATGTGGGAGGAAAAGGGTGATTGGAGTGGATTTAGATGGAACAGTGTGATTGGAGTGGATGTAGGTGGAACAGGGTGATTGGAGTGGATGTAGATGGAACAGGGTGATTGGAGTGGATGTGGGAGGAACAGGGTGATTGGAGTGGATTTAGATGGAACAGGGTGATTGGAGTGGATGTAGGTGGGACAGTGTGATTGGAGTGGATTTAGATGGAATTGGGTGATTGGAGTGGATGTAGATGGAACAGGGTGATTGGAGTGGATGTAGATGGAACAGGGTGATTGGAGTGGATGTAGATGGAACAGGGTGATTGGAGTGGATGTGGGAGGAACAGGGTGATTGGAGTGGATGTAGATGGAACAGGGTGATTGGAGTGGATGTAGATGGAACAGGGTGATTGGAGTGGATGTAGATTGAACAGGGTGATTGGAGTGGATGTAGATGGAACAGGGTGATTGGAGTGGATGGAGATGGAACAGGGTGATTGGAGTGGATGTGTGGAGGAACAGGGTGATTGGAGTGGATGTAGATGGAACAGGGTGATTGGAGTGGATGTAGATGGAACAGGGTGATTGGAGTGGATGTAGATGGAACAGGGTGATTGGAGTGGATGTAGATGGAACAGGGTGATTGGAGTGGATGGAGATGGAACAGGGTAATTGGAGTGGATGTAGGAGGAACAGGGTGATTGGAGTGGATGTAGATGGAACAGGGTGATTGGAGTGGATGTAGATGGAACAGGGTGATTGGAGTGGATGTGAGAGGAACAGGGTGATTGGAGTGGATGTAGATGGAACAGGGTGATTGGAGTGGATGTAGATGGAACAGGGTGATTGGAGTGGATGTAGATGGAACAGGGTGATTGGAGTGGATGTAGATGGAACAGGGTGATTGGAGTGGATGTAGATGGAGCAGGGTGATTGGAGTGGATGTAGATGGAACAGGGTGATTGGAGTGGATGTGGGAGGAAAAGGGTGATTGGAGTGGATTTAGATGGAACAGTGTGATTGGAGTGGATGTAGGTGGAACAGGGTGATTGGAGTGGATGTAGATGGAACAGGGTGATTGGAGTGGATGTGGGAGGAACAGGGTGATTGGAGTGGATTTAGATGGAACAGGGTGATTGGAGTGGATGTAGGTGGGACAGTGTGATTGGAGTGGATTTAGATGGAATTGGGTGATTGGAGTGGATGTAGATGGAACAGGGTGATTGGAGTGGATGTAGATGGAACAGGGTGATTGGAGTGGATGTAGATGGAACAGGGTGATTGGAGTGGATGTGGGAGGAACAGGGTGATTGGAGTGGATGTAGATGGAACAGGGTGATTGGAGTGGATGTAGATGGAACAGGGTGATTGGAGTGGATGTGGGAGGAACAGGGTGATTGGAGTGGATGTAGATGGAACAGGGTGATTGGAGTGGATGTAGATTGAACAGGGTGATTGGAGTGGATGTAGATGGAACAGGGTGCTTGGAGTGGATGGAGATGGAACAGGGTGATTGGAGTGGATGTGGGAGGAACAGGGTGATTGGAGTGGATGTAGATGGAACAGGGTGATTGGAGTGGATGTAGATGGAACAGGGTGATTGGAGTGGATGTAGATGGAACAGGGTGATTGGAGTGGATGTGGGAGGAACAGGGTGATTGGAGTGGATGTAGATGGAACAGGGTGATTGGAGTGGATGTAGATGGAACAGGGTGATTGGAGTGGATGTAGATGGAACAGGGTGATTGGAGTGGATGGAGATGGAACAGGGTAATTGGAGTGGATGTAGGAGGAACAGGGTGATTGGAGTGGATGTAGATGGAACAGGGTGATTGGAGTGGATGTAGATGGAACAGGGTGATTGGAGTGGATGTGAGAGGAACAGGGTGATTGGAGTGGATGTAGATGGAACAGGGTGATTGGAGTGGATGTAGATGGAACAGGGTGATTGGAGTGGATGTAGATGGAACAGGGTGATTGGAGTGGATGTAGATGGAACAGGGTGATTGGAGTTGATGTGTGAGGAACAGGGTGATTGGAGTGGATGTAGATGGAACAGGGGGATTGGAGTGGATGTAGATGGAACAGGGTGATTGGAGTGGATGTGGGAGGAACAGGGTGATTGGAGTGGATGTAGATGGAACAGGGTGATTGGAGTGGATGTAGATGGAACAGGGTGATTGGAGTGGATGTGGAAGGAACAGGGTGATTGGAGTGGATTTAGATGGAACAGTGTGATTGGAGTGGATTTAGATGGAATTGGGTGATTGGAGTGGATGTGGGAGGAACAGGGTGATTGGAGAGGATGTAGATGGAACAGGGTGATTGGAGTGGATGTAGATGGAACAGGGTGATTGGAGTGGATGTAGATGGAACAGGGTGATTGGAGTGGATGTGAGAGGAACAGCGTGATTGGAGTGGATGTAGATGGAACAGGGTGATTGGAGTGGATGTAGATGGAACAGGGTGATTGGAGTGGATGTAGATGGAACAGGGTGATTGGAGTGGATGGAGATGGAACAGGGTGATTGGAGTGGATGTAGGAGGAACAGGGTGATTGGAGTGGATGTAGATGGAACAGGGTGATTGGAGTGGATGTGGGTGGAACAGGGTGATTGGAGTGGATGTGGATGGAACAGGGTGATTGGAGTGGATGTGGGAGGAACAGGGTGATTGGAGTGGATGTGAGAGGAACAGGGTGATTGGAGTGGAAGTAGGTGGAACAGGGTGATTGGAGTGGATGTGGGTGGAACAGGGTGATTGGAGTGGATGTAGATGGAACAGGGTGATTGGAGTGGATGTGGGTGGAACAGGGTGATTGGAGTGGATGCGGATGGAACAGGGTGATTGGAGTGGATGTGGGAGGAACAGGGTGATTGGAGTGGATGTAGATGGAACAGGGTGTTTGGAGTGGGTGTAGATGGAACAGGGTGATTGGAGTGGATGTAAATGGAACAGGGTGATTGGAGTGGATGTAGATGGAACAGGGTGATTGGAGTGGATGTGGGAGGAACAGGGTGATTGGAGTGGATGTAGATGGAACAGGGTGATTGGAGTGGATGTAGATGGAACAGGGTGATTGTAGTGGATGTAGATGGAACAGGGTGATTGGAGTGGATGTGGGAGGAACAGGGTGATTGAAGTGGATGTAGGTGGAACAGGGTGATTGGAGTGGATATAGATGGAACAGGGTGTTTGGAGTGGATGTAGATGGAACAGGGTGATTGGAGTGGATGTGGGAGGAGCAGGGTGATTGGAGTGGATTTAGAAGGAACAGGGTGATTGGAGTGGATGTAGATGGAACAGGGTGATTGGAGTGGATGTGGGAGGAACAGGGTGATTGGAGTGGATGTAGATGGAACAGGGTGATTGGAGTGGATGTAGATGGAACAGGGTGATTGGAGTGGATGTGGGAGGAACAGGGTGATTGGAGTGGATGTAGATGGAACAGGGTGATTGGAGTGGATGTAGGTGGAACAGGGTGATTGGAGTGGATGTAGGTGGAACAGGGTGATTGGAGTGGATGTAGATGGAACAGGGTGATTGGAGTGGATGTAGGTGGAACAGGGTGATTGGAGTGGATGTAGGTGAAACAGGGTGATTGGAGTGGATGTGGGTGGAACAGGGTGATTGGAGTGGATGTGGATGGAACAGGGTGATTGGAGTGGATGTAGGTGGAACAGGGTGATTGGAGTGGATGTAGATGGAACAGGGTGATTGGAGTGGATGTAGATGGAACAGGGTGATTGGAGTGGATGTAGATGGAACAGGGTGATTGGAGTGGATGTGGATGGAACAGCGTGATTGGAGTGGATGTGGGAGGAACAGGGTGATTGGAGTGGATGTAGATGGAGCAGGGTGATTGGAGTGGATGTAGATGGAACAGGGTGATTGGAGTGGATGTAGATGGAACAGGGTGATTGGAGTGGATGTGGGTGGAACAGGGTGATTGGAGTGGATGTAGATGGAACAGGGTGATTGGAGTGGATGTGGGTGGAACAGGGTGATTGGAGTGGATGTGGATGGAACAGGGTGATTGGAGTGGATGTGGGAGGAACAGGGTGATTGGAGTGGATGTAGATGGAACAGGGTGATTGGAGTGGATGTAGATGGAACAGGGTGATTGGAGTGGATGTGGGAGGAACAGGGTGAATGGAGTGGATGTGGGAGGAACAGGGTGAATGGAGTGGATGTGGGAGGAACAGGGTGATTGGAGTGGATGTGGGAGGAACAGGGTGATTGGAGTGGATGTAGGTGGAACAGGGTGATTGGAGTGGATGTAGATGGAACAGGGTGATTGGAGTGGATGTAGGTGGAACAGGGTGATTGGAGTGGATGTAGATGGAACAGGGTGATTGGAGTGGATGTGGGAGGAACAGGGTGATTGGAGTGGATGTGGGAGGAACAGGGTGATTGGAGTGGATGTGGGAGGAGCAGGGTGATTGGAGTGGATTTAGATGGAACAAGGTGATTGGAGTGGATGTAGATGGAACAGGGTGATTGGAGTGGATGTGGGAGGAACAGGGTGATTGGAGTGGATGTAGATGGAACAGGGTGATTGGAGTGGATGTAGATGGAACAGGGTGATTGGAGTGGATGTGGGAGGAACAGGGTGATTGGAGTGGATGTAGATGGAACAGGGTGATTGGAGTGGATGTAGATGTAACAAGGTGATTGCAGTGGATGTAGGTGGAACAGGGTGATTGGAGTGGATTGGGAGGAACAGGGTGATTGGAGTGGATGTAGATGGAACAGGGTGATTGGAGTGGATGTAGGTGGAACAGGGTGATTGGAGTGGATGTAGATGGAACAGGGTGATTGGAGTGGATGTAGATGGAGCAGGGTGATTGGAGTGGATGTAGATGGAACAGGGTGATTGGAGTGGATGTGGGAGGAAAAGGGTGATTGGAGTGGATTTAGATGGAACAGTGTGATTGGAGTGGATGTAGGTGGAACAGGGTGATTGGAGTGGATGTAGATGGAACAGGGTGATTGGAGTGGATGTGGGAGGAACAGGGTGATTGGAGTGGATTTAGATGGAACAGGGTGATTGGAGTGGATGTAGGTGGGACAGTGTGATTGGAGTGGATTTAGATGGAATTGGGTGATTGGAGTGGATGTAGATGGAACAGGGTGTTTGGAGTGGATGTAGATGGAACAGGGTGATTGGAGTGGATGTTGATGGAACAGGGTGATTGGAGTGGATGTGGGAGGAACAGGGTGATTGGAGTGGATGTAGATGGAACAGGGTGATTGGAGTGGATGTAGATGGAACAGGGTGATTGGAGTGGATGGAGATGGAACAGGGTGATTGGAGTGGATGTGGGAGGAACAGGGTGATTGGAGTGGATGTAGATGGAACAGGGTGATTGGAGTGGATGTAGATGGAACAGGGTGATTGGAGTGGATGTAGATGGAACAGGGTGATTGGAGTGGATGTGGGAGGAACAGGGTGATTGGAGTGGATGTAGATGGAACAGGGTGATTGGAGTGGATGTAGATGGAACAGGGTGATTGGAGTGGATGTAG
Organism: Hypanus sabinus; assembly: GCF_030144855.1. Classification (NCBI taxonomy): domain Eukaryota; kingdom Metazoa; phylum Chordata; class Chondrichthyes; order Myliobatiformes; family Dasyatidae; genus Hypanus; species Hypanus sabinus. The sequence goes on from NC_082721.1 coordinate 87,572,928, forward strand.
ATGGAACAGGGTGATTGGAGTGGATGGAGATGGAACAGGGTAATTGGAGTGGATGTAGGAGGAACAGGGTGATTGGAGTGGATGTAGATGGAACAGGGTGATTGGAGTGGATGTAGATGGAACAGGGTGATTGGAGTGGATGTGAGAGGAACAGGGTGATTGGAGTGGATGTAGATGGAACAGGGTGATTGGAGTGGATGTAGATGGAACAGGGTGATTGGAGTGGATGTAGATGGAACAGGGTGATTGGAGTGGATGTAGATGGAACAGGGTGATTGGAGTGGATGTGTGAGGAACAGGGTGATTGGAGTGGATGTAGATGGAACAGGGTGATTGGAGTGGATGTAGATGGAACAGGGTGATTGGAGTGGATGTGGGAGGAACAGGGTGATTGGAGTGGATGTAGATGGAACAGGGTGATTGGAGTGGATGTAGATGGAACAGGGTGATTGGAGTGGATGTGGGAGGAACAGGGTGATTGGAGTGGATTTAGATGGAACAGTGTGATTGGAGTGGATTTAGATGGAATTGGGTGATTGGAGTGGATGTGGGAGGAACAGGGTGATTGGAGTGGATGTAGATGGAACAGGGTGATTGGAGTGGATGTAGATGGAACAGGGTGATTGGAGTGGATGTAGATGGAACAGGGTGATTGGAGTGGATGTGAGAGGAACAGCGTGATTGGAGTGGATGTAGATGGAACAGGGTGATTGGAGTGGATGTAGATGGAACAGGGTGATTGGAGTGGATGTAGATGGAACAGGGTGATTGGAGTGGATGGAGATGGAACAGGGTGATTGGAGTGGATGTAGGAGGAACAGGGTGATTGGAGTGGATGTGAGAGGAACAGGGTGATTGGAGTGGATGTAGATGGAACAGGGTGATTGGAGTGGATGTAGATGGAACAGGGTGATTGGAGTGGATGTAGATGGAACAGGGTGATTGGAGTGGATGTGGGAGGAACAGGGTGATTGGAGTGGATGTAGATGGAACAGGGTGATTGGAGTGGATGTAGATGGAACAGGGTGATTGGAGTGGATGTGTGAGGAACAGGGTGATTGGAGTGGATGTAGATGGAACAGGGTGATTGGAGTGGATGTAGATGGAACAGGGTGATTGGAGTGGATGTGGGAGGAACAGGGTGATTGGAGTGGATGTAGATGGAACAGGGTGATTGGAGTGGATGTGGGAGGAACAGGGTGATTGGAGTGGATTTAGATGGAACAGTGTGATTGGAGTGGATTTAGATGGAATTGGGTGATTGGAGTGGATGTGGGAGGAACAGGGTGATTGGAGTGGATGTAGATGGAACAGGGTGATTGGAGTGGATGTAGATGGAACAGGGTGATTGGAGTGGATGTAGATGGAACAAGGTGATTGGAGTGGATGTGGGAGGAACAGCGTGATTGGAGTGGATGTAGATGGAACAGGGTGATTGGAGTGGATGTAGATGGAACAGGGTGATTGGAGTGGATGTGAGAGGAACAGGGTGATTGGAGTGGATGTAGATGGAACAGGGTGATTGGAGTGGATGTAGATGGAACAGGGTGATTGGAGTGGATGTAGATGGAACAGGGTGATTGGAGTGGATGTAGATGGAACAGGGTGATTGGAGTGGATGTGTGAGGAACAGGGTGATTGGAGTGGATGTAGATGGAACAGGGTGATTGGAGTGGATGTAGATGGAACAGGGTGATTGGAGTGGATGTGGGAGGAACAGGGTGATTGGAGTGGATGTAGATGGAACAGGGTGATTGGAGTGGATGTAGATGGAACAGGGTGATTGGAGTGGATGTGGGAGGAACAGGGTGATTGGAGTGGATTTAGATGGAACAGTGTGATTGGAGTGGATTTAGATGGAATTGGGTGATTGGAGTGGATGTGGGAGGAACAGGGTGATTGGAGTGGATGTAGATGGAACAGGGTGATTGGAGTGGATGTAGATGGAACAGGGTGATTGGAGTGGATGTAGATGGAACAGGGTGATTGGAGTGGATGTGAGAGGAACAGCGTGATTGGAGTGGATGTAGATGGAACAGGGTGATTGGAGTGGATGTAGATGGAACAGGGTGATTGGAGTGGATGTAGATGGAACAGGGTGATTGGAGTGGATGGAGATGGAACAGGGTGATTGGAGTGGATGTAGGAGGAACAGGGTGATTGGAGTGGATGTGAGAGGAACAGGGTGATTGGAGTGGATGTAGATGGAACAGGGTGATTGGAGTGGATGTAGATGGAACAGGGTGATTGGAGTGGATGTAGATGGAACAGGGTGATTGGAGTGGATGTGGGAGGAACAGGGTGATTGGAGTGGATGTAGATGGAACAGGGTGATTGGAGTGGATGTAGATGGAACAGGGTGATTGGAGTGGATGTGTGAGGAACAGGGTGATTGGAGTGGATGTAGATGGAACAGGGTGATTGGAGTGGATGTAGATGGAACAGGGTGATTGGAGTGGATGTGGGAGGAACAGGGTGATTGGAGTGGATGTAGATGGAACAGGGTGATTGGAGTGGATGTGGGAGGAACAGGGTGATTGGAGTGGATTTAGATGGAACAGTGTGATTGGAGTGGATTTAGATGGAATTGGGTGATTGGAGTGGATGTGGGAGGAACAGGGTGATTGGAGTGGATGTAGATGGAACAGGGTGATTGGAGTGGATGTAGATGGAACAGGGTGATTGGAGTGGATGTAGATGGAACAAGGTGATTGGAGTGGATGTGGGAGGAACAGCGTGATTGGAGTGGATGTAGATGGAACAGGGTGATTGGAGTGGATGTAGATGGAACAGGGTGATTGGAGTGGATGTAGATGGAACAGGGTGATTGGAGTGGATGGAGATGGAACAGGGTGATTGGAGTGGATGTAGGAGGAACAGGGTGATTGGAGTGGATGTAGATGGAACAGGGTGATTGGAGTGGATGTAGATGGAACAGGGTGATTGGAGTGGATGTGAGAGGAACAGGGTGATTGGAGTGGATGTAGATGGAACAGGGTGATTGGAGTGGATGTAGATGGAACAGTGTGATTGGAGTGGATGTAGATGGAACAGGGTGATTGGTGTGGATGTGGGAGGAACAGGGTGATTGGAGTGGATGTAGATGGAACAGGGTGATTGGAGTGGATGTAGATGGAACAGGGTGATTGGAGTGGATGTGGGAGGAACAGGGTGATTGGAGTGGATGTAGATGGAACAGGGTGATTGGAGTGGATGTAGATGGAACAGGGTGATTGGAGTGGATGTAGGTGGAACAGGGTGATTGGAGTGGATTTAGATGGAACAGGGTGATTGGAGTGGATGTGGGAGGAACAGGGTGTTTGGAGTGGATGTAGATGGAACAGGGTGATTGGAGTGGATGTGGGAGGAACAGGGTGATTGGAGTGGATGTAGATGGAACAGGGTGATTGGAGTGGATGTAGGTGGAACAGGGTGATTGGAGTGGATTTAGATGGAACAGGGTGATTGGAGTGGATGTGGGAGGAACAGGGTGATTGGAGTGGATGTAGATGGAACAGAGTGATTGGAGTGGATGTAGATGGAACAGGGTGATTGGAGTGGATGTAGGTGGAACAGGGTGAATGGAGTTGATGTGGGAGGAACAGGGTGATTGGAGTGGATGTGGAAGGAACAGGGTGATTGGAGTGGATGTAGATGGAACAGGGTGATTGGAGTGGATGTAGGTGGAACAGGGTGATTGGAGTGGATGTGGGAGGAACAGGGTGATTGGAGTGGATGTAGATTGAACAGGGTGATTGGAGTGGATTTAGATTGAACAGGGTGATTGGAGTGGATTTAGGTGGAACAGGGTGATTGGAGTGGATGTGGGAGGAACAGGGTGATTGGTGTGGATGTAGATGGAACAGGGTGATTGGAGTGGATTTAGATGGAACAGGGTGATTGGAGTGGATGTAGATGGAACAGGGTGATTGGAGTGGATTTAGATGGAACAGGGTGATTGGAGTGGATGGAGATGGAGCAGGGTGATTAGAGTGGATTTAGATGGAACAGGGTGATTGGAGTGGATGTAGATGGAACAGGGTGATTGGAGTGGATTTAGATGGAACAGGGTGATTGGAGTGGATGGAGATGGAACAGGGTGATTGGAGTGGATGTAGATGGAACAGGGTGATTGGAGTGGATGTAGGTGGAACAGGGTGATTGGAGTGGATGTGGGAGGAACAGGGTGATTGGAGTGGATGTAGATGGAACAGGGTGATTGGAGTGGATGTAGATGGAACAGGGTGATTGGAGTGGATGTGTGAGGAACAGGGTGATTGGAGTGGATGTAGATGGAACAGGGTGATTGGAGTGGATGTAGATGGAACAGGGTGATTGGAGTGGATGTGGGAGGAACAGGGTGATTGGAGTGGATGTAGATGGAACAGGGTGATTGGAGTGGATGTGGGAGGAACAGGGTGATTGGAGTGGATTTAGATGGAACAGTGTGATTGGAGTGGATTTAGATGGAATTGGGTGATTGGAGTGGATGTGGGAGGAACAGGGTGATTGGAGTGGATGTAGATGGAACAGGGTGATTGGAGTGGATGTAGATGGAACAGGGTGATTGGAGTGGATGTAGATGGAACAAGGTGATTGGAGTGGATGTGGGAGGAACAGCGTGATTGGAGTGGATGTAGATGGAACAGGGTGATTGGAGTGGATGTAGATGGAACAGGGTGATTGGAGTGGATGTAGATGGAACAGGGTGATTGGAGTGGATGGAGATGGAACAGGGTGATTGGAGTGGATGTAGGAGGAACAGGGTGATTGGAGTGGATGTAGATGGAACAGGGTGATTGGAGTGGATGTAGATGGAACAGGGTGATTGGAGTGGATGTGAGAGGAACAGGGTGATTGGAGTGGATGTAGATGGAACAGGGTGATTGGAGTGGATGTAGATGGAACAGTGTGATTGGAGTGGATGTAGATGGAACAGGGTGATTGGTGTGGATGTGGGAGGAACAGGGTGATTGGAGTGGATGTAGATGGAACAGGGTGATTGGAGTGGATGTAGATGGAACAGGGTGATTGGAGTGGATGTGGGAGGAACAGGGTGATTGGAGTGGATGTAGATGGAACAGGGTGATTGGAGTGGATGTAGATGGAACAGGGTGATTGGAGTGGATGTAGGTGGAACAGGGTGATTGGAGTGGATTTAGATGGAACAGGGTGATTGGAGTGGATGTGGGAGGAACAGGGTGTTTGGAGTGGATGTAGATGGAACAGGGTGATTGGAGTGGATGTGGGAGGAACAGGGTGATTGGAGTGGATGTAGATGGAACAGGGTGATTGGAGTGGATGTAGGTGGAACAGGGTGATTGGAGTGGATTTAGATGGAACAGGGTGATTGGAGTGGATGTGGGAGGAACAGGGTGATTGGAGTGGATGTAGATGGAACAGAGTGATTGGAGTGGATGTAGATGGAACAGGGTGATTGGAGTGGATGTAGGTGGAACAGGGTGAATGGAGTGGATGTGGGAGGAACAGGGTGATTGGAGTGGATGTGGAAGGAACAGGGTGATTGGAGTGGATGTAGATGGAACAGGGTGATTGGAGTGGATGTAGGTGGAACAGGGTGATTGGAGTGGATGTGGGAGGAACAGGGTGATTGGAGTGGATGTAGATTGAACAGGGTGATTGGAGTGGATTTAGATTGAACAGGGTGATTGGAGTGGATTTAGGTGGAACAGGGTGATTGGAGTGGATGTGGGAGGAACAGGGTGATTGGTGTGGATGTAGATGGAACAGGGTGATTGGAGTGGATTTAGATGGAACAGGGTGATTGGAGTGGATGTAGATGGAACAGGGTGATTGGAGTGGATTTAGATGGAACAGGGTGATTGGAGTGGATGGAGATGGAGCAGGGTGATTAGAGTGGATTTAGATGGAACAGGGTGATTGGAGTGGATGTAGATGGAACAGGGTGATTGGAGTGGATTTAGATGGAACAGGGTGATTGGAGTGGATGGAGATGGAACAGGGTGATTGGAGTGGATGTAGATGGAACAGGGTGATTGGAGTGGATGTAGGTGGAACAGGGTGATTGGAGTGGATGTGGGAGGAAGAGGGTGATTGGGGTGTCTGTTGGAATAAATGGGTGGATGATGTGAAGGGAGAAAGGAATTGACGGGGTGTGGATTACCTGAAATTGTTCTTTTGAAACTCCACCCCACTAACTAAAGTGATCAATAACCACTTCAAGTTTAGAGCAATCGGCAACTCTGGATGAGGTATTTAGGATTCTGCAGTTGCCCAGGTAACTCGTTAACTTGAACCCATGTAGGCTGCCTTCCCATCCCTGGGAACTGAGTCTGAAATGGAATAAATTTCACCCCAGTGGCAAATCTATGGTGTGTGTCACAAGATAGAACAGATAAAAATTTTGTTGGGTCGCTGCATGCCCTCAATTCTCACCTATAATAAAAAGATGCATGATGTTTACAGGCCCATTAGCTAAGAAAGGATGTGCTGGCATTGGAGAGGCTCCAGAGAAAGTTCACGTGAATGACCCAGGGAATGAAAGAGTTAAAGCATGAGGAGCTTTTGATGGCTCTGAGCCTGTCCTCATTAGATTTTAGAAAAAAGTTTGAGACCTATTGAATATTGAAAGGCCTTGCTGAGTGGATGTGGAGAGGATGTTTCCTCTAGTGCAGGGGTTGGCAACCATTACCACTGAAAGAGCCATATGGACCCATTTCCCACAGAAAAGAAAACACTGGGAGCCACAAAACCCGTCTGACATTTAAAATGAAATAACACTGCATACAACGTTTTTTTTTGCCTTTATGCTATGTATAAACAAACTATAATGTGTTACATTTATGAAATTGATTAACTCCTGCAGAGAAAACGAAATTACATTTCTGCATGCAACAAAAACATTTTGAACTCCGAAAAAAAGACGTTGGGTTGAAGGTTACTCCATAGTTAGCCTACCTTCGATCGAAAAATTAAAAGAAATCGCGCACTGGTGGGTGTCAGGGATTGGCAGTGGTGACGTATATTAATAGCGATAAAAAACACGATGTGGCGGTGTGCTACATGCAACGCTAAGATAACGACACTGCAGTCAAAGATAACTTTATTCAAACTAAACAGCCTTGCTTTAAAGCCTCCCTCAACCCGCCCCCCGTGGGCGCAGATGCTCCAAAAGACACATACTCACAAACCCCCGTAGGCTATCTCCCTTAGCCGGAACGGTGGCTAATTGTGAGCCGGTTCGGATGTGCCAGGAAATGGTGTCGCCACGTTTTATTTTGATTGTACAAGATCACCATAATCTTCAAATTTCGAATTACATTTCAAAAACTAACAAACCACGGGGAGCCGCATCACAGAGATGAAAGAGTCGCATGCGGCTTTGGAGCCGCGGGTTGCCAACCCCTGCTCTAGTGGGACCATAGGGCCCACCCTCATAGTAGAGGGATGTTCATTTAGAACAGAGTTGAGGAAGAATTTCTTTAGTCGGAGGATTGAAGCTGTGGACTTCTTTGCCACAGACAGCTGTGGAAGCCAAGTAACTGGGCATTTTTAAAGCAGAGGTTGACAGGTTCCTGATTAGTAAGGGTGCCAAAAATTACAGGAGAAAGCAGGATAATGGCATTCAGGGGTTAATAAATTAACCATGATAGAATGGTGGAGCATACATAATGGGCCAAATGCCCTAATTCTGATCCTATCTCTTATGGGTTATCTTTACTGAAAAGTGGAGCAGTAAAAGAAAAGTCATAAAGAATGGGACTCCTCCTTTGTCCTTAAAAAAGTCCATAATTATTGTTACTAATTCATCCATCAGTGATAACCTGTGCTCAAAATTGCCATGGCACTCTAAAGAACTTTTTTAGAAGATTATCATCAATTTGGGCACCGGCTCCTAAAATGGTTCGCCACCCCTGAATGATTGTCAGAACCTGATAGTTATTCCGCTCAAAGTAGAGGAGCACACTGCTTTACACAGAGTTGGTAGCAATAATATATTACCTAGAAATGTGAAATTGTGTGCCTGGCATAAAAAAAATGATCCAGTGGAGTGAAAATTAATCACTTTGCTCAAGTCGCATTAGCTCCCTGATCTGACTCAGGGGAGTCAGCATTTATAATTGAAAGTGAAACCAGTACAGCATATGTCAAGGCAAATAGATTCTATTCCAAGGTTTGATATTAGACCAGAGGCACTTGTCTTTAACTATTTTAATCCCAGACTGGTGGGATCAGTGAGATTAATGACAACCCTTGTTTGTTTCGCTTCACGAGTTAGGTTTCAGTTTGCTTTATTAGTGATTCATCAAAGAAACATCGAACAGTACAGCAGAGAGAGACAGGCCCCTTGGCCCATGTTGTCTGTGTCGACTACACCACCAATTTAAAATAATCTCTTTCACTTGTACTTCATCCATTCCGCTCCATGTTCCTTTCTAAAAGCCTCTTGTATGCCACTATCGTACTTGCTCCCACCATCACCCCTGACAACTCTTCACAGCTTCCTGCACTGCAGAGTTAGAGAGCACTACAGCACTGAAACAGCCACCTCAGCCCATCTCCTCTGTGCCCAATCCCATCTGCCTGCACCTGCATCACGGCCCTCCATACCCCTCCCATTCATGTACCAAAACAAATATTCAAAATTGAACCCCCATCCACCACTTCTACTAACATCTTGTTCCACGCTCTCACCACTCCCCGAGTGAAGAAATTCCCCCTCAGCTTCACCTTTCCCCCTTCACATGACTTCCGGTTCTAGTCTCACGAACCTCAGGAAAAAACCTGCCTGCATTTTCCCTATTGATACCTCTCAAAATTTTGTATACCTTTATCAAACCTCCCCTCATTCTCCTACACTCTAGGGAATGAAGTCCTGACCTATTCAACCTTTCCCTGTAACTGAGGTCCTCCAGACCTGGCAATATTCTTGTACTTGTTTTCTGTACTCCTTCAATCTTTTTGATATCTTTCCTGTAGGTAGACAGCCAGAACTGCACACAATACTCCAAATTAGGCCTCACAATTGTCTTATGCAACTTCAACATAACATCCCAAGTTCTGCACTCAATACTTTGACTTATGAAGCCAGAAGTGCCAAAAGCTCTCTGTGTAAAACACTGGTTCCACATTTTTTTGCCGACATGGTAGCATAGTGGTTAGCACAATGCTTAGTGAATGCTGAGTGAAGATAGGACCGATTAGAGATAAAGGTGGGAAGATGAGCCTGGAGACTGTGGAAGCGAGCGAGGTCCTCAATGAATACTTCTCTTTGGTATTCACCACTGAGAGGGAACTTGATGACGGTGAGGACAATACAAGTGAGGCTGATGTTCTGGAGCATGTTGGTATTAAGGGAGAGGAGGTGTTGGAGTTGTTGAAATACATTAGGACAGGTAAGTCCCCGGGGCCTGATGGAATATTCCCCAAGGTGCTCCATGAGGTGAGGGAAGAGATTGCCGAACCTCTGGCTAGGATCTTTATGTCCTCATTGTCCATGGGAATGGTACCGGAGGACTGGAGGGAGGCAAATGTTGTCCCCTTGTTCAAAAAAAGGTAATAGGGATAGTCCATGTAATTATAGACCAGTGAGCCTTATGTCTGTGGTGGGAAAGCTGTTGAAAAAGATTCTTAGAGATAGGATCTATGGGCATTTAGAGAATCATGGTCTGATCAGGAAAATCATAGCCTTCCGAAGGGCAGGTCGTGTCTAACAAACCTGATAGAGTTCTTTGAGGAGTTGACCAGGCATATAGATGAGGTTAGTGTAGTGGATGTGATCTACATGGATTTTAGTAAGGCATTTAACAAGGTACCACACAATAAGCTTATTCAGAAAGTCAGAAGGCATGGGATCCAGGGATGTTTGGCCAGGTGGATTCAGAATTGGCTTGCCTGCAGAAAGCAAAGGGTCGTGGTGGAGGGAGTACATTCGGATTGTAGGGTTGTGACTAGTGGTGTCCCACAAGGATCGGTTCTGGGACCTCTACTTTTCGTGATTTTTATTAATGACCTGGATGTGGGGGTGGAAGGGTGGGTTGGCAAGATTGCAGACGACACAAAGGTTGGTGGTGTTGTGGATAGTGTTGAGGATTGTCGAAGATTGCAGAGACATTGATAGGATACAGAAGTGAGCTGAGAAGTGGCAGATAGAGTTCAACCTGGAGAAGTGTGAGGCGGTACACTTTGGAAGGACAAACTCCAAGGCAGAGTACAAAGTAAATGGCAGGATACTTGGGAGTGTGGAGGAGCAGAGGGATCAGGGGGTACATGTCCACAGATCCCTGAAAGTTGCCTCACAGGTAGACAGGGTAGTTAAGAAAGCTTATGGAGTATTAGCTTTCATAAGTCGAGGGATAGAGTTTAAGAGTCGCGGGGTAATCATGTAGCTCTATACAACTCTGGTTAGGCCACACTTGGGGTACAGTGTCCAGTTTTGGTCGCCTCACTATAGAAAGGATGTGGAAGCATTGGAAAGGGTACAGAGGAGATTTACCAGGATGCTGCCTGGTTTAGAGAGTATGCATTATGATCAGAGATTAAGGGAGCTAGGGCTTTACTCTCTAGAGAGGAGGATGGGAGGACACATGATAGAGGTATACAAGATATTAAGAGGAATAGATAGAGTGGACAGCCAGCACCTCTTCCCCTGGGCACAACTGCTCAGTACAGGAGGACATGGGTTTAAGGTAAGGGGTGGGAAGTTCAAGAGGGATATTAGAGGAAGGTTTTTCACCTAGAGAGTGATGCACTGCCTAAGTTAGTGTTGGAGGCAGATACACTAGTGAAATTTAAGAGACTATTAGACAGGTATATGGAGGAATTTAAGGTAGAGGGTTATATGGGAGGCAGGGTTTATGGGTTGGCACAACATTGTGGACCGAATGGCCTGTACTGTGCTGTATTGTTCTTTGTTCTTTAACGGCACAGATGGCCTGAGTTCAATTCCTGCCACTGCCTGTAAGGAGTTTGTATGTTCTCATGACCGCATGGGTTTCCTCCGGGTGCTACTGTTTCCTCCCAGAGTCCAAAGGTGTACCTGTTGATAGGTTAATTGGTTATTGCAAATTATCCTGTGATTAGGCTGGGATTAAATTGGGGGATGCTGGGTGGCATGTCTTGAAGGACCTCAGGGGCCTGTTCCAAGCTGTATCTAAGTAAATAAACAAACAAACAAATAAATAAAATGCCCTTTACACTTACCCCTCACAAGCTGAAGCTATCCCATCTAGTATTCAGTGTTCCTACCTGAGAGCAAGATTCTGACTACCTACCTCATCCAAGCCTCTCAGACGTTTATAAAAAAAGCATAAGGTTTCAAAGCTCCAGAGGAAACTATCCAAATCTGTCCAACGTCTCGTGATAGCTCAAGCCTTCTAATATACCTTGCCTCCTGGTGAACCTCTCCACATCCTTTAAAATTAAAGATTAGCTTTATTTGTCACATATACATCAAAACATACAGTGAAATGCACCACTTTTGTCAGTCAAACCAGCAAAGGTTGTGCTGGGGGCAGCCCACGAGTTTTGCCAAGCTTCCAATGCCAACAAATCATGCCTACTAACACTTACTAATCCTAACTGTATATAGAGGAAGTTAGAGCACCCGGAGGAAACCCACATGGTCACTGGGAGAATGTACAAACTCATTACAGGCAGTGGCAAGAATTGAACCCCAAGCAATGATCACCTACTGGCACCACTAATCGATTGTGCTAACCATTAATATACCATGTCGTCTTTCCACTTATTGGGCAGGCAGCACTCAATGAAACACCCCAACTGCAGCCTAACCGAAAGTAACACAGTTCTTCTTCGACTATCCATCGATTTTGATGTTGACTGAGGCATGGGCAGCGGCAAGAAATGAGCCCAGGTCACTAGTACAGTTGCCCATGCTACAAGTCTCCCCTCTCCACACCATCGATGTTATCCAAGGGAAGGGCACTAGGCCGATACAGCTTGGCACCGGTGTCGTCGCAGAGAAATGTGAGGTTAAGTGCCTTGCTCAAGGACACAACATGCTGCCTCAGTTGAGACTCAAACTAGTGACCTTCAGATCACTAGACCAATGCCTTAACCACTTGGCCTTGAGCCAACACTACACAAGATAGAGACACAAGGTTCAGGAACATGGGGCAACAAACCATTTGCTTCAGGAATTCGGGAGATTGAAAGGTATCTGTGGGAGGAAAGGGACTGTGGGTTGACACCCAGCAAACAGCAAGTTTGTAAATCTGGTGGGAGCAAAGGGTATGGGGAATGGCGAAGGTGGAGGGGTGTGGGATAGGTGCCAGGGGCATTTAATTCCAAACAATTGGTTTATTGACCATTACAGGGCTGCCCTCTTGTGCTGCCTGCTCCCTCTCCTCTTCCTTCCCCTTTTCCCAACCATGATTCCCTCCTTCATGCCCCCTTCCCATTCTCAGTCCACATTGCAACCCCTATCAGAATCAGGTTTATCATCACTCACATGTCATGAAATTTGTTCTTTTTTGCGGCAACAGTACAGTGTAATACATATAATTACTATAGTACTGTGCAAAAGTCTAAGGCACTGTAGTGATATATATGTGCCCAAGTCTTTTACACAGTACTATAAGAAAACGTTGAAGTAAAAAAAGAATATTTGGCTGAAATTTTACTGTATGAAGCCCTATACCCACACACTCCCCGCAGTCTTTCTCCTAGACAAATCTGCACCAGGTTCATGAGTGTGGCCAAGGGAATACTGAGAGTGAGGAGAGGGACCTGGATTGGAGGCAGGAGCTGCCTTGTGTGGGCGAGTCTGAATATTTTCCATTAACTATACTCCACATGTTTCTGGCAACAATTTTAAACTGAAAAATCTCACCACCGACTCTACTAAGCAAAGGAAAAGTTCTCAGTTTATCTGAAGTACAAACAAAAGGAATACTGGAAACATACAATGTGTGGGTAGTATGTGCATGAAATTGATTGTCCTGAAGTTCTGACAAAGGTCTCTCACATGAAATATTAACTCTTTTACTTTCTCCATAGACACTGCTTGATCTGCTGAATCTAATTTTCCAGCATTACGTTTTATTTCAGATTTTCAGTATCTGCCATTTCATTGATTTTCAATAAGTAGCAAGATAATTTAGCAATGCTTAGTAATTTCAGGTACGAATTTAATTCATGTTCCTCTTTCTGATCATTATTCCCCATCCTGATAATCTATCGTATATTTCCTAACTAAAAATATCAAAGTGTACTCATGCACTGGTCTAGGGATGGCACTTTAAAGCCATATTGGCCAAGAATCTGTAATGTTTTGCTCACAATTATTTCAGAAGTTCAAAGTTCAATATAAATCTATTTTCTAAGTATGTATACGTCACCATATGCTACCTTGAGATCTATTTTTTTTGGATGCCTTTAGAAGAAATAAATAAAGAAATACAATAGAATTTATGAAAAATTGTAAATAACAAAAACTGACAAACAACCAATGTGCAAAGTAAGACAAATTGTACAAGTGAAAAAAAAAGTAAATAATAGAGAGTCATAGAGTCCTTGAAAGTAAGTCTGTAGGTTGTGAGCTGAGTTGAGTCAGGCAAGTATCAACACTGGTTCAGGTGTCATTTGTAAGGTAAAAAGTGGTGCTGAACCTGATGGTGTGGGACCTAAGGTTCCTGTACCTCCTGCCTGACGGTTGCAGTGAGAAGAGAGCATGGCCTGGGTGGTGGGGTCCTTGATGATGGATGTTGCTTTCTTGTGACGGCATTCCTTGTAGATGTGCTCAGTGATGGGGAGGGCTTTGCCTGTGATGGACTGATTTGTCTTTATGTCAGAGAGGTGTCAGCACCATGAAATGTAGGTTGTGACAAATCTTGGGATTCTTGTGTTCTGGTTGACGAGTTCGAGTTGCTATTTAACACGGCCAACTCTGTTCCAATGCTGGATGCAAAGACAGATTAGGATCTTGCTGAGATTTCTGAGTCATTGGGTCATTAGTACTGAGGTGATACAGCGAAGGGAAGTGAGGAAAGAATAATGTCAGTTACATTTCATTATTTTGTAAAACTTTTCAATTATTTCTACTTTCTTTTGGTCAATTACTTCTTACATTTAAACAATTATAGCTATATTATAATTATTTATTTTGTTCTCATTAACTGTTTGATGCTTTGTGAATGCCAGAAATACTTCAAAGTTCAAAGAAAATTTATTGCCAAAGTATGTAAGTATACCCTGAGATTCATGTTCTTGCAGGCCTTCACAGTAGAACAAAGAAATACAACTGAATAAATAAAAGATGACATGCAAAGACAAACAAACAATAAATGTGCAAAAGAAGAAAATCAATGTAATTACACATAAAAAAATAAATAGATAAATAAATAGTACTGAGAACATGAGTAGTCAAGTCCTTGAAAATTAGTCTAAAGGTTTTGGAATCAGTTCAGTGTTGAGTTGAGTAGAGTATCCACACTAGTTCAGGACCCTGATATTCCTGAACCTGAACCTCATCTTGAGCAATACTTAGGGTCTCAAAAAGCTTTTGACAGTTGGCAAATCTGTGAGAGGGTGGACTTGCCAAGTGTTAAAGGCTTCAAGTGGTAACTTATTGGCAGAGCTTATTCAAATGACCATAAGACATAGGAGCTGAATTAGGCCATTTGGTCCATTGAATCTGCTCCACCATTTCATCATGGCTGTTAGCCCTCTCAACCCCATTCTCCTGCCTTCTTCCCATAACCTTTGATGCCCTGTTTAATCAGGAATGTATTAAATTCTGCTTTAAATATACTTGATGACTTGGCCTTCACATTTATCTGTGGCAATTGATTCCACAGATACACAACCGTATAGCTAAGGAAATTCCTCCTCATCTCTGTTCTAAAAGGATGTCCCTCTATTTTGAGGCTATGGCCTGTGATCCGAGACTCACCCACTAAAGGAAGCATGCTCTCTACCCCCACTCTGTCTAGGCCTTACAATATTCATTAGGTTTCAATGAGATTCTCCCCCCCCCACCCAATATAGGCTTTAAATGTGATCCCCCCACTTTCTTCTAAACTCCAGTGAGTTTAGGCCTAGAGGCATCAAGTGTCCCTTACATGTTAGACATTTCATTCCCAAAATCAGTCTGATGAACTTCCTCACAGGAATACAAAATGATAAGAGGCATAGATTGAGTGGACAGCCAGGGCAGAAATGGATATATATTGCATAATTTTAAGGTGATTGGAGGGAAGTTTTAGGTATCTGCTTTTAACACAGAGAATGGGATATGCGTGGAACACACTGCCTGGGATATCGGTGGAGGCATTTAAGGAGCTCTTAGGTTGGCACATGGTTGAGAAAAATGGAGGGCTTTGTTAGATTGATCTTAGAGTAAGTTAAAAGGTTGAGACATCATAGGGCTGAAAGGCCTGTACTGTGCTATAATGTTCCATGTTCTATGCCTCTCACCCCTCATAAATCTTCGGAGGTGCCGAGTCCAATTGGATCTAGAGCAGTTATATTCGGGAGAATGAGGGGCATTGGTAATGACTGAATACAAATCATTTTCCAGAAAAAGCTTGGTCAGTTTTATCTTCTATGCAATGCTTTATTCCACCGTCATTTACCTGTAGTGGTCCATTCATTCATCCAGTGGCCACGCTATTAGGTGCATCTGCTCATTAATGCAAATATCTAATCAGCCAATTATGTGACAGCAACTCAATGCATCAAAGCATACTGACATGGTCAAGAGGTTCAGTTGTTGGTCGGACTAAACATCAGAATGTGATCTAAGTGACTTTGACTATGGAATGATTGTTGGTGCCAAATGGGGTGGTTTGAGTATCCCAGAAACTGTTGAAACTCTCAAACCTTCACAGTCTCAGAGAATGATGCGAAAAACAAAAAAACATCCAGTGAGTGGCAGTTCTGTGTGCAAAAATGCCTCGTTAATGAGAGAGGTCGGGGGGAATGGCCAGGCTGGTTCGAGATGACAGGAAAGTGACACTAACTCAAATAAACATGCATTGTTACAGTGGTGAGCAGAAGATCATCTCTGAATACAGAACAGGTTGAACCTTGAAGTGGATGGACTACAGGAGATGTACCTAATCAAGTGGTCACTGAGTGTATTTGGAGCATGTTGAATAACTAATTGATACATCGAAATCCCTTTTGTAAATACAGGAAGGGAAATAAACCAGTCCGTCTGTCACAATAGACAGAACCTCCCAGTTGCCACCCACTTCAACTCTGCCTCTCATTCCCATCTAGGTACGTCCATACATGGCCTCCTTTACTGCCATGATGAGGCCAAACTCAGGTTGGAGGAGCAACACTTCATCTACCTCCAGCCTGGTGGTATGAATATGGAATTCTCCAATTTCCGGTAAATACCTCCCCCTCCCCCTTCCCCTATCCCAGGACCCTCTCTGCCTCTCTGTCCTTTCAACTTTCTGCTCCTTTATCTCTACAGTTTCTTCATGCTTATCCCTTCCCCCCTTTATCTTTCCTCTGATTGGTTTTCCACCTGGTGCCTCTAGGCCCTATCCCCTCCCCTATCTCTATTACTGGGCTTCGGCCCTCTCTTCCCACCCCATTCCTGATGAAGGGTCTCGGCCCGAAACGTTGGCTACTCTTTTCTCACGGATGCTGCCTGGCCTGCTGAGTTCTTCCAGCGTTGGGTACGTATTCTTTGATCCACAGCATCTGCGGTTGTATTTTTGGGAAATAAACCAGGGCTGAGATTGATCTTTCCAATGTAAGATTAAAACTGTTCAGAGGCAAGTGCCCATATTCCAAATTAACTCTTGGAATTGGACCAGCGTGTTCTGAGAAGTTATACAGTGGCTTTCATCGTTGCTTCCTCTGTGAAGAGTAGTTTGGATCCGAGTCAAACTTTTCACAAGCTCAGGATGTTCGAAAATGCTACATACAGAGAATGTAGCAATTTTGCAGTCATCAGTGGAGGAAGTAGAACAACTGTTGTATAGGCAGCAAGTGTGTGATAATGATAGGTCAGAAGCTGGGTACCCTGCAGTGCATAGTTCACCTCCTGGCAACTCCGTTCCACCATCAATAGAGCACAGTTCATGCATGTGATGGAAAACAGCCTGCCTGGATGAGTGCAGCTCCAACGACTCACAAAGAACTCAGCAGTGTCTTTTATTTTACTCATCGACAATTGTAAAGTCTAAATTCGAAATCCTTACAAATGTCCCACCCTTCTATTGTAATGAGTTAAAATACAACAATTATGCAAAATCAGGCCATCAGACAACAGGAAGTAATAAACATTTTAACAGAAGTCTGCAATTAAGTACTTCATCACTGGCTATTTGTGAAGACCATTAACATTTCAACCCTCACTACTATTCATGTCTGAGCTTATTGGGTGGATCTTAATGAAACCTATCGAATGTTGAAAGGCATTGGCCAAGCGGATGTGAAGCAGGGATTTGCTATAGTTGGGAAGTCTAGTACCACAGGGCACAACCTCAGGATACAAGAGTGTTCTTTTAGAAAGGAGGTGAGGAGGAACTTCTTTAGCCAGAGGAGGTGAATCTGTGGAATTCATTGGATATATTTAAAGTGGAGTTAGATAGGCTCTTGATTAGCAAAGATTATGGGAGAAGGCAAGAGAATAGGGTTGACAGGGATAATAAATCAACCATGACAAAATGGTGGAGAAGACTCCATGGGCTAAATAGCCTAATTCTGTTTCAATGTATTATCTTAATATGATTTCCACTTTCATGACCTTTTCAGTATATATCCCATTGAAGACCTTGATATCTTAAATATAACGATTGAAACTTCAGGGTCTTTTTGGATTGAGAATTCCAAAGATTTGCTTCCTCGGCAAAGAAATTTATCGTTGTTTCTGTCCTGGATAGATACACCATTATTTACAACCTGTGACCTACCTTAGATTTGACAGCCAGGGAATACATCATCCCTGCTTTTACTCTGTCAACCCACTATACATTTTGCCTGTAACAACACAATAGAGACATAGAAGACTACAGTGCAGAAACAGGCACTTCAGCCCATCTAGTCTTATCAAACCATTAATCTGTCTAGTCCCATTGACCTGTACCTGGACCATAGCCCACCATAACCCTCCCATCTATGTACTTATCCAAATTTAGCTTAAATGTTGAAATTGAATCTACATCAATCACTTGCATTGGCACCTTGCTCCACACTATCGTTACATTCTGAGTGAAGAAGCTCTCCCTCATGTTCCCCTTAAATATTTCACCTTTCACCCTTAAACCACGAACTCCAGTTCTAGACTCACCCAACCTCGGTGGAAAAAGCCTGCTTACATTTACCCGATCTATGCCCCTCACAAATCTCTATCAAATCTCCCCTCAATCCTCTACATCCTAGGAATAAGGTGTTAACCTATTCAACCTTTCCCTATAACTCAGGTCAAGTCCTGTCAAATCTTTTTAAAGATCCTAACGAAGGGTCTCGGCCCGAAACGTCAACTGCGTTTTTCCCTATAGATGCTGCCTGGCCTGCTGTGTTCCACCAGCATTTTGTGTGTGTTGTTGTTTGAATTTCCAGCATCTGCAGATTTCCTCATGTTAAATCTTTTAAAATTTTCTCTGCACTCTTCCAGTCTTATCATCTTCCCTGTAGAACTAAAACTGCCCACAATATCGAAATTAGGCCTCACCAATATCTTATACAATTTCAACATAACATCCCAACTACTGTACTATACACTTTGACGTCTGAAGGTCAACATCCCAAAAGCTTTCTTTATGACTCTATCTACCTGTGACGCCAGTTTCAAGGAATTCTGGATCCCAGAAATTTCTGTTCTACCGCTCACTATAATAGATCAACCTCAGCTGGTCCTCCCAAAGTGCAACACCTCAGACTTGTCTGTATTAAATTCCACCTGCAATTTTTCAGCCCATATTATCAACACCTCCAGATCCTACTGCAGATTTGCCCCACCAGTCTTGGTGTCATCTGCAAATTTGCTGATCCTATTAACCACATGATCACCTAGATTGTTAATGTAGACGTCAAACAACTGATCCCTGTGGCACACAGTAGTAACAGGCCTCCAATCAGAAAAACAATCATCTACAACCTCTCTATAGTTTCTTCCACGACTCCAACATCTAATCCAGTTTACTACCTCATCCTGAATGCTGAGCAACTGTACTGTCTTTACAAACTTCCCATCCGGGACCTTGTCAAATGCCTTGCTAAAGTCCATGTAAACAACATCCACAGCCTTGTCTTCATCAACTTTCACGGTACCCTCCTTAAAAAACTCTATAGGATTGGTTAGACACAACCTACCACACAGAAAGCTATGTTGACTATCCTGTCCCTGTCTGTCTAAATACTGACATATCCAGTCCATTAGAATCCCTTCCAATAACTTTCTCACTACTGATGTCAAGCTCATTGGCTTATAATTTCCTGGCTGGGAGACTTTCTGAAACAAAAATACAACATTGGCTTCTTTCTGATCCTCCTGCACCTCACCCAAGGCTAAGGATGTTTTAAGCATTTCTGCTTGAGCCAGTGCAATTGCTGCATTAGCCTCCCACAGTCTGAGGGAACACCTTGTCAGGCCTTGGGGATTTATCAAATCAAATTCAAGTTTAATTATCATTCAACCATACATGAATACCGCTAAACGAAACAGCTAGTATAAAATATGCACGGCACATTCAAAATAGCGAGCAAAAAAAAACACATATATACTGCATGATCCTGAGCAACATGTCCCACAAGTTGATTGTACAAAATCCCAGCAGTGTGCAGCCACTGCCATCCAGCCTGTCATTCCACTGATCAAACACTGGAGGGCAGCACCGACGGGGCTGGTTAGCCCCCAAGCCGAGCATGGACGCCACAGTACACTGCCTCTGGAGTCTTTTCTCCTGAACTGCAGCAGCAGGCAAGCATGTGGCTTGAGGCCTAGTTCTCACTACAATCAAGGTTACGCAGCTCCCATGCTACCTGTCACACCCCCAAAAAAGGGAAAAGGGCCTGTGGCATCTTACAGTATCAAAGTCCAACATGGTCCAAGACAATCATCAACAACTACACTGCACGCCGCCTTTGCGCAGGAACTCCAATGCCTTCAATCAGCATGCCACTCTTCTGAAACTGATCCGGCACCTACGACACACAGGCCAGTTCCACCAACAGCCTGGGCACCCTGGCCGGCTCCTCCAGTCAATGAGCAGCTCACTGATGGGGTAGACCTGCAGCACCTGAAGTTCTTGGAGCCCAGCACCATCTTGCGATTGTCCATAACACAATTAGCAAGTGAGAAAGTACCTTTGGTTGGCCCTCTGAGAGGCTGCTGCATCTGAACACACCCCCATCTTACTGGAAGATCCTAATTTCCTCCCCAACTTGCCTCAGGACAGCAAGCACTCCCCCCTCTGTACTGGGTTTGTGAACTTGCTGCTGCATTGCCTCAGTCCATGTCCATCTCCTGAGTAAATACAGATGCAAAAAATCCATTTAAGACCTCCCCTATCTCTTTTGACTCAACACATAGATTACCATACTGATCTTTCAGAGGACCAATTTTGTCACTTGCTTTCCTTTTGCTATTAATATCTCTGTGGAATCCCATAAGAGCTTAAGGATAGGAGCAGAAGTAGGCCATCTGGCCTGTCGAGCCTACTCTGACATTTGATAAGATTATGGCTGATCTGGCCACGGACTCATCTTCACCTATCTGCCTTTTCCCCATAACCCTTAATTCACCTACTATGCAAAAAAAAAGGATTCCCCTCCTTAGGATTGTCCCGCACCTTGTTTACTAGGGCAACCTCACGACTTTTTTTTAGCTCACTTTATTTCTTTCTTAAGTGCACTCTTGCATTTCTTATACTCCATAAGCACCTCATTTGTTCCTGCCTGCAATACCTGCTATGCACCTCCTTTTTTTCTTAACCAGGGCTTCAATATCTCTTGAAAACCAATGTTCCCTACACCTGTTATCCTTGTTTTTTATGCTGACATATCAACTCTTGAAATTTTGCTTTTGAAGGCCTCCTACTTACTAAGTACATATTTGCCAGTAAACAGCCTGTCTCAATCCACACTTGTCAGATCCTTTCTGATACCATTAAAATTGGCCTTTCTCCAGTTTAGAATCTCAACTTGAGATCAGACCTGTCTCTTTCTATAATTGCTTTGAAACTCCTGGCATTATGATTACCAGATACAAAGTATTCCCTTGCACAAACTTCTGTCATCTGCCCTGTCGCATCCCTAATAGGACATCTAGTATTGCATGCTCAACCTTTTGATTCCTGACTTTGTATGGATGTGGGCTTAACAATATCTTTCCTCACAACCTCTTCACTATTTCTTCTGGCACTCTGGTTCCTATCCATCTGCAACTCTTGTTTGAACAACCTCATGCAGCTCTAGCAAACTTTCCTGCTAAGATATTAGTCCCCCTCCAGTTCAGGTGCAAACCGGCTCCTCTGTAAATGTCTCACCTTCCCTGGAAAGGAGTCCAGTAAGCCAAAAACCTGAATCCCTCCCTCCTGCACCAACTCCTAAGCCATGTGTTAAACTGTACGATCTTTCTATTTCTTGCTTCACTAGTACGTGGTATGGGTAGCAGTCCTGAGATCACAACTCTGGAGGTCTTGTCCTTTAAGTTAGCACCTATCTCCTTGATCTCATGTTGCAGGACCTCGCCACCCTTCCTACCTATGTCATTGATACTGACAGAGCACGGCCTCTGGTTGCTCAACCTCTCACTTAAGAATGCTGTGAACTCAATACAGGTCTCTCTGACCCTGGCACCCAGGAAGAAACAAACGATCCTGGAATCTTGATCTTGTCCGCAGTACCTCCTTTCTATTCCCCTAACCAGTGAATCCCCTATCACTACAGCTTTTCCCTTCTCCCTACTTCTTATTGGAGCCATAGAGCCAGAGTCAGCATCAGAGACCTGACCACTGTAGCTTTCCTCTGCTAGGTCATTCCCCCCAACAGTATTCAAAGTGCTATACCTGTTGTTGAGGGGGAACTGCCTCAAGGGTTCTCTGCAGTGGATACCTATCCCCTTTCCCCCTCCTGACAATCACCCACTTACCTGTGTCCTGCACCCTAGTTGTAACTACGTCTCTCTATGTCCTGTCTATCCTCAGTCTCCCAAATAGTCTGGAGTTCATGCAGTTCCAGCTCCTGTTCCTTAACATGGTCTGTTAGAAGCTGCAGCTGAAGTCACTTCTAGCAGGTGTAGCCAGTTATTCTTCTAAATGCAAGAGCATGTAAGCCTACTGTTTAATTAAATTGTCAATTTGCACATTTCAGTAAGGTCATGGATTTTGAATAATAATGGTGGCAGTCTGTATCTCAAATGACGAAATCTACAGAAAGATAACTTTATGATTAAAATTAGAACAGGGAACAGAGTACCACACTACACTACAATACAGGCCATTAGGACAATAATGTTCTGCTGAGCTCTTAGCCTACTCTCCCCACCCACACAGCTCCCCTTTTTCTACCATCCATGTGCCCATCTGAGAGTCTCTTAAATTTCTCTAATGTGTCTGCCTCCACCACTACCCCTGGCAGTTCATTCCAAGCACCCATGCGGGTGGCGGCGGTGGGGGGGGGGCAGGGTGTTTTTGTTTTTGCTGGAGCACGTGGGAGGAGGGCTGATGCTTTGCTGCGGTTTGTGCATGGGATGGGGGAGCTTCGGGGGTTCTAACTTTTTCTATCATTCGTTCTTTGGGTTTTTTTCTCTGTTTCATGGATGCTTGCAAAGAGTAAAGATTCCAGGTTGTATACTGTATACATTCTCTGACTTTAAATTGAACTATTGAACCATTGAAACACCATTCTCTGTAAAAAAAAAATATCTCTGACATCACCCCTGCACTTTCCTCCAGTCACCTTAAAACGATGCCTCCTCCCCATGTAATAAGTATTTCTGCCCTGGGAAAACACCTCTGGCTGTCCACTAGATCTATACGGCTTATCATCTTGTCCACCTCTACCGAGTCACCTCTCATTCTTCTTTGCTCTAAGCAGAAAAGCCATCGCTCACTCAACGTATCCTCTTAAGATGTGCTCTCCAGTCCAGGCAGCGTCTTGGTAAATCTGCTCTGCACCCTCTCTAGAACTTTCACATCCTTCCTATAATGAGGAGACCAGAACTGAACACAAGCCATACATTCAAAGATTCAAGATTCAAAGTACTTTTGCTGTCAGAGTATGTACACAGCACACAACCCTGAGATCCATCTTCCCACAAACAACCATGGAGCATACACACAAGAAACGTTGAACATACACACACAATACAGTACAAATGTAACCCACTCACCGGGGTTTGTATACAAACCTGGCTTGTTAGCCATCTCTTCTAAGAGCCACATGACTCAGTGGTGAGAAGGCCAGCTTTCATGAACAATACACAGTGTGTATAGGGTCAGTATGATTTGGGGTTCAACCAGCAGGAAAGTCGTGATGTTCCGATTAAAGAAACCTCAAATTGAGTAAATATTGCCCAAACACAATTATCTATTGGCAAGAAATAACAGATTGTACAGCATATAAAACTATAAAGGAAGTATACTTGTCAGGCAAGGTTTTCCAAAATCATGCTGACTTTGACTTATTTTATGAGACCATAAGACCATCAGACATAGGAGCCGAATTAGGCTATTTGGCCCATCGAGTCTGCTCTGCCATTCAATCATGGCTGATCATTTTATCCCCTCCTCAGCCCCACTCCCTGGCATTCTCCCCGTAACCTTTGATGCCATGTCCAATTTAAAACCTCTCCAAGCCCTGCCTTAAATACACCCAATGACCTGGTTTCCACAGGTGCTTGTGGTAATATATTCCACCAATTCACCACCCACTGACTAGAAAAATCTCTCCACATCTCTGTTTTAAATGGATTCCCTTTTATCCAGAGCCTGTGCTCTTTGGTTCTAGACTCTCCCACTGTGGGAAACATCCTTTCCACATCTACTCTTTCAACATTCTAAAGGTTTCAATGAGATCCCCCTCATCCTTCTGAATTCCAGCGAGTACAGACCCAGCGCTATCAAAGGTTCCTTTCATTCCCAGAATTATCTATACGAACCTCCTCTGAACCTGTTCCAATGCCAGGACATCTTTTCTTAGGGAAGGAGCTCAAAACTGTTCACAATACTCAAGGTGAGGCTTCACCAGTGCCTTATAAAGCCTCAGCATCACATCTTTGCTCTTCTATTCTAGACCTCTTGAAATGAATACTAACCATGCATTTGCCTTCTTCACCACTGACTCTACCTGCAGGTTACCCTTTAGGTTGTTCTGCACAAGAATTCCCAAGTCCCTTTGCATCTCAGATTTTTGGATTTTCTCCCCATTTAGAAAACAATCTGCACATTTATTTCTACTACCAAAGTGCATGACCATACATTTTCCAACAATGTATTTCAATTCCACTCTCTTGCCCATTTTTCTAATCTGTCTAAGTCCTTCTACATCCCAGCTGTTTCCTCAATGCTACCTGCTCCTCCACAAATTTTCATATCATCTGCAAACTTGGTAACAAAGCCAAATATTCCATCATCTGAAACATTGATATACCGTATAAAATGAAGTGGTCCTAACACTGACCCCTGTGGAACACCACCAGTCACTGGCAGCCAACCAGACAAGGATCCTTTTATTCCCACTCGCTTCCTCCTTCCAATCAGCCAATGCTCTAACCATGTTAGTTCTTTTACCTTAATCTCCCTAATTGCTACTCCAGACTGTGCTATCTCCCTATCAAATGATGAACTAATCATAGTGTGATCACTGTCTCCGAAGGGTTCTTTTACCAACACCCAATCCTGTACAGCTGCTCCCTGAATAAGCTCAGCAACAAACTGCTCTAAAAAGCCATCTTGTAGGTAAACTCACTCTCTTGAGATCCGTTACCAACCTGATTTTACCAGTTGACCTGTATGGTGAAATCTCCGATGACTATCATTACATTGCCCTTTAGACACACCTTTTCCATTTCTTGCTGTAATCTGTAGCCCACTTCCCAGCTACTGTTGGAAGGCCTGTCTGTAACTGCCGTCAGGATCCTTTTGCCCTCACAGTTTCTTAATTCAACTCACCAGGATTCAACATCTTCCAATCCCATGTCACACCTTTTTATTGATATGATGCCATTCTTTACCAGCAGTGCCACGCCATCCCTTCTGCCTACTTTCCTATCCCTCTGATACAATGGGTGACCTTGGATATTCAGCTCCCAACTACAACAATCCTTCAGCCATGATTCAGTGATGGCCACAACATCATACCTGACAATCTATAAAAGTGCAAGAAGATCATCCACCTTATTTCTTATGCTCCATGCATTGCAATACAACACTTTGAGTACTGTATTTGCTACCCTTTTTGATTCTACATTCCGATGCACTGATACTCACCCTACTGGCTGCAGTTATATCCCATCTGCCTGCCCTTCCTGACTGGCTGCACATTGTCTTTGCTTTTTTACCATCTGTCCTATTCTGAGTCACTTCACTCTGGTTCCCACCCCCCTGCCAAGCTAGTTTAAACTCTCCCCACCAGCTCTAACAAACTTGCCCATGAGAATATTGGTCCACCTTGCAACCCATCACTTTTGAACAGGTCATATCTCCCCAGAAGAGATCCCAATTATCAAGAACCTGAAGCCCTGCCCTCTGCACCATCTTCTCAGCCACACATTTATCTGCTAAATATCCTATTTCTACCCTCACAGGCAGCAATCCAGAAATTACTGCCATGGAGGTCCCTATTCTCAGCTTTCTACCCAGCTCTCTAAGTTTTCTTTTCAGGACCTCATTGCTTTTCCTTCCTGCGGCATTGGTACCAATATGTACCAGGACATCTGACTTCTTTCAGCCATGACTCAATAATGTCCACAATGTCAAACTGGCCAATCTGTAATTGCACCATGGGTTCGTCCAACTTATTCTGAATGCTACGTGCATTTAAATACTGCACCTTCTGTCCTGCATTCCTTGACCTTTTGAATTTTGCCTCTGTGGTACATTTTAACTCTTTGCGGTTTTTGCTTTTGTACCCAGTCATTTGTTTGTCCTTCCTTACATTCCTGTTACACCCATCATTACTTCTAAGCCTGCTAGCTCTTCCTCAGCTCTATCATACTGATTTCCATTCCCCTGCCATATTAGCTGTTGCTTCCTCAAAATAGAGTAGTTATTGTTGAGGGGGACAGCCAGAGGAGTGCTCGCCACTATCTGACGTTTTCCCTTCCCTCTCCTGACAGTCACCCACTTGACTGTCTCCTGTAGCCTTGTGGTGACTACCTCCCTGTAGCTCCTGTCTATCACTTCCTCACTTTCCCTAACAAGCTAGAGGTCTCCAAGCTGCTGCTCCAGTCCCTTAACTTGATCTATAAGGAGCTGATACAGATGTGGCCATCCACATGCTGGTAGTCTCCTGGAAATTCCACATCTCACAGCCAGAACAGAACACTGGCTCTGTAGGCATACCCCCTATTCTCTCAACAGTTAAATAAGAATAAAACTGAGATATAAGGGATGAACTTACCTACATGCCTGGCCTCTGCCTGTTCTCACTGAAGCCCTGTGGAGCCAAAGCCTTACCACTCTGACTCATATCACTCCGACAAGGACTGCTCTGCTAGACGGTATCCCTCTTTTATGGAGCTGTGTTTTTAAAGCTCTTCGCCTGACTTGCATAGGAGCACTTGTATTGCATCTGTGCAGTATTCCAGTCAAAGACACCCATTGAAGAAACTTCCTGCTTTCTAAAGCTCTTCCTTGGACCTGTGCAGGAATGCTTCTACTGCATCTGTGCAGTACTCACATCAAAGATGCACATTCATAAACAATAAATGTCTGGAATCAGTGTAATCTGTGGTTCAACCAAACAGGAACATAGGGAACACACACAAAATGCTGGTAGCACCACGCAGCAGGCCAGGCAGGGAGAAGAACTGTTGACGTTTCGGGCCAAGACCCTTCGTCAGGACTAACTGAAAGAAAAGATAGTAAGAGATCTGAAAGTAGGAGGGGGAGGGGGAAATGCGAAATGATAGGAGAAGACTGGAGGGGGTGGGGTGAAGTTAAGAGCTGGAACGTTGATTGGCAAAAAGGATACAGAGCAGGAGAAGGGAAAGGATCATGGGACAAGAGGCCTAGGGAGAAAGAAAGGGGGAAGGGAGCACCAGAGGGAGATGGAGAACAGGCAAAGAATGATGGACAGAGAGAGAAAAAAAGGGGAGGGGGGAAAATAAACCAGGGATGGGGTAAGAAGGGGAGGAGGGGCATTAACAGAAGTTAGAGAAGTCAATGTTCATGCCATCAGGTTGGAGGCTACCCAGCCGGTATATAAGGTGTTGTTCCTCCAACCTGAGTGTGGCTTCATCTTGACAGTAGAGGAGGCCATGGATAGACATATCAGAATGGGAATGGGATGTGGAATTAAAATGTGTGGCCATTTTAATGTGTGCCAAACAACCAGTTCCCCTCTACCACCACTCTCCTCCGTCTTTATTGGGAAAACCCAATTTTGCTCGGGATCAATACAGTATGTCTGTTTGTAGCGGAATTAGTTCTTACTCTCAATAGTTTCTCCTTTGGCTCCTCCCACTTCCTCCAAACCAAAGGCGTAGCCATGGGCACCCGCATGGATCCCAGTTATGCCTGCCTTTTTGTTGGCTTTGTGGAACAGTCCATGTTCCAAGTCTATACGGGTATCCGTCCCCCTCTTTTCCTTCGCTACATCGATGACTACATTGGCGCTGCCTCCTGCACGCATGCTGAGCTCATTGATTTCATTAACTTTGCCTCCAACTTTCACCCTGCCCTCAAATTTACCTGGTCCATTTCCGACACCTCCCTCCCCTTTCTTGATCTTTGTGTCTCCATCTCTGGAGACGGCTTATCTACTGATATCTACAATGCCCACAGACTCTCACAGCTACCTGGACTGTTCCTCTTCTCACCCTGTCTCTTGCGAAAAATGCCATTCCTTTCTCGGAATTCCTCCATCTCCGCCGCATCTGCTCTCAGGATGAGGCTTTTCATTCCAGGACGA
Source organism: Hypanus sabinus (assembly GCF_030144855.1). Lineage (NCBI taxonomy): Eukaryota > Metazoa > Chordata > Chondrichthyes > Myliobatiformes > Dasyatidae > Hypanus > Hypanus sabinus. The sequence continues at coordinate 87,600,972 of NC_082721.1, forward strand.
AGGAGATGTCTTCCTTTTTTAAATAAAGGGGCTTTCCTTCCTCCACCATCAACTCTTCTCTCAAACACATCTCTCCCATTTCCCGCGCATCTGCCCTCACCGCATCCGCCCGCCACCCCACTCGGGATAGGCTTCCCTTGTCCTCACCTACCACCCCACCAGCCTCCGGGTCCAACGTATAATTCTCTGTAACTTCTGCCATCTCCAACGGGATCCCACTACCAAGCATATCTTTCCCTCCTCCCTCCTTTCTGCTTTCCGCAGGGATCGCTCCCTACGCGACTCCCTTGTCCATTCGTCCCCCCCCCCACCCAATCCCTTCCCACAGATCTCCCACCTGGCACTTATCCTTGTAAGCGGAACAAGTGCTACACCTGCCCTTACACTTCCTCCCTCACCACCATTCAGGGCCCCAGACAGTCCTTCCAGGTGAGGCGACACTTCACCTGTGAGTCGGGTGGTGTGGTATACTGTGTCCGGTGCTCCTGGTGTGGCCTTTTATATATTGGTGAGACCCGACGCAGACTGGGAGACCGTTTCGCTGAACACCTACGCTCGGTCCGCCAGAGAAAGCAGGATCTCCCAGTGGCCACACATTTTAATTCCACATCCCATTCCCATTCTGATATGTCTATCCATGGCCTCCTCTACTGTCAAGATGAAGCCACACTCAGGTTGGAGGAACAATACCGTATACAGTATTCTGTCTGGGTAGCCACCAACCTGATGGCATGAACATTGGTTTCTCTAACTTCCGTTAATGCCCCTCCTCCCCTTCTTACCCCATCCCTGATTTATTTATTTCCCCCCTCTCCTTTTTTTTCTCTCTCTACCCATCACTCTTTGCCTGTTCTCCATCTCCCTCTGGTGCTCCCCTGGCCTCCCGTCCCATGATCCTTTCCCTTCTCCAGCTCTGTATCCCTTTTGCCAATCACCTTTCCAGCTCTTAGCTTCACCCCCCCCCCACCGGTCTTCTCCTATCATTTCATATCCCCCCCCCCCACCCCACTACTTTCAAATCTTTTACTATCTTTCCTTTCTGTTAGTCCTGACGAAGGATCTCGGCCCAAAATGTAAACAGTGCTTCTCCCCATACATGCTGCCTGGCCTGCTGAGTTCCATCAGCAATTTGTGTGTGTTGTTGTTTGAATTTCCAGCATCTGCAGATTTCCTCGTGTTTAGGAACATAAGGAATTCTGACTAAAGAAATCTCAAACTAAACAAATGCTGTATAAGTACTGCTCTTACAGAATTATCATTCTGTAAGAAAAAAACAGATCGTACTCCATATAAAATTATAAAGGAAGTATATTTATCAATCAGTTAATAGGTGAAAGAAAAGAAAGAAAAAAACAAATAAAAGGGCCCATTTCAATTAAACCAGTCTATTGGTGCACACAAAAACATCAGAGCTCATGTTATATCTGTAATAGTGGGGTGTACTGCTTACTGACGGCACAGAATTCTCATCACCAGTCGCAGGTAGAACTTGCCTTCTCAAACTGCTTTGTCTCGTGAAACTCTATTTGTATTGCAGTCTCCCCTTTGGATTGAATCCTGCAGGTATCTTCCTGATCCTGTCCTCTCCACATTTTCCATCAAAAGACCACAAACCCAACCACTGTCCATCAGAATCTCTCTCCACTCAAGCTCCCTGTGGAACCTTTTCCCAATCCCACCATCCTGACTGACTGACACAACGTTCCTAAGTTAAACAACATGGCTCCTTATCTTCAGCCAACAGCAAAACATTCTGCCAGCAGGACACACTGCTTTTACAGAAAACTATTAAAATGAAATAACTCACAGCATAACAGTAGAAATCTTAACTAAGACACTACACAAATAATACCATAAAATGATGGAAATCATAAGCATGGGAGATTCTGCAGTTGCAGGAAATTCAGAGTAACACACACAAAATGTTGGAGAAACTCAGCTGGTCAGGAAGCGTTTGTGGAGAAGATAGAGTTAACAGTTCAGGTCGGGGATGTTTATTGGATCTGGAATGCTGTACTTGTGCATGATTTCCATTCCTCAGGATGAACACATTGGTACTGGAGAAGGTGTAAGTAGATTCCCCAGTATGACAACTGGACCAAAGGAGGTTGGTAGTTTTTAGCTGTGATGATGGATTATTAACATGAAATATTTTCTCAGTTTCTCTCTTCACAGTGGCACTTCTAAGCTCCTACCTCACACCTTCGGTGACTTGAGTTCAATCCTGAACTTTAGTGCTGTCTGTGTGGAGTTTGCACATTCTCCATGTGATCACACGGCCTTGTTCGAGCTGCTGTGGTCTCCTCCAACATCCTAAAGACATGTGGGTTGTTAAGCTGAGACTCTACAGATGTTGGTGCAACACACAGAAAATGGTGGAGGCACTCAGTGGGATAGCCCTCATTATAGAGTGGTGGTGTGCATAACACTATTACTGTGCCAGCTGTAAGATCAGGGTTCAATTTCCACCACTGTCTGTAAGGAATTTGTAAGTTCTCCCCATGACTGTGTGGGTTTCCTCTGGGTGCTCCGGTTTCCACTCACATTCCAAAGAGAAACGGTTAGAATTAGTGAATTGTGGGCATGCTATGTTGATGCCAGAAGCTTGGCAACACTTGTGAGCTTTCTTTCTGGTTTGATTTGACACAAATGATACATCTCACTGATGTTTCAATGTGCATGTGATGAATAAAGCTGGTCTTCTTTAAGTGGAGAGTCAATGTTTCTGGCTGAGACCCTTCATAGGGGAAAGGAAGAAAGAAAGAAAAGAAAGAAAGAAAGAAAGAAAGAAAGAAAGAAAGAAAGAAAGAAAGAAAGAAAGAAAGAAAGAAAGAAAGAAAGAAAGAAAGAAAGAAAGAGAAAGAAAGAAAGAAAGAAAGAAAGAAAGAAAGAAAGAGAGAGAGAAAGAAAGAAAGAAAGAAAGAGAGAAAGAGAGAGAAAGAAAGAAAGAAAGAAAGAAAGAAAGAAAGAAAGAAAGAAAGAAAGAGAGAAAGAAAGAGAGAGAAAGAAAGAAAGAGAGAAAGAGAGAGAAAGAAAGAAAGAAAGAAAGAAAGAAAGAAAGAAAGAAAGAAAGAAAGAAAGAAAGAAAGAAAGAAAGAAAGAAAGAAAGAAAGAAAGAAAGAAAGAAAGAAAGAAAAAGAAAAAGAAAGAAAACGGGCAGGAGCTAGAATGGCTCGTTAAGCTAATTAGCCAAGGTGTGAGTGAATGGTCGACTCTGGGGAGAGTTGATGGGAATGTAGGGAGAATAAGATAACAGCAATATAGAATTAGAATGAGTGCTTGATGATTGGAGTGAAGTAATCGATTGAAGTGCCTGTTTTTAAGAAAATTTCCTCACCAGATGAATAGTTCCAAAATACTTTGCTTTTGTTTCTAACACTCCACTTCCCCCTTCACCTAAGAGATTTCCTCCACCAAGCAACCCAGTGGTTGATGTCACCACCAATCCCTTCACCCTGGCATATCCTATTCTGCTGAAGTCCCTTTGCCAATTCAAACTCCGTTACCTTTTGGTTGCTGCCTCTGGTCCAAGTTCTCAGCTGTCGTTAGCTCTTTAATCTCATTTCATTTTGATTCAACATCATTTATTAGTTTCACTATTATAGACACAGAAATCACATTGCCTTGGAGATCAATATGCGACCACAATCAAGTTTACTTCGAATAAATTTGTATAAATGTATTGATTAGTTTTATTTATTTAATTTTATCATTTCACCTTCATTGTGGTTTAGATCTGTACTTGTATAAATAGAGAAGGCTTCCAATAATTTGGCGGTCTGCATTACACTTTGAAAACTACATGGAGTCTAAGAATTATTCACACTACAGCAGAGAATCAGACTCTCCAACCCATCAAATCCACGCTGAACTATTATTATGCCTAGTTCTATTGACCTGCACCTGGACCATAACCCTCTGTACCCCTCTCATCTATATACCTACTCAAGCTTCTCTTAAAAGTTGAAATCAACCCCATACCAATGACTTCCATTGGCAGCTTGATCCACACTCTCACCACCCCTGAGTGGGAAGGTTCCCCCTCATATTCCCCTTAAACATTTCACCTCTCACTCTTAACCCATGATTTCCAGTCCCAGTCTCAGTGGAAAAAGCCCACTTGAATTTACACTATCTATACCCCTCATAATTTTTTACCCCTCTATTAAATCTCTCAGTTTTCTGAGCTCCAGGGAATAAAGTCTCTTTGGAAAAATAATGGCACTCTGGTTATTAAATGGATCTTTAATCCCACAAGTTTATTCTGCACTTACATGGTCTGTATTGTGGAAACAAAAATACATTGCAGTCCCAATGAAGGGTCTTGGCCAAAATGCCAGCTGTTTATTCCTGTCCAGAGTTGCTGCCTGACTTGTTGCTTTCCTCTAGCATTTTGTGTGTGTTGTTCCGGATTTCCAGCATTTGCAGAATCTCTTGTGTCAAAATCAAACTCAAGTTTTATATGAGTGACGTATGTCATGAAACGTTGTTTTGTGACAGTATAGTGAAATACATAAAAAAAATACTATAAATTATAATAAAATATATTAAAAATTAAATTAAGTTAGTAGTGCAAAGAGAGTGCAAAAATAATGAGGTAGTATTTATGAGTGGGTTCTTTGTCCATTCAGAATTTGATGGAGGAGGAGAAGAAGCTGTTCTTAAGATGCTGAGTGTATTCCTAAAGCATTTTGTTGTGTTTATCATAAACTAGAGATTCATTTTTATAGATTCTTTTTACAGCCAATGAAATGCAGTCACAATTGCCCTGTGGGCAGAATAGCAGCCAAATCTGACATAACAACTCCCATTTGCCTGGATGAGTGAAGCTTTACCAACACATAAGAACCTCAGCACTATAAAGGACATAGCCACTGTAACCCAGGTTAATTAAACCCAAAGACATAGTGTTAGACAGCTCCACCTCGGGAGACATGAAAACGAGGTTCACCACATTTTAAAGAAAGAGAACTTGGGGGAAAAAAAATAAAAACACAAAACGCTGGCTGAACTCAGCAGGCCAGACAGCATCTTCTGTCCTCCAGACAGGAGGTAGTGACAACGTTTCGGGCCGAAACCCTTCATCAGGAGGGTTGGGGAACTTGGGGAAAAATAGCTATGCTAGAATGAGGTGCAGACAAACAAGAGAAATACACCCAACTATTAGAAACTAAAGATATAAACTATTAAAAACGGAATTAGTAGTGAGTTTCTCTACCCTATTTACTTGAAAACCCCAGGGTGAAACGCCTGGATGAGAGACGATATTGATAAAAGGTTTATTGAAACTACAGCTACAACAAGCAGCAGTTATAGTGAGACGGTATCAGCAGAGATGCGATTCCAAGATCTCTACCATGGAACGGGGAATTAGTTCTGTTAAGTCATACCAAGGGATTTGGGGAGATAAAACAGTTTTACTGTTCTAAGTGTATAATTTGAGCGTGAAATATGTTCAGTGGCATTGTAACTGAGAGAAGTTTGCAAATGACAATGTGATATTGAGTTATTTTGAAACAGAAAATAGAATGTATATGAAAACTTACAGGTTGTAATCCTGTTGTATACAGGTCAGGTTGTTTTGGGAATAAGTTTTCTGAATCGACTTCATGGATGACCAGCTATTTCATCCAATGAACCAAGAAAGAAGATGGCGAGCCACCCAGGATCGAAGGGCCAGTCAGGGAATGAAATGCTTAATGCCGTAGAGGATTTATTATGGTTAGATGTATAAATTTATTTCTCATTCAAAGGATTTGAATTTGATTTTCTGGAAGAACTGATTGTTTTTGCAAGGACTTTGATAAGCGACTGAATGAGATTTACTTTGTTTAGAAGCTGTGATGTAGAAGAATTTGTTGTGAAAGGAGTTGAGCTGTATAAATATTTTGGGGGTTGAATTTTAATTTGTAGATATATTGACCTAGAACTGAAACTGAAGTTGACCTGGGGAGGCAGCTGCAGTTTCCCGACCAAATAGCAACAACTTTACTGAGGCCAGATGTGGTCCTTTCTTCAGTGTCCTTGAAGCAGGTTGTCCTCATTGAGTTGACAGTTCCCTGGGAGGACCGCATTGAGGAGGCAAATGAGTGGAAGTGGGCCAAGTACCAGGAGCTGGTGGAGCAGTGCTGGAAGGCTCGCTGGGAGCCCATCAAAGTAGGATGCAGGGGTTTTGCTGGCCACTCACTCTGCAGAGCCTACACCCTACTTGGCATCACTGGGGCTGGCAAGAGGAAAGCGATCAGGACCATCACAGAGGCTGCTGAGAGAGCTATGGATCAGGAGGGGTGATCCGTGGGTCAGCGCTGCTGGGACACAAGCTGGGGTCTGATCAACCCTGGCTGAGTCGCTTGAGCGAGGGTGTTTGAAATTGAAAGACCCGAAACACCCAACAACCCCAGGTTACATCACAGATGATGTGTCCCAGCACATCCACAGGATGTATCTCAGAATCAAGAATAGGAATTCAATTAGTTTTCTAACTAACTAGGGATAAATAGAAAGGCAATTGTTAGTCTGCACACCTTTAACCAGGGAATAACACTAGATCTAATTAGTTAGAGAAATTGGAGTTTAAAAGTTATTCTAATGAATCTTGCTAATTCTAACTAAAAAGGAATTTGATTTTCATTTGATAGCCTAGATTTGGAACCTAAGGCAGAATGTTGGAATTTTGAATTGTTCTTACTCATGTAAATAAATATATTTTTTATAAACAAACTTACTTCTAGAAGTGTGTTTTCTTTCCACAGCCTCCTGATACCTAGAGTTTCTGATGGCCTACTAGCACCTGGTATGGTGCTGTACTATTTAATTTGATTTTCTCAAAATGAGTGCGGAGACCAGTCACACGAGGTAAGACAAGTGCTACACGGGTGTTTCACCGCCCTTTTGAAAAGGACCATATTCACAGCCACTCACTCACTCCACCATCACTGCACAGTAGCAGCAGTTTGTATCACCAAAAAGCCACACTGCAGCATTACACCGACTCCTTCGACAGCACCTTTCGAAAACAGATCTCTACCGGCTGGAGGAACAATGGCAACAAAAACATGGGGACTACCCACCAGCTGGAAGTTTCCCCCCAAGCTGCAGCCATCCTGACTTGGAAATATATCACCATCCCTTCACCACTGGTGAGTCAGAATTCTAGAATTCCCTTTCTTACTGAGTTGTGGATGCACCCACACCACAAAAGACTGCAGTGTGGAATTTGCATTGAAGCAAGGCTTAAAGTGGTGTGCTGGCAGAACAGAGTGCCAGCACTTTGGATGACTCTTTGTGGTAGGAAGTTCAGTGAAGTTTCTAGAATTAAGATGTTAAGTTGATAGAGATAGTATGCAGATGTAGTGCAGTCACCCAGGCTGAACATGGACTTTGAAAGCCTGACTCTCCCTTGTCCAGGCTTTCTGCTCAACTCTGTGAAGCGAGGAGCAGATTGGGCCATGCCGGCCAAACGACAACCTCCTTTCAGCTTTCAGTGGGAGTGCCAGCCTAAATTTTGATGTTGGAATCTTATGGGGTGGGATTCAAATCCACAGCCCTTGACTTAGAGTTGAGAGTAGGACTCTGAGTCTAACTTCAATGAGTAAATGTCATGTGTTTGGGAAATCTGTGTGTACTGTGCATAGGATAGCACTGGTTTGTCTTCTCATTGTATAGAAAGCCTTGTAGTTGCCTTTCTGATTTTAGCAGAAGTAATACAGAGTCAAATGAAATTCCACATCTTATCAACACACTCAAAGTACTGAAGGAACTCAGCAAGCCAGGCAGAATCTATGGAAGGAAATAAACAGTTGCCATCCCAACATATTGCCAACAAGCTGGACTATCTGGGTGGACCATACGTTCAATCTACTCTTGTTCCCATCTATTAACTGAATGACACTGGACAGTGTTGGTCTCCTCCCAACACAGTATAGCAAAGTAACAGACCCTTCAGTTCATTGTGTCTGTGTTGACCATGATGCCAATTTAATCTAATCCCACCTCCATACCTCCATTCGTCACTTGTTCAGGTGTCTGTTTCAAAGTTCCATCTGTGTCTGTTTCCCAGTAGTGTGTTCCAGGCACTTACCAATCTGTGTAAATAATCTTGCCCAATAAATCTCCTTTAAACTTTCCTCCTGTTACCTCGAAGCTCCACTTTCTAGTATTTAACCAATAGGCATTGGGAAAAAAAGACTCTATCTGCTCTCTCTCTCTCTCTCTCTCTCTCTCTCTGCCTCTTATACTTCTATAAAGTTGCTCTTCAGCCTCTGCTGCTCCAGTGAAAACAATTTAAGTTTGTTCACTGTCTCATTATAACGAAAATCCTCTAATTTAGGCAAAACCCTGGTGAAGCACTTCAGCACCCTCTCCTAACCCTCCACCTCCTTCCTGTAATACGGTGACCAGAAGTGCACATAACAGCCCAAACGTGCCTAACCAAGGTTTATGCAACTGCATTGTATCTTGCTCTAATGTTCTTTGTCCCAGAGCTGCAGGCTGTGCAATGGTAATACCACAGAGATATCAGTGCTCGCCAACTTTTTACACAGCAAAATAGGCTCCGTATGGGATCTCTTTTCTTTTCTGAGTAGACAAAGGTGGCTAGAACATTCAGATTCTTTTACTTGTGACCTGCAAGATGAAATAGTAATTGAGATGATAAAGTACCCTTTGTCACAGTCAGTTGAGATATTGTAGAATGCTAATACACAAAAGATTAAGAGCAGACAGAGGCCAGCAGGCCCCTCGAGCATGCCCCACCTTTAATATGGTCATGGTTAATCTGCACTGCTCTCAACTCCTCATCTGTGACAGTTCAAAGCTTCATTTTAATTTTGGAAAATGTATAGAGTATACAACCTGAAATTCTCAATCTTCACAGACATCCATGAAACAAGAAACCCCATAGAATGAATATTAGAAACATTGAAACCCAGAAGTCCCTACACACCCCTCCCTTTGAACAAGCAGTAGCATCAACCCTCCCCCCACTCGTGCCAGCAGAAACACCAACACCCCCATCCCCCCCACCATGCAAGTAATGGCAAAAGCCCCCCTCACCCGCCCCCGAAAGTGACCTTGATCCAAAGTCCATCAAAAACTACAGTTGTAACCCAGCACTTTGGTATCTCAGACAAGCTCCCTCTCCATTGAGGGAGAGAGAGGTCACTCCTGCAACAACTAAAGCGGAGACAGAACTCACTTTTCTGATGTTACAGTTTTTTGTGCGGCTCCTTCAAGCCCACCCCATGTCGAGGATGGGAGAGGGAGATGGAGTACGGGAGACTTCTTCTGACAGTCGCCGGTGATTAGGAAAAACAACACCATTCATGTTTCAGTCTCCCTCCCACAATGCTTCAAATATTTATATGTGCCCGTCTCAACTATGTCTAATGATCAGATTTTCACCACCCTCTGAGAGCAGGGGTCTCTGCGCAGCTGGCAGAGTGTTCGGAAAACATTGAGCACGGGCCCCCAGACTCCTGCAACTCCCCTCTGATTGTAGTGATGCGAAGGCATGTGCTGGGTACTTACTCACTTACTGCCCATTACAGCAGGAATGAAAGCCCTTTACCTCTGTCTGTCCTTGGCCATCTTCTCTTGGCAGTGTTCATGGCTTCTGTCATCATGCCAGTAGATTCCTCTTGGTTTTCACTACTATTAGCCATGCAAGTTCTGGGTGGAAACTCAAGAATACTATCACACACAGACATAGAAGGTTTCTTCCTTGCTGTTTATATAACAGTTTTGTTTGAGCAGTGAGCATCTTTAGCTCTGAGCTGAAACTCCGAACCTGGAGGACCAGTGGATGGGTGGACCACAATTAGTCTGGCCACCGTCCTCTGACCAGTTTGCTTTCAGTGACCCTACCAAGAGCCAAAACATAAAGCTGGTCCACAAAGACCATGAAATGTAAAACGTAGGAGTGGAATTAGGCCATTTGGCCCATTGAGTCTGCTGTCTGGGTCATTGAAACAAATCATAAAAAGACGTAGTCCGCTTGGAGGATGCCCTGGATAGTGAGGGTCCTTATAATGGATGTTGCATTCCTGAGGTACCACCTTTTGAAGATGTCCTTGATGGTGCAGGGGACTCAAGGTTCAAAGTTTAAAGTAAGATTTATTATCAGAGTACATACATACAACCCTGAGATCCTTTTTCTGTGGGCATAATTAGTAAAACTATAGAACAGTAACTGTAAACTGTAACATCTAGAACTATAGATTGTAAACAAACTGTGCAAATGCATATATAAATAAATAACAACAAGTTATGAACTGAGTCCTTAAGTGAGTGTAGCTATCCCCTTTTGTTCAAGAGCCTGATGGTTGAGGGGTAGTAACTGTTTTAAACCGGCCCACCAAGATTTGGAGTATTCTGCTGCCATGCCCCTAGCGTCCCACTGCTAAACAAATGCTCTTCATGGCGTGCGTCTCAAACAGCCTCCGACAACCAGTCCAATTCCCGGCCTTCACGTGCGGCATAGTTCTTATCCCGGCAGAGCTGTTCTCACTGACAGAAGGGGCAAAGGTGGGTCACTGGCGCATTAAAACCAGTTGCTCCAGGCAGACGGGGCTCATTAACAATGGATGGTAGCTCATCTAGGAGAGGGAAAACTCCAATTTCAAATTTCCGCTGCCCTGTGGCCACACCCGCTCACAGGAAAGGCTTTGGGAGGAAACCCCGAGGAAAAATCCGGAGTCGGAGTCCCGAAGCCAGCTGACTGCTGTACCCAGCACCGGCACGGCAACTCCTGCGACACTGCTGGCACCAAACTGTACCGACCTCCGTCGTTCCTTTGGACCCGTCGTCAGCATGGAGAGGGGGGTCCCACTGCATGGGCAACAGATGGATCTCCAGACACTCTGCCCTGGCTTGCTCCCTGGAGACTACCAGAGGTGCAGTACCCATGGTCAACCACGACCACGGACACACACACACACACACACACACACACACCTCTACTTCCTCAGGAGTCTGCGGAAACTTCTATAGCTGTGTGGTGGAAAGTGTGCTGCATTATGGTCTGGTATGGGAACACCAATGCCTTTGAGCAGAAAATCCTACAAAAGGTAGTTGATTCGGCTCAGTACCTCACAGGTAAAACTCTTCCAACCATTGAGCACATTTACATGGAACATTGCGGTAGAAAAGCAGCACCATCATCAAAGATTTTCATCACCCAGGCCATGCTCTTTTCTTAGTGCTGCTATCAAGTAGAAGGTACAAGAGCCTCAGGACTCACACCGTCAGATACTAAAACAGTCACTACCCTTCAACCATCAAACTCTTGAACAAAAGGGGATAATTACACTCATCTATTGAGGTGTTCCCACAACCAATTATCTCACTTTAAGGACTTTTTATCTTAATATTCCATGTTCTCACTATTGATTCCTATTTATTTATATTTGTATTTGCACAGTTTGTTGTCTTCTGCAGTCTGGTTGATCTTTCTTTGATCCTCTTTACAGTTACTGTTCTATAGATTTGCTCAGTATATCTACAGGAAAAGAACCTCAGGGTTGTATGTGGTGACACGTACTGTCTGTGCTCTGACAATAAATTTTACTTTGAACTTTGAATTTTGAACTTACAAGTCTGCAGTGGACTTATTCCTCAATGTTGACGACACACACCATGTTCTGGACTCAAAATCGTTATTAATATACAATGAGATGACAGCAGCAGATTCCTTACAGAGAAGATTATGGTGGTGTGAGTGTTTGTGTGTGTGAGTGGGGGTGGCTGAGGTGCAATGAAGACCCTCGAAACTAACAACACTGTTTTTGTTTTTGTGATGAATTTTTGAATAGAAACTTTGGTAAAGAAGTGGATGCAATTTTTTCTTAATTTCTATTGATTTCATTGTTTGCTACCAACCTGATTGCAAATATGAGGAAGGAAGAATTGGCAAGGTGCATTGCCTCGTTTAGAAATCATTTATACATACTTCTAATAAATTGATGTCAATACTGTAAAGGCTGGTGAGGTTGCAGCAGTCTCAGTGCTGGAGGTGGTGATAAATTTTCCTGTTTTACATTTAAATGTCTTCTTTCCTAACACTCATAAATTTAACAGCACAGAAGAGATGGAATGCTTTACGAGACACCAATGCCCTTGGGGGGTGGTGGTGAGATATTTAATTTTTTTCCAATCAGAAATCTAGATCCAAACCTCCCAAAGAAGAGCCGTAAATATTCAGCTGCTGTGTTAGACATCAGGAATGCAAGATTAAAATACATTTCTCTCACCCGTTTCCCAAGGCCCCTTTGATGTTTCGTTGTCCTGTTAAACACCTCCAAAATTGTGGTAAGGTTCTCATTCAATGTCCCTAACTTTAATTGAGTTTAAGATAATGGATATCATTCCCATTAAGAAGCACAAGATTCCAAGAGGTGGAAGCTTCCCACACTTCTAAGAGCTCGGGATGGTCTTTGGGGAGAGTAAAGGTGCTCTCCAAATGCCCATCTTTGTACCTCAGTGAGTTCAGACTCATCATGATACTGATCTCTTCTTCCACAACCTCTCCCTCCATGCAAATTCCTTTAGCAAGATCTTCATACCCCACCGATGACCGAAGTTTTCTCTTCCTCTTGGACACCCCTTTCATCCTCTCTTGACCATTTCATCTCCTATTGCCATCATGACAACAACATCATGCAAAGAGTGGCATGCACTCTCCACCAATCCTGACCTTGCCATCAAGCCTGCAGACAAGGATAGTACCATTGTCAACTGGTGGACTGGTGTCTACCTCGCAAAGAGCAGAGAACAGCCCTTATACCTACTCATTAGCTATGACCTCACCGATAATCATTCGGCCACTGTCTAACCATAACGTCATAGAACTCCTCACATCTGATAGGATGCCAATACACACTTGCTACTTTCACCTCTTACCCAAGATCTAAAAACAGGATCATTGCTAGGCCTATTATTTCTGATAAGCCCATTGGGCAAGGCCATTGTTTTTGATAAGCTCATTGCTCACAGAGAGTGACAGAAAGCTACAGCACAGAAACAGGCCCTTTGGCCCATCCAGTCCATACTGAACCACTTAAATTGCCTTGACTCATCAACCTGCACCCGGACCATAGCCGTCCATCTATCAATCCATGTACCAATCCAAACTTCTCTTACACATTGAAATCGAAATGGCATCCATCACTTGCTCAGGCAGCTCGCTCCACTCTGTAGTTTCCAGGATTATTCCTGTTTCCCAGCATTTTCTCCACATTTCAACAAAAGTTTAAATCTGTTTTATTTATTTATCTATTTGGCAATAAAACACAGAGTAGGGCCTTCTGACCCTTTGAGCCACACTGCCTCAGCAACCCTCAACAATCCCAAAAAAGCAGATCGTCATCATGGGACAATTTACAATGGCCAATGAACCCACCCAGTACATCTTTGGACACTGGAAGGAAACTGGAGAACCCGCGGAAAACCCATGCATTCCATGGGGAGGATGGACAGAAACTCCTTACAGATGACTCTGGAATTGCATTCTGAACTCCGACACCCCCAGCTGTAATAGCAACGCATTGACTGCTACATTACCATGGCAACCATTAATTTACCCCACTAATTGGTGAACGATGATATCTGCAGACTCCCCCAACTCCCTGGAGATTGCCCCACCACTGAAGTGAGTCTGGGGTCATTGAAACTCCTTCAGGTCATAGCTGGAATGGGTCAGTGGGCAGCTCAGTTCTGTAACCCAACTCCAGGAAGTTGGCACTCCTCCACTGGACTCCATGATGATACAGCACCGTAGAGCGGTCTGAGTGACTGTGATCAGGCCTCTCAGGGAGATGGGGTTCTGTGTCCATGCCAGGGCCCTCTGAAAAGATTCAGGTTTTTATTGTGACACTCCCCAAAAATAACCGAGCCCTAGTGAGGCTATTTTTCTGGTAAACTCATTGGGTAGACCCATTGTTTTTGATAAATTCATTGGGCAGGCCTATTGTTTCTACCTGTGCTTGCCTCACTGAACTTATCCTCTCATGCTTTAACTCTACCATCTCTTCAATCCCTTCCTACTTACAAAACGGACACCCTTCATGTCCTTTACCGATTTGACAAATTCATTAGACCCCAATGCTTCATTTTCACAATAGATGTCTAGCCATTATACATTGCCATCCGCAATCAGGAAAGTTTTAAAGCCCTATGCATCCCCCAAACACTCTTCTTCCTGCAACTAAGATCCAGCCAGTTTCAGCAAATTTTTGCAAATGCGTGTATCATGGAAAGCATTCTAACTGGTTGTATTGTCACCTAGTATGGAGGGGATACTGGTTTCCCAAGCATCAAAGACATTTTCAAAAGGCAGCATTCATCATTCAGGAACCCCATCACCAAGGACGTGCCCTCTCCTCATTACTACACAGAGGAGATACAGAAGCCTGAAGCCATACACTCAACATTTTAGGAACGGCTTCAACCCCTCCACCAACAGATTCACTCCAGTGGCACCTCCTTCTGGAATGTCCAGTCTATCACTGGCTCAACTATTGAAAGGGCCCAGCTGTGTATAATTTCTCTTCTTTCTCAAATCAAAATCAGATTTAATTATCATTCAACCATGCATGAACACAGCCAAATGAACAGTGTTCCTCAGCAGCCAAGGTGAAAAATGTACACAGCACATTCAAAATAGCAAGCAAAATAAACATAGTGAAGCAAAGGTAAACACACATATATAGTACAAGACCCTGTACAGATACCCAGCAGTGCTCAGCCACTGCAATCCTGCCTATCATTCCATTCATCGAACATCGAAGAGCAGCACTGACAGGAGAGGCAGCTGAGCACAGACACTACTCAGCACCGCCTTTGGATTCTTCCCTCCTGGCCTGCAATAACAGGCGAGCCCATGGCTTGAGGCCTAGTCCTCATAACAACCGAGGCCTTGCAGCTCCCACATTGCCTGTAGCATCACCAAACAAGGGAAACAGGCCTGCAGCATCTTACATTATCGATGTCCAACCGGGTCTTGCGATCACAAAGAAATGTCCGAGACAATCACCATGTTTACATTGCGCGCCATTTTCACGTACCAACTCCAGTGCCTTCCAAGTCCAATCCAGGCTATCCAACGCGCCGGTCAGCTCCTCCAATCAACAAGCAGCTCGCTGTTGGGGTAGACCTGCAGGACCCAAAGTCCTTGGAGTCCCAGCACCACCTTACAATTGTAAATTACACATTTAATAAAGAGAAAACACATTGTTTGGTCCCCGAGATGCTGCTGTTTCCAAATGCGTTGCCATCATTGTCTACTAAACCATCAAAGTGTGATTAAAATATATATATGTTTTCTATGCATGTACAGTGCTAATAAAAAGTATTCACACGTTGGATTTAATTTGACTTTTTTTTGACATTGATCATCAGAAAAAGACTCTTTCATATCAAAGTGGAAAGAGAGCTCTACAAAGTAATCTAAATTGATTACAAATATAAAACACAAAGTAACTGATTGCATAAGTATTCACCCCCCTTTTTTGTAATTATTTATTTTTTAATTGACGTTCATCATCAAACAAGCATTTCCATAAGATGTATTTCGGACATTGTACATATATATCATATAATCATATATATCACAAATCTCCACAAAGTATTTATCTAGGGTATACACTTATAGAAAAGAGTAGAAAGAAAAAATGAGCTAAAGGAAAGAACGATGTACAAGCAGGGAGTGATTTTTTTTTTACAACAGATTCATTCATTTGTGAGAATAAAATCAGGCCTATGAGGCAATATGTGGTTGAACCATTTTTCCCAGTATGAATCAAATTGTTCCAGCTTATGGTTAACAGATGCTGTTATCTTCTCCGTTTTGTAAATGTCCATTGTAATTTCCATCCATGTATTTAAAGTTGGGCTCTCCTGTGATAACCATTTCCTAGTAAGAGTCTTTTTACCAGCCACCAACAGTATATTCATTAAATATTTATCTTTTTTCAACCATTCTTGAGGTATATATCCAAAATATATGGTCTTACTCTCCAAGGGTATTTCACATTTAAAGATATCTTGTAGGGCATTGTGTATCCCCCTCCAATAGTTTTTGATAACAGCGCAGTCCCAAAAAATATGATAATGATTTGCATTTTGATTTCCACAATTTCTCCAGCAAACAGGGAGGTTACTATCATAATGGGGTTTCTGAGAGGGTGTAATAAAATATCTTATCAAGTTTTTCCATTCAAACTCCCTCCATTTCTGTGAATTGGTACACTTCCATTGATATCTCCATATTACTGTCCATTCTTCCTCAGATATAATTATCCCTCCTTCCTTCTCCCATTTTGTTTTAATGTATGAAGTCGAATGTATTTTAACATTTGACAACTCCTTATACATGCTTGAAATGATTCTACTACCATTATCTGAATTATATGCTTTTCTAAAGAGCTCTATCAAGCATGCACTTGCCTTGGTTACATTTTTAAATGTCTTATTAACATATTGTCGCATCTGTAAATAATGATAAAAATCTTGTTTTTCTAATAAGTGTTTCTCTTTAAGCATTTCAAAACTGAACAGTGTTCCTTCTTTCATTATGTTGCACACACCAAGTCATAACTGGTGCAAACAATTAGCTTTAGAAATCATATATTTAGTTAAATGGAGATTACTGTGTGCAGGCAAGGTGTTTCAATTGATTATAGTAAAAATACACCTGCATCTGGAAGGTCCAACTGCTGGTGAGTCAGCATTTTGGCAAAAACTACAGCATGAAGACAAAAGAACACTCCAAGCAACTCCATGAAATAGTTATTGAAAAGCGCAAGCCAAGAGATGGATACAAGAAAAATTCCAAGTCACTGCATATCCCTTGGAAGTCAATCATCAAAAAATGGAAAGAATATAGCACAGCTGTAAATCTGTCTAGAGCAAGCTAGCTTCAAAAACTGAGTGACCACACAGGAAGGGGACTAGTGAGGGAGGCCAGCAAGAGACCTATGACAACTCTCGAGGAGTTCAGAACTCTGGAGGCTTCAGTGGCTGAGATGGGAGAGACTGCATACCACAGCTGTTGCCTGGGTGCTTCACCAATCACAGCTTAATGAGAGAGTGGCAAAGAGAAAGCCACTGTTAGAGAAAAAATCCCTTGAAATCTTGGCTAGAGTTTGGCAGAAGGCATATGGGAGACTCTGAAGTCAGCTAGAAGAAGGTTCTGTGGTCTGATGAAACTGAGATTGAGTGTTTTTGCCATCAGACTTAATACAATGTTTGGCATAAGCCAAATGCCGCTCATCATCAAAAACACAGCATTCCTACCATGAAGCATGGTGGTGGTTGCTTCACTGCAGCAGGCCCTGGAAGGCTTGTGAAGGTAGAGGGTAAAATGAATGCAGCAAAATACAGGGAAATCCTGGAGGAAAACCTGATACAGTCTGGAAGAGAACTGCGATTTGGAAGATTTGTTTCTCTGCAAGACAATGACCCCAAACATAAAGCCAAAGTTGCATGGGGGTGGCTTAAAAACAGTAAAGTTAATGTGCTGAAATGGCCAAGTCAGACCTCAATCCAATTGAATATTTGTGGCTAGACTTGAAAAGGGCTGTTCATTCACAATCCCCATGCAACCTGACAGAGCTTGAGCAGTTTTGTAAAGAAGAATGGGGAAAAAATGCAGTGATCAGATGTGCAAAGCTGATAGAGACCTTTCCACACAGACTCAAGACTGTAATTGCTGCCAAAGGTGCATCTACTAAATACTGACCTGAAGGGGGTGAGTAATTACGCAATCAATTATTTTGTGTTTAATAATTGCAATAAATTTAGACCATTTGTAAAAATTCGTTTTCAGTTTGACATGAAGAAAGTGTCTTTTTCTGTTGATCAGTGTCAAAAAAGCCAAATTAAATCCACTGTAGTTCAATGTTGTAAAACAATAAAACATGAAAACTTTCAAGGGGTCGTGAATACTTTTTATTGGCCCTGTATATGTACATGCATCCAATTATAATTTATAGCATATTTCATGTATTACACTGTATGGCTGCCACAAAACCACACGTTATACAACATTTGTAGTGGAGAATAAAGCTGATTCTGATTCTGACTCCCCTCTACTGTCACTTCCATCTGCCTGACTGAACTAGTTCTCACCCTGAACAACTCTTTTAGGTTGTCTGACTTGCTACAAATCAAAGCTGTAGTTCTGGGCACTTGCCTGTGTCCTAGTAAAACTGGTTTGTGTTTGTTGGCTATGTTCCTTGTTTCAAGCCTTCTTTGGTATCAATTCCCAACTCTTCCTGCACCTGGGCCAAACTTATCAAATCTATCACTGTCACCACTAATCCCCACTCTGTTCTCAATCTCACTTGCATCAGACACCTGATTTCTAGCCCTTTCCCACACCTCTCTGTAAACATCTCAGGAGAGAAACTCACTGACGATACCAAACACCCACTGATGCCCACAGCTAGTGTACCTAATTTTACCTCTTCCTACCTTGCCTCTTGTAAGGATGACCCTCTTTTCCAAATTGCAACAGGATGTATTAGGGCACCACAGGGCATACAAAATGCCCTCCTTTCTCAGGGAATGTGGTTTCATTAAGGACCTGCACTCATCTCATTGCTACCAACAAGAAGGTGGTACAGGAGCCTGAAGGCACACACTCAATGATTCAGGAAGAGATTCTTCCTCTCTGCCATCTGATTCCTGAACAGACATTGAACCCATGAACACTACCTCACTACTTTTATTTTGCTCTACTTATTTAACTGTTTAATATACATTTATACTTAATGAAATTCACAGTTTTTTTCTATATGCATTGTACTGCTGCTGTAAAATTAACAGATTTCACAATATATGCTGGTGATATTAAACCTGTGGGTCCTCCATCACCATACTCCTTTCCCATGGAGCTTAGAGAGGGGCTTACAGTCATCGAAGCCCTAAGCTTTTGAATTTATTTCCTGAATCTCTAGCCTAAATCCTTACCCTTCCTGAATCTTTGATAACGTGTTTTGTAATTTATATGGACAATCTCACCGAGGCAGACTCCGTTTCTTGTTCGGAATTGTCTTAGTCAACAAAAGTTGAGAGCCAGACATCCATCTTCTCACACAGAGGGGAAGGATGCCAACCAAGTTATTCTGGGAGGTTTAATTGTGTTAATTCCAATCTATTACTGCAAGCTGTTGTTGAAGAAATGCTGTATGGAATGATGCACAGTTTTTATAATCGTAAGAAGTGTTTTGAATGCACTTCTGTTGACTATTTCCTTTCCCTATGGGATGGGATCTGAGTCATCTCTGCAACCCAGTAAGGACCCCTTTCTTGATGCCATTAGCCATGTTCAATTGATAGTCCATACAAAAATGAACCAATACACAGGAACAGGAGTAGGAACTTGGCTCCTCAAGCCTGTCCCATTATTCATCATGATCATGAATGATCTATTCCAGACCATAATTACTCTTCTGTACCAGATCCAAATAACCCTCAATTCCCTGGCCTTTCAGTTCAGTTCTGCTCACTTCATTATTGGAAGGATGTGAAAGTTTTAGAGGGGGCGCAGAGAAGATTTGTCAGGCTGCTGCGTGGATTAGAGAGTGTGTATCATGAAACTAGATTAAGTAAGCTAGAGCATTTCCATTTGGAGTGAAAAAGGATTAGAGGTGACCTGATAGAGGCATAAATAGTTTCTCAGCATGTAAGTGCAATTGCACAGAAGGCACAGCAGTGCCTCTGCTTCCTTAAGTGTCTACGGAAATTCAGCATGACATCTAAAACTTTGACAGATTTCTACAGGTGTGTAGTAGAGATGGTATTGACTGACTGCAAAATGGCCTGGTGTGGAAACACCAACGCTTTTGAATGGAAAAGTCTACAAAAGGTTGTGGATTCAGCCCTGTGCATCCCAGGTGAAGCCCTCCCAAACATTGAGCACCTCAACATGAAATGTTGCTGTAGAAAAGCAGCGTCCATCATTAGGGATGCCCGCCACCTAAGCCATTCTCTTTTCTCACTGCTGCCATCAGGTAGAAGGTACTCACACCAGGCCTCAGGACTCAGACCATCAGTTACCCCTCAGCCATCAGGCTCTTGAACAAGGAGATAGCTACACTCACTTGCCATCCATTAGGATGTTCCCACAACCAAAGATCTCACTTTAAGCATTCGTCATCTCATTATCTCATGTTCTCGTTTGTCATTTATATTTTCATTTGCACAGTTTGTTGTCTTCTGCACTCCGGTTGATCTGTCATTGAACCTATCTATTCTATAGATTTGCTGAGTGTGTCTGCAGGAAAATGAATCTCAGGGTTGTATGTACTTAGATAATAAATGAGTTTTGAAATGTGGCAAGAGGCAAAGAAAACCCCGAAGCAATAATAGCTAATATGAAGGGGTATAATTTTTAAGGAGATTAGAGGAAAATATAGGGAAGATGCCAGAGGTAAATTCTTCACACAGAGACTGGTGGGTGCATGGAATGCACTGTTAGGAGTAGTGGTAGAGGCAGACACATTAAGGGCATTTGAGAGAGACAGGCACATGGAAAAAATGGAGGGTTTGTGAGATGGAAGGATTAAATTGATGTTAAAATAGGTTAAAAGTTGGCACAATATCATGGGCCGGCAAAGTGCTATAATATTTTGTGTTCTATGCTCTGTGTTCTGAAGGCTTGTCGACCCCATTTCTAAGTATTTCTGTTGATTTAGCCTCCACAGCCTTATAGGTTACAGGAATCCAAAGATTGATCACTCTTCGTGTGAAGGTATTTCTAAAGCCTGAGTTTTAAATGACTGTCTCCCTATCATATAGCTATGCCCCCTTATCCAGAATGGTCCCATTAGTGGAAACATCTCAACATCTACCTTATCACATTCCCATGTCCTGATATGATTTAGTAAACTCACCCTGAACTTTCAAGTTGATGGATGTTTTCACTGATTACCGAAACAAGTCCATGTAATATAGTGTGAAGAGGCAGGGGGAGGGGGGAGCTTATTCTTTAAACAATAGATTTTGGAAGATCTGAAACTTTCAAGATTGTGAGTGGGTTTGTCACAAAAAGAGGACACTTGTACTACAGGGAAATCGTTCAGAATAAAGAGTGACCCACTCTGGTCTAAGATGAGGAAAGATGTCTTACTGCTCATAGAACATAGAATGCAGAACCGTACAGCTCAGTTCAGGACTTCCATCCCACAATGTTGTGCTGACCTTATAACCTACTCCAAGATCAATCTAAACCTACTCTCCTACATAGTCCCCCACTTTTCTATCTTCCATGTGCCTCTTTAAGAGTTTCTTACATGTCCCTAATGTACCTGCTGCCACTACCATCCCTGATAGTTCTTTTCACATGCCCACTACCCACCACCCTGAAATCCTGTCAATACTTTCCTCCAATCTTAAAACTATGCTTTCTCATTAGCCATTTCCAGCCTGGGAGAAAAAAAAAAGCAGTGGCTGTCGACTCAACCTGTATCTCATCATATTAAGCACCTCTAACAAGTACAGCTCATCCTCCCCTCCAAAGAGAAAACCCCTAGCTTACTCACCCTACCCTTGTAAGACATGCACTCTAATCCAGGCAGCATCTTGGTAAACCTTCTCTGCACCCTTTCTAAAGCTTCCACATCCTTCCTATAATGAGGGGACCAGAACTGCACACAATACTACTAGTGTTGTCTAATCAGAGTTTTATAGAGCTGCAACATTGCCTCGTGACTCTTGAACTCATTGCTTCAACTATTGAAAGACAGCACACCATTTGCCTTTGCAGTCATCCTGTGGAAACTTTGAGAGATCTATGGACTTGGATGCTAAAGATCATTCTGTTCCTCCACACTGCTAAGAATCCTGCCGTTCTGCCGTTCTCCGCCTTTTACTTCAACCTTCCAAACTGTATCAATTCACACTTTTCCAGATTGAACATTCTTGGAGAAAACTGTGTATTTTTGAACTCTTGACAACAGGATGTGATAGAATCTGAATGGTTCAGGGTTGAGAATGGTCAATGTACAGACCTTAGGGAGATGAAGGCAAGGAAGTCACCAAGCAGGCTAGCCACTGAAAGATGAGGGAGGATGGAGGAGTTGTGTGATCTAATCCTGATTCATTTGTTTACATCATTTTGTATCCCACCTTCAAGCAGTAGGTGGCTCTAGTGAAAAACTTAAAACATTGCACATACTAGGGAAAAAATAATGATGGAGAATATGATGGAAAAATAAACGAGTGGCGGTGATGAACCAGAACCTTGCACCATCTTCAGGCAATGCTGATTGAATACTGTTTTGATCTATTCCTAATAACTCACTCAGGGCAGAAGCATTTTTTTAGATTAAAATAATTCTTTTCACAAAGCTCAACTTCTTTTCTTATTAGTTGGTATGTCTTCATGCTTACCTGTTAACTTTTAGTTCGACCCAAGAACTGGCTCTTGTAGTTCACCACATTCCCGCTACTGACCACACACACACACCGACCCACACATCCCACCCTGCACCATGCCGACAGCCGCACTACTGACACCACTTGCAGCCTCTCCACCCTCAAGATCCCTCCCCCATCGCTGTTCGCCAACCTGACCCCCAACTGTAAGCCAGTGGCAACTAAAAGCAGGAGGTACAGCGCGGGGGACCGGACCTTCATTCAGACAGCAGTGGGTGTGTCCAGACAGGTATATGTAGTTCACCACAGCTCTAAATCTCGCATTATCCACTGGTTCAGCTGTATGTGAAGGTTGCAGAGTGATGGCTCAGGAAGGTAACATCCATCATCGGGGGCCTCATTATCAGAGCCATTCCTTCTCCATGCTTCCATCAGGCAAGAGGTACAGGAGTCTATCCAAAGTTCAACAACAGATCTTCCCCAATGCCTACAGATTGTTGAAATGATCTTAAGTATCTTCACACTTGGACAGTATTGCTTCCTTTTTTTTTACTTTTTTCTTTTAGTTTTTTATTTTGCTTATATAAGTTATGTGTAATTTATATTAGGTTTAAGTTAAATTTCCATTCTAATACAAAAACTGTATGGCTGCTGCAGCAAAACAAAAGCTAATTTTCATTCCATTTATTCTCTGTTGTGAGCAACTTTGGCCCCATGTCTATTGAAGGGTGTTCTTGGAGAGAGGTTCACAAGAAAAATCCCAGGTATGAAAGCTTTTACATGTGAAAAGCATTTGATGTCCCTGGGCCTGTATTCAATAAAGTTCAGAGTATGAGAAGGAATATCATGGAAACCTACCAGATACTGCAAGACCTTGATATAGTGGAATTGAGGAGGATACTTCAGTTAGTAGGAGAGTCTAGGATGCAAGGGCACATTGTGTCCTGGTGGAGGCTGGAAGCTGAAGATGACAGTCTGCTCTGGGATCAAATGAGAGGGAGGGAGGGAGGGAGGGAGGGAAGAGAGAGAGAGAGAGAGAGTGAGAGAGAGAGAGAGAGAGAGAGAGAGAGAGAGAAGAGAGAGAGAGAGAGAGAGAGAGAGAGAGAGAGAGAGAGAGAGAGAGAGAGAGAGAGGAAGGAAGGAACAGGGCTTGTTTTGCTGTTTAGTGTGTGTTAGTTGTTAACACAAATGACACATTTCACTGTATATTTCAATGTACTGTTCATGTAATAAATAAACTTACGTTATATATTGGGTGCTATAGGCTAGAAGCAGGAAAGTCCTCCATTTTCCCCCATCCAGTTAGGGAAAGGGAAGCACCTGGAGGGTTTTCCATCGCAGGTTGCTGACCCTTCCCAGGGCATGCCACAATTCTGAAGATTCTTCTGCCTGCTACAGTGTTAAACCTGAGTGAGTCCCTTCTAGGCAACACACACAAAATACCACAGGAACTCAACAGGCCAGGCAGCATCCATGAAAAGGAACGAAGAGTCGACATTTCAGACCGAGAACTTTCTTCAAGACCCCTTGGGTGCATGCAAAAGATTCCACTGAACTCTTCAGGGGGCTGCCCTGTAACCTTAGCTGTTTATTCAACTAAGATGAATGAAAAAGTAACCAGATGCTTTCATCATCTAACTAGCTCACTGTTACCTGCAGGAACAAAATGGGCCAAATAGTCTCCTTCTGCACTGTAATTTATTATCGTTTATTGTCACTGTGAGAGCTCCTGTTTCTTGAAGCAAAAGCCACATTATCTGTCTTACAACAAGAACTAAAGTCCAATAGTACTTTAATGGCAGTGAATAGCTTTAGACATCCTAGGCTATTAAAAGAAAAGGTAAACTTTCTTCTGTTATCTAGAAATGTTGCATGAAAGATCATTTTATTTTTAGCCCACTGCATAAAACAGCTTTATGAGATTCTCCTAAATATCTGTTATCTTTATTCACTTAAGTGAATTAGTTCCCTTACCGAACAAAGAGATCTCACTGTTTCTGAGTGCAATGCTCTCCAGGCTGGCTGTGTCATAAAAAATTCACTAGCTGTTTATACTTTTTTCTTGGCTTTTCCCCGACTGAAAATCGGTTTTGTGATAAAAAAATTTAGATTGTGCAGAGCCCCTTGGAATTTGAAAGGTTCGGTAGGGTCAGACTCGTTTCACTGCACTGATTTATATAAGCTAAAGAAATTAGATTACACTAATGTAAAGCAACAGATAGATATCACACAAATAGCTGCACTGCTTGCTGGGTGTGAAGAGAATCCTAATCTTTCCATTACAGGGCTACCTCAGCACAGCTTTCAAAATAACACATTTGGACTGGCTACAGATTTTCTTACCGCTCGACCAGACCTGAGGCCACTCAGCCCTTCGTCTGTGCTGTTTTACCGAACAATTCCATTATGCCACTGATATGCCCTCTGATTAATTCCACCAATCCGTTCGACTTCCCCAGATTTTGCCACTCCCTAACGAGTTAGCGGTAACTTACAGCAGCAAATTAACCTGCCAACAGGCACGTCTTCTAACTGCTTCAGTAAAGTAGCCAGCATAATCGAGGAGCCTTCCCACCCAGGATATTCTCTTTTCACCCCTCTCCTATTGGACAGACAATATAAACGCTTGAATGAATGTAGATCCAGGCCCAAGGATACCCCGCTATTATAAAATTAATGAATGGTTCCCCAGTACAACCTCACTATGTCATTACGATCTTGTGCTTTTAGCTCTAACTACACTGCACTTTCTCTAATGCTGTCATAAACACGAGAAATTCTACAAATGCTGGAAATTCCTCTCCATAGGTGCAGCCTGACCTGCTGAGTTCCTCCAGTATTTTGTGCATTTTACTGAAGAGGGAAAGAGTCGGGTTTAACATTGTACCAGACAGAAGAATCTTCGGAAGGGTTGATCATCATTGGAAGTTGTTTGTGTTAACAATCATCACACCCGAGGATGTGGTGGGGGCAGCCCGCAAGAGCCTCCACACATTCCAGTGCTACCATAGCAGTACCACGATACTCCCGTTCCTGCCCAACCACCCACATACGCAGCAGAACAAGCCCTGTTCCTCCCTCCCATCCACCCACATACACAGCAGAACAAGCTCCCCTCCTCTCCCCCACCCACATACACAATCATCTAAACCCAGAACAGGTCACCTTCTTTGACCTCCAACTTCCATCGATCTTGGACTCAGTCTCAGCCTCATTCTCAGGTTAGGGTCAGACTCAGACTGGGGTCCAGCATCAGCATTGGATTCGGGCTCAGAGATGTTGAGCTTTGCTGTGCCTGTGCAACTACATCTATCAATTAACTGGCTTTAACTGATGCATTTGCATCGCAGTGAGGGAGAGAGAAAAAGAAAGAGCAATGTTGGAAGCAGTTGACTCAGGCGTGTTCTTCAGCTGACTATCCAGTATCTGGTCCATGTAACACCTCCATGCATGATCTCCAACAAGCACTGTGTACGTCAATGGTTCAGAGCTTGTAGCTACACTACCAGGCGTCCACTTGTCTTTTTGGTAACCACACACTAGAACTTCCTGTCCAACCTCGAAACTCCTTGCTGCTTCACTTGGCAATGGGTTGAGCTGTTTATTCTGCACCTTCCGCCGTAGGTCTGATTTTAGGAGGTCTATGCGAGATCTCAGATTCCTGCTCCTGATTGGTTTGATCTGACAGAATATGAACAGAGTTCCAAAACAAAAAAAAAGGAAATTGTCCACCTTGTGTTGTAGAGAAATGTCCTCCCTGTCCGTAGTTTTAATGGACTTCTTGAAGGTTTGGATAAACCTTTCAGCGAACCCATTTGCTGCTGGATGGTGAGGTGCTGACTTGAAATGTTTGATGCCATTTTTCGTCATGAAGAGACAGAATTCTTCTGACATGTATTGTGGTCCATTTCTCTTACAATTTGTCTGGTAAGCCATTTCTGAGAAAATAGTCCTCCGGGCAGAGACAGTCTTTACTGAGATTGTTGACTTCATTGGTATAACCTCTGGCCTCTTCAAGTGAGCATCTAAAGCAATCAGAAACATGGAGTTCATGAGTGGCCCAGAAAAGTCAATATGTACTCTTTACCATGGTGATGACAGCCAATTCTATGGACGTAGTGATGTCTGTGGGGGTGCATTTTGAACATTTTGGCATTCCAAACAACTTTTGGCCAAGCCTTCAATCTGCTTATCTATCTTCAGCCACCACATGTAGCTCCGGGCAAGGCTCTTCAGCTTGACTGTACACAGGTGTCCTTCATGTAGATTCTCAAACACTCTGGTGAGTAGTTTGGAGGGAAACACAACACGAGATCCACGCATCAGCGTTCTTTGGCATACCGACATTTGGTCTTGTCTTGCGGAGAACTCCGGAAACATAGGGTTGCTCTGAGCTGACCATCCTTGCATGGTGATTTCATAGACTTTTGACAATGTCAGGTTATTCCTTGTTTCCCTTTGTATTTCAGAATTTGTTACCGGGAACAATGTGTGTATAGAACACTTCTGCTGGGTCACAGTATGAAGACCTTCCTTCTTCAGTTGTCAATCGTGGACAATGGGATAAGCCATCAGCGTTGCTGTGTTGTTTGGTGCCCTTGAACTCTGTCACAAAAATGTGCTTCTAGGAACAGTGCCCAACATTGTATCCGGGTAGCAGTCATCACTGGGATTCCCTTCCTGGGATTGAAAGTGGATACAAGGGGCTCGTGGTCTGTCAATAATGTAAACCTTTGTCCATAGGGGTAGTGGTGGAACTTCCTTATTCCCCATACTGGGCTAAGGGCAGCTCAGACGATCTGTGTATAATTGCATTCTGCACTCGTCAGTGACCTTAACACAAATGCAATTGAGTATTCAGATCCATCTTTCATAGTTTGCAACAAAACAGCAGTAATGCCATAAAGGGATGAATCGCATGCCAGTCCAATGGGCAGAGATGGGTCATAAAGGGTGAGCAGTTCATTGGATGTTATGAGTCTCTTTGTTTCCTGGAATGCTCTTTCACATCTTTCTGACCAGTCTCACTTTGCTCCTGTCTGTAACAGTGCACTTAATGGGTGGTGCGCTTAACTGTAGCAATGTTCGGGAGAAATCGGTGGTAAAGGCCCAAGTATGACCTGAGTTGTGACTCATTTTCCAGTTTAAGTGCCTGTAGCACTGCTTCCATCTTCTCTTGTAACTTATGATAGATAGATAGATAGATAGATAGATAGATAGATAGATAGATAGATAGATAGATAGATAGACAGATACTTTATTCATCCCCAAGGGGAAATTCAACATTTTTCCAGTGTCCCATACACTTATTGTAGCAAAACTAATTACATACAGTATTTAACTCAGTATAAATATGATATGCATCTAAAATCACCCTCCCAAAAAGCATTAATAAATAGCTTTTAAAAAGTTCTTAAATAGTTTACTAAAGTGCATTGAGTGGTAACTTAAGCTCAGTCCTTACCCCGGCACTTTAACATGTCTTGCCCCTGGTGGTTGAATTGTAGAGCCGAATGGCGTTGGGGGAGTAATGATCTCGTCATCCTGTCTGAGGAGCATTACATTGACAGCAACCTGCCGCTGAAGCTGCTTCTCTGTCTCTGGATGGTGCTGTGCAGAGGATGTTCAGGGTTTTCCATGATTGACCGTAGCCTACTCAGCACCCTCCTCTCTGCCACCAACGTCATACTCTCCAGTTCTGTGCCCACGACAGAGCCCGCCTTCCTTACCAGCTTATTAAGACGTGAGGCGTCCTTCTTCTTAATGTTGCCTCCACAGCACACCACCACAAAGAAGAGGGCTCTCTCCACAACTGACCAATAGAACATCTTCAGCATCTCACTACAAACATTGAATGACACCAGCCTTCTGAGGAAGTACAGTCGACTCTGTGCTTTCCTGCACAGGGCATCTGTGTTGGCAGTCCAGTCTAGCTTCACGTCTAACTGCACTCCCAGATACTTGTATGTCTTAACCTGCTCCACACATTCTCCATTAATGATCACTGTCTCCATATGAGGCCTAGGTCTCCTAAAGTCCACCACCATCTCCTTGGTCTTGGTGATATTGAGACGCAGGTAGTTTGAGTTGCACCATATCACAAAGTATGTGATGTAAGCCATGCTTGTCAATGTCAAGTCCACAATGTGAGATTTCATTCTTGAAAGACTCACATTTCTCTCTCTTTGCGTGCAGACCATACTCACTCAACCTGGTAAACTCTGGAGATCCTCTTCATCATTCTTGTTAGTCACGATGATGTCATCAAGGTCACATTGTGTTTCCAGGGACATCTTGGAGCACTTAGTCCATTGTTCTTCACCAAATTGCAGGAGGTGATGTGACCCAAAGATGAGACGATTATACTGGAACAATGCCTTGTGAGTGATGATTGTGATGAACTTCCTGCTCAACTCCTCAGTATCCATTTGCAAACTTAAGCAGATGGATCCTGGACTTCCTGTCAGTTGGCTGGCAGGTGGTAAGAGTGGGCTTCCTTACCTCTGCTCCTCTGAGCTTCAATACAGGAGCCCCCTCCTTCACTCTCTGTAGACCATGACAGTGTCACCACCCCTAGCTCCAACCTGCTAATTAAATTTGCACATGATACTACATTGATTGGCCTTATCTCAAATAATAATGAGGAAGCCTACAGAGAAGAAGTCATCACCCTGACACAGTGGCATCAAGAAAATGTTGCAAAGACAAAGGAGCTGGTTGTGGACTACAGGAGGAATGGAGACAGGCTCGACCCTATTGACGTCAAAGGATCTGGGGTTGAGAGGGTGAACAGCTTCAAGTTCCTCAGTAAACACATCATCGAGGATCTCACCTGGACTGTACATAGCGGCTGTGTGGTGAATAAAGCACAATAGCATCTTTTTCACCTCAGACAGTTGAAGAAGTTTGGCATGAGTCCCCAAATCCTAAGGACTTTCTGCAGTGGCACAATTGAGAGCATCCTGACCGGCTGCATCACTGCCTGGTATGGGAACTGTACTTCCCTTGATCACAGGACTCTGCAGAGAGTGATGCAGATAGCCTAGTGCATCTGTGGATGTGAACTTCTCACTATTCAGGGCATTTCCAGTGACAGGTGCATAAAAAGGATCATTGGGGACCCGAGTCATCCCAACCACAGAATTTTCCAGCTGCTACCATCTGGGAAATGGTACTGCAGCATTAAAGCCAGGACCAACAGGCTTCAGGACAGCTTCTTCCACCAGGCCATCAGACTGATTAATTCACACTGACATAATTGTATTTCCAGGCTATATTGACTGATCTGTTATATATCTTACTGTACATACTATTTATTACAAATTACTGTAAATTTGCACATTTCACATACAGAGGGAGATATAAAGATTTTTACTCCTCACGTATGTGAAGGATGTAAGAAATAAAGTCAATTCAATTCAAATTGTGATAAGTCAATCTTTGAAAGCCTGTCCTTGCCTGCCAAAGATGCAAGATTGTCTTCTGTTTGTGGCAGGGGATACTGCACAGTACACAGCTTTGGGTCGATGCTCACTTTGAAATCCCAACATATGCAAACGGCTCCAGCCTTCCCATTCTTGAGCACCAGGACAATGGGCATGGCCCAGTAACTCCACTCAACCTTGGAGAGAATTCCAAATGCCTCCAAGCTCTGAAGTTCGGCATCCACTTTAGGACATATAGTGTGTAAGGTTCTAGCGCGCTTTATGGAATCTTGGTGTTGCTGTTTCATCCAGTTCAATTCTGGCCTTTGTACCTGTGAGTTTACCAATCCCCTTCTCATTAGCGTTAATTGGCTGTGTCAGTTGAGCTGCTGCTGTCTGTTGATGCCACATTGAGAGCTTTGACTGAGTACCAGTTTAGTTGGAATTCTCTTAACCATTCACGCCTGAAAAGAGCTGGCCCTTCACTTTTCAATACAGAAAGCTCTAACTGCCAAGTTTGGTCTCCATATGTCACATTTACTTTCAGTTTGTATTTAGGAGACACTTTTTCTCCTATGTAATCCTTCAGTATCATTGAGGTATTCTTTAATAGAAGCTTAGAAAACAAACTGTTGTAGTCAGCTTCTGCAATTATAGACAAAGCTGACCCTGTTTATCCAGCTCCGTTTTCAGTTTTACCACCAGACACATCTATTGTGATCCAATTGATTTTGTGATCTGCTTCAGTGATGCTATGCATTTCTAGTCATGGCAGCTCACCTTTGTCAGACTCTGTTCTGTCTGATTCTGGTTCACATTTGGTCATTTGCTTAGTTCTGTATTTCAAACTTCTCAGTTGGTTGTGTTTTTGTCTGCCTTGCACACTCTCTTTATGTGACCTTGTCTATGACCCTACGTGCAAACTTCTTCTTTGAACCAACCAGCATTCATTTCATGGGAGAATTTGCCACATTGATAGCATTTTTGGCTTTTTGCACCATTCAGGGACATTTTGGGCATTTCAAATTCTAAACTCCCTCTCTGTAGTTCTACTGCGTCCTTTGCTGCAGTCTCCAATGATATTGTAATGGCCAATGCCTGTTCTAAGGCTAGGTCCCCTTCTGACAATAGCCACTTCTGAGTGCTTAAATTATGCATGCCACATACAAGCCTGTCTCATGGTGCATCAGACAGTCCATCTCTAAAGTTGGAGAAGTTTGCAGAGTTCTACTATGGATTCAGAAATGTTATCATCCTTCGACTAGATCCTTTCATAAATCTAAATCTTAGCTATTACAGGTTGTTTAGGGCTCAAGTGATTTTGTAAACTTCTAACAATTTTATCAAACATCTTGCTTGCTGACTCTTCAGGGTCATAAGGCACTGTACCTTCTTGGAAGCATTAAGTTAAGAAGGAAGGGGACTATTTTTTTGTCCCTCCATGTTGTTTGCATTACAATACAGTTCCACCCTCTCAATATATTACTCCCAGCCTTCATTAGCACTATCAAAGTCTTCAACAAGCCATCATCACGTTATTTTCACTTTAAATTTGCTTGTTATGTCTTTCACTGCACTGTATACAATGCAGTCAGTCACTCCACGTGTTCCTTTGTTAGCATTTGTGATGGCTTTCTCCGAACTGTTTAACTCTTTCCTGTCACTGTTTCTTTCTGTAACTGTTGGTGCAGTTGGTGACAGTCGCTGACATTCAGGTTTATACTCATTGCCAATTTGTTGTGTCTATGCATAATTACATATCAATTAAATAAAAGCATGCACACAAGATGGCTTTAACTGGTGTATTCACATTGCAGCGAGAGAGAGAGCAATGTACATGCATAGACAACAGATCAATATGTAGTGCTGAGGGGAGTCATTGTTCTAAATGAAGTGGATCCATACATTCAAGGTTTTGACTTTCCAAGTGGTCTTGCAGAGATTCACAGACTCAGGGCTACATCCAATCTTCTCGACTTCTAGTCTTCTGATAGGACCTTTGGACTTCAGTCCTCCGACCCCAGGACCTACTGATCACCCAACATTAGATCTTGAATTCCAATTTCACTGATTCATAAACCCATCGGCCTTCCTTCCTTGCACGCATGGAACTCTGATTCTGAAACCCACTGTCAGCCTGCTTACCCAGAGGAGACCACCAGTCCTTGTGCACATTGGTCTGCTGATCTGACACCTTTCTGAAGATCCCAGCCCAGCCCATGGGTACATGAGGTCTATTGAATATATTGGGTACGTAGGCTTTACTAGACTTGGCTCAAGGAAAACTCTTTATAACTGCTCTGATTAGTGGAAACCCAAATTTAGTCACTGGGCAACAACGTGTTCCATTGGCTGATGGTTCAGTAATTGGGAACATAGATCCAATGTGCTTAGCAAAGGAGGGATACGTGAGGCTGCTAGGTTTGTCTATAAATGCCCTGCCTCTACATGTTTACAGTCCAATGGATTCCTCATGAGAAACTATGACAAATCAAACTCACACAAGGCTGTGTCCTCAGTGTCGCCAGGGGGCTCTCTCCTGTATTCATCACTATTTCAGCTACATCCCACTACAAAAATATCATTGACAAATTTATAGATGGAATTATAGTAGAATTTGGCCATTTAGTCGTGAGTGTATTGGGAGACGAATAGGCCACTGAGGACATAACCTTGTGGAGTACCAGTATGGAGAATACTCGTGGCTGAGATGCTGCTGTAAATAAGTGTGTGTTTGTTTGGACAAAAGAGCTACTCATTGACTTCAGGGAAGAGGGTGGTGCTCATCTGCCTGTTCGTATCATTGTCAAGACCCTTGAGAGCTTCAAGTTCCTAGGAGTGAACTTCAACAAAACCCTGTTCTGGCAAAGAAAACTCACCACTTCCTTTACTTCCTCAGGAGGCTAAAGCAATTGGATGCCCCTTTGACCCTCACCATATATTTTCGATACACCATAGCAAGTGTCGAATTTGGATGCATCCCTGTTTGGTTCGGCAGCTGGTCTGCACATGATCTCAAGAAACTGCAGAGAATTGGGGATACACCCCAGCACATTACAGGAACCATTCACCCTTCCATGCATTCTGTCTATACTTCTTGCTGCCTCGGGAAAGTAGCCAGACTCCACAGCACCAGGCATTCTCCCCATTCTATTGGTAGAAGATACAGAAGTCTTTAAGTACGTACCAGTCTCAAAGACAGCACCACTCATTTTTGAATGTGATTATTGAATGTTTCCCAGTACAAAAGCATCCTTGAAGATGGATGATTGACCTCACACTGTACCTCATTATGAACTTATTGTCTATCTGCACTCCACTTTCTCTGTAACGGCAGCACTAAATAAGACCACACTGTATGATATAGGAGCAAATCGAGTCTGCACTGCCATTTCCTTTCAGCCCCAATCTCCTGCCTTCTCTCTGTACCACTTCATGTCCTGACTAATCAAGAAGCTATCAAACTCTGCCTTAAGACCTGGCCTCCACAGCTGTCTGGGGCAAAGAATTCCACAGATTCACCACGTCCTGGATAAAGAAATTCCCCCTCATTCTCATTCTGAAAGGATGCCCTTCTGCTCTGAGGCTGTGTCCTCTGGTTTATACTGCCCCACAATAGGAAGCAAGGGATAAGGTGTAGATTAGGGTATGTGTGTGTGTGTGTGTGAATGGGTGAAGGGATTTAGAATGTAAGTCTGTCATCTGATCCACACTCCGGAGCAGAAGGTGGTGGTAATGCACCATTAAGCTGGGTGCCAAATGCTGTAAAACAAGAAGAAAAGGAAGAAGAAGGAAGTATTCTCTCCATGTCCATTCTATCAAAGCTTTTCACCAACTAATAGGTTTCAATGAGGTCAATCAATCATTCTTCTGATTCTCATGAATACAGGCCCAGAACCATCAAACACTCTTCATATGCAAGCTGTTCAATCCTGGAATAATTTTCATGGACCCTCTTCGTACCCTCTCCTGTTTCAGCATATCTTTTCTAAGATTAGGGGCCCAAAACTGCTCACAATACTCCAAGTGAGGCCTCACCAGTGCTTTTTAAAGTTTCAACATTACATCCTTGCTTTTTTTAAAAATTCAAGTCCTCTTGAAATGAATGCTAATATTGCATTTGTCTTCCTCACCACAGACTCAAACTGCAAATCAGCCTTTATGGAATCCTGCACAAGGACTCCCAAGTCCCTTTGCACTTCAGATTTTTATATTTTCTCTCCAGTTAAAAATAGTCAGCCCTTTTATTTCTTCTACCATAATGCATGACCAAACACTTCTCAAGCATATTCCATCCACCATTACTTTTGCCCATTCTCCTAATCTGTCTAAGTCCTTCCGTAGCCTCTCCACTTCCTGAAAGCTACTTGCCTTGAAACCTTTCTTCACATTGTCTGCAAACTTCACAACAAAGCCATCAATTCCATCATGCAAATCACTAACAATGTAAAAAGAATTGGTCCCAACACAGACCCCTGTGAAACATCACTAGCCATCGGCAGCCAGCCTGAAAAGGCTCCCTTTATTCCCAGCTTTTGCCTGCTGCCAACCAGCCAATGCTTTCTCCATGCTGGTGTGGTGACCCACTTTCCAGCACACTCGAACTGGCTCACAAAATGGCGCATGCCGGCAGAGAGGCCAGCCCCAAAAAGGGCGCCAGGCCTTCTTCACCAGCAAGGAGAAAAGCCCACGCACGGGTAGGGACTGTGAATATGTGCCCCCTGCAGCGTTCCTGCTCGGGGAGGGCGGAAACGGGAAGGCTTAAAAGCGAGGCCGCAAAGTTTGAATAATTCTTTTACGCAACTGCAACTCGTTAGTCCAGCGCTGTGTGTAGTACACCGCTACACTGGGATCTTTCTTCTTATACCATGGGTTTGTAGCTTGTTAAGCAGTCTCATGTGTGGGATCTTGTCAAAGGCTTTCGGAAAATCCAAATACACAACATCCACTGACTCACTTTTGTCTATCCTGCTTGCTCCCTCTTCAAAGAATTTTAACAGATTTTGTCAGGCAAGACTTTCCCTTGTGGAAACCATGACGATCATGTGCCTCTAAGTACCCTGAGACCTCATCCTTAATAATCG
Source organism: Hypanus sabinus (assembly GCF_030144855.1). NCBI lineage: Eukaryota > Metazoa > Chordata > Chondrichthyes > Myliobatiformes > Dasyatidae > Hypanus > Hypanus sabinus. Next base: position 87,635,854 of record NC_082721.1, read on the forward strand.
ACTCCAACATCTTCCTGGCCACTAAGGTCAGATTAACTGGCCTCTAAATTCATTTCTTCTGCCTCTCCCCCTTCTTGAAGAGTGGAGTGACATTCGCAATTTTCCAGTCTTTTGGAACTATTCCAGAATCTAGTGATTTTTGAAAGATCATTATTAATGCCTCCACAGTCTCTTTAGCCACCTCCTTCGGAACCATGGAGTATACACCATCCGGTCCAGGTGATTTGTCTACCTTCAGACCTTTCAGTTTCCCAAGAACCTTCTCCCTAGTCATGGTATATTCACACAGTTCATGACCCTTGACACCTAGAACCACCAAATTGCTAGTGATGACTGATGCAAAATACTTATTCACTTCATCTGACATTTCATTGTTCCCTATTAATACCTTTCCAGCATTATTTTCCAGCAGTCAATTATCCACTCTCACCTCTCTTTTACACTTCATTATCTGAAGAACCTCTTTTATATTATTGGCTAGCTTACTTTTGTATTCTATCTTCACCTTTTTAATTATATTTTTGTCGCCTTCTATTTGTTTTTAAATACTTCCCAATCCTTTAACTTCCCACTAACTTTTGCTCCATTTTATGCGCTCTCTGTTTTTATGTTGGCTTAACTTCTTTTGTTAGCCATGGTTGTGTCATCTTTCCTTTAGAATACTTCCTCCTGTTTGGGATGTATATATCCTGTGCCTTCTGAATTGCTTCCAGGATTCCAGTCATTGCTGCTCTGTCATCATCCCTTCCAGTGCTCTTTTCCAAAAAATTCTGGCCCACTCCAATCTCATTCCTCTATAATTCACTGTAATGCTGATATATATGACTTTGGCTTCTCCTTCTCAAATTTCAGGTTGAATTTGATAAAATCATGATCATTTACCCCTAAGTGTTCTTTTCTCTTAAGCTCTATAATCAATTCCTTTTCATTGGACAACACACAATCCAAAATAATTGATCCCCTAGTGGGTTCAACCACAAGCTGCTCTAAAAAGCCATCTTGTAGGCATTCTAGAAATTCTCCCTCTTGGAATCCAGTACCAACCTGATTTTCCCAATCTACTTGCATATTGAAATCCCCTATCGCTATTGTAACACTGCCCTCTTAGCACGTGTTTTCTACTTCGCGTTGTAATTTGTAAACCTCATCCTTACAACTGTTTGAGGGTCTGTATACAATTCAAAAAGGTGGGATTTCCCAATCGCCACCCAGTTCAACTTAACTTCCCGTTCCCATTCCAATATGCTGTGGTCCATGGCTTCCTGTTCTGCTTCACAGACGCCACATTCAAAATGGAGATGCAGCACCTTATTTCATCTGAGTAAGCTCCAACCTGTACAACACAAGAGCAAGCCCTTTAGCACACAAAGTTGTGCTGAATCATTAAAAAGTTAATTTAAAAAAACGATCCTTCCTTCCTTCCTACACATTGTCAAGATCCCTCCATCTTCCTAACTTCTCTAACTTATAGATTTCTCTAACTTCTGATAATTTCTCCCCTTTTCTCTTTTTTATTCCTCTCCCCTCTTACCCCTTCTCTTCTCCTCATCTGCCCATCACTTCTTAATGCCCCTCCTACTCTCCTTTATCCCATGGTCCACTGCCCTCTCCAATCAGATTCCTTTCTTCATCACCCCTTTACCTCTTCCTTCTCTCACCTCCCATCATCTCCCCTATCCGTACATCTTCCCTCTCACCTGGTCTCACCTATCAGCTCCAGCTCGAGTTCCTTCCCCTCACCCTTCTTATTCTGGCTTCTTTCCCTTCCCGATGAAGGTTTCAGCCTGTAACATCAACAGTTTATTCCCCTCTCTAGATGCTGCTTGATTGGTGAGTTTCTCTAGCGTTTTGTGTATGCTGCCCTGAAATATTAATTCTGCTTGTCTCCCTACTGATGCAGGCTGACTTATATAAAAACAATGTGTCTTTATTTCAGCTGTTAGAGGGTAGACATTATCCACTCCCTAACATCAAGAGACTGGACTCATTTCACCTCCCTGCTCCTTCGGTAACCATAACATCAGAAACTCAAACGAATCTGCAGATGCTGGAAATCTGGAGCAACATGCACAAAATGCTGGAGGTCAGGAGGCATCAATGGAAGGAAATAAACAGTTGATGTTCTAGGCTGAGACCCTTTACCCCTCCATTAATTTTACACGTGGCTTCTCCATGGCTTTGTGGGACCCCTGTAGTGAACCCAATGTCTCAGATGGAAGTAACTTTCAAAACTTTTGCACAGCTGACTATTGGGTCATTAATTGAAACTTCAAATTTTCCAGGAATTCAAATTTCTTTAATGAGATCTAGCATTTAGGAGAAATCAAAGTACTTAATTATAATTTATGTATTCATTAGTTGCTAAGTTAGAAGAAATGGTTAGAAGCATTTTGATAGGCACACCCTAATCAACAATTCAGATTGCTCCTGTCATTTGTCTGCGAATAGATGGGGCTCCCCATGGATGGACATATCAGGTGGCCAATAAGGGAGTCATGTGGTAACACCTCCCAGACTAACATTTAAGAGGAGCTGAGAACAGCTTCGAACCGAGCCTCACACGGAACAATGTGAAGATGCATCAGAGGTATGAAAGTGAGAACATTCCACCAGAGGAAGGGGGAAGGTAAGGGTGGGGTACGTGGTGTGCAGATAGAGTGAGGGTGAATGGTAGGTGGAATTTCTAATCAAGCCCAGAAACAGGAAGTTGGATTACCAAACACAGAAGCTGTTAATATTGGACTTGCATTTGAATAAAAGGATTCCGATAAATGGTTTGTCAGATGCTTCCCAATACACATCAGCAGTCAAATACTCACAGTATCATTCAATCAATCAATTTGGTTATCAATAACACCAACGTTGGAGAGTAAGTGAAATGGGACTTTCCTGTCACCCCCGTTTATGTAGGAAATTAAATTTATGAGGTGTGGTCTTTTAGGCTCAAAGTAAATGTTTGATTCCTGTCCTTTAAGTTTTTTTGATTTGTTTTTGATTCTATTGTCCTCAGTCAGCTACCCCAGTGATCACAACTGGAACAATGAATTTGGAAAGAAATGGCTACACCCATGAGGATCTATTTATTTATTTGTTATGTAGTTATTTTTTTGGCCCACAGCGTTGCACAGGCCCACTAATTCCCAATTTAACCCTAGCCTAATCACAAATCAATTAACAATGACCAATTACCCGACCCATCGTATGTCCTTGGACTGAGGGAGGAAACCTGCAGACCCGGAGGAAACCCGCATGGTCATGGGAAGAACATACTAACTCCTTACAGACAGTGGTGAGAATGGAACCCTGTACTGTAAAGCATCGTGCTACCCACTATGCTACTGCGTCATGTCACCCCAATGTTGGATGAAGCAAGGAAGGTGGAAATGACACCAGTGATCACAACTGGTAAGGAACAATAAGCATGAGAAGAAACAGTTATGCCCCTGAGGGTGGGGCAAGGGAGGAGGAAAAAGCAAGGACTGAGAAAGATCACTGGACATCTGGTAGAAGCTCAGAGATGGGCCAGGAACCTGGACGAAGGGCTTGAATAGAAGCTTGAGATGCTTCAGTTACAGGAATATGTCAGGCAGAGGAAGACACCAAGAATCTGGAAGAAGGCCTCAAGTAGAAGTCTGAGGTATTGTCAGTAGCAGGAATGCACCAAGTAGAGTTATCAACAACTGAAAAGAATACTGATTCACACAAAACCCCTTTATCTCCTTTTTTCAAAGTGTTTTTAGAATCAGAAGCAGATTTATTATTTCTGTCTTATATTGGGTGTAATTTGTTGGTTTGCGGCCATAGTACTGCATCAAGACATAAAATTGCTTTAACTGACACAATAAATAATTCAAACTGAAATAAATAATGAGCTAGTGTTCATGGCTTTGGAGACTGTTGAGAAATCAGATGATGAAGGTGAGGGAGTAGAGAGGCTGTTGCTGAATTGTAGAGTGATTACAGTGTTACATCTTTGCAATACTACACAGTATACCTTGATTCACACTATTTACAGTCAATAGCATCAAATTAAAACAGTCACCTCTGTCTGAAACATACTTGAGCCCCTTTGGCACCTACCAGTCCTGGAAAGCCCCTGATGGATCCATGGATACTGTGTGCTCCTTCTCCAGACATACACATGCACAGGTTGAGAGACAGACAGATCTGCCACCCAGCTGGAACTGTGACTGACCTCCAGGAGCAAACTAACCACAAAATCTCCTGAGCAACCCACTCCCATAGACCAAAGATCAGGACCCTGGGCCTGAATCACAGATAAAACTTAAGTTTCAACCTCTTCAGAATGCAAAAATGTTGGAGGAGCTCAGCAGGTCAGGCAAAACCTGTGGAGAGAAATGGACAGTTGACATTTCATTACAAGATCCCTCCACTCTTCATAGTTTGGCATCACCCCAACTATTACTCCATCATATTGATGAATGCATTGGTGCTGCTTCCTGCATCCATACAGAAATCGCCAATTTAATTAATTTCACTATTAACTTCCGCCTTGCTTTCAAATTCACCTAGTTAGTCTCTGCCACTTAACCTTGTATCTCAATCTCAAGACTACAGATACAGGCTGCAGATGGCTAGTCCAAATTAAAAGTCTCAACCAAAATGTTGACTGTTCACTTCCCTCATAGATGCTGCCTGAACCACTATGTTCTTCCTGTGCTTTTGTGTATTGCTCTCAATTTCCAGCAAATGCAGTCTCTGCCTCCAGAAAATCAGCTATGTGCCTTTGAGGGTCTAATGAATGGTTGGAGGTCTGTCAAACACAGGTACAGCCAGAAGTGTGTCAGTGAGACACTGATAGCTAGTCAGATTTCATCCATCAGCCACAACTAGTCAGGACTCTGTCAGTCAGTCTCTAATAGAAAGTAGGGGCTGTCATTCAGAGGTGTCTGTCAGTCAGACGCTAATTAATGGTCAAGTGTGTGGGTTGACAAAGAGTGTATCGGTCAAACATATAGTCAAATGTTACCAAACTCAGGTGTATGTCAATCAAACTTAAATAGTTAGGAGTGTATTAATCAGATGCTAATAATTGGACAAACAAGAACATTAATCAGATGTTAATGATGAGAGTCAGGCGTGTTCAAGTCAGACTGCCAGGTGTATCTCAGTTAGACTTCAAGAGACTGTCAGGAAGTTGTCTTTCAGACTAATGGACAGTCAGGATTGTGTCAGACACTATTAGGCAGCTGAGTGTTTGTCAATCAGAATCTACTGGGTAGTCGGGATTCTGTCAGTCAGTGACAAATGGTGAGTCAAGAGTGTGTCCATTTATCAATGATTGAGAGTCTGTTAATATGAGTTTGCCTAAAGAACATTCCTAGCTGCTAGCTGTATGCCCTTCCTTTCATTTAACCTTCAAAACTCCCTTCCTTAAACCTCTTCCTGACCGTGAAATTTTGCCTCCATTTTACACAGAGAGGATGAAATCTCATATGCAGAATTCTCATATGAATGATATTAAAAGCTTCTGCTGAAAGCATATTACAGATTAAAAGTCAAGGGCTATATTAGTTTTTATATCTAAATTAATATTTAGTGAGGTCTTGTAAATGGCAGTCTGGAAATGTCTGTAAAAGGATAAAATCTACCACATGTTTTATTAAACTCATCGCAGCCTTAGTAAATCATAAACTAGACAGAAGGTCAGGCCCCTCAAAATGCCTATGAAGGTGAATAGGGGAAGCATCAAGCACCTGGGCTGGGCACCTGTATCTTTATGATCAGGCAATTACCATCAAACCCTTGTTGTGTTTCTTATCAACTTACAGGCTGTGAGCATCACAGTCCAGTTCAGTGTTCATTGCTTTTGCTTGCTGTGGTAGAGCAGAGCCAGACAAACTCAGTGTGTGCCTGGGCTCTCTTATTGGCCAGAATGGATCAGCGTTTTGAACTATTTACTTGCTTTCTTTAATTTATCATATTTTTAATTGATATCCAGCGCAGAATAGGCCCTTTGACCCATGTCTTCCAACATTCTCCGATTTAATCCCAGGACAATATACAATGACCAATCAACCTACCAACCAGAACATCTTTGGACTGTGGCAGGAAACCAGAGCACCTGGAAGAAAGTCTTGTGGTCACAGGGAGAACGTACAAACTCCTTATAGACAGCGGTGAGAATTGAACCCTGTACTGTAAACCACTATGCAACTGTGCTGCCGCACTTATAGCTTGTAACTTAAAAATGTTTTGTTATGTCTTGCACTGTCCTACTGCCACAAAACACCAATAATGGCTGTGATAATTAACCTGCATCTGATTCTGACAGATTTTCTTTGTCAAGATGTCAAGATGGCAGTGCGATGCAGTTGTCTGTTATTTGTCAAGCGGGGTGCCATGCACAATCCTAATCTGATGAAAAACAGACGTGGGAACACGGAGGAACATCTGGAAATCTCCAGGAAGGCCTTCATTGCTGCTGCTATTGTGAGGTCCGGGACTCTGCTGAGAAGAACAGGTCCCCAGTCCTCAGGGTCGCGTTGCCCGTGTCCGTTGGCGGGGGCGCCACAGTGCGCTCGGCAGAGGATGGTGCTCAGAGAGGTTGTGCCGGAGGGGATGGTCGGAGGCTCGGAGGTTCGACGGACTTGGAGTCCCCTGCGGTCGGGGTGCTTTCACTGTGTGCTGTCTGCGGGGCTGAGCCGCGGAAGTCCATAGCGGGGGTATTCCTTTCTGCCGTCTGCGTGAGATGACGAGTCTATCGGGACCCTGAGGACCTGTGGAAACTGTGTGGTGGTTTCTTCCAAACCTATAGTCTTTTAACTTCTTTGGACTATCTTTACTGTGCCCATGGTCTGGTTTTTTTTTATCAATTATGGTATTGTCTGCACTGTTGTAACTCTATGTTAACTATAACTATATGTAACTATGTGGTTTTGTGTAAGTCTTGTAGCTTTAGTTTTTGGTTTGTTGGTCTCCTGACTTGGTGTGTCTGGGCAGTTTTGTTTTGTCTGGTGGATTTGGAGCTCCTTTCTGGGGAATGCGCTAAGATGGTTGCGCGATATTAATACGCAGCAGCCTCTCCGGACTCTGGATTTGGGGATTACCAAATATTATGTGGATTTTCTGGTGTAGTCTGTTTTGTTGTGTGCTTTTGTGATATCATTCTGAACGTTGTCTCATTTTTTAACTGCATTGCACTTGTGGTTTCTAAATGACAATAAACTGAATCTTGTATCTTGTATCTTGTAAAGGCTAAAACAGAATCAGAACAGGGTTTGTACGGCCACTGTTACTGATACTACACCATTTTCCTTCAGTAAACCAAACAAATGTTTCCAAATGTTAGAATGGGATTTGAAAAGGTTATTACTCCATTAACATTACAATTGTCATTGAGCTTATGTTAAAATGTGCGTAATGAAGAGTAGAAAGGATTATGTCTCAGGTAGTGAAAATCAGACCTCCCATGTGGTTGGTTCTCGAAACGTATCCACAGGAGATTGTGAAGCTGAGGTTTTAGGCCCAACCATGTGAAACTCCTTCATCAGGAAGCAGATTACTGATTAGAAAGAAAGGTTGAATAGGTTTGGACCTTTTAACCCTGAAGCGTTGGAGAATGAGTGGAGATTTGAAAGAGGTATACAAAATTTTGAGGGGTATAGATAGGATAAATGTAAGCAGGGTTTTCCCACTGAGACCGGAACTAGAGGACGTGGGTTAAGGGTGAAAGGTGAAAAGTTTAAGGGGAATATGAGGGGGAATGTCATTCAAAACATGGTGAGAGTGTGGAACAAGCTGCCAGTGGAAGTGCTGGATATGGGTTTGATTTCAACATGTAAAATGCATGGATGGGAGGGGGACAGGGGCCATGTTCAGGTGCATGTTGATGGTACTAGGAAGAATAACAACTTGGCATAGGCTAGCTGCTTGGAGGCCCTAACTCTGACTCTGCGACCCTTAACATACCACATGTGTTCCCAGGCTGTGCGTATCTCAAGAAGAATTTAGAAATTAGGCTTAGATTCATTTTGTGGCTGGGGGACATGGTGGTGAGATCCTCCTATGGAACAAGAAGTTGACAGCCACTCAAGATGGTGGTTCATCAGCAAGGGTGGAAGGAGCAACATTTCATACTCCATCTGGGTAGCCTCCAACCTGACGGTGAGAACATTGATTTCTCCAGCTTCCCCACTGCCCCTTCCCTCTTTCTTCCGTTCTCCATTCTGGTTACCTTCTCACCTCTTCCCTCACCTCACCTGCCCATCACCACCCTCTGGTTCACCTCCTCCTTCCCTTTTTTCCATGGTCCACAGTCCTCTCCTATTAGGTGCCTTCCTCTTCAGCACTTTACCTTTTTCACCTATCCCCTCCCAGCTTTTCACTTCATCCCCCCTCCCCCATGCACCCACCTTTCCACTCAACTGATTTCATCTACCACCTGCCAGTTTGTGCTGCTCCTCCTTCCCACATCTTCTTATTCTGGCTTCTGCCCCCTTCCCTTCCAGTCCTGATGAAAGATCTCGGCCCAAAACATCGACTGTTTATTCTCCTCCGTAGCGTCTGCCAAATTTGCTGAGTTCTTCCACTGTTTTTTGTGTTTTGCTTGAGATTTCCAGCTTCTGCAGAATCGCTTGTCTTTGTGTCTCTCAGATTTGAAAGGCAGTGAGCTTATTGTCAAAATCCTCAGACAAAACATTATGGCCCACTGAATACCACTACACTATCTGATCAGGTCCTTACCTCATTACTGTGTGGAAGCTTCCTGTGCACTAATCCACTTCAGCTTTCCCCCCCCCCCCCACCCTCCCCATTGCAACAGTGGCCACAAAGTGCTTTGGAAGATGTCTTTTTACACTCAGTGGACACTTTACTGTGCTCCTCCATACCTACTAAAGTTCCACCAAGTGGATGTCATTTTCAGTCATTCATTCTTTGGCTTTTTTCTGTTTTGTGGATGTCTGTGAAGAGTAAAAAAATTCAATTTGTATATTCTTTTATATTAAATTGAAACATTGAACCTTTGAACCTTTGAAAGTTGGTACCTAATGTTTAAGGTTTAAAGTTTAAAGCAAGGTTTAAAATTGGACCTAAGGTTTAAGGAAGGGATCGACCCCTTCCCCAGCTATCAGTGATAATAATGCAGCACTCTGTCAGGAGAACTTGGGAACTCAGCAACTTCAGACGAGAGAGATTTATTCATATTCTCTACAGCTTCTGATTTGGACTGCTGTCTAGAAGTTTGCTCCCTCTCAGTGAAATTCTGTAATTAGATCATCTGCTTCACATACTGTGGAGGTACTGATATTCACATTAGCCTCCAGTTCCAGCCAGTTGCATCATTGACTGCAGCAGAAGGAGATAAAAGACTTGAATTTAAGGATGACTCGTTGATGCTAATGAACTACTGGTTTGATTGCTCTGCCAACCCTGTGTCTGTACCTCCTGATCTTTGTTTCTTTTAACTTTCAGACCTTTGCAAAACATTCCTTCCATGGGTTTACAAGGGCAACCTTGTGAGTCTAACCTAGTGAATTAGACAGCATTTGCATTGTGAATGGGATGAGGATAAGCATGGTAGAATATTTTGGGCTTATACTTCTCACACAGTCTGCAATTTTAAATGAGGTTAATAGGATGAATGAGTGTATGGAGAGAAAAATATTGAGTCTCGAGGATTCATAGACTGACAGAGAATGAATTCTGGGCCTTTGGCCCAACATGGTCAAGTGACAAGATGTTTGCCCACACTAATCTCATTTCTCTGAATTAAGTCCTTATCCCTTCAAACATCTCCTATCTGAGGACCTGGGTCACCGGAGTCAGCAACTTGTGTGATTCTGGAAGTCAAGGATCAAAGGTCAAACCAGTGATCGATGTCCTGGGTGAAGTCCAAAGATGAAGGCCCGATATCTGTGAGTCTGAGAATCTGGGGATAAGAACCAGAGGATCTGAGGTTACCTGTCCAGGGGTTGGAGGCCTGTCTTGATGTGTGGTGATGATGAGAAGGATGGGAAAGGGGCTTGCTTTGCGGTTGGCATTATGTTTTATCTTTGCTACTAGTGTTGCTCAGTAAAACAGTGTGGGCATGTTATGTTGGCATGGGAAGGTGTAGACAATTGTGGGCTCTCCCCAGCACATGCTTGGGTGTGCTGGTCATTAATGGAAATGACACATTTCACTGTATGTTTTGATGTACAGGTGATAAAGAAATAAATCTGAATAAATAACCTAACTATCCAAATATCTTTCAATTGTACTTGTCTCTATCACCTTCTCTTGTCCCGCACAGTGGTGCTAGAAAGTTTGTGAACCCTGTAGAATTTTCTCTACTTCTGCATAAATATAACCAAAAATGTGATCAGATCTTCACATAAGTCCTAAAACTAGATGAAGAGAACCCAATTAAATAAGTAACACAAAAACATCATGCTTGTTCATTTATTTATAGAGAAGAATGATCCAATATTACATGTATTTTTTGGAAAAAGTTACTGAACCTTTGCTTTCAGTAACTGGTGTGACCCCCTTGTACAGCAATAGCTTCAACCAAACATTTCCAGTAACTGTTGATCAGTCCTGTACATCAGCTTCAGGAATCTTAGGTCATTCCTCCTCACAAAACTGCCTCAACTCTGAGATGTTAGCAGGCTTCCTTGCATGAACTGCTTGCTTCAAATTCTTCCACATTTCTATAGGGTTAAGGTCAGGACTTTTATTTGTCCATTCCAAAACACAAACTTTCTTACTTTTAAACCATTCTGTTGTTGATTTACTCTCGTCTTTCATTGTCTTGTTGCATTATCCAACTTCTATTAAGTTTCAGGTGATGGACTACTACCCTAACATTCTCCTGTCAAATGTCTTGATACAATTTTGAATGCATTGTTCAATTGCAAGGTGTTCAGGCCCTTGGGGCAAGCAGCCCCAAGCCATGAAGCTCCTTTCACCACGCTTCACAGTCAGGATGAAGTTTCGGTGTGAAGGGCCCTTTTTCCTCTAAACTTAGCAGTGTGCCTTTCTGCCAAAAATTCAACTTTTGTCTCATCTGACCACAGACCATTGTCCCAGAAGTGCTGTAGAACATCAGGTGCTCTTTTGAAAACTTGAGATGTGCAGCAATATGTTTATTTGGAGTGCAGTGGTTTCACCGTGGTCTCCTTCCACAAACACCATTATTGTCCAGTGTTTTTTCTTATAGTAGGCATATGAACAGAGACTTTAGCAAGTTCTAGAGATTTCTGCAGGTCTTTTGCTGTAACCCTTCAGTTCTTTTTCACCTCCTTTGGTACTGCACATTGTGCTCTTGGTGTGATCTTTACAGGATGCCCACTCCAAGGGAGAGCAGGAACAGTACTGAGCTTTGTCCATTTGTGGACAATTTTTCTTGCTGTGGACTGATGAACACTTAGGTCTTTAGAAATGCTTTTGTAGACTTTTCCTGCTTAATGTCTCTCTACAATTCTTCTTTTAAGGTCCTCTGAAAGTTGTTTTGAGGAGGTATGGTGCACGCAAATAGGCCTTTCTTAAGAAGAGCAAGCTCTGTCAGTAACCTGACTTTGTGTGTCTTTTAGGAGACTCTTAGATAGGTACACAGATCTTTGAATAATAAAGGTCTATACAGTAGGGAAATTATAGGCAGCTTCTAGAGTAGGCTACGTGCTCGGCACAAAATTCTGGGCCAAAGAGCCTGTATTATGCTGTAGATTCTCAATGTTTCTACGTATATAGGACAGGGCACCTCTACAACCCAAATCTCCAATCTCATCTCATTGATTGGAACACCTGACTTCAAATAACATTTGTAGAAGGCATTACCCCAGAGGTTCACATACTTTTTCCGACAAATACATGTAATATTGGATTATTCTTCTCAATAAGTAAATGAACAAGTATTGTGTTTTGTGTTATTTATTTACTTGGCTTCTCCTTGCCTAGCTTTGGGACCTACATGAAGATCTGATCACATTTTAGGTCATAATTAAGACCATAGGCCCATAAGACATAGGAGCAGAATTAGGCCATCTGGTTCATTGAGCCTGCTCCACCATTCAATCATGGCTGATCCTTTTTGTTAATTTCCTCCTCAACCCCAGTTCCCGGCCTTCTCCCCGTAACCTTTGATGCCATGTCCAATCAAGAACCTATCAATCTCTGCCTTAAGTACATCTAGTGACCTGGCCTCCACAGCTGCATGTGGCAACAAATTCCACAAATTCACCACCCTTTGGCTAAAAAAAATTTCTCCGCATCTCTGTTTTGAAAGGGCGCCCCCTATCCTGCGGCTGTGCCCTCTTGTCCTAGGCTCTCCCACCAGGGGAAACATTTATGCAGAAATAGAGAAAATTCTGAAGGGTTCACAAACTTTCCAGCAGCACTATATACCCAATGGTCTCAAAGTTCAACGTAAATTTGGCATCAAAGGACATATTTGTCTCGATGTACTAATAGAGATTCATTTTCTTGTAGGTATTCACAGAAAATTAAAGCAACAGAATAGAATCAGTGAAAATCCACACATGACAAAGATGGAGAAACAACCAATGTGGAAAAGACAATGAACTGCAAATACTAAAAAAAACACAAAACCCTCACCCTGCTCTCTACATTGGAGTACACAAGTCACCATATGTCCTTTCGTCGTGATTACTCTGAGTCCTTATCCAACATCACTTAAATCACTGCATTGCTGTTGGTGGGAGCTTGCCGTACATTGATTGGTTGATGGATCAAAAACTTACTTAATTGTTTTCAAGGTACTGTATTTGTAATGTAATGATGAGAAAATAGTCAACATAGACACAGAACATTACAACACAGGACAGGCCCTTCAGCCCAAGGTGTTGTGCTGACCTTTTAATCCACTCCGCCATAATCTAATGCTTCCCTCCTGCACATTCCACAACTCTCCATTTTCTTTCATCCATGCACCCAAGAATCTCTTAAGTGTCCCTAATGTATCAGTCCAGCAGTTAATTCCTGCTAATCATTCTCTGTATAAAAATATCCTACCTCTGACATCTTCCCTCAACCTTCCCCCACTCACCTTAAAAGAATGTCCTTTGGTATTAGGCATTGCCCAACCTGGGAAAGAGACACTGGCTGTTCATTATCTACAGTATACCTCTTAAAATCTTATACATCTCTATCAAGTTGTCTCTCATCCCCCTTTGTTCCAAAGAGTAAAAAGCCATTGAACATAAACAGGCCATTCAGCCCATCATCCATAATTTCCATTAAGCATCACTTACATCAGTCTAACACTAAGACATTTTATATTCCTCTCATTCCTATTAATGCTCTGTAGATTCTGACGCTCATCCATAAACTAGGGCAAATGACAGCAGTCTAATAACTAATCTGGGACACAGGAGGAAACCCTGATAGAGTGAAGAAAGCCAGCCAATCACGAGGAGTTCATGCAGACTTCACCACAGCAGAAGTCAGGATTGAGCTCAGGTCACTGGCCCTACCTGCTGTGCCACAGTGTCACCTTGTTCAATTCTGAATTATGCTGTGGAAATTTAGTGCAGACACAGGAGACTGCAGATGCTGGTATCTGGAGCAACATCAAGTCTGCTGGAAGAACTCAGCAGGTCGAGCAGCATCTGTGGGGGGAGTGGGGGAAGGATTTGTTGATGTTCCAGGACCTATGTGAGGGGCCATAATTTTAAGGTGATTGCAGGAAAGTAGAGGGTGGATGTCAAAAGTAGGTTTTACTACACCGATTGTCTTAAATGCATGAAACTCACTCCCAGGGGTAGTGGTAGAGGCAGATAAAATAGAGACATTTAAAAACCTCTTAGATAGGCATATGGATAATAGAAAAAAGAGGGCTATGTAGGACTGAAGGATCACATTGATCTTATCTTCATTTAAAAAGCTGGCACTACATGATGGGTCAAAGGACCTGCACTATGATGCAGTGTTTTATGTTCTCTGTTCTATGACTTGATGCAAGTTTCTACCCAAAACCTCGACTGTTTTGTTCATCCTTTTCGAACTGCTGAGATTCTCCAGCAGATTCTTTGTGGATAGAAGTGCAGGTGCTTCATTTTTCTTTCCTTCATTGCTCTGAAGTTACAACTCACTGACTCAGGAATGGGAGTTCCACCAGGCTCAAGCACATCCTGCTGGTGAAACTAAAAGCCAGCTGGAACAGAAAACTATCATGAAGTTACCATCAGTTTCAGCGAGGGATAGCAGAAATCCCTCCTTAGGTTCGGTCCTTGTCTGTCATCGGTTTGTTTGATGACAACATCAATCACAGATGATATTGAGACTAAAGGGTTTGTTTACTCTTGAGCTGACAGCATCCTGTTATGCTACCATCAATAATATGTTGAAGTTCAAAGTTCATAATAAATTTATTATCAAAGTACATAGATGTTACCGTATACAATCCTAAGATCCGTTCTCTGACTGGCAATTATGTCAACTGATTTTATGTTGCCCGGGTTACTTCAAGAGGGACTGATCAATCAGGATTAAACAGCATTCATTAAAGCTCCTTTGTAAGTAGTTGGCTTCTTGGGCATCTGTGGCACAAATTCCAGAACAATTCATAAATCAAGAGATTAATTCAAACAAGGTTTGATTTATTTATATTAACATCACTTTCAACTTTACTTTTAATGTTTTGGCTGTCTGATGTAATATTTAATTGTTTCACTGTTGGTAACTCTGCTGTACCCTTGTGACTCTCTGCCTCTCACACTGGACGTAATCTCCTCCATGGTCTCCATCAGCACAGGGCCATGTACTTACTCCCTTGCTTTACCAGCTTTACACTAATGACTGTGTGACTAAGCACATGAACACCACATTCAAGGTTATTGATTACACCACTGTTGTGGGTTGTGTCAAAGGTGGTGATGTATCAGCATACAAGAGGCAGACTGAAAATTTGGCTGAGTGGTTTCATAACAACAACTTCTCACTCAATGCCAACAAGATCAAAAAGCTTGTTATAGATATTTGCACAGGCAAATGGATGTAAGGAAGATGGAGGGATAGGAATATTGTGGAGGTAGGAGGGATTAGGGTTTAGATGTTTTTGAGTTGATTTTTAGCTGGTTCAGCTCAACATTGTGGGCTGTACTGTTCTATGTTCTATAGACTTAAGGACATGGAAAGCAGAGGTCCATGAGCTAGTCCTCTTCAGAGAATCAGAGGTGGAGTGGGTTAACAACTTTAAATTCTTGGGTGTTACTATTTCTGAGGACCTGTCCTGGACCCAGGATAACTAAAATTTCTTGCCCCCATCATTGAAGTATTCCCACGTCCAATTATCTCACTTTAAGGACTTTATCTTATTATCTCATGTTAATCATTATTTATTGCTATTTATTTATATTTGCATTTGCACAGTTTGTTCACTTCTGCACTCTGGCTGATCTTTCATTGATCCTGTTGTAGTTACTATTCCATAGATTTATTAAGTCTTCCCACAGGAAAATAAATCTCAGCGTTGCATGTGGTGGCATATATATATATATATATTGATAATAAAATTGACTTTGAACTTTGAACTTAGAATTAATTCACTGTAGTGGAGGGAATACTAGAAATACTTGGCCGGTCATGCAGAATGTAGGAAGAGGTTAATAAAAAGCCTCAGACATTAACTCTGTTTCTTTCTCTCTAACGATGCTGCCTGAATTGCTGAGTGTTTCTAGCAGTCCCTGATTTTATTTCAGATTGCCAGCATCTGCATTATCTTTAGCTTTTGCATCAGCATTTCCCCATTTAGATTGGTGTTAAAAGTTAATAACTGGGTCATAATATGTGAAGTAAAAAATAGAAATACAAGTTTTTTTTTGTTGGTATTATATGCAAAAAAAGTTTTACTCATGCTGGTAAGAGTAACTGAAGCATGGATAGAGCCAACGTCTGTGCTGGTGAATTGTTGCTTAATTGTAAGAGGACATGAACCTGGTTGGGAGGGGATGGAAAATTTAGAACCAGTGGTAGTGATACCTGATGGTGGGAGAGCTGATGAAGGAGTTGGAAATCCAGGGAATTGATAGTGGACTTCAGGAAGTGGAAGTCAGGAGACGCACACAGTTCTTCATCGAGAGCTCAGCAGTGCATAAACATCTCGGATCATCCATCCTGGGCCCCACAGATTGAGGTCATCACAAAGAAGGCACACCTGTAGCTATAGTTCAATGGGAATTTAAGGGGATTTGGTACATCACCAAAGACTCTAGCAAATTTCTACAGAAATGGAGGCCATTCTGCCTTGTTGCATCACCTCCTGGTATGGAGGCTCCAATGCTTAGGACTGAAAAAGCTGCTGAGGGTTGTACACTTGGGCATCTCCATTGAGGATATCTTCAAAAGGTCTTGCCTCAAGAAGGCAAGATCCATCTTTATGGACTCTCACCATCCAGGATGTACCCTCTTCTCATTACTACCATCAGGGAGGAGGTACAGGAGCCTGAAGGCCTTAAGACCATTAGACATAGCATCAGTTTTAGGCCATTCGTCCCAAAATATTTGCTCTGTCATTTGATCATGACTGATTTATTACCTCTCTCTTGTGGGAGTGAATTCTGCATTGACTTCACTCTTTGGGTAACAAAGTCTGGTTGGATTTTGTTTTGGTGATATGGTCTTATGTTGTTTAGGTTGCTACTCACAATTTAAGGCATTCTGTGCATCCACTCCACAGAGCTTTTCGATGTTTTAGTGATCTCCATTAAGCTTCTCTTTAGTCTTATCTTTTCAAGGAAAAAGGGATACAGGCTGTTTATCTTCTCCTGGTCTGGCCATCCTCACAGGTTAGTAACTTTCACTTATCTACACCTTTTCCAGACTAGAATGTGTGCTTTCCTCACCCAGCATCAATACCAGCCAAGTATAACTTACCCACTTCTAAATTCTATTCTTCTAAAAATAAATACTCCTGCTTTCTGGTATTGTTTTGCTACACTGAGACAGACATTTATTTGGGCAGCGCTCACAAGAGCTGGAGTCAGGCAGCAACTATGGAGGGGATATAAGCAGTCCATGTTCTGGGCTGGGACCCTTCATCAAGTCTGCTTGCTTTGTACAGAATCTTATGTGGTAACATGTAAACAAGTTTATTTATTTTATTTCAGTGATCATTGTATGGTGCTGTTAGCTTTTTAAACTAAAAATAAAATCTTATTTTTTTAATTATTTCAATCTAATGAAATTGTTTTTTAAATATCTTTCACAGGGTTCAATGTTCAAAGTTCATTTTATGACCAGAATATGTATATATCACAATTCAGAGATGCTCTCTGCATAGCACTGTTGTAGCACATGGTTGTTTGAACTACTGTTGTCAGCTTGGACCAGCCTGGCCATTCTCCTCTGACCTCTCTCATAAGCAAGGCATTTTCTACCACTCACTGGATGTTTTTTTTGTTTTTGCACCATTCTCAGTAAACTCTAGGGACTGCTGTGCATGAAAATCCCAGGAGATCAGCCATTTCTGAGATACTCAAACCACCCGATCTGACACCAACAATCAATCTCTGGTCAAAGTCACTTAGATCACATTTCCTGTGCATTTTGAGGTATGGCCTGACCCTCTTGACCAAGTCTGCATGCTTTTATATATTATATGCCACAGGAATGGCTAATTAGATATTTGCATTAATGGTACCTAAGGTGTACCTAATAAACTGGTTACTGGGTGTATGCCATGCAAGGGAAAAGAGAAACAGGAGCGTGAATAAGAGAGAGAGAGAGAGAGTCAAGTGATTCCCTAAGCTTCTGTCTCCACCACCCAGTAAGATCATGGCTGCTTTGACCTTCAATTTTTCCATCTTAATCTGTGATTCCAAAAAATATATTGATTAGTAGGTTACATGCGTGTGATTGGGTGGTGCAGGCTCATTGGGTTACTGTGCTTTATCTCTCCTTCTTGCTCCCCCTTCTCTCTTTTTCCATGCTCCATTCTGGCTCCCCATTACCCCTTCTCTTCTCCTCATCTACCAATTACCTGCCACTGGCTCCCCTCCTTCTTCCCTTTCTCCGATGGTCCACTGACCTCTCCTATCAGATTCCATCTTCTTCAACCTTTTCTCTTTTCCACCAATCACCTTCCAGTTTCTTACTTCATTTTCCCCCCCACCCACCTACCTTCCCCCTCACCTTGCTTCACCTATCACTTGCCAGCTTGTACTCCTTCCTTTCCCCCACCTTCTTATTCGGGTTTTGCCTCTTCCTTTCCAGACCTAATGAAGAGCCTGAAACATTCTCCCACTCCTCATAAGACAACCCTTTAACCCTGGAGTCAACCCTCTAGTGCAACATATCCCTTCATGGATAAACAAAGTTGTATTTAGTAACCTATGCCTGGGACAGTCTTGCAAGGCCCCTCTAACTGTGCATCATCACTTTGCAGTAATTGTGTACTTGTAACCACAGGAGTCCATTCGACCAAACAGTTTTTGTTTATCCCAAGGCTGCTGGAACTCATCCACACGGTAGCTGTGGATCACATATCATCATTTGTGACCCATGTAACACAAGTTCTTGAGGTCAAAGGGAGATTTGGTTTAATGATAATTACTATGAATTACAATTTGGGTCAAGCACAAGCAGTTTGAGTTTCTCAAGTTCAACCTCTTTCCCTTCAGGCAGAGATTTTGAAATGATCCAAAGCAACATCCCTTCTTTACACAGGGATGACAAAGAAAGTCTGCAGATACTGGAGATCCAAAGCAACACACACACAAAATGCTGGAGGAGCTCAGCAGACCGGGCAGCATCCATGGAAAAGAGTAAACAGTCAATGTTTCAGACTGAGACCCTTCTTCAGGACTGAGAAGGAAGTGGGGAGATGCCAGAATAAAAAGTTGGGGGT
Source organism: Hypanus sabinus (assembly GCF_030144855.1). Lineage (NCBI taxonomy): Eukaryota > Metazoa > Chordata > Chondrichthyes > Myliobatiformes > Dasyatidae > Hypanus > Hypanus sabinus. The sequence goes on from NC_082721.1 coordinate 87,654,662, forward strand.
GGGGTAAGAGGCTAGCTGCAAGGTAATAAGTGAAATCAGATGGAGGGGGGAAGATCAAGGGCAGGAGAAGAAAGAATCTCATATATCAATAGTTCCCTTTAATATCAGAGAATGCAATATACATCTTGAAATTCTTGTTTTTTGCAAACATCCATGCAAACAGAAGAGTGCCCCAAAAAATTAGTGACAGTTCAAACGTTAGAATCCCTAAGCCCCTGACAATTTGACGTGCACAGACTCTCTCTCTTTGCCTAATAAAGGGAAAAAAGAGGTGCTGTCTTTCACAGCGAGAGGGGAGACATAGCAAAGCAACCCACTGATTTACAGCATTAAAAGTCTCCTGAAAGATAATACATTGAAAGACAGATGGTTTGTACTTTTATCTCACCCACACCTGATCAGAAGCACCCTAACAGCCCTAGTCAATTTTCAAAGTTCAAAGTAAAATCATTATCAAGAAATGTATAAGTCACCATATACAGAATATAGAATAGAGAGGGGCTCTCCGTTGGTTAAGGTCAGCCATGAATATTGATCCTAGCTGTCTACATGACAGGATAGGCTGGGTGTTTTGAATCATGGAGTAGGGAACCAGGCCATTCAGTCCACATTGAGCAATGGGAAGCCATCCGTCTTAATCCCATTTCTAGATCATAGTCCGCAGTCCACTATACATAGCTGAGTGAAGTGCTTATCTAGACACATTTTAAACCTGTCCTACTGCTGAGTTGCTCTGCAATGGAATTGCCAGAGGAAGTGGTTAAGTACAATACTGCTCTTTTAGAGACACCTGGATAGGTATGTAGAGAGATGGAGCTTAGAAGGACATTCAAAGTTCAAAAGAAATTTATTATCAAAGTACGTATGTGTTACCCTGAGATTCGTTTTCTTGCAGGCAAACAGGGTAAATCTAAGAAACCAGAACAGAATCCATGAAAGACCGCTCCCAACAAGATGGCCAAGCAAAAAATGTGAAAAAAACAGCAAATACAAAAGAAAAGAAAATTCACAAAATATCGAGAACATGGGATGAAGAGTCCTTGAAAGTGAGTCCGTAGGTTGTGAGACATTTCAGCGATGGGGCAAGTGAAGCTGAGTGACATTATCCCCCTGGTTCAGGAGGGGTAATAACTGTTCCTAAATCTAGTGGTGCATGTCCTGAGGCTCCTGTACGTCCTTCCCGATGGCAGCAATGAGAAAAGAGCATGGTGGCAAATTGGGACCAGCTGGGTAGGCACCTGGTTGGCACGTACTCGTTGGGCTGAAGGGCCTTTATCTGTGCCGTATTGCTGTGACTCTGACTCTATTCTCAAGGAGAGTGTATTCCAGGGCAACACCACTCCCTGGGTGGTAAATCCCTCCCCAAATCCTGTCTAAATGTCTTAAGCCTTTACACCAGATCTATCCTCTAGTCTCTCCATACCTGATGGGGAGAACTGATCTCTGCAGTGTATCTATCCATTCCATCATGTCCTCTCTTAATCTCCTCAGCTCTGAGGAAATCAGAGCTTCTCCTCATAACAAAACCAATCCATCCCCGGCAATGCCTCCTCACAATGGAGGTAGCTACGCAATAACCTAACAGATATTGAAGACTATGAAGGGCATCGAAGGGATAGATAATGAGAGTGTTTTTCTCTGCATCACAGAGATGTCTAAAGCCAGTAAGAGGATTAGACTGCGACTAAAGTAAAATGTTTTGACCCAGAGATTATTTGTAAGCTGGAGTGGACGGATCGTGAAGATGATGGAGTAAAGCTCTATGGGGTTTCTTTGTTTCATGGAAGTCTCGGTGAAGAGGACGGATTTCAGGATGTACACTGTATATAATCTGTACTCTGGTATTAAATGTACTTTGAAACTTGAACCTAACCTGGTTTCCTGGAAGTATATGGCAGCAGCACCACCCACTGCATTACTGTGAAGAACGTCTTTACATTGATCATCTCCTTTCTATACCCTCATTCCTGGTGCCAAGTCCTGATCGGAAATATCAACCATACCTTTGCCCCTGACCCATTATGTTCCTGCATGAGCTCATTCCAAACCACAACTGTCCAGCCCTTGTTGGGTCATGATGACAATGACATCATTATGCTTCACTATGTGAAGAGCTAGAGCCCTGCCTGTCATTGGCTACAGCCTTGAATCATTGCCATTAATATTACAGAATAGATGATGCCTGTATCAACGTCTTAATCCCATGCATGACCTTTCCCAGACTTCTAAAGTCTATTTTTTACTCCACCAGCTTCCAATTAAGCCACAGTCTGTCATTCATCACAGCGGCATCATTCTGTGTTTGCAAACTGAATAATTCACAGTTTAACAATGAGTCATCGAGTAGAAGAGAAAGGAAGTCATGTTCCAGCTGTCCATAACTTTGGTTAGGCTGCATGTGGAGTGTTGTGGCCCCTTACAGGAAGTATGCCGAGGCTTTGGAAAGGATGCAGAGGTGGCTGACCAGGCTGCTTCCTGGATTAGATGCTACGGCCCATAAGGAAAGGGTGAACAAACTTTGGTTGTTTTCTTTGGAGTTTTGGAAGCTGAGCAGAGATCTGATAGAAGTTTACAAAGATATATTCAAAGCTGAAAATTCAAAGCAAGATTAATAATACTACCCTGGGATTAATTTTCTTGCAGGCTTTCACAGAAGAACAAAGAAATGTACTAGAATTTAAAAAAACAAACAAAGCAACACACACAAAATGCTGGAGGAGTGTTTGCCGAGCTTGGCAATTACCAGTTCAGGTGACATGCTCAGTGCACAGTTGTTGGTGTTCCTTTCCGGGAATGCTCGCCATTATACAGGCCCTCCTCTCCCTACACCCACACCCACCATTCGCTTGCTTCCTAAGCACAAATAGTTTTATGAAGTAAGTACAAATAGAATAAATAAAGAATGATCTGAAATGCAGCCTTTCTGCCAGGTTACTGTTCCTGAGACAGGTTACTGTCTCTCATTGTGATGTATCCCAGAATTTAATTGCAGGGATAGATCACCAATGCCTCTGTCTGTCTGCTCCCTAAAATGTCCTCTCTGCACTTCTACATTGCCCCCTCTCTCTGACCTCCTACGAGAGATATTCATCAATGCTGGACTGATTGACTTTAGGAGATTGTGGAAGGCTGGAACTGGAGCAGAACAAGATGCAGGAGTGAGCGTGTATTCCTAATTTCCCTTAACCTTTTTCTCTTGACATAAACAGACAAATCTTTACTCTGAAACGTGTTAATCTGGAGGAGACTGCAGATTTGAGGGAGGCAGAGATGCAGAGGGATTTAAAAATATTCTGAAATTTAAAAATAAACTACAAATCTAGCAACGATCAAATACAATATTCATAGCTGTCCTGGCTGAATGTGCCACAATACTTGCTTCTAACGGGCAGCCCCAATAGGCCAGTATTCACTGCAGGTATTCGGCCCACTTGCTTCTCTGGGTCTTTCCCCACCAGAATGAGGGTAAAGTATTCCCAAACTCCTTACATTATTTATCCGTAGGATGGCGGCTCTTCTGTGGGTATAAATTTTACATGCTGTTATTTGCATATCATACATAATTAATTGTAATGATGTTACCCATGGCCAACTTATTTTCTTCAACGCTTAATAAAGTTAATCATTTTACTGAAATTAAACACATGTTCGCATGATGAGGAGAATTCTTCACTGGCTTTCTCTACATCTTATAATCTGGTGAAAGGCCCCAATGCTTAAAAAAGAGACACAATTCACATGCTGTAGGAGTTTACAACACAATGAAAGTCATTAATTCCATCATTTATTCCCACTTTTCCACATTTAGTCTGCAACCTTACTAGTTAAGGCATCACATTTACCAACCAGGCACATTAGAACACTTAACAAAAAAATTCAACAATTTCAGATAACGAGCCTTTCCATTTCAAAGGTTCAATGTTCGTTTAATATCAAAGTACGCAACTCTGGAATTCTTCAATTCTCCGGGTAGCCATGAAACTAAGAAAGAAAAGAAAGGTAGCACGGTTGTCAACACCCCAAGTCCCTCCACTTTGCAAAAGGACAACCGAACAAAAACTGAACAGGCACATCAACCCCAAATCCCTCCTCCAGCACAAAAAAATTACAAAACAAATCAAGCGCATCAACACCCAACAAAAAATGAACAAGAATGGAACAGATACATCAACCTCAAATCCCCCTCCACGCACAGAAAGAACTAAGAAGATCAGGCAAAACAAAGCACAGAATATTAAAACTGGAAAATGGAGTCTATAGTCCAAAGTCCACATCCAACATGCAGAAAAAAAACCTGGGCGATGCTCTCTGGGCGCAGCAGCAATCTCTCCCCTCTCTGGTCAAAAGACAAGCAGCCAGCGCGCACCCTCTGCACTCACTTCGATGCTTCAGTCTCCCTCGTTGCATTAATTGATGAACAATGGGAGCCAAACATTAGCATGTGCCCCGTCTTGCAGCCTGCCCGCTACGAGGTTTGCGCATGCTGCCTCTTCAAAGTTCAGAGTTCAAAGTAAAGTTCAGAGTTCAAAGTAAATTTATTAACAAAATACATATATGTCACGATACACTACATTGAAATCATTTTCTCACAGGGATTAATGGGAAAATAAAGAAATACAATACAATTTTTAAAAATGCTATACATATCAAAGACTGACAAACTACAAATATGCAAAAGGAGACAATAAAAAATAAATAATACTGAGAACATGAGTCCTTGACAGTGAGCCTACTGGTTGTGGAGTCATTCCATTGTTGAGATGGGTGAAGTTATTTGTGCTGGTCCAGGAGCCTGATAGTTGTGGGTAATAACTGTTACAGAACTTGGTGGTGTAGGAGCTAAGGCTCCTTCATGATGGCAGCAGGGAGAAGCGAGCATGACCTGGACAGTGGTTATCCTTGACTTTCTTGTGGCAGTGCTCCTTGTAAGTGGCAAGAGCTTTGCTTGCGAAGGACTTGATTTTTTGCTATTAGTGGCCCAGTTCTGACGTAATGTCACAAATGTGCAATATCAATTCAGTTTTACTCTCTCCAGGGCTATGGCCAGAAATTCCTAGCATTCTCTGTCACTTCAGCTTTTTAGCAACCAGTGTTTAATATCCCACGGATTTAGCATTATTTCATTTCTTTCCCCAATAGGAATCTAAACACAGACTACTTTCAGTCAAGTGCAGAGGGATCTAGGTAGTTTTGAGTATGATCCACAAAAACAAAGCAGGCAGGTTACTGCAAAGATTTAGGAGAGCAAATTAAATTGGACCTTATTTAATAATGTCACATGTATTGAGACAGAATAAAACATTTTTGTTTGCGTGCCATCCAGGCAAATCATACCATATATCAAAGTAGCAAAAAGGAAACACAAAATGCAGTATCTTTCTCTTATAACCATATAACAATTACAGCACCGAAACAGGCCATCTCGGCCCTTTAGTCCATGCCAAATGCTTACTCTCACCTAGTCCCACCTACCTGCACTCAGCCCATAACCCTCCATTCCTTTCCTGTCCATATACCTATCCAATTTTTTTTTAAAGTCCACTCTCATCTCCAATCAGATTCAGTCTTCTTCAGCCCTTTACCTGTTCCACCTATCACCAGGTTTCACCAATCACCTTTCAGGTCCTGATGAAGGGTCTCAGCCTGACATGCTGACTGTTTATTCCTCTCTATAGATGCTGCCTGACCTGCTGAGTTCCGTGTGTGTGTGTGTGTGTGAGACAGAATATAATGCCACAGCTACAGAAAACATGCAGTGGAAATTGCAAGGGCCATGGTGAGGTAGATTTGGAGATCATGTGTTGATAATTTACCATATGAGAGGTCCATTCAGGAGCCTGTTAGACAATAACTCAAGGATAAAAACAGTCCTTTATGCTTTTATTGAGATTGGGTTCAGAAATAGAGAATTATTGTTGCAATTGTACAGGGCACAGGTGTGCCTAACCTGAAATAACCACCACAGATTTGGAGTCATTATTTATTGCTACTTATTTATTTCTCGTCTGCATTTGCACAGTTTGTTTCCAGTTTATGGATCCTGTTTACTGTTACTGTTTTGTAGATCTGCTAAGTCTGCCCGCAGAAAAAAAATCTCAGGGTTGCACATGGTGACATGTTTGTACTCTGATAATGAATCTTACTTTGGACTTTGAAATTTAAGAAAGGGTCACTTGCCTTTGAAGACAGCCCAGATGAATTTCATATGGGGTTAGAGGGTCCTCCCATCATGAACAGCTGAATAAATTAGATCGGTGTTCTTTGGAGTTTATAAGAATGAGGAGAGATCTTACTAACACATGTAAGATCCTGTGGGTCTTGAATGATGGAGCATGATTGCAAGCAAGGTTGAAAGTGGAACTGAGGTGGGTTAATGGCGCCTCATGGCGACTCCTTTGCTTGCATCTGATGCACCATCAATAACTCTCTCTGAGACGTGAAGCGAGATATCGGCTTTTATTGACTGGAAGAAGGAACAAACAGTGAGTGACCACCATACTACATCCTGGAGACTGAGAGGCCGGGCTCAGACCTCAATCGCCTTTATACCGGGGTCTGTGGGAGGAGCCACAGGAGCAGTCAGCGGGGGGGGGGGGGGGGGGAACGTGTCCAGACAGGTATATGTAGTTCACCACATTCACCCCCCCTTTGTTTTAAAAGAGAGTCCCCATGGGGCGAAGTTTCTTACAAGTATATTTACAGGTTAAGTCTATCAGGTGGTCGAATCTGTCGCTGCGATCTACGTAGCAACGGCTGTGATTGCACAGATGCCGGTGGTGCTTGCACCGGAGATGGAGGTTGTGAAATCTGGTTCCGGCCTAACTGGAGGTGTCAGCCCACTAGGTGTCAGTGATCCCTCACGCGTGTGCGAGGCGCCTGGTATATGCGTACGAGACGCCCGGTATAGGAGTGTCGTGAGGAGTCTGTGTAGGGCTCGGTGTGCGCGGTGTCACCTCGGGTACAGGGTTCATAGTTACCGGGGAGTGTTCAGGGTAGTGGACTGCTGCACCTGAGGGTGCCAGGTCGCGGACAGAGACTGTGTCCTCCCGCCCATCAGGTAAGACCACGTAAGCATACTGGGGGTTCGCATGTAGAAGGTGAACCCTCTCGACCAGCGGGGAGTATTTATTGCTCCTCACATGTTTCCGGAGCAGCACTGGCCCTAGGGACATCAGCCAAGCCGGTAGGGTGGTCCCAGTGGCAGACTTCCTGGGAAAAGAGAATAGGCGCTCGTGAGGGGTGGCATTGGTGGACATACATAACAGGGAGCGGATAGAGTGGAATGCCCCAGGGAGGACCTCCTGCCATCGAGAGACCGGCAACCCTTTTGACTTAAGGGTTAAAAGTGTGGCCTTCCACACTGTGGCATTCTCCCTCTCCACCTGTCCATTTCCCCGAGGATTATAGCTCATAGTCCGACTAGTAGCAATGCCCCTAGCCAGCAGGTACTGGCGCTGCTCGTCACTCATAAAGGAGGACCCTCTATCACTGCGGATATAGCAGGGATATCCGAACAGAGTGAAGAGCTGGTGCAGGGCTTTTATGACGGACGTGGCAGTGGTGTCAGGGCAGGGGATGGCAAAGAGGAACCGCAAGTACTCATCAATAATGTTGAGAAAGTAGACATTGCAGTCAGTGGAAGGAAGGGGGCCCTTAAAGTCAACACTCAGTCGCTCAAAGGGGCAGGTGACCTTGATAAGTTGCGCCTTTTCAGGACGGTAAAGTGCGGTTTGCACTCAGCGCAGACTTGGCAGTCCCTGGTCATCGTCATGTCCTCAAGGGAGTATGGCAGGTTCCATGCTTTCACAAAATGGTAAAATCGGGTGATCCCCGGATGGCAAAGATGTGCATGGAGGGCGTATAGCTGGTTGAGCTGTGCGCTGGCACACACTCCCCGGGATAGGGCATCAGGGGGCTCATTGAGCCTCCCAGGCCGGTACAGGATGTCATAGTTGTAGGTGGAGAGTTCTATTCTCCACCGCAAAATTTTATCATTTTTGATTTTGCCCCGCTGTCGATTGCTGAACATGAACGCAACCGAGCGCTGGTCGATCAGCAAGGTGAACCTTTTGCCGGCGAGATGGTGCCTCCAATGCCTAATAGCTTCCACTATGGCCTGGGCTTCTTTCTCCACCGCGGTGTGCCGAATTTCAGAGCCTTGAAGGGTACGAGAAAAGAATGCTACTGGTCTGCCTGCCCGATTGAAGGTAGCAGCCAGCGCGAAGTCAGAGGCGTCACTCTCTACTTGGAAGGGAATGGTCTCGTCCACCGCATGCATCGTTGCTTTGGCAATGTCCCCTTTAATGCAGTTGAAGGCTGTGCAGGCCTCAGCAGAGAGGGAAAGGTGGTAGACTTGACCAGGGGGCGGGCCTTGTCTGCGTAATGGGGGACCCATTGAGCGTAATAGGAAAAGTAGCCCAGGCACTGTCTGAGGGCTTTGAGAGTGGAGGGAAGAGGGAGTTCTAACAGGGGGCACATACGGTCGGGATCAGAGCCAATGACCCCATTCTCCACGACATACCCAAGGATAGCGAGTCGGGTGGTCCCGAACACACACTTGTCCCTGTTATAAGTAAGTTTCAGGGCTTCGGCCACTTGGAAAAATCGTTGGAGGTTGGCGTTGTGATCCGGCCAGTCGTGACCACAGATGGTGATGTTATCCAGATAGGGAAATATGGCCTTCAGTTGGCACTGGTCTACCATCCGGTCCATTTCCCTCTGGAAGACCAAGACACCATTTGTGACACCGAAGGGGATACGCAGGAAGTGATAGAGCCTGCGGCCCGCCTCGAAGGCGGTGTAGGGGTGGTCCTCTGGGCGGATGGAGAGCTGGTGATAAGCGGATTTCAGATCTATTGTCGAGTACACCTTGTACTGAGCTATCTGGTTGACCATATCCGCGATGCAGGGTAGGGGGTACGCGTCAAGCTGTGTGAACCTATTGATGGTTTGACTATAGTCCACGACCATCCTATTTTTCTGCCCAGTCCGAACAACAACCACCTGGGAACACCAAGGGCTTGTGCTTGGCTCAATGATCCCCTCCCCGAGCAGCCGCTGCACCTCTGACTGAATGAAGGCCCTGTCCCCCACGCTGTACCTCCTGCTTTTAGTTGCCACAGGTTTACAGTCGGGGGTCAGGTTGGCGAACAGCGGTGGGGGAGGGATCTTGAGGGTGGAGAGGCTGCAAGTGTTATCAGTAGCGCAGCTGTCGGCATGGTGCTGGGTGGGATGTGTGGTTCGGTGTGTGTGTGCGGTCAGTAGTGGGATATATGACGAAGTCCCACCAAACTGAGGATTCCTGACAGTGAGTGGTGGGAGGGGCCCGTCATATGCCATTGTCACACTTTTTAGGTGGCTCTGGAAGTCCAGCCCCAATAGCACAGGTGCGTACAGTTGAGGCATGACCAGTAGCGCAAAGTTCCGATATTCTGTGCCCTGCACCACCAATGTCGCTACACAACCCCCCCGGGTGTCTGTGGTATACGACCCAGAAGCCAAGGTCTGGCTTACCGGCCGTGTCATGAGTCCGCAGCGTTGCACTGTGTCCGGGTCAATAAAACTCTCAGTGCTGCCTGTGTCAAACAGGCAGCTAGTCCTGTGCCCCTCCACCAGGATGTCCATCATTGACCTTGCAAGCTGGTGTGTGGTGCTTTGGTCGAGGGTTACGGTGGCCAGAGTTGAACTGCTGTCTTGGTGCCCGGTAAGCAGTGGTGGGTAGGGGGCGGGACATGTTGATGCCGACAAAGATGGCCATCCACATCCAGGCATGCAAAATGGCGGCCCCCATGCCTCACATGCAGCGCCGCCCGACCCCGCTCATGGTTTAGACTTACAGACCTTGGCGAAATGGCCCTTCTTCCTGCAGCTGGAGCAGGGCGCTTCTTGGGCCAGGCAGCATTTTTGGGGGTGCTTTTCAAGTCCGCAGAAGTAACACTGCACGGGCTTTTGACTGGCCGCAGCTGTGGTCGGGTTCAAGGGGAGTTCGTGGAATCGCAACTGGAAGCAGCGTTGGCGAACTCGCTCGCGGGAACCGGCGGCGGCAGAGTCTGAGGCATCCACAGGACCGGCGGGGGATTGCGTGGTTGGACAGCGTCAGTGTTGTGCAGAGCAGCCTCCAGCGTGTCGGCCAGCTTGATCGCTGAGCGTAAGGTAAGATCGGCATTTTCCAGCAGTCGCTGACGCACGTACACTGACCTGATTCCTATAAAGGCGTCTCGTACCAAGAGTTCCGCATGCTGTTCCGCCGTGAGAGTTTTGCAGTCACAAGTTCACACGAGTGTCTGTAGGGCTCGGAGAAACTCGGCGCTCGACTCTGCAGGCCGCTGTCATTACATAGCTAAGCAATGTCTTGCATAGACAGTGTTCACCGGCCGCAGGTACTGTCTTTTGAGGGCGTCCAGTGCCCCTTCATAGGTTGACAGGCCCCTGATAAATGAATAAACTTTCGGGGTGACCCTCGAGAGGAGAATTCTGTGCATAACGGCGAGTTCAGTTGCACGAACCTCCTCCAAGTATGATTGGAAGCATGCAAGCCAGAGTTCAAAGGCAAGAGCTGCTTCAGGGTCTTGGGGGTCCAAATCCAACTTTCTGGATGTAAAACACTTTCCATGTTTTAAAACTTCCAATCAATAAAATTGATGCACCATCAATAACTCTCTCTGAGACATAAAGGCGAGATATCGGCTTTTATTGACTGGAAGAAGGAACAAGCAGTGGTTGACCACCATACTACATCCTGGAGACTGAGAGGCCGGGCTCAGGCCTCAATCACCTTTATACAGGGGTCTGTGGGAGGAGCCCGGAGCAGTCAGCGGGGGGCGTGTCCAGATGTAGTTCACCACAGAAACAGCTCTATTTCTATCTTTAATATCTCTTTTTTCCCTTTCAAGGTTCTTTTGAAGACCCTTGTCACGCCAAGTGCTCGGCCTAAGAAATCCGATCGCCTTTGGAGGCCTGGGATCCCGTGGCTCTGAGACGGGGGATTGGAGGTCGGTGTCTCTGCAGGAGATCGGTGTGTTGTTGGAGATGGGAGATCTCTGGCTGTGTGCCCAGAGATCTGAGGTCTTTGGGCACAGAACTTAGAAAAAATGATGCAACAGACTTTTAATATCATAAGCCAACCAGTTGTTTGTTATGTCTCCCCTCTCACTGTGAAATGGAGACACCTCTTTCTCCCTCATTAGGTGGTGGGTGCTGATGCTTTTTTTGCCGGTGGGGAGAGGGGAGGATAGTTGCTTGCAGCCGCCTATGTACAGGAGGGAGGGGAGCTGGGGGGTGCTTTGGGGTTCTAACATTTAACTGTCGTCCATTCTTTGGGGGCACTCCTCTGTTTTCATGGATGTTTGTGAAGAAAAAGCATTTCAGGATGTATATCGTATACACTTCTCTGTCATTAAATGCACCTTTGAAACTTTGAAAACACATTTCCAGTTGAGATTCTTCATCCAGACTGAATTCTAGAAAAGATCCCCAAGATCCCTCTGATCCTCCACACTGCCGAGGGTCTTACCATTAATACTATAATCTGCCATCATACTTGACCTACCAAAATGAACCAAATGAACCACCTCGCACTAATCTGGCTTGGTTTGCTCAGGCTGAAAGGGGAGGCGGGTGAGTTTAAACTGGAGTTGCAGGGAGATGGGAACCAGTGAGTTAGAGCAGATATTAGAGTGGTTGTGGAGAAAAATGTTGTTAAGCCTACATACAAAGTTGAGAATCGAAAGGTTAAGCATGGTGGGATTAATGTTGTGTGCATTCTATTGCAAGGAGTATTGTAGGAAAGGCATGGATCAACACCTGGAATTATGTCATTGTAGCCATTAGTGAGACTTGCTTGCAAGAGGGGCAGGACTGGCAGCTCAAAATTCTGGTAATTCATTGTTTTGGATGTGATAGAGTTGGAGGAATTATAGGGAGATAGGTGTCACAACAGTCAGGGCAGACTGGAGAGTTCATCTTGCGAGGCTTTCTGGATTATCTGAGGAATAAGAAATGTATGATCATATTAATACGATTTAGTATTGTCCACAGGATTTAGGGGAGCAAATTGGTTGAAGTATTGCAGAAGGTTGCAAGAAAAGAAGATTGTGATAGTAGGTGATTTTAATTTTTGACAGATTGACTAGGCCCCCCATACTGTAAAAGTACTGGATAGGAAAGAGTTTGTCAAATGTGTTCAGGAAAGATTTTTTAATCAGTTCGTAGAGGTCACAACTAGAGAGTGTGATGCAAGATCTATTATTAGGAAATCAGACTGGGCAGGTGACAGAAGCTGGTGTGTGGGAACACTTTGCATGCAGTGAGCATAATACCATTAGTTGTAAGGTAATTGTGGAAAAAAATAGGTCCAGCCCTTGGGCTGAGACTCTAAATTGGAGAAAGCCCAATTTTGTTGGTATCAGAAAGGATCTGGCAAGTGTGGATTGGAACAGGCTGTTTTCTGTTAAATATGTACTTGGTAAGTGGGAGACCTTCAAAAGTGAAATCTTTAGAGTACAGAGTTTGTCTGCTCCTATCAGAATAAAAGACAAGTATAATAGGTTTAGGGAGCCTTGGTTTTCAAGAGACATTGAGGCCCCGGTTAAGTAAAAAAAGGAGGTGCATAGCAAGTATAGGCATACTTGATACTTGAGTATAAGAAATGCAAGAGGACACTTACAAAGGAAATCAGGAGAGCTAAAAGAAGACTTGAGGTCACTCCAGCAGACAAGGAGAAGGAGAATTCTAAGGGATTCTACAGATACGTTAACAGCAAAAGGATTACGAGGGACAAAATTGACCCTCTAGAATGGAGCCAAAAGAGATGGGGGAGATCTTAAGTAGATATTTTTGCTTCTGAATTAGCTTGATAGATGGACACAGTCTATAGCGTGAGGTAATTTAGCAGAGAGGTCATGGATTTCATACAGATTATAGAGGAGGAGGTGCTTGCTGTCTTGAGGCAAATTGGGGCCTGCCTTTTGACCCTATGAAAGCTAGTGAAGAAATTGCCACAGCCCGAGCAGGGATATTTAAGAATTCCTTAACCATGGCTGAGGTGCTGAAAGATTGGAGGATAGCAAATTTTGTTCCATTGCTTAAGAAAAGCTTTAAGAATAAGCTGAAAAATTACAGGCCAGTGAGCCTAACATCAGTAGTGGTAAAATTACTGGAAGGTATTCTAGGAACTGGATATATAAATATTTGGATATACAGAGACTGATTAGTGATAGTCAACATGGCTTTATGCGTGTTAAGTCATATCTAATTAATCTTATAGAGCTTTTCACAAAAAATGTCAGGAAAGTTGATGAAGGCGAGGCAGCAGATGTTGTCTACATGGACTTTAGGAAGGCCTTTGACAAGACCCCATATGAAATATTAGTCAAGAAGGTTCAGTTGCTTGGCATTCACAATGAAGAAGGAATTTGGATTAGACACTGGCTGTGGAAGAAGCCAGAGTGTGGCTTTAGAAAGCACACACAGAACGCTGGATGACCTCAGCAGGCCAGGCAGAGTCTACAGAAAAGAGTCAACAGTCAGTGTTTCAGGCCGAGATCCTTCATCAGGATTGGAGAATAATGATGAGAAGTCAGAGTAAGAAGGTGGGGAGGGGTAGAAAGAAACACAAGGTGGTAGGTGATAGGTGAAACCAGGAGGGGAGAGGGGGTGAAGTAAAGAGCTGAGAAGTTAATTATTGAAAAAGATAAAGGGCTGGAGAAGGGGGAATCTGATAGGAGAGGGCAGAAGTACATGGAAGAAAGCAGCACCAGATAGAGGTGATGGGCAGGTAAGGTGAGAGAGGGAAGTGGGAATGGGGATTGATGAAGTGGAGGGGCACTCTTGGAAGTTTGAGAAATCGAGGTTCATGTCATCAGGTTAGAGGCTACCCAGACAGAATATAAGGTGCTGCTTCTCCAACCTGAGTGTGGCCTCATTGCGACAGTAGAGGAGGTCATGGGCTGACATGGCTGAATGGGAATGGGATGTGGAATTAGAATCAGTGGCCACTTGCAAGTTGTTGAAGATCACCTACTCTATGCAGTGCTCCCAATGTGGCCTCCTGTATATCAGTGAGACCCAAAGTAGACTGGGAGACCGCTTCACCGAACACCTACATTCTGTCCACCCAAAAAAACGGATTTCCTGGTGGCCACCTTTTTAATTCCTCTTCCCATTCACATTCCAACATGTCAGTCCATGGCCTCCTCTATTGTCCCAATGAGGCCACACTCAGGTTGGAGGAGCAACACTTTATATTCCATCTAGGTAGCCCCCATCATGATGGAATGAACAGTGATTTCTTGAACTTCCGGTAATGTCCCCCCCCCACCATTCCCATTCCCTTTTCCCTCTTTCACCTTACCTGCCCATCACCTCCATTGTTTGTCATCTATATCGATAATCTGGATGATAATGTGACAAACTAGATCAGAGGGATCTGGGTATAGAGATCCAATAATTCCTTGAAAGTAGCATCACAGGTAGATAGGGTTGTGAAGAAAGCTTTTGGCACATTTGCCTTCATAAATCAATGCATTGACCCTATCAATACCCCTCACAAGTGCAATGAATATCTGACTTTCCATGGCATCATCAGAAAAGCTGCAATCAAAAGAAAAACACAACACAAACATACTATATATTATACACAGTCTTTACATGAAAGAGAATAATGAGAACAAAATAAAGAGGAGACTCGATGGGCCGAGTGGCCTAATTGTGCTCCATATGTTATAGTCTGAAATAAAGTCTACTGTGGTGTGAAGTGATCAGGGTTGCTCATGGTGTTGCTGTACTGAGGAGTGATTGGCGTTGTGCAGGCTTGTTCAAGAACCGAATGAACGCATTCATCCACAATGCTCCACCCAAGTGGCCCCAGCAAATTGCAGTACCGTTGATATTTTGTCCCAGATGCCAGTTATGGAGTATTCCTCTGTGTGCTCAATGGTATCTGCAGCCTGTTGTAATCATTTACAAATAATCCTTTCTTAATTGCCTTTGATGTCTGAAGCCAAGGTATATGGCCTTAGCGTATCCCATATGAATGTCGAGGAAACTGGTTGTGGTAGCAAAGATTAAAATCCTATTTTCCTCGGAGAGCAACTTTTTTTTCAAAGATTTTTTTTTGGAAATTGCTGACATTTTGCTGCATGACGTTGAAAATAACAGAACTTGCTCTGCTGGTTTAGCTCTCCTCTGAGTTACAAGAATGCACTCCCATCTTTCACTTACAGGTTGACAGGTAATTAATCGCCTATCCCCAATTGGCCCTGAATGGAATGAATTTTTGCACTGCCAAAGGGCAAATCAGAGTGGGAGGTATTGGAAGACAGTACACTAGCTGCCTCACACCTCTAGTAAACGGGTTTGGTCCTGATTTCCAGTGCCATCTTTGTTCTGTCCTGTGGCTGCATGGTTTGCTCCCAAGTGCTCAGCTTCCACCCACATCCCAGTGATGTATCGAGACAGGACTGACTGCAGGTGCTGGAGTCTGGAGCGACAGTCTGCTGAGCATGGTCGGGGGGGTGGGGTCAGAGGACGAAATCATTGTGTTCTGGGGCAAAACCCTTCAAGGCCGTTAGGTTAACTGGACACTATAAGTTGCCTCTAGTGCCTGAATGAGTCATTGATGGGACAGTGGTGAAAAAGGCTATCGGGAAAGTTAATCGGGTGCTTGCTGAACCAGTATAATGTTTGTGGGCCAAATTGCCTCCTTCTATGTCATACATAGAATTATGTAAAATGGCAGATGTTCTTCCTGCTGATATCAGTAAAACAAACAGGATTACGTCTGTGAACAGGCAGGGAATAAACTTTTTTGCTTTGGCTGGGAGCTCTTCAATTTCTTTTACAGTGTTTGACAGGGAAGATATAGTGTTCATGCTTCCTTTCACTGAAGTGTCTGAACCTGGGACCACAACGTCAAATTAAATGGTTGTCCATTCAGGACAGACATGACGAGAAAGGTCTTCACTGAGAGGGTGAAGAAATCTTTGTGATTCTCTAGCTGAAACATCTATGGAGGCTTGGCCACTGAGCATCTTCTGGATGGAAATGGATGAATCATTATCTTGATTGAGGAGACAAATGGAACAGGAGTTAGTGCAGGAAAGTGATGTAGAAATGAAGACCAAATAGCAGCACAGGAATGAAGGGCTGAATGGCCTACTATTTCACATGTTATAGCGACTGATAATCAATCTTTTTAACTTTAAGTTAATTTATTTGCCTGAAATATAAGGTCCTCACTTGCCATAGCAGCTTTAGAATGTTTGTGTAATGTGGGAAATGGAAGCATTGGTTAGCCATTCCGGTAGATCCTTGTGTCCACTTCATAAGATCAAATCTTTAGATTTTGACAACGGTTACCTCACCAGAAAGAAAAAGCCATCATAGTCTTTAATCTTGTACAGGCGGCTACTTTTTGTCTGTACATCTGTCACATTTTCTGTCTTTCTTGTCTTTCACTGCCTATTTCTCTCTTTCTCTCTATCCCTGTGTTTTCGTGTCTAAGTGACTCTCCCTTTCTTCCAGTGCTTTGTTATGACCCTCTTAGCGTCAGTCTCTCTCTGTTGCTCTCTTTATATTTCTGTCTCTTTCTCCCTTTGTCTTTGACTGTGTCTCTTTCTTTGTCTCTCTCTCTCTCTCACTCCCTCTCTTGCTCCCTCTCTCTCCCTCTCTCGCTCCCCCCTCTCTCTCTCCCTTTATTTCTCTGTCTGTCTCTCTCCTTTGTCTTTGCCTGTGTTTCTTTCTTTGTCTCTCTCTCTCCCTCTCCTCTCACTCCCTCCCTTTATTTCTCTGTCTGTCTCTCTCCTTCCCTTTGTCTCCATCAAACAAACAAAAAGCGCTGGACGAAGTCAATGGGTCAGACAACATCCATGTACAGAAATGGACAGTTGATATTTGAGTTTAAACCCTTCATCTGGACTTGTCCTCCCGCACGTTTTGAAATGTTGCTCCAGATTCCAGCACTTGCAGTCCCTTGTGGGTGTGTGTCTGTTTGTCTCTAAATATTTAAATTTCTGTCCAACTCTCTCTTCCTGTCTCTCTTTTAGACACTGTCCCTGTCTCCCTCCTCTCCCTCACTTACTGTATATGGTGGGGCTGCTCCATGGGGAGCAGAATTTCATTCTCTCTGACAGGACTATTGAAATCTTGGGAGTGCGAGGCAGCAATTACTACCCTGGACAAATGCCATGTCTGGCAAGCTGCTATAACCTGACAGCAATATGTGGCGACCTGTTTAATTACACTCCATTTCTGACACGGAGAATGTCCAGCCTGCTTATTTGTTGCCAATATCTACTTACCAGGATCTCATTACTAAGACACAGTTGTGCAGCCTTCCTTGAACACAACACAGTCATTCCCAGCAACAACGTTGAATATAATATGCATTATTTATGATGCTCTGCTTCGCGGGCAAAACATTCTGTAGATTAATCTCGTATCCAGTATTGCCAGGGAATGATGCATATTGTGAAATGGTCACGTTCAAGCTCTCAAGGTGCTTGGCATCATGCTGGGCAGAACAGCAGGCCTGCTTGGCACGTTTCACACAGACCTGAACGATCACTGCCTTTGACAAACATCGCGTTATGTGTGTGCCATCTCACCTGCACCTCAATCCACTGAGGAAAGGACAAAAGCAGCAACGGAGCACGATATCCATCACTTGCTGGTTCCTCACCATATTTCCTTAAGATAAACAGGCCATTCAGCCCATCATATAACTTTTCCTTACTAGATTTTACTTATTCTCAGAATCAGAATCAGGTTTATTATCACCAGCATGTGATGTGAAATTTGTTAACTTAGCACCAGCAGTTTAATGCCATACATAATATAGAAGAGAAAAAATAAATAAAATTTTAAAAACTAACACTACCATGTAAATCAATTGCAGTATATGTATATTGAGTAGATTGAAAATGTGCAACAAACAGAAATACTGTATATTAAAAAAAAAGTGAGGTAGTGTCCAAGGGTTCAATCCCCATTTAGGAATCGGATGGCAGAAGGCTGTTCCTGAATCACTGAGTATGTGCCTTTAGGCTTCTGTACCTCCTTCCAGATGGTAACAGTGAGAAAAGGGCATGCCCTGGGTGCTGGAGGCCTTTAATAATGGATGCTGCCTTTCTGAGACACCACTCCCTAAAGATGTCCTGGGTACTTTGTAGGCTATAGTGCCCAAGATGGAGCTGACCAGATTTACAACCCTCTGCAGCTTCTTTTGGTCTAGTGCAGTAGCCCCTCCATACCAGACAGTGATGCAGACTGTCAGAATGCTCTCCATGGTACAACTATAGAATTCTTTGAGTGTATTTGTTGACATGCCAAATCTCTTCATACTCCTAATGAAGTATAGCTGTTGTCTTGCCTTGTTTATAACTGTATCGATATGTTGGGACCAGGTTAGATCCTCAGAGATCTTGACACCCAGGAACCTGAAACTGAAACTGCTCACTCTCTCCACTTCTGATCCCTCTATGAGGATTGGTATGTGTTCCTTCATCTTACCTTCCTGAAGTCCACAATCAGCTCTTTCATCTTACTGACGTTGAGTGCCAGGTTGTTGCTGCGACACCACTCCACTAGTTGGCATATCTCACTCCTGTACACCCTCTCATCACCACCTGAGATTCTACCAACAATGGTTGTATCATCAGCAAATTTATAGGTGATATTTGAGCTATGCCTGGCCACACAGTCATGTGTATACAGACAGTAGAGCAGTGGGCTAAGCACACACCCCTGAGGTGCACCAGTGTTGATCATCAGCGAGGAGATGTTATCACCAATCCGCATGGATTGTGGTCTTCCAGTTATGATGTTGAGGATCCAATTGCAGAGGGAGGTACAGAGGCCCAGGTTCTGTATCTTCTCAATCAGGATTGTGGAAATGACGGTATTAAATGCTGAGCTATAGTCGATGAATGTCATCCTGACATAGGTGTTTGTATTGTCCAGGTGATCTCTTTAGATAATCTCAAGATACCCACCAATTCTATCTTTTACCAACACACAAGGGGCATTTTACAGTGGCTGATAAATCTGCTGATCTGCACACCTTTGGGATATGGGAGGAAACTAGAACTCTCGGGAGAAAGCCATGTGGTCAGGGAGAATGTGCAAATTCCACAGAGAAAGTGCCAGCCAGCAAGATTCCTGCAATCAGAATCAGGTTTAATGTCACTGATTGATGTTTGTTGTCTTTGTGGCAGCAGTATATTGCAGCACATAACAATTTAAAAACTCTGTATCACAATTTTATATATATGTATATATATGTGTGCGTGTGTGTGTGTGTGTGTGTGTGTGTGTGTGTGTGTGTGTGTGTGTGTGTGTGTGTGTGTGTGTGTGTGTGTGTGTGTGTGTGTGTGTGTATATAAGATTAAATTAAGTAAGTAGTCCAAAAATAGAGCAAAAAGGAAAGTAGTGAGGTGGTGTTCATGGTTCATTGTCCATTCAGATATCGGATGCAGAGGGGAGGAAGCTGGGAAGCTGTTTCTGAATCATTGAGTATGTTCTTCAGGCTCCTGAACCACCTCCCTGATGGTAACAATGAAAAGAGGGCATGTTCTGGTTGATGGGTCCTTAATGATGGCTACTGCCTTCTTGAGGCATCGTCTTTTGAAGTTGTCCTCGATGCCGGGGAGTCCAATCCCTGTAATGGAGCTGGCTGAGTTTACAACTTTCTGCAGCTTTTTCTAATCCTGTACAGTGGCCCTTCTATACCAGATGGTGATGATGCAACCAGTTACAATGCTCTCTGCAGTACAGCTGTAGAAATTTGTGAGAGTCTTTCATGACATACCAAGTTTTCTGAACCTGCAAACAAAATATAGCTGCTGTCATGTCTTCTTTGTAACTGCATCGATCTGTTGGATGCAGGATTGATCTTCAGTGATGTTGACCCCAGGAACCTGAAACTGCCAGCCCTTTCCACTGCCGATCCCTGGATAAGAATTGGAATATGTTCCCTCAACTTCCCCTTCCTGAAGTCCATTATCAATTTCTTGGTCTTACTGACATTTAGTGCAAGGTTGTTGCTGTAGCATCACTCAATCAGCTGATCTATCTCACTCCTGTATGTCAGTTGTACCGTCAGTAAGTTTACAGGTGGAATTTGAGTTATGCCTAGCCACACAATCATGCGTGCAGGGTGAGTAAAGCAGTGGGCTAAGCACGCATCCTTGAGGTGTGCCAGTATTGATTGTCAGTGAGGAGGTGATGTTATTTCTGATCTGACAGTGGTCTCCCAGTGAGGAAGTCAAGGATCCAATTGTATAGGGGGCCAGGTTTTGGAGTTTGTTGATTATAACTGAGCGTATGATTATACTCAACACTGAGTCGTAATCAATAAAGAACAGCCTGATGTAGGCATTATTATTGTTCAGGTGATCCAAGACCAAGTGGAGGGAGAGTGAGATTGCATCAGCTGTAGAATGATGGAATCGATAGGTAAATTTCAGCGGCTCCAGGAACTGTATATTCAACTGCACCACTGGAGAACCACTATCACACAGACTATGACAGATTACAAACGTGTTCCACCATTACCATTAGCTAAAGATATTGGCATTACCCGGTGGCTCCAGACCCCTTTTGACTGAGGCATCAGCTGATGGCAGATGCTGAGAATCAGCAGGTTAGACAACATCTACAGAAGGGAAGTTGAGACCCTTCATCTGGACTGGATCTAGACCCAATCTAGATCTAGACAATCTGATTGATAGTCAAGGACAGTCAGAAGCACCGAGCCATTGATCCGGTGTTGTATAGCACAGTAATATGTGGTTCGGCGCACCAGATCCATGCCATCATTTTTGCCTCTTTATGCAAATCTCATTGCCTGCATTAAGATCACACCTTTCCATGCCTTGTCTATTTAAATATCTGCCCAAGTTCATCAAAGCCAAAGTGATTCTGTTTGATTCCACCACCTCCTTAGGAGACATGCTCCAGATTACAATAACTATCTGTGTAAAACAACATCCCCTTGAAGGTCCTGCCTCTCACCTTAAACCTGCGTCCCCTTGTTTTCCTTGGCAATGTGTTGCTTTGAGACTGTCTGGCTGATAGATTAATTGAGGGCAGTGAGAGTGAGAACACGATGAGGCATGAACCTGCTGTAACATCTCACCCAGAGTTATTGCAAGAGCTGGAAGCAGAGTTGCATTCTGGAAACCGATTCACAGAATAGACCAAGTCTACTATGAGGCAAGGAACACAATGATTTGGATTACTCATGACAATCAAATTCATTCAAAGAATTTTGAATACAATCAATTAAAAGATTTAGAAACAATTAAGCAACTTTAAAGGTGTATTAAAGCAATTGAAAATGAATGTACTGAATATCGAACATAAACACATGAGATTCTGCAGATGCTGGAAATCCAGAGGGGCAGGAGTTCAAGCAGGCAGGCAAAAGGTGGAACTAGGTGAAGGAGGAGGTAGGCAGGCGGGGTTGGGGTGCAAAGTAAGAAGCCGGGAGGTGATAGGTGGAAGAGATAAAGGGCTGAATAAGAGGAAATCTGATAGGAGTAGAAAGAGGAGCATCAGAAAAAGGGAAGGAGAGGGGCACCAGTGGGAAGTATTGGACAACTAAGGAGAAGAGAAGGGAAAAGAGGGAGCCAGAAAGGGGACTGAAAAAAGTGAGAAGTGGAGGAAGGGGAATTACCAAAAGTTGGAGAAGTCGATGTTCATGTTGTCAGGATGGAATATCTCAAAGAGAATATGAGGTGTTGATCCTCTAACCTGAGAATATCCTCACTGTGGCAGTTGAGGAAGCCATGTTGTAATGGGAATGAAAAGAGTAATAAATATTGGAGACTGCCAGGAAAGCCACCTTTCATAGCTGATGGAGTGAAGGTGCTCAACAAAACGATGCCTCAATTTACAGGTTCATATCGGACAAGGGTTGTGTAATTAATATTGAATAATTTTGTAAATATATGGTTTGATTAAGCACTACATAAACCACCACGTCATTTGCACACACCCCACTAAAGAAAACCATAGTAGAGAAAACGTATCCCGCCTCCCCTGTTTTTCATTCAGTCAGGTTCTGGAATTGCAAAACATAACAACACAGGACCAGGCCCTTCAGCCCGCAATGTCTGTGCTGACCATGATGTCAATCTAAATGAATCCCATCTGCCTGCACTTGGTCTAAATCCCTCCTTGCCTGTTCAAGTGCCTGTGAAAATGCCTGTTAAACAGCATTTGCATCAAGACCAACTGATCTTGAAATGTCAAGAATTCCTTTCATCTCACATATGCTGTTTGACCCATAGAGTTCTTACAGTAGGTAGTTTTACCGATTAGTCTCGAGTGTCTCCAGATGTGATGGTGGGGTGCAGAAGCCAATATGCTGTGGTTGTGAGATATGCTACTCTAGGAGCTAAGATAGTAGTTAAAAAGGGTTTGAGTGAAGTGATTGAGTTGTAGCAATGGGCTGGTTAAAGTGTGGGAACCGGGTGGTTAAAGTGGCAGTATAAAGGTCAAGTAACTACACCAGCAACTTCAGTTTGAGGCCAGTTTCTCAGAAGTATATGTCTGAATCCTTTCCTGATGCCTGGGGAAATTAGATTAAGGTGGTTCAATATAATCTTGAATTAAAGCAAAACCAGTCTTGATAATGTCAATCTTGAAATGACAGGATTATTGAGAAAGCGATCCGGTCTCCTTGACTCCTTCGTGTAATACAAAGCAAAGAATCAATAGTAAAACCAAGTTCCCACACAATTATTGAACAAAGCAATTGATTTCTTTAGGTTCAAAGTAAAATTTCTTCATAATAAAAAATACATATAAGACACCAAGCAGCATATTCTGTTCACATCTGTAGCCATTCCCAACTCAATGTCCCTACATCTGGATCCAATCTCATCACACTGTCCCAACATCTGGACATTACTATCACACTGTCCATACTCTGAAAGTTCCTTCTGCATTGTCAATTCACCTCTTCCAACTCTCACCATATTCTTTCTTCACATCTGCATGCTTTCTGGATCTTTCTGGACCTTTAACCCCCTGCATTATCTGTGGGATATGCAGATACATTGTGGTGAAAGAAATCCAGATTTGCAGTTTGGTTTTGGGGGAACCACAAGTTGTGCAGTAGGTTTCAGTTGTGCAGACATTTCACAGTGCGAACAAGGCCAGACTGGCAGACAAACCATGGTGGACCTGCCACAGTTGTGCAGAGAGGATAAGCAACTCAAAATTCCGTGGCACTTTAATGCCCTTTCTAGCTGCGTCACATTTCCCGCTGTTATTATGACCAATAATACAGCCAATCAATACACACAATCAATTACAGTCTCATCAATATTTTGTTCATCTGGAACATGACATCCAAGCTCTTGTATTCAATACTCTGCCTGAGGGCTTCACTTTTGAAGGGAAGAGTAGCTGTGCTGTTTCTGTTTGGAATGGAGACATTTCAGAGAATATTAAATAGTGCCATTCAAGACCTTGAGGGATTTACAATTGAGCAAATGCAATTGCACTGTCAGGAGACACAGAAACCAGAGGAGCATTTGATTTGGTTTATAACTTTTGCATGTACGAAGTCACAGTGAAAACTTTGCTTCGAATGCCATCTGGATAGATCATTTCAAAACAAAAACACTTTGAGGAAGCACAAGGGAAAAACAGTAACTGAATATAACATTGTTCTTGGTTTTCAGTTGTATTCTCTCAGACTATTTTGCAGCTGAAGTTACAGTTTAATCTCCAGAGAATGCGCAGTTCAGTAGACATTAAAGTGTGATGGTCATGATGAGGTAGTTTATAAGATCAGGAGCTCATATTCATTGTGCAAAATTTGAGTTTCAAGGGTTGAAACATAGGAACAGAGGATTAGAAACTGTCTTTCAATGTGGTGGTATGTGTTTTCAAGCTATGACCACAACTCAGCTGTATGTGGTGCTTTGTACGGTTGTTGGATTTTGAACATCAAAGTTCAAAAAGTTAAAGGTATTTTATATACATGTCACCACATCCAACCCAGAGACTCCTTTTCTGCAGAGATACTTAGCAAATCTATAGAACGAGATCTGTAAACACCAGGAACTGTGAACTGTAAAGAAACTGCAAATGCAGATATAAATAAATAGCAATAAATAGCAAGCATGAAATAACAATATAACAGAGTCCTTAAATGAGTGTAGCAGTCTCCTTTTGTTCAAGAGTCTGATGGTTTAGAGTTTGTAACGGTTCTTATCAGTACAAATTCTGAGGCTCTTGTCCCTTCTACCTGATGGCAGCATCAAGAAAAGGGCATGGCCTGGGTGGTGAGGACCTTTGATAATAGATGCTGCTTTTCTACACCAATGATTCATATAGATGTGCTCAATGGTTGGGAGCATTTTACTGGTGATATACTGGGCTGAATCCACTACCTTTTGTAGGATTTTCTGCTCAAAGGCATTGGTGTTCCCATACCAGGCTATAATGCAGTCACACTTCCCATCACACATCTGTAGAAGTTTGCCAAGGGTTTTGATGATATTCCTAATCTCCACAGACCCTTGAGGAAATAGAGGCCCTGTTGTGCTTTCTTTGCAATTATGTTTATATGATGGGTCCAGGACCAGTCTTCTGAAATAGTGACACACAGGAATTTAAAGTTACTGATCCTCCCTACCTCTGATACTCTGATGATTACTGGCTCAAGGACCTTTAGTTTCCCTCTCCTGAAGTCCACAATCAGTTCCTTGGTCTTATTGACATTCAGTGAGAGTTTATTGCTATTACACCACTCAACCAGATTTTCAATCTCCCTCCTGTATGCTGATTCATCACCCCTATTGATACAGCCCACAACATGGTGGCATCAGTAAACTTGTTTATGGTGTTGGAGCTGTACTTAGCCATGCAGTCGTAGGTGTAAATCAAATAGAGCAGTGGGCTAAGTACACATCCCTACAACGCTCCTGTGCTGATGGAGATTGTGGAAGAGATGTTGTCAATCTGTACAGACTGGGGTCTACAATTGAGAATATCCCAAATCCAATTCCACCCAGGCCTTGGAGTTTGCTAATTAATTTTGAGGGGATGATGGTGTTAAATGATGAACTGAAATTGAAAAATAGCGTCCTGATGTATGCATTTTTGCTGTCCAGATGTCCCACAGTTGTGTGAAGAGCCAACAAGATAACATCTGCTGCAGACCTTTTGCTTCGGTAGGTGAATTGGAGGGAATCCAAGTCACCATTCAGGCAGGAGCTGATATGCTTCAGCACCAGCCTCTCAAAGCACTTCATCACTGTGGATGTAGGTGCCGCTGGGCAACAGCCATTTGGACAGGTTGCCACACTTTTCTTGGGCACTGGTGCGATTCAAGTCTGCTTGAAGTAGGTGGGCACCAGACATTGCTGGAGTGACAGGCTGAAGATATCTGGCCAGTTGGTCAGCTCCGGTCTTCAGTATTCGGCCAGGTAATCTGTCCGGACTGAATGCTTTCCTTGGATACACTCTCTTGAAGGGAGCCAGGCAATGTGTCCTGCAGCTGGTTAGAGAGATAGGCTTTAAGGAACAGTTTCAAGGATGATGGGGAAATAGAGAGATTTAAGAAGAGAATTCTGGAGACGACACTTTAATCTTTTTGTGACATCTGAGGCTGAGGGGGTGACCTTACAGAGGTGTTTAAAATCTTGAAGGGCATAGAAAGGGTGATAACATATATCTTTTTCTTAAGGTTGGGAAATCAGAGATGAGATGGCATAAAGGTCTAAAGTGAGAGGGTAAAGGTTTAAAAGGGGTGTAAGGGAGGTTAGAAAATTGCTCAGTTAACAAATTTCACAACATATGCTTCTGATGTTAAACCTGATTCTGATTCTGACTTGCTGGCAACATGAAGTTCTGTTCTGTAAATGTAAGAATATATACAGAATATATTAGCAATTTTCTAACCTTCTGAAATGATCTTCCAACTTTCTGGATATGACAAAAGCTCGTATAATTCCTCGGAACATCCCTCTAGGTACAAATCTCATCTTGTTGCTATTTAGAATGTGTCCAGGAGTAGCTGGTGTCTTGAGCAGATAGACAGACATCGATAAATAAAACAGGCTGGAGCTAGTAGATCTGTGAAAGTAAGTGGCTGATAATAAACCGTGATAGAACAACCAACATTAAAAGAGTACATTAAAGAGAGTCTCAAAGTCCCCTGTCCCATATCGGAGTTAAAACAGAACCAAATCCTTTGTTTTCAATCATAGTTTTTACAATTGCCTCAAGTGGTAGGTTCTGAGGGAGTTGATGAGTTGCAATGTCACCACAAACACTTGCAAATTTCTACAGATGTACCATGCAGAGCATTCTAACTGGCTGCATCACCATCTGGTATTGGGGGGGGGGGGGGATGCGTGGTGGCTACCACACAGGCTTGAAGTAAGCAGCAGAGAGTTGTAAACTTGATCATTACTAGCCTCCATAGTATCCTGGAGATCTTCAAGGAATGGTGCCTCTGAAAGGCAGCATCCATCATTAAGGACCCCCAAAACCCAGAACATGCCCTGTTCTCATTGCTACCATTGGTGCTGACTATGTGCAGTTAGCATGCTTTACCTGTGACCATTTCTTCCCATATCTTGTTACATTAAGTGGCTACTGTAGATTGTCCTTAATGTGTCAGTGAGGGGGTTGAAACTGGGCAGAGTTGATGAGAATAAGGTGAGTGTCAAAATGGGAAAGGTCTATAAGCAGGTGGTTGATGGTCAGTGGGGATAGGGACTGATGGCCTGTTTCACTGCTACGTCTCTTTATGACGACATATGTGTGTGTGTGTGAGAGAGAGAGAAAAAGACAGAGACAGAGAATGAAGAGAGGGAATAGAAGGAGAGAGAAGAGAGAGCAAGAATGTGTCTGAGAGAAAGAGACTGCAAAAGAAAATGAGAAAGGAAGTCAGTGAGAGAGAAGAGAGAGTGACAGTGTAAGTTTTTCTGATAGAGAATCAGCAGAGAGAGAGAGAGAGGACAGAGGGAGAGAGAGTGTAAGTGAGAGGGAGTACAAAGCAGTGGAACAGGGAAAGATGAGAGAGAAAGTGAGAGCCAAAGTATACCAGTGGCCTTGAGAGCTTTGAGAAACTGAGACGATGGACCCACACAGAGTGGATGGGTGGGCTGAAGGTGAAGCCAACCAACAGATGTGATGATTTTTACAGAGGATAAGAAATGGGAAACCAGCCAGGAAAATCTTGGAGGCCCAAAGTGGCAGATCCTTGCTGAGATATTTCTGCAGCATTTGGGTGAGATGACAGTATGGATGTCCTGGTGATAAGCAGAACTGACATTAGAAGCTGAGCTCTGGGTGAGATAGAATAACACTAAATATAGCGAGCTTCAGTGGTGAAGAAGACTCTTTATAAGAAGTCAACTTGAGCTCCTGATCTACTTCATCATGGAGCTTGTTCTTTATTTGTTTGCAGACACTGCACTTTCTCCAAAATTACAACTTTATATTCAGAATTCTGATTCTTCTTTTGCCCTTCTGGTATATTTATGTACATTCTGATTGTATCTCGGTATGTGTGACAGCAATAAAATAATTACCAATTATAGTAGCTACACATTGTATAACTATATATTAATAACATGGTTTGAGAGATTATTTTGAGTAATAATAATCTAAAGGTACAGGAGAGGTATAAATAAAGTAGAATTAACTGATGGGAATTTCACACTTGCAATGAGTCTTCTCATAGTATTTTTAAAATAATTTCAATATTTTTTTCTTTCTATTCTGACTCAGAATTACACAGCAGAGGGACAGGCCCTTTGGCTCATCACATTCATACTAACCATTTTGCTCAGCTACATTAATGCCATTTGCCTGAAAAAGATTTGCATCCTTCTACAACTTGCCTATTCTATGACATGCGTACTTTAAGGTTTGTGTATTCCATGGTTTGCCTATTCTATGACTTGCTTAATTAATAGCTTGTCTATTCTCTGACTTCCTCTGCTATGGTTTGCCTATTCTGTGGTTTTCCTATTCTATGTGCAATGCCTTGGGAAAGGGTTCACTGCTAATGTAATGTTCTCTCTGTAGCTGCAGTGTTTGGGTTATGACTAGAGATACTGGGGGCTTTGGAATGTGTGCTGGCCAATGAAGGGAAGTGTCTTTCTTTCTTATGTGCCCGAGAGAAGGGAATTTGCAGGCTTTTGGTTTGGGAAAAGGTGGAGAGAGAAGATGCCAGAATGGGAAGGTCATAGACTGCAGGACTGAACGGACTTGGAACGGGGATGGGAGTTGACGACGCCCAAGGGAAATTGCATCTTGTGTACTGTTTGTTATTTCATGGTACTGATTTGTAACAGGGGAAGACATCACGCAACATCCACCTAAACAACGTTTCTCAGATTTGGCCGGGCTGGAGGCTGTCTCCTCCTAGATTAATGCAGCTAGCGGAACCTGAGGGTTACAATTGTGGGGGCTCACCGGGATTGACTTCCTTGGATGCTGTGTGATTGCCCTGAGCACTGAACCAATGGGTTGTGTTTTAAATCTGTGCTAGTATGGTTGCTACTGGGGTGGAGTGGTGGTGTTCAACCACAGGGTTACCGATAACTAACGCATACATGTTGACTGGGGTAGATATTCATACTCTGGAGGAATTGTTAATTTACCTGTTAAGTACTGTTAAAATTGCAGGCAGAGGTTTGATAAAATGACAGGCGCAGACCTCGTTTTACTGCAGACTAGCGCTGACCTAACGGTAGTGAAGTGGGCTGAATCACAAGTTGAGTTTCCTGTAGCTGGGGGCGGAGACTTCAAAGGCAGGGTTCTATCATTTCTGAGGAGTGAGGGGAAGGAGTGGTCGGATTTTGAATGTCTAATGAATCCCTGTCTCCCAGGGAAGAGTGAGAATTCTGAGTTAGTATCCGCCCTTACCTCTCTGGCAAATAAATGGAAAAATTAGATTCAAAGTCCCAGCCAAGGTAGGCTCTGCCTGTTCTCTAGAATAACACCCATGCCTAAAGGAGAAGAGAAGTATGAGATTTGGGCGGAGCAGGCTCTCAGTTGTTAGATGAGTGGCAGTGTTTTGTTGATGAAGAGCAACAGAGATTGGTTGAGAGGTTGAGTAGGTTGATGTTGTGGGAGCCATCAGATCCTGGTATCCCGGAGCAACTACGGGCGATTACATGCAGCACCGGGAAATGCCTTTGGCATGACGGGAAGCCCAATGGAGCTCATGGCGGGGTTTCAAAACGTGTCAGGAGAAGGGGAAAAGCTTTCTGCCTACATCTTTCGGCTAGAGAGGCAGCTAAATTGCTTGCAGCGCAGAGGTGGCCACACAGACGATTGAGGTGGATCAGTTAAGAACAGATCGGATAGCAAAGGGCGCCCAGTCCCAGGACCTGATCACTTGGGTCCTCTGACTGTCTCATAGACGTGTCCCCCTCCCTCATTTTTTGAACTGATCAGAGAAGTACGAGAGGAGAAGAATGTGTCTGAGGCATGGGAGGTTTCAGTCAGCAGGGTTCAGACCTCAGTAGTGGGCCCCTGTGGGGAAGTGACCACAGATAGTCTGCCCCGGAGAGTGGTAGAGGAGTTGTGGCAGAGTTGAGAACTGAGTCAGGAGTTCCTGCCGGGGTACTAATGAGGCCTGAACTGTGGAAGCCCTTGGTTGTACAGGTGAGCAGGATGGCAGTGATTGTCAGGAACACTACGAAGATGGATGTCACCTTCAAACGGGGGATGCCCCTGGTGCATCTGTTTCCAGTGACGGTAATGTCTAGTGTTCCTGTGAGACACGCTGAGGAAAAACTATTGGAAAAAAGGGAAAGTTGACCGCTGAGTCATTCAACTTCAGGGACTCCCCGGTGTTGCCGGGTTGGAAGAGAAGATGTTGCAGCTGGAAGGTGTCTTTTCCACTGATGAGTTTGATGTGGGTTGTTCCAAGAGCATTGGTCACACTATCCCAGAGACCGAGGACACCCCGTTCAGTGTGAGCTTATGGCGACTGGCCCCTGCAGACATGGAAGATGTGCAGCAGAATTTGTGTAAACTGAGCCCCGAGGCCCCTATGCGTCCCCAGTAGTGGTGGGCCGAAAGAAGAATGGGAAGGTATGGATACGTGTGGACTATTGGACTCTGAGCAGGTGCACTGTCCCTGACCTGAATACTGTTCTGAGGAGTGAAGACATGCTGACCTGTCGGAGTGGTTGAAGTGGTTCAGTGTGCTGGACTTGAGGAGAAGATATCAGCAGATCCCCATGAGTGATGCTGACAAAGAGAGGATGGCATTTATATGTCCCCTGGGATTTTTCCAGTTCAAAAGGATGCCCCAAGGCATATCAGGAGCCCCTGCAACCTTATGGAGAAAACGGTGGGGACATGAACTTGCTTGAGGTATTGGTGTATCTGGATTTCCTCACAGTGTTTGAATCCACCTTGGAAGAACATGAAGCGAGGCTACTGAAGGTGCTGGGCTGCCTGAAAGCTGAAGGGTTAAAACTTTCCCTGGACAAATGCCAGTTCTGCAAGTTGTCTGTTAGCTATGTTGGTCACATAGTCTCATGCAATGGAGTAGTTACAGATCCTGCTAAGGTAGAGGCGATGACCACTTGGCCAAGGCCTCAGACTGTGAGTGCTTTGTGCTCGTTCCTCGGGTTCTGTGGTTGCTATCGGAGATTCATGAAGGACTATGTGAAAGTGAGTCACCCGTTGAATCAGCTTCTGTGTGGTTACCCTCCCTTGGGGAAGAAAGGGAGAGGGAAAAAAGGAGAGAAGGGGCGAGAGTATCTTAGCCTGTTAAACCTTTTGGACTGAGGTGGGATGCGAATGTGAAGAGGCCTGTCAGACGCTGAATGAGCTGCTGACCCAGGCGCCCATGCTTGCTTTTGCGATCCCCTGCTTGCTGTATTTACTGAATATGGATGCCAGCAGAGAGGGCTTAGGGGGTATCCTGTATCAGGGTCATATCATCGGGTTGAGGCCCATTGGGTTTGCCAGCCAGAGTCTGTTGTCCTCCGAGAAGAACTGACATTTAAATGGATTGTGGTAGTTAAGCTGAGTGACTACCTCTATGATGCCAAGTTTGAGGTGAGGACAGACAACAACCCCCTAACTTCTAACCTGACCTCAGTGAAACTGGATGCCACAGGCCATTGGTGGTTGGCAGCATTGTCTGCCTATGATTTCAGCCTGAAATACTGGCCAGGAAGCAAGAACATTGGTGCTGATGCTTTGTCCCGACGGGCGCATGAGGCTGGACAGGGACAAGGAGTGGGAGAGCGTTCCTGCCCCGAGGGTGAAGGCCACGTGTCAGTTTGCCATCACCGTAAAGGCAGACGAAAAGCAGGGGCAGGATCGAGCAGTTGATCAATTGGGAGCTTCTGACGCCATTCCACAAGTTTCCTGTAACCTGACTGCTCTGAAGACAAATCAGTTACCGGAACTGAGTTCTGGGGAAGTGGCAGCGGCTCAGTAAGATGTCCCGGGCATTGGTACCATCTGGTCAGTGGTTGAAAAGGGGGACATGGCTCAGGTGGAGAAGACACGCCATGGTCCTCCCCCTAGATTAACGCAGCTGGCCCAACCCGAGAGTTACACATGTCTTGCCTATTCTGTCATTTACTTATTCAGTTGTTGCCTAAACGGCCCTTAGACGTAATGTTTGGAGGGACAGCATCAGTCTCTTAGTGCTGTATTAACCTCAGAGAAGGCTCCTGCAGTGCTGGTCTGGGATGGTTCCCCATGTATGTGGAGGAATTTCCAGCACATCTGTATCACTCACTCTGTCTGCAGGTTAGCTCAGAGGGAGCAGATTGCTGTTAGTCTGACAGAGTCCTTTCCATTGGGCAGACAACTGGATGTGAGGAACCTGACCAGGTATCAAAGGAGTGGAGGAGAAATTAAACTGAACCCTTCCCTCAGGTCCTTATTTGTAGAAAATTAAATGTCTCTTATCGCCTGGGGTCACAATTTATCCCTCACCATGACACTTTATCAAAGTGCCATTTATGAGACCCTTCATCAGGCTACATATAGTTTGCTTTGTTAAGTGAACGTTTTCAACCTTGCAGGTTTTTGAAAAGCTTCTTGTCTCATCAGAGATGCAAGAGATTCTGCAGATGCTGGAAATCTTGAGCAACACAACATTACTGGAGGAACTCAATATGTTACGCAGCAGCTCTAGAAGGATATAAACAGGACGATGTAGGATTTTGGTCTAAAATGTCAACTGTTTAGTTCCCTCAACATGCTGGAGGAACTCAGTGGGCCAGGCAGCATCTATGGAAAAAAGTACAGTTGACGCTTCCGGTCGAAACCCTTAGACAGGACTGGAGAAAAAAAGTAGAGGAGCAGATTTGAAAGGTGGGGGGAGCAGAGGGGAAACGCCAGGTGATAGGTGAAAGATTGGTGAAAGTGACAGATAGCCATGGAAGAAAGAAGAAAGGGGATGGGAGGAGTACCAAAGAGAGGCGATGGGCGGGCAAGGAGATAACATGAGAGAGGGACAAAGGGATGGGAAATGGTGAAGGGGGGGGGGGGGAGTTGAAGGCATTACTGGAAGTTTGAGAAGTTGATGTTCATGCCATCAGATTGGAGACAACCCGAGTAGAATATAGGTGTTGTTCCTCCAACCTAAGTGTGGCCTCATCACAACAGTGGAGGAGGCCATAGATGGACATATTGGAATGCAAATGGGAAGTGGAAATAAAATTGGTGGTCACTGGGATATCCCATTTGTTCTGGCAGGCAGAGCATAGATGTTTGATGAAGTGGTCTCCCAATCTATGTTGGGTCTCATCGATATACAAGAGGCCACACTGGGAGCACCAAACAGACAGACAGACATACTTTATTGATCCCAAGGGAAATTGGGTTTCGTTACAGCTGCACCAACCAAGAATAGTGAAGAAATAGAGCAATATAAAACCATAAATAATTAAATAATAATATAATTAAAAGCAGGGTACCTGTTCAGTATGGGAACTATACACTTCAGCAGCCACTTTATTACATACACCTGTACACATACTCATAATACAAACACCTAAAGGATTCAGAATACATTTATTATCAAAGTATGTGTAAATTATACATTTATTATCAAAGTATGTGTAAATTAACTTTGAGATTCATCTGCTTACAGACAGCCACAACAAACCTGAAAGATCCCAATTTTAAAAAAGACCAAGACCCAGTGCACAGAGAAAGAGGAAAACAAAATCATGCAAGCAATAAAAGCAAGGGACTGCAGTCCGAACCAAATTGAGTCCATAGACCCGAATCGCAGAGCAGCAGGAGTAGGCCCATAGCCTCGGTCTCAGTTCATGTATAGGGTGGAAAATCATCGTGAAGCTTGCACACAGAATTATTAGTCAGGTCAGTCTCTCAGTTTTAGTGCCATGGAGAGAGAAGTGAACAACCCAGAAGAGTGAAGAGAATAGGCATAAACTTTGCATCTGGTCCTAACACCCTGCCTTTCCAAACTATCTGGGCTGGCATTTAAATGTTCCAAAACTGGACTGGGCCACAAACTAGGACATGGGCAACAATACATTCTGGGCCTAATTCTTGCCACCCAGTTCAAAGCCATTCCCGACCTTTCAAATTGGCTCAGCACTTGGTTGAGGAGGATGGGCATCAAAATTCCTCCTCCTCAACTCCTCTTCGAATTGCTCACTCCAACTGCATTTCCGACACCAACATCGCCTCGAATATGTTACGCTCTGACTTTGCAATGTAGCAGCACAGCTCATTCCTTCAGTCAACTTCACCTTTGTTCACCTCTTCACTGTTTGTGCTGATAGTTTGCCACAACTTACCTCGGAAAAGGTGTTATCAACAATGTTCTTAGTCCTATCTCTTGTCCTTCGAACTACCAGTTAGTTATCGTCCAATTTCAGTAGCACCATCTTAAATCAGCCAATCATGTGACAACAACTCAATGCATAAAAGTATGCAGACATGGTCAAGAGATTCAGTTGCTGTTCAGACCAAACATCAGAATGGGGAAGAGATGTGATCTAAGTGACTTTGACTGTGGAATGATAGATGGTGCCAAACAGGGTGGTTTGAGTATCTCAGAAACTGCTGATCGCCTGGGATTTCCATACACAACAGTCTTTAGAGCTTACAGAGAAACAAAAAAACAATCCAGTGTGCAGCAGTTCTGTGGGCAAAAATACCTTGTTAATGCCTTGTTAATGAGAGAGGTCAGAGGAAAATGACCAGACTGCTTCAAGCTGACAGGAAGGAAACAGTAACTCAAATAACCACATGTTACAGCTGTGGTGTGCAGAAGAGCATCCCTGAATGGACAAGATATTGGACCTTGAAATGGATGTGCTACAGCAGCAGAAGACATGAACATACACTTGGTGGTGGGAGCCATCGTAACATAGCCATTAGCATGATGTTATGACAACTCAGGGCATTAGGGTCTGCCATTCTCTGTAAGGAGTCTGTACATACTCCCTGTGGCATGCATGGGTTTCCCCCACGTGCTCCGGCTTCCTCCCACTGTCTAAAGTTAGGCTCATTGGTCACTGTAACTTGTCCTGTGATTAGGTTAGGCTTAAATTGGAGTTCCTGTGGTTGCTGCCAAAGGACCAGAAGGGACTACTGTATTGCTAAATCACTAACTAAATAAAGAGAACTAGCTGCCTCCTTTCCCTTACTTTATCATTGACCATGGCACAGGTATTATATTGACGGTGATTTGTTAGCCTTTCCTATTCATTCTAATCCATAGTTTCCTAATTAGTACTTGTTGGTATGGGACAGGTACAAGAAGATCAGAGGTTGTACTTCAGTGAAAGCAAAAATTAATCTAACCTATCACAATTCCAAAATGTTCAGAATCACCAAGATAACCTTCTATTCTCTATTTACATATACTGTTGTATTTGTCTCCTTGCATATAACAAAGTTCATTTATCATTGTTAGTCATTTAGTAATTCTCTTATAGAATTTTTAAAACATCAATGACGGCCTTTAAAAATAACATGCAAAAAATAATTAAATTCTATTGAAGTTAGCACCAGGCGGTTAATAGATGTCAGCTTGATTGTGAAGCATGAAGGAAACTTATGTTAGATACATGAGGTAATTTATGCCTTGCAAGTTTAAAATGGTGCATTGAATGTGTTTAATCAATACTGCTCTGAGATCTGCCGCACTTGAGAGATGAAGTGTGCACAAAGATAAAACTGCTCAAGAATATCTGTAACCCTTTATGGAACAGCTCATCGATGGAAATTGAAATCTTCTTCGGTTGTCCATCGAAATCCAATGACGACGTCCACTCCTTTAACGGTGAGATCTTTGATGACTATACAGTCCTACCCTGGACCCACAAGTTCTATTGCTGGTGGGACATGTATATGTGGTGGTGGTGGTGGTGGTGGTGGTAGTGATGGCAACCATGGCTGCATTTCTCCTGACTCTCTTCTGCTGTCTTCTGGTTGTTCTTTCCATCTCCAGGATACGGCCCTCCAGCTGAGCGTTGACCATAATGTAGTTGGCCGTATAACACACTGCGGGGTAGCCGACATGGGGGCATCCTTATCACATGCCCCAACCACTGCAGCTGACGCTGGGTGATCATGGCCTCAATACTTCTGCAGTTGGTCTTTACAAGTATTTCAGTGTGAGGCACCCGCTCATGACAGGTAATTCCCAGGATGCGCTGAAGGCAGCTTATATGGAAGCGCTCCAAGGACTTGATGTGAGGGCTGTAGGTTACCCAAGCTTCACAGCCATAAAGGAGGGTGGAGACACAGACCGCTTGGTATACGGCCACCTTTGTGGAGGGACGAAGGCTCCTGTTCTGAAAGACTCTACACCAAAGTCTCCCAAAGGCAGCTGATGCCTGTTTAATGCAGCTCTGGATGTCGTTGTCAATGCCGCTATCCTCAGAGAGAATGCTCCCCAGATATTTGAAAGATGGCACTACTGACAGCTTTACATCACCAACAGTGAAGGCAGGTAGGGTGGGTGGGACACTGGTCTCCATTGGCAAACCACTTCTGTCTTGGTGGTATTGACAGTCAGCCCCATCCTGCTGTACGCTGTCACCGCCTCAGCAAGGACAGTCTGAGGATCCTCCGGAGTGTGGGCCACAAGAGCACAGTCGTCTGCATACTGCAGCTCCAGGACCCATTCTCTACAGAGTTGGGTGGTTGCATGGAGCCTCCTGATGTTAAAGAGGTTGCCATCTAATCTGACATTCACTTCCACACTGCTGCTGTCCTCAGTCTCATTGTGGAGAAGCTTGGTAACACACAAGAGGAAGATGTTAAAGAGCACTGGTGCTAGCACACGACCCTGTCTCATCCCTGTTTGTACAAGGAAGGGCTCGGACTCTTGTCCTCCTATGGTCACCCGAGCAGTCATCCC
This sequence comes from Hypanus sabinus, assembly GCF_030144855.1. Lineage (NCBI taxonomy): Eukaryota > Metazoa > Chordata > Chondrichthyes > Myliobatiformes > Dasyatidae > Hypanus > Hypanus sabinus. Next base: position 87,691,023 of record NC_082721.1, read on the forward strand.
ACCATGGAACTGGCGGAGGATGTTAACAAATTTATTGGGACAGCCAAACCTGAGGAGGACATCCCATAAGAGTTCTCTTTGCGCAGTGTCGAATGCTTTGGAGATGTCGACAAAGGCCACAGATAGGTCCAGATGTTGCTCCTGGCACCTTTCCTGAAGCTGCCGGGCTGTGAAGATCATGTCGATCGTGCTCCTGTTCTTCCTAAATCCACACTGCAATTCAGGCAGCATTGACTCGGTGATGTTGCTGATGAGCTTCTGAAGCATCACCTTAGCCAGGACCTTTCCAGCAACAGAAAGAAGTGATATGCCCATACTGTTGCCACAGATGTCCTTGTCACCCTTGTTCTTGTAAATGACAACGACATCCACTGCTGTGGGATGTTCTCATCAGTCCAGGCCTTGGTGATGTACTGGTAGAGGGTGTGCATACACATGTACCCTCCGTTCTTCAGTAACTCAGCAGGATTATTGTCAGTGCCAGGGGACTTGTTGTTCTTAAGGGAATGGACAGCTGATAGAACCTCCTGGAAGGCTGGTGGTAGACTGAGGTCTTGGATAGGAGGAAGTTCAAATAGTTAGTCCAGGATGGTGGGATCTGCGTCAGAGTCTGGATTAAGCAGTGTGTTAAAATGCTCAGCCCACCTCAGCAGAATGGTTTTCTGATTCTTCAGAAGTGTTAGACCATCTGCTGTTTTCAGGGGAGTAATGCATCAATTTATTGGGCCATAGATGGTTTTGACAGTATTGTAAAATTTAAGCATGTCACAAAAGCGTACAGACATGGCAGAGAAGAAGCAACAGGAAATGTGTAGGAAGAAATGCGATGCTACCAAGCAGACCAATCACAGTTGTTGTGGTCTGCGTCGCTGCAACGCGTAAGTTACTTTTTTGGGAAAGGTGCACGTCACCCTGTGGTGTAGGGTATGGCATAGGGTACACGTCACCTACGGCATTGATGCGACGCACAAGTATAAATCAGCCTTAAGGGAGCACACCCTGACAGAAAAGCAATGCGCTGGTGGCGCGTAATAGGTGGTCCTGCAGCCAAGATGTGGGACGGGATGTCCTGGGATCCCCCTTGCCACCAGGATTTACCTCATCATGGTGAAGATGGTGCTACTGAGGATGGCACACCCCCTGTGGCACGTCAGGATAGTCATGAGGGTCCATGTTGTGGGGTCCTATCTATCTTTCTGTCAACAGCAAGAGTTCATGGATTTAAGGTATTTGACAAAAGCATTGTGAGGTAAGACCTTTATATTTTGCACAGTGTATTGAGTGATTAGAACACACTAGCTGATAGGACAGACAGTGAAGATACAAACAGTACCTTCAGAAGGGAATTGGATAAACCAATGGAATCAGACAGGGAAAAGAATTGTGGTGTGTGTTTTGTTAAGCTATATTGGTATCTTTTCTTTTAAGGAAATGCAGTTTGGTTTTCACAATGTAAGACAGTTCTGGGTACAATATCTTGGGTATAGTGGTGAAGGAATTGGGTGGTGAATTTATTTAATCAATCACAAATGTTAAGGTTTTACGATAGCAGTTCCTTACTCTTTTTATGTGATGGGCCAACTCCATTATGAAGGGGTCCGTGGAGCCCAGTTGGGAACCCTTGGTTTAAGATCACACTTCACAGATACAAGAGTGTGTTTACATTTTGAAAGACATTGCAGTGCTGATGCATTCAATGGTCTCAATGACAATGCAGATATCATGTTATCATTATTGCATCCACTTTAAGGAAATGTATTTCCCTTTTAAACAATGTGTACTGTTTGTATAGGCAGCACAGTGTTTCAGCTGGTAGAGCTGCTGTCTGACTATGCCAGAGACTTGCATTCAGTTCTGACCTTGAGTGCTATCTGTATAGTTTGCATGTTCTTTCTGTGAACATGTGTATTTCTCTCCATATCCCTAAAGACATCCTGCCTGGTAGGTAATTGCTGATTGGTAGGTTAAATAGCCACTGCAAATTGCCTCTAGTGTAGAAGTGAATGGCAGACTGAGGGAGCTGACGAGTTGGTATGTCACCAAAGCCACTCACAAATGTCTACAGGTGTACCACGGAGAGCATTCTAACTGGCTGCATCACCCCGTAGTATGGAGGAGAGGGCTACTACACAGGATTGAAAGAGACCGGAGAGAGTCGTAAACGTAGTCAGCTCCATCATGGGCACTAGCCTCCATAGTTTCCAGGACATCTCCTTAATGGAGGTACCTCAAAAGGGCAGTGTCCACCATTAAGGACCCCCACCACCTAGGCCATTCCGTTTTTTTCTCTATTATTATGAATTGTATTGTCCAGCTGCCATAAAAGCAATAAATTTCATGACATATGCTGGTGATATTAAACCTGATTCTGATTCTGAATGTGGGAAGAATAAACTGTATATGATTGGCATAAATTGGTGTTTGATGGTTGGTATGGACTGTCAGCAGAAGGGACTGAATGTGTCTTTGACTCTGTGACCCTATGACCCTATGACATTATGACTTTAGACTCAGTGGGCACATTATTAGTTACCTCCTGTACATAATAAAGTGGACACTGAGGGTACGCTCATTGTCTTCTGCTGCTGTAGCCTATCCACTTCAGGATTTGATGTGTTGTGTGTTCAGAGATGCCCTTTTACTGTTGTAACAAGTGGTTATTTGATTTATCGTCGCCTTCCTGTCAGCTTGACCCACTCTGGCCATTCTTCTCTGAGGTCTCACATTAACAAAGGATTTTCACCCACAGAACTGCCACTCAATAATAGTTATTTTGTTTTTTGCACCATTCTCTTTAAACTCCAGAGACTGTTGTGTGTAAAAACTCCAGGGGATCAGCAGTTTCTAAGATACTCAAACCATCCCATCTGGTCCCGACAATCATTCCACGGTCAAAGACACTTAGAACCCATTTCTTCCCCATTCTGATGTTTGATCTGAACATCTGAGCCTCTTGATCACGTCTGCATGTGTTCATGCATTGAGTTGCTGTGACGTGATTGGCTGATTGTATTAATGAGCAGGTATACAGGTGCACCAAATAAAGTGGCAAGTCACTGAATATCTACAATAATCAACAAGTGTTCCTCATTGAAGGGTCACGAGTAGAAAAGGGTAAGCAGATTCAAGTTCCTGGTCATCAACATCTCACAGGATCTCTACTGAGTCCAACATACTGGTGCAGTCCCGAAGAAGGCATGCCATCAAGTAGGCTTCATTAGGAGTTGAAGGAGATTTGGGATGTTATCAAACCCTTTTACAGATGTAGAGTGTAGTGCATTCTGACTGCTCATATCATCGCCTTGTAAGGAGGCTCCAATACACAGGCTGCAGAGGGGTGTACTCTCTGTCACCTCCATCGGGGGCACAAGCCTCCTCACCATTGAAGACATCTTCAGAAGTCAGTGCCTGAACAAGGCAGCATCCATCACAAGGACCTTCATCATGTAGGACATGCCATCTTCTCATTACCAGCACCAGAGAGGGGGTACAGGAACCTGAAGATCCATACTGAATATTTTAGGAACAGCTTCATCCCCCTCCCACTCTCCACCATCAGATTTCTGAATAGTTCATGAGCCCGTGTACAATACCTCACTATTCCTCTTTCACACTATCTATCTATCCACTGTACCGACTTAATATTTATTTATTGTAACATAGTAATTTTTTTATGTCTTGCAATTTACTGGTGCCACAAAACAATACATTTTACAGCATGTATCAGTGACAATAAACTGGATTGACTCTGATTTTGATTCTGTTTTCTGTCTTACTTGTCACCAGGACTACGTGCAACACCTGGATTTTCGTGGCAGAACCAGGCTGTCATTCCTTTCCGCTCTGCCCCTGTAACTGAAAACACACTGGCTTTCCCACCTTTCCATTTCTGATGAAGGGAAATATTAACCTGTTTACTTTGTCTCCACGGACACTGCCTGACCTATCGATTATATTCAGCATTGATCCTGCTGTGAGCTGACTGTCACCATTTAACACGGTCTGCTCACACCTCCCATTACGCAGCTTGGCTGATTCAACAGTACATCTCAAATCCAGAACCACCATCACCAAAAGTACAAAGGCAGCAGGCACAGAGGAGTCCATTGCTGTGATATCACACCGTCTCATCCTTATTACTGGGTGGACGGCATATTCACCATCGTGCGCTGCATCGGATCCAGATTAACAATTGTTTTGATCTCCTTTACCTTCGTGTGCTGGAAATGACATTAAACTATCTTTGATCGCGAATCTTGAAAGAAGACCATACAAACTACAGTGGTTCTAGACAATCTCCACCATCCCCCCAAAGGCAATAAGGGGGATTAATTTGAACTTTCTAGCTTTTACAAATGCATGCCTGCTTGGTATGATCATTAAAGTTAACTTTGGTTGCCTACCTAAGCCATTCGCTTAGCCCAAGCATGTTGTGCCCCAGAAAGCAGATGATACTTTATTAAATAAGATAGTATTCCGTTGACCTATCTCTGTAGGAAAGGGTCTTTCATGCTCTATTTGTTCCAATGCACACAAAATACTGGAGGAACTCTTGCAGCTCAGGCAGCATCCATGGAGATGAATAATCAGTCACTCTTTCTTTTCCAATCCTGATGAAAGATCTCAGCCCAAAATATCAGCCATTTATTCATTTCCATAGATGCTGCCTGACCCATTGAGTTCCTCCAGCGTTTTCTGTGTGCTATTCTGGAATTCCAGCATCCACAGAATCTTTTGTGCTTTTGTTCCTACACAGATTGGAGAGGCAACCCCTCAGATACCAACCTGGTAGTTTCCAAATTGATGGCATCAACATATCAACATTGAGTTCTCTAACTTGCAGTCACCACTCAACTCTGTTCCTGCCCCACCCACACCCTATACCCCCACCAAGTTTTGCTTTCCCTTATCCATCTGTCTCCAGTACCCCTTCTCATTTCCCCTCCACTGCCCAACACCCACACCTTCCTCCCTCTAATTCTCCACCTCTTTCCTTTTATTCAGTGGTCTACTGTCATTTTCTTTCAGATTTCTTCTTCTCCAGCCCTTTGCCTCTTCCACCTACCACCTCCCAGCTTCTCACATCATTCTCTTTCTCCCACCTTCTTATCCTCTCTCTACCACCTGGATTCACCTATCACCCTCTGTCTCAAGCACCTCCATCTCCTCACACCCTTATATTCTGGCTATTTCTTTTCAGTTCTGATGAAGTATTTTGGCCCAAATATTAGACTATTCCCCTCCAGTGATGCTGCCCGACCTGTGGGTTGTTAGTGATGCTTGTTCCTCTCTGCCTTGTCTGCTGCATTCCCATTGAGAGGTATACAGACCACTAATTGTTGAGAGTGGTTACTTCAAAGGAAGTCAGGACTTGACTCCCCGTCTGTCACTTGGCCATCCTTACAACCTCGATGACTATCTTCAAAGTTGTAAATGGAGCTGATGCAAAATCTGTCCGCACAGTCGTGAGTATACAGGCAGCAGAGCAGTGGCCTGAGGACACACCTTGTAGAGCACCACTGTTGAAGATAAACATGTTGGAGATTTTTCTGCCTGTCCTTACTGATTGCTGTCTGTTGGCCAGTAGGTCAAGGATTTATTTGCAGAGGGAGGCATTGACTCCCATATGTTAGAATGGGGTCACCTCTCATTCTTCTAAACTCTAATGACTTAGTTACACTATGCAGGGGCTCCCAACCTTTTTTGATGTCATGGACCCCAACCATTAACTGAGGGATATGGTTGGAAACTCCTGCACTATGGAGTATACAATTGGTTTTTTTTTCCCCTTTGATTTCCACCATGATTTGAGCAGACCAATTTAGCCTAACAGAGATAGCTCATTATATTTATTGGACTAAATTCTGTTTCTAGTTGACATCTAGCAGAAAGCAATTTATTGAGACCTTAGAGTCAAATGTGGAACTGATCCTTAGTTGGTGTTTATCAATGTGAAAATGTCAGCTCTGGACTGGTTCACCATTAAAATCCCATGTTCTCGTTTATCATTGCAACTGTGAAATTATATGCATAACTTTAATTGTATTGAGAAAATTAAATGAGATATGTTGAGTACTGGGTTGCTGCATTCTTGGCATGAGGAACAGGAACAAGGGCTGGCCACCCAGCTTAAACCTGTTCCACCATTCACAGAGATCGTGGTTGTAAAGAGTCCACTCCTTCACCATAACTCTTGGTTTTTTTTGCCATAAACAAACCTTACTCTTGTCCTTGAATATATTCAATGACTAAGCATCAACAGTTCTCTGAGTTAAACAATTAAAAATATAAATTGAAAATTCAGAAGACTGGCTAATACGTACATGGATAGGAAAGGTTAGAGGGGCATAGGCTAAACAGGAGAAGATGGAAGTACCAATTGTTCAGCATGGACCGGTTGGACTGACAGGCCTCTTTCCATGCTGGAAACACTCAGCAGGTTGGGCAGCATCTGCAGAAAGAGAAGCAGAATTAACATCACAAGATAAAAACTCTACAGGTGCTGCCTGACCTGCTGACTGGATTTGACATTTTCTATTTTTATTTTAGATATTCAGCATCCGTGTTTTTTAAGTTAAATTTTTAGTTGCTGGAGAATTTCAGAGGTTTAAAATGGTCTTAGAGAAGAAATTCTCTTCATCTTAGTCTTAAGTGGGTAATATTATCCTGAAACTTCCTCAAGTTCCAGATTAATCACCAGGCGGAACGTCCCCTGAGCAGCTCCTCTGTCAAGCCCCATCAGAATCTTGGATGCTTTAATCAAATCACCCTCATTTTTCTTAACATCATATGTCCTAGCCCCAAACTATTTGATCTTTTCTCAAAGAATAATCCTATCATCCAGGAATCAATCTGGAGCAACTACCCTGCACAGGCTCGAAGCCAAGGTGTAGCAGAGAGCACTCGATAAATGCATTCCTTACACTTGCACACTTACACACACACAAACATTGTCTTGTCATTCTGCTGTCATTGTGCCAAGTGTGTTCACTTTAATGTCTTCTCCGGTATATTTTCATGATGGATCGTATGCCGAACTGGTGAGCTGCGGTGCCATCGCTGCCATACGTGGTGGAATGTTCCATTTCCTTAGTAATGAGGATGGGTAAATGTGTATATGGTGTATATACTATGCATGTACTATGTTAACTACATTATGGGGTGCACCATATTCTAATTCATGTGTAGTTTTAAGGCAATTTTGTGAGTAATAAAAGATGGCATGTCCTAGTGCCAATTTAAAGGACCTCTTTGCTCTCAGTGGGAGAAAGAAATAGAGACTGCCAGGAGTTCACACTGAACAAAATAGGTAGACAACTTTTTGTAAATATTGGCAATTTTCTTTTCACTATCTACCCTAATTTTTGTAAGCTTGGTTTTTAACGCGTACAATAAACACCCTTGCACTATACTGCTAAGTGACTCCAGCCATTTTCTGTCTTTGGTCATAACTATTAGCGATTTGTGTACACTAAATGGCTTCTCTAAATTCTCCCTCTTCTAGCATTGATTCAGTTTTTATTGATTGGATTGAGGCTGCCTATTATCAATTCATCGATCTGCATTGGGAAAGCTATTAAGATGTGTTACTTTATTTACTTTCATTTAGTGTACACAAAATCAATATCTAACCTTTTCCTCTGTGTGTGGAAATTATCCTTGTGAAGTGCTTGACTTATTCATAGAAAGGTATTTCATTACACAGAATTTGACATAGAGCATTGGGCCTCAGTACCTCCCTGTGCAACTGGATGTTTGATTTCCTTACTGCCCGATACCAGTTAGACAAATTGGCAATAATATCCTCTCCACATTCACAAGAGCACAGCTGCACCGAAGGACTGCGTGCTCAACCTCAAGCACTACTCATTTTGAACAGTACTTCTGATTGTGTGGCTACGTGTAGCTCCAATGCCGTAGTTAAGTTTGTGGTTAACAGCTCTGCTGTTGGCCAAGTTAAAGGTGGTGACAAGTCAGCATATAGAAATGAAATTGAAAATCTGGCTGGGTGGTGCTATAACAGTAACCTCTCACGCAATGTCAGCAAAACAAGAGCTGATTATCAACTATAGAAAGAAGAAGCCAGTACTGATTAGGGGAACTGAAGTGGAGAGGGCCAATAGTTTTAAATTCCTTGGTATTAACATATCAGACCTGGGACCAGCAAATAGTTGCCATCACAAAGAAGGCATAACAGTACCTTTACTGTCTTAGAAGTTTGTGTATGTTTGGCATGTCATTTAAAACTTTTACCAACATCTAAGCTGCACTAGGGACTGGTATGGAATGGAAAAGGCTACAGAAAGTGATAGGTAAACCCAGTTAATCACAGGCAAAGCCCTCCCTCTCACTGAGCACATTTACGAGGAGCATTAACACAAGAGAGTAGCAACTATTGTCAAGGACCTCCACCATCCAGGCCATGGTTCCCTCCTGCTACTATTGGGTAGGAGTTACAGAAGCCTTTGATCCCATACCATCAGGTTCAGGAACAGTTCTTGCCCTTCAACCATCAGGCTCTTGAACTACTGTGGATAACTTTGTTCACCTCAACTCTGAACTGCTTCTACAACGTACAGACTGACTTTCAAGGAGTCTTTAAACTCCTGTTCTCAGTTTTATTTTTATTTACCCAGTTTGTCTTCTTTTCCATGTTGGTTGTTGTCAGTCTTTGTCTGTTTATGTGTATTTTTTCATAAAACTATTGCATTTCTTTTTTCCAGTAAAAGAATTTCTAGAGAACTAGAATTTACTATAAAAACAAGGATGCCGGGGCCTTAAGAAGCATTGGTCAGACTGCACTTGGAGTGTTGTGAGCAGTTAGGGCCCCATGTCTAGGAAAGGGCGCAGAGAAGATTTATGAAAAGGATCCCAGGAAGGAAAGGGTTAACATATGTGGCATATTTAATGGCTCTGGGCATGTATACACTGAAGTTTAGAAGAATGAATAGGGATCTCATTGAAGCCTGTCAAATCTTGAAAGGCTTAGATAGAGTGGATGTGGGGAGGATATTTCCAATGGTGAGCATGTCTTAAGCCAGATGACAGCCTCAGAATAGAAGGACATCACTTTAGAAAAGAGATGAGGAGGAATTCCTTTAGTCAGAGGGTAGTAAATCTGTGGAATTTATTGCCACAGATGGCTGTGGAGTTCAAGTCATTGGGTATGTGATGCACCATCAATAACTCTCTGAGACGTGAGGCGAGATATAGGCTTTTATTGGCTGGAAGAAAGAACAAGCAGCAATTGAACACCACACTGCATCCTGGAGACTGAGGCCGGGGCTGTGGGAGGAGCCACAGGAGCAGTCAGCAGGAGTCCAGACAGGTATATGTAGTTCACCACAGTTATGTTTAAAGTGGACATTGATATGTTCTAGATTAGTCAGGAAACCAAAGGTTATGGGTAGAAGTCAGAAACATGAGGTTGAGAATGAAAATAATTCAGCCATGCTCAAATAGTGAGCAAACGATGTGATAAACAGTCTTATTCTGCTCCTATGAATATGGTCTTAAAATAGTCAGAGTAGTATATGGTAACGTATGCAGACTTTGATAATAAATTTAATTTGAACTTTGAACTTTGGAATATCTCCTGAATCACTCAAGGCATAGTGGACTTCAGCTTTTTATCCAGATTGGATAAGAAATCCTTGGTAATTACTAACTATTTATTTTGGTGCCCTTGCACACTTGTCTCCTTTCCAAACATTCTTTCAATTCTGCTTGAAAGACCTCCAGGGTCAACAATATGAAATCTATGAGATTTATCAGACAGGACAATGGGAAAATATGCTCAGTGACCACTTTATTAGCTACCTAATAAAGCAGTCACTGAGTGTATGTTCATGGTCTTGTGCAGCTGTAGCCCATCTACTTCTAGGTTTTATGTGTTGTATGTTCCAAGATGCTCTCCTGCACAAAATATTTGTAACACATAATTATTTGAGTTATTGCCGCCTTCCTGTCAGTTTGAATCCATTCAGTTCATTCTTCTTTGATCTATCTCATTAACAAGATATTTTCACTCACAGCATATTTCCCTGTCCACCTCTGTAAACTCCAGAGACTGTTGTGTGTGAAAGTTCTAGATCAGTAATTTCTGAGATACTCAAACCACCCCATCTGGCACCAACAATCGTTCCATGGTCAAAGTCACTCAGATCACTTTTCTTCCCTGTTCTGAACAACAACTGAACCTCTTGAACATTCCTGCATGTTTTATGCATTGAATGGCTGCCATATGATTGGTTGATTAGACATTTGCATTGACGGTATACCTAATAAGAGTGTACACCCTGATAATACCCACCTTAACATGTAAGAGAGTTTAAATGAATACATTGCAAGGTGCATATGGTTCAGTTATCAAACTGATAACTAGATACTTAAACTATTATTCTGGAGCTCAAGCAGCAAACAAGATGCTGGAGGAACTCAATGGGTTTGGCAGCATCTGTGGAGAGAAATGGACAGTCAATGTCACGGCGGTGACCCTTCATCTATACTTCATCCTTCCGGATGAAGGGTTTAGATCTGAAATATCATCTCCAGCATCGAGAATAGCTTTGAAACGTGATGCCTCAAAAAAGCCGCATCCATCATTAAGGACCCCCACTGCTCAGAACATGCAATCTCCTCACTGCTGCCATCCGAGAAGAGCACAGGAAATTGGAGATGTTCACTCAATGTTTCACAATCAGCTTCTTCTCCTCTGCCATCAGATTTCTGAATGGCCAATGAACTCTTCTTCACTACATTACTATTTTTAAAAAATTGCTCTCTTTTTGCACTATTTATTTGATTTATTTTCTTATTGTAATTTATAGTTTTTGAAGTGTATTTTCACTGTTCTGCTGCCCAAATTTCATAATACTGTATCCTGTGATTGATATTAAACCTGATTCTGAGATGCTGCCTCACAAGTTCCTCCTGTTCCTCTGGAACAATTGGTTAGTTACTCAAGATTCCAGAATCACCGTTGAATGAAGGGATTTACAGAGGCTTGAGAGATGAGCCTGCCCAGGTGGATTGGAGAAGGATGGTAACAGGGATGACGGCAGAGCAGAGATGGCTGAAGTTTCTGGGAATACTTCACAAAGCACAGGGTAGATATGTCCCACAGTAGAAGAAGTTCTCAAATAGCAGGGGAAGGCCACCGTGGCTGACAAAGGAAGTTAAGGATGGCAAAAAAGCTAAGGAAAGTGCATATAAGCTAGCAAAAGTGAGTGGAAAGTTAGATAAGAAGTTTTAATAATCCATCAAATGGCTACTAAAAAGCCATAAGAAGGGAAAAGGTGAGGACAAACTAGTCAATATAGAAAGCAGAGAACTAGAAGTTTTTCCAGTTATACAAAAAATAAAAGAGAGTTGAGTGTTAATATTGGACCACTGCAAAATGATGCTAGTGAGGTAATAATGGGGGACAAAGAAATGGTAGATGAACTTGATGAGTACTTTGCATCAGTCTTCACTGTGGAAGACACTAGTAGTGTGCCAGAGGTCCATGAGTGTAACAAAGAAGGTGTGAAAGCTATTGCTATTACAAAGGAAAAAGGGCATGGCAAACTCAAATGTCTTAAGGTGGATAAGTCACCTGGTCCAGATGGACAACATCCCAGAGTGCTGAGAGAGGTTGCTGAAGAGATAATGGATGTGTTGGTCATGATCCTTCAAAACTCACTTGATTCTGGCATGGGCCTGGAGGAATAGAAGATTGCAAGTGTCACTCCACTCTTTAAGAAGGGAAAGAAGAGAGAAGAAAGGAAATTATAGGCGAGTTAGCCGTACCTCAGTGTTGGGAAAGTGTTGGAGTTTGTACTATTAAGGATGAGGTTTCTGGGTACTTGGAGTCTAATGATAAAATAAGTCAACATCAGCATGGTTTCTGTAAAGGGAAATCTTGCTTGACAAATGTGTTAGAATTCTCCGAGGAAATAATAAGCAGGATGCACAAAGGAGAGGGAGTGAATGTCATCAACTTGGATTTTCAGAACACATTTGATAAGGTGCCACAAATGAGCCTGCTTAACAAGATAAAATCCTGTGGCATTACTTGAAATATACTGGCATAGATAGAGGAATGGCTGACAAGCAAGAGGCAGTGAGTCGGAATAAAGGGGGCCTTTTCTAGTTAGTCGCCAGAGACTAGTAGTGTTCCTCAGGCGTCAGTATTGGGACCGCTACTTTTCACATTGTCAATGATTTGGATAAGGAAATTGATGGTTTTCTGGCAGAGTTTGTGGATGATATGATGAAAGGTGGAGGGGTAGGTAGTGCTGAGGACTTATGTGTAATTACAGCAGGACTTAGACAAATTGGAAGAAGGGGGAAAAAAGTGACAGATGGAATACAGTGTTGGGAAATGTATGATAATGCATGTTGATGAAAGGACCAATAGTACAGACTATTATCTAAATGGGGAGAAAATTCAACATCAGAGCAGCAGTGTGAGTTGAGAGTCCTTGTGCAAGACTCCCAGAAGGTTAATTTACAGGTTGAGTCTGTGGTAAAGAAGACAAATGCAATGTTGGCATTTATTTCAAGGGGAATAGAATATAACAGCAAGAAGATAATGCTGAGCCTTTATAAGACACTATTCAGGCTGTACTTGGAGTATTGTCAACAGTTTTTGGCCCTAAATATCAGTAAGAATGTGTTGTCGTTGGAGAGGTCAGGGGAGGCGAACAAGGATGGCTCCAGAAATGAAATGCCCCTGAGGAGCATTTGGCAGCTTTGGGACTGAACTCACTGGAATTTAGAAGCTTACGGAGGGAACTCATTGAAACCTACTGAATGTTGAAAGGACTAGATAAGGGGAATGTGGAGAGGATGTTTCCTATAGAGAGGGTATCCAGAACTAAAGGGCACAGCCTGAAAATTGAGGGGAAACCCTTTATAATGGAGGTCAAGAGGTATTTTTTAGCCAAAGAGTAGTGAACTTGTGGAATGCTCTGCCACAGACTGCGGCGGAGGTCAAGTCCATGAGTATATTTGAGGTGGAAGTTGATAATTTCCTGATCAATGACAGCATCAAAGGATTTGGTGAGAAGGCAAGTGTATGGGTTTGAGTAGGATCCGGGATCAGTCATGAAGTAAAGGCAGAGCAGATCTGATGGCCTCAATGCTCTAAAATTCTGCACTAAGTCATATGGTCTAATGATGTAATCTGCTGTGGCTTGTGTTTCACAAATGAGTTTGTGCCTCACCTTTGGAGCAGGGGAATTCACGTTCTAGGGGCATACGCCTGCCATGGAAAAAGCTCAGTAAAGTGCTGTGTGCTCGCCGCTGCTAGTCCACAATGAATGTCAAGGAATGAAACTGACCAGACATAGTCTGCCACTATGGGATGTCAAGCACGGAGTCATGGTGATTTTTTTTTCTTGGAACACCTCTGAACAGGAGTGTTGGGAAAGAGTGATAAATGCTGGTCTTGTCAGGCACACCCATACTCAGGAATTCATATATAAAATAATAAAATCTTCTCGTCCTTGCCATTTTCTCACAGCAACTTTGGGGCATCACGGTAGCATAGCGGTTAGCGTGACACAATTACAGCTCGGGACATCACAGTTCAGTGTTCAACCCTCCTGCAGAAAGTTTGCATGTCCTTCCCATGAGCATGTGGGCTCCCTCCAGGCACACCGGTTCCCTCTCACTGTCTGCTTAGTAGGTTAAACTGTCATTGTAAATTGTCCTGTGAGTAAGTTAGCATTAAATAGAGATTGCTGGGGGTTGCAGCTCATTGGGGCAGAAGGGATTATTCTGCTCTGTGCTTCCAAATAAATAAAATAAAGTCACACCTCACCGTTCAAAAAAGCTATTTCCCTGCAACCATTTGTTTCCTGAACCAGCGAGCACAATCCTAGCACAGCAACTCCATGAGTGCTTTGATCACTTTGCACTACAACAGACTTTATTTTGTCCTAATTCTGTCTTTCTTGTAAAGATTATGCATAATTTATGGTTATATTTTTTCTTATGAATGCTCTATTTCTGATACTATGTGCCTGTGATATTGATGTGAGTTTTTCCTTTCAAATGCACACACATAATCTTGTTCAAATGATACTAAAATCAATTTTGACTGTGATAGTTTACATTCAAGAATTTCTCTGGTATGAAGCACAGTGGCATAGGTGGTCAGCACAACACTTTACAGTACCAGTGACCCGGGTTCAATACCCGCACTGTCTGAAAGGCGTTTGTACATTCTTCCGGTGACCACGTGGGTTTCCTTCGGGTGCTCCTGTTTCCTCCCACAGTCTAAAGGCGTACTGGTTGGTAGGTTAATTGCTCATTGTGAATTGTCCTGTAATTAGCCAATGGTTAAATCGGGGGTTGTTGGACAGTGTGGTTTGAAGGGCCGAATGGACCTACTCTGTGCAGTATCCCAATAAATAAATAAATCTGCTCCATGTTATTATCCATCTCACTTTAAGTTCTTTTGTTAGGTGTTGTACAAGACTGTTGCAAGCAAGGTGGAGTTAAGATAAAAGTAAACGATCACAAAATAGCTTTAGAGTGCTGGAGACTTCCTTCTGCATCTTTGCCAATGTCCACCTTGGACTTCCATAATTGGGGACAGATTTCATTCAGTTTTTCTTCCTTCTATACTCTGCAAGTATGGAATCATTGGAATGTCATAATTTATCTTATTTTTGTCCATTCTCTATTCATTGTTGCCACGTCTTGCTCTCCATGTCATTCTGCCCTGGCTTGTATCTCACATAGACAGCCAGGACACAATATCCATGGTCAACCCTGACCAACAGAGGGCCTCAATTCATTCTTGGTAGTTCAACACTGAACTTCAGGTATCCCTGTGAGATCTTTCTGATTCGTTATCACATGGCCTTTGCAGGGAATCACTAACTTTCATGTGACCAGAAATCAGACACTGATTGGGACACAAGAGTTTAATTAATAAGTAACTCATGGTATTACTAAAGCCAATGCTTATTTCCCATCTCTCAAGCAACATACGGAAAATGCTGAGGCAACTCAGCTGCTCAGGCAGCATCAATGGAGAGGAACAAACAGTGGACAAATAAAGAGCCTGCTTCTTCCCCCTTCCATTCAAGTCACAATGAAGGGCCTTGACATGAAATATCGACTCTTTATGCTTTTCCATAGCTGTTGATGAACCTGCTAAGTTCCTCCAGCATTTTGTGCATTACTCTGGATTGAAGCAACTGTAGAATCTTTTCTGTTTTCCATCTCTTATTGATACTGGGAAGATGGCAGCTAGTCACCTCCTTGAAACACAGTCCGTGTAGTGAAGGTGAACACAATGGGCAGGGCTACACTCACAGAATGCTGGAGGATCTCAGCAGGTCAGGCAGCCTTTATGGAAATGAACAAACAGTCGAAGTTTACTCATTTGAGTCCTGATGAGAGGTCATGGCCCGTAATGTGGACTGCTTTGTCATTTCCATAGACACTGCCTGGCCTTCTGGGTTCCTCCAGCATTTTGTGTGTGTTGATTTGGATTTATAGCATCTGCAGATTTTCTCATGTTTGGGATTTACTACTGGGCTTGGAGTTTAAAGATGAAGGACCAAGGACATCTTCCCAAGATGGAATGGGCTGTGACTTTGATGGGAACTCCTGGTGGAAGTCCATGTATGCTTTGTATCTCCAACAGTTATGTGGTTGGAAGGTGACTCGTAGAGCACAGAAACATACTCCTTGGCCCATTTGGCTTGGTTTTCTGCCTAGTCCAATTTTCCGCACCCAGAACATAGCCCTTAGTACCTCTCACATCCAGGTACTTATCCAAACATCTCTTCGATGTTACAGCTGAAGATGCATCTACCACTTCCACTGGTAGATTCTCCTCTCCATCGGGAATCTTGAATCTTTCACGGTAAACCTATGACCTCTAGTTCTAGTCCATAAGACCATAAAACATAGGAGCAAAGTTAGGCCATTTGGAATTTTGAGTCTGCTCCACCTTTCTATC
The DNA here is from genome assembly GCF_030144855.1 of Hypanus sabinus. Lineage (NCBI taxonomy): Eukaryota > Metazoa > Chordata > Chondrichthyes > Myliobatiformes > Dasyatidae > Hypanus > Hypanus sabinus. The sequence goes on from NC_082721.1 coordinate 87,706,987, forward strand.
ATAACTGATTTATCATCCCTCACAACCTCATTTTCCTGCCTTCTTCTCATAACCTTTGATGGCCTTACTAATAAAAAATCTATCAATCTCCACTGTGAATATACCCAATGACTTGGCAATGAATTCCATAGATTCACCATCCTTTGGCTAATGAAGTCCTTCCTCATCTCATTTCTAAAGGGACGTCCTTCCAGCCATCAAATGCTCCTGATATGTTAACCCTTTCATTTTCAGGATCATCACCTTTGCTTCTCATGCAACATCAGGAGAAAAAGCCTGCATGTATTTACCCTCTTCATATCCCGCATAATTTTGTAAACTTCATTAAAATCTCCCCTTGTTCTCCTACGTTCCAGGAAATAAAGTCCTAACCTATTCAACCTTTCCCTGTTGCTCTGGTTTGCTAGTCTCCCAGTATGTGAGATCAAAGTAAGTTCGAAATGGGGAAGTCAAAACAAAAGACAGTGATGGACTAAACCTGTTTGGGATCTATCTCTGAAGTCCTCCAATGAGATACCAGCCAATTTAACCATTTCAAAGTTAAACTTTATTGTTCAGTAACACAAAGAACCATGCGCACTCACACCAGACAGTCTTTTGTTCAATAAATGATACTTTTAAATGTAAAAAGAATTGTCCTATTACTTTACAATTCACCTGATGTCTTTACAACATGGAACAGTGTGACGTTGTAGAGAACCTGGTGGCCATTATTCCATGTGTATAGCGCGCGGTCTCTGGGGTTGTAGTCCAGCATGGATATGTGTGAGTACTGGTTGTGGAAAGGTATGTCGGTGTACTCGTAGCTCGATGTGTTAGTGTAGTAGGCAAAATAGATCTTGGCCCCTGCAAGGTGTGAGTTTGTCACATAGAGGGTACCGCAGATCACAAATGACTCGCCAGCGCTCCGCTTGGGATAGCCTGTGTCCCAGCTCTGAAGGATCTCCAGTGTCTCGGCATCCAGCCGGCTGAGGATGATGTTGCCGGCATTCTGGTTGGTGGTGTAGACGGACCAGAGGCCACTCTCATCTACCATCAGGTCAATGTCGGAGAAGCCACCCCAGGAGTAGGGGTAGGTGTTGTTGTAGCCAGCGCCATCCAGGCTCCGCTGGACCAGCACACGGCGAGAGCGGAAGTGGTACTTGACGATGATGTTACTCTGGTACTTGTTGTAGTAGAGGGAGCCGTTGAAGACCACGTGGCCCGTGCCAGCCCAGGGGTGGGGCAGGCGGTAGAAGACAAAATTCTGGCCCTTGGCAAAGTCGTTGAAGGAGCGGAACTCGTGGACAATGCGGCCGTTTAGGTAGCCGTCCATGGACCATATCTGGGGGGAGAAATGATTCAGGTTAACAAGGCACACAACATCAGGGAGAGGCAGAGCAGAGAGCAAGAGAGCCCAAAACAGGTCAACTAATGGTCACTGGGAGCACTGGATCACTGCATGACCTTGTAAGTGCTGGAGCACCATGAAACCACTACCACTGGATTACTCTGAGACACTTCTGATGCTAGCTTGTACAACTTTATTGGCACTGGATTATTGTGTGACTCTGTTAGCTCTAAATCACTGCAGGAACACTATCAGCACTGGATCACTGTGAGACACTCAGCCCTGCATCATTGTCATCACTGCTTCCCTGTGACATATTGTCACCATTGGATTTCTAAGACAATGTCACTACTGGATCACTTTAAGTTTCAGCATTCGATGTTCAATGCTCTCTTTACACTGGATTAGAGTGAGATATTCAGGGCAAGATTCTTGAGGGGCTTCCTCCCGAGAACTACTTTTTACCCTCCCTGTGCATTACTTTTCTAGGCTGATTCCTGATTGGTTACCAACTATGATGAATTGGTGTTGACAGTGCTTGTGTTTTTTTTAAAATTTTGATTGTGTATAATGATGACTACTTTGAGTCTCTTACCACTGTAAGGATGGGACTCCTTGGAGTCCATCACTGTTTGTGGGAGGTTATAGAGTCATACATTCATGGAGCGATTCAGCCCAACATTCATGCTAACCAAGACACCCATTTCAGCTCGTCCCATTGGCACACTTGTCCCATACCCATCTAAACCTTTCGCATCCATGGACCTGCCCAAGTATCTTTTTAATGTTGTTATTATACCTGCCTCAATCAGGGTCTCAGTCTGAAAAGTCAACTATCTACTCATTTCCTGAGATGCTGTCTGACCTGCTGAGTTCCTCCAGTGTTTTGTGTGTGTTGCTCTGCGTGAAGTTGCCCTATTCAGTATCTCCTTTCAGCTTAAACATGCCCTCTCAATTTGATTGCCTTTCTCTGACAATACTTTGCGTACATTCACCCTCTGTCCTTCATGTTTTTTACACATCTATTAGGTCAGCCTCCAAGCCTGTCCAACCTTTCCCTATAATCCAAGACCTCAAGACATGGCAACATTCCCCTAAATCCTGATGAAGGGTCTTGACCCCGAAATGTCGACTGTTTACTCTTTTTCCATAGTTCCTCCAGCATTTTGTGTGTGTTGCTTTGGATTGCCAGCATCTGCAAGTTTTGTCATGTTTGGGTTCTCCTAAATCTTCTTTTCTCTCTTTCCAGGGTGACTAAAACTGTACACAGTCCTCCCGGAGCATCCTCACCACACCTTGTATGAGATTGCAAAGCCCTCTCCAATAAACTCCACACAGTGTCACATGTGTGCAAGTCTGTTGGAGGTCAGGAACTCACTGGCTATAAAATGTTTACCTCTCTGAATCAGAATGTGTCTTATGAAGATTGGTTGAGCAAGCTGGGGCTTTTCTCTTTAGAGTGAGGGAGGATGAAAGGTTACCTGATAGAGGTGTACAAGACGATAAGTGGCATTGATAGAGTGGATAGTCAGAAGCTTTTTCTTGGGGCAGAAATGGCTAATAGAAGAGGGCAGAATTTTAAAGTGATTGGAGGAGAGTATAGGAGGAACGTTAGAGGTAAGTTATTTACACAGGGAGTAATGGATGTGTGGAACACCCTGCCAAGGATGGTGATAGAGGCAGATACAATAAGGGGATTTAAGAAACTCTTATAAAGGCACATGGACAATATAAAAATGTAGGAGGAAAGGGAAAGATTGAGTAGGTTAAAAGTTTGGCACATCATCGTGGGACGAAGGGGGTCTGGTACTGTGCTGTAATGTGTTATGTTCTAGAATATAATGGATTCCAGTCCTACTCCACAGACCTGCCTGTCCAGTGAGCTGCTGAGTGAGTGCTGCTTTGTCTGGGGTACGGTCATCTACAAGGTATCACACCTAGGTTTTGTTTTCTCTGTCATATAATGAGCACAGTTTGTCTTCTTTCGCACATTGGTTGTGTTTCAGTCTTTGTGTGAGTTTCCCATTGATTCTATTGAATTTCTTTGTTCTACTGTGCATGCCCACAAGAAAATGAATCTCAAGGTCTCATATGGTAACATGTATGTACTTTGATAATAAATTTGCTTTGAATTTTGAAGTTTGAAAATATTCTGTAGCATTATTTAGAGCAGAGGAATTAACACACAAAGCAAAGTTTATTTCTCCTTCAAACAAATGAGCTGATTACTATTGCATTACAGTTTGTGATAGTTTCCTGTATGGAAATTAGCTGTAAGCATGCCAATTTACAACCTAACAATAAACAGTTTTAATTAGCTGTAAAACAATTTGGGATGTTCTACGACTGTAAAAGATATAGTGCAGTGTTTCGTCTTTATAATTCATCAGTTAGAAACCAGCTCAATAAAACGGAACCCAGTTCCTTAAATTCAGTTATCTTCCTAGCCATGATTTGGAGTATTGTGTACAGTTTAGGTCTCCTACCTACAGGAAAGAGGTCAGTAAGATTGAAAGTGTGCAGAGAAAAATTACAAGGAGGTTGCTGGGACTGAAAGCCCTGAGTTACAGGGAAAGGTAGAATAGGTTAGGAATTCATTCCCAGGAGTGTAGGAGAATGTGGAGACATTTGAGAGAGGGATATATAATTATTATGGGTACAGGGAGGACGAGTGCAAGTAGGCTTTTTCCACTGAGGATGGATCAGACTAGAAGTAAAGAAAATAGATTAAGGGTGAATGGTGAAATATTTATGAGGAATCTGAAGGGGAAATTCTTCATTCAGTGGGTTGTGAGTGTGTGGTACATGCTGCCAGTGGAAGTAATGGCTCAATTTCAAAGTTCAAAGTAAGTTTATTATTGAAGTATTTGTATGTCACCGAGTATAACCCTGAAATCCATTTTCGACAGTTAAGATAAATTTGGATATGCACATGCAGTGGAGGATATGGAGGGTTATGGTTCAGGTATGGGTTGGTGTGACTAGGCAGAATAATAATTCAGGCTGGACTAGATGGGCCAAGGGGCCTGTATCTGTGTTGTTGTGTTCTATGACTCTAAGATGATGAGGCTGGCATTGACATTTCAAAAGATTCCTATTCTGCTGCAGTAAGTTAGCCAGGACACCACATGCAAGGTAGGCCACTTGCTGCAATGATATATTGCTGTATTTCTTTGTGTATGTGATGTGCCAACCCTGACAGTGCCAGCATTTATTGCTCAAATGCTCCACTTATGGTGGGCTATGTGGGAGGGAACAGTTAGATTGATCTTTGAGTACAACATCATGGGCAAAAGACTGTATTGTTCAGTTTTGTTTTCTTGAACTGAAGAGGTATTGATCAGCCAGTCACCGCATGTCACTCTTGCTGCTACGGGTATCTTACAGCAGCTGATCAATCCACTTTGGTGAACCTGCACTCTCACATTGAACATTCTGGGAGAGGATGACAGATTTCCTTTCCTGACGAACCAAAAGGCATTTCATAGGAATCCATCTGTCTCTCAACTGCAACTGAGTCCAGCTTTTTGTTCAATGTTCAAATTTAGTTAATTACTTGAATCTAAATTCTCTAACAACCATTGTGGGATTCAGGAGGATGCCTTGCAAACAACAGAAGTCTGTTGGTAGCTTAACCAGCAGACTCCTATCCACTGAACTAATCTATCTGGAACACACCTTGGTTCTTTCATCAGCTCTGAATAATTATTTCTTAATCCTTTCCAGACTGCCATGGGAAATCTATTCCTTGCATCGATCATTCTCAGTGCAAACTCCTCATATCTAATCTAAATTTATCTTTTGGCATTTTGAATCCATATATCCCTGCTCAATTTTCAGTCAGGCAGAGAGATGGATTCAGAATCACACCATCCTGAATCATCTGTTAAAATGCTTTCGTTCCTTTCTCATGAAAAAGGTCTTTCAGCCCATCAGGCTCATGCTAGCTCTTCAGCAGAGCAATCCCATCATCCCCGTTCTTCTGCACCACTACGACGTAACCTCCTTCATGTTTATCAGCTCCCCTTCGATTGCTTTTCTAATGACTAAGCTTTCTACTGTAGATATACCAGCTACTGCACTGCCATGCCACTAATAGATCTGACTAATCAAGTCAGCTTCAGGTCAGCTTCCAAATGATCATATCCTGCAAAGTAGACATCAACAAAAAAGTATGCTCCCCATGTCAAATTTCTTGTTTTAATTAATTTATTGAAATATATGGATGTTACTAAGAATGCTGATATTTGATGCCTGTTTACAAGTTACAAGAGCTCTTGTATGTTGAAGGTAAAGCCTTAACCTAGGTATCTACCTCATTGTGGTCCGTACACTTTATTGTCTGTCTGCACTCTCTCTGTGACTGTAAAATCGTACTCTGCAGTCTGTTATTGCTTTTTTCTCATACTACCGCAATATACTGATGTCTTGAAATATTCTGTATGGATAGCTTGCTAAACAAAGGTTTTCACTATCACTTGCTATATGTGACAATAATAAACCAATACTAATGAGTTGCAGGGGTAGTTTATTTCACTTGTGGAATTGGCAATGCAGAGATTCAGCAGCTTTAAATTCTGGGTGTTAACATATTGGATGATCTGTCCTGAGTTCAGCACAGAGATACAATCATAAGGAAAGCACACTAGCATCTTTTCTTTCTTAGGATAAGGAAATTCAGCTTGTTAACAAACTTCTACAGATGCACTTTTGCACGTATTCTGACTGATACATTTTCAATCTTTCATTACTATAGCTGGTAGTTCCCACTTCCTTCAAAAGGGCAGCGATCATACCAATGCCCAAGAAAAGTAGGGTGAGCTACCTTATTGGCTATCATCCAGTAGCACTCACATCTACAGGTATCGAATTCTTTGAGAGGTTGGTCATGACTAGAATCAGCTCCTGCTCAGCAAGGACGTGGATGCACTGGACTTTGCCTATCACCATAATAGATCTACAGCAGATGTGATCATATTGGCCCTTTACGGGGCCTTGGATCATCTGGACAGCCCTAAATCTTATGTCAGGCTGCTGTTTATTAACAACAGCTCAGTGTGTAACGCAATCTTTCCTACAGTTCTGTTGAAAATCTCTAGAACTTGGGCCTCTGTACCTCCCTCTGCAACTGGATCCTCAACTTGCTCACCAGGAGACCACAGTCAGTGTGGATTGGAAATAATACCCCCACCTCACTGATAGTCAACTCTGACACACCTCAGGGATGTGTGTTTAGCCCACTGCTCTACATTCTCTACACCCCACAACTGCGTGGCTAGTCACAGTTCAAATTCTATCTATAAATCTGCTGACAACACAACTATTGTTAGTGGAATATCAGATGGTGTACTGGAGCAACGTAGATCAGCTGCTCGAATGGTGTTCTAGAGAGAGTATTCCACAGGGGTCCGTATTATGACCGTTTTTTTTACATTATGTGTCAATGATTTGGATGATGGAATTGACGGCTTTGTTGCAAAGTTTGCAGATGATATGAAGATAGGTGGAGGAGCAGGTAGTTTTTAAGGAAATGAAGAGGCTACAGAAAGACTTAGACAGATTAGGAGTATGGGAAAAGAAATGGCAAATGGAATACAGTGTTTGTAAGTGTATGGTCCTGCAGTTTGGTAAAAGAAATAAAAAGGTTGACTATTTTGTAAATGGAGAGAAAATACAAAAATTGAGATACAAAGAGACTTGGAAGACCTTGTACATGATTCCCTAAAGGTTAATTTGCAGGTTGAGTCTGTGGTGAGGGAGGCAAATGTAATGTTAGGATTCATGTCAAGACAACTAGAATATAAAAACAACAATGTAATGTTGAAACTTTATAAACCACTGTTGGAACCTCACTTGGAGTATTGTGAGCAGGTTTGGGCCCCTTATCTTAGAAAGGATGTGCTGAAACTGGAGAGGGTTCAAAGGAGGTTCACGAAAATGACTGCATGTTTGAATGGCTTGTCATATGAAGAGCGTTTGATGGCTCTGGGCCTGTAACTGGAATTCAGAGGAATGAGGGGGTGACCTCATTCGCGAGTGTGTGGATCTGTTAGTGAGTGTGGATCTGTTAGTGAGTGTGGACCTGTTAGTGAGTGTGGATCTGTTCGCGAGTATGTGGATCTGTTAGTGAGTGTGGATCTGTTAGTCAGTGTGTGGATCTGTTAGCGAATGTGGATCTGTTAGCGAGTGTGTGGATCTGTTAGTGAGTGTGGATCTGTTAGCGAGTGTGTGGATCTGTTAGTGAGTGTGGATCTGTTCGTGAGAGTGGATCTGTTAGTGAGTGTGTGGATCTGTTAGTGCGTGTGTGGATCTGTTAGTGAGTGTGGATCTGCTAGTGAGTGTGGATCAGTTAGTGAGTGTGGATCTGTTAGTGAGTGTGGATCTGTTCGTGAGTGTGGTTCTGTTAGTGAGTGTGGCTCTGTTAGTGAGTGTGGATCTGTTCGTGAGTGTGGATCTGTTCGTGAGTGTGGTTCTGTTAGTGAGTGTGGCTCTGTTAGTGAGTGTGGATCTGTTCGTGAGTGTGGATCTGTTCGTGAGTGTGGTTCTGTTAGTGAGTGTGGCTCTGTTAGTGAGTGTGGATCTGTTCGTGAGTGTGGTTCTGTTAGTGAGTGTGGCTCTGTTAGTGAGTGTGGATCTGTTAGTGAGTGTGGATCTGTTCGTGAGTGTGGTTCTGTTAGTGAGTGTGGCTCTGTTAGTGAGTGTGGATCTGTTCGCGAGTGTGGATCTGTTAGTGAGTGTGGTTCAGTTAGTGAGTGTGGCTCTGTTAGTGAGTGTGGATCTGTTCGTGAGTGTGGTTCTGTTAGCGAGTGTGTGGATCTGTTAGTGAGTGTGGATCTGTTAGCGAATGTGGATCTGTTAGTGAGTGTGTGGATCTGTTAGTGAGCGTGGATCTGTTCGCGAGTGTGGATCTGTTAGTGAGTGTGTGGATCTGTTAGTGAGTGTGTGGATCTGTTAGTGAGAGTGTGGATCTGTTAGCGAGTGTGTGGATCTGTTAGTGAGTGTGGATCTGTTAGTGAGTGTGGACCTGTTAGTGAGTGTGGATCTGTTCGTGAGAGTGGATCTGTTAGTGAGTGTGTGGATCTGTTAGTGAGTGTGTGGATCTGTTAGTGAGAGTGTGGATCTGTTAGCGAGTGTGTGGATCTGTTAGTGAGTGTGGATCTGTTAGTGAGTGTGGACCTGTTAGTGAGTGTGGATCTGTTCGCGAGTGTGTGGATCTGTTAGTTTGTGTGGATCTGTTAGTGAGTGCGGATCTGTTAGTGAGTGTGTGGATCTGTTAGTGAGTGTGTGGATCTGTTAGTTTGTGTGGATCTGTTAGTGAGTGCGGATCTGTTAGTGAGTGTGTGGATCTGTTAGTGAGTGTGTGGATCTGTTAGTCAGTGTGTGGATCTGTTAGCGAATGTGGATCTGTTCACGAGTGTGTGGATCTGTTAGCGAGTGTGTGGATCTGTTAGTGAGTGTGGCTCTGTTAGTGAGTGTGGATCTGTTAGTGAGTGTGGACCTGTTGGTGAGTGTGTGGATCTGTTAGTGAGTGTGGTTCAGTTAGTGAGTGTGGCTCTGTTAGTGAGTGTGGATCTGTTCGTGAGTGTGGTTCCGTTAGTGAGTGTGGCTCTGTTAGTGAGTGTGGATCTGTTCGCGAGTGTGGTTCTGTTAGTGAGTGTGGATCTGTTAGTGAGTGTGTGGATCTGTTAGTGAGTGTGTGGATCTGTTAGTTTGTGTGGATCTGTTAGTGAGTGCGGATCTGTTAGTGAGTGTGTGGATCTGTTAGTGAGTGTGTGGATCTGTTAGTCAGTGTGTGGATCTGTTAGCGAATGTGGATCTGTTCACGAGTGTGTGGATCTGTTAGCGAGTGTGTGGATCTGTTAGTGAGTGTGGATCTGTTCGTGAGAGTGGATCTGTTAGTGAGTGTGTGGATCTGTTAGTGCGTGTGTGGATCTGTTAGTGAGTGTGGATCTGTTAGTGAATGTGCGGATCTGTTAGTGAGTGTGTGGATCTGTTCACGAGTGTGTGGATCTGTTAGTGAGTGTGGATCTGCTTGTGAGTGTGGATCAGTTAGTGAGTGTGGCTCTGTTAGTGAGTGTGGATCTGTTAGTGAGTGTGGATCTGTTAGTGAGTGTGGATCTGTTCGTGAGTGTGGTTCTGTTAGTAAGTGTGGCTCTGTTAGTGAGTGTGGATCTGTTCGTGAGTGTGGTTCTGTTAGCGAGTGTGTGGATCTGTTAGTGAGTGTGTGGATCTGTTAGTCAGTGTGTGGATCTGTTAGCGAATGTGGATCTGTTCACGAGTGTGGATCTGTTAGTGAGTGTGGATCTGTTCGCGAGTGTGGATCTGTTAGTGAGTGTGGATCTCTTAGCGAATGTGGATCTGTTAGTGAGTGTGTGGTCTGTTAGTGAGTGTGTGGATCTGTTCACGAGTGTGTGGATCTGTTAGTGAGTGTGTGGATCTGTTCACGAGTGTGTGGATCTTTTAGTGAGTGTGGATCTGTTAGTGAGTTTTTGGATCTGTTTGCGAGTGTGGATCTGTTAGTGAGTGTGTGGATCTGTTAGTTTGTGTGGATCTGTTAGTGAGTGCGGATCTGTTAGCGAGTGTGTGGATCTGTTAGTGAGTGTGGATCTGTTCGCGAGTGTGGATCTGTTTGTGAGTGTGTGGATCTGTTAGTGAGTGTGGATCTGTTCGCGAGTGTGGATCTGTTTGTGAGTGTGTGGATCTGTTAGTGAGTGTGGATCTGTTCGCGAGTGTGGATCTGTTAGAGAGTGTGGATCTGTTAGTGAGTGAGGATCTGTTAGTGAGTGTGGATCTGTTCGCGAGTGTGGATCTGTTAGTGAGTGTGTGGATCTGTTAGTGAGTGTGTGGATCTGTTAGAGAGTGTGTGGATCTGTTAGAGAGTGTGGATCTGTTAGTGAGTGAGGATCTGTTAGTGAGTGTGTGGATCTGTTAGTTTGTGTGGATCTGTTAGTGAGTGCGGATCTGTTCGCGAGTGTGGATCTGTTAGCGAGTGTGTGGATCTGTTAGTGAGTGTGGATCTGTTAGTGGTTGTGGCTCTGTTAGTGAGTGTGGATCTGTTCGCGAGTGTGGATCTGTTAGTGAGTGTGGATCTCTTAGCGAATGTGGATCTGTTAGTGAGTGTGTGGTCTGTTAGTGAGTGTGTGGATCTGTTCACGAGTGTGTGGATCTGTTAGTCAGTGTGTGGATCTGTTAGCGAATGTGGATCTGTTCACGAGTGTGTGGATCTGTTAGCGAGTGTGTGGATCTGTTAGTGAGTGTGGCTCTGTTAGTGAGTGTGGATCTGTTAGTGAGTGTGGACCTGTTGGTGAGTGTGTGGATCTGTTAGTGAGTGTGGTTCAGTTAGTGAGTGTGGCTCTGTTAGTGAGTGTGGATCTGTTCGTGAGTGTGGTTCCGTTAGTGAGTGTGGCTCTGTTAGTGAGTGTGGATCTGTTCGCGAGTGTGGTTCTGTTAGTGAGTGTGGATCTGTTAGTGAGTGTGTGGATCTGTTAGTGAGTGTGTGGATCTGTTAGTTTGTGTGGATCTGTTAGTGAGTGCGGATCTGTTAGTGAGTGTGTGGATCTGTTAGTGAGTGTGTGGATCTGTTAGTCAGTGTGTGGATCTGTTAGCGAATGTGGATCTGTTCACGAGTGTGTGGATCTGTTAGCGAGTGTGTGGATCTGTTAGTGAGTGTGGATCTGTTCGTGAGAGTGGATCTGTTAGTGAGTGTGTGGATCTGTTAGTGCGTGTGTGGATCTGTTAGTGAGTGTGGATCTGTTAGTGAATGTGCGGATCTGTTAGTGAGTGTGTGGATCTGTTCACGAGTGTGTGGATCTGTTAGTGAGTGTGGATCTGCTTGTGAGTGTGGATCAGTTAGTGAGTGTGGCTCTGTTAGTGAGTGTGGATCTGTTAGTGAGTGTGGATCTGTTAGTGAGTGTGGATCTGTTCGTGAGTGTGGTTCTGTTAGTAAGTGTGGCTCTGTTAGTGAGTGTGGATCTGTTCGCGAGTGTGGATCTGTTAGTGAGTGTGGTTCAGTTAGTGAGTGTGGCTCTGTTAGTGAGTGTGGATCTGTTCGTGAGTGTGGTTCTGTTAGCGAGTGTGTGGATCTGTTAGTGAGTGTGGATCTGTTAGTGAGTGTGTGGATCTGTTAGTGAGTGTGGATCTGTTAGTGAATGTGCGGATCTGTTAGTGAGTGTGTGGATCTGTTCACGAGTGTGTGGATCTGTTAGTGAGTGTGAGGATCTGTTAGCGAGTGTGGATCTGTTAGCGAATGTGGATCTGTTAGTGAGTGTGGTTCAGTTAGTGAGTGTGGCTCTGTTAGTGAGTGTGGATCTGTTCGTGAGTGTGGTTCTGTTAGCGAGTGTGTGGATCTGTTAGTGAGTGTGGATCTGTTAGTGAGTGTGTGGATCTGTTAGTGAATGTGCGGATCTGTTAGTTTGTGTGGATCTGTTAGTGAGTGTGGATTTGTTAGTGAGTGTGTGGATCTGTTAGTTTGTGTGGATCTGTTAGTGAGTGCGGATCTGTTAGTGAGAGTGTGGATCTGTTAGTGAGTGTGTGGATCTGTTAGTGAGTGAGGATCTGTTCACGAGTGTATGGATCTGTTAGTGAGTGTGGATCTGTTAGTGAGTGTGTGGATCTGTTACTGAGTGTGTGGATCTGTTCGCGAGTGTGTGGATCTGTTAGTGAGTGTGGATCTGTTAGTCAGTGTGTGGATCTGTTAGCGAATGTGGATCTGTTAGTGTGTGGATCTGTTAGTGAGTGTGTGGATCTGTTCACGAGTGTGTGGATCTGTTAGCGAGTGTGGATCTGTTAGCGAGTGTGTGGATCTGCTAGTGAGTGTTGATCTGTTCGCGAGTGTGGATCTGTTAGTGAGTGTGTGGATCTGTTAGTGAGTGTGGACCTGTTGGTGAGTGTGTGGATCTGTTAGTGAGTGTGGTTCAGTTAGTGAGTGTGGCTCTGTTAGTGAGTGTGGATCTGTTCGTGAGTGTGGTTCTGTTAGTGAGTGTGGCTCTGTTAGTGAGTGTGGATCTGTTCGCGAGTGTGGTTCTGTTAGTGAGTGTGGCTCTGTTAGTGAGTGTGGATCTGTTCGTGAGTGTGGCTCTGTTAGTGAGTGTGGCTCTGTTAGTGAGTGTGGATCTGTTCGCGAGTGTGGATCTGTTAGTGAGTGTGGATCTGTTCGCGAGTGTGGATCTGTTAGTGAGTGTGGATCTCTTAGCGAATGTGGATCTGTTAGTGAGTGTGTGGTCTGTTAGTGAGTGTGTGGATCTGTTCACGAGTGTGTGGATCTGTTAGTGAGTGTGTGGATCTGTTCACGAGTGTGTGGATCTGTTAGTGAGTGTGGATCTGTTAGTGAGTTTTTGGATCTGTTTGCGAGTGTGGATCTGTTAGTGAGTGTGTGGATCTGTTAGTTTGTGTGGATCTGTTAGTGAGTGCGGATCTGTTAGCGAGTGTGTGGATCTGTTAGTGAGTGTGGATCTGTTCGCGAGTGTGGATCTGTTTGTGAGTGTGTGGATCTGTTAGTGAGTGTGGATCTGTTCGCGAGTGTGGATCTGTTTGTGAGTGTGTGGATCTGTTAGTGAGTGTGGATCTGTTCGCGAGTGTGGATCTGTTAGAGAGTGTGGATCTGTTAGTGAGTGAGGATCTGTTAGTGAGTGTGGATCTGTTCGCGAGTGTGGATCTGTTAGTGAGTGTGTGGATCTGTTAGTGAGTGTGTGGATCTGTTAGAGAGTGTGTGGATCTGTTAGAGAGTGTGGATCTGTTAGTGAGTGAGGATCTGTTAGTGAGTGTGTGGATCTGTTAGTTTGTGTGGATCTGTTAGTGAGTGCGGATCTGTTCGCGAGTGTGGATCTGTTAGCGAGTGTGTGGATCTGTTAGTGAGTGTGGATCTGTTAGTGGTTGTGGCTCTGTTAGTGAGTGTGGATCTGTTCGCGAGTGTGGATCTGTTAGTGAGTGTGGATCTCTTAGCGAATGTGGATCTGTTAGTGAGTGTGTGGTCTGTTAGTGAGTGTGTGGATCTGTTCACGAGTGTGTGGATCTGTTAGTCAGTGTGTGGATCTGTTAGCGAATGTGGATCTGTTCACGAGTGTGTGGATCTGTTAGCGAGTGTGTGGATCTGTTAGTGAGTGTGGCTCTGTTAGTGAGTGTGGATCTGTTAGTGAGTGTGGACCTGTTGGTGAGTGTGTGGATCTGTTAGTGAGTGTGGTTCAGTTAGTGAGTGTGGCTCTGTTAGTGAGTGTGGATCTGTTCGTGAGTGTGGTTCCGTTAGTGAGTGTGGCTCTGTTAGTGAGTGTGGATCTGTTCGCGAGTGTGGTTCTGTTAGTGAGTGTGGATCTGTTAGTGAGTGTGTGGATCTGTTAGTGAGTGTGTGGATCTGTTAGTTTGTGTGGATCTGTTAGTGAGTGCGGATCTGTTAGTGAGTGTGTGGATCTGTTAGTGAGTGTGTGGATCTGTTAGTCAGTGTGTGGATCTGTTAGCGAATGTGGATCTGTTCACGAGTGTGTGGATCTGTTAGCGAGTGTGTGGATCTGTTAGTGAGTGTGGATCTGTTCGTGAGAGTGGATCTGTTAGTGAGTGTGTGGATCTGTTAGTGCGTGTGTGGATCTGTTAGTGAGTGTGGATCTGTTAGTGAATGTGCGGATCTGTTAGTGAGTGTGTGGATCTGTTCACGAGTGTGTGGATCTGTTAGTGAGTGTGGATCTGCTTGTGAGTGTGGATCAGTTAGTGAGTGTGGCTCTGTTAGTGAGTGTGGATCTGTTAGTGAGTGTGGATCTGTTAGTGAGTGTGGATCTGTTCGTGAGTGTGGTTCTGTTAGTAAGTGTGGCTCTGTTAGTGAGTGTGGATCTGTTCGCGAGTGTGGATCTGTTAGTGAGTGTGGTTCAGTTAGTGAGTGTGGCTCTGTTAGTGAGTGTGGATCTGTTCGTGAGTGTGGTTCTGTTAGCGAGTGTGTGGATCTGTTAGTGAGTGTGGATCTGTTAGTGAGTGTGTGGATCTGTTAGTGAGTGTGGATCTGTTAGTGAATGTGCGGATCTGTTAGTGAGTGTGTGGATCTGTTCACGAGTGTGTGGATCTGTTAGTGAGTGTGGACCTGTTGGTGAGTGTGTGGATCTGTTAGTGAGTGTGGTTCAGTTAGTGAGTGTGGCTCTGTTAGTGAGTGTGGATCTGTTCGTGAGTGTGGTTCTGTTAGTGAGTGTGGCTCTGTTAGTGAGTGTGGATCTGTTCGCGAGTGTGGTTCTGTTAGTGAGTGTGGCTCTGTTAGTGAGTGTGGATCTGTTCGTGAGTGTGGCTCTGTTAGTGAGTGTGGCTCTGTTAGTGAGTGTGGATCTGTTCGCGAGTGTGGATCTGTTAGTGAGTGTGGATCTGTTCGCGAGTGTGGATCTGTTAGTGAGTGTGGATCTCTTAGCGAATGTGGATCTGTTAGTGAGTGTGTGGTCTGTTAGTGAGTGTGTGGATCTGTTCACGAGTGTGTGGATCTGTTAGTGAGTGTGTGGATCTGTTCACGAGTGTGTGGATCTGTTAGTGAGTGTGGATCTGTTAGTGAGTTTTTGGATCTGTTTGCGAGTGTGGATCTGTTAGTGAGTGTGTGGATCTGTTAGTTTGTGTGGATCTGTTAGTGAGTGCGGATCTGTCCCCGAGTGTGGATCTGTTAGCGAGTGTGTGGATCTGTTAGTGAGTGTGGATCTGTTCGCGAGTGTGGATCTGTTTGTGAGTGTGTGGATCTGTTAGTGAGTGTGGATCTGTTCGCGAGTGTGGATCTGTTTGTGAGTGTGTGGATCTGTTAGTGAGTGTGGATCTGTTCGCGAGTGTGGATCTGTTAGAGAGTGTGGATCTGTTAGTGAGTGAGGATCTGTTAGTGAGTGTGGATCTGTTCGCGAGTGTGGATCTGTTAGTGAGTGTGTGGATCTGTTAGTGAGTGTGTGGATCTGTTAGAGAGTGTGTGGATCTGTTAGAGAGTGTGGATCTGTTAGTGAGTGAGGATCTGTTAGTGAGTGTGTGGATCTGTTAGTTTGTGTGGATCTGTTAGTGAGTGCGGATCTGTTCGCGAGTGTGGATCTGTTAGCGAGTGTGTGGATCTGTTAGTGAGTGTGGATCTGTTAGTGGTTGTGGCTCTGTTAGTGAGTGTGGATCTGTTCGCGAGTGTGGATCTGTTAGTGAGTGTGGATCTCTTAGCGAATGTGGATCTGTTAGTGAGTGTGTGGTCTGTTAGTGAGTGTGTGGATCTGTTCACGAGTGTGTGGATCTGTTAGTCAGTGTGTGGATCTGTTAGCGAATGTGGATCTGTTCACGAGTGTGTGGATCTGTTAGCGAGTGTGTGGATCTGTTAGTGAGTGTGGCTCTGTTAGTGAGTGTGGATCTGTTAGTGAGTGTGGACCTGTTGGTGAGTGTGTGGATCTGTTAGTGAGTGTGGTTCAGTTAGTGAGTGTGGCTCTGTTAGTGAGTGTGGATCTGTTCGTGAGTGTGGTTCCGTTAGTGAGTGTGGCTCTGTTAGTGAGTGTGGATCTGTTCGCGAGTGTGGTTCTGTTAGTGAGTGTGGATCTGTTAGTGAGTGTGTGGATCTGTTAGTGAGTGTGTGGATCTGTTAGTTTGTGTGGATCTGTTAGTGAGTGCGGATCTGTTAGTGAGTGTGTGGATCTGTTAGTGAGTGTGTGGATCTGTTAGTCAGTGTGTGGATCTGTTAGCGAATGTGGATCTGTTCACGAGTGTGTGGATCTGTTAGCGAGTGTGTGGATCTGTTAGTGAGTGTGGATCTGTTCGTGAGAGTGGATCTGTTAGTGAGTGTGTGGATCTGTTAGTGCGTGTGTGGATCTGTTAGTGAGTGTGGATCTGTTAGTGAATGTGCGGATCTGTTAGTGAGTGTGTGGATCTGTTCACGAGTGTGTGGATCTGTTAGTGAGTGTGGATCTGCTTGTGAGTGTGGATCAGTTAGTGAGTGTGGCTCTGTTAGTGAGTGTGGATCTGTTAGTGAGTGTGGATCTGTTAGTGAGTGTGGATCTGTTCGCGAGTGTGGATCTGTTAGTGAGTGTGGATCTCTTAGCGAATGTGGATCTGTTAGTGAGTGTGTGGTCTGTTAGTGAGTGTGTGGATCTGTTCACGAGTGTGTGGATCTGTTAGTGAGTGTGTGGATCTGTTCACGAGTGTGTGGATCTGTTAGTGAGTGTGGATCTGTTAGTGAGTTTTTGGATCTGTTTGCGAGTGTGGATCTGTTAGTGAGTGTGTGGATCTGTTAGTTTGTGTGGATCTGTTAGTGAGTGCGGATCTGTCCCCGAGTGTGGATCTGTTAGCGAGTGTGTGGATCTGTTAGTGAGTGTGGATCTGTTCGCGAGTGTGGATCTGTTTGTGAGTGTGTGGATCTGTTAGTGAGTGTGGATCTGTTCGCGAGTGTGGATCTGTTTGTGAGTGTGTGGATCTGTTAGTGAGTGTGGATCTGTTCGCGAGTGTGGATCTGTTAGAGAGTGTGGATCTGTTAGTGAGTGAGGATCTGTTAGTGAGTGTGGATCTGTTCGCGAGTGTGGATCTGTTAGTGAGTGTGTGGATCTGTTAGTGAGTGTGTGGATCTGTTAGAGAGTGTGTGGATCTGTTAGAGAGTGTGGATCTGTTAGTGAGTGAGGATCTGTTAGTGAGTGTGTGGATCTGTTAGTTTGTGTGGATCTGTTAGTGAGTGCGGATCTGTTCGCGAGTGTGGATCTGTTAGCGAGTGTGTGGATCTGTTAGTGAGTGTGGATCTGTTAGTGGTTGTGGCTCTGTTAGTGAGTGTGGATCTGTTCGCGAGTGTGGATCTGTTAGTGAGTGTGGATCTCTTAGCGAATGTGGATCTGTTAGTGAGTGTGTGGTCTGTTAGTGAGTGTGTGGATCTGTTCACGAGTGTGTGGATCTGTTAGTCAGTGTGTGGATCTGTTAGCGAATGTGGATCTGTTCACGAGTGTGTGGATCTGTTAGCGAGTGTGTGGATCTGTTAGTGAGTGTGGCTCTGTTAGTGAGTGTGGATCTGTTAGTGAGTGTGGACCTGTTGGTGAGTGTGTGGATCTGTTAGTGAGTGTGGTTCAGTTAGTGAGTGTGGCTCTGTTAGTGAGTGTGGATCTGTTCGTGAGTGTGGTTCCGTTAGTGAGTGTGGCTCTGTTAGTGAGTGTGGATCTGTTCGCGAGTGTGGTTCTGTTAGTGAGTGTGGATCTGTTAGTGAGTGTGTGGATCTGTTAGTGAGTGTGTGGATCTGTTAGTTTGTGTGGATCTGTTAGTGAGTGCGGATCTGTTAGTGAGTGTGTGGATCTGTTAGTGAGTGTGTGGATCTGTTAGTCAGTGTGTGGATCTGTTAGCGAATGTGGATCTGTTCACGAGTGTGTGGATCTGTTAGCGAGTGTGTGGATCTGTTAGTGAGTGTGGATCTGTTCGTGAGAGTGGATCTGTTAGTGAGTGTGTGGATCTGTTAGTGCGTGTGTGGATCTGTTAGTGAGTGTGGATCTGTTAGTGAATGTGCGGATCTGTTAGTGAGTGTGTGGATCTGTTCACGAGTGTGTGGATCTGTTAGTGAGTGTGGATCTGCTTGTGAGTGTGGATCAGTTAGTGAGTGTGGCTCTGTTAGTGAGTGTGGATCTGTTAGTGAGTGTGGATCTGTTAGTGAGTGTGGATCTGTTCGTGAGTGTGGTTCTGTTAGTAAGTGTGGCTCTGTTAGTGAGTGTGGATCTGTTCGCGAGTGTGGATCTGTTAGTGAGTGTGGTTCAGTTAGTGAGTGTGGCTCTGTTAGTGAGTGTGGATCTGTTCGTGAGTGTGGTTCTGTTAGCGAGTGTGTGGATCTGTTAGTGAGTGTGGATCTGTTAGTGAGTGTGTGGATCTGTTAGTGAGTGTGGATCTGTTAGTGAATGTGCGGATCTGTTAGTGAGTGTGTGGATCTGTTCACGAGTGTGTGGATCTGTTAGTGAGTGTGGACCTGTTGGTGAGTGTGTGGATCTGTTAGTGAGTGTGGTTCAGTTAGTGAGTGTGGCTCTGTTAGTGAGTGTGGATCTGTTCGTGAGTGTGGTTCTGTTAGTGAGTGTGGCTCTGTTAGTGAGTGTGGATCTGTTCGCGAGTGTGGTTCTGTTAGTGAGTGTGGCTCTGTTAGTGAGTGTGGATCTGTTCGTGAGTGTGGCTCTGTTAGTGAGTGTGGCTCTGTTAGTGAGTGTGGATCTGTTCGCGAGTGTGGATCTGTTAGTGAGTGTGGATCTGTTCGCGAGTGTGGATCTGTTAGTGAGTGTGGATCTCTTAGCGAATGTGGATCTGTTAGTGAGTGTGTGGTCTGTTAGTGAGTGTGTGGATCTGTTCACGAGTGTGTGGATCTGTTAGTGAGTGTGTGGATCTGTTCACGAGTGTGTGGATCTGTTAGTGAGTGTGGATCTGTTAGTGAGTTTTTGGATCTGTTTGCGAGTGTGGATCTGTTAGTGAGTGTGTGGATCTGTTAGTTTGTGTGGATCTGTTAGTGAGTGCGGATCTGTCCCCGAGTGTGGATCTGTTAGCGAGTGTGTGGATCTGTTAGTGAGTGTGGATCTGTTCGCGAGTGTGGATCTGTTTGTGAGTGTGTGGATCTGTTAGTGAGTGTGGATCTGTTCGCGAGTGTGGATCTGTTTGTGAGTGTGTGGATCTGTTAGTGAGTGTGGATCTGTTCGCGAGTGTGGATCTGTTAGAGAGTGTGGATCTGTTAGTGAGTGAGGATCTGTTAGTGAGTGTGGATCTGTTCGCGAGTGTGGATCTGTTAGTGAGTGTGTGGATCTGTTAGTGAGTGTGTGGATCTGTTAGAGAGTGTGTGGATCTGTTAGAGAGTGTGGATCTGTTAGTGAGTGAGGATCTGTTAGTGAGTGTGTGGATCTGTTAGTTTGTGTGGATCTGTTAGTGAGTGCGGATCTGTTCGCGAGTGTGGATCTGTTAGCGAGTGTGTGGATCTGTTAGTGAGTGTGGATCTGTTAGTGGTTGTGGCTCTGTTAGTGAGTGTGGATCTGTTCGCGAGTGTGGATCTGTTAGTGAGTGTGGATCTCTTAGCGAATGTGGATCTGTTAGTGAGTGTGTGGTCTGTTAGTGAGTGTGTGGATCTGTTCACGAGTGTGTGGATCTGTTAGTCAGTGTGTGGATCTGTTAGCGAATGTGGATCTGTTCACGAGTGTGTGGATCTGTTAGCGAGTGTGTGGATCTGTTAGTGAGTGTGGCTCTGTTAGTGAGTGTGGATCTGTTAGTGAGTGTGGACCTGTTGGTGAGTGTGTGGATCTGTTAGTGAGTGTGGTTCAGTTAGTGAGTGTGGCTCTGTTAGTGAGTGTGGATCTGTTCGTGAGTGTGGTTCCGTTAGTGAGTGTGGCTCTGTTAGTGAGTGTGGATCTGTTCGCGAGTGTGGTTCTGTTAGTGAGTGTGGATCTGTTAGTGAGTGTGTGGATCTGTTAGTGAGTGTGTGGATCTGTTAGTTTGTGTGGATCTGTTAGTGAGTGCGGATCTGTTAGTGAGTGTGTGGATCTGTTAGTCAGTGTGTGGATCTGTTAGCGAATGTGGATCTGTTCACGAGTGTGTGGATCTGTTAGCGAGTGTGTGGATCTGTTAGTGAGTGTGGATCTGTTCGTGAGAGTGGATCTGTTAGTGAGTGTGTGGATCTGTTAGTGCGTGTGTGGATCTGTTAGTGAGTGTGGATCTGTTAGTGAATGTGCGGATCTGTTAGTGAGTGTGTGGATCTGTTCACGAGTGTGTGGATCTGTTAGTGAGTGTGGATCTGCTTGTGAGTGTGGATCAGTTAGTGAGTGTGGCTCTGTTAGTGAGTGTGGATCTGTTAGTGAGTGTGGATCTGTTAGTGAGTGTGGATCTGTTCGTGAGTGTGGTTCTGTTAGTAAGTGTGGCTCTGTTAGTGAGTGTGGATCTGTTCGCGAGTGTGGATCTGTTAGTGAGTGTGGTTCAGTTAGTGAGTGTGGCTCTGTTAGTGAGTGTGGATCTGTTCGTGAGTGTGGTTCTGTTAGCGAGTGTGTGGATCTGTTAGTGAGTGTGGATCTGTTAGTGAGTGTGTGGATCTGTTAGTGAGTGTGGATCTGTTAGTGAATGCGCGGATCTGTTAGTGAGTGTGTGGATCTGTTCACGAGTGTGTGGATCTGTTAGTGAGTGTGAGGATCTGTTAGCGAGTGTGGATCTGTTAGCGAATGTGGATCTGTTAGTGAGTGTGGTTCAGTTAGTGAGTGTGGCTCTGTTAGTGAGTGTGGATCTGTTCGTGAGTGTGGTTCTGTTAGCGAGTGTGTGGATCTGTTAGTGAGTGTGTATCTGTTAGTGAGTGTGTGGATCTGTTAGTGAATGTGCGGATCTGTTAGTTTGTGTGGATCTGTTAGTGAGTGTGGATTTGTTAGTGAGTGTGTGGATCTGTTAGTTTGTGTGGATCTGTTAGTGAGTGCGGATCTGTTAGTGAGAGTGTGGATCTGTTAGTGAGTGTGTGGATCTGTTAGTGAGTGAGGATCTGTTCACGAGTGTATGGATCTGTTAGTGAGTGTGGATCTGTTAGTGAGTGTGTGGATCTGTTACTGAGTGTGTGGATCTGTTCGCGAGTGTGTGGATCTGTTAGTGAGTGTGGATCTGTTAGTCAGTGTGTGGATCTGTTAGCGAATGTGGATCTGTTAGTGTGTGGATCTGTTAGTGAGTGTGTGGATCTGTTCACGAGTGTGTGGATCTGTTAGCGAGTGTGGATCTGTTAGCGAGTGTGTGGATCTGCTAGTGAGTGTTGATCTGTTCGCGAGTGTGGATCTGTTAGTGAGTGTGTGGATCTGTTAGTGAGTGTGGACCTGTTGGTGAGTGTGTGGATCTGTTAGTGAGTGTGGTTCAGTTAGTGAGTGTGGCTCTGTTAGTGAGTGTGGATCTGTTCGTGAGTGTGGTTCTGTTAGTGAGTGTGGCTCTGTTAGTGAGTGTGGATCTGTTCGCGAGTGTGGTTCTGTTAGTGAGTGTGGCTCTGTTAGTGAGTGTGGATCTGTTCGTGAGTGTGGCTCTGTTAGTGAGTGTGGCTCTGTTAGTGAGTGTGGATCTGTTCGCGAGTGTGGATCTGTTAGTGAGTGTGGATCTGTTCGCGAGTGTGGATCTGTTAGTGAGTGTGGATCTCTTAGCGAATGTGGATCTGTTAGTGAGTGTGTGGTCTGTTAGTGAGTGTGTGGATCTGTTCACGAGTGTGTGGATCTGTTAGTGAGTGTGTGGATCTGTTCACGAGTGTGTGGATCTGTTAGTGAGTGTGGATCTGTTAGTGAGTTTTTGGATCTGTTTGCGAGTGTGGATCTGTTAGTGAGTGTGTGGATCTGTTAGTTTGTGTGGATCTGTTAGTGAGTGCGGATCTGTCCCCGAGTGTGGATCTGTTAGCGAGTGTGTGGATCTGTTAGTGTGTGTGGATCTGTTCGCGAGTGTGGATCTGTTTGTGAGTGTGTGGATCTGTTAGTGAGTGTGGATCTGTTCGCGAGTGTGGATCTGTTTGTGAGTGTGTGGATCTGTTAGTGAGTGTGGATCTGTTCGCGAGTGTGGATCTGTTAGAGAGTGTGGATCTGTTAGTGAGTGAGGATCTGTTAGTGAGTGTGGATCTGTTCGCGAGTGTGGATCTGTTAGTGAGTGTGTGGATCTGTTAGTGAGTGTGTGGATCTGTTAGAGAGTGTGTGGATCTGTTAGAGAGTGTGGATCTGTTAGTGAGTGAGGATCTGTTAGTGAGTGTGTGGATCTGTTAGTTTGTGTGGATCTGTTAGTGAGTGCGGATCTGTTCGCGAGTGTGGATCTGTTAGCGAGTGTGTGGATCTGTTAGTGAGTGTGGATCTGTTAGTGGTTGTGGCTCTGTTAGTGAGTGTGGATCTGTTCGCGAGTGTGGATCTGTTAGTGAGTGTGGATCTCTTAGCGAATGTGGATCTGTTAGTGAGTGTGTGGTCTGTTTGTGAGTGTGTGGATCTGTTAGTGAGTGTGGATCTGTTCGCGAGTGTGGATCTGTTAGAGAGTGTGGATCTGTTAGTGAGTGAGGATCTGTTAGTGAGTGTGGATCTGTTCGCGAGTGTGGATCTGTTAGTGAGTGTGTGGATCTGTTAGTGAGTGTGTGGATCTGTTAGAGAGTGTGTGGATCTGTTAGAGAGTGTGGATCTGTTAGTGAGTGAGGATCTGTTAGTGAGTGTGTGGATCTGTTAGTTTGTGTGGATCTGTTAGTGAGTGCGGATCTGTTCGCGAGTGTGGTTCTGTTAGTGAGTGTGGATCTGTTAGTGAGTGTGTGGATCTGTTAGTGAGTGTGTGGATCTGTTAGTTTGTGTGGATCTGTTAGTGAGTGCGGATCTGTTAGTGAGTGTGTGGATCTGTTAGTGAGTGTGTGGATCTGTTAGTCAGTGTGTGGATCTGTTAGCGAATGTGGATCTGTTCACGAGTGTGTGGATCTGTTAGCGAGTTTGTGGATCTGTTAGTGAGTGTGGCTCTGTTAGTGAGTGTGGATCTGTTAGTGAGTGTGGATCTGTTAGTGAGTGTGGATCTGTTCGTGAGTGTGGTTCTGTTAGTAAGTGTGGCTCTGTTAGTGAGTGTGGATCTGTTCGCGAGTGTGGATCTGTTAGTGAGTGTGGTTCAGTTAGTGAGTGTGGCTCTGTTAGTGAGTGTGGATCTGTTCGTGAGTGTGGTTCTGTTAGCGAGTGTGTGGATCTGTTAGTGAGTGTGGATCTGTTAGTGAGTGTGTGGATCTGTTAGTGAGTGTGGATCTGTTAGTGAATGTGCGGATCTGTTAGTGAGTGTGTGGATCTGTTCACGAGTGTGTGGATCTGTTAGTGAGTGTGAGGATCTGTTAGCGAGTGTGGATCTGTTAGCGAATGTGGATCTGTTAGTGAGTGTGGTTCAGTTAGTGAGTGTGGCTCTGTTAGTGAGTTTTTGGATCTGTTTGCGAGTGTGGATCTGTTAGTGAGTGTGTGGATCTGTTAGTTTGTGTGGATCTGTTAGTGAGTGCGGATCTGTTCGCGAGTGTGGATCTGTTAGCGAGTGTGTGGATCTGTTAGTGAGTGTGGATCTGTTAGTGGTTGTGGCTCTGTTAGTGAGTGTGGATCTGTTCGCGAGTGTGGATCTGTTAGTGAGTGTGGATCTCTTAGCGAATGTGGATCTGTTAGTGAGTGTGTGGTCTGTTAGTGAGTGTGTGGATCTGTTCACGAGTGTGTGGATCTGTTAGTGAGTGTGTGGATCTGTTAGTGAGTGTGTGGATCTGTTAGTGAGTGTGGATCTGTTAGTGAGTTTTTGGATCTGTTTGCGAGTGTGGATCTGTTAGTGAGTGTGTGGATCTGTTAGTTTGTGTGGATCTGTTAGTGAGTGCGGATCTGTTCGCGAGTGTGGATCTGTTAGCGAGTGTGTGGATCTGTTAGTGAGTGTGGATCTGTTCGCGAGTGTGGATCTGTTTGTGAGTGTGTGGATCTGTTAGCGAGTGTGGATCTGTTTGTGAGTATGTGGATCTTTTAGTGAGTGTGGATCTGTTAGTGAGTGTGTGTATCTGTTCACGAGTGTGTGGATCTGTTAGTGAGTGTGTGGATCTGTTAGTACATGGATTTCCTCCAGGTGCTCTGGTTTCCTCCCACAGTCCAAAGGCAGATTCATTGGACATCGTAAATTGTCCCATGATTAGACTACGCTAAAGTCAGGGGATTTCTGGGCAGCACGACTCAAACAGCTGGATCGTTATGCTCTACACTGTATCTTAATAAAATTTTTAAAAAGCAAATAAAACAGTGGTTTTCCAATCGAAGTTTCACTGCTATTTACCCAAACCGAGACAAGTGCCACCTTTTCTCCGTGGGCACGAGGAAAACAATAATAGCAACACCCCCCCCCCCCCCCCCCCCCGTTCCACAGTATTCTTTGGTCAAAGCTGGTGTTCCCTGCTGAATCCAATTAACAACCTGGTGATTGTTCTAAACTTGCAAAGTAGCTTGGTTGCTCAGATCATGAATGTAAACAACAAACGCTTTCAGACCAAGCCTATGGAGATTCAAAGCCCTTCTGTTTCACTGTGATATATCACACTGTGTTCAAGAACAAGCTTTAATTAATTCCCCAAGCTGATTTTGATGCTTAATCAGACACCGGTGTGACTAATCAGCTCAACATGCCTTTGCTTTTAAGATCCAAGTGAATGGCAGCTTAAGATACATTTACTAATATTTTATGCTACCAGTCAGACATTGTGTTTACATTGTCTTTAAAGAGTGTAGTGGGTTCTGCTCTGTGAACTGATCTCCACCCAGCTAACTATCCTTTGCAAATGGGCATCAAGTTGCTTCCGATTGTGACCTGATTGTGAAGAGATGGAAGTACAGCTGCCAGCGTATCACAGGTGATCAATGGGTTCTCACTTCCAGAGGAGGGTTTACATCAGTAGAAGGTTCTACAGTATCTCAAGCCCCTTCGCCTGTGTAAACTCTCAGAAAATAATATTATTTACACTAGGCTGCACGTTAACTTTTGAATCTAACGCGAATTATTTGAACTTCTGGAGGAGCCAAACACATTTGCTGCACTGTGATCAATCTGCTGAAGCGACTTAGCATGTCAAGCCACATCGGTGGGAGGGCAGAAACAGTCCATATTTCGAGTCAGAACCCTGCATCAGAACTCCTTTGCCCCCACAGATGCTGCTCAACCTGCTGAGTTTTTTCCAGCAGATTGTTTGTTATAGCACTCTCGAATCCATATTCAGTGTAAAGGCTGGTCTCACACTGACTGCAAGGAATAAGCCTAACACCTGGCCTTGATCTTCTGACCCTAGCCACTAACCCTGATCATGTAACCTCTACTTTCACCTTCAGAGGATGATGATAGGGACCAGGAACTGAGATCATTCTTTCATGACCACACCCTCACCATTTTAGGATTAAATATTCAGAAGGAATTGCCAGTAGAGGGTTAATTACGACAAGGGGAAATAAAACAAATACAACGTGGAGAGCTAGCATCAAATGAAAGAAGAGCAGTACCAATGAAACTGCATTGCTTACCCTCCTCCCTGGAGGTTGGCACTGTGGCACAGCTGGTAGGACTACTGCCTCACTAACTGCCAGTGCTCTCTGTGTGGAGTTTGCACATGCTCCCTGTAACTTCGTGGGTTTCCTCCCAGGTACTCTGGGTTCCTCCCTCATCCCAAACACGTGCGAGTTAGTAGGGTTGATTGATCACTGTAAATTGTCTCTAGTGCAGAACTGAGGGGGATATGGGGAGAATAGATCAAAGGGAAAAGTAGCTGGAATGACACTAGGCTGGCATAAAACAATGGGATGAGTGGCCTCCTATACTGTAAAGAAATATTAAAATTTGTAATCATCCAGCAGATTTTTTTCACAGTTTTTATTCTTAATGTAGTTTCCTCGCATTTTATCCCATCATTTCCCACCATCCATCCTGGCCCTACTTGTAAGGAGTTTGTACGTTCTCCCAGTGACTGCGCAGATTTAGTCCGGGTGCTCCGGGTCCCCCCCACATTCCAAAGGTGTACCGATTGGTAGGTTAGTTGGTCATTGTAAATTGCCACATGAAAGGCTTGATTAAATCGGGGAGGTTGCTGGGCAGCATGGCTCGAGGGCCAGAATGGCCGGCCCCACGCTCTATCACAAGAAATAAATAAAAGCTTCATCTCCATCTGGAATGGCAGCAGCCAAGCATCAGACCGAAAGTCCCTACAAAGGATCGTGAGAATGGCTGAGAGGATCGTAGGGGTCTCACTACTATCTACAGGGAACATTTATCAGGAGCGCTGCATACACAGATCCCGCCCATCCATCCAGCACCCTCTTTCTACCATCCTGCAGAAGACTCTGATACATAAAAGCAAGAAGAGTCAGGATGAGAGACAGTTTCTTCCCTCAGGCCATTAGGCTACATTGCATTCAAAGTGTCACTGGTTAATCTGTTCTGCACTTTACAATGACGAGAGAATCTATAGATGCTGGAAATCCAAGCAACACACTCAAAATGCTGGGGGAACTCAGCAGACCAGGCAGCATCTGTGGAAAAGAGGAAACAGCCAACATTTTGGGCCGAGGCCCTGTGTCGGGACTGGAAAGGAAGAGGAGAGAGAAGTCAGAACATGAAGGTTGGGGGGGGGGGGGGGTTGAAGGAAGGAGTGCAAGGTGGTAGATGATAGGTGAAAATGGGAGGGGGAGGTAATGTACTGGGAAGTTGATAGATGAAAGAAATAAAGGGCTGGAGAAGGGGGAATCTGATAGGGGAGAGTAAAAGCCCATGGAGAAAAGCAAAGGGGGTGGAGCATCAGAGGAAGGTGTTGGGCAGGTAAGGAGATATGGTGAGAGAGAGAAATGGAAATGGTGAAGAGGGAGGTCCTGCTTTTTCTGGCAGATGAAGCGTAGGTACTTGGACAAGCGATCTATAAATCTGTGTCGGGTCTCACTGATCTATAGGAGCCCACCTTGGTGAACTGGTCTCCCAACCTATATCAGGTTATCAGGTCTCGCCCATGCTTTCTCTGGTACAAAAAGTGGGATCTCCTGGTGGCCACCCACTTTAATTCGACTTCCCATTCCCAGTCTGACATGTCAGCCGATGGCCTCCTCTACTGTATCGATGGGGCCACGCTCAGGTTGGAGGAACAACACCTCATATTCCGTCTGGGAACCCTCCAACCTGATGGCATGAACATCGATTTCTCGAACTCCAGTAATCATCGACCCTCCTTCAGCATTCCACTTCCCGTTTCCCTCTCTCACATTATATCCTTACCTGTCCATCACCCCCCTCCGGTGTTCTTCCCCTTCCCTTTCTTCCATGGTCTTCTATCCTCTCCTATCAGATTCTCCCTTCTTCAACCCCTTATCTCTTCCACCTATCAGCTGCCCAGCTCTTTAGTTCACCTCTCCCCCTCTCCCAGTTTCACCCGTCACCTACCATCTTGTCCTTCTTCCTCCTCTCCCCCACCTTCTTACTCTAACTTCTCAACCTTTTACTCCAACCCTGTTGAAGGGTCTCGGTCCAAAACATCAACTCCTACTCTTCTCCATAGATGCTGCCTGGCCTGCTGAGTTCCTCCAGCATACAGGTGTGTTGCCTGTACCTTACAATATTTAATTTATGCACTTTACTTTGTTTATTTATGCATAAATTCTATCTGTACTTTCCTAACTTATCATGTATTTTGTGTGTTATGTGTACTACTATGATTTACACCCTGGTTTGGAGAAACGTTACCTTGTTTGACAGTATACATGCATAGAGTTAAATGACAGTAAACTTGACTTGCCTTGATTATTATTTGTGAATTAGTATTTGCACAGTTTGTCTTCTTTAATACATTGATTGTAAGTCTTTGTGTATAATTTTTACTTGTTCTATTGTATTTATCAGTTCTATTGTCAATGCCTGCAAGAAAATAGATCTCAGGGTTCTATATGGTAACGTGTGTATGTATATGTATATATATATATATATGTGTGTGTGTGTGTGTGTGTGTGTGTGTGTGTACTTTGATAATAAAATTTACTTTGAATGTCTTTTGATTTGGGAGTCTCCTACTGGGGAAACATCTCAACATCCACCTGTCATTTGTCATCTGATATGTTTTTGTAAGATCACTTTTCATTCTGCACCACAGAGTAAATATCTACAAGTATCAGTCTCAACATCTGTTGAACCCCAGACTTCTCACTGGAGGGCCTTAGTGCACAAACTTTCACTACCTCGTCCTCCAACTGTAAAGGTCCCAGTCAGTCTGGTTCATTGATATGACTGAAACATTGCACAATTAATTAATGTCGGGAGGAAAGGTTAAATTAGTGAATGACTTAGCATCAGCAGCATCATTCACCATTATAATCACCAATGTACAATATGTAAAAACAATCCATTAATCCCTTAGTTATAACGTGATCCGTCTCAGTGTCCTGAGTAATGGCCAAATTAATTACCTAGGAGTTTGCCATGAATGTTAAATGTATTCGCTGCCAAGGAAACTATCTTGAAAGATAATGAATAATAGATGTGTTTGGCTGCTCCACAATTATAAATGACACTTCTAACACCAAAAGATTAATATGCAGTCCAGTATAAAATAGTTTAATTTGATGAGAATCTGCAGGGGTGAGGAAAATTCAGGTCTCAGGCACAGCCTCAGAATAGAAGGCTGTCCCTTTAGAATGGAGATGAGAAGAAATTTCTTTTGCCAGAGGGTGGTGAATCTGTGGAATTCATTGCCACAGGCAGTACAGACCAAGTCATGAGTATATTTACAGTGAAGGCTGATAGATTCTTAATTAGTATGGGCATGAGACAGGCTGACAGGTTGAGAAGGAAAGTAAATCAGTCATGATCAAATGGTAGAGCTGATTCAATGGGCCAAATGGCCTTACTCTGCCTTCTTGTCTGATGGTCTTATTATATTTATCCATGGTTTTTAGCATTAGATAATAAAAGTTACAAAACCAAGGCAGATAGATAAAATTAAATAAAATATTGTCTGCATTAGGGATGAAATAGCTTCTTCTGCTCCAATGCTTAGTGCCTGAGTTTAGATACTTTGAGAATAGGATTTGGCCTTATGGAAGACTGGATGATACCCAGTCATTAAGGGGAACTGATGAGGTAGATGGAGAACAGTATGTTCTGCTGATGGAAGAGTGTAGGCAAAGAGCCAGCAAGTTCAGCCATCTGAATCAGGTGTGCATACTTTAGGCAGGTCAGAAATTACAGGTGACAATTCAGGGCAGCGTGTCACTCCAGTGTAACTGTCTCCAATAACAGCAAGTTATTGTTGGGCCAGACTGCACTGGATTTGCAACTTGGCCAAATAACAACTCTATCTCTGACTCTCTGAATCTGAAACTAACTAAGATTCATGGAATCATTGTATCCACCAATAACCAGCATCTACCACCTATCCTCTACCCTCCACCACCTGCTGGCCACCCTCCATGGTACAGCAGCATAATACTTAGCATAATCCTTTACAGTACAGGTGACCCAGGTTCAATTCCCACCTCTGCATGTAAAGAGTTTGCACGTTCTCCCCGTGACCACGTGGGTTTCCTCCAGGTGCTCTGGTTTCCTCCTATAGTCCAAAGATATACCTGATGGTAGATTAACTGGTCATGGTAATTTATCCTGTGGTTAGGCTAGGATTAAATCAGGGGATTGCTGGGTGGCATGGCTCAAAGGCTGGAAAG
Source organism: Hypanus sabinus (assembly GCF_030144855.1). Classification (NCBI taxonomy): domain Eukaryota; kingdom Metazoa; phylum Chordata; class Chondrichthyes; order Myliobatiformes; family Dasyatidae; genus Hypanus; species Hypanus sabinus. The sequence goes on from NC_082721.1 coordinate 87,736,411, forward strand.
GCCTGTCCTGCAATGTATCTCAATAAATAAATCAATCAATCAAATCTAATCTCATCTGCTTGTGTTTAGTCCCTCTCCCTCTGAACATTTCCCACCCACTTACCTGGCCAAATATCTTTTAATTATTAATTTTCCCACCTCAGCCACTTCCTCTGGCTGCTCATTCCATAAATGGACCACACTCTGAGTGAAAAGATACCCGTCTGGTGTAGTACTGATGAAATTTCTTCCTTCTCTTTGCCCTCACATTGTTACTCTTCACATCAGTCTATTGGTGTTGTATCTCCTGCTGCGTCTTAGCCAGGAATTTAACAGGTGAACATGCCACTTCAAGAACACTTACATGTAGAGACCTGAAAATACCCCCCTCCCCAATACTACCTGGCAATGCCCTTCCATACCCCCTCATCCTGCCGTCTACCTACCCGATTCTCTGCACTGGAAGCCAGAGTGTCGGTCATCCACGCACCAAACCGGGAGCCTGATGCTCGGACGGTGGAGGGGTTACTGATGCCTGTTAGCTTCCCACAACCTGGAGAGATGAAAGGGGGAGACAGTGGGAAATCCTCAGTGGAATGGGTTGCATGAAATTCTACTTGGGTGGGGAGCCTCAGAAAGAAGGAGGGAAATGAGAGGAAGGGGAGGTGCTGGATTTATGTCCCATTCATATCCTCTTTCATGATTCCGATGGCAAAGTCATGCAGTGAGTAGGGCTGCATCCTCACTACTCCAGAGAGACCTCTGATGCTATAGGTGAACATCTTCCAGGTGCTCTGATCTCCTCCAATGGCCCAAAGATATGCGGGCTGACATGTCCATTGATATTGCATATTGTCCCTTAGCATGGGCGAGTGGTCACATTTGGGGACAGTCGAGGGGACTAGGGTAAGTCTAAGGAGGATGATTGATGGTCAGAATCAATTTGGTGGCCTGAAGGGCCTCATCCTTGCTAAATTATGACATGGTCTGAAGTTAACATGTTATAGCTTTACTGCATAAAATCTTAGTTAGATCACACTTGGAATATTGTGTTCAATTCCAGTCACTTCATTATAGGAGGGAAGTGGAGACATTAGAGAGGCTGCAGAGGAGATTTACCAGTATTTTGCCTGGGTTAGCGAGCATGTCCTGTGAGGATAGGTTGAGTGAGCGAGGGTTTTTGATGAGACATAAATCTAGTGGACACCCAGAGACTTTTCCCTGGGCAGAAATGGCTGATACAAGGGGGGATTGGAGGAAAGTACAGGAGGGATGTCAGAGGAAGGTTTCTCACACAGACAGTGGTGGGTGCGGAGAAAGCCCTGCCAGTGTTGATGGCAGAGGCAGATGCAATAGGAGCACTTAAGAAACTCTGAGATAGACACAATGCAGGGTTATGGAGGAGGGAAGCATTAGATTGCTCAAAGTAGGTTTACAGGTTGTCACAACATCATGGGTTGAAGGGTCTGTACGTGCTGTAATGCTCTATGTTTTATGTTCTCCCTGACAGATGTGGCATTTTACTTTGTTATCTCGGTGAAGATAAGTGGCAAGAAGAAGCAAAGGGGAAGTAATGGACACATGAGAAAGAATAGATTAGCGGACTACAGATAAAGTTGGGGGAATAATGGGTCAGATGAGCTACTCTGCTGGAGGCTATAAGGGACAGTGGGCTGAATGGCCTCCTTCTGAAAAGTAAGGCCAGCCCACCATTATATAAGAGTCGGATAAGACGTTAGCAAGAAAGCTGTTACCCAGTTTCTGCATGCATGCGTGTAGCCTCTGCTCAAGAAGCATGACTCTGTGCTGCAGCTCATCATAGTCGTAGGCACCCATCTCTTCCTGGATTCCCAGCAGCACCACTGACAGGTTCCGAACCTCCTCTTTCAACTTGAGAATCAATCGTGCGTCAGATTTGTATTGATCGAGGACTGGGATCAGAGGCAGCAATTCGTTCATCATGTCCTTTAGTTCCTGCCAGACAAGAAGCACATTGCAGCATCAGTTACCCTCTGCCAAATGCAGGCCAATTGCCTTGCACCAAAGCCCTCACTTGGCAAACCCAAATCAGTGCAATATAGGAACGGGAAGCAAATACATTGGTTAAAGCAGATTGCTGAATGCACTGTAGGATAACCAAGTTAGGTATTTGAGACTATACATGGATAATGAACCTTTATAAAATTACCAAACATAGAGCAATATCGGGATATTGAATAGGTACTTTCGGCATTAAGTTAAGGTCACAGAAACATACTAAACACACTGAGATAATCAGACACCATACCAAGGCAATAAGTTTATACCAGGACAGCCAGATGAACTAGGTATTATATTAACACTTACATACTGCATGGGTCAAATTTTCCCTGTTTTGACATTTGACAGCACTAAAAACACTCTGTGCCTTTTTTTTTAGCCGAAATTTGATGACTTTTCCTAAAGTGACGCAAAATGTGCAAAAATGAAAATATTTAAAATTTTTATACTTTTGTACAGGTGCTATAAATTTTTGTACATTGAGGCTGTTCGGGGTCAAATTTGACCCGTATCTATTGAAATGGATTTTAGATCTCTGAAACATTAATTAAGGATTAATCATCCATTTATTAATGTCAGGTAGGCTATTTATACATTCTAAATAGATCTGTGGTTCAATATTTGGTATAGACACTTGTTATGAGGGGATTCTTGGGCCGGGTCAAAATTGACCCGGACTATACTGTGAAGGTACAGAATATGAACAGGTTGCCTGGGTTAAGACAGGCAGACCAAACAAGAATATATTTATGTTATTAGGATAACCACACATCCCTTTAAGCAGACCGCACATGTATCATGATATCCAGAACTTGCTATGATAACCAGACACAATAGAAAATAGGACAATACTGAAGTAATCAAAGTGCACCAGAATAATAACTCACTACGTCATAATATTCTGACATAACACTAGGATAACCAGTCTACTCTGGAATAAATGGAACTCTTGTAGGTGAGTGTGAGTAAGTGCTTGATAGTAGAGTGGTCTGAGTGAGTGGGAAGTCCTGTATCTGCAATACATTTCTCTATGACATTATCTCTATTTCTCTCTCAGAGATGATGCCATCCAACTTGAATATTTTCAGCATTTTCTTCCACAAAATTCTTATGGAGTAAGATATAATGATGTTTCCTCTGTCTGAGTTATTTCATTGACTACCATCTGTTGCTATGTCTTAAGTCAAGGGTTCAAGTCTTACTCCAGAGCTTTGAACACAAAGATATCTCCAACTACCCAGTGCAGGAATGCAAGGGCTCAGCACTGTCAATTTGGACCAGAAGTCTGCTCACTCACGAGGAGTTAAAGATCACAAGGTTCTATTTTGCTGAGAATGATGGTCTCCTTCTGGTTACATTCATATCATAACATAATCACTAAAACTCATTACGTGGTCAATAACTTGATGAAGATTTTGGGAACTTGCTGAATGCAAACTAACAGCCTCATTTCCTACATTACAACAGTGAGCCCGTGGCAACCGGAATTACTGATTGATTGTTGATCACTTCACGTTGACCTGAGATGGTAAAAGATGCCAAATCTATGTTCCTATGTGTAGTTTAAATATGGTCTTACTCCACAGCACAGCAAAACAGCAAGCACAATGGACGGCTGTATCTGCCGATGTGTTCTTGGCAGAGCAGCACAGTAACATGGTGATCAGAGTAATGCTTTACGGCGCTAATGACCCAGGTTCAATTCTGCCGCTGTCTATAAGCAGTTACTACCTTCTCCCTATGACTGTGTGGGTTTCTTGTGTTACGAATCCCGTAACTGGATAACTTACCAGCAAAGATAGAGAGGTCTGTTGAAGTCTGGTGTCACTATTTTCAAACGTTTTTATTTATAAAGGGACACAAAAGTAGGGTTAATACATACATTCAGATAGTGCATATCGTCAACATTCAATCTAAAGCGCAGGTATAGTGATGATCATCATTAAGAAGTGAGCTCTGCTGGTGTCTAGGGATTAATAGATTGTCCGTTGGAAATATAAAAGTCACTCTGAAAGTCTGCAGGCCTCAGCCCTTTTAAAATCGCTGGGTTTTGTGTGGGGCGACCGAGAGAGAGAGATTGGGGGAGAAGAGAAAGAATTTGCCGAGTCTCGATGAATCTTCCGTGAAATCGGGGGAGCGTTGGTTTCCTCTCCCCGATGTTAGTTAAAGCGGTTTTCTGTGATTCCAGCCACAGATTCCAATCCCGGAATCTAACGCACGTGGCTTCCTTCAGAATGGCTTCCCGCTGCTGCGGGATCACTCTCTCGTGTCTTCTGGGTGCGTCAAAGGGGCTGTGCCCCTGAGACTCTCCTTTATACTTCCTCACATGGTCGCAGGTGTCAATCAGGTTGGGATGATGCAATCTCTCTCTCAACCAGCCCACCTTGCCCGAGGGCTTTTCACGTGGTCTCCATGAGACAATAGTTGCTGGCATCTTATTCTGTATCCCTGGTGGGACATGCAATTTTTCACGTTTCTCTCTCTCTCACTTCCTGGGTCTACTGACCCCTCCCCCCCCCCCAACGGGTGCTCTTGCGATTCTGACAAAGGAGGGGGCTGGGATCATAACACTTGCCAGTGCTGGGTTTCTTCCCACATTCCGAAGACATATAGGCTAGGGTTAGTAAGTTATAGTCTTACTGCCTTGGTGCTGAAGGCTTGGTAACATTTGCTAGCTGCCCCCAGCATTTCCTCGGACTATGTTGGTTGCTGACACAAAGAGACACTGATCACTGAGGGTTTCAATGTTACAATATACGTGTTACAAATAGAGCTAATCTCCATCTTAATAAATTAATTAGCAGCGTATGTGCATCAGCTGCGGAGGAGAGCCCTCAGATCCTCCTATTTCTCAGGGACTCTTAATGGAAACAGCTTAGTATCTCTGTGCCAGAAATCCTTGGATTTGACCCTCACTCTAAATGTTAATTTATGTGTGAGATGATCCCAACGAGCCGTTTGCCAGCCAACTCCCCAGGAGTTGTGGAGGGGATGTGGCAGCAATAAAGTGTGGGTTGTTCCAGGGACCCAGGCTGGGAGCCTTCTGTGCTTTGAAAGGAATAAAATCAAAGTAAAGGCAGCAATGCCTCTATTAGCTTTACAATTTCAGGACTTTCCAAAGAATAGGAGTAGGGGTAGGATATTCAGCTCTTTATGAGTCTGCTGCATCGTTCAATACAGTCCAGACCTTCTATCACACCATTATATCCATGCCTTATCTCTGTTTTCACTGATTCTTTCCAAATCTAGTGATCTGACCATTTCAGTTTTGAAAAATAATCGATGACTGTATATCACTACTTCTCTCGAGTACAGAATTCCAAAGATTCACCAACTTTTAACTGAAGAAACTTGCCATCTGAATTCTCAACCACATATTTCCTATTTGAAACAATGTTTCCTAGTTCTAGAAGGGCAAATAATCATCATGTGTCGACTCTGTTGAACTTTATTAAGAATCCTATATGTTTCAAATGTACAATCTGCTACTCAACATATCCAAGAAAATAGAGATCAAATCACGGTTGGAGCTCTGTTCACCTCATTATGTAAAGGATGTGGAAGCTTTAGAGAATGTGCAAAGCAAGTTCACCAGGATGCTGCCTGGATCAGACAGTGTATATTATAAGGAAAAGCTGAGAAAGCTAGGGTTATTCCCTTTACAGTATGAAAGATACATTAAAAAATAAATTAAATAAGTAGTGCAGGAAAATACTGAGCAAGTGTTTATGGGTTCATTGTCCATTCAGAAATCTGATGGTGAAGGGGAAGAAGCTGTTCCTGAATCGCTGAGTGTGCGCCTTCAGGCTTCTGTACCCCTCCTTGATGGTAGCAATGAGAACATGGTATGTGTGGGTGATGGGGATCACACATAACTGGAGCGGGACATCCATACACTTTCAGACAGATTCTGATGCCAAGTACCACTGGACTTCCTAAAGGCCTGCTGTACCTTCGTGCTAACTTTCACTGACGTGATTAACTCCCATGGAATTGAAATATTTTTCCAGTTTCCCATCACTTAACAAGTGCTCCCCATTTCTGTTTCTTTTTATGGATAGTAATAACCTTGCATCTTTTCACACAGCATTCCATACTGTCACCCAGTACTCATCTTATCTACTCTTAGTGGCCACTTTATTGGGTATCTCCAGTACCTAATAAAGTGATCACTGAGTGTATGGTCATTGTCTTCTGCTACTGTAGCCCATTTACTGCAAGGTTCGACGTGTTGTGTGTTCAGAGATATTCTTCTACACACTATTGTTGTAACATGTAGTTATTCGAGCTTGGCAGGAAGACCATTCTCCTCTGATCTCTCATTAACAAACCTCTTTCCCCACAGAACTACTACTCACCAGATTTTATTTTGTTTTCACACCATTCTCTGTAAACTCTAGAGACTGTTGTGTGAGAAACTCCCAGGAGATCAGCAGTTTCTGAGATACTCAAACCAACCCGTTTGGCAGGAACAGTCATTTCATAATCAAAGTCACTTAGATCACAATTCTTCCCCATTCTGATGTTTGACCTGAACCACAACTGAACCTCTAGTTCATATTTGCATGCTTTCATGATTGCCTGATTAGATATATTGCATGAACAAACAGGTGTATAGATTTACCTAATAAAGTGGTCACTGTGTGTATTTCTCCTTGAATCCTCTGTTCATTGTCAGCAATGTTCATATCCTCTGTTTGTGCTGAACCTTCAATAAACTTGGAACTGTAAAATTTGGTCCCTTGAACACAACCATTGCTGTAGACTTTAGTTGGAGGCAAAGCACTGCATTCTTCATTGGCTGTTCTCTAAGAAAGATCCATTTATTCCAATTCTATCAGTTAATCAGTTCTCCATCCATGCTAGTACACAACCTCTCAGTTCCATGTAGCCCGAGCGTCTATGCCAGCTGTCTTTTGAGACGTTCTGAAAATCAATATACAATGTCTCCACTTGTGTCCCTCATTTACTCCACCAGGATCATCCTCAAAGAATTCAAATACATTAGTTAAGAATGAGTTCCTTTTGATAACTCCATGTTCATTGTTTAATCATAAGATGTCACTTATAACAGATTTCATAATTTCCCTAAATATCAGTATCAGGATAACAGGTCAGTAGATTCCTTTCTTCTATCTCTCTCCCTGGTTGTTAAACCAGAGGTGGTAGTGGGGATGAACTACAACTACCTGTTAATGGTGTGGATCTCAAATAGCCTCTGACACCCAAGTCTGCTCATGATCTTTACATGTGGCATAGCTACTAGCCTGGCTGATCCATTTCTACTGACAGAGAAGGGGTAAAAGGGGTTACTTACAATCCAGTTACTTCAGGCAGATGGACCTCATCAGCCGTGGTTGGCAGCTCATCTGGGAGAAAGAAAACTCTGATCTCAAACCTCCACTGCCTTGCAGCTGTACCTACTCATGGGGAAGGCTTTGGAAGAAAACACTGAGGAAAAATCCAGAATTGGAGTCACCTTTGCCATCCTCGAGACTGGCGGAAACTTGCCAGGCTCAACGGAATTTTCCAAGATGCTAACCTGTCTATTCACAAATATCTCTTTCAAAACTTTGGGATGTACATTATCAGGTCCTTGGGACTTGTCAGTACTGAAATGCATTTCCAGTTTTAGTTACACAGCTCATACTAATTTCTTTAATTGTTCTGTCTGCTCCAGACCCTTTGTGTTCCAGTGCAGGTGAACCCTGTGTTATGATTGTCTGGGTAACAGAAATTTGCCCCTACAGAGTTCTCAATTCACTATCTGGATACATGAGATATGGAATAAAATTCATTTGCATAATTAATGGAAAAACTTTAAATAAACACAAAGTTATTTTTTCTAAACTCATATTTCTTGATGTGTACATACCTGACACAGTTTCACATTACAGGAAATCATGAAACAAATGGATTTTAGGAAAACAATCCTGAATTCGGAGGTCGCCCATATTTCCAACATCTTATTTTGTGATTTTCTTCCGAAAAACAGAAGTAATTGAATCAGAATCGGAATCAAGTTTATTATCACCAGCATGTGACGTGAAATTTGTTAACTTAGCAGCAGTAGTTCAATGCAATACATAATATAGAAGAGAGAAAAAAAATAAATAAGTAAATCAATTACCATGTACATTTATTGAATAGATTTAAAAAAGTGCAAAAACAGAAATACTGTATATTAAAAAAAAAGTGAGTTGGAGTCCAAAGGTTCAATGTCTATTTAGGAATCAGATGGCAGAGGGGAAGAAGCTGTTCCTGAATTGCTGAGTGTGTGCCTTCAGGCTTCTGTACCTCCTACTTGTTGGTAACAGTGAGAAAAGGGCATGCCCTGGGTGCTGGAGATCCGTAATAATGGACGCTGCCTTTCTGAGACACCGCTCCCTGAAGATGTCCTGTGTACTTTGTAGGCTATAGTGCCCAAGATGGAGCTGACTAGATTTACAACCCTCCACAACTTCTTTCAGTCCTGCAGCCGGAGCAGATCCCCCCCCCCCCCCCACCCCATACCAGACATTGATGCAGCCTGTCAGAACACTCTCAGCAGTACAACTATAGAAGTTTTTGAGTATATTTGTTTTCATGCTAAATCTCTTCAAACTCCTAATGAACTGTAGCCGCTGTCTTGCCTTTATAGCTGCATCGATATGTTGGGACTTCCATTTTCCACTTTATAAATTTTCTTGTCACTCTCTCTTTAAGAGAACAATGTTTTCCATCAGTAGTTTATTTCCTTCTAAGTATTTATAGAAACTTTGCCATCTGTTCTTTTTAGCGCACTAGTTTAATTTCAAAATTCGAAGTACATTTTTTATCAAAGCATGTAGACATCATACAACCTTGATTCATCTCCTTACAGGCAGCCACAAAACAAAGAATCCCAAAAGAACCCATTAGATAAAAGACCCAATGAGCAAAGAAAATCAAAGCAAATCATGCAAACAATAAAAATAAGCAAATAGCATTTAGAATGAAAATGCTCAGGCATGAAGCCCAGAGCAGCCGGAGCAGGCCCACAGCCTCAGCCTTAGTGCAGTACAGCAGAGTAAACATTGCAGACCCGGCAGGTACGAGGCCTGGAGCAGCCGGAGCAGGCCCACAGCCTCAGTTCAGCACAGGAGAGTAAATATTGCAGACCCGGCAGGTATGAGGCCTGGAGAAGCCGGAGCAGGCCCACAGCCTCAGTTCAGCACAGGAGAGTAAATATTGCAGACCCGGCAGGTATGAGGCCTGGAGAAGCCGGAGCAGGCCCACAGCCTCAGCCTTAGTGCAGTACAGCAGAGTAAACATTGCAGACCCGGCAGGTACGAGGCCTGGAGCAGCCGGAGCAGGCCCACAGCCTCAGTTCAGCACAGGAGAGTAAATATTGCAGACCCGGCAGGTATGAGGCCTGGAGAAGCCGGAGCAGGCCCCAGCCTCAGCCTCAGTTCAGCACAGCAGAGTAAATATCGCAGACCCGGCAGGTACGAGGCCTGGAGCAGCCGGAGCAGGCCCACAGCCTCAGCCTTAGTGCAGTACAGCAGAGTAAACATTGCAGACCCGGCAGGTACGAGGCCTGGAGCAGCCGGAGCAGGCCCACAGCCTCAGTTCAGCACAGCAGAGTAAATATCGCAGACCCGGCAGGTACGAGGCCTGGAGCAGCCGGAGCAGGCCCACAGCCTCAGCCTTAGTGCAGCAAGGAGCAGATTAAATGTCACAGAGCAGCGAGCTGAACTGGCCTGACCCTCGTCTCTGGTCAGGACACCCTAACTTTTTGATCCATCTGACCTGACTTTTAAATCATCCAAATACCAGGTTATTCCTCACTCTAAGACCTGGGCCCTAACACATTGATATGCTCTGGGTCCGGACCTCACTGCTACATTCTGGCCCACACTTGAGCTTTCCAAATCAGCCGAGTGATTCGGTCGATCAAACTGCACTCTTGGTTTAGGAGGATCAGCCCCACATCTGCCACTCCTTCTCCCTGACTTTTCTCTGCATCTCACTGTGACTTCATTTTGAACATGCCTTGACTTTGCCCTGACTTCGTCTCGCACCCGTATTCTTCGACTCTCGACTCTCCTCCTCATTGTTTGCAGTGATTGTTTACCTTTTTTAACAGGAAATGTGTCTGTAATGAAGCATTTAGTTGTTTATCATGTATTACAAACCACCATTATGTTCACACTCACCCTAATTCAAATTAGGGGCAAGACTTCACCACCATTTGTTAAATTGTTGGCTGATCTAATTCTAATCCCAGAAAGTCTCTAGCCTACAGCCCTGGTGAGGTATCTTCACCTAGTTCAAGGTGGTTCACCACCACCTCCTCATGGCTAATGAAGGATGAGGTGTGATAGCAAACAAGAGAAAATCTGCAGACGCTGGATATCCGAGCAACACACACAAAATGCTGGAGGAACTCAGCAGGCCAGGCAGCATCTAGGGAAAAGAGTAGAGTCAACATTTCGGGCTGAAACCTTTGGCAGGACTCTTTGGCATTGGGTTCACTGACTGCAAATCCGTAAACTCAAAAGACAATTTGAAGCCATAGCTGATACAGACACTCTCACTGAAGGGAAGTTATGTGGTGAACACTGACTGGCGTACTTTCCTGTCTAGCCTCTGCAGCAAGGTTTGGCTGCCAATACCCACTGCTTAGTGAGGGGTGGGGAGAGAGGAGAGAGTGGGAAGCTCCCTTTCCCTTGTAGGGAGGAGATACTTCCAGTTAACAGGATAGTTTAAAATCATTGTATTTTTAATGATACACATTTAAATTCAGATAAATAATTCTAAACGCCCATTCAACATCTACGGGGAATTTCTAATTTATGACAGATTTCTGAATTGCAAAATATTTATAAACTATAAATAATTTGCAAATGCAGGTGTAATTATTACTAACTCAAGGAACACACCAACAAGTTGCAACTGAAAGAGTTACCCATCGCAGAAACCGTAGGTTGAGGAACAAATTCTAGTTCTTTCTGTTGTTCTTACCAATCAATACACAAACTGTAACAGTGTTTATACTATTTTCTACCGCATGACGTCATCTGCATGTGCTGTTTCTAGATACTTTTGCTGGGACAGAATAACTCACACAGATGGTCTTAAAAGTTGCTGACAACAGAGATCCCAAACATCCACAATTAATGCTGTTGAGAACTGACTCCAAGTACACAAACACCATCACTGTAATGACGGCTGATGTGTTTAATGATACAAACACACTGTCTTCTGTTTGACTGTGCCAATGGCTCCAAACTGATTGCTGCCTGTGATTTACATTAAGAACTGAGGACTGGTTCCTGTTTGCAACAAAAAGCTTCACAAAGGGTATTTGTTAAAAGTTCCAGTTTATCACCTTCAGAAAGGCCAAGTGGCTGAGGTTAGCAATAAACCTTTTGGGCCCTAGGAAATGAATAGCCATCACAGCAAAAAAATTCTGTTCTTGCTGCACCTTGTAAATTGATAAATACATAGAAATACTTATTTTACATTTTGGATATTGTGAAGAACTTTGGTGGTCTGTACCAAAGAAAAGATATACTGTGATCCTGGAGATGGACAGGAAGAATGATCAATGGAATGAAAGACTTAACATACAGAGGAGCATTTGACAGCTTCAGACCTGCATCAATAATGTTTGTAAGGATGAGGGCGATCTGAATACCGAATACTGAAATACTTGGATGGAGCAGACCGAAGACACTAGGATCCAAGGACACAGCCTCTGATCAAAGGGATGGCTATTTAGAACTGCGATGAGGAGGGATTTCTTCACAAAGATGGAGGAGTGCATTTGAGGAATTTGGAAGCTGGTTGTGCATATTTAAGGTAGAAATTGACAGATGTTTGATTAGTTAAGGGTTAAAGGGTGAAGACAGGAGACTGAAGTTGAGCAAAGTCAGGCATGGTTAAATGGCAGGCCAGAGCTGATGGACCAATTGGCTTAATTCTACCGCTATACCTTATGGTGTTATGTTCTAAAATTATGTGGGGATCTTTTATATTCACAGAAAATGGTAAAGGAGATTTACTAAACAATGCATTATTGTGGCCAACAGTGCAGTGTGTGAACATATCAATCAGAATTTTATACACAACTGTATTAAGTCTTAGACCATAAGACCGCAAGGCATAGTAGCAGAATTGTGTCTGCTATACCATTCAATCATGACTGATTTATCATCCCTCTCAACCACATTCTCCTTCCTTCTCCCCATAACCTCTGATGCCCTTAATAATCAAGAAGATATCAGCCTCCTCTCCAAATATACTTAATAACCTGGCCTCTAATATCAAGAACATATCGACCTCCACTCTAAAAGTACCCAATAACCTGGTCTTCACTGCCATCTGTGGCAGTGAATTCCAGAGATTCACCACCCTCTGGCTAAAGAAATTCCTACTCATCTCTGGTCTAAAAGGACGTCCTTCTATTCTGAAGCAATGCCCCCTGGTTCGAGTCTCCACCATTATATATTACGGACCAGAAGAAACCAAGCCCTAGCTGATGCTAAATAGATAGACTCTTAATGACAAAGGTAACATTGGCAAAATAGTCAACTCCCCATAGACAACTCACTGCCTATTCACATGATTCAGTGCCAGAGAGAAAACTTTTATGTCTGCAAGTGATTTGGTGATAACTATCTTTGTGTGATGCCCTGGTTCATGCTTTTTACTGTTATGCTGTATGTATTTCATTTAGCAGTTCTGTAAGAGCTGACTGTTCTGTTTTCAGCTCGTTTGGGTTATTGTTGAAGATGAGAGATGAGGAGAAATGGGTGCCATCCAATTAGGATGGTCGAAATAAGGGGAGGCTTCTCTGGTGAGGGTCATTGAAGTTGGGCTTGGAGCTTTAGGTTTGAGAGATAAAAAGGGAAGACACAGGAGAGAAGAGGTTGTAGAATTTGACGAAGCCAGGGGTGAGGTAGATTGAGGATTGATGACTATGGAGAAACTGTGAGCTCCAACTTGTACACATTTGACTGTTTCATTAAAATGGGTCCTTTTCTTTCTTCTTGTTTTTTTCTTTACTTACTCTTTAGTCAAATGAAGAATCATTAATATAATCCTTTAATCGTATGCAGTGTATTGCCTGTTATTTCGTGGCATTAATTTGTAACAGGGTAGCAAATTAAACAGCGTTTACACAAAGAGGGGTTTGGGGTGGGAGAATGCCTCAACCTCACCAGTTTGGCGGGGCTGGTGGACTTATGCAGCCAAGGGATCCAGGGGTTTCATTTGGTTAATAACAATGTCATCTGCTTTGTAATAACAGCATGCCCCTTTGTACCTGCCATATGTCTTTAATGAAACAAGTTCCCCATGTGAGGCTCATTCAGAAAATAATGAGGCATGGCATCAAGGGAGAAGTTGTTTTGTGGATCCAGAATTGGCTTGCCCACAGAAGGCAAAGGGTGGATATGGATGGTTCATATTCTGCATGGAGGACAATGACCAATGGTGTTCCGTAGGTATCTGTGCTGTGACCCCTCCTCTTTGTGATTTTTATAAATGGCCTAGATGAGGAAGAAATGTGGGTTAGTAAGATTGCTGATGACACAAAAGTTGGTGGTGTCATGAATAATCTGGAGGGTTGTCAGAGATTACTACAGGACATTGATAGAATGCAGAACTGGGCTGAGAAGTGGCAGATGGAGTTCAACACAAATAAGTGTGAAGTGGTTCATTTTGGTAGGTCAAATTTAAGGATAGAATATAATATTAATGGTAAGACTCTTGGCAGTGTAGAGGATCAGCGAGATCTTGGAATCCATGTCCATAGGTCACTCAAAGCTGTGTTGCAGGTTGACAGTGTTGTTAAGAAGGTGTATGGTGTGTTGGCATTCATCAACAGTGGGATTGAGTTCAAGGGCTGTGAGGTATATAAAACCTTCGTTAGATCCCACTTGGAGTACTGTATTCAGTCTGGTCATGGAAAACCCTGAACATCCTCTGCACAGCACCATCCAGAGACAGAGAAGCAGCTTCAGCGGCAGGTTGCTGTCAATGCAATGCTCCTCAGACAGGATGAAGAGATCATTACTCCCCAATGCCATTCGGCTCTACAATTCAACCACCAGGGGCAAGACATGTTAAAGTGCCGGGGTTAGGACTGAGCTTTAGTTACCACTCAATGCACTTTAGTAAACTATTTAAGAACTTTTTAAAAGCTATTTATTAATGCTTTTTGGGAGGGTGATTTTAGATGCATATCATATTTATACTGAGTTAAATAGTGTATGTAATTAGTTTTGCTATAATAAGTGTATGGGACACTGGAAAAATGTTGAATTTCCCCTTGGGGATGAATAAATTATCTATCTATCTATCTATCTATCTATCTATCTATCTATCTATCTATCTATCTATCTATCTATCATTACAGGAAGGATGTAGATACTATAGAAAGGATGCAAAGGAGATTTACAAGGATGTTGTCTGGATTGGGAAGCACGTATTATCAGAATAGGTTGAGTGAACTTGGCTTTTTCTCCTCGGAGTGACGGAGGATGAGAGGTGACCTATTAGAGATGTATAAGATGGTGAGAGGCATTGATCATGTGGATAGCCAAAGAATTTTTCCCAGGGCTGAAATGGCTAACACCAGGGGGCATAGTTTTATGGTGCTTGGAAGTAGGTACAAGGGGTATGTCAGAAGTAAGTTTTTCACACAGAGAGTGGTGGGTGCGTGGAATGCATTGCCAGAGAAAGTGCAGGAAGCGGGATACAATAGGGTCTTTTAAGAGACTCAAAGATAGATACCATGGAGCTTAGAAAACTAGAGGGCTAAGTGGTAGGGAATTTCTATGCAGCTTCTAGAGTAGGTTACATGGTCAGCACAGCATTGTGAGCCGAAGGGCCTGTAACATAGTGTAGATTTTCAATGTTTCTATATAATTGGTACATAGTAATTTAATCTGACACTTTATGCACACCTGAATTAAAAAGCTTTGCTTCGTTGGCGTCTAATTTATAAATCAGTTAAAGCAACATCAATCTTCTTGACATCAGTTTTACTTGATGATATGCAAAACATTTATTCTAAAATATGAATTTACACTCTATGACCACTTCATTAGGTACCATTTATAACTAATAAAGTGGCACCAAGTGTATGTTCATGATCTTCTGTTGTTGTAGCTGATTCACTTCAAGGTTCAACGTGTTGTTCAGTCAAAAATATTCTTCTGCACACCATTGTTGCAACTGTCACCTTCTTGTCAGCTTGAACCAGTTTGGCCATTCTCCTTGGATTTCTCTTACTAATATGTCATTTTTGCCCATGGATTTTTTTTGTTTTTTTGAAGCATTTTCTCTAAAATCTAGAGACTGTTGTGTGTGAAAATCCCAGAAGATTAGCAGATTCTGAGATACTCAAACCACCCTGTCTGGCATCAACAATCATTCCACAGTGAAAGTCACTGAAATCACATTTCTTCCCCATTCTGATATTTGGTCTGAACAACAAGTGAACCACTTGACCATGTCTGCAGGCGTTTATGCATTGAGTTTGTTACAAATGTGGAGCAACTCTGATGGGCAGAAGGGTACGGAATCACCAATGCCCCTTCACCCTTGGAGAATTGCAAATCGCTACTATTCTGATGCTGTTGTCAAAGGAAATGAGAGAGATACACAGCATGTCAGGAAATGAGAGAGACACACACAGGATACACAACTAGGTGGAATGTCTCCTGACATAAGCGAAACAGAACCACTGATTACTGCCATTGTCTCTTGGAGAAGGAATTGTGTATTGAGTACTGTACTATTCATTGAAACCCCTCAGGGGACAACCAGAGTGGTCTGGTTGAGGGATTGCATCATCCCAACCTGTTGACATCTGAGACCCCGTGAGTGAGGATAAAAGAGGATCTAGGGAAACAACCTCGAACGCACCAGGAGAAACGCTAGAAATCCAGGGACAGCGTTTTATAGCAAAAGCCCGTGAGAGCTCGTGTGTGTCCTCCCTTGCCAGGGTGGTGGGCTCATCACGGAAGAACGGTTCAGCTAAAGGAAAGGTCGCACTTGAACGGTCACACCAACGAGACAACAATGGATTGAAATCATAAAGGAAGGTTGGCAAAACCCGTAGCGGTAACTGTTCCCATTCTATTCCTATCTCTCTCCCTCTCCCTCCAACAATTGCAACACAGTGACAAACAAACACTGGAGCCTGTGTGAACTGAAACAAACTTTATATTTTCATCAGACAATTCATTATCCCCTAGACAACGATAGAGCTTATTTCTTATTGATTATTATTATACCTGCACTTTTAGGTTTAGTATTGATGATGTATATTATCTGTATATTTGCATTGATATTATTTTTGTGTATTTTTACTAATAAATACTGTTAAAAATAGTATCATCAGACTCCAACAGACCTCTCTATCTTTGCTGGTAAGTCACCTAATTATGGGGTTCGTAACAACTTGGGGCCTCGTCTTGAGATTTGATACCAAATTGGAGGGCCAGTAAATCGGGCTTTTAAGTCAAAACTTGGATCTGGTTGCGTGGGTAACCAGATGGGAAACCAACAAAGATGGACGTAGATGAATTTATAAAAAAAAACCCGACTCTGGAGGCGCTAGAGGCTGCCACAAAGTTGGACTTGATAAATATTGCGAAAGGACTAAATCTCACAGAGGTGAGGTTGTCAATGAAAAAGTGGGAGGTGTGAAGGGCCATAACTCAGTATTATATTGTGAAGGATGTGTTTTCGGCTGAGGTATTGGAAAATATCACTGAAAAGGTACCAGCTAGCGGGACGGCTCAGTTAGAGTTGGAGAAATTGAGGCTGGACGTGGAACAGAGGAAAAGGGAGTATGAGCTCCAGCTAAAGGAGTTAGAGGTGAAAAGGGAGCAGGAAAGAGATGAAAAGCAGAGGGAGCATGAAATTAAGTTAAAACAGCTGGAAGCAGCTGAAAAAGAGAAGGAAAGAGCTGAAAAGCAGAGGGAGTATGAGGAGAAGGAGAAACAGAGGCAGCATGAGCTGGACATGTAGAATTTAAGGCAAGAGAGAAGGGTCCAAGGGGCAGACCGAGAGGAGAGATTTAATGTTAGTAGGGAGTTTAGGTTAGTACCTCAGTTCGAGGAGACGGATGTTGATAGTTATTTCTTGAATTTTGAAAAGGTGGCAGTGAGTCAGAAGTGGCCCAGAGATCAGTGGGTGGCGTTGTTACAAAGTGTGTTAAAAGGGAAGGCACAACGGGCATATGTGGCGTTGTCTGTGGAGGAGGAGGAGTATGAGGATTACGAGGAAGTAAAGCAGGCCATTCTTCGGGCCTACAAATTGGTACCTGAAGCCTATAGACTAAAGTTCAGAAATTTAAAGAAAGTGTGGAATCAGACGTATGCAGAGTTTGCCTATGAGAAGCGTATGCTCTTGGATTGTTGGTGTGCAGCAGAAATGGTGGAAGAGGATTTTCCACGTTTAAGGGAGCTGATTTTGATTGAGGAATTTAAAGGTTGTGTATTGGATGATATCTGGATGTATTTGAATGAGAAGCCAAATAAGTCCATATCCAAATTTGCTAGGTTCGCAGATGAATATGCCCTAACCCACAAGACAAAGTTTTCCTCGAATAAGAGAACAGAAAGACCGTGGGAATGGTAGAGAAGGCCCGCCGGCTGAGGCAGAGATTCAGCCGGGAGCTAGTAGTGAAAATAAGGAGGAAGAAAGGCAGGCTGGCAGGAGAGGTCCTGGCTTGACCTGTTTTAATTGTGGAAAGGTGGGTCATATTGCATCTAAGTGCTTTGCTCCGAGGAAGGAGACAGGAAAAGGGAAAGCAGCAGTCCCTACAGGCTGTATTGTGTTGATCAGTAAATCGATGAGAAAGCCCCAGGTAGACAGAATACAAGAGGGGCGTGAGAAATTTATTTCAGAAGGGACCGTGTCTGTGAAAGAGGGAGAAACACCAGTTCCAGTGCGGATCTGGAGAGATACTGGAGCTAAGCAGTCATTGATTCTCAGTAAGGCAGATTTTGGTCCTGAGACTGGAGAGGTAGCTTTGAGAGGCATAGGAAAAGGGACAGAAGCTGTGCCTTTGTTTGGGATCATTATAAATTGTGAGCTGGTATCTGGACCAGTTGAAATAGGGGTGCGATCAGAATTCCCGAGAACTGACGTAGACATTCTTCTGGGTAACGGTTTAGCTGGTGGTGGAGTTTGGTCAGCCATGGAGCTGACGAGCCAGCCTGTAAGTGTTGAGAACCCGACCCCAGATTCCAAGATCTATCCCGCATGCACGATCACTCGCAGCATGTCGAGAAAGACAGCTGAGAAAGAGACTAGTTTAAATCAGGCCAGTATCGATTTGGCTGAGACGTTTTTACCGACCCTGTACCAAGAGGGGTTAGAGGGTGGTAAAACAGAGAATAGGGAGGTGAAAGAGAGTAGAGGAGAGGAGGTAGACCTACCCTTAGACAGGAGGAAATTTATAGAGGCACGGAGTAAAAATGAGAAACAGATAAGGCTGTTAGAAGGTCCAGGGTTGGACATGGATGATTTGTCTGGCCTGACAGAACTATTTGAAGAAGTTGAAAATTCTAAATGTGTTCCTGATAATGAAATAAGGGCAGTCCTAGATGAAAAGGATGCCGTTACGTTGAAGAAGTCTGCTGGGTTAGCAGATGAGGTTGTTTTTACCCGCAGGATTGAGTTTACTCCAGAAGGGAGTTGCCCAGAGAGTAACTGGGAAGATCAGGGGAACTTAGAATTTGAAAAAGGGATGGGTATTGAAAGCCTGGAAGAGGCAGAAGTCCCGTTTGAGTGTGTTCAAGATGTGGATGCACATGGTACTGAACCTAGTAATGAAACTCAGGAAAAGTCTGAGGTATTTGATTCAGTTAAAAAGGAATGCAGTCCTTGTGGGTCAGATGGACTTGGTTCAGTGAAGAAAGGGTTAACCTTGGTACTAGTGGGAAGTGAGAATTCCCAGTTGTTTGTGTTCGAAGGTATGTTAAAAGTTAGTGAGGAGATAAAAGGTGGTGATGTGGATATTATTATTCAAGGAGAAGGGAAAAGTGTAGTTCCTAAATTGAATGAAGAAAATTTAAAGTCTGGATTGGTGTCAGAAGCAGTAACTAGGCTGAAAGAACAATGGCTTGTTAACCAGATGACTGTGAATCAATTACAGTTTGATTTGGAATGTAAAGGTGCCCCACGCGCTAATGTTATTCAAAGGTGTGCTGTGAAGAGGCAGAATTTGAAATGTTGTTTGGACAAAGAGGGATCACTTGCAGATATTAAACTGAAAACTAATAGAATGAAGGGTCCTGAAGATAAAACTAATGACTTACTTAAAAATAAAGAATTGTGTGGACGTTCAGACAATGGGCTAAGTTTGGAAAACATTGTTGATAAAATAACTCCTATGAAAGGAGCATGCAAAAGCCTATTCCACACTGGTACGCAAGCTAACCACGTGGGAGTTAACTGGAAAAGGGTCGAGGGTTGATGGGATTCCACTTTTAATAACAGGATCCGGTTTTAAGGGATTTCGACAAAGCATGTAAATAATAAAGACAACACCATGGAAGATTGACTGTTAAGTTTGAAAGTAAAATAAAGATTAGTACTTGCGTAAACTTTTGTAATATATACATAAGCTAAGATCACAACTCTCTAGTTTTGTTTTGCTGAAGAAAAGAAAAAAAAAAGTGGTTATTAAGTTGGAGTCTGATGCTGCAAGAATTTGATATTAAGATACAGCATATTAAAGGAAGTGATTATGTGCTCACTGACTGATTATCTAGATGCTGAATTGAATGTACAACTGAATTACTCTGCAGTGAAAAAAAAACCTTTTTGTATTGTGTTAGATTCTGAAATTCTGTAAGACTCTGTATTAGTTAATTTTCCCCTTTGGCGAAAATTCTTAGAAGGATGGGGGTGTTACGAATGTGGAGCAACTCTGATGGGAGGAAGGGTACAGAATCGCCAATGCCCCCCCTTTGGAGAATCACAAATCGCTACTATTGCGATGCTGTTATCAAAGGAAATGAGAGAGAGACACACAGGATACAAAACTAGGTGGAATGCCTCCTGACATAAGCAGAACGGAACCACTGATTACTGCCATTGTCTCTTGGAGACCAAATTGTGTATTGAGTACTGTACTATTCATTGAAACCCCTCAGGGGACAACCAGAGTGGTCTGGTTGAGGGATTGCATCATCCCAACCTGTTGACATCTGAGACCCCGTGAGTGAGGATAAAAAGAGGGTCTGGGGAAACAACCCTCAGATGCACCAGGAGAAACGCTAGAAATCCAGGGACAGCGTTTTATAGCGAACGCCGGTGAGAGCTCGTGTGCGTCCTCCCTTGCCTGGGTGGCGGGCTCATCATGGAAGAACGGTTTAGCTAAAGGAAAGGTTGCACTTGAACGGCCACACCAATGAGTCACCGACGGATTGAAATCATGAAGGAAGGTTGGCAAAACCCGTAGCAGTAACTGTTCCTATTCTATTCCTATCTCTCTCCCTCTCCCTCCAACAATTGCAACACAGTGACAAACAAACACTGGAGCCTGTATGAACTAAAACGAACTTTATATTTTCATCAGACAATTCATTATCCCCTAGACAACGATAGAGCTTATTTCTTATTGATTATTATTATACCCGCACTTTTAGGTTTAGTATTGATGATGTATATTATCTGTATATTTGCATTGATATTATTTTTGTGTATTTTTACTAATAAATACTGTTAAAAATAGTATCATCAGACTCCAACAGACGTCTCTATCTTTGCTGGTAAGTCACCCAGTTACGGGGTTCGTAACAAGTTGCATTCATGAGCAAAGATTAGGTGCACCTTACAAAGTGGCCACCGATTGTAATTTGTACAATGTAATTTAGTCTGATACTTTATCCACACATGAATTAAAAAGCCTTGCTTGGTTGGCACCAAATTTATGAATCTGTTAAAGCAACATCAATCTTCTTGACATTAGTTTTCCCTGTGATATGCAAATTCTTTGTCCTAAAATATAAATATATATTCCTGAGACTTCCAAGTGACAATCAGTATTATACATGGATTTTACAGGGATGTTAAATTTTATTGCAGCAAGCTGATTTCATTAGTTGGAATGGATGTGATGGAGAATATGCTTTCAGCTTCTTGAACTGATCCCTTCTGTTAATCTATACTTTGTTTTCACTGTGCAGACACTGTAAAAGACAATGGATAATTAATGAACATCAACAAAACATCCCTTTCTGCCATGTTTCTTGTTACAAGCATTTGTGAAACTACGACCTTCCTCTTACCTTCTCTCTCTCTCTCTCTTTCTCTCTCTCTCTCTAATGCTCTCTGTATCAAAGACAATGTTTCACACTGCCTGCATCACTAAAATACAGGCCTGTGTGCAGCGATCAGTCTTCTCAGACAGGATGGAGATGATTGGATTATTCTTCTGTCAATCAAATCTGCTGTCCACTCTGAGGCAGATATTGGTCAAATAATTTATTTGCAACTATCCTTCAT
This sequence comes from Hypanus sabinus, assembly GCF_030144855.1. Lineage (NCBI taxonomy): Eukaryota > Metazoa > Chordata > Chondrichthyes > Myliobatiformes > Dasyatidae > Hypanus > Hypanus sabinus. Next base: position 87,757,930 of record NC_082721.1, read on the forward strand.
TCATGGAGGGAAATTGGAGGAAACTGCTGCAGTTCTTGTTTCTTCTGAATATTGTGAGTAAATTATCATTGGTGTATCATTATTTTTCAGTTGTGTTGAGATCTTTACTCCTACCCTCTCAGTCTTTGTTGCTCAAAGTTCAAAGTAAATTTATCATCAATGTACATATATGTAATCATATAAAACCCTGAGATTTATTTTCTTGTGGGCATACTCAGTAAATTTAAGCAATGTAATAGGTAAATGAAACACTGCACCCAACAGGATGGACACGCAACCAATGTGCAAAAAGCAACAAACTGTGCAAATACAAATGAAAAAAATAACAATAACAAATAAATTATCAATAAATGTTGAGAACATTGGATGAAGAGTCCTTGGAAATAAGTTCATAGGTTGTAGGGACAGTTCAGTGATAAATCAAGCGAAGTTATCTCAATTGATTCAAGAGCCTGATGGTTGAGGGGCAACAACAGTTCCTGAACCTGGTGGTATGTTTCCTGAGGCTCACGCACCAATGAGAAGAGACCATGGTTTGTGTTGCAGAAGTCCTTGATGATGGCAAAAGTAGGCAGGTTTTCCAATAAGACAGTGGTGCGGGCTATTCTTGAAGTGTTCGTTCCCCCAGTGCTGTTCGGTAGGATATTCCAAATTTGCACCCAGTGACAATAAAGTAACATGGACATATTAACAAGTGCTGAAGATGTGAAAGTTGGGGGGAAAACATGCATCAGTGAATTTCAAAGTCATTATCTGAAGACAGATAAGGAACTAAGGTTAATGTTCACATGGTTTTATAGAAATTAGTTGTTAATTTGCATTCAATCCATAGGTGTTTGAGTTTACCTGCCACTTTAATTCTACATTCATCTCCCTCTCTGACATTTCCATCTATATCTTCCTGCAAGGTTACAAGAAGGTCCAGTTCAACAGCAAGCTTTTGGTAATCGTCCTTTCTGCCAGTATCAGAACCAGCCACTTCTGTGAGTCTGATTTTGCTCAGTTTTTTTTTCTCCAAATTGGACCTTGATTTCTATGGAGCCCACTCAAAATATCAAGCATGCTCTTTGCAAAAACCTTACCCCGTAAAACAGCTTGAGTATTTTTTCTCCTCACTTTAAAGCTCTGTCCTCTTGCTTTTCATAACACAGCACACGAAGCAAAAAGCTTTTTACTGTCTACTCTATCTATGCCTCTCATAATCTTATAGACTTTGATCAGGTCACCTCCTAACTGGTGACAGGTTATAACTCACAAATATCTATGTTGGCCCTTTCATCTGTTCACTGGTTGTAAGTGGAATTCTTGGCTATCAGTCTGGAGATCAAGATATAAAGTTGAATGGACAGTTTGAAAGATTGAGCCTGATTTTTCAAGTGCTCTGCTGCTTACCAAATGATTCTTGCTTCTGCAATTCTTGCCTTTAGGACAGAACATAAGAAATAGGAGCAGGTGTTGGCTGTCTGGCCCATTGAGCTATAGCTGATTTGGCCATTGGCTCTGCTCCACCTGCCTGCATTTTCCCCATAACCCTTAATTCTACAACTATGCAAAATCCAATTAATTTTATTTCAAATATCTTTAATGCAGTTGCCTCTACTGCTTCCTTGGGCAGAGAATTCTACAGGTTCACTGTTCTCTGGGAAAAGCAACTTCTCCTCATCTCTGTCCTAAAACACATTCTTCCAAATCTTGAGGCCATGTCCCCTAGGTCTAGTTTCACCTACTAGTGTGAATAATTTTCCTACCTCTATCTTATTACTTTATATATTCCTATAAGATCGCCTCTCAGTCATCTAAATTACAGTGAGTATGGCCCCAGACGACTCAGCCTCTCACCATAGGCTAACGCCCTCATCTCCAGAATCAACCAAAGAAAGTGTTGCAAGTAGGCAGGGCGGTGAAGAGGGTTTTTGGTATAGGACAGTAAGTATACAAATTGTAGTTGTATGAAACTTTGCTGAAGATGAATTTGGGATATTGTGTTCAGTGCTAGTCACTCTGCTGAAGGATGGATGTCGTTCAGCTGGAAAAATGCAAGGGAAATTTATAAGGATGTTGCTGGAATTTGAAAGAATGAGTTATGGATGGATTATGAACAGGTTGGGACTGCCTTAAAATATGAAATGTAAAACATAGAACACAGAACATGGAAAAGTTTACCACTGTATGGGCCCTTCTGACCTACCTATAGAATCCTACTCCATAATCAATCTAACCTATCCTTCCTTTCTACACACTCCATAACTCTCCATTTTTCATTCGTCCATCTGCCTATCTAAGAGTCTCTTTATTGTCTGAGACTCTACCAGCATTTCTGCCAGTGTGTTCCATGCACCCAGCACGCTTAGTGTGAAGGACCCTCCTCTGATATTTCCCCTAAGCTTCCCTCCATTCATTTTAAAAAGACATCCTCTGGCTTTGTCCAATGCCACCCTGTGAAAGGTATTGGCCTTCCACTCTATCTTTGCCTCTTAATACTGTAATTATTTTTTCATTGGCTTGTCGGATAATAAGGGATGATCTCATAGAAATGTCTAACATTATGAAGAGCATAGACAGGGTTAATGTGTGAAGCCCATTCCCAGGGTTGGGGAATCAAGAACTAGAGGGAATAGACTTAAGCTGAGAAGAGAGAAATTTGATCGGACTCACTGATGACGGGACTCTGAAATTCCTTGCTGGTCTGCCTATCTGACTTCTGACAATGTCCACATCATCTTTGAACCTGGAGAGGTGACCTAGACCTTGGTCTGTCCTGTAGTTCCCCACAACCCTGACCCTCAAGCTAACTTGGCTCTTAGTGCCCCTCTCTGTCCCTAAACCCCCAAAAAAAACTCACTATATTTGAGCTGCAGTCTTGATGGAGACTGCAGCTCAGTGTCAACTTGCGTGATATTACCCAAGTCTGACCCTTGTTAGCTTTGTATGCAAGCTTTGGTAGATATGTGAGCTTAACATTAGCCACTGGTAGTGAACCATATCCATCAGGAATAATACTGACAATTATCGATCTTAACATTGAAATATTCAGGCAAGGGAAAGCCATTCTGTTTGTCAGGCCTGTTGCATCATACATGGCCGATCATCCTCTTCAATACCTTATTCCCATCTTACTCCCAATAACACTTTAGAATTATTTCATATTTCCATATGACATGGGAGTCAGTTTGGCCGATCAAATACAAGCCAGCTCACAGAGTAATCTTGTTCTCCATTATTTCCCTATTAATTTGTTCTCCCCACATTCCTATGAAGTCTCTCCAAATTGTACCACCCACCTGCAAGAGGGATAACTTGCAGCTACAACAGTCAACCTACCATACCCACGCCTTCAAAATGCGGGAGGCGACTGGTGCACCTGGAAGGAACCCACGTGGTTGCAGAGAGAATGCACCAATGCACAGACAGCACTGGAGGTCAGAATGAACCCAGGTCTCTGGAGTTACACAGCAGAGGCTCCACCAGCCGTGCAACTCTGCCATCCAAGGAAATGTATCTACCTCCTTCCTGAATAAATTTAGTAGCAACCTCCACTGCCTTCTGTATCAGTTCACATCCCAGCAACTACCCAGAGACATGCAGTGTTTCTCTGTAAAATATGGTCCACCTTCCCACCAGCCCGCCTCTATATGGTCCGTATTTTGCAGCAATACCAATACATTGTTGGTGCATTGATGGTGACTGCTCCAGTAACAATCCATCAATGGAGATCTTGGGGCATTGTTGATCACAGCACTAAGAACATGGCATTCACCCAAAGGTCTCTGACCCACATTGGCTTCTTACAACATCCAACACCTCCATTTTGAGTCTCTTCATTTTAAGGTGTCCATAAGGACTGTCCTCCCATCTCTGGATCCACGTCCAGCCATCCAGAAGAGACGACAGAATGCAATGAGAAGCCTCCCCAGCACTTTAGATCAAAGGCATGACATTACTTGTCAAGGAAAAGCTGGAGAGAGAGCTCTTTGTAGGGTATGATGGGCAAAAGAGACATCCATGTATTCCACATGTGCAACATGTTTGAAGTCAGACATAACCGTTGCTCAAAGGTAGAATGGACCTAGGGGAAAGACTGATGCCCAGGATTAGATTTGAATGGACAAACCAAGTTAAATAAAAAATATCTTTCAAATTAAAATAAGAATGTTTAACATCATTTGCTAAGTAAGGGGCAATGATTTACCCTATTTCTCTGTATATGTTTTTAGATGTTGACCTAATACTTAGAAATAGAATTACTTGAAAAGACAGAGTGTCTTCTAATTTCCGTTGTGTGGGTGTTACTGTTAAGTTCAGTATTAATCCCTCACGTCCAGAAAGAGTGGCTTTTTAAAAATTAATTTATGCATTAAAATGATGTGGAGGTGGCTGGCTACATGCGAGTTTCAATCCATCACAGCAGGAAGCTAACAGTTAATTGTATGTTGCTGGGGTTGGAGTCACTTCTGTCCGTCTGTGGAAGGAGAGCAGAGTTTAATGAGCCAGATGGGGTTTTTACAGTAGTCTAACAATTTTATTGTCACCTTTACTGAATTATTTAATTGCTTAATTTTAATTTCAAAGTTACTTAACTACTTGAGTTTAAATTTGATGTTTCTCAGTAGGATCTGAGCCTGGGTTTCTGCATCAAGGCTTTTGGAGACAAGTCCATCTTCTCCCTATGTGGGCATCCTCCGGGTGCTCCCATTTTCTACCACATTCCAAAGACATACGGCTTAGTAGGTTAATGGGTCACATGGTGTAGTGCAGGCTTGTTGATGGGCCTCATACCATGCTGTATCTGTAAATTAAATGAAAGAAATACACAAAGGGAACCAGAATGCTGCCAAACTCTTGGGCAAATAAAGTGGCTGGTCAAGCCACTTTGGAGGGTAGAGTCACAAAGTCAACCACAGAGAAACAGGCCTTTAGCCCATCTACATTACCAGCATCCTTTGACTCCTGGAGACCGCTGTCTCTTTCACCATTACAGAGCCATGATTCTTGAGGGGATGCACTGTGATCCTGGGTTTATTATCAGAGACCATGGAGGGCCTAGGGGCCATGCCACCCCCAGGAAGGTTGCCTTTTGGTCCTAACAGGGTGTTGTCATGGTGCTCTCAGCACAACCTTTATTGAAAGCTGAGTGGTCATCAGCTCACCATGGCTGTTCTGTCTGCTCCTGTGACCTCAAGGAAAAATAGATGAGCTGAGCTGTTACTTTGCCGAGAGAGGAGTAGAGTAACTCTATGAATGAAACGTCAAATCTTTGTGATATATGATGTGGCTAGAGTTGAAATTAAGATGAACTGTTTGTCATGAGCTCCTAGAAGATATAGAACATTACAGCACAACACAGGCCCTTCAGCCCAAATTTTTATCTTACTCTAAGATCAATGTAATACTTTGCTGCCACATTGGCCTCTATTTTTCTTTCATCCACATGCCCATCTAAGTTTTTCTTAAGTCTCTATTGCATTTGCCTCTACTACTTCATCCCATAAACCTACCATTCTCTGTGTTAAAACTTACCTTTGACATCCCCCCCGATATTTTCCTCCAATTACATTTAAATTATGCCCTCTTGTATTCGCAATTTCTGCTCTGAGAAAAAATATCTCTGGCTGTCCACTCTATCAATGCCTCGTATCATCCTGTACACCTCTATCAAGTCACCTCTCATCCTCCTTCACTCCAAAGAAAAAAACCCAGTACACTTAACCAGCTCTAATCAGACTGGCTCTCTAATCCGGGCATCACTTTGGGAAATCTCCTCTGTGCCCTCTCCACCTCACTCCACCTTTCCTCACATATTTTTCCAAACCTCCCAACTCCATCTGGCCTGAGTCATTCGTGAACGAGAGGATAAGGTTTAGACAAACAAGCAGTGGAAACAGGGACAGCTAAAGAAGACATAGTTGAGTGGTGAACTAAACCACTCAATGTGGAGTGAGACTGACCCTATTAACCATGATGTTTCTGAACCTTCAATATTCAAAGCAATTGGTTCTTCTGTGGGAGAGCGGAGAGTGTTGTTGTTCTATTTGATGGGACTGAAATTTTCTCTGGAGCTGAACTTTGGGCATCACTCTGCTGCTGATGTGATTGAAGTGGATGGCATGCTGCAGGAGTAATGTAGGGAACAAAATATCTCTCATCAAAAGATTGAGCAATAGTAATATCTGTGGCATTAAAGCTCCAGAAATGAGGGCAAATTTAATAAACTTCACTGTGCCTGTTTTTCTGAGGTTGTGCAGGCCACTGTGAAGAAGCTGTGACTGTAGCACAGAATGGGCTGCAGTTCTTAAAATAACCAATTAGATGAGCAATTTGCAGAACTACTGATGTCTGTTTCCCCTTTTTACAATTCTTTTGATATCAATGATTCTGGGAATAAATGCCACAGCCGACTTGCCTGACCTTGGAAATCACTCCCAATATTTCCTGCTCCCAGTGACTGGGTGCGTTCTTATTTATGGTGCCAGATTTGAACTGGTACAGCTTCAGGAACAATCTTGTGGTAACTCACCTCCTCCCAAACTCGCTGGACAGCTTTGGCTTCTACTCAGTGTTTGTTTGAGTACAAACATAAATCACTCTGCTCACAGCGCAGAGGCAGCCATTCAGCCCATCAAAGCTGAGCAAGCCAAACTTCAGCATTATAAAGAGAAGACTGTAAAGATTAGGTTTACTGTTGCTTTGTATCGAAACATACAGTGAAATGTGTCCTTTGCACTGAAAACAAACACTGATGTTTGACTATATGCCGAGGGTAGCCTGCGTAATGTCACGCTTCCAGTGCCAACATAAGCTGCCCAAGAGATTAACATGGGAATTACGACTGCTGGAGAGTTTGTCCAAAGATATAAGTGCATGTGAAGACAGGCGAGGTCTTCTCCGCTGTACACTCAGAAACAACATGGTGAGATATCTGATCGGCTCCGCTGACAGGTGAGGCCTCTAAAGCTAGGGGATAAGGGTTGGCTGGCACCTAGAGATCTTCCATTGAGTGTAGAGAGTCGCAAGGTGGCCCCATGCCACGTGGAATCAGTCATAGTGGGGAAGACTCTATCAACAGAGCCTCCTATAGACTGGGCTTACTATCATCCATGAAGACTCACCTGGTGTTCCATGTTTCCTAGCTCATGTCAGTGATTTCGTCCCCTGGCTCTAGTCCTCTCTCTCCCTTTCCTCCCTGCTTGGTGGATGGATCCCTGGACTATTCTAGGTGGCACTTCACCAGGTGTTGGGAACTGTCCAGTAGCTCAATGATTGGGAGAGGTATGGCCTAGAGGAATGCTCTTGGGTTCCAGCTTGATACATCCTGGACAAATCTATCATCCAGGACTTCCAGTAGGCACAGGTCTCTGGTGTCTCAGCAGCTGTGCCTAGGGAGGGGATCCCTGTAACAACCATGGACACTGCCGCGGAATCTGGGCTCTTTCGCAGGCAGACAGCTGAAAGAAGATGGAAATCACACAAGTGAGGATCCACACATTCCAGCCAATTCGAAACAGAATCAGGTTTATTATCACTAGCAAATGTTGTGAAATATGTTGTTTTGTGGAGATAGTATATTGCAATACAGTGCATAATTAATTACATATATATCTAATTAAATAAATAGTGCAAAAAGTGAGCAAAGAGGTTGTAATTTATTGGTTTTAGTATCCATTCAGAAACCCGCTGGCAAGGGTGAAGAAGCCATTTGAAGATGCCCTCAGTGCTGGGCAGGCTAATTCCATGACGGGGCTGGTTGAGTCTGCAGCTTGCTGCAGCTTTATGCAGTCCTGTTCAGTGGCCCCAGAATTAGGGTTTCCGTGTAATGGCATTTAACTCTCTTCCTGGTGTTTCAGTCTTGCCAAGTCTTGAATGGTGCACAGTGATGAAAATGTTCCCTGCTTACCTTCATCCATATTCCAGGAAAGAAGATAAGTGATTTAGATAGACACTGGTAAAGGAGTAGTAATAATTTAGTTCTAGAGTACCACTTCTGAACTGCAGTGACAGCATTTGTTTTAGCTTGAGAGATTTCAGTTAGCAGCCCTATTGGCCTAGCGTTTATTATTGTAAAATACAGTGAAATATTTATATTGTGTCTGTGTCTCTGCCACAGCTATCACTGAACTCCTGTCACCCCTAGGGCTCTGACAATCTAAAAACATTGTGAGCACCATATTCAGATTTCACTGAATTTTACAGACAGTGTGTAGCCGCTTCCAGATTGGACGGTTGGTGGATTGGCCTCTATAGTTCCTGTTATGACATCTTCTCATCTCAGATTGCTCTTTTTTCTTGTTGCTATTTTGGGAGATGTTGAATCACCTGCAAATAATGAAAACTGAGCTGAACTGAATATGCCTGGCTCCTTTTCACTTTGTGCAAATATGTTTTTTTGCTCTTTTTTGTTGCTGTTCATGTGGTATGTTTATGGAGTTTATTCTTTAAATGTGTTTCATGGTTTTCTCTGTTTCCTAGCTGTCTGTGGAGCAGATGAATCTCAGGGCTGTAAACTGCATACATACTTTGATGAAAAAGTGTTCGTTGAATCAATGAAACTTTGAATTTAGTACCAGTGGCAGAGAACAAATTTTACCTCCGTTTAATTAAGACTGTAGGAGCCAGAACCCATCCCACCAGCCTTACCACTGGTTTAGCTAAGCATAGATGCTCTATTTGAGCTGCTTCAGTCAACTTTAGATAAGTCTAGATTTAGCTCACCCTCAATGTGGATATGGTAACCACCCAACAACCTCAACCTCCACCACCAACATTTCTTTCAATGAGATTCTAACACATCTGGCCAACAGCTTCTACAGTTAAGTGTTCAAGATGTCAAATAAAAAACTACCGCCAGGCAAGAGAATAGACCCTCCAGAAGATTAGAGAGACATTTGGAGGGAAAGCAGCAGAGGAAACTGGAGGTGCTTTCCCCAGTCATCAGCATACCTGGAAATTTTTGTTCAACAGATTCGATTGGCTCTCAGTTGCTACTTTTAATCTGGCGTTGAGAACTTTCATCAGTGACTCTGTGTTCCGCACGTACTGGAGATCCCGGTAGGTTCGTAGGTCCAGGACCTCAATGGATTGGGAGATGTTTTGAACCTGAAAAAGAATGAACTGGAGTTACAACCATATGCCAGTGTCGTCCTCGGCTTCTGATCACCTGTCATACCAATTCCCCTTTCCTCCATCTCTGTGCTGCCGAAATGAAGGTCATTATTACCTTAAGGACCTGCACTTCATGTTATGATGAGGTCTGTTATTTCTTACCTACTTCAAAACTGAGTTTAAAAACTGGAGATAAAAATTGTGTTTTGTTCCTTCGCTGGTGCATCTCAGGGATGTGTGCTTAGCCACTCCTCTACTCTCGCTACACCCATGACTGAGTGGCTAGGCATAGCTCAAATACCATGCTGATGGGACAACCATTGTGGGAAGAATCTCAGATGGTGACAATAGGGCATACAGGAGCGAGATATACCAGCTAGATGAGTGGTGCCATGGCAATAACCTTGCACTCAGCGTCCGTAAGTCCGCAGAGCTGTTTCTGGACTTCAGAAAGAGTAACATGAGGGAACATGCACCAATTCTCACAGAAGGATCAGAGGTGAAGAGAGTGAGCACCTTCAAGTTCCTGAGTGTCAATATTGCTGAGGATCTAACCTAGACGCAACAAATTGATACAGCTATAAAGAAGGCAGGACAGTAGCTATATTTCATTTAGAATTTGAGGAACCTAAAAAATTTGAAAACTTCTACAGATGTAGCATGGAGAGCGTTCTGACTGGCTGCATCATCATCTGGTATGGGGGGGGGGGCTTTTGCACAGGATTGAAGTAAGCTGTTACCATCAGGAAGAAGGCCCACACTCAACGATTCAGGAACAGCTTCTTTCCCTCTGCCATCAAATTTCTAAATGGACATTGAACTCTTGAACACTGCCTCACTACTTTTTTTTTAATTTCTGGGTTTTTTTTGCACCACTTACCTTAACTATTTACTATACATATATGTACTTACCATAGTTCAGTTTTTTTTGTTTATTTATCATGTACTGCTGCCACAAGGTTCACAAACTTCATTACGTATGCTGGTGACATTAAACCTGATTCTGATTCTGGTGCATTCAGTATGACCATGGGCCTTGCACCCTCACTTAATCTCCCTCATCTTCAGGCTCTTGAATCAAAGTGGCAACTTCACTGAACTTCACGTCAATCACTGAACTGGTCCCACAACCTATAGATTCACTTTCAAGGACTTTTCATCTAATGTTCTTGATATTTATTGTGTACTTATTTGTTATTATTATTACTTTCTTTTGTATTTGCACAGTTTGAGGTCTTTTGCACATTGGTTGTTTTCCATCCTGTTGAGTGTGCTCTTTTGTTGATTTTATTGTGTTGCTTGGACTTACTAAATATGCTTGCAAGAAAACCCATCTCAAGTTTGTATATTGTGACCTATGTGTAGTTTGATAACAAATTTACTTTGAACTTTGAGCCTAGTTATTGATCTTCTCTCTTGTAATTTCTGCTTCACAAGAGCCTTATTCAACACCCCATCCCTAGGTATTCCTACCATCCCGAGGGTGATGGAATGTTCATTCACTGCCTTTGGGAGTAAGTTTGAACAATGGTTCAGCTGCAGGAGAGGAAGGGGAATGGCAGCAGCTACTGTCAGATATAATCCTGGCTTGGGAAATTTATTGTCAATTCTTTGATATTGCTGGGCCTAAATCTTGGAATACCCTGCTCAGCAACACCATAGGAATACTTCCAACCTACGTGGACTGAAATTGTTCAAGAAGTACATTTACAATAAGCAGTGGGCAGTAAGTGTTGCCCAGCACAACCTATATCCTAGAAATGAACATAGAAAGATTTTCTCTCACTCTCTCTGCAACCCTTTCGAAGAGCCCGTTCGGCACATGATGTTGTATCGATCTTTTCACCTACTCTAAGATCAATCTAACCTCTATAGTCATCTATTTTTCTACCATCCATGTGTCTAAGAGTTTCTTAAATGCCCCTAATGAATCCACCTCTACCACCACTCTGGCAGGGTATTTTATGAACCTACCACTCTGTGTGTAAAAAACATCTGACACCCTCCCCCCTATACTTTCCTCCAAACACCTTAAAATTAAGACCCCCCCACCTTGTATTAGCCATTTATGCTCTGTGGAAAAGTCTCTGGCTGTCCAGTCAATCTATGCTTCTTAGCATCTTGTATATTTCTATCAAGTCACCGCTCATCCATCACCATACTTAAATGAACCTTCTTTTATTACTAAACATATTTAGTTCTGATGGAAGATCCTTAATGTCCTGACCAATTTGGCAGACCTGAAAGATGCCTGATTTACAGATATTCCTCTACATTACATTTTCACATATGGCCACTTTACCACATCAAATATATTTTTCTTTTACTAGCACAGATAATACACTCAGTTACCACTTCATTAGCTTCAGTTGTACATCTTCTCGTTAATGCAAATATCTAACCAGCCAATCGTGTGGCAGCAAATCAATGTATAAAAGCATGCAGACATGTTCAAGTGGTTCAGACCAAACATCAGAATGGGGAAGAAATGCGATTTAAATGACATCGACCATGGAATAATTGTCGGTGCCAGATGGTGTGGTTTGAGTATCTCCGAAACTACTGATCTCTGGGGATTTTTATGCACAACAATCTCTAGAATTTACAGAGAATGGTGTGAGAAATAAAGCAATTCTGAGTGACAGTTCTGTGGGTGAAAATGAGAGGTCAGAGAAAAATGGCCAGTCTAATTCAAGCTGACAGGACAGTGACAGTAACTCAAATGACAACACATTACAACAGTGTTGTGCAGAGGAGCAACTCAGAATGTACAAAAAGTCAATCCTTGAAATGGATGAGTTACGAATGAGATAATATTCAAGATACCTATCAGGAGCACTCCATGTACAGGGCCCTTAGTATTGCTCATGAACCCTGCCATCTGTCCAACAATCTCCTTGACCCCCACCATCAAGGCAGGAGATACCAAAGCATTAGAAGAAGGACTGTTAGGATGGAAACAGCTTATGACCCCATGTTGTAAGACTACTGAATTCCCTGCCATCACCCACGTCTCATCACACGTGAATTGCCAGTAGCGTTATAATGTTTACTTTTTAACTTGTGCCATAAATGCACCTTATTTGGTCATTTACTAGTTGTAATATTGTTCGATGGGCTAAGTGTGTGAGTTATATGTGCTGTGTTGTGCACCTTGGTTTAGACGAACGCTGCTTCTTGTGGTGGTATACATATGTATCGTTGAATGACAATAAACAGAACTTGAACTTGAACTACAGCACAAGAAGACTCCAAATGTACACTCAGTGGCCACTTTATTAGGTACAGGAAGTACCTAATAAAGTAGCTACTGAATGCATGTCAACCCACCTACACCCTATGACACCCAAACTTACCCCAGGTAAATATATAGATAGTGATATCTTGAGTACAGTTTCATTGATCCATGGGCAATAATCATCTTTGATCATTTCTAACGTCTTCAGGCTAGTTAGCATCTAATGCTCTCTCCTGTGGAAATGGCATTAGTAATCTGAGCATTGTGTCAGGGGAGTAATACCCAGGAACTGCAGCTACATATATACAAAATAATTAAGAAAATTGAACAAGATCTAATGGATTGAATCATGTTTCCAAGAGGTGATTTTTTAAAATCAAACCATTGAGAGAATAGAATGTTTCATCATTATTGGCATTGAGTAAGGAAATAGGTTTGTCATTGGGATGTGGTTTTGGGACTAGATATCAGGACTTACCACTTTCAAATATTTATGTAGTTGTACTTTATATGTAAGGTGATGGTTGCAAAAGAGACTTTTGTAGTACAGTCATCAGGGGCACTGAGAGATAATTTGTTGTCCACCATAAGAATTAGAGGACAGTCATGGGGTTCTTAAAAATGAATGTTTTGCAGGACTGCAGCCTGTTGACCCACTTTAGAGGCTCTCCTGTATTCCAGACTGCCATGGGAAAGAGTGAAGCTTCCCATCTTTCAGATCAAGATGAAGATCAGCTGTTCAACCCAATGAGCAAATACAGTCCCTTATTCACTCAACAGCTTTCAGTCAATCTCTGGGTGATTTGATAATCCTTTTTGGTCTGCCATTTTTTTCCATAGGTGTATTACTTCCACTTGCTGTGTTAACTTTTGTGTATTTCTGAGAACTCTGATCACAACATTGATTTTTTACATCTGCTGGCCCCTTCAATATATTGAGAGGTGACATGCCACAGTTATGGGTTGAAGGTGGTGATTGTAAATCCACATGGTTCCTTCTCAGAGGCAATACTCATTCTCTCTAGTCTGATAAGAATGTGGAGCTGCTTCCTCTTGCACATATCCTTGCATGGACCATATGCCAGAATCGTGATCTCAGATTCGCACTTGATCTCCAGGCTTCAGGACTGGTAGGCTTTTTGCAGTCTTGTCATGATACTGTTTCTGTTTTTCATTCCCTTTCACTTTAGCCAATCTGACCTTGTGTGCTCCTTTAGGTGTCAACAGGGTTTTTGTGCACTGTGAGGTTAGTGCAATCATTGGTAAAGGGCTCAAATTCACAGCTTGAAAATTGTGGACCATTGTCTGATTCCACATCACATGGCACTCCATGCCTCACAAACACAGCTTTCAGGAAGGTGATGACCACTTTGCTGGATTTGATTGCAGTGTTGCAACTTCTGTGTAATTTGAAAAGTAGTCTGTTACAATGTAACCTCAGGCTTGGCCAGCTCGTGGTCATCTAGAGGAAAACAGCTTTGTCCCTGCCAGACTGAGAAATCACATTTGTGTGGATGCCCAGTTACAAACCCACAACACAAAATATCAGGCAGTACACCATATGCAATTAAATGATTGAGCTTTATGAATATTAATCTAATATAGGGTTAGTAATGAAAATAAAAAAGGGCCCAATTCAAGGAAAAGTCAAAAGTGTACACTGGAGCTCACTTAGTAGCCATTCTTCCACCATTGATCTCCTCCGAGTGTTGAGACCTTCGGACTCTCAGATCCCAATCCACTCCGTCTGGTGGTCTAGCAGCCCTCTCTACACGTGTCTTCCCTCTTCAGCTCTCCTTGACAAAAGACTGCGAGAAACCTCCTTCCAGATTCACAAGACAGAGCAGCAATCTCTGATCGGGTAACATGCATACCACAGTCTTGTTATCTCCAGCCATAACCCAAACATTGCTGCTACAGAGAAACCGTTACCTCAGCAGTGAACATTACAGGGAAGCCATTACATCAGCCTTAGCAGTGAAACATTACAAAGAAGTCATTACATTAGCAGTGAATCCTTACAGCACATTACAACAATAAAATAACTCTTTCCATTACAATAAAAAATCTACTCCAACTTTGAAGTAAGGCCTGTTTGGTACGTGGTGTGGTGTATGTGGTTCTGCTTGCGGCTTTGGTCTGTAGGTGAGGCGTATTTCACATGAGGCAGTGATCTGGCTGATATCTTAGTTCATGCTTGGCCAGCTTGTCACATCATGAGCTCTTTGTTTACATTCTTCCTCACCAAGATGCCAATTGTGTATCTTCTGGAGTGCTCCATGTGTAGCGACACTGGAATCACAAATCTCTACCCTTTGAGGACATGTCATCCACTATTGACAGTTCATCTCTGCATGCCCAGTAATCCTGATTACACATTGGCAGTCATTCTTTCCGTATTGTCTCTTTGAGCAATTTCATAAGTTCATCTGTCCCTGCTGCCATCCTAATCTTCACTGTTCTCTCAGGAAACATTAGAATGGAGGTGACAATCATGTCAGCATAGGTCTGTATATCAGCATTAATCCCTTGGTCACTCTTTTCTTTCTTGTTGACTGCTCGAGACAACATCAACATTAAACATATTTTCCTGGTGCATAAATCATCTTCATGTCATATTTCTGCAGCCTTATCATCATGAATTGTATCCTTATGGGACAGTCTTTCAGTGGTTTGGAAGCATTTGTGACCGCTGGTTTATGGTCTGACTCCACATCAGAAGTTTGTCCATAGGTAGGGTGATGGAAATTTTCACTTGCACATGTGCTAGCAAGATGTTCTTTCTCTACCTGTTCATAGTTGGCTTCTGCACTTGTTAAAGCCCTTGATGCATAGGCCACAGTTTGCCATGTGTCATTATAATGCTGTAGTAGTGCTGCTCCAAGGCCTTACCGGGACACATCAGCTGAGATCCTAGTACTCCTTTCTGGATCATAAAACTTCAGCATGGATTCTTCAGTTAACTCTCCTTTCAGCCACTGGAAACACTCTTCTTGCTTGTGAGACCAAATACACTCATTTCACTGCTCAAGGAGTGACCTAAGTGGTAGACAGCTGAGGGGTGAACTTAGCCAAGTAAGTCACTATCCCCAGGAAGCATCTCAACTCTTTCTTGTTTTGGGGCCTCTCCATGTTTTCAATGGCTGACATCTTTCTGGGTCAGGCTTCACTCCCTCTTCTGATGTAACATCCCCTATGAAAGTCAGTGTTTTAACACCAAGCTTACATTTCTCATTATTTAATTTCTACCTGACATTTGTGTCACATCAAGTCTGTCTCAGTTGTGCCTCATGTTTATCCTTAGTGGAACCCAAACGATGATGTCATTCATCATGTTCTCATGTTTTTGACACCACATATGCCTGCAAAGATCACGTGGATGGGTTTATCATTGACTTCTGCTACGGACAGAATCCCAGATGGTAGCTGAAGAAAGTGATATCTTCCCTGTGGCGTGTTAGAAGTACATAGTCCTCTTTTCTCGACCTTGCCTCATCAAGCTTCTTCTGCCAAAACCCAGATGATGCATCAAGTTTGCTAAATCACTTGGTATCTGCAAACCAGGACATGATCTCCTGCTCTACTAGTGTTTTAAAATGCTTTTTCTTGATGGCTTCATTGATATCTCTTGGGGTCTAAACATATCCACATGCTCCATTTGAATTGAATTGAATTGACTTCATTACTTGCATCCTCATATACATGAGGGGTAAGAATCTTTATGTCACTTCTCTGTCTAAATGTGCACAACAGCTCCCCCTATCTGTTGGTTCACCAGTTTTCTGTATGATGTTTATCTGTTCCACATGGTCTAGTTCTTGTTTGAATTTGTCTCTAAGTACAAATGGAACTTTCCTGCATGTATGGACAATAGGAGCCACTGTCTAATCTACATGAATTTTGTGTACACCAGGTAGGCATCCGAACCCCTCAAAGACATCTGCGTGAGGTGCAGTATGGTCATCTTTGAACTGTGAAGCCACTACGAAAGCTCCTTACACCAGCTTGACTTCTTCACAAGCACTCAGACCTAATATTGGCTGTACTCTCTTTTCTACAATCAGCAGATGTGCCTTTAGATGATGTCCCTTATGCTTGAAAGTCACTACACAGCCCCTTTTACTGTAACATTCTCTCCAGTACAACCTGTCTCACAACTTCACTGAGTAAATCTTGCTTTTTACTTTGAAAGTCTTGTCATCATCCATGGACAACAGATTCACCTGGGCCCCAGTGTCAAGCTTGAATGGAATTACTGTCTCATTCACGGTCACTGGGACAATCCATTCTGTTTTACCACCACCAGCAGTCTGTAGAGAATCCTCAAAGACTTCCTCCATTTCCTCTGCAACCATGTGCTCCTTTCTCTTGGTAGCCCCTGCTTTGCAGGACTTCACAAAATTATTCTTTTCCCACAATTATTGCAGGGCTTTCCTTAGAATGTGACTGCCTCCACATTTGCTGTGTTTGCTGTTTGAGCCTTCCGCTTTGCTTTGCTGTTGCTTTGGGAACTGCCATGTGCTCTGCCCCTCTGTTGCGTTGGGAAGTGCCGTGTGCTCTGTGCCACTGTTGTGTCGGCTCTGTGCAGCTCCTTAGCTTGTGCTTGTGTGGTCTCTGCTGCCCTGCGCATATCCACAGCCTTTTCCAGCATCAAATCTTTTTCAAGCAGCAATCTTTCTCTGAGCCCACTATCTGGCATTTTGCAAACTATTCTGTCTCTGACTAGTGAGTCTCTCAAATCTACAAACTCACAGGATTTTCTCAGTCTGTGAAGTTTAGCTAAGTATTGGTCAAAGCTAACACCCATTTTCTGGTCACCAGAGAAAAAAAAATCTCTCAGGCATAATGTTTTTACCTGGGACAAAATACTCCTCAAATTTTATCATCAGAATGTTCAATATGAAGGCTGTCTCATCAATTTGAAAGCTGTTGTAGATGCCCAAAGTATCTTCATCAATTACATGCAGAAAAATAGAACTAGGGTGTGAAATAATCACTTCCCCCATCCGTATTGGACTGAGTAATTTGTCAACGAGCTGTATGCTCTGTCTGTTATTATGGTTGTCAAAAATAAAAATGCCAGTTGATGTAAACGACCTCTTCTTATCATAGACCAAATTCGTGCCACATTTGTGTCAGGAATGGGGTCAGAAGTTGAAGGCAATATTGAAGATCTACGATGTCGGATTGAGTACCATAAGGTCTGGGTAATAAGTCAAGGGACCGAGCGGTATCCCTCAGCCACACCGCAGGCCGGGCTCCCGAAGATGGGATGCCGAACAAGAGGGAGAGCCTGGAACTCCTGCATCATTGGGATGGACCTGCTGTTCCACTGGGGGGCCCGTGTGGGTGTGCAGGGGCCACTACTGAAGCCACGGCTCTCTGGCAGGGCAGCACCAGGAATTGGACCAGGCAAGCACAGCAACAGCCACCACTGAACTTACAGCATCCCGCCGCAGTGCAGTACACCCCACAGCGGCCCAACACAATGCCGAGACCTGTAACGTGGTGACGTGCACCGTCACCTGCCACTCCAGTGCTGCTCACCCAGCTCCTGTCATCGGCGCGACGCCCACCAGCGAGACCATCTAGGCAGTGTGGGACCTATGGCAGCGGAGGAGCGAGAGTTTGGATCAGGTCCAGCAGCAGTGATCGAAAGACCTCCTGGTCCAGCAACTTGACGTCGTCGCAGCCAGGGATGGGAACTGCAGGTGCACGGGGCTCCTCCAACACCACATGAACACTGGGGACAGCCGGCCTATCCACCTGTAGCACATAGTCTGGTCCTTGTCAAATGCCAGACTGTGGAGCAGCGGGTCAAACAGTCTAGTGACCAGCACCAATGGGCCCTCTGACAGCCCGTGGACAGCCCCAGTTGTTCTGGTCAGGAAGAAAGACATGTCATGGCAGTACTACATAGATTACTGCTGGCTCAGTGCCGTGACCCAGAAGGACTCCTACTCACTGCAAAATGCTGCCCGCTGTGCCACCAGATGAAGACCCTGGGGCAAGGTGAGTGCAAAGGGGGAAGCAATGGACCCTGAGAAGGCGGCAGCAGCCAGGGAGTGGCCCACCTCCACCTCCGCGATGGCTCTGAGCTTCACAGCTTCCTGGGGCTGGCATCGTACTACCGCCGGTTTATTAAGGACATTGCCACCATCACTAATTCCCTGAACCAGTTCATCAAGAAGGGAAGGCCCTTTGCCTAGACTGACATCTGCACTGTGGCCTTCATCCAGCTCCGAGATGCTCTCACCCACCCGGGCTTTGGTCCTGGTGTACCCCCACCCAGCACGCCCCTTCATCGGTGACTGATGACAGGTCTTGGCCCAAAGCATTGACTATACTCTTTTCCGTAGACGCTGCCTGGCCTGCTGAGTTCCTCCAGCAGTTTGTGTGTGTTGCTCGGATTTCCAGTGTCTGCAGACTTTCTGTTGTTTGGCACTCTGGGGACATTGCTGACAGTTCGCGCCAGCCTTCCTAGCAGCCAGTGCTACTGATCGTTCTTGTTTTAAAATGCATCCATGATGTGTATGTTCAGTCGAACTACAGCAGCATGATCAAGTTCATTTATTTTAGCTCCGGTTATGCAATTGCTGACTTGTGTGCTTGTGTGTCACCCTGGATATAACCGGGGTGTGTAATAATCACCTCCCCTCCCTCTATGCGACTGAGTTGCTTCTCACCGAGCGATGTTATTGTTCTTGTTGCAATAAAAATGGCAGTTGAGATAAACAAGCTCTTCTTGGCTGTCATCATGGGCTGACTGCTTGCTGCGATATATTGAATTGCTGTTTGAAGCATTTCAGTTAGATGTCCAGTAAACTGTGTGAGCGCAGTTGGTCTTAGCTTCTCCATGACAGGAACTTCTGGCCCCGCACTTGAATTTCTCAGTTAATTTGGCAACAACGTGCTCTTTTGCTTCCCCGGTCGACCAACCTCACTTGCTTCTGGTACCTTACAGTGAGCACTATACTCACTGTGCTGTCTTTACGACAGTTATTTAGTTTATAATATTTTCGCTTAGTAATTCATTCGATAGTATTTTCTAGTTAGAATTAGGAGTGTTTAAAGTATATTCATTGCATGTAAAATATATCGGCATGCGATGACGTCACATCCGGTTTCGCCGCGTCTTGTGGGAAAACACGGGTTTGAAATTAGCGCGAGGGTGGGGCTTTCCACGAGGCTCACCTGAGCAGAAGTTGTTTTGCAGGCATGAGAAATCACAGTGAGAGCAACGCTGTAAGTTAATAGATAATCGATATACTGAACTAAGATGTTAATGCCGATCCTGTTAGAAGTAACGACGGTAGATAATGTTTATGCTTTCGTTAGTTAAAGAGTCGCAGATAGTTTGCATGGAAGTGTATTTAAAGTAGTCAATGGAGCAGGTAAACTCTCCCTGTATACTGCACCTTAGTGTAATGTAGTTATAGTCACCTTTGCAAGTATTTACACTTGAAATGTGATATTAAGGAAGGAACAAATACTGTATCAATCTTGTATTGTTTTATCAACAGTTTTCACCATATGTTAATGCGAAGAGTGAACAGTAAATGGTTAATCTTACTGCGATCTGGTTCTTATTAACTGGTTTATCTCGACGTTAAATTCGACGTTATCAGTACACGCGAAGGAGAACGTTACAGTGAAAAAGCGGCATTATCAGGTGTTTCAAGTGCTGCAATGTCAGCTCGATCCAGCATCAAGTCGACACCGCCCAGCGACAAGGGCGGTAAACCGACATCAAGTAAGTCCACCCAGGCAAGAGCCAAGGCAGAAGCCGCCAAGGTGCGACTGCATTACGCCAGACAAGAAGCAGTTTTGAAAATGAAACAGGCCACCAGAGAAGCCGAAATCCAGAAAGAAAAGGCTGCCAGAGAAGCCGAAGCGGCCGCCCGAGAAGCCGAAATCCAGAAAGAAAAGGCTGCCAGAGAAGCCGAAACGGCTGCCAGAGAAGCCGAAGCAGCCGCCCGAGAAGCCAAAATCCAGAAAGAAAAGGCTGCCAGAGAAGCCGAAGCGGCTGCCAGAGAAGCCGAAGCAGCCGCCCGAGAAGCCGAAATCCAGTTGGAAATGGCAAAAATATCGACAGAGTTGCAAGTGCTGCAGCTAGAAAGAGAAGAAGAAGCTGCCATGGCGGAAGCAAAGTACATAGAAGAAGCTGAAGGGTCGCGTGATCTGACCGAAGCAAGATCTACTTTAGAAAGGACCAGACTGGAACGCACAAGCGACTATGTACACTATCAAACAGACTGGCAGGCTCGTCTCCCCTCTCCATACCTATTCGATAACTTCCCCAGCTACGAGGAACCTCAGAGAGTCACGATTGCATCACATCCATACGAGGAAGGAAATTTACCCTCACGGCTCCGTGATGAAGTCAAGAATGAAAGAACCGACAACGCTCCTTCACCCCCACAACAGGACGGCGGGGAGGGAGAGGTTCACTCCAGGACAACAATTGTCAGCTCGAACTGTACAGAAGTTTGCGGTCAAACTCAGTCAAGCCGTTCTTGTTCCAAGATCTGCCTCACTGAGGTGTACCCTAAAGAAGCACAACAATACATTACCAAGCGTAAAGTAACCGACGAGACGCTAGGTCAGTCAGTTTTCGTTCAAACCGAGCACGGAAACAAACTTGCACAATCAGCTCAAGATACCATTTCTTTAAAACCCAAAGACACCAAGGTCTTCAGAGATGAAGCAAATAATGGGGTTGCCCCGTTGCCTTTCAGAGAACCACGCCAGCGCTCACCAGATAACAAAGAGCAGGCAGTCAAACGGTTCATGTCCTTACGGAAACCCCAGAAAAGGAAACCTGAGATGCAGCAACGCACCCGATTGGCCCACGAGGTACTGTGCACCCTAATGGCAGAGGTCACAGCCATTATAAACGCACAATCATTCCTACCTGTGTCTTCTGACCCAGAAAACCCCTTTATACTTTCACCATCAATGCTCCTTACGCAGAAGGCAGGAGCACCTCCTCCACCAGGAGACTTCTCAGACAAGGATTTGTACACAAAGCAATGGAGACAAGTCCAGGCTCTGGCAAATCAGTTCTGGCCTCGCTGGAGACAAAAATATCTACCTTTGTTGCAACAGAGACAAAAGTGGACAGAACCCCGAAGGAATCTTCAAGTTGGAGACTTAGTCCTGCTCAGGGACAAGCAAGCCACCCGCAACAGCTGGCCAACGGCCAGAATCACTGCTACATTCCCTAGCGGGGATGGACATGTCAGGAAGATCGACTTGAAGACTACCGACCAAGGCGATGTGAAAATTTACCAAAGGCCAGTTACAGAAGTTATTCTACTTCTACCCAATGACTGATTAAGAGACTAAGTTTGTACTCTGCTCATTGTGACCTTACGAAGGTCAAGCGGGGAGTGTGCTGTCTTTACGACAGTTATTTAGTTTATAATATTTTCGCTTAGTAATTCATTCGATAGTATTTTCTAGTTAGAATTAGGAGTGTTTAAAGTATATTCATTGCATGTAAAATATATCGGCATGCGATGACATCACATCCGGTTTCGCCGCGTCTTGTGGGAAAACACGGGTTTGAAATTAGCGCGAGGGTGGGGCTTTCCACGAGGCTCACCGGAGCAGAAGTTGTTTTGCAGGCATGAGAAATCACAGTGAGAGCAACGCTGTAAGTTAATAGATAATCGATATACTGAACTAAGATGTTAATGCCGATCCTGTTAGAAGTAACGACGGTAGATAATGTTTATGCTTTCGTTCGTTAAAGAGTCGCGGATAGTTTGCATGGAAGTGTATTTAAAGTAGTCAATGGAGCAGGTAAACTCTCCCTGTATACTGCACCTTAGTGTAATGTAGTTATAGTCACCTTTGCAAGTATTTACACTTGAAATGTGATATTAAGGAAGGAACAAATACTGTATCAATCTTGTATTGTTTTATCAACAGTTTTCACCATATGTTAATGCGAAGAGTGAACAGTAAATGGTTAATCTTACTGCGATCTGGTTCTTATTAACTGGTTTATCTCGACGTTAAATTCGACGTTATCAGTACACGCGAAGGAGAACGTTACACTCACTGTAACTCAGGAGAATGAGTGAAGAACATGTAAGATTATGGAAGGGACAGATAAGATAGGGGTAGGAAAGTTGTTATCCACTGGTAGATGAGAATAGTACTAGGGAATATACAGGAATAGATTTAAAGCAGAGATGAAGAGAAACTGTTTTTATTCCCAGAGAATAGAAAACGTGTGGAATTCTCTGCCCAGGGAAGCAGTAGAGGCTTCCTCATTAAATATATTTAAGACACAGTTAAATAGATTTCTGCATAGCAGGGGCATTAAGGATTATGGGGGAAAGGCAGGTATGTGGAGCTGAGTCCATGGTCAGATCAGTCATGATCTTACTGAATGGTGGCGCAGGCTTGCTCCTGCTCTGCTCTGCTCCTATTTTTTATGTTCCTGGAGGCAGTCAGAGGTATGGGGAGGGAATGGGAAGAGATGTTGATCAGCCATAATCTTACTGAAAAGTTATGTATACAGTCATAGAGTATTAGAGCACTACAGCACAGAAACAGACCCTTTGGTCCATTTAGTCTGTGCTGGACAACTAATCTGCCTAGTCTCATCAACTTACACCTGGATTGTAGCCATCCACAACCTTCCCATCCATGTACCTATCCAAACTTCAGTTAAATGTTGAACTCAAACCTGCATCCATCACTTCTATACTCTCATCACTCTCCCTCATGTTCCCCTTAAACATTTCACCCTTAATCCACCACCTCTATTTGCAGTCTCACCCAATCTCAGTGGGAAAAGCTTGCTCTACCACAATTTTGTAAACTTCTATCAAATCTCTCCTCAATCCTCCATGTTCTAGGGAATAAAGTCAGAATCTTTTCAACCTTTCCCAATAACTCAAGTACCAGATACATCCTTGTACATTTTCTCTGTACTGTTTGAACCTTATTTACATCTTTCCCATAGGTAGGTAACCAGAACTGTACACAATACTCTAACTTAGGCCTCATCAATATCTTATACAACTTCAACATCACATCCCATCTCCTGTACTCAATAACTTGATTATTGAAGACCAATGTGCCAAAAGCTTTCTTTATGACTCCATCAACCTGTGACGCCACTTTCAACGAATTCGGGATCTGTATTCCCAGATCCTCTGTTCTACCACATTCCTCAATGCCCTGCCATTCTCTGTGCTGATTGTCCAGCTCCTTTTGCTGCTTCTTATATAACATAGCGATGGAGAACGAGGTTTTGGGATGTATTCACAACACACAAGAATCAATAGCAAAACCTGCAACTGTTGCTCAGTAAGATGGTGGTCAGCCACCCCCTTGAATCTTTGCAAATTCTGAAGGCACTTCCTCATTGCTTTGGGAAGGGAGTTCCAGAAGTTATACCCAGGAACAATGTCTGTGATACCATCTTCAATCCTAAGTCAGGATGGTGTGAATTTGACAGGAATCTGCATGAGATGGTGACTCTGAGAATAGGTTTCCTGTGCACTAAAGTCACAGGTTTAGGAGATCCTCACAAAGATGCCTTGCCAAGCTACTGTGAAATACTGATAAAAACTCACAGAGGGATCAGAAATGGAGAGAGTGAGCAGTTTCAAGTTCCTGGGTGTCTAGATCTCTGAGGATCTAACCTGGTCCCAACATATCAAAATAGTTAAAAAGAAGGCAAGACAGCAGTTATATTTTATTAGGAGTTTGAAGAGATTTGGCATATCAACAAATACACTCAAAAACTTCTATAGTTGTACCATGGAGAGGATTCTGACAGGTTGCATCACTGTCTGGTATGGGGGTGCGGGGGCTACTGCACAGGACCAAAAGAAGCTGCAGAACGTTGTAAATCTAGTCAGCTTCATCTTGGGTACTAGCCTACAAAATACCCAGGACATTTTCAGGGAGTGGTGTCTCAGAAAGGCAGTGTCCATTATTAAGGACCTCCAGCACCCAGGGCATGCCCTTTTCTCATTGTTACCATCAGGAAGGAGGTACAGAAGCCTGAAGACCCACACTCAGTGATTCAGGGACAGCTTCTTTCCCTCTGCCATCCGATTCCTGATTCACTACCTCACTTTATTTTTAATATATAGTATTTCTGCTTTTGCACATTTTAAAAAATCTATTCAATATATGTATACTGTAATTGATTTACTTGTTTATTATAATTATTATTATTTTCTCTGCTAGATTATGTATGGCATTGAACTGCTGCTGCTAAGTTAACAAATTTCATGTCACATGCCAGTGATAATAAACCTGATTCTGAACACAGTCATGAGGTTCCACAGCTTTGATCAATGGTTGGAATGAGCAGGAAACAATCTACTGGAGGAACTTAGCAGGTTGAACAGCATCTGTGGGAGGAAAGGAGCTGTCAGCATTTTCAAGATTGTTTATTGTCATTCTTCAGTACACGAGCATAAAGAATGAAATGATTTTTTCTCCAGATCCAATGCAGCATAAAATACACAATAAATATCAATATAAAAGCAATCCTGTAAAAGACAAGTAACTGTCTGAGAGTGGCTGAATATGCAGAACATTGGATTATCTACATAGACTGACTATACGTAGACATAAAGTGACATGAGGTGCAAGAATATCAGACCATAATGTGACTCTGACAGGAAATGGTAAAGTAGCAGTGACTCTTGGCAAGAGAAGCTCTTCTAGATAACAGCAGGGTATAGGAAAACATAGCAGGACAGTGACTGTCTCTGTGTAGATAGGGGGCATGGAGTGTAAGAATAAAATGGCAGTGCGTGGGATGGATGAAGAATGCCGAGAGGCTGTGGAGAGGAATGGCTGATGTGGATGTTGTGGTGGTGGGTGTAGTGGGGTGGGTTAACGGGTGTTCAGCCTGACAGTTCGGAGGAAGTAACTGGTTTTGAGTCCTGTTGTCTGGTGCGGATGCTGAGTCGTCTCTTCCTAGATCAGAATGGGACAAAGAGTCCATGAGCAGGGTGGGTGAAGCCCTCGATGATATTATCGGCACCTTTCTGTGCTTGTATCCTTGTATAAACCTAGCATCAGGCCTGAATCGTTTGTTGGTCCAGATTCCAACATCTTGTGTCTCCAAAGGCGAGAATTTCTCTGTCTTCTCTCCACCAACCCCACTGACAAAGATGGCATTATGGAGTTAACATCATTATGCATTTGAGTCTATGGTAAAACACCAGAGTATAATGGTTCACACAGTGTGGTGTGCGAACTATCAGCTTTTCACATTGTGTTTAATGAACTTTTTATTTACAGCTGAGTGTGATTCTGAGGCAACATTGATAAGTCACTAAGATGTCCATCTCACAGTTTACAGCCTCCTGCGTCTCAGTCTTTTGTGTCTCAGCTACATAAACAAGTTTGCCGTGAATGCAGCAGGTTCTTCGATCGTAGGGCTTGACCCCATCTCCACCTCTCTCACTAATCAAATCAGCCTTTTCCTGGCTTGGCACTCACAGTTCTCTCCCAAATGAGATCAACACAGGGAGCTAAGATTAGATTTATAAAATTAGCTTAATTTGTCACAGGTACATTGAAACAAACAGTGAAACATGCCATTTGATTCAAAGACCTACGTAGTCCAAGGATTGTGCTGTGGGTAGCCTGCAAGGGCCACCACACTTCCAGCACCAGTATAGCATGCCCACAACTTACTAACCCTATCCCTAATCATACTTCTTTTCTGGAGTGTAGAAGGAAGCCAAAAGGCCTGGTGGAAACCCAGACGGTCATGTGGAGAAACCCCACAGACAGAGGCAGGATTTGAAACCTGGTTGCTGATCACTGGTACTGAAACATGTTGTGATAACTGCTATGCTACCATGCAGTGAGGGATTTTTAAAACCCATTACTATTTGTTTATTAAGATCTCTTGTACAGTATCTCTTCCTCACCATGGCCATTCAACCTCATTCGAATACCTGCACTGCACTTCAATTGTAACTCTTACACAAAATTTGGCTTTCTGTATTGCTTTGCTTTTCCTCGATTTACATGTTTTGGTATGGTTGTTGGGATGGCAGACAAAGAAACGTTTTCACTGTATCTTGGTACATGTGACTACAGTAAACTAGTTCCCAGAGAGCACTGCTCTGTTCAAGTTGTGTCATGGTTGGCATAACACTATTACAGCACTAGCGATCTCGATTCAGTTCCACCACTGTCAATAAGGAGTTTGCACGTTCTCCCTGTGACCCTGTGGGTTTCCTCCAGGTACTTCAGCTTCCTCCCACATCCCAAAAATGCATGTTTAATAGGTTAATAATTGGTCACATGGATGTAATTGGGTGACATGAGCACGTTGGGCCGAAGGACCTGATTCTGCGCTGTGTCTCTAAATAGGGGAAGGCCAGCAAAAATCACTGGAGTTACTCATTTCCCTCTATTCAGCAGGCTTCACGTAGGTTGAGTTGTGTGTCCACTCCAGGTATACTGGTGATGTTGGGAGTGATGGAACCCCGGACTACATTGGGAGTACAGGCAGTAGAAACAGGTTTATTCGGTGCTTCCAGGCAGGAGGGATACTGAAGGAGAAGGTAATCACTGGGAAATGGAGATAAAATGGGGGCAATGCAATTAACTGGATTGGTCTTTACCAGATGCAAGGCTGCTTCAGTCAGATGAATGGCCTGCTCCTTACTGCAGGTTTCTCTGGCATTTAGATCTTTGCCCATCTGCCATCCTAACTACATGTGTGGATCATGCCTGTTACACCGTTTCCACACGTTTTAGACCAGCCCCATCAGTAAAGCTATTTTAAAGTGACAACCGTGGTATAGAAAAATCCCACAAAGGGTAAGTTAGATAGATCAGCAATCTGTTTACTGGTGGCTTTCGCTGATGGAAGAAGCTGCAAGAACTCTTGACTCTTCTTCATGGACTGATGATTTGTCAATTTGTTTATTGACAATTGACACTGATACTGAGGCAGAGTGAAAAGCTTCATTCTGCATGCCATCTGTAAGGATCACTTCATCACGCCAGTACTTTGAGACAGTACAAGGAAACCACTAACAGAATGCATTAGTGTTACTGTTAGAGAGAACATGCAGTGGAGGCAGGTGATAAAGTGAAAGACCATGGCAAGGTGGACTGTGAGATCAAGAGTCCATTTTATTGTACAAGTGAACCATTCAATTGTCAAAGAACAATGGGATAGAAGGTGTCCTTAAGGCAGTTGGGACATGCATTTTTAGCGCTGCCTGGCGGGAAGGGGGAGAACCAGGAACATTGGGACTGGGAGAGGCTATTTTTTTATGTTGGTTGATTTACCGAGGTAGTCAGAATAATAGGCAGAGCAAGGCACACAAAATGCTGGAGCTCAGCAAGTCAAGCAGTGTATATGAAAGTGACCAAATGGTTGACTTTACAGTTCAAGATCCTTCAGCAGGATAAAGGGTACCAAGGGTTCCCTACCTTTCCCTTTAACTGAGGATCTCAGGACGCAGGCTGGAAACCCTGGCAGAGTCTGTGGATTGGACACTGTCTTAGCGTCTAGTGGAACAGACTAAGAGTGGTCAGTTAAGCAAGAGGTAAATGCATGTTTTTGACATAGCTTGTACTGACTGTCGTGCAGTGAGTCATAGTCATCACTGCTGTGAAGACAGCTATCTCACAATCAGGTCAGGAATGAAAGCACAAGGAGAATAATCTATGTCATCAGCAAAAAACAATGGTTGGATCAAGCTGGTTGCCTGGATTTGTGGACCAAGAACTTCTGCACATGCTGGATGTGCAGAGAAACACACGCAAAATGCTGGATGAACATAGCTGGTCAGGTAGCATCTAAGATAAGGTTAATTTGCATAAAGAGTTTTGTTTAAGCAAATACCGGTGTGATTTGCGGCTCATCAGTATTTGCATTTTTCAGATGTGGAGTGTTCTGTCCCCTTCACAGTTTTGCTTCAGTTCAGCAGCAGTTATCACATCCCTCTTTCTATTGGGCAAAATCTTTACACACAAAATGCTGGAGGAAGTCAACAAGTCCAGGAGCATCTAAACAGTTGAAAAACAGTCGATGATTTGAGATGAGACCTTTCTGTCAACTGTTTATTACCCTGCATAGATGCTGCCTGACCTGTTGACTTCCTTCAGCATTTTGTGTGTGTTGCTCTGGATTTCTCGCACTTGCAGAATCTCTTGTGTTTCCACCCTACTGTTGTAAGATTTTCCGAATTGATCTCTTTTACGATAAACTTGATCTTTCACAAACATGAGAAAATCTGGAGCTGCTGGAAATCCAGAACAACACCCAAAATACTGAAGAAACTCAGCAGGTCAAACAGCATCTATGAAAAAGAATAAACAATCGATGTTTTGTGCCGAGATCCTTCATCAGCAGCAGAAAGAAAGAAGTCAGGTGATCTTTCAATCTACATCATCATTGCACATAATTGTCCACCTGTAATGCACATTTTCTGTATCTGTAACATTGTATTCGGCATTCGGTATTTTTCCTTTTGCACTATCTCAATTTTGCATCACCCGCTGGCGTGGGGAGGGGGGAGTGAGGGCACCGCACATGATCGAAAGAATCTGCAGAAGGTACTGAACTCAGTCAGCTCCATCGTGAGCACTGGCCACCCCAGCACCCAGGACATCTTCAAGGAGAGATGCCTCAAAAAGGTGGCATCAATCATTAAGGACTCCCATCCCTTGATCTCACTGCCTAAAGGCACATACACAGTGATTCAGGAACAGCTTCTTCCATCAGATTTCTGAATGGACATTGAACACATGAACACCACCTCACTACTTATATAATTTAATTTATTTACTGTAATTCACTGTTTTTATTGTGATGTATTGCAATGTGCTGCTGCCTCAAAGACCACAGATTTCATGACATATGCCGGTGATATTAAACCCAAACCTGATTCTGATGTACATGGGTGGTCTGTCCGGATGACCGCAGACAAAGCTTTTCACTAGACCTTATTACATGTGAACAACAATAAACCAATAATCAAGTATCAATAACCAGTAACCTCTTCCACACAGACACCCTGGAAGCCCCTCACAGCTCTGATTGAGACATTGAAAACCTTGTAAAATTCACTTATAGTAAAAAAAATCTAAATATTTTAAATATCACAACACCCTGCTATGTGATGAACTGAGGCTGTGGCTGTGGGCCTGCTCTGGCTGCTCCAGGCCTCGTGTCTGACGACTCGGTTTTGTTCCAAATGCTACTTGCTTACTTTTAATGTTTGCATGATTTATTTTCTCTCTCTGCACCTACAGTGCTTGTTGGTCTTTTTTTAAATGGGTTCCTTTGCATTTCTTGCTTTGAGGCTGCTTGTAAGGAAACAAATCTTAAGGCTGTATAATGTATACATACTTTGATAATAAATGTTCTTTGAAATTTGAACTTAAAATAAATTTGAAGCTTAAAAATACTTTAAAAAATTGAAACATTCACCTTCTTCCATGGACTGTGTGACACCAACGTACTGTATGAGATGGTTACTTACGAACAAACCTTCCCAAGCATGAAACTGAGGGAATGAATGCACTTCATATGTGGCCCCTCCTACCCCCATTATCACTGCGGTCCAATGACAGGTCCAATACACCAGTATTTGATCTCCATCCAATCTATGAAAACAAAAACCCTGCAGATGTTGCAGATCTGAAATTAAAATCAATTAAATCAGAATGCTGGAAATGCTCAGGAGGTCAGCTAGCTCTTGTGAGAAGAGAAATGGAAGAGAAAAATTTCATCTGGAAAACTTTTGCCTTTAGATCTGAAGGACCATTGACCTGAAACAAACCCTTTGTTTCTCTCTGAACAGATGCTGCCCAGCCTGCTGAATATTTCCATCATGTTCTGATCTTCTTTCCAACTGTTGTTGGTGGAATCTTATATTAAATGCATTCAGAAAGGCTCCTAACTGAACGCTACCTCCATTTAAAAGGATAGTTGAAATTGCTGTTTCAATGGAAACTGCACAGTCATAATTGAATTGTAGCCAGGAATGCAAGCCAACGTGAACAAAATTGCAGCATCTAGATGGAGGTCTGCCTGGCTAAACAAATGTGGAACCATTCTGGCGGGAGCTCACATACAACAGACCAGGGGTCGGCAACCCGCGGCTCCGGAGCCGCAATAGTCTCTTTCATCTCTGTGCTGCGGCTCCCCGTGGTTTGTTAGTTTTTGAAATGTAATTCAAAATTTGAAGATTATGGTGATCTTGTACAATCTAAAAACGTTGTGGAGACCTCATTTCCTGGGACATTCGAACCGGCTCACAATTAGCCACCGTTCCGGCTAAGGGAGATAGCCTACGGGGGTTTGTGAGTACGTGTCTTTTGGAGTATCCGCGCCCACGGGGACGGGTTGAGAGAGGCTTTAAAGCAAGGCTGTTTAGTTCGAATAAAGTTACCTTGACTGCAGTGTCTTTATTTTAGCGCTGCGTGCAGCACACCGCTACAACGTGTTTTTTATCGCTATTAATATACATCACCACTGCCAATGCCTGACACCCACCAGTGCGCGTTTTCTTTTAATTCTTCGATCCAAGGTAGGCTAACTATGGAGTAACTTTCAACCCAACGTCTTTTCTCCGGAGTTCAAAATGTTTTTGTTGCATGCAGAAATGTAATTTCGTTTTCTCTGCAGGAGTTCATCAATTTCATAAATGCAACACATTATAGTTTGTTTATACATAACATAAAGGCAAAAAAAAACATTGTATGCAGTGTTATTTCATTTTAAATGTCAAATGGGTTTTGTGGCTCCCAGTGTTTTCTTTTCTGTGGGAAATGGGTCCATATTGGCTCTTTCACTGGTAAACGTTGCCAACCCCTGCAACAGACCAATGCAGAGTTAAGAACAAAACTTGCAGAAAATGCAATAAAATAGGACGCATATAAAGAGCATGTCAGGCAGACAAAATTAAGTGGACAGCTCAGGGAAGAGAGAAAGCTAAAAAGTCAAATTGTTATTTCAGAAAAAGCACTAATCCGTAAGCTGTTGATGAAAAATTTGATAATGAAGAAACTGACACAGGATTGGTGAGCTTTGAAATTCACAATGTGGAAACTAACAATAGACAAGCAATATGGCTTATGTCACAGTGGAACAAGAAATTAATTAAAATGGAACTGGACGTATTCGGTCATTTAGTTCTTTCAGCTCATAAGACCATAAGATATAGGAGCAGAAGTAGGCCATTCAGCCCATTGAGACTGCTCCAGCATTCAATCATGGACTGATCCAATTCTTCCAGTCATCCCCATTCCCTTGCCTTCAACCCATACCCTTTGATGCCCTGGCTAATCAAGAACCTATCTATCTCTGCCTTAAATGCACCCAATGGCTTGGCCTCCACAGCCGCTCATGGCAACAAATTCCACAGATTTACCCCCCTCTGACTAAAGTAATTTCTCCTCATCTCAGTTCTAAATGGACGTCCTCCAATCCTGAAGTCGTGCCTTCTTGTCCTAGAATCACCTATCATGGGAAATTACTTTATTGTCACCAAACAATTGATACTAGAGCGTACAATCATCACAGCGATATTTGATTCTGCGCTTTGCGCTCCCTGAAGTATAAATCAAAGTAAATATAATAAAAATTTAAATTATAAATCATAATTAGAAAATAGAAAAGGGAAAGTAAGGTAGTGCAAGTCAGGTCCAGATATTTGGAAGGTACGGCCCAGATCCGGGTCAGGATCCGTTCAGCAGTCTTATCACAGTTGGAAAGAAGCTGTTCCCAAATCTGGCCGTACGAATCTTCAAGCTCCTGAACCTTCTCCCAGAGGTAAGAGGGACAAAAAGTGTGTTGGCTGGGTGGGTCTTGGTCCTTGATTATCCTGGCAGCACTGCTCCGACAGCGTGCGGTGTAAAGTGAGTCCAAGGATGGAAGATTGGTTTGTGTGATGTGCTGGGCTGTGTTCACGATCTTCTGCAGCTTCTTCTGGTCTTGGCCAGGACAACTTCCATACCAGGTTGTGATGCACCCTAGAAGAATGCTTTCTATGGTGCATCTATAAAAATTAGTGAGTATTTTAGGGGACAGGCCAAATTTCTTCATCTTTCTCAGGAAGTAAAGGCGCTTGTGGACCTTCTTGGCAGTGGACTCTGCTTGGTTAGACCAAGTCAGGTCATTTGTGATATTCACCCTGAGGAACTTAAAGGTTTCAACCTTTTCCACCTGCGTACCACCGATGTAGATGGGGTCATGTGGTCTGCTACTCCTTCTGAAGTCAACAACCAATTCCTTCATCTTGCTGATGTTAAGGGATAGGTTGTCTTCGCATCATGTCAACAGGTTCCGAATTTCCTCTCTGTACTCAGATTCATCATTACCCAAGATAAGGCCTACAATTGTGGTGCCATATCTAATCTGTTCAGGCCTTTCAACATTTGGAATGTTTCTATGAGATCCCCCCTCATTCTCCCAAACTCCAGGGAATACAGCCAAAGAGCTGCCAGGCATTCTTCATACGCTAACCCTTTAATTCCTGGAATCATTCTTGTGAATCTTCTCTGAACCCTCTCCAACGTCAGTAAATCCTTTCTAAAATAAGGAGCCCAAAACTGTACACAATACTCCAAGTGTGATCTCACAAGTGCCTTATAGAGCCTCAAAATCACATCCCTGCTGTATAGAAAAATAGAACATAGAAAATCTACAGCACAATACAGGCCCTTCGGCCCACAAAGCTGGGCCGAGCATGTCCTTACCTTAGAAATTACCTAGGGTTACCCATTAGCCCATTGATTTTCTGAGCTCCATGTGCCTGTCCAGGAGTCTTTTAAAATACCCTATCGTTTCCACCTCCACCACCATCGCCGGCAGCCCATTCCACGTACTCACCACTCTCTGAGTAAAAAACTCACCCCTGACATCTCCTCTGGGCCTTCTTCCAAGCACCTTAAAACTGTGCCCTCTCCTACTAGCCATTTCAGCCCTGGGAAAAAGTCTCTGACTATCCACATGATCAATGCCTCTCATCATCTTATACACCTCTATCAGGTCACCTCTCATCATCCGTCGCTCCAAGGAGAAAAGGCCAAATTCACTCAAACTATTTTCATAAGGCATGCTTCCCAATCCAGGCAACTTCCTTGTAAATCACCTCTGCAGACTTTCTATGGTTTCCACATCCTTCCTGTAGTGAAGTGACCAGAACTGAGCACAGTACTCCAAGTGGGATCTGACCAGGGTCCTATATAGCTGCAACATTACCTCTCGGTTCCTAAACTCAATCCCATGATTGATGAAGGCCAGTGCACCGTATGCTTTCTTAACCAAGGAGTCAACCTGTGCAGCAGCTTTGAGTGTCCTGTGGACTTGGACCCCAAGATCCCTCTGATCCTCCACACTGCCATGTCTTACCATTAATACAATATTCTATCATCATATTTGACCTACCAAAATGAATCACCTCACACTTATCTGGGTTGAACTTCATCTGCCACTTCTCAGCCCAGTTTTGCATCCTATCAATGTCCTGTTGTAACCTCTGACAGCCTTCCACACTATCCACAATACCTCCAATCTTTGTGTCATCAGCAAATTTACTAAGCCATCCCTCCACTTCCTCATCCAGGTCTTTTATAAAAATCACAAAGGGTTGGGGTCCCAGAACTGAGCCTTGAGGCACACCACTGGTGACCAACCTCCATGCAGAATATGACCTGTCTACAACCACTCTTTGCCTTCTGTGGGCAAGCCAAATCCGGATCCACGAAGCAATGTCCCCTTGGATCCCATGCCTCCTTACTTGCTCAATAAGGCTTGCATTGGGTCCCTTGTCAAATACCTTGCTGAAATCGATATACACTACATTAACTGTTCTACCTTCATCAATGTGTTTAGTCACATCTTCAAAAATATTCTATATTCTATACCTCTAGAAATGAATGCCAAAATTGCATCCACCTTCTTCACAACCTACTAAACCTGGAAGTTAACCCTTAGGGTATCTTGCACAAGGACTCCCAAGTCCCTTTGCATCTCTGCATTTTGAATACTTTCCCCAACTAAATAATAGTCTGCCCGTTTATTTCTTCCACCAAAGTGCATGACCATACACTTTCCAACATTGTATTTCATTTCCCATTCCCCTAAACTATGTAAGTCTCTCTGCAGGCTCTCTGTTTTCTTAAGACTACCAGCTTCTCCACCTAACTTTGTATCATCTGCAAATTTAGCCACAAATCCATTAATACTGTCATCCAAATCATTGACATACATCATAAAAAGCAACGGTCCCAACACCGACCCCTGTGGAACTTCACTGGTAACCAGCAGCCAGCCAGAAAAGGATCCTTTTATTCCCACTCTCTGCTTTCTGCCAACCAGACAATGCTCCACCCATGCTAGTAACTTCTCTGTAATTCCGTGGGCTCTTACCTTTCAGAAAATAAGTTTGAATGGCATTTCAACAATATTGAGCTGAAGCCTGCTAAGAATTTATATTAGAGAAACGATAACTCCTGTAGCAATGACATTTGTGACAGTGAAACAAAACAACCAACAAGCCACATTGAGCTCGTATGTGGCTAAAACGGAGGGTTAGTGATTGACTGAGACAAATATAACCTGACTGGCGATCCATCTATAATTGGCAAGCCACATTCTCTGCAATGAAGCCAACTGAAAGTGAACTAAGAAAGATACTGGATGATGCCACGGCTGTCTCCATGCCAAACACCATGAATAACTGCCCAACTGAGGACCAAGTGGTGTTGCTGCCAACCTCTGTTCTTCTGGTTAGAAAACATATTGGACCAAAGAAGGACAACACTGCTCAGAAAAAGTGTGAGAGCGGCAAAAGCAGTGGTCCGACTACAACGGCTTTTGCAGGCAACGTATCTGAAAAATTTTCTGATATGTTAATCAGGCTGTTACTTGCAAAATGTGTTTGCAATTTAAACTGGAAGAGATTTTGACAAGCTTCAGGAAAGTTGCAAGCATTCAGCTTTTGTGAGCATAAAGAACCAGAATCTGCTCAGTACTATTGCATGAACTTCAAGTGGAGACAAAAAAAACTGCTTGTAAAAGTGATACAAAGACCCAAGCCCAGCTGGATGATTGGAAGACCAAAAAGAAATGAGTCAATGGAGATACAAACACAGAGGAATTGTCAGATAATATTGTAGACGAACAAACTAAGAGGTTAGATTGTAAAGGGAACAATAGCGGGAGTAATATTAATAATCTGTCCTGTATGACTCAATTACTCGAGAAATATTTACCAGGTTCTTGAACAGGAATTAACTGCAAACATTGCAGAGAGAGAGCACACATTCAGGGCCCCAAACACCCTTCCACCTGAGGCAGCTCTTCACCTGCAAATCTACTGGGATCATCTATTTTGTCCAGTGCTCCTGATGTGGCCTTTTCAACATTGGGGAGACTGGTGAGATACATTGTAAATTGGGGTACCGCTTCATCAAACACCTCTGCTTCATCCACCCAAAGTGGAACATCCCGGTGGCCAACATTTTAATTCTGATTCCCATTCCCATTCTGACATGTCAGTCCATGGCCTCCTCTTGTGTCAAGATGAGGCCACTCTCAGGATGGAGGACCCACCAGCACTTAATATTCAGTCTGGGTAGACTCCAACCTGACAGCTGATAATTAATTTCTCATTCTGGTGAAAGATATTTCCCTCAACCTTGCCTCTTCCTCTATTCCCCACTCTGGCCTTTTACCCCTTCTCACCTCCCCCTGAGTCCCCTCCTCCTTTTGCCCTCGCTCCTTTCCTATCAGATTCCTTCTTTTCCAACCTTTTACCTTTCCCACCCACCTGGTTTCACCTATCACCTTCCAACTATCCTCCTTTCCATTCATCCCACCTTTTTATTCTGGCATCTTTCCCCTTTCTGTCCTGATAAAGGGTCTTGGCCTGAAATGTCGACTGTTTATTCATTTCTATAGATGCTGCCTGACCTGCTGAGTTCCACGAGCATTGTGTGTGTGTTGCTTTGCATTTTCTGCATCTGCAGATTTTCTCCTGTTTATGAGTACACGTTCCTGATTGGAGACTCTAATATGGCTGCACCATCTCCTGGAGTCCAGATTGTGTTAAATTAGATGCAGTCTGTCTGATCAGATGAAAGGCTCTTCTATCTAAAGCCCACAGGGAGATCCATACAACAGTAATTGAGGATCTTTCTTGATGAAGCCACTTGCAAGAGTGAATCAACAGAAAATAGAACAAAATAGATGAAATTTCACCACGCATTTACTCTGGGAGACTGCTAAGCTGATGGATGGAAAGGTATTCCTGTTAAATTAGGGTCAAGATACACTCAAATGACTAAGTAATCACTGAGCTGGGAGTACTTGATCCATGGTGTTTATTAAACAATATCTCATCCCAAGTACTAATATTCTCACCCAGAGAACTCATTTAAAATCTATACTGTGGTCCACAAAACTGCAGTAAGTTAGACCTGTGCTCAGATTTCCTGATCTTAAGCTGAACTCTTAATACCCAAGCAGCCATTCCGGACAATCTCTTTAAAAAGAGTCAAGAGATTCAGCAAGTACAAACAATTGCAGGAATTCAATTCCATTTAACTTAACTCTTCTCAATCTTCCCCACCCCCCTCACCATTCCTCATTCCAGTT
Source organism: Hypanus sabinus (assembly GCF_030144855.1). NCBI lineage: Eukaryota > Metazoa > Chordata > Chondrichthyes > Myliobatiformes > Dasyatidae > Hypanus > Hypanus sabinus. The sequence goes on from NC_082721.1 coordinate 87,794,892, forward strand.
TCCCTCTCTTACCTTATGTCCTTACCTACCCATCACTTCCCTCTGGTGGTCCTCCCCCTTCCCTTCCTTCCATGGTCTTCTGTCCTCTCTTATCAGATTCTTCTTTCTCCAGCCCTTTATCCCTTTCACCAATCAACTTCCCAGCTCTTTATTTCATTCCCTCCCCCTCCGAAATGTGATTACTTTGGTTACAGTGTGATATTTGCAATACACACTTCGTGACCAATTTATTAGGTATCTCCTGTACCTAACGTGATGGCCAATGAGTCTGCTATAGTAGCCCATCCACTTCAAGGTTCAACGTGAAATGTGTTCAGAAATGCTCTTCTGCAATGTTGTAAAGCTCAAAGTTTAAAGTAAATCTATTATAAAAGTACATATATCTCACCATATACAACCCTGTGATTTACTTTCTTGTAGGCATACTCAATAAATCTATCGAATAATAACCATGACAGAATCAATGAAAAGCCGCACTAAATTCGGATTTCAACCAGTGTGCAAAAGACAACAAATTGTGCAAATACAAAAAGAAATAAATAATAAATAAATATTCGGTAAATTTTAAGAACATGAGATGAAAAGTCCTTGTAATGTGTGGATATTTGAGTTACTGTTCCTTCCTGTCAGCTAGAACAAGCCTGGCCATTCTCTTTTCTCAGAAACAAGGCATTTTTGCTTTCAGATCTGCCACTCACTGGATGTTTTGTTTTTCACACCATTCTCTGTAAACTCTAGAGACTGTTGTGCATGAAAATCCCAGGAGATCAGCAGTTTCTGAGATACTTATTTTTGCACCAACAATTACAGCACGGTGAAAGTCACTTAGATCACACCTTCCCCACTCTGATGTTTGGTCTGAACAACAACTGAACCTCTTGATCATGTCTGCATGAAGTTGCTGCCACATGATTGGCTGATTAGATACTTGCGTTAATGAGCAGTTGCAAAGGTGTATCTAATAAAGTGGCCACTAAGTGTATAGATTTTACAAAACAAGTGGAGACTTTCACCTTCCAGATTACAAAACTAAAAATTCTTCTCCAGGGTGTTAAAGCAACAAGGATTAGAAGAATATCAGTCCAGAACAAATTAGATTGGGAGAAGTGAAAATCTTCATTTAGCATATGAGAGGACTGCTCAAGAGTCTGATAATAGTAGGATCAAAGCTTTACAAAAACTTGGGAATATTCACTCAGTAGGTTCAATATGTTCAATTTAGTGTCAGAGAAACATATACAATATACATCCTGAAATACTTTTTCTTTGCAAACATCCACAAAAACAGAGGAGTGCCCAAGAATGAATGACAATTGAACGTTAGAACCCCAAAGCACACCCCAGCTCCCCCTCCCATGCATAAGCAGCAAAAAGACGACCAACCCCCACCAACAAAGAAGCATCTGCACCCTCCATCGAGCACTCTAACGTGCAGCAAAGCATCAATAAAGACACAGACTTGTAGTACCCCAAAGACTACTCGTTCACCCAGTAATTCAACACACCACAGGCTCTCTCTCTCTCCCTACTAAGGGAAAAAGAGGTGTCCCTGTTTCACAGCGAAAAGGGAGACATAACAGAACAACTCGCTGATTTACTGTGTTAAAAGTCTGTTACATCACTCTTAAGCTTTTAGAGACTGTGTTAAGGAACTGGAGCTGGAGCTAGATGACTTTTGGCTCATATGGAAGAATGAGAAGGTGACAGACAGCTGCTACAGGGAGATAGTCACCCCAAAGTTGCAGGTTGCAGGTTTTGGGTGACTATTGGGAGAGGGAAAGGAAATAGGCAGCCAGCGTGGAGTACTCCTGTGCCCTTTGCCCTCAATAATAAGGATACTGATTTGGATGCATTGAGGGGCGGGGGCCTAACCGGGACAATCAAAGTAACCAGCTCTCTTGCACTGAGTCTGCCTCTGTAGCTCAGAGGAAAGTGGGAAGAAGAGCAGTGATGGGTGATTCCCTAGCTGGAGCAACAGACAGAAGAATCTGTGGACTTGAAACAGACACCTGGATGGTATGTTGCCTCTCAGGTGCCAGGGTCAGGGCTGTCTCATAACATTCTAAAAGGGAAAGGTGAGCAGCCAGAATTCACGGTACATACTGGAACCAGCTACGTAGATAGGAAAATGGAGGAAGTCCTGAAGAGAAAATATAGCAAGTTATGCAGAAAGCTGAAAAGCAGGCTTTCTAGCGAGTGGGACCAATACCCTTGCGGGCAGGTTTGCTAGAGTTGTTAGAGAGGGTTTACACTAATATTGCAGGGAGGTGGAAATCAGACTGGTAGGGCTGAGGACGCAGCAGCTGGTATACAAGCATATGCAATGTATAGCGTGACTGTGAGAATGGACAGAGGATAGGGCAAAGTTGCAGTAAGCGGAATGAGGTGAAGTGTAACATGAGAATAAAATTGAAAAGGGTGAAGAATACAGCAATGAAGGAGTTATATTTGAATACATACAGTATATAGAATAAGGTAGATGATCCTGTCGCACAGTTAAAGATTGGCAGGTATGATGTGAACATCACTGAGTTGTGGCTGAAAGAAGATTATAGATGGGAGCTTAACAATGAAGATACATATTATATTGAAAGGTCAGGCAGGAAGGCAGAAGTGGTTAGGCGACTCTTGGTAAAGTATTAAATCCAACTCTTAAAAAGAGGTGGCATAGGATGGGAAGGTGTAAAGCTCTTGTGGGTAGAGATAAGGAATTGTAAGGGTAAAAAGACACTGACGGGAATTGCTGTATTTATCGGCCTCTGAACAGTAGCCAGGATGTGGGATAGAAATTACAATGGGAGATAGAAAAGGCATGCCAAAAAGGTAATGTTACAATAGTCATGGGGGAATTCAATATGCAGATAGATTAAGCAAATCAGTTTAGTGCTGGATCCCAAGAGAGCGAATTTGTAGAATGCCTACAAAATGGCTTTTTAGAGCAGCTTGTGATTGAGTTTGAGATAAAGGAACCCTCAGGATGCAGTGATCATAAAGTGATATAATTCACTCAGCAATTTGAGAGGTGGAAGCTGAAGTCAGATGTATCAGTATTATAGCCAAGTAAAATAAATCAGTGGCAGGAGAAAGAAGCTGGTGAAAGTTGATTGGAAGGGGACACCAGCAGAGATGATGATAGAACAGCAATGGCTAAAGTTTCTAGAACCAATTCAGAAGGGATAGGATAAATATATGCCAAGATTTCGGCATGGACTAGGAGGGCCGAGATGGCCTGTTTCCATGCTGTGATTGTTATATGGTTATATGATGAAGAAGTATTCTAAAGGGAAGATGAGGCAAAAATGGCAGACAAGGAAGTCAAAGACGGCACAAAAGCAAATGAGAGGGCATATGGTGCAGCACAAATAAATGGGAAAATAGAGGATTGGAAAGCTTTTAAAAACCAGCAGTAGGACATTAAGAAAGCAATAAGGGGATAAAAGATGAAATATGAAGGTAGGCCAATAATAAAAAGAGCCAGGTATATGCGAAGAGTAAAACGAGTGGCAAGAGTAGATATTAGACTGCTGGTAAATGATGCTCAAGAGGTATTCATGAGGAATAAAAGAATGATAGGACAAACTTAATAGGTGTTTTACTTCAGTCTTCATTGTGGTGGACATTAACAGTATGATTGCCATTTCAGAACGTCAGCTGGCAGTAGTAAGTGTAGTTGCTATTATTAAGGAGAAGGTTCTTGTGAAGCTGGAAGGTCTGAAAGCAGATAAATGATCTGGAGCAGATGGTCTACACCCCAGGGTTCTGAAAGAGGTAGCTGAAGAGATTGCTAATGATCTTTCAAGAATCACTGGAAGATTGGTTGACTGGCAGGAGGCAAAGATTAGAAATAAAAGGGGCCTGTTCTGCTTGGCTGCCAGTAAATAGTGGTGATCCACATGGAAGGGTGTTGGGACCACTTCTTTTCACACTATATATCAATTATTTGGATGACAAAATTGATGGCATTGTGGCCAAGTTTGTGGACAATAGGAAGATAGGTGGAGGGGCAGGAACTGTTGAGAAATCAGGGCATTTACAAAAGGACTAAGGCAGATTAGAGAAATAGGCAAGTAAGTGGTAGATGGAATATAGTGTAGGGTCATGAACTTTGGCAGAAAGAATAAAGGCGTAGACTATCTTCTAAAAAGGGAGAGGATTAAAAAAATCAGAGGTGCAAAGGGGCTTGGGATTAGGGTTAACCCTAACCCTAACCCTAACCCTTGTGCAGGATTTTCTGAATGTTAAAAAATATAAAAGGAATATAAAAGCAAGAATCTAACGCTGAGGCGTTATAAAGCACTGATCAGACCACACTTGGAGTATTGACAGCAGTTTTGGGCCCTTTATCTTAAAAAGACGCACTGGCATTGGAGAGCATTTAGAGGGGTTCACAAGAAAAATTGCTGAGAATGAAAGTTTTAATGTACAAGGAGCATTTGATAGCTTTGGGCCTGCACTCACTGGAGTTTAAAAGAATGAGGGGGAATCTTATTAAAGCCTATCGAATTTTGAAAGGCCTGGATAGAGCAGATGTGCAGAGGATAGTTCCTATAGTGGGTGGGGGTGTGAGGGGGAGTCTTGGACCATGGGCACAGACTCAGAATTGAGGAACACCATTTAGTGGAGAGCTGAGGAGGAGTTTCTTTAGCCAGAGGGTGGTGAATCTGTGGAATTCATTGCCACAAGTGGTTGTGGAAGCCAAGTCATTGGGTGTATTGAAAGCAGAGCTTGACAAGATCTTGATTAGCAAGGTTGTCAGAGGTTATAGTCAGAAGGCAGATGATTGGGGTTGAGGGAGATAATATACTAAAGTTCAAAGTACATTTATTACTTAAGTATATACGCATTATACAACCTTGGGATTAATCTCCTACCGACAGCCGCAAAACAAAGAAACACAAAAAAAATCATTAAATAAAGAAGACCGCTAAATTTTGTGGACTTGCCTGAGGAACAGGACTTTAAGCACGAAGTTCCAACTCATGATTAGGCTTTAATGTCAGTTATGGAATAAAAGGCTAATATGAATTAAAGGTTAATTTGCAGGTTGAGTTCATGGTGAAGAATGTAAATGTAATGTTAGCATTCATATTGAGAGGATGAGAATATAAAAACAAGGATGTAATGTTAAGGCTCTATAAGGCACAGGTGAGGCATGATTTAGAGTATTGTGAGCAGTCTGGGCTCTTTATCTATGGAAAGATGTGCTTACATTGGAGAGGGCCCAAAGGGGATTCATGAAAATGATTCCGGGAGGGAAATGCTATCATCTGAGAAGTGTTTGATGGTTCTGGCCAGTACTCACTAAAGTTCCAAAGAATGAGTGGGCAGGGGGATCTCACTGAAATCTATTAAATGTTGAAAGTCCTCGATAGAGTGGATGTGGAGAGTATGCTTCCTATGGTGGAAGAGTCTAAGACCAGAGGACAGCCCCAGAATAGAGGGGCACCCATTTAAAATGGAAATGAGGAGGAATTTCTTTTGCCATAGAGTGGTGAACCTGTGGAATTCATTGTCACAGGTGGCTGTGGAGGCCAAGTCTTTGGTTACATTTATGGCAGAGGCTGATTGATTGTTGGTTAGTCAGGACATGAAGTGATATGGGGAGAGGGCAGGAGACTGGGGCTGAGAGGGAAATGAATCAGCCATGATGAAATGGCAGAGCAGACTTGATGGGCCAAATGGCCTAATTTTACTTCTGTATCTTATGGTCTAAACCAGTGTATTTTTGTGCAGTAACAATTATCCAGCTTAGTACAACTGCTCTGTCCAAGACCATAAGAAATTGCAGAAAGTTGAGAAGCTGAGAAAGTTGATAAAGGGGCAAATTTCCGAAGGGGCCTGATACAAAATTCTTTGAACACAGCATCATAGGAAGGTAGGGTTTGCAAAGAGATCTTTCGGCACATTGGCCTTTATAATTCAGAGCAATGAGCACAGGAGATGGGGCGTTATTTTAATATACAATATAATTACTGTATTACTCAAATGTTACTGAAATATTAAATACACAGCAAAATCCTTCTATTGTGAGGCTGTGTCTTCCAGTCCCAGATTCTCCTACATTAGGAAACATCCTCAGCACATTCACTCTATCTAGGCCTTTCAATATTTAGTGGGTCTTAATGAGATCCCAATTTGCTAAACTTCAGACAGTAGAACCATCAAACACTTCTCATACATTAACCCTTTCATTCCTATGCTCATTCTCCTGATCCTCCTCTGGACTTTTTTCCAATATCAGCACATTTTTTCTTACATAAAGTTGCCCAAAGCAGCTGATGATTATCCAAATGTGGTCTGAACAGTGCTTTACAAAGCCTTGGCATTACATCCTTGCTTTTATATTCCGTCGTCTCATAATGAATGCTGACATTGCATTTGTCATCGTCTTTGATGCACCTTCTGTGTTGAAATGGACTGGCACATATCCTATATCATGATATCTCTTTACGTGCAGTAAAGCACTTTGAGAGAGCCCGAAAGGAAAATGGTGCCAATCATTACCGAGGTATTTCATCTCACCAAAAGCTAATCCACATCCTTCCAACCCCTCATAAATAGACATGTCTAAAGAGCTGGAAGTATTCAAACAGCTGATGAAATATTCAAGAGTTAAACATTTCTCCATAGTGCAGTTCTGAGTCCACGTTAATTATACCTTTTCCCCACAGACAATTCCCAACCTGCTGAGTATTTCCAACATTTTCTGTTTATATAACTAACTTTAAGCATCTACAATGCTTGGCTTTTGCTTTCTTCCTACATTTATTGACTTCCTTGCTCTTTGCAATCACTTCCAGAGGAATCATTCTCATACTCTCTGAGTAAACAACCTGCCTCTCAATTCCCATTGGATTTATTAGGGATTTCTTTACATGTGGTGAGTAAACTCACCTACTAACAACACCTGCACAAGTCAGACAAGCTTACCAGTTGAGTGGTACCACGACAACCTCTTACTCAACATCAGCAAAACCAAAGAGCTGATTATCAACTACAGGAGAAAGAAGCTAGAGCCTCGTTCAGGGACTGGAGGTGGCGAGGGTCAGTAACTTTAAATTTCTTTCTGTTACAGTATGATATTAGCAGATCTGTTCTGGGACCAACACATAAAGAAGGAAAGGTAGTGCCTCTGGAAGTTTGTGTAGATTCAGCATACACAGTAAGAAGTATCCTAATTGGTTGCGTTAAGGCTTGGTATGGAAACACCAATGCCCAATAACAGAAGAGACTACAGAAAGTGGTGGGTACAGCTTAGTCCATCACAGATAAAGCTCAGCTCACCACTGAGCACATCTGCAAGGAATGCTGTCACAAGAAAGCAGCTTCCATCATCAAGAACTCCACCATCCAGCCATGCTCTCTTCTCATTGGGCAAGAGGTACAAGAGCCTTACGCGCCACACCTGCTTGTTCAGGAACAATTATTCATCTACAACCATCAGGCTCCTAATCTGGTATGGATAATTTCATTGACCTCAACCCTGAACTGATTCTATCATGAAGATTCGTAGAGCAAATGAGACTAACTCCAAAATTCCAAAAACATGCTATCTTTTTTTTGGAAATCCATTTGGCATGGTCTCTGGCTCAATTGCGTCTTATCCACATTCCGTTCAGACTCACTGTGGTCTTGGTTTCCCTGGTCCCATCAAATTCACTGTGGTCCAAGGTCCTTGTACTCTTTTCAAGTTTTCTATGCTTCTTTCAAACACACCATGGCTCTGTTACCATACTCTTCCTTGACTTATCAAAGCCCAGTTTCCTGTGCCCCCTTTAAACATATGATCAAATGAAAATGTTATTATATTCTTGCATGACATCATAAAACAGAAGTTATCTGGTAGCATGGAGGTTAGTGCAATCATTTTACAATGCCAGCAATCATTGATCAGGGTTTGATTCCCAATGCTGTCTGTAAGGAATTTGTATGTTCTCCCTATGACTGCGAGCGTTTCCTTTCATATTCCAAAGATATTAGTGCTAGTGTGCGTAAGTTATTGAGCTGCTATGGTGGAGCTGGAACGATGGCAACACAGACGGGCTTCCCCAAGCACAATCCTTCCATATCGTAAATAACCCTTCCACTTCATGTTACGATGTACATGTCAGAGATAAATCTAATTTTTAATCTTTTTTTAAAAAGTGAATTAAAAGTGTGCAAATTAACATCCAAACGTCTAGAAAGCTGCCAGTCCAGCACCACCAAGTCCCAGAGTTTGCCAGATTTTTGGAGTTTTGCCATATCTCTTGCACGCTTTCTGTGAATTTACCTTTATAATGATATTCATAAAAACAAATTAAAGTCACTGGATATTAACACACCAGTTTAAGGCCAACAGCAATCTGGATCCAGAGAATTGCAAGCAAATAAGCTGAAATCCAAAGCAACACACACAAAATGCTGGATGAACTCAGCAGGTCAGGCAGCATCGCTGGAAATGAATGAACAGTCCATATTTCAGGCTGAGCTGCTTTTTCAGAACTAGAAACAAAGGAGGGAGATGCCAGAATAAAAAGGTCGGGGGAGAGGAAGGAGGCTACCTGGAAGGTGATAGATGAAGCCAGGTGGGTAGGAAAGGTCAAGGGTTGGAGAAGAAGGAATCCAACAGGAGAGAAGAGTGGACAATAGGAGAAAGGGAAGAAGGAAAGGCACAAGTGGTAGGTGATAGGCAGGTGAGAAGAGGTAAAATGATGGTGTGGGGAATAGAAGAAGAGAAGAAGGAGAGGGAAATTTTTCTTACCAGAAGGTGTTGCTCCCTCACTCTGACTGTGACCTCATCATAGCACTAGCGGAGGCCATGGGCCAACATGGGAATTAAGATGTTTGGCCACTGGGAAGTCCCACTTGTAGTGGATGGTGCGAAGGTGTAAAGGTGCTGGATACAAAGTGATCCCCAATTAACGACTGATCCCATCAGTACAGAGGAAGCTGCATCAGGAGCTCTCAACACGAGAGACCTCAGGAGATTCACAGGTGAAGTGTTCCTCGCCTGGAATAACTGCTTAGGGTCCTGCGTGGAGGTGAAGGAGAAGCTGAATGGGCAGGAGTAGCCATTTGGCTGACTGCAGGGGTTAATCGTGTTTGGTTGAATGGGGCACTGGCAAATTAAAAACTAATCAATAATTCAAGCCCTCTGTAATTTAGCAGGAAGGGAACTAGCTTCCCTCAAGGCTGATGCTGAATTCAGTCAAAGAAACAATAAAGCTAATGTTTCATCCAAACAAAAACATAGTCACATTAACTGGCACTAATTCAATCTCTCCTTCTCTTTTCCTAGAAGATTCCCTGTGGAAGCACTATCAGAAATCTACCTAGTATCATAACTACGAAGATTAGTGACAATCAGTTGTATAATTGGTCATCCACCCCTTCAAGTTACAAAGTCCAAACCATGGAATTTATGGAACACCTTCCCTCTGCCATCCATTGGTTCCCTTCACTACATTGTTACCTGTATGGAGTTTACATATTCTCCCTGTGATTCTACTGGCTTCCTCCAAGTGTTCCCATTTCCTCCCACAACTCAAAGATATAAGTGTTGGTACGTTATTTGGCTGGTGTAAATTGGCCCAAGTGTCTTGATGAGTGGTAGAATCTGCATGGAGTTACTGGGAAAGCAGGGAGGAGAATAAAATGTGAATAGAATAACAGGATGATTTATGGTCCACGTGGACTCGGTAGGTTGTAGGTCTGCTTGCCTGCTGTATGACTTCACAATTCTTGAATTTTCTTCCTCAATCTGATTCAGATTCAGATTGAAAGTCAGTTTCATTTCTCACATGTGCATCAAAAGATACAATGAAATGTGTTGCTTGTGCTTGCAACCAACACAATCAAGGATGCACTAGGGGCAGCACGCAAGTGTCACCACTCACTCCAGCGCCGACTTCACATGTCCACAATGTTCAGTAGAACAACAGAAGCAGCAGCAACAACAACAGCAAAACAATTCCCTTTCCCATCCCCACAAACCTTAAAAATCATTAAAGTCTGAGCCCACAGCATCAACAAACATTGCAGCTTGGTGCCATCTTAATTAGCTGTCCTTCTGACAGTCTTCATGAAACATCTTTACAGATATTAATTCACCACAACTTATCAAAGAAAGGCAACTACTGTTAAAGGAATACAAACCACAAGCTGCTGGATACTCTCATCGGCACGGGCAGATTCTGTCGAGTGGAATTCAGAGATACAGCCTGTTAACAGGCCCTTCCAACCTAACAAGCCTGGGCCACCCAATTACACCCATGTGACCAATGAACCAACCAACCAGCACATACTTGGACTGAGAGAGGAAACGTGAGCACCCGAAGGACACCCCCATGGTCAAGGGGAGAATGGGAAACCCCCATGGTCAAGGAGAGAATTGGAAACCCCCATGGTCAAGGAGAGAATTGGAAACCCCCATGGTCAAGGAGAGAATGCAAAACCCTGATAGTCAAGGGAAAATGTATAAAATCTTTACAGCCAGCGGTGGGAATTGAACCCAGGTCGAGGGAGCTGTAATAGCATTACATTAACAGCTGCGCTATTATCTGCCCTATGAGGTGAAATGGGCAGTCAATGTTTTTGGTCGACACTTTTGATGAGATGTAGGTCTCAAAGGGAAACATGGATTATCTATTTCTCTCCAGGGATGCTGCCTGCCCGATTGAGTTCCTCCAGTAGTTTTATTTTTTGCTCCAGACTCCAGCATCTGCGGTCTATTATGTCTCCATTGTTGTAAGAGCACTTAATCATTTATTGATTGAAGTACAATGTGGAAATAGGCCCTTCCATCCCTTTGAGCCATAGTACTCTACGAGACCACGGTTTAATCCGAGCCTAATCACGGGACAATTTACAATGAACAATTATCTTACATGCTGGACTGTGGGAGGAAATCCACGTGCTCACAGGGAGAAGGTACACACTTCTCTTTACAGGCAGTGACGGGAAATGAACCTTGGTTGTCTGTACCTTGAAGTGCTGTGCTAACCATTACACTTACAGTGCCACATGATAATATGGATCTCCGCACATGGTTGCTAGAGAGAGGCAGGAAATTGGGAAAACATGGGAAAAGATGTCTGGAAAATTCCCTCTGCAAAGTATTCTTTCTCCCACATAAACAAGCTATGACAGAAAATTCAAAATCTGTCTGTAATTGAAGGCAAAGCAGCCATAGGAAATAAAGTCAATTCAATTGAATTCAATTCAGTATTATTGTAATTAATCTTGCAGTTGAGTAAGGAACAGAGAGGCCTGGAAGCTATTGTTATTTTGTTTCCTTGAACACTTTGAAGAATCAAAGTCAGAAAATCAATTGCATCTCTATAAAACTTTGGTTAGACCACCATTGAGGTATTCTGGTCAATGCATTAAAGGTAACGATTATCTTTAATGCCAGAATTGAATGTAGTACATCAAAGGTGGTCTAATCATAGTTGTAAAGATTAGCTTATTCTGTCACAAATATATTGAATCATTGAAACATACAGTGAAGTGTGTCCTTTAGGTCAAATCAAATCTGGCAAGCATTGTCCTGGAGGCAGCCTGCAAGTGCTGTCACATTTCTGGTGCAAATATAGCATGCCTACAACTCACCAACTCTAATCTGCGGAACACCTGGAGCACCTGAAGTAAACCTACGTAGTCACAGGGAGAATGTACAAACTCCTTACAGACAGCGGTGGGAATTGAACCCCAAATGGTGATCTGTAAAGCTGTGCTCTAACCGCTACGATACTGCACTGCCCATCACACCGCCGTGATGCCCAACATCACAGGAAGGGTGGAGCTCTGCAGTCGGTGCAGAAGAGGTTGTCTGAATCGGGGTGATTTGCCACAAGGATAGGTTGGAGTGTTTTTTTCAGGAACATCGGAGGCTGAGTGTGAATTGATAAAGTATATAAAATCATGCTATGTTTTAAATAAGGTAGATAGTCAGAGTATTTCTCCAATAGTAGAAATGTCAAATACTAAAAGGCATGGAGTTAAGTTGAGACAGGGAAGTTTAAAGGAGATTTGTGAGGCAAATTTGTTACACAGAGTGGGTTAGGTGCTGGTAATATGTTGCCATGAAAGTTGTTAGAAACGGATATAATAGCAATCTTTAACAAGAGAAAATCTGCAGATGATAGAAATCCAGAGCAACACATACAAAATGCAGGAGGAACTCAGCAGGCCAGGCAGCATCTATGGAAAAGAGTACAGATGACGTTTTGGCCCTTCATCAGGACTAATTGCAATAGCAATCTTTAAGAAGCATTTAAGCAGTCATGGAATAGTGGGATACTACAGATCATGTGGAGGCAGATGGGATTAGATTATAGCATTGTGGTCCACACAGATATTGTAGGCGAAAGGGACTGTTCCTCCGCTATACTCTTCAACGTTCTGTTGACTTGACCAATATTGGAGGAAGTTGAATGGATAGAAAGGACTGTAACGATAGAAAGATGAGAAGGAAGCATGGTCACATAGTGGCTAGTGTAACACTATCACAGCGTTAGCAACCCAGGTTCAATTTTGCCGCTGTCAGTAAGAAGTTTGCACGTTCTCCCTGTGACCACATGGGTTTCCTCCAGGTGCTCCCACATTCCACAAACGTATGTGTTAGTAGATTCATTGGGTGTAACCTGGAGGTGGCGGCTCATTGAGCTGGAAGGTCTTGTAATCGTGCTGTACTTCGAAATAAATAAGACCATAAGGCATAGAAGCATACTGAGGCCATTCAGCACCTTGAAATTGCTCTGCTATTCAGTCTTGGCTGATTTATAACCCTTCTCAACAAAAGCATATTCCAATTAAAAGCAAGGACAGCAAGGGTGGGGAGCCTTGGTTAACTAAAGAAATAAAAGAAGACATCAAGTTAAAAGCTCGTGCATACAATGTTGCCATGAGTAGTGGGAAACTGGAAGATTGGGAAGATTTTGAAAAGCAACAAAGAACCATGAAGTGAGCAATAAAGAAAGGGAAGCTAGCTTATGAAAATAAACTAACACAAAATATAAAAATGAATAGCAAAAATTTTTATTATTATATAAAGAGGAAAAGGGTGGCTAAAGTGAACATCAGTCCCTTAGAGGATGAGAAGAGGGAATTGATACTGGGTAATGAGGAAATGGTTGAGGCTTTGAATGACTATTTTGTGTCGGCCTTCACAGTGAGGACACATCTAACATGCCTAAGAGAGATATTATGGATGTGAGGTGAAGACCTTGATACAATGGCTATCACTAAAGAGGTAGTGCTGAGCAAACATGTGGACCTGAAGATAGACAAGTCCCTGGTCCTGATGGAATGCACCCCAGGACACTGAAAGAAATGGCATAAGTTATACTAGAGGGTTTGGTGATAATTTACCAAAATTCTCTGGACTCTGGGCAGGTCCCAGCGGATTGGAAGATGGTGAATGCCATGCCACTATTCAGGAAAGGATATAGGCAAAAGGTAGGTTGCTACAGTCCAGTTAGTTGAACATCTGTAGCTGGGAAAATGCTTGAAGCTATCATTAAAGAGGAAATAGTGAGGCATCTGGAAAGAAATGGATCCATCAGGCAGACACAGCAGGGATTCAGCAAAGGCAGGTCCTGTTTGACAAACTTGCGGGAGTTCTTTGAGGATATAACTAGCGCAGTGGATAGAGGGGAACAGATGGACATTATTAATTTGGATTTCCAGAAGGCTTTTGATAAGGTGCCACATAAAAGACTTATCCATAAGAAAGGATGCATAGAGTTGAGGGTGATGTATTAACATGGATAGAGGACTGGTTAACTAACAGAAAGCAGAGAGTTGAGGTACATGGGTGTTACTCTGGTTGGTAATCAGTAGTGAGCAGTGTGCCACAGGGGTCTGCGCTGGACCCACAACTATTCACGATATACGTTAGTGATCTGGAAGAGGGGACCGAGCGTTGTGTATCTAAGTTTGCTGATGACACTAAATTGAGTGGAACAGCAAATTGTGCAGAAGATATGGAGAGTCTGCAGAGAGATATAGATAGCTTGAGTGAGTGAACAGGGGTCCGGCAGATGGAATACAATGTTGGTAAATACGAGATCATCCATTCTGAAAGAAAAAAGTTAAGGAGCAGATTATTATTTAAATGGTAAAAGATCACAGCATGCTGCTGTGCAGAGGGACTTGGGAGTGCTTGTGCATGAATCACAAAAGGTTGATTTTCAAGTGCAGCAGGCTATCAAGAAGGCAAAAGGAATGTTGGCCTTCATTGCTAGAGGTATTGAAGTTAAGAGCAGAGAGGTCATGCTTCAGCTATACAGGGTACTGGTGAGGTCGCACCTGGAGGACTGCATGCAGTTCTGGTCTCCTTACTTGAGGAAGGATATACTGGCTTTGGAGGTGGTATAGAGGAGGTTCACCAGGTTGATTCCAGAGATGAGGGGTTTGGACAATGAGGACAGATTGAGTCGCCTGGGACTGTACTTGCTGGAATTCAGATGAATGAGAGGAGATCTTATAGAAACATATCAAATTATTAAAGAGGTGGATAAGGTAGAGGCTGGAAAGTTTTTGCCACAGGTAGATGAGACTGAACTAGGGAACATAGCCTCAAGATTCGGAAGAGTAAATTTGGGACGGAGATGGGGAGGAACTGCTTTTCCCAGAGAGTGGTGAATCTGTAGAATTCTCTGCCCAATGAAGTTGTGGAGGCTACCGCAGTAAATGTATTTAAGACAAGGTTGGATAGATCTTTGCATAGCAGGAGATTTAAGGGTTATGGGGAAAAGGCGGGTAGGTGATGATGAGCCCGTGGTCAGGTCAGCCATGATCTTATTGAATGGCGGAGGAGGCTCGATGGTCAGGTGGTCTTCTCCTGCTTCTACTTCTTGTATTCTTATGTTCATTTTTCCTTGTTCTCTCCACGATCTTTGAAACCCTTACTAATCAAGAACCTATCAACCTCTGCTTTAAATATACCCAAAGACTTGGCCTCTGCAGCAATGAATCCCACAGATTCACTACCTCCTGGCTGAAGGAACTCAGTTTTATTCTGAGGGGACAACCTTTACTTCGGAGGGTATGCCCTCTGGTTCCAGACTCTCACCCTACTGGAAAAATCCTTTCCACATTCACTCTTACCAGTCCGGTCAGACAGAAGCAAACCCTCTCCACATCCACTCTAATCAGGCCTGATAGACAGCAGCAAATTGATGGATTTGTAAACAAGGATGGGAGTTTTACAATGGCAGTTTAAAAGGTTTGGCACAGACTAGATGGGCTAAAGGGCTTGTTTGAGTGCTGTAATCTCCTATCACTCTATAACACTATGATATACTTAATTAAGGTGGGGAAAGGAGTAAGTTAATCAGAACATAAGAAACCAGAAGTAGGAAATGGACATTCAGCATCCTGTAAAATATGCAGTCAAAGTCACAGTAAATTTATCATCAAAAGTTAGGGGGGAGGGGTTAAGGGGAGGGGGTAAGGGTTATATACATTGTTTTTTCATACTTTGTAACCATTTAAAAATGCAATAAAAAAAGTTTTAAAAAAAAAAACTACATATATGTCAGTAGATACAACCATGAGATTCATTTTCCTGCAGGTATTTTCATGAAAACAAAGAAATACAGTAGAATTTATGAAAAGCTATACATAAACCAAGATGGACAAACAATATGCAAAAGAAAACAAACTTAAAATAAAAAAAATTAATATGAGAATATAAGTTGTAAAGTCCTTTAAAGTGAGTTGTGGAACTGAAGGTTGTAGAAGATACAAAAGCAGGATTAGACCAATTAGACCATCCAGTCTGCTCTGCTATTGAACCATGACTGATTTTGTAACATATTCTTCCACTCTCTCTTCATAATCCCTAACTCTCTAATCATTCAAGAACCTCTCAGTCCCTGCCTAAAAAGCTCCCAATTACTTGGTCTTCACAACCCTCTGTCACAACAAACTTCACAGATTCAGTACATCACCTTGGCTGATCTGCCCAGGTGTCAATCTTATTTTAAAAACACAAACACGAGGAAATCTGCAGATGCTGGAAATTCAAGCAACACACACAAAGAGCTCAGGACGAAGGGTCTCAGCCTGAAACGTCGACTGTACTTCTTCCTATAGATGCTGCCTGGCCTGCTGCATTCCACCAGCATTTTGTGTGTGTTGTTTCAATCTTATTTGTCAGTTCCCCATTACCCTCAATTCCCCAACCTTTAAAATAATTATCCACAGCCTCTTTGTACACTGCCGATGATATAACTTCCTAAACCCTTCAGAAGGTACCCTGCAGTTTTAGCTTCCCAGTTTTTAATACCCATCCTTAATGGTATAACTAAAAGCTTAGGGGAGACTGGAGAATGAGCTGTGTTGCTTTGGAGTACTGTCTCAGAGGACTGGCCACCTTAAGATATGTGGAGGAAAATCATAACTCTGTCAAACCTGTCATGAAAAGATGAGGACTTGGATTGGAGAGATTTTCTTCATTCTGCATTCTAATGACATTGAAACTCTTGTCCAAGAGAAGAAAGTGCAACTGTATTAATTATTAAAATTAGCTAATCTTTTCTGAACTATATGATAACTTTCAAATGGGACTCGGTGCTATAAACTTTAATTATTCATTATTAAGTCTTTCTTTAACGGGATAGATCTTTAATGATGATATACTGCACCAGGAAAAATATGATTGGGAATGATTATTGAAAATGGAAGGGGCTTTTACTGACCCAATGAGCAACAACAGAATCAAGTTCATTATCATTGTTGTGAAATTTGTTGCTTTGTGGCAGCATAAAAATGACTGTAAGTCACAGAAATAAAAAAATAAACAAACAGACAAATAAATAAATAGTAAACACAAAGTACACTTCAGATGCTGTGGTCAAATCAATACGTATAGCAAGCTGGATGAACTCAGCAGGTCGGGCAGCATCCGTTGAAAGGAGCAGTCAACGTTTCAGTCCTGATGAAGGGTCTCGACCCGAAACATTGACTGCTCCTTTCAACGGATGCTGCCCGACCTGCTGAGTTCATCCTGCTTGTTGTATGTGTCAAATAAATAAATAACTAGTGCCAAGGGGGAGTATTGAGTTTGTGGATTGTTCAGAAATCTGATGACGGGGGCACATTTATAGAACACCATGAACATGGTGAATCATCCAAAAGAAAACTGGAATTCAATGGCTCCAGAAAGACCTCAGAGCTGATCACTCAACGTTCAGCTCATCAAGTGTTTGACCGTACTTTGAGTTTTGATCCAGACTGTGAGCCCTGCTCTAGATGCTTCAGCCAAGTTAAACAGCCTCCCTTCGACCTAGCATATTGAACATTGTAAAGCTTGTTGGAAATCTCAGTGAGATCACCTTTCATTCTTCAAAACTCTAAAGATTAAAGGCCTTGTCTACATCATTCTTCTTTGTAAGGTAAACTCACCACTCTGGAAAGCAGTGAACCGTATCTCCATTGCATTGCCCTGATGTTAAGTATAATCCTTCTTTGGGTAAAGATGTATATTATACTTATAAGCGAGGTCTTACCAGGGGTTTATACAGGTCCTCTCAAAACTGATGGAGAACCCATGCATACAAATGAATGTTTGGGAGACCATCAGGATGGGTGGGGATGGGGTTGTAGATGTCTACTGCCTGATGAGAAAGGAACACTTCTGTGTTCCTTCTCTCCCTCCACCTGAGAGCTAGATGAAACCGGAAAAAAAACGAGCAGACTCACTCGCTTACTCAATGGCGGGCATTCTTACCCCACCTGCTTGCTCTCACTTTTTCTGTGATGCTCTGTTTTTATCTACTTCTGATTGACAGTACAGGTTACAAACAGTTCTCAGGACGAGAACCCTGGAGATAGCTTGAATCATTACAGTAAATTATCTTCATTGATACACTGAAATTCCACCATAATAAAAGTCAGCATACAATTTGCTTTCCTAGTTGTATGTTGCATTTGCAAGCTGACTTTAAATGACATGTATAACAACCCCAGATCGCTTTCAACTTCCACCATCAAATTTCTGTTTTGAGGTGAATGATATAATATTTTTCTATATTGTTCTAATCTGACATGTAACACTTACCCAACAGGCTGGTATATGTCTAGGGGAAAAGGAGATCCAGCCACACATCAATCCCACCTCCCGTACATGCAGGTGCTGTGAGAATCGAGTTTACGCCTCGTGCCCGCCCACAACAAATACCGTTATGAAATACACTTTAAAGAGTTTACTAAAATTAAAAGAGTATTAGGCAATACAATATATATGCAAGGGAAAAAAACAAAAAGGCGCCAACTTATCAAAAATCAGTCAGTTTAGTGCACATCGTTGGAGCTTAAACATCGAACCATTCGACCCCTCGTCGCTTGCCTCTGACCTCCACGTCCTCGCACCTAGGACCACGCCTGGTGGTCTTCCGAACAGTGCCGCGCACGTCCACCTTCCTCGACGTCTTCCTCCCGCTCTCTCGCAAAAGCCCGCGAAAAACCCCTCCCCCAAGTTCCCAGCCTCACAAGACAAAATAACATTCCCCATTGGTTAACAAATGAATACAATTACCTAATCAACAAGTATAAAGCAAAACACTTATGCGAGAGAAACACTTATCAAAGAAGCATTCCTACTCTTAACAAACCAAAAAACCCATTTTGAGTAACATACACAGGACATTGTACAGACATATGGCTGGTCTGCGTGGGATTATAGTTGGGGAGGGTGATGGTGGGTGAGTGACGGACAATAATTGAGCAAGTCACACGTCTTTTGACTCAGCAATGTTCAACCAGTTACAGTGGCAGAGCTGGTAAAACTACCATCCAGGAATGCTGGAGATCCCAGTTCAATTCTGACCTTGCATCTGAATGGAGGTTGATTGTTCTCATTGTGACTGTGCGGGTGCCTTGATTTCTTCTCAAAGGAAAGTAGTTAATTAGTAGGTTAATCAGCCACTGTAAATTTACTCTAGTGTGCAGGTGAATGCTAGAATTTGAGGTGAGAATGAAGATCATGTTGGAAGAATCGACAATGGAGTTAATGTAAGATTCCAGTGTACAAGATTGTTGATAGTGTGTGCAGACTGATGGGCAGAATGGCCTAGAAAGAGCAATGTGACCCAACTCTATGCCATTTACTACAAAGAAAAACAGAACATTTTGGCAGGCCAGGCAGCACCAATGGGAAGCTAAACAGAGCATTTTCTTTTAGGCCAAAGATTTTTCAGAACTAGGGAAGGGATCAGCTTTCTGCATTTTTTTTTATTTCCAGCTTTTTTTTTTGGTTTTTTCCCACAATATTTTCCCCACAGTATTGCTTTCAAAACACAGATAAACCATCCCTAGATTCCCATTTTCAGTTTCCACTTTCAAAAGCTTGCTAGCTTATCCTGTTTGAATGGTGCAAGCCTGGAGCAGAAGATGAAGTTGTTCTTAGTTCTCAAAATAAATCAGAATGACATAGACTGTTAGAATCAGTTTGTGTATGAGTGGAAACATGATTTCTTTTGGAGTCATAGAGTACCACAGCACAGAAATAGACCCTGTGATCCACCTCAGTCTGTGTCAAACTATTATTCTGCCTAGTCCCATCGACCTGTTCCTGAAACATAACCCTCCATACTCCTCCCATCTATGTACTTGTCTCTTAAATGTTGAATTTGAACCCAATCAAACTAGGCCAAAAACAAGTGATTCTGAAACCATGATGGGAATAGGATGATCAAATTTACTCTGTGTCACATACTCCAAGTATGTGTGGTAGATATTGTGTGCTGTGGTCTGATCCATGACTCCATGGAAGTTAATGAAATTAAATTTTGAAAATAGGTCACAATGGGACTGTGGTGGGTGACTTGGGGCTCAAGAACAATCAAGCAAAGTCATAGAGCGCAGAATCAGACCTCTTCACCCATCATATCCATGTTCATCATTCAAACTAATCCCATTTATGCCCACTTGGTTTGTAGCCTTCTGTGCCTTGGTGATACAAGTTCTCATTCAGGTACTCATTCATGTCTTGAGAGTGTCTACTCCCTCACCCCCTCAGATTCCAGTCATCTGATGAATGAAAAATATTCTTCCTCAGGTCAACATCATGGGTATTCTGCAAGGTTTTGATGGGGTAGATAGATAGACAGTTTCTGGGAGGATGAAGGGTCTCAGCCCAAAATGTTGACTGTTTATTCCTCTCCATAGATGCTGCCTGGCTTGCTGAGTTCCTCCAGCATTTGTGTGTGAGTCACTCCAGATTTCCAGCATTTGCAGAATCTCTTGAGGTTAGGATTCAGAAGAATATTTTTTTTACCCAGAGATTAGTGAGAAGACTAAACTTGCTACTATAGATACCTACAGGGAATGAAGTCTAGGAATGGAAGACGGGTGTGGTGAGCAACACTTAGGGCGAAGATTAAAGAGATTCGGATAATTGGTGCCATGTACATTGAAACATTCAGTAAACTGTGCCACCTGTGTGACTTGTGATAGCCCATAGTGTTGTCACGCTTCAGGCTCCAACACAGCATTGCCACAACTCACTAACACCAAACCGTATCTCTTTGGAATGTGGAAGAAAACCGGAGCACTCAGAGGAACCCCATGTGGTCATGGGGAGAGTGTAAAATCTCCTTACAAACAGGGGCAGGAATCAAACCCTGAGACACTAGCTGCTATACCACCATACTGCATACTGCCCATAGTAGTTTTAAGGATGTTTAACGTGATTAACTTATTATTTAATTATTTATGGTTTTATATTGCTATCATCCATCGACCAGAAGTTCAAATGGATGAGTCAAACAATACTATATCTGTAAAAGTAAGACAGAGACTGGGTGTTATGTAGTGAGACACTGAAAGGATTTTGCACTATGTGCAAAGAATGAGTAAGGTGCATGATGGAAGACTCTTACCTGCTCAAACAAAATTTGAGACAAAGAAACTACTTAATCCATCACACTGACCATTCATTCCCTTCATCAGAGTGTGGGTACAAATGCCATAAGATAATAAGACATAGGGGCAGAATTAGGCCATTCAGCCCTTTAAGTCTCCGCCATTTGCGCCAACTGTGAAATTAAACTCCAGAGATTTACAGATTCACCACCCAATGGCTGAATGAATCCCTCCTCATC
The DNA here is from genome assembly GCF_030144855.1 of Hypanus sabinus. Classification (NCBI taxonomy): domain Eukaryota; kingdom Metazoa; phylum Chordata; class Chondrichthyes; order Myliobatiformes; family Dasyatidae; genus Hypanus; species Hypanus sabinus. The sequence continues at coordinate 87,815,984 of NC_082721.1, forward strand.
TCTGTTCTAAAGAGATGTCCTTGAATTCTGAGGCCGTGCACCCTGGTCCTAGTCCGGGGGTCGGCAACCCGCGGCTCCGGAGCCACATGTGGCTCTTTTACGTCTGTGCTACGGCTCCCTGTTGCTTTGGGAAATAGTTGGTTGTGGCGACCCTTTTCCTGGCACATCCGAACCGACTCACAATTAGATAGCCTACGGGGGTTTGCGAGCACAGAGCTTTGGAGCCTCTGCGCCATGGGGGGGGGGGGGGCAGGTTGAGGGAGGCTTAAAAGTGAGGCTGAAGATTTCGAATAAAGTTTTTTCCTTCGACTGCAGTTACCGACTCCGTGTCGTAATTTTGGCGCTGCGTGTAGCACACCGCTACATGGTCAGTATTTAATTAAAATGTATTTTATGTTAGTTTGTTAGTTTTTGAAATGTAAATCAAAATTTGAAGATTATGGTGATCTTGTACAATCTAAATAAGACGTTGTGGCGACCCATTTCCTGACACATCCGAACCGGCTCACAATTAGCCAGCGTTCAGGCTAAGGGAGATAGCCTACGGGGGTTTGTGAGTACGTGTCTTTTGCAGCATCCGCGCCCATGGGGGGCGGGTTGAGGGAGGCTTAAAAGCAAGGCTGTTTAGTTCGAATAAAGCTATCTTTGACTGCAGTTTACTGACTGCGTGTAGCACACCGCTACAACGTGTTTTTATCGCTGGCTGTCCAGAGGGGAGGTGCTGAAACGCTTTGTCGCGTGTCTGGAAGAAGTGAAAACTTTCCTGGGCAGCAAAGGGCTCAACTTTCCTGAGCTGGAACAGCCAGAGTGGCTGGAAAAGCTACACTTCATGGTAGACATGACAGCGCACCTGAACACGCTGAACACAGCTCTTCAACGGGGTAAGGACGTACAGCCCTGCACATGTTGGAGGATGTTTTGGCATTCGAGCGCAAGTTGACGTTGCTTGCCAGAGATTTACAGAAAGGCACATTGTCTCACTTCCCCAATTTGAGAGAGTTCAAACAAGGTCACGACATGATAAATTCGGAGTATTTACATTCTGCAATCATCGCAATGCAAACATCGTTTGGGAAACGCTTCTGTGAGTTCAGAGAGGAAAAAAACACATTATCCTTCCCGGTCACTCCCCTACGCATCGATCCATCCCTACTGAATACGACTGCATTGTCAGGTGTGAGTCAACCTGAACAAGTATGATAAATATTTTAATTGCCTATTATTTTACGTATATTCATATGTTTTCATTGTTCAGTGAAATAGTCCTTTTATTTTTCAGGTTGACAGCTGGCTGACGTTATTTTTGGTTTGCTGCTGGCGGCAAATTTAAGTTTGGCGTTTTTCATAAATACAAGAAGGACTCAAATAGACGTTGAGTATTTTACTTAAAAGTAACCAACCCAACGTCTTTTTTTTGGAGTTCAAGATGTTTTTGTTGCATGCAGAAATGTAATTTTGTTTTCTCTGCAGGAGTTCATCAATTTCATAAATGCAACACATTATAGTTTGTTTATACATAGCATAAAGGCAAAACAAAACATTGTATGCAGTGTTATTTCATTTTAAATGTCAAACGGGTTTTGCGGCTCCCAGTGTTTTCTTTTCTGTGGGAAACGGGTCCAAGTGGCTCTTTCAGTGGTAAAGGTTGCTGACCCCTGTAGACTCTTCCACTGTAGAAAACATTGTCTCCATGTCTACTCCATCTAGGCCTTTCAATATTCAATAGGTTTCAATAAGAAAACACCTTCATTCTTCTAAACCGTGTAATGGCCCAGACCATCAAAAGCTCCTCGTATGTTAACCCTTTCATTCCCAGAATCATTTTCATTAACTTCCTCTGGAGCCTCTCCAATGTCAGCACTTTCTTTCTTAGATAAGGGGCCCAAAACTGCTCACAGAACTCAAAGTGAAGTCTGACCAATGCCTTATCGACCCTAATTACAGCTTAATGCCTTGAAGATATCCATCTCAGTTCCTTCAGTGGCAGTTTCTAACACATGCCACATCTGGCTTCCACCTTCAAGAAGAACAATTGCAGCAGGAGATGGAGGACACCTCCACAAGATGGTTCTTCTTCAAGTCACACCCCACCTTGACTTGAAAATTGTTTGATTATTTGCCATCACCTTGACCAGAGTTGAGACAGTATCTTCTCCAGAAGGAAGGACAGTGGTTCAAGATGACCACCTACCAGCCTCTCGCTCAAAGTCACTTGGGGATGTACATTAAATTCTGGCTTTCTTGGCAATCCCAACATCCCAAAAAATGCACTAACAAAGTAGCAGGTTTACGTATTATTCAAGTAGAGTGAGGGAGCAGAAAATCAGTGCGCAGTTGGAAATAAAGCAAGAATGTTAGCACTTTATATACTTGAACTAGCAAATTAATATTAACATTTTTTCTGTGTAATTACACAGAGAAAGATAAAAATAATTTATTTTTATTTAATTTTTCATTTAGAGATGGAGCACGGAATAGGCTTTTTCAGCCCAAAGACCAACACTGCCCGAAAAGAAAGTGGAGACCATCGTCATCATCATGTGCCGAGTCGTATTATGTAGGCTATCATGGTCTACCTACTATTCTTGGAAAATTTGTCTACAGAAGTGGCTTGCCACTGCCTTCTTCTGGGCAGTGGCTTTACAACACATGGAAAATGCTAGAGGAACTCAGCAGGTCAGGCAGCACCTATGGAAAAGGGAATACAGTTGATATTTCAGGCCAAGACTCTTCATCAGTTGAATGAGTCCTGAAGGTGGGTCTCAGCTCAAAACATTGACTGTTAACTCTTTTCTTTAGATGATACCTGACCTGCTCTGTTCATTTAGCATTTTGTGTGTGTTGCTCTGGATTTCCAACATCTGCAATTTTCTTGTCTTTACAAGATGGATCCTAGTCATTAGCAATACTCTTCAGAGACTGTCTGCCTGCTGTCAGTGGTTGCATAACCAGGACTTCTGTATGCACCAGCTGCTCATACAACCATCCTCCAGCTACTCCCATGGCTTCACGTGATCCCGATCAGGGGACGAAGCAGGAGCTACACCTTGCCCAGGGATGGCCTGCAGGGTAGCGGAGGGAAAGAATGCCTTACACCTCCTTTGGTGGAGACATATCTCCACATCACCATCCAAGATGATGAAGATGATATCAGTGAGAACATCTACTAGCTGGTCTGCACATCCTCTAAGCACTCTACCAGGAATATTGTCTGGTCCAGCAGCCTTCCATGGGTTGACCCTGCACAGGGTTCTTCTCACATCGGCCACAGTGTGACACAGCACCTGGTCATTTGTAGGAGGGGTGGGCATCCTCGCCGCCACGTCATTTTCCAGCTCAAAATTAGCATAAAAGTTATTCAGCGCATCTGGGAAGAAGGCACCACCCGTACAGTCAGGTGATGTTGTCCTGTAGCTGGTGATGTCCTTAATGCCCTTCCACATATGCCGCATGTCACCGTTGTCCTGGAGGTGGCTGTGGATTTGCTGGGCGTGTGCACGCTTTTCCTCTCTGATAGCCTGGGACAGTTTGGCCCTTGCTGCCTTGTTGCCGGCTTTGAAGGCGGAGTCACAGGTCCTCAACAGTGCACGCACCTCCGTGGTCATCCATGGCCTCTGGTTAGTGTGTGTAGTGATGGTCTTGGACACAGTGACGTCGTCGAAGCACTTACTGATGTAGCTGGTCACTGATGCAGTGAACTCCTCTAAGTTGGTAGAGTCGCCATCGGTTGCAGCCTCCCTGAACATGTGCCAGTCAGTGTGCTCAAAGCAGTCTTGAAGAGCAGAGATGGCTCCTGCTGGCCAGGTTTTCACCTGCTTCTGAACTGGTCTGGAGCACCTGACGAGTGGTCTGTATGCTGGGGTTAGCATAACAGAGATGTGGTCTGAGTATCCGAGGTGGGGGCGGGGCTCTGCCCGGTACGTGTCGGGGATGTTTGTGTTTTTCCCCCTCATTGCAAAGTCCACATACTGATGAAGTTTGGGGAGCACTGACTTAAGGTTCATGTGGTTAAAATCTCCAGTGATAATAAACAGTCCATCAGGGTATGCGTTCTGCTGTTCGCTAATAACCCCGTACAGTTCACAGAGTGCCTCCTTAGCATTAGTCTGGGGGGAATGTTGACACTGACTATGAGGACAGAGGTGAATTCCTGTGGTAAATAAAATGGTCTGCATCGAACAGTCACAAACTCCAGTGGCGATGAGCTGTGTCTGGAAACTAGCACAGAGTTCTTGCACTGTTCCATATTGAACTAAACACACATGCCACCATCTACATCTCTTTTAGGACACTGGATATCAGTGTTGGAAAAGGAGGAGTTGAATGTGCCACACTGTAGTAAACTGCTACACTCACTTGCCATCCATGGAGATGTTCCCACAACCAATTCTCACGTTAAGGACACTTTATCATATTATCTCTTGCTCTAATTATTTATTCCTATTTATTTATATTTGCATTTGCAAAGTTTGTGGTTTTCTGCACTCTGGTTGATCTTTCATTGATCCTGATAAAGTTTCTATTCCATAGATTTGCTGAGTATGCCCGCAGGAAAATGAATCAGGATTGTACATGGTGACGTATACATTTGGACTTTGTTGATAAAATTTACTTTGAACTTTGAAGTGGCAGAGGGGAGATGGGAATGAATGGCTAGAACTTCCAATACTAATAAAGGACAGTTTTGGGCTCCTCATCTGAGAAGAGATGTGCTGGCATTAGAGGGGAGGTTCACAAGGATGATTTGGGAATGAGTGGGTTATCATTCGAGGAATAGCTCTGGTTTTGTACTTGCAGGAATTTAGAAGGATGTCGAGGAATCTCATTTAAACCTTTCAAATGTTGAAAGGCCTGGACAGAGTAGAGGTGGATAGGAGGTTTTCCATGGTGGGGGAGTCTAGGACAAGAGGGCACAGCCTCAGGATTGAGGGGAGTCCATTTAAAACAGATGTGGAGAAATTTCTTTAGCCAGAGGGTGGTGAATTTGTGGAATTTGTTACCACAGGCAGCTGTGGAGGTCAGGTCAGTGGGTGTTTTAAAGGCAGAGTTTGATAGGTCTTTGATTGGACATGACATCAAAGGTTATGGGGAGAAGGCTGGGGAATGAGGCTGAGGAGGGAGGAAAGGATCGGTCATAATTAAATGGCAGAGCAGGCTCGATAGGCCATTGGCCTAATTCTGCTCCAATGTCTTAAGGCCTTATGCATTTAAGTGTGGACTAGGAAAGAATAACTTCCAACTGCATTTTCACATTAGGGACACAAACCAAATCAACAGTGCTGGGTCATTTCATAAGGGACGAAGAATCTTAGATATAAACCGATAATTGTTTTTCTTTCCATAGGGATAGTCAGTATGGCTTTATGCCTTATGAGGAGGGGGTTGTGCCTCAGGAGCCTGATTGAATTTTTGAGGAACTGACAAAACACAAATTGATCAAATGAATGTTGGCATATATAGATTTTAGAAAGGTGTTTGTTAAGGTTCACCATGCTAGTCTCATTCAGGCAGTCAGGAGGCATGGGATCCAGGGAAAGCTGACTGTGTGGCTTGCATTCAGGGTGTGGCAGTAGATGGAGCATGGAGGTTGGTGACCATGGATCTTCGTCATTTTTAGAAACGACTTGGATGAGGAAGTGGAAGGGTTGGTTGGTAAGTTGCAGATAACGTGAAGATTGGTGGCTGGGTAGTCAAAAAGTTTGTTGTAGGTTTCAACGGGCTATTGACAGGATGCAGAGATGGACTGAGAAGTGGCAGCTGGAGTTCAGTCCAGAAAAGTGTGAAGTGATACACTTTTGAAGCTCGAACTTGAAGGCAGAGGACAAAGTTAATGGCAGAATTAGCATTGTGGAGAAACAGGGGGTTTTGGGGTCACATCATAGATCTCTCAGACTTGCCACTCAACTTAATAGGGTGGTTAAGAAGACATATGGTGTGTTGGCCTTCATCAATCAAGGGATTAGGTTCAAGAGCCTCAATGTAATGTTGCAGCTGTATAAAATTCTGGTCAGACTACACTTGGAGTATCATGTTCAACTCTGGTCTCCTCATTATAGGAAAGAAGTGGAGACTTTAGAGATGGTGCAGAGGAAATTTACCAGGATGCTTCCTGGACTAGACAGCGTGTCTCATGAGAATAGGCTGAGTGAGCTAGGGTATTTCTTTGGTGTAAAGAGAATGGGAGGTAACTTCATAGAGATATAGAAGGTAATAAGAGGTACTGATAGAGTGGTCAGCCCCCTTTCCCAGGGTGGAAATAACTACTATCAGAACACATCATTTTATGGTGATTGGAAAAAAGTGTGGGGACAACATCACAGGTAGAACACAGTGGGTGTTTGAAGCGCTCAGCCAAGTGTGGTGATAGAGGCAGATACTTTGGGACAATTTAAGAAACTCCTAGAGCAGGACATAGATGAAAGAAAAATGGTGGGCCCTATTGGAGAGACTTAGATTGATCTTGAAGTAGGTTAAAAAGGCCAAAGGTTCTGCACTGCTTTGTAATGTCCGTTTTATGATAGATGTTGACTGAGGTAGCATGGCAGTAAGCCTGATGCTATTGCAGCTTAGAGTTCTGATGTCATCTGTAAGGAGTTTGTATGTCCTCCCTGCGGAATGTGTAGGTTTCCTCCGGGTGTTCCGGTTTCCTCCTATAGTCCAAAGATGTAGCAGTTAGTAGGTTATTTGGTCATTATAAATTATCCCATGATGAGGCTAGGGTTAAATCTGGGATTGCCGGGGTGGCGAGGCATGAAAGCATGAGGGGCCTTTTCTGCGCTGTATCTCTAGATAAAATAAATACCTGATGTGTTATTTTAGATTTTGAGTTAATTTAATCTTTTCATCAAGGCTAACATTAAGCTATCCCTAAAGAAAAGTAGAATGCTGAAATTTCCAGGCAAATATCTGTCTAGGGGAATGAAGAGGACATGAACAGATTTTTGAGAGAGCGAGTGAGAGTACAGGTCTAATGCAACGCCTTTCATGTAGCAACAGGCCACAGCAGGATCATCCACTAATGACTCTGAATTTGTTAATGACTGATGATCCCTACTCACTAATTATTGTGTTCATTGTGTGAAGCTCAAGTTGTCCCATTACAGGAAAAATGTGAGGCTCTGCATTAGATTCAAGGGGAAATCAGGTTGTTTTCTCTGGAGCATCAGAGGCTGATGGATGACCTGATAGAAGTTTATAAAACGAGGAGAAGCCTAGAAGGGTAGACAGTCAGAATCTTTATCAGAGCATGGAAATGCTAAATACTGGAGAACTTGCATTTAATATAAGAGGGCGAAAGATTAAGGGAGATGTGTGAAGCATGTTTTTGTACAGAGAGTGGCGAGTGCCTGGAATGCGCTGACAGAGAGGGTCGTACATGCAGATATGATAGCGGTGTTTAGGAGGCTTACTGATGGACACATGAAGAGAATGGAAGGATAAGGTTCATGAGTAGGCAGAAGGGGATTAGTTTAATTTGGCATCAGGGTCAGTACCAACAGCATGGGCCAAAAGGCCAGCTGCTGTGCTGTACTGTTCTACAGGAGAAAGATGGGGACACATCATAACAGACGCAGATGTGAACGGTCCCCAGACATCTTCCATTCCATCCACTGGTATCTGACCCCGATCTGTCAAGTTCTGTGTTGTGGCTGCTTGGGTATCAGTTAAACAAAGTCACCAACAGGCATTCTCAATTAAAGAAACTTACCTCAACACCCCAGATCGAGTCCCGTTGTCAATGGTGAAGGTGGTAGGATTATGAAATCGGGAAGATCTTCAGAACACGTGGACTTCAGGTCAACCTCTCCCACCACCTGAAGACCCACCAATAGACTACGCCTCGAGTGATCGGATACCACACAACCACCACTATTACTACTCCTCTCTATAAACCATTATCATTCTGCCCTGCCTTGGAAGGCTCTATGACTTTGAGGATGGATACAAGGAGACGGAAAATTTGTGCAAACCATCCAAAGATGAGGTTTCAAAAATAAATCTTCAACTTTGAACTGACAGGGGAAATTAGTTCAAGCGACTAATTTATAGTTGCTTAGTTCTTTATATTTGATTAGTTAGGACAGTAGAGATGCCAGGCAGGATAATGGAATGCTCCTCTTGCGGGATGTGGGAAGTCAGGTAAACCTCCAGTGCCCTTGACGACTACATCAACGAGAAGTGCATCCAGCTGCAGCTTCTAACAATTCACATTAAGGAACTGGAGTTGGAACTGGATAAACTCCGGATCATTCAGGAAGCTGATGGGACGATAGATAGGACATAGAGAGAGGTAGTTACACCCAAGGTGCAGGACCCTGGAAACTGGGTGACAATCAGGAAGGGGAAAGGGGTTAAGGAGCCAGTGCAGAGTTGTCTGAGGCCAGCCCCCGCAGTAACAGGGGTGATGACCTAACATAGGAAAGTCACTAAGTCTTTGACTCAAAAGGAAATTGGGGTGAAGAGACAAGCTGTGGTGATAGGGGATTCATTAGTTACAGAATCAGAAGGGACCTTCTGTGGATGAGACTAAGATTACTGGATGATATGGAGACGGCTACGATAGGGTCTTTTAAGAGACTCCTGGATAGATACATGGAGCTTAGAAAAATAGAGGGCTATGGGTAACCCTAGGTAATTTCTAAAGTAAGTACATGTTCGGCACAGCATTGTGGGCTGAAGGGCCTGTATTGTGGTGTTGGTTTTCTATGTTTCTATGATATATCACTTCCCAAGTGCCAAGCTTCAGGATATCTTGGATGGACTCTTCAGCATTCTTCAGTGGGAGTTTGAACAGCCAGAGCATAGACTAGGATGGCCAAAGGGCCTGCTTCTATGCTGTGCTTTCCTATGACTCAATGACCAAATATTTAAAGGGGAAAATGAGGCAGAAAGGTTTCAGGGGAGAACCGTGGCAAACAGGAAGCAATGCAAGTGAAGGAGTATTTACATAAAGATATGAAGAAGCAACAGAGATGGGGTGAGAGAATGAGTCCACAAATTCAAAAACAATGATTGAAAGCTAGTGTAACTAAATCAGCATTTATCTTATACCACCAATCTGTTTTAGAATGATAAACGTATTTAAAGTTCAGTTTCATATGACAGTGGCGGAATTATGAGTGGCATTTTTGGTCGACTTCCAGAGAAAGGGCAGATTTTGGAATGATTAATTCACTAATCTCACTACCATTAAATAACACAGCAAAGATGCACAGGCAAACAGGCTTCAGCAACGTGACAAGACCTTTAAGTGATTGTGCTTTGAATGTAAAGACTTAAGTGTCACTTCTGATTTTGCATCAACTTAGGTCACAAGGTGAAGAGTGGCAGAACAAATAAATGTTACAAATGTCCTTATAAAGATGCAAGGCCCGAAGTACATGAATTAGTGTTGAAGGTGATTTTTATAAGCTAAGCGCAACCATATAGTCTGCAGGTTTTCAGGATCAAGAGTACAATATAGCCTTATATATCACGATGGTTGTCGGCAAATTCCTATTAAACCATAAGATTCATTAGCTTTTAATGCACTAGCTTAATGGAGAGTGAAAGCAAATGTAACAATCTCAGTCTATAAAGATTTGCTTGTGTGTCTGTTGTTTTGGGAGACTATGGTGATTTGGCAGGGGGGTAATCGGATAAATCTTCAAAGAACATTCATGATGGGCTGAATGCCCAGCAATGTACGGTGAACCAAGCACATTTTTTAAAGGGGGATTTTGAGTTGGAAATTACCACGTGGGCCAGTAGAACAATAACTAGCGGGAGGTCAATCCTATTATTTTGAAACAGCCTTTGAAGAAATTATAATGAAACATAATTTGATTTCCCAAGACAACTTCCTGGTCACATACATGCATAGAGCAAATCTATGCTCCATTTCACTGAAAGGCCCAATTAGCACAGCCAAAGAACATAAAAGATATCAGCAGGAGTAGACATTCGACCCCTTAAGCCTGTTCTGTTATTCATTAAGATTATAGCTAATCTAATCTTGGTATCAACTCAAAAACATGAGATGCTGGAAATCCAGAGTAATACGCACAAAATGCTAAAGGAACTCAGCAGGTCAGACAGCATCTACGGAAATGAACCAAGTTACCCACTGCATGTTATGCTGCTGGTGTTCTGTGCAGCAATCAAGTCACTTCATCTCTCCATACCATCGTACATAGATAATGAAGGATTCTGCATTACTGTTTCCGTAACACTTAATTTTTGACTTAATTTTCCTCCGAACATGGAGGACTGGTCCCTACCCTTTGACCTGTTCGGCATGGGTGACCCTACCGAGAGCCAAAGCACAAGGCCCCGACTCCAGCCAACATAGCTCTCCGAGTCATTGAGGCACACAAGGCTCCAAACCCTATGGCAAGTTTGTGGTCCTCTTGGAGGAAAGATTCATGACATCAGCTCCACATTTCTGACTATTTCCCATACCCTTTGCCTCCATAATCCAGGATTTTTTTTCTGTGAAAACCTGGGACATCCAGTCTTCGGAATTCTCTGCAGTGGAGAATTCCAAAGATTCATGTCTCTGACAGAACTGAATGACACATCACTGAAAACAGCCAGGAATTCCTTGGGATCTACCCACGCCTTGTAATGTTTCCAGAAGAAATTTCTCAACACTGCTGCCAAGCTCATACTAATTCAGCCCCCACTTACACTACCATTAATAGAAAGCAGTCACAGCCTCAATTGAAAATGTTGAAAAGATTCAGTGAAAACCTAGCTAATAAATGAGGTTTATAATTCTTCTTGAGAAGTAATAAAAAATCAGTCATCAAGATCCCAGAGATTTACATTTATGATTGGATTCAACATGTAATTTCCACTGAACCTTTGCATAATACAAATTAGGTTGATCTTAAAGTATAGAACGTGTTTGGGATGATTAAAAGTTGAACGTAGTTGGATAGGAGATACAGATAAAAAAGATTTCAAGCCAATGAAGGAGAGAACATATCTAATCCATGTCTTTCTTCAAGATTTTACATCATTCACTCATGGCAAGTAATTGTTGAAGAACAGCCAACATTTATTCCCGAGATTTCTTGCCCCTTGTGGGGACAGTGATGCTGAGTCTGATGTGCGACTCTGCTCCTTGCTGTTCTTAAGTGGACAATCCAGAGTAATGAAGAAACAAGAGAAGGAATAAGAGAGGTCCTTGTAACAATGAAGGAATAAGAGGTCCTTGTAACAATAAAGGGACATTGAGGCTATAAAAGTTCACAGAGCAATCCCATTCTTCCACTCTATATACTTAGGGGCAATTTACAGTGACGAATATAACTACCAGCTCACGTGTTTTTGTGATCAGGGAGGAAATCAGAACAAGCAATTGGAATCAACATGAAGTTGCAGAAAGAACATGCAAATTCCATAACAATCACACTGGAGGTTGAGACTAAACCGGGGTCACAGTCAGAGAGCTGTGCAGCACAGAAACAGGTTCTTTGTTCCAGGTCCTCCATGTTAATTATAATGTTTATAATTACCTGGCCAAATGACTGATAAGCATTCTAATTCCATCTGTCTCAAAACACCTCTTCTGGCAGGTTATTTTATATAACCACCACTTATTATGTGAAAACTTTGCCTTGATCACTTTAAATTTCTTCCTTTAGATTAAGTATTCCCTCTGGTTTTAGACTCTTCACTCTGGGACAAAGAATGATTGTCTACGCTACCTATGCACCTCATAAGATAATACACCTCACCCCACCCCTCCAATCTCTTACACTCCAGTGAGAACTAATGCAGCACATCCAATCTCTCCAGGTCACTAACCCAGCACGTCCAATCTCCCCACGTCACTAACCCAATGAAAACTGACCCAGCACGTCCAATCTCAACAGGTCACTAACCCAGTGAGAACTAACACAGCACATCTAATCTCCCCAGGTCACTAACCCAGCACATCTAAACTCCCCATGTCACTAACCCAATGAAAACTGACCCAGCACGTCCAATCTCCCCAGGTCACTAACCCAATGAAAACTAACCCAGCACGTCCAATCTCAACAGGTCACTAACCTAGCACGTCCAATCTCCCCATGTCACTAACCCAATGAAAACTAACCCAGCATGTCCAATCTCTCTAGATCACTAACCCAAAGAGAATTAATCTTTCTGATTAATGTCTCTCTGTACCCTTTGACAACCTTCTTTACTACCTACAACTCATCAATGTTTGTCCTTGGCAAACTTACCAATCAGACTACTACATTCGAAACAAGTCATTCACAGAAATTCCAAACAACAAAGGTCCCAGCACCAGTCCCTGCAGTACACTATTGGTTACAGACCTACAGTCAGAGGAACAGTCTTCTACCATTGTTTCCCACCCCCTCTCACTGAAGCAATCTTGAACGCAGTTGACAGCTCAGCTTGCCTACCATGCTTTAACCATATGGACCAGCCTACTAAGTGAGACCTTGTTGAAAGATTGAGGTGAACTTTGATAGAGGTATACAAAATTATGAGGGGCATAGATAGGGTAAATGTAAGCAGGCTTTTTCCAATGAGGTTGGGTGAGACTACAATTAGAGGTCATTGGTTAAGGGTGAAAGGTGAAAAGATTAAGGTAGTATCTCTCAACCATTTTTTAGCCCAATGTCCCCCAAAGCACCTTCCTACTTTTCAATATCCCTCTTAGGCACAATATACTTTCCAACACACCCATAGTGTAAAAACATGTTGACCATATTCTATTTGATAAAGATTCTGTTTTGAATGTCCATTTGTCTTTAAACCTAGCTTACACCTTATCTGTGTGCAGTACAGCAGCTTCGACATAATGTGATCCTTGAGTTTGATGGTTTTTGGCAAGAGCTGAAATATCTGGCTCACGGTGTGACAGAAAAAACCATAAGTCGCCACAAGTAACAATGTCCAAGCGGTTTCTGATTTTTTTGTGAGTGTGTGGTTCACTGCACTGAAGTATCTTTCAACAAGGTAAGAAGGTAGAAGTGCAATGAAGAACAGTTTGGTTCTTCTTCAAAGACTGAGAAACTTCATATGTCACAGAAGCTGACATTTTTGAAAATTATTTTTGCTTTGGGAGAACATTATTCTCCCAACGTTTTACTTATATATTTCCAATTATCTGATAAAAGCAGACAGTGCACTTTTTGTCTGGAAAAAATTGAGATTCTCACCCTGTGGTTTCATATTTTGAACGTTCATTTTGCCATGCAGATTGGCCAGGTACGCCACATCACCGCACTGAAGTTCAATCTTTTTTCCCAAGCTTTTGTTGACTTTGAGCAAAAGTTCAACCATAGTGTCAAAAGAGAACAAATAAATATTTCAAGTAGCAGCCTTTTGACAGCCGACACACTTCAGTGTGAGGAAGCGAGAGTTCATCATTATCTTAGCATAACTGGCAAGGCATTCTTCTTCTACTAAATGGATGAGCTTTAATTTTGTTGATAGCAGATATTACAAGAGTCATGCTTGAAAAAAGTCACTGGTTGAGATTTTTGGCTGCAAGATGTTGAAGATGAATTGCACAATGAATTGCAAACAGACTTGGAATTCCTTTCTTCATAAAAGCCGTTAAACCTGCATGGTGACCTGTCATACATGGTGCTCAATCTGCTGCACAAGGAATCATGATTCCTAATCGGAATACTTTTATCCTGCAATATTCTGGAATATCCTAATATTCCAGACTTATACCTGATTTGATAAGCAATGCTGTGTCATTGTAGTTGTATTTGTATATCAATGCTTTTCATGGAACATTGACACTAAAAATCTCAAATTAAAAGCCCCAGCTTGGAAAAGGTGTCACAGTAAGCTTTGGAAGATATTTGAAACAAAATGCATTTAAATTATTGAGTGTTCTGTCATGCTGCAACTCCTTGAGCTGTCAGTAAGACATGATCGCAACTATTTGTGGAAATGGTTGGCTTAGGTTTCATATACTTTGCAAGAAGATTAGGCTATAGACTCAATAGGTGGATGATATAACTGTGGTCTCCTGCTGCACAAATCTATTTATGTTCCTGTGTCTCCATCCACCTCATTTCCTGCACAATTTCAACAATCTGGTCTGCGCTCAACTGAGACCACCAACATTTGATATCACAAGACCATAAAACATAGGAGCAGTATTAGGCCATTCAGCCCACCAAGTCTGTTCTGCCTTTCCATCATGACTGATTTATTATTCCTTTCAACACTATTCTCCTGCCTTCTCCTTGTAACCTTTCATTCCTAGAATGATTCTCACGAGCTCTCTCTGTACCTTCTCCATTGACAGCACTTTTTTTCCTAGATAAGGGACCCAGAATTGCTCACAATACTCCAAGTACTGTCTGATCAATGCCTTATAAACCCTCATCACTACATCTTTGCTTTTATATTCTAGTCCTCTGGAAATGAATGCTGACATTGCATTTGCCTTCCTTACCACTGACTTAACCTGCAAGTTAACGTTTAGGGAATACTGCATGAGGACTCCCAAGTCCCTTTGTACCACAGATGTTCAAAGTTCAAAATTCAAAGTAAATATCTTAACTAGGTATGTATATGCCACCACATAGTATGTCGAGATTCATTTCCTTCCGGGGATTCACAATAGAACAAAGAAATACAATCAGTGAAAATACAATAGAATCGATGAAAAACTACACATAAAAACACTGGCAATATACAAAAGAAGAAATACAATAAACAAGCAAATAATAATATTCAAAACATGAGTTGTCGAGGCCTTAAAACTGAGAGAGTTGAGGTGAGTGAAGTTATGCAGGCTGGTTCAGGAGCCTGATGGTTGAGGGGTACTCTTTGGTCCTGAACCTGGTGAAATGGCACCTAATGGTCCTGTACCTCCTTCGTGATGGTAGCAGTGAGAAGAGAGCATGGTAGGGGCCCCTGATGATGGATGCTGCTTTCATGTGACAGGTCTCCTTCTAGATATGATCAATGGTGGGGAATTCTTCATCTTGCTCCCACTCTGATCTCTCTGTCTGTACCCTCTGGCATTGTTACGTGGAAGGCCGAAAACGATTGAGGAACAGCAACACCTCATCCTCCATCTGAGCACATGGCAGTCATTATTATTTTGTGTCATTTCTTTTTCTGTTAGCACAGTCTGTTCTTCTGGGCACATCTCACATCTTTATTACCTGTTACATGGAAAAAGGAAGCAGACTGTAACTGCAGCAGCTCTTCCACCTAGTACTCTTACTTGGCAGGCCTTAAGGGGTTTGAAGGTTATGAGAAAATGACAGAAGAACAGATAAACCAGGCATGATGGAATGGTGCAGCAGATTCAATGGGCTGAATGGCCTAATTTTGCTCCTATGCCTCATGGTCTTATGACCTAGCTGAGATATTCCCTTTGTTCCAGCCCATTGCTTTCCTACCATTCTCTGCTAATGGAAACAGACCTGTTTTCTCTCTTTCCCAGTCCTGGCAAAATGTCTCAGACATGGAATATCTCGACCTGAAACATTCACTGTTCACTTCCCTCCACAGATGCTGGCTGACCTGCTGAGTTCCTCTATTAATCTGTGTGTTGCTTCAGATTCTAACGCTTGCCGCCCCTTGTGTCTCTTGGAATGTAAATGTTTCTCTTTACACAGCTGTTGCCTGAACTGCTATTTTCTCTTTTTATTTCAGATTTGTGACCTCTGCAGATTTTTTTTTAATTGAGTTTCATCGTAGGTTGTTTGATAAGTGTTTTAAGATAATAAAACACAGCAGCAGAGTTAGGCCATTCAGCCCATCCAGTCTGTTCCGCCATCCGGCCATGACTGATTTATTATCCCCCTTCAATCCTATTCTCCTGCCTTCTCCCTGTAACTTTGACACCATTACTAATCAAGAACCTATTAACTTCAGCTTTAAATATACCCAATGACTTGGCCTCCACTGTCATCTGTGACAATGAATTCCACAGATTCACCGTCCTCAGACTAAAGAAATTCCTCCTCTTCTCTGTTGCAAAGGGCCATTCTTGTATTCTGGGGTTGTGTCCTTTGGTCCTGGATTCCACCCTCCCCCACCCCCATGGTAGGAAGTATCCTCCATGTCCACTCTGTCTAGACCTTGCTAGGTTTTGCTTCATTAATAGTATTCTATGAATGTAAGTTTTCATTTTGACAGGAAGACTTTGCCATATGTTTCAGTGAATGGGCTCTCAGCTTTCCTCTAATAAAACTACAACTATTGCAAGCAGAGTTTAGCTCACCGACTTTTATCACCCCATCTCGAGGTGATGTAATTGGCTCTCTGATCAGCAGTTTCCCAGATTCGTTGTCATTATTCAAACTCAACCTCTCTGGTGTTCCTAAGCTTCATTAATTATGCGCTATTGTTAGAAACAGCGATGAGATTACCCTGTCCTTCAAAATTAGAAAGAGAAGCTGTCTGCTGCAGCAAATCTGAAGAGGTAAACATGCTTCAGGACATCGAATCCCTTTGCAGAATGCAACTTAGACTGCCCATTATGCCACTGAAATTTAGGGCAGCAATGAAGGTCGTCCCTCCCTGGCAGAGTTCGGAGCTTCCTTCACCATGTCAGTAGCTTCCCCTCGGTTTTCATTGCTGTCAGTCATGCGAGTCCCAGGTGGTGACTCAGGAATACTGTCAAACTCAGATATAAAAGGATTCTTCATTGATGTTTCCATAGCAGTTTTATTTTACCAGTCAGGGTTATTAGGGTTGTTAGCCCTGCCTGAGCTGAATCCCCAAACCTGGAGGACCAGAAGACCGCTCTTAGTCTGTCCTCTGTCCTTTGACCTGTTTGGCATGGGTGACCCTACCACGAGCCAAAGCATAAAACCCTGACTCCAGCCAACATAGCTCTCTGGGTCACTGAGGCGTGTTGTGGTCCTCTTGGAGCTAGATGCAAGCAAGTTTCTTATTCCAATGCACTTGAACATCTATTTATTCTACAGGATGTAATCACAAATCAATGCCCTTTGTAGAAGTTGTTTAAAAGATGCACATTCCTTAATGGGGCAGGGCTGCTCTAAAATTCAAAAGTTCCTTAACCAGGGTTATTCATCTTGTCCTCGCATAGTTACCCTAACATTATTATTTAGGGCATGGCCACTCAGCCCATTGAGTCATTGATAGCTTCCAGAGAATCCCAGCACTCTTATTTCCCCACACATTTCACTGTAACCTGTCCTCCCTATATGGCTATCAATACTCTTAAGAGTCAGCTATGCTTGTGGCAATTTACTGAGGTCAATCTACCTTCTCGCATGTCTTTGGCGTGTGGGTGGAAACCACAGCCCTTGGGGGAAATTCCACACGACCCAAGGAAGAACGCGTAAACTCTGCACAGATGGCACCGGAGGTCAGGATCGGACCCAGGTCGCTAGAGGTGAGAGGTTCCAGCTTTAACAACGGCACCGACAAGCTGCACATTTGTCAAGGCATTTTTGATGCAGTGCTGGATAAGGGCTTGGCAAAATCAGTCCAGGGTTCAGTCAGAGGTAACTACAAGCAAACGGAAACAGAAGGGGTTATGGTGAAAACAGAGAGAGGTAAGTGCCCATCTTGCTTAAAACTGATAAACAATGGAGATTAGGGTCCAACTCTGATTATTTCTCTCATTCAAAGGAAGACGGCTTTGCAGGTTAAGTCAACATTTAACCAACCAAAACGTGGACTATACTCATTTCCATAGATACTGCATGACCTGCCGAATTCCTCCAGCAGTTTGTGTGTGTTGCTCGGATTTCAGCATCTGCAGATTTTCTCTTGTTTGTGATTTAACTGAGCATCCCTGATACAGTATCTTCCAGTCAAAATGACGCCAGTGAACAATAATTCCTCAGGCAGCATCTTCCAGATAGTCAATTTTTTCAGTTTTTCTATGTCTTCTAACTATTCTTTTTATCTTAATTTTGTTTTTGAAACTATTGGATCCTGGGACTTAGTCTGTAGATCAATCGAGTGAGCTAGTACTCTGCTGTCCTCAAGAGGAGAGAAATGCGAGGATGAGGTAGCAGGAGGAGAAGCTCAGAGACAAGGCGAGGGGACATGATTGACTACATTTCTTGCTAATTTCTCCAGGAAGATTGAAACATTGAAGCAAATATTGAGGAGAGTGGGCAGTTCTCGGAGAGGCGGCTGTGTTCACTGCCTTCAGAAGGGCCGCTGGTTCAAGTCACTGCACTCGGAGGGGCTGCTGGTTTAAGGCCCTGCACTCGGAGTATCCTCTGGCTTGAGTCACTGCACTCAGAGGAGCCAATGCTCTTGGAGGTGTTATCAAAATTCTGATATTTATGGATTGGACTTTAGTTCATATTGGCCTCTTTCAGTTCTATGTTTTTATTGTGTGTTCTTTCCCATTCTTTCTTGCTGCCGATTGGTGAGCTGGGTTTTGGGGTTTGAGTGTTTTTGTTTTGTTTTCTTTTCATGTGGAGAGTGGTCTGACTGATGCCTTTCTTTCAACTACTTCCATGGTTTTTCTGTATTTTATGGCTATCTGGAGAAGACAAATCTCAGAGGTGTCTTCCGCACACATACCTTGACGATAAAATGAACCTTGGACCTTTGATTCCCTTGAGAAGGTGAGCTACCTTCCTGAAACTCTGCGGTCCTTGAGGTGTGGGCACTAGCACAATGCTGTTAGGCAGAAAGTTCCAGAGCTTTGACCCAGCAACAGTGATGGAATGGAAATATGCACTCAGGGGCCACTTAACTAGTTACCTCCTGGCCACTAAGTGTACGTTTGCTGTTCTCGGCTGCTGTAGCCCATTCACTTCAAGGTTCTTCAGAGATGTTCTTCTACACACCACTGTTGTAAGACATGATTATTTGATTTACTGTTGTCTTCCTGTCAGAATGAACTAGTCTGACCATTCCTCTCTGGTCTCTCTCATTAACAAGGTATTTTCACCCACAAGATTGCTGCTCATTGAACTTTTAAAAAAATATTTTGCACCATTTTCAATAATCTCTAGAGACTAGTGTATGTGAAAATCCCAGGAGATCAGCAGTTTCTGAGATACTCAAACCACCCCATCTGGCACCAACAATCAGTCCATGGCCAAAGTCACTTAGGGCACAATTCAAAGTTTATAAAGTTCAAAGTGATGGCTGCAGAAAGGAAAGAGCATGGTCTGGGTGGTGAGGATCTTTGATGATGGATGCTGCTTTCCTACAGCACTGGTTCATGTAGATGTGCTCAATGGTTGAGAGGGCTTTACCACTGATGGGCCGAATTCACTACCTTTTGTAGGGTTTTCTGCATTGGTGTTCCCATACCAGGGCATAACACAGTCAATCAGCACACTTTCCACCACACAACTGTAGAAGTTTGCCAAAGTTATTGATGACTTTTCAAATCTCCGCAGACTCCTGAGGAAGTACAGGTGCTGTCCTGATTTCTTTGCAATTATATTTATATGATGGGTCCAGGACAGGTCCTCTGAGATAGTTACACCCTGGAATTTAAAGCTATTGACCCTCTCCACCTCTGATCCTCTGATGATTGCTGGCTCATGGACCTCTGGTTTCCCTCTCCTGAAGTCTACCATCAGTTCCTTGGTCTTATTGATATTCAGTGGGAGGCTGTTGTTTTGACACCATTCAGCCAAATTTTCAATCTTCCTCCAGTATGCTAATTCATCTTCCCCTTTGAAACAGCCCACAACAGTGGTGTAGTCAGCAAACTTGTACATGGTGTTGGAGTTGTACTTAACCACAGATTCATAGGTATAAAGTGAGTAGATCAGGAGGCTCAGTACACATTCCTGCTGTGCTCCTGTATTGATGGCGATTGTTAAGGAGATGTTTTTGCCAAACCAACCTGACTGAGGTCTACAAGTGAAGAAATCCAGGATCCAATTGCACAAGGGGGTATTGAGGCCCAGGACTTGGAGTTTACTGGGTAGTTTTGAGGGGACGATGGTGTTAAAAGTTGAGCAGTAGTCAATAAAGAGCATCCTGCTGTATGCACCTTTGCTGTCCAGATGTACCAGGGTTGTGTGAAGAGCCAACAAGATGGCATCTGCTGTAGACCTGTTGGTTTGGTAAGTGAATTGCAGCGGATCCAAGTCATGATTCAGACAGGAGCTGATATGCTTCAACACCAGCCTCTCAAAACTCTTCATCATTAGACCAATGCCAGGGACAGAAGCTGAGACTTTCCCAGGGACATCCGGATAAATCCTGATAAAACCATTAGTATTGGGTGAAAATTCTTACCTCAGGGAGCAATCCAATTATCGTGATGCATTCCAATTGTCTTCACTGTTGGAAAGCTCACCTCCACAGACTGGAAATCTAACCCTCTATGTGCACAGGAGCCTTGCTAATCTGTCAGGCTGTCAATAGAGTTTGTTCCTTCAGGGCTAGTTGGTATCACTGCCAGGAACAGCATTCAGACAACTTTCTGCTGAATTTTCTCGCTGTTGCATTGCCATGTACAGTCCATTGAGAAACTTTAAAAACAGATGGAAACTTGTTTCCATTGTTCAACAGAAAAGACCAAGAAATGACTTTGTCACCATTTCCAAGGAGTATTCTGAGCATTGCCAATCATCACAATTAATTTAAACACTTTACCACTTCAGTGATATAATCAAAGTCCTTTTTACTTTTGACATGAATTTCAGGTTTGTGTCCACTCATTTCTACCCTCCTATTTGTCTCCGATTTAGCTTGTCTTAAATCTAAGTCCTATGTTCTTGCCTATTTGTATCTCCAAAGATGAAAAGAAGCATTGATCAAGTGGATGGCTAAAGACTTCTTTACAGAGCAGAAATGTCTAATACCAGGTGGCATAATTGTAATGTGATTGGAGGAACGTATAGGGGGAGGTGTCAGAGGTAAGTTTTTTACACACATACAGAGGAGGATGTGTGGAATGCACAGCTGGGAGTGCAGTAGAGGCAGATACGTTTGGGTAATTAAAGAAACTCTTAGATAGGCACGTGGATGATAGAACCTGGAGCACTATGTAGGAGGGAAGGGTTAGATTGATCTTAGAGTAGGTTAAAAGGTCAGCTTGACATTGTCGGCTGAAGTGTGTGTTTGTGTGTTTGCATATGAATGCACGCGCGTGTGTGTGTGTGTGTGTGTGTGTGTGTGTGTGTGTGTGTACACGTGTGAATGCCTGTGTGTGTGTGTGTGTGTGTTGTCTGTGTGTGATTGTATGTGCAAATGTATATGTGTGTGTGACTGTACACATGTGTGGGTGAGGGTATGTATGTATGTATGTGAGCATATGCATGTGACTGCTTGTGAGTGTGTGTGTGTGACTGTATGTGAGTATACGTGCACACGTGTATATGTATGTAGCGTGTGCATACATGTGAGTGTGTGTGTGTGTATATATGTGCGTGCCTGTGTGAGCATATGCACGTGTAGGAGTGTGTATGCATGTGAACGTACCTGTGAGTTTGTGTGTGTGTGTGTGTGTGTATATGTGCGTGCCTGTGTGAGCATATGCACGTGTAGGAGTGTGTATGCATGTGAACGTACATGTGTGTGTTTGTGTGTGTGTGTGTGTGTGTGTGTATGTGCGTGCCTGTGTGAGCATATGCACGTGTAGGAGTGTGTATGCATGTGAACGTACCTGTGAGTGTGTGTGTTTTCTGGGTGTAGGACGGGCCAGTTACCTAGGCAGAGGTATTCACTTTTATATCTACGTCACTTAGAATTAATTTGGATGTCACGACATAGTCCTTTACAGGATCTGGTATGAAATTGCATATCCCATTTCCCATATTATAACAGTAAACACCCATCAAAAATGCTTCATTGCCTGTACAGTGATTTGGGAATTCTTAATACCCAAATGTACAGGAAGGCACTATCTAACTACAATGCAGAGTCTCAGCCTAAAATGCTGTCCATCCCTTTGACCCGCCAAAACTGTTCCTACCAGCAGTTTAATTTTTTGTTTCAGATTCCACTAGTTGCAGTTGTGTGTCTCCCTGTTGCAGAAACACCTTGTCTTTGCTAGTGAGCCTAGTCCAGGGTCACCTGTATTCAAATGCCAATGTCTTCAGGCATTGGACAGTTATCCAGGGAAAGACATGTTTTATTTCTCTCTCTCTTGGCCAGGACAAGCTGAGCCTAATTACAGCATTCCATTTCCAGCATCAACTGACATCCACTAATTTAACACAAAGTAGGTTAAAAGCCTTCAACTTCCTACCATATTAGCCTCAGTTGCAGGCTGCAGAGCATTAGTTCAGCTGCTCTTCACCTGGAACAAATTGATTTCCAATTACAACCTAAAATTGGAATCCGCCTATTATCTGTGGATCAGTGATAGCATTTATTTATCCACAGATGTCTGGGGGTTCAGGCAGCAAGAAGGTAATGACTCACTGTCAAGAGATGTTGTTTGCTGAGAGACTGTTTTGACATTATCATGTGATTGTGTCCACTTGAAAGATGCAAACTCCCTGAAGAAAATATTTAATGGAACAATGTTATCAGAACTCGTTCTCAGTTTTACACGAGCAGCTAATGTAGAAATCTATTCTCAATTTCATCCTCCTTAGCAATCTGTTCAAAAGTCAGGGCCGTTTCAAAATGTTGAGAATTCTACGATACTAAAACACTAGGGAAATCTGGAGGACTGATATGATTTCTCTGTTCAGCCACTGTTAGCCATCTACCTAATTATAAAGTCAAATTAAATCATGGAGCAAAATCCTCCGAACTCTAATGGAAACTGAATATTCTCATGTGACAAGAACACAATTTGATTCAGCAGGTGACCGTAAACCAATTGCTTTGCTCATTATGGTTTTCAATGTAAGCACAAGCTCCAACTCTGGTATGGACGTGCACACAGTGGGCATTTTATTAGGTACTTCCAGTACCTAATACAGTGGTCACTGAGTGTACAATATGTTTGTGGTCTTCGGCTGCTGTAGCCCATCCACTGCAGGGTTCAATGCGTTGTGTGTTCAGAGATGCTCTTCTGCACACCATTGTTGTAATGTGTGATTATCTGAGTTACTCTCACCTTTCTGTCAGGTTGAACCAGTCTGGCCATTCTCCTCTGACCTCTCTCATTAACACAGTATTTTCACCCACAGAACTTACACTCACTGGGTGTTTTTTTTTTGTTTGTTTTTCATACTATTCTTTGTAAACTCTAGAGAATTTTAGAAATCTACATAGAACAGAACACTACAACACATTACAGGCCCTTCAGCCCACAATGTTGTGCCGACCATGTCACCCACTCTAGAAACTGCCTAGAATCTTTCTAATCTCCATGAACCTATCTAAGAGTCTCTTAAGAGACCCTATCGTATCCACCTCCACCACCATCATCGCCGGCAGCCCATTCCACTCCTCGTAAAAAACTTACCCCTAACATCCCTTTTGTACCTACTTCCAAGCACCTTAAAATTGTGCCTTCCTGTGTTAGCCATTTCAGCCCTAGGAAAAAGCCTCCGGCTATCTATAGGATCAATGCCTCTCATCATCTCATACACCTCTGTCAGGTAACCTCTCATCCTCTGTCACTCCAAGTAGGAAGACCAAGTTTACTTAACTTATTCTCATAAGGTACATTCTCCAGTCCAGGCAACATCCTTGTAAATCTCCTCTGCACTCTCTCTATAGTATCCACATCCTTCCTGCACTGAGGTGACCAGAACTGAACACAGTACTCCAAGTGGGGTCTAACTAAGGTCTTATATAGCTTTAACATTACCTCATGGCTCTTGAACTCCATCCCACAGTTGATGAAGGCCAACACACCATACGCCTTCTTAGCAAACTTGACCTACCAAAATGAACAAATTCACATTTATCTGGGTTGAACATCATCTGCCATTTCTCAGGCCAACTCTGCATCCAATCAATGTCCTGCTGTAGCCTCTGACAACCCATCAGACTATCCACAACACCCCCAACCTTTGTGTCATCAGCAAACCCACCCTTCTACTTCTTCATCCAGGTCATTTATAAAAATCACAAAAAGGAGGGGTCCCAAAACAGATCCCTGCAGAACACTGCTGGTCACCGTCCTCCATGCAGAATAAAAACCATCTACAACTACCTTTTACCTCTGTGGGCAAGCCAATAAAGCAAGGTCTCTCAGATCCCATGCCTCCTTACCTTCTGAAGGAGCCTGGCATGGGAAACCATATCAAATGCCTTACTGAATTCCATATACTCCACATCCACAGCTCTACCTTCATCAATGTGTTTTGTTATATCCTCAAGAATTAATGAGGCTCGTAAGACATGACCTGCCCTTGACAAAGTCATGCTGACTATCCCTAGTCAAATTATGTCACTGCAAATGCTCATAAATTCTGCCTGTCAGGATCTTCTCCAACAACTCGCCTACTACTGAAGTCAGACTCACTGGTCTATAATTTCTTGGGTTATCTCTACTCCCTTTCTTGAACAAGGGAACAACGTTTGCAACCTTCCAATCCTCCGGTACTTCTCTTGTCACTATTGATGATACAAAGATCATCACCAGAGGCTCAACAATCTCTTCCCTTGCTTCCCACAGTAGCCTGGGGTATATCTTATCCTGTCCTGGCGACTTATCTAACTTAGTGTTTTTCAAAACGCCAAGCACATCCTCTTTCTTAATGTCTACATGCTCAAGCTTTTCAGGCCATTGTAAGTCATCCTCCCATATAACCAGATAACAATTACAGCACGGAAACAGGCCATCTCGGCACCTCTAGTCTGTGCCAAACACTTACTCTCACCTAATCCCACTGACCCGCACTCAGCCCATAACCTTCCATTCCTTTCCTGTCCATATACATATCCAATTTTGTCTTAAATGACAATACCGAACCTGCTCTACCACTTCTACTGGAAACTCATTCCACACAGCTACCACTCTCTGAGTAAAGAAATTCCCCCTCATGTTACCCTTAAACTTTTGCCCCCTAACTCTCAACTCATGTTTGCCCCCTACTCTCAATGGAAAAAGCCTATCCACATCAACTCTGTCTATCCCCCTCATAATTTTAAATACCTCTATCAGTTCCCCCTCAACCTTCTACGCTCCAAAGAATAAAAACCTAACTTGTTCAATCTTTCCCTGTAACTTAGGTGTTGAAACCCAAGTAACATTTTAATAAATCTTCTCTGTACTCTCTCTATATTGTTGACATCTTTCCCATAATTCGGTGACCAGAACTGTACACAATAATGTCCCGATTGCCAAGGTCATTTTCCTTGGTGAATACTGAAGCAAAGTATTCATTAAGTACCTCTGCTATCTCCTCTCGTTCCATATACATTTTTCCACTGTCACACTTGATTGGTCCTATTCTCTCACATTTTATCCTCTTGCTCTTCACATACTTGTAGAATGCCTTGGGGTTTTCCTTAATCCTGCTCACCAGGGCCTTCTCATGGCTCCTTCTAGCTCTCCTAATTTCCTGCTCCTATCCCTCCCCAGCTCTATGGTAAAGGAGATAGAGTTGAGATCACTACCTCCAAAATGCTCTCCCACCGAGAGATGTGATACCTAACTAGGTTAATTTCCCAACACCAGGTCAAGTACACCCTTTCGTCTAGTTGGCTTATCTACATGTTGCGTCAGGAAAATTTCCTGAAGACACCTAACAAACTCCACCCCATCCAAACATTTTGCACTAAGGAGATGCCAGTCTTTATTAGGAACATTAAAATCTCCCATCACAACAACCCTATTATTATTGCACCATTGCAGAATCTGCCTCTCTATCTGCTCCTTGATGACTCTATTACTATTGGGGGGCTATAAAAAACAGCCAGTTGAGTTATTGCCCCTTTCCTGTTTCAGACTCAGTAGGCAATCCCTCTATGACTTCCTCCTTTCCTGCAACCGTGATACTATCCCCGCTTAGCAATGCCACTCCTCCAGCTCTTTTGCCTCTCTCCCTGTCCCTTTTGAAACATCTAAGTCTCCGCACAGCCAGCGGCCATTTTTGAACCCTGTGACATCCAAATCTCTGTATTGGCTACAATGTCATAGTTCTATGTATTGGTTCATGTTCTAAGTTCATCTGCCTTGTTTATGTTACTCCTTGCAATAAAATAGACACACCTCAAACCATCAGGCTGAGTGCTTCTTTGTTCTACCACCTGCCTGTCCGTCCTCACAAATTTGCTACAAGCTGTCGCTACATGTGCCAACCACCCCTTCCTCTGCCTCCTCATTTTGGTTCCTACCCCCACCCCCCCCCGGCAAATCTAGTTTAAACTCTACCCAATGGCATTAGCAAACCTCCCTCCCAGGATATTGGTTCCCTTGCAGCTCAGGTGCAACCCACTCCACGTGTACAGGTCACCCCTTTCCCAGAAAAGGATCCAATGATCCATGAACTTGAAACCCTGCCCTCGCACCACTTCTTCAGCCACTCCTTAGACTGTGCTATCTTCCTGTTCTGACCGTGGCATTGGAAGTAATCAGGAGATTATCACCTTGGAGGTCTTGCTCTTCAGCCTCCTTCCTTACTCCCTGAACTTACTGCTCAGGACCTCTACCCCTCTCCTGCCTACGTTATTTGTACCTAAATGTACCACGCCCTCTGGCTGTACACCCTCCCTTTCAAGAATATTCTGTAATCGCTCAGAGACATCCTGGACCCCAGCACCTGGGGGGGGGGGGGCAACACACCATCCTGGCAGCACTTTTGCTGCTGCAGATCTCCTATGTGTTCCCCCTAACTCTCGAGTCCCCCATGACTACTGCTCCACCTGACTTCACCCCACCCTTCTGAGGCTCAGAGCTGACCACAGTGCCATTGATCTGGCTGTTGCTGCCTTGTCCAGATAGGTCATCTCCCTCAGCAGTATCCAAAGGGGTGAACCAGTTGCTGAGGGGAATGGCCACAGGGGGACCCTGCACTGACTTCCTTCTCCCTTGGTGTTCACCCATCTATTCCCTGAATTCTGCACTCTGGGTTTAACCACCTGCTCTAATATCAAATCTATCAATTGTACTTCCTCTCGGATGATCTTTAGTTCATCCAACTCCAGCTCCAGTTCCTTAATGCGGTCTTTCGTGAGCTGGAGTTGGCAGCACTTCCCGCAGGTGTAGTCATCAGGGAGACCATCAGGTTCCAATAATTCCCACATCCAGTGGAGGAGCATTCCATTGTCAATCTGCTATTCTGTCTGCACTCTACTATGGGCAACCAAGTCCAAATCAGCAATGACAAAAGGAAAAACCTACCCTTCTTACCTGTTTCTTTGGCATCAGCCTCTTCTCATTGAAGCCTCTTGAGTCAAAACCTCTAAGTTCCCATTCTGAATCTAGTCCCCACTCCAATGATAGCTGCTCCAAGCTACCTTTTATGGTTTAAAGATAAGAAAAAATCCCACGCAAAGAGAAAGAACTCACCGCGTTTGGGGGCGCTCCACCTGCCTTCCGCTGCAGCTGATGCCATGCTGGGTGAAAATCCCAGGAGATCAGCAGTTTCTGAGATACTCAAACTACCCCACCTGGCACTAAGAATCATTCCCTACATTACAGTATTAATGGATTTTTGGCTAAATTTGCTGATGATACAAAGATAGGTGTGGGAGCAGGTAGCGTTGAGGAAACAGAGAGACTTAGATAGTTTAGAGGAATGGGAAAAGAGTGGCAAATAAAATACAATGTTGGAAACTGTATGGTCATGCACTTTTGTGGAAGAAATAAACAAGCAGATTATTATTTAGATGGGGAGAGAATTCAAAATGCAGAGATGCAAGGTGACTATGGATTCCTTGTGCAGGATACCCTAAAGGTTAACCTCCAGGTTGAGTTGGTTGTGAAGAAGGAGAATGCAATGTTGGCATTCATTTCTAGAGGTATAGAATATAAGAAAATGGATGTGATGTTGAGGCTCTTTAAGGCACTTGTGAGACCACACTTGGAGTATTGTGTACAGTTTTGGGCTCCTTATTTTAGAAAGGATGTACTGACATTGGACAGGGTTCAGAGAAGATTCACGAGAATGATTCCAGGAATGAAAGGTTTACCACATGAGGAACATCTGGCATCTCCTGGGTTGTATTCCCTGGAGTTCAGGAGAATGAGGGGGAATCTCATATAAACATTCGTAATGTTAAAAGGCTTGAACAGATTAAATATGGCAAAGTTATTTCCCATGGTACAGGATTCTAGGACAAGAGGGCACGATTTCAGGATAGAAGGGTGTCCACTTAGAACTGAGATTCAGAGAAATTACTTTAAAATATAGAAACATCGAAACATAATCAGAGAGTGGTAAATTTGTAGAATTTGGTGCCACTAGCAGCTGTGGAGGACAAGTCATTGGGTGTACTTAAGGCAGAGATAGATAGGTTCTTGATTAGCCAGGGTGTCAAAGGGTATGGGTGAAAGCAGGGGAGTGGGGATGACTGGAAGAATTGGATCAGCCCATGATTGAATGGCGGAGCAGACTTGATGGGCCGAATGGCCTACTTCTGCTCCTATTATTATGGTATTATGGTCTTATGGTCAAGTGATTTAGATCATATTTCTTGCTCAATCAGATGTTTGGTCTGAACAACAACTGACCCACTTGACCACAAGGGCATGCTTTATACATTGACTTACTGCTGCATTATCAGCTGATTCGATATTTGCACTTTCGAGCAGATATAAAGGTGTATCTAATAATGTGGCTGCTGAGTCTATGTCAGCTCTTCTAGCAATTTCAGCTGGTATCCAAAGGGATGAAAGCACAGGTCCTTGCAGAACACACATGAATCCTGATTGACCTCACCACCCATCTCCAACACCTTCCAAACCCTAAATTCTAGCAACTTCCAAAATTCTAATACCCACAATCCCATAACATTCAAAATTTCTCCACCAACTATCTTCCAGTAATCAAAAAGCAAAAGCAGAGACACGTGACTGCATATGCTGAAATCCAAAGAAAATTAATTGAGGAGCTTCTTGGTTTTCGGCAGCATCTGTAGAATGGAAAGGAATTGCTGAAACCATGCAGCGGGATTGAGTGTGGATTTGCAATGTGGCAGATCCCATTCCATCTGTCTACTTCTCCCTTAACGGTTCCTATCATCAGCTTCCCTCCGTCAGAAAGGCAACTTCTCTTCGAGGATGGTCATTATGTGGATTGAACTGCCGGTGACAGTAGTTCATGCAGGTGCATTAACAACATTTAAAAGTTACCTGGACAAGTACATTGATAGAAAAGGTTCAGTGGGATGTTATCAGAATCAGGTTTAGTATCACTGACATATGCTGTGAATTTTGCTAAAAAGTTGGCAAATGGGATTAGCTTAGATTGGCATCCTGGTCAGCATGGGTGAGTTGGGCCGAGGGGCCTTTGCACACTGTATTACCTTATGTAAAGTAAGTTTCCTTCTGCAGATTATACTGGACAACAAAGATTTTGCTTCTGGAATATTTTTAGGTGGGTCTTAATAGATTTTGGGCTGCTGATCATGAAAATTACCATGACATTTCCCGTCACGCACCATTGTTTCAAAATTGCATATATTTTTTATTTCAATTCATAATTAAAATGTTGCCCACGTGTAAGCTGAAAAAATTTCTATCTTGTCTAGGCATGTCTGGGGAGGAATAGGGAGGGTGGATGCTGCAAAGCAAGACATTTAAAAAAGGCTATAAATTTCCATGAAGGATTTCAATATTTGAGACAGATGTTTCCTAGACTAACTGATGCCAAGATTACGGAAGGTCTACAAATCAGACAGGTCATTAGTGACAGGTAATTCGAAGATCTTCTACTGGGACTGGAGAAAATCACATGGAAGGTATTCAAGGATGTTATTGAAAATGTTCTTGGCAGCTACAGAGCACCAGACTATGTACAGCTGGTTGACAACATGCTTCAAGAAAACAAAACTATCAAATGCAACATATCACAAAAGATTCATTTTCTGCATTCCCATTTAGACTTCTTCCCTGCAAATCTTGGATCTGTCGGTGTCAAACATGATGAAAGGTTTCAGCAGGGCATTGCAGTCATAGAGAAATGGTATCAGGGCAACTGGCATCCATCAACGCTGGCTGATTATTGTTGGACACTTAAACGAGAAACCTCAGACACTGAGTACAAATGAAAATCATCAACAAAGCAATTATAGCTTAGTTGAACTATCGCAGAGCATGTACTATTCTGCAATTAAACACACTATATTTAATAAAAGTTTAATTTCTCGTTTCTTGAATTTCCTACGTGATAAAAATATTCTGAAATTATATTTGTGTTTAGCTTCAAGTAGTCTATCATAAGCAAATAAAAAATTCTAAGGAAGCACCAATTCAAAAAAACATTGTTGTCCAGTGTTATTTGAATAGATGCAGGGAATGGAGACGAGAGGCTAGGGATTGCCAGTGTAAGCACAACAACAGCGGTATGGGGATGAATGGCTTCAGGGCAGAGTTTAGAGGGGATTAGTTGCTGTGTCTAACCACGACATTTTAAGTTTAACATGGGCAGAATTAATCACACAGCAATCAACAACACACAGGCTTACAGAGTGGAACAGGAGATCATCATTCACATTCTGAGCTCCATCAACAAAATGTCAATTAACAGGAATCTAGATCAATATCTTTATTGACAGATAGAACACCAAATAATGGCAACTTCACACAGCATGGCTGGGCGATGTGATGTCAGGAAGACAGACTGTGCCCTGAATCTTAATGCCAGCCTGCAGGCTAACATTAAGCTAGCTGGGTCAGATACTGTCAGCTCTTCTTGGAGGAGCAGATAAGATAAAGATGGTGAGGATTTGTAATGCAGAAGAGACCAATTAGCAAACAGGATTTTGCCATTCTGAATCAATTAGATGCTGGCAGCTAGAGAGGGATGGAGGTGCATCACTAGGAATCAATGTTGTACTTAAAAGCATGCTGAGACGGCTGCATTTACTGTGTCTCTGTCGTAAAAGGTGTGTGAGTGTGAGAGAGTGTGTGTGAGTGTGTGTGTGAGAGTGAGTGTGTGTGAGTGTGAGAGTGAGTGTGTGTGAGAGAGTGTGTGTGTGTGTGTGTGTGTGTGTGTGTGTGTGTGTGTGTGTGTGTGTGAGTGTGTGTGTGTGATAGAGTGTGTGTGAGTGTGCGCATATGCATGTGTGTTTGCCAAGAAGTTGCTGCTCTTTCTAGGGCATTAACTTGAGTCTCTGCTTGCAGAAGGACAAGGGCATCTGGGTACATGGAAGAACCACTGTATTACTAATTCTGCATATCACTTAGCATCCTTACTCATAAATACATTGCCATTCCTTTATAAGCCTAAAGCCTGGAATCACCAACCAAAGATACAACAGTGGTTCACGAAGTCAGCTCTCCTGACCTACCATTGTAGTTAACTCTTAAACGCCATTCCTCTCAAAGTCATTTATATGTGGCCACTAAAGACAGACCTTTTTGCTGATGCCAGATCCTAAATAAAAACAAGCAGAGAGGTTCAGGAATGATTATGATCTCAGAAGCTGAGATGGATGGTGATCTTTGCATAGAAACATGGTTCACACTGGTAGATGAGTTCCTGTGAGATCAGAGATGTGAGAGAAGGCTATCTATGGAAGTGCAGACTTCTTAATCATTGCTCCCAGCAGATCAGCAGATGAGAGGCATCTCCATGGATAGCCTGTTTGGCAGGCACAGGACTTTCATGGGGAAGATTGTGTATTTAATATTTTAGTATTTTTTTGAGTAATGTTGTAAACATATCAGTTGATTAAGCAATCTTGTTTGTTTAAATAATTCATTATGGGTCATATGTAAAAATAAATAAATTGCATATGTCATGATGCCCCCACAGGTTACGTGTGCACCTTGCTTAGAGTAAAGACACAAAGTGGGACCTGCATTTCGGACTCCCTGTCCTTTCCTTTTAATGAGTTTAGTGTGTTGGAGTTAGAAAACATTACAAAGATCACCAGTTCTTGTCAAATGGAGGCCATGGGGCTACTCTTGGACATTCGGAGATGAGGAGTGTGGTTGGTGCTGAGCTTGAGAGGTGTGCACAAGAAGTTTTGAGAGTGCAGAATGGTGGGCAGAACAAGTCCAGTGTGACCGATGCTTTCAATAACATTAATGAAAACAAAAAATGCTTCAAATACTCACCAGGTCAGTCAGTATCCATGGAGAGAGAAGCAGAGGTAACATCTTGGGTTACTGACAGAAATACTGTGTTAATTTCTCTCCACAGTTACTGCTGAATATTTACAGTATTTGCTACTTTTCAGCATTCTGCATATATTTGTGATTTTCTTTACAGAATCTTGTTTCTAACACATTAGCACTAATGAAAGCTGACTTTGCCATGCGTGAGCAATGATTTTACAAACCAATAGAGTCGAAAATCTGACAATTCCTGGCTAAACATGACTGTGGATGCTTCAGCCTTATCTTGAGCACTCATGTGCTGGCACGTACCACTGTTGGCAATGATGTCTTGGAACCTCCTCATCCCAATAGTTGTTCACATTAAATCATAATTAGTTAAGACAGCACATAGGAACAGAACTCGGCCACTCAGCCCATTGAGTCTGTTCCACCATTCGATCATGGCTGATTTATTTTCCCTTTTAACCCCATTCTCCTGCTTTCTCCCTGTAACTTTTAATGCCCTTACTAATCAAGAACCAATCAGCCTCCACTTTGAATATACTCAATTATTTGGTTGCCACAGCTGTCTGTGGTAATGAATTCCACCTCATCTCTGTTCTAAAGGCATGTCCTTCTGTTCTAAGGCTGTGCCCTCTAGTTCTAAACTCTCCCACAATAGGACGCATTCTCTCATTGTCCCCTGTATCTAAGCTTTTCTATATTTGGTAGGTAATGAGAGGCATCTTTGAAGTATTCGTTTAAATCTTCATTAAGAAGAATGGCAAGTGAATTATGTTTAAAGATGGGGGAGCCTAGTAACCCTCCTGAATGCAGAAAAAGACCAGTTCAGATTTGGTTGCTTTTGAACGCTTAACTGAACGGGGTTTCAGAATCTCCAAGTACAGTCTAAACTCTAGCCCTTAGCTACAGCTTACTTTGATCCCAGGAACCTCCAATGTCCTGGAGAACTCCCATTTAAGTCAAAATGGGCGGAATAATTGTCCAGAGATGTTCTAAATTTGGACAGGGAAATGTCATTCAGTCCCATTGAAATCAATAGGAGGAAACAACTATCCATGGAACGGTGAGACCACTTTGTTCCATTTATGTTTAAATGTCGATGAACGTAAGTGTTTTCATTTTGATTTTTGAAATCCCCTAGTGTTTATATTGACATTTGGTATGCCATAGTTCCGCGGAAACACTTGAAGCTTGGAAACAGTGGGAGTTTGAAAGAAGTGAGCGGGGACAAATGGCACATTTTACTCATCACAGTCCCAAGGAGACTTTGGATTGTAAACAAATAGGCACTTAGCAAGGACCAATAAAAGCAGAAAGGCCATTGTGGGAGTGGGAAGTTGAGGCTTTGGCTCAATAAGGCTTTAGCGAAAAGAGACTTGGGCCTCAGGTAGAGTTTTTTTTTCATTATCCATTCTTTCTGTATTTCTTATTACTTGTTTAGAGAAGTGGAGATGCCAGACAGGATCATGGACATTTCGGATCCAATCCACAGAATTCTGAAGTGGGACGGTGAGCAACCAGAGGTCATGGCCTATTATGGCTACCAATGACACAGGAGGAAAAGTGAGTTCAGGGAGTTAGGTGCTTCGTTAAAGGACAGGACATCCGAGATTGCTACCTGTGTAATGAGCTAGTGAGGAAAGAAATAAGAAGATCGTACAGTTTAACACGGGCTAAGAATTTGGTGAAGGGGGATGACTCATCCCCCTGCAACTCTAGTTTAGGCCCCACTGTGTAGCATTAACAAATTTCCCCACTAGGATATTAGTCCCCCTCCAGTTCAGGGGCAAACAGTCCCTTCTGCACAGGTCCCACCTTCCCTAGAAGAGAACCCAATGATCCAAAAATCTTATGTCCCCCTCCCCTACACCAACACCTTAGCCACATATTAAACTATATAATCTTCCCACTTCTGACCTCACTAGCACATGGCATGGGTAGCAGTCCTGAGATCACAACCCTAGATGTCCTGCACATTTAACACCTAACTCCCTGAACTCCCTATGCAGAACCTTGTCACTTGTCCTTCCAATGTCATTGGTATCTACATGGACCATGACTTCTGACCCTTTCCTCTTAATAATTCTGAGGACTTGATCTGAGATATTCCGGACCCTGGCCCATGGGAGGCAATATACCATCTGTGAATCTCGTTCTTGCCCACAGAACCTCCTGTTCATTCCCCTGACTAACAAATCCCCTATCATCACAGTATGCCTGTTCTCCCTGCTTTCCGTTTTAGGTCACAGAATCCGACCCCTTTCCCCTTCCTGATGTTCACCCAGTCTCCCGGCTGCAGCAACACAGGGTGTGAGTGTAACTACCTCTCTATGTCCTATCTATTACCCCTTGAATGATCCAGAGTTCATCCAGATCTAGCTCCAACTCCTTAATGTGGATAATCAGAAGCTGCAGCTGGATGCACTTCTTGTAGTTGTAGTCATTGGGGACACTGGATATCTCCCTGCCTTCCCACATCCTGCAAGAGGACCATTCAACTATCCTTCCTGGCCTCTCTACTATCCTAGCTATAAGGAAGGGAAGAAAAAAGATTCTTAACCTAGAGTTTTTTTTTCTTTGCTTTTTCTGACTGAACCTTCGAAGAGCTAAAGCCTCAAGACCACCAGTCTGACTCTGTCCTCTCATGACGGCTGCTGCGCTTGCCCTGCCTTCTTTCGATTTGCTCTTGTTAATGAATTGCAAACACCGTTTGGCCACTGGTCAAAGCTCCTTTTTGCTGCAGCAGCCTGCTGCTGGTACTCGGACAGTGGACCCTTCTCCCAAAACTTCCAGAGTTTGACTAATGTTCTGAGTTACATATATTTCATTTTCAGGAGTATTGTAGGAAAGGCAGATGAGCTTAGGGCATGGATCGGTGTGCGGAATTATGACATCGTTGAAATTAGTCAGTCTTGGTTGCAGGAGTGACAGGACTGACAGCTCAATGTTCCAGACTTCCATTGCTTTAGACGTGATAGAGCAGGAGGGGTTAAAGAGGGAGGGAGGGGTGGCATTACAAGTCACGGCAGTGCTCAGTCAGGACACCTGGAGAGCTCATCCACAGAGGCTTTATGGGTTGAGCTGAGGAATAAGAAAGCTATGACCATGTTTATGGTTTATTAAACAGACCACCCAACAGTCGGGGGGATTTAGAAAGGCAAATTTGTAGAGCAATCACAGACCATTGCAAGAACCATAAGGTTGAGATAGTATGTAGTTTTAACTTTCTGCATATTGACTGGGACTTCCATACCAAAGAAGGGCTGGATGAGACAGAGTTTGTCAAATGTGTTCAGGAAAGTTTCCTTAATCAGTAGAAGTCACAACTAGAAAGAGTGTATTACTAGATCTTTTAATAGGGAATGTGACTGGGTGGGTGACAGAGATTTTTGTAGGTGAACAATTTGCACCTACTAATTGTAACACCATTTGTTTAAAGATAATTATGGAAAAGAATATATGGGTCTGGTTCTTGGGTTGAGATTCTAAATTGAAGAAAGGCCAATTCAAAATGGATTTGGCAAGTGTAGATCAGAACAGGTTGTTTTCTGGGAAAGGGGTACTTGGTAAATGGGTAGCCTTCAAAAATAAATTTTTGAGTGTACAGAGTTTGTATTTTCCTGTCAGAATAAAAGGCAGGGATAACAGGTTTAGGGAGCCTTGGTTTCTGAGAGACATTGAGATCCTGCTTAAGCAAAAGAAGGCAGTGCATAGCAGGTATAGGTAGACAGGAACAAATCAGATACAACACATTGTAGATCAGTTTCAGATATGGGCAGAGAAATGGCAGATGGAGTTTAACCCAGATCAATATGAAGTGTTGTACCCTGTTAGGGCAAATGCAAGGAGACAGTACACTTATAAGTGAAAGACCTTAACAGTCCTGCTGAGCAGAGAGAGCTTGGTATCCAAGTTCATAGCTCCTTGGAAGTGGCTATACATGTCAATAGTGTGGTTAAGAAGGCTTATGTATTGCTTGTTTTTATTTGAGGTGTTGAGATCAAAAGTCGTGAAATTTTACATTGCAACTTTATAAAACTCTAGTTAGGGCACATCTAGAGTACTGTTTACAATTCTGGTTGCCCTACTATAAGAAGGATGTTGAAGCTTTGGAGAGAATGCAGAAGAGGTTTACCAGGATGCTGCCTGGTTTAGAGAGCGTGTACTATCATGGGAGGCTTGGATAAACTTGGGTTGTTTTCTCTGGAGTGGCAGAGGCTGAGGGGAGATCTAATAAGAGGTTTATAAGAAAAGTATCGATAGAGTAGATGGAGAATATCATTTTCCCAGGGTAGAAATGCTGCTGGCTGCTGTATTGGGGAAAGGACTCCATTTCTCTCTCTGGATTATTGGTACCAGATTCTTCCAGCTCCATCTATAAAACAATACCTCTGTTTAATTTTCTACCTGAAGGAAATCTCTTGCAGCTAAGTTACACAGTCTCAGCAGCACAGTGGCATATCAGGCTATTTTACAAAATAAAGCATCTGTAGAAAGATCCAGCCCCACATCTTTCCACCTCAGGGAAGGATAAATGCTAATTCATTCACTCAAAGAGCATCATTCACAGAATACAGGTGCTGTTACATGGCTATTTCTAAATTCATTCAGAACAGTAAATTATAAATGGTCGTGTAACAACACCCTCACCCCTTGTGGTTATAAAATAATCAACTACACGTAATTCTTTATACTTGAGATCATCTCCTGTCTCCATGGGCTTTGACAGCAGGGGGAATATTCTTCCAATAAGCTGCCTGACGAGATTTGCTTACATTTTTTAGCCTATAATCCTTGTTTAATTTTGATAAAGGTTATTCAGTTTAAAATGTAATCACAATTTAAGCCAAGTGATGTTTAGTTAAAACAAACCCAGGATTACAGGACCATCAAGTTTCCCCTTTTCACACATTCCATTTAAATCTTTGCTATGTTCTAATAAAAAATGATGTAATGTCAATAAATTATTTGTAATGTGAATTATTCTATTTGATGAGGAATGATCAGGTGTACCAGTGATTATGTATTCAGTGTACCCCGGCCCTGTTTGTCTTTGGGAGTTGCCATTTGTGGAATGTACTGAATAATATTTGTGTAATATCCTCAAGTGCAGAGCTGATTTACCTTTCATAGTATTACACTCTCTCTTTCTTCAGGACACTGAGAGCCATTCCTCTCCAATGAGAATGGCTTCATTTATGCTTTGTAAATTGAAACTAGTGTGCTGAGCAGGGCAGAAATAGGGAACAATCGCTTTGTAGATCAAAAGGTAAAGCTTTGGCAGAGCTTGCTCTTTGAAAGACTGAGTGAACCTTCCCTGGGGTCCTGGTCTTTTTGCAATTATTTACCCAGTACCCTTTCAAAAGTTACTGTTGAATTTGCTTCCAGAGCATTTTTCAGGCATTGGTTTCCAGATGATATCTTTGTTGAACTTTATAGAAGCAGTAGTCTATTCGATCCCTCAAAACTGCCTCACCATTCAACATGATCATGGCAGACCTCCTGAAGGCCTCAGTTCTTCTATTCCTTCTATTCATTGATCTTTCAAAATATTAAACATAGTCTCTGTGAGTACATTGATTAATACAACCTCCACAAACCTCCAGTGTCAGAATGTTTGGATATGGCCAATATGCGGAGAGAGAGAGAGAGTGAGAGTGACTGCAGTAGCTTGAGAGTACACAGACTTTAATATGACCTCTGCAGAGTTTTAAGGGAAAGGAAAATAATGAGTGCTAGGACAATAGGGCCATTAACTATAACTCTAAAGCTGAAAGTAAAATGCCAACACAGCTGTAGAAATACTAAATGAATACCGATCATTTCCAGTGTCAGTACATTTTCTCAGATGAGGATGATGGTAAGAAGTGACCGTAACGTTGCTGTGATTTGCTCAAGTCTCAACTAAACTACAAGAAAGGAGATAAATAATGATACAGTAATTAGGTGGAATGTGCATATTCATGAGCACAATTGCTAAACCTGCTCTGCAGCCTGCCTGGGGGCATAGACCTCGAAGCAGAGTCTGGTTGTGACATCCAAGGTGTAGACTTCCTGGGATTCACCATCTTCTGTCAGAAGAAATGCACTTTCATTTCTCCCTGGTGAGTAGGCTTTCTGACCCACTCAATCAAGCATTGCTTATTTTCAAAAACTCTATTAATTCTCCTCCTCGACTTTCGGTAGCTGGGGGCACATCTGGTGGAGTGACTTGAGTTTCACCCTGACCTCCAGTGTGTGGAGTTTGCACATTCTCCCTGTGACAACTTGAGTTTCTCTGGATGCTCTGGTTTCCTTCATCATTCCAAAGATCTGTGGGATGATAGGTCAATTGGCCACTGCATATTGTGCAGTTGAATGGTAGAATCTAGGATTGGTTATAGAGTCAAAGAGCCATACAGCACAGAAATGGCCCTTCAGCTCAAATGGTTCACTCCAACCATGATTCTCCTCTCAGATAGTCCAACTTCCCATGAAATGATGGGAATATTAGGAGAAAAAAATAATTAGTGTAAATAGATGGATGCGGTGGTCTGCTATCTCCAATAGAACCACAACCTTGTTGAGGTTTGCAGGCTTGCACATCTCAAAGACCTGGAGAGCTCTGTCGGCTGGAGTCAGGGCTTTATGCTTTGACTCTTGGTAGGGTCACCCGTGCCAAACAGGTCAAAGGGTAGAGGCCAGACTAAGAGTGGTCCACCAGTCCTCCAGGTTCAGGGGTTCAGCTC
The DNA here is from genome assembly GCF_030144855.1 of Hypanus sabinus. NCBI lineage: Eukaryota > Metazoa > Chordata > Chondrichthyes > Myliobatiformes > Dasyatidae > Hypanus > Hypanus sabinus. The sequence goes on from NC_082721.1 coordinate 87,854,747, forward strand.
TGGGCTAACAACCCTGACTGGTAAAACACAATTGTTACGGAAACAGCAACAAAGAATCCTTTTACATCTGAGTGAGACGGTATTCCTGAGTCTCCGTACACGTAACTTGCATTACTGACAGTGGTGAAAACCGAGAAGAAGTTACCGACATGATGATTGAAAACTTGGCACACTGCCAGACACACAAAACGCTGGTGGAACGCAGCAGGCCAGGCATCATCTATAGGGAGAAGCGCTGTTGACATCTCGGCCCGAAACGTCGACAGCGCTTCTCCCTAAACGTGCTACCTGGCCTGCTGCGTTCCACCAGCATTTTGTGTGTGTTGCTTGAATTTCCAGCATCTGTAGATTTCCTCGTGTTCACACTGCCAGAGATGGAGACCCTTCATTGCTGCCCTAAACACCAATGGCATGATGGGCAAAAGAAAAGAAGGTGGCCTGATAGTCCTGTTTATGTGCTATCCATTCTGTTCTCTCGTCTCTACACATAACTGAAGTGCCTCAACATAAATATGCACACAGCTGATTTCTTTAAAGGTACAATTGTTGTCACTCTCTCCCAAACTCCATCTTTCTGTTCTCTCCAACTAGCTGCAATCTTTGCTCCTTTCCTATATTTTTCCCATCTTTGGAGAGATTGGCAGTGTACATCAGGGAATGCTATTGGGGCACTTCCATTTGCTCAGCCTGTATATTCGGTTACACCTCGACCATGTTAAAGCACTCAGGCCATGTGGGGAACGATCAACACATTCATTCCCAAGGAATATTTGAGGTGCACACACATCTTGATGAATCCATCACAACCGAGATGAAGAGACACAAGAGTCCGCAGATGCTGAAATTAGGAAGAACAAGCAAAATGCTGCAGGAACTCAATGGCCATGTAAAGGTTCTCAGCATAAAATACAGGTATTGCTTGTCCATTTCCCTCCACAGATGCTGCCTGACCCATTCAATTCCCTCACCAATTTTCTTGCTGCTTCAAACAATACAATGCTGTATTAACTCTATCTTGTTAAAGAATAGATGAAATTTCATTAAAATGATCAGTAGCTGCAGTAGTAAAGAAGACAGGGTGATTCCATGAACTTCTTGCAGCGATTGCAAGCCCGTGCATCAATGGGTTAAGAGATTGTTGGTGAAAGGTACACATGAGACCACACAACTATAAAATATAGAATCAGAATTAGGCCATTTGGCCCATTGAATCTGTTCTGTCATTCCATCGTGGCTGATTTATTATCCCTCTCAAACACATTTTCCTGCCTTCTCCTTGTTAGCTTTGATACCCTGACTGATTAAGAACCTATCAACCTCTGCTTCAAATACACCCAGTGACTTGACCTCCATAGCCATTTGAGACAATGAATTCCACAAATTTGCCTCTCTCTGACTAAAGTAATTCTTCTTTATCTCTATCCAAAGGCATGCCTCTATTCTGAGGCTGTGTCCACTTCTTTGACCCTTTCACAATGGAAACATCCTCTCCATATCCACTCCAACTAGGCCTTTCAACATTTGAAAGTTTGCAATGAGATTCCCAGCCTTCTGAACTCCAACAAATACAGGCCCAGAGCCATCAAACGCTCCTCAAATACAGGCCCAGAACCATCAAACCCTCCTCAAATACAGGCTCAGAGCCATCAAACCCTCCTCAAATACAGGCCCAGAGCCATCAAACCCTCCTCAAATACAGGCTCAGAGCCATCAAACCTTCCTCAAATACAGGCTCAGAGCCATCAAACGCTCCTCAAATACAGGCTCAGAGCCATCAAACCCTCCTCAAATACAGGCCCAGAGCCATCAAACCCTCCTCAAATACAGGCCCAGAGCCATCAAACCCTCCTCAAATACAGGCCCAGAGCCATCAAACCCTCCTCAAATACAGGCCCAGAGCCATCAAACGCACCTCATACAGTAAGCCTTTCATTCCCGGGATCATTCTTATAACCAAAGAAACTTCTAATTTGTGTGCAAAAATCTTGCTCTCAGCAATTTTTTGCCCAGTGGCAACAACACGTGCACACTGAATTTTTAAGTGGAAGTAAACCTGAAGCTATTTAAAGATAATAAACTACCAGGTCCAGTTTGTTGTTTATAGTTTAAAAGACATAAAATAATACATCAATAACTGGAAAAGGAAGTCTGATTGTGTACAATCGTGAAATATGCTTAACATGCCAATGAGTAAGAGGCTGACAAACTTCTGTGTGCTGTTTAAATTATTTTGTGCACTAGTAGCAAAAGAAGTGCACACGTGCACGCACGTACACCTTAGAGGCAACATTGCTCATGACCCTCTGCAACGCCAGCACATCCTTTATTAGATTAGGGGTCCAAAACTGCTCACAATACTCCCTGACAAAGGGATCAAAATCATGCCTTCTGTCCCCAGCACAGTGAATCTTTCTGTTGTGTCTATGCATCAGCTAACTTCCCCATTTTGCAGAGAATACCATCCCACTATCAAATGGGCAGTGTTGTGGTCAGCTGGTAGAGCCACTGTGAGACCAGAGTTTGATCTCATCTGTTTGGAATTTGCACATACTCCCCATGACTATATTGTCTTCCTCCATATGCTCTGATTTCCTCTCACCTCCCGAAAATGTGGAGATCAGAGGTGAGCTTTACTTATCACATGTACACTGAAACATAGAGTGAAATGAGTCACTTGCATCAATGACTAATGACCAAGGATATGCTGGGGCAGCCTGCAAGTGCCACCATGCTTCTGACACCAACTCAGCATGCCCACAACTTATTAACCCACACAGCTTTGGAGTGTGGGAGTAAACAGAGTTGGAATATTAGATAGTCACCATCAATTGCCCCTAATATGTAGGCAAGGGGTAGAACATGGGAGGTATTGATGTGAATGTGGGGAGAATAAAAAAAATGGATTGGCTAATAGTCAGTGAAGAATCTGTGGTTTGAAGAGCTTGTTTCTGTGATGTACCTCTCTGTGTCGTTATTAGATGAGACCAAGAAGAAAGACATACGCTTGCACAGAATTTCTTCGATGTACGTTGTGGATCAAGACTACATAGTCATCTGGGCCATTCGGGTTCAGAGTATAATATCTGCAAGGTTCAATAAGGCCATAAGACATGGAAGCAGACTTAGGACATTTGACCCATCATCTTCTCCGCCACTGAATCATAGCTGATTTATTATCCTTCTCATCCCCATTCTCCTGCCTTCTTCCTGTAACCTTTGACACTATTACTAATTAAATATTATCAATGACTTGGCCTCCATGACTGTTTGTGCCAATGAGTTCTACAGGCTCACCATCCTCTAGCTAAAGAAATGCCTCCTCAATTCTGTTCCGAAAGGATGACCTTCTATTCTGAGGACATCATCTATTCTGATCAAGCACCTGAGCTTATGATGGACAGCAATAACTACCTGAATTTCCAATTAGTGTTATTTATTGAATCCAACTGATATACAACATACAGTATGTACATCTACCAGTCTGTTGAGGTTTAGAACCATTGAACCATAGAAAACTACAGTACAGTACAGGCCCTTCAGCTCTCCATGTTGTGCTGACCCATATAATCCTTTAAAAAAAGTACTAAACCCACGCTACCCACTAACCCTCTATTTTTCTTTCATCCATGTGCCTGTCCAAGAGGCTCTTAAATACCCCTAATGTTTTAGCCTCAACCACCATCCCTGGTAAGTCATTCCAGGCACTCACAACCCTCTGTGTAAAAAACTTACCCCTGATATCTCCCCTAAACTTCCCTCCCTTAATTTTGTACATATGCCCTCTGATGTTTGCTATTGGTGTCCTGGGAATCAGGGACTGACTATCCACCCTATCTATGCCTCTCATAATCTTGTAGACCTCTATCAAGTCCCCTCTCATTCTTCTATGCTCCAAAGAGAACAGTCCCAGCTCTGCTAACCTTGCTTCATATGACTTGTTCTCCAAACCAGGCAACATCCTGGTAGAGCTCCTCTGCACTCTATCCATAGATTCCACATCCTTCCTAAAATGAGGTGACCAGAACTGAACACAATACTCTAAGTGCGGTCTCACCAGAGATTTGTAGAGTTGCAACATGACCTCTCTACTCTTGAACTCAATCCCCCTGTTAATGAAGCCTAGCATCCCATAGGCCTTCTTAACTACCCTATGAACCTGAGCAGTGACCTTGAGGGATGTATGGATTTGAACCCCAAGGTCCCTTTGTTCATCCACACTGTTAAGTAACTGACCATTAATCCTGTACTCAGTCTTCTGCTTTGTCCTTCCAAAATGCATCACCTCACACTTATCTGAATTGAACTCCATCTACCATTTTTCTGCCCAACTCTGCAGCCTGTCTATATCCTCTTGTAACCTTCGACAACCTGCAGCTCCATCCACAACTCCTCCAATCTTCATGTCATCTGCAAACTTACTCACCCATCCTTCTGCCTCTACATCCAGGTCATTTATAAAAATCACAAATAGCAGGGGTCCCAGGACAGATCCCTGCGGCACTCCACTAGTCACCGACCTCCAGGCAGAATACTTTCCTTCCACAACTACCCTCTGCTTTCTTCCTTTAAGCCAATTTTTTATCCAAACAGCCAAGGTTCCACTTATCCCATGCCTCATGACTTTCTGGATGAGTCTCTCATGAGGGACCTTGTCAAATGCCTTGCTAAAGTCCATGTAGGCCACATCCACTGCCCTACCCTCATCAATTTCTTTTGTTAACTCTTCAAAAAACTCAATCAGGCTCGTGAGGCATGATCTTCCCTTCACAAAGCCTGTTTGGTCTCCTTTCTTTGCTTTAATTGTAGAAGGTTTGGTTGACCTTGGAAAATTTATTTTGGAAACTCAACAGATGGCTTTCCATTTATCTCTGAAGTAAAACAAGTCGGGGGAAACTAATGCTAATTTCTTGAGTTCCCAGAAGGAGAAGACTTCAATGGATTAGTTCTTGCAGCTCAGTGCAGAGATTGCATGCCATCTGCACCTGAGTCAGGCTAGGATTTTTTTTTTATTTCAGTGTGTCCCCCACTGCAGTGGTGATGAGGGGAAGGAGAGGTAGAGATAGTCTCCCTGTGCTTTGGGTGCTCCAACACAACCCACAGGAGCTCCACTGATACAATGGACAGCTGTCTCTCCCCAATTCACTAGTGCACCAGCTGCTCAACCCGACATGATTATTGTATATCTGTGAATTATTGCACATTCAAAATCCCTCTGGATGTGTTAAAACAATTAACTTCAAAAAATTAAAAACATTTAGAAAGTTTATTTTATCAGTTAAAAACCAAAGTAGAAAAAGACCCATAGAAACAAAATTAACTTTAAAAGCTTAACTGCCTGATGCATCACTGGCACCAACCTACCCACCATCGAGGATATATATACAGAGAGATGCTGGAAAAAGACCAGTAACATCATGAAGGGACCCATTCTACTCATGGATTATTTGTCTCACTTCTATGAGGGAGGAGGCTGCGTAGCATCCATGGCAGGACCACTAGACTCAAAAACAATTACTCGCCCCAAGCAGTAAAGTTGGTCAACACCTCCAGCCACGAACCCACCTCCACACCCCCAACCACTACTACTCTATCATTTCCTGTCAGAGTCACCTTATGTACAGACAATCCTGTGCTGGTGTCACTTTCTAGACATACAATTGATCTACATGTATAAGCTATCTTATGTATTTAAAGTATATTTGTTGAGTTTTGTTATTATTGTATTCTTTACCTTATTCTGTATTTTTTGTGTTGCATTGGATCTAGGGTAACAATTATTTTATTTCCTCTACACTAGTGTACTGGAAATGATATTAAACAATCTTGAACCTTTCAAAGTTCAAAGTAAGTTTTATTATCGGAGTACATATATGTCACCATGTACAACCTTTATACATTTTTTTCTTGCGGCATACTAAGCAAGTCTATAGAAAGGTAACTATAAAGAGAATCAATGAAAGATTAAGTAGAGCATAGAAGACAACAAACTGCAAATGCAAAATAAATAAATAACAATAAATAACAAGAGCCTACTTCCATTTGGATAAGCAGGGCAGCATGGATAATGATTTTTGATTTCTCAAGTGCCTTCAAAACCCCAGCCCTGATTGCTGGGGGAAAATCTCCACTCAATGAAGGTTGGCACTTCCATTGTATCCTAGATAACGGACTACCTGACTGGCAGACCACTGTTTGTGCGGCTTCAAAGCTGTGTGTCAGACATGGCTATAAGCAGCACTGGGGTCCTAAAGGAGACTGTATTGGCCCCTTTCTGTTTACCCTGTATACCTCAGACTTTAGATACATCACTGAGTCATGTCATCTGCAGAAATTCTCTGATGACTCAGCATTAGTTGGGTGAATAAAGGGAGGATATTGTCAAATGGTGCAAGTTGTATCATCTGCAGCTTAACATCAGTAAGACAAAGGAGATGGTGATGGACTTTCAGAAGACTAAGCCTGCACTTATCCCTGTTACTTTTGGTGGTGAGGACCTACAAGTACCTGGGGCTGCACCTGTTTGACAGACTTTAGTGCAGCACCAACACAGAGGTTGTGTACAAGGAGAACAAAAGTTGCCTTTACCTCCTGAGGAGACTGGGGCCCTTTGGAGTATGCAGGCCTCTCTTTCACACGTTGTTGTCGCCAGTACAATCTTCTATGGGGTGGTGTGCTGGGGCAATGGCATCAACATAGGGGATGCCAACAGGCTCAATAAGCTTATTAGAAGGCCTGGCTCTATTATAGTTAAACTGGACACACTGGAGGCTGTGGTAGAACAAAAGATCTTCCAAAAAATCATGGCAATTCTGGGCAATTTTTCTCACTCTCTGTATGCCACCTTGACTGAACAGAGGAGTGCTTTTAGTAATAGACTAGACGACTTCACTGCTCCAAAGAGTGCTACATGAGGTCATTCTTACCCTCAGCCACTAGGCTCTATAATGAATCAACCTATAGCTGAGGAAGTGATGAGCCCCTCCTGTCAGGCTGTTTCAGGTAACTTATATGTTATTATTTCTTAGTTCCCTTCTAAAATTTTGCATATTTGTACATCTGTGCATTTGTTATGAACTGTGACACTAATTTCCTTTGGGATCAATGAAGTATCTTTCTATCTAAGAAATAACAGGATAAAGAGACCTTAAAGTGAGATAATTGGTTATGGGAACATTTCAATAGATGAGCGTAGTAACCCTCTTTTGTTCAAGAGCCTGATGGTTGAGAGGTAGCAACTATTCTTGAATGTGAATGATTGAGTGCTGAGGGTCTTGTACCTTGTACCCGAGGGCAGCAATGAGAAAATTGCTTGGCCTGGGTGGTGAGTATCTCTGATGATGGATGCTGCTTTCCAACAACAGAGTTTCATGTAGATGTGCTCAATGATTGGGAGGGTTTCACCCATGATGTTCTTGGCCAAAACCACTGCCTTTTGTAGGATTTCCTGTTTAAAGGCACTTGTGTGCTCGTACCAAACCATGATGCAGCCGGTCTATACATTCTCTACTGTACATCTACAGAAGTCCATCAAAGTTGTTGATGGCCATGCTGAATCTTTGCAAACTCCAAAGAAAGTAGAGGCACTACTGTGCTTTCTTCATAATGGTATTTATGTGCTGGGTCCAGGACAGATCCTCTGAAAAGATAACACCAAGGAACTTAAAGTTCCTAACTGTCTCCACCTCTTTCCCAATGAGTTCTGGCTCATAGACCTATGGTTTCCTCCTTCTGAAGTCAGTAATCAGACCCTTGGTCTTGCTGACATTGAGTAAGAAGTGATTGTTGTGGCATCACTCAGACAGATTTTCCAGGTTAGTTGAAGATTCTCAAATTCCTTTCACTATGTCCAGCTGTGTAGCTCTGCTCTCTTTCTGTGCACCCCATTTATCCAGAGCCCCATGATGATTACATGAATTATAAGCAGCTTACAGTCTGCTTACGGTGCTCCCTTGTAAAAAACGAGTTTTTTTTAAACGAGTGTTACCCTTATACTTTTGCCCCCTAACTCTCAACTCATGTCCGCTTGTTTGAATCTCCCCTACTCTCAATGGAAAAAGCCTATCCACGTCAACTCTATCTATCCCCCTCATAATTTTAAATTCCTCTATGAAGTCCCCCCTCAACCTTCTATGCTCCAAAGAATAAAGACCAAACTTGTTCAACATTTCCCTGTAACTTGGTGCTGAAATCTAGGTAACATTTTAGTAAATCTTCTCTGTACTCTCGCTATGTTGTTGACATCTTTCCTATGATTCGGTGACCAGAATTGTACACAATACTCCAAATTCAAAATACAGCATCTTTTCTAATCCTTAGAACATTCCAGATTACCTTACATCCAGTAAAGTCTCTCTTACACTGCTGGAAGCACAGAAGCCCATTTTTGTTCAGTAGGCTCCTATAAGCTACTCTGTGATAATTGATGAGGAAATCTAATTCTCTATTTACATTCAGTGATAAACATTAGCCAGGACTTTGGGCAACTCTCCAGCTCTTCTTTACTGTAACACATGCTCAAGAGAGTAGAAGTTAATACTGACTCTTCTCTTTCTTCTGCACTTTTGTCCCACAACTAAATGATGTTAATTGTCTGTGCTACAAATGAAACATGGCTGGCTCTGATTGCTGAGACCATGTACTAGTAAAGGGGTTTACAACCTTTTTTACGCCATAGACCCCTATCATTAACCGAGGGTGTCCATGGTCCCCAGGTTGGGAACCACTGCATTATTACCTTAAAGCTAGCAACTGGGTAATGAGAGAAAAGGAATAGACAGAGTGGACAGCCAGTGCCTCTTCCCCAGGGCACCACTGCTCAGTACAAGAGGACATGGCTTTAAGGTAAGGGGAGGGAAGTTCAAGGGGGATATTAGAGGAAGGTTTTTCACTCAGAGAGTGGTTGGTGCATGGAATGCACTGCCTGAGTCAGTGGTGGAGGCAGATACACTAGTGAAGTTTAAAAGACTATTAGACAGGTATATGGAGTAATTTAAGGTGGGAGGTTATATGAGAGGTAGGGTTTGAGGGTCGGCACAACATTGTGGGCCAAAGGGCCTGTAATGTGCTGTACTATTCTATGTTCTATGTTCTATGCACAGCTTTGTCAACTGTCAAGCACTGGAAAACTTCTGAATGTCTCTGATATTCAAATATTTTAAAAATAGTAATAAAAATAGATCAGAAAAACATTTAAATAATTGAAAACAAGTTTCTTTTTTTCCTGGCAGCTCTAAGTGCCTGATTGAAATGAACAGATGGTTGCTCTGCCAAGTTTAACTTGCACAGGATTCAGCATCAAAATCAACAGCATCATCACTGGAGAATCTCAGCTAACTGACTCTCCGCCTTCGGGCTCCCTGTGGAACCCAACCCTAGGGCACGGTGATGGATTCACTTCAGGAATACATCCACAAGATTTGGACATCCTGAGGAGCATTAGCAACCACCAAGGTCTCACACATTGCAGATGTTTAACTATGGAATTCTTGGGTTTTAAAATTAATACTCAGCCTAGTGTCTTACCAAAAAGAGTTCAGCAAATCCCTGGCTCTAGTTTCCTGTCATTCACTTGCCTCAAATTCTGTTCTCTTAAACAGGACATGAATCCATAGTGTTTTGACTCGAGACTATTACGGACTAATTATGCACTATAAGCATGCTACTTGAAGAATTATCAGAATCAGGTATATTACCACTGACGTATGAAGTCTGTTGTTTTGCAACATATATTGGCAGGTGGTACCTCAACCACGTTCTTCCCAAATGTATGCCAATTGCTTTCACCAAGGCTCATGTTAACCCAACCTTTCACCCCCACGCCCCTGTGAACTTGCTCTTAATTGCATTTCTAATGTCAAAATACAGGTGAGCTGAGAAATCCTGGATTCCACAGGGAATTGTTAAAATCCCCCAGAGTTGCAAACAATCAGAGGAAAAGCAGGAAAAGTGGCATAAAAAGGTTGTATTGTTGCTTTAGCATGAAATCTATTAATCACAAGGAATGGAGAATGCCACTGTTTGAATCTCTGCCATAGGCTAGAAAACATTATCGGTCCAATTTAACGTAAGTTTACATTAATATTGATGGAGTGTTGGGTGAAACTGAAAAGAAAGTTCACCTGGAGGATGCCAACTGCTTGAATAGCACAGTGACTGAGAACAACAGTAGTCCCGTTATTTTATCACAATGTTGCCTTGGTTAGTAATGATATCTCACTGCTTCAGAGACCTGTTCTTCATTCTGACCCCAGTGTAGACCACCTTTCCCTCAATGTTGGAAAAGGGTTTGGTCGTGGACTTCAGGAAGAGGCCAGGCTCATACTCATGTCTTCATCAGTGGTTGAAAAAGTTGCAAGCTTCAAGTTCCTAGGAGTGAGTATTACTAATAGCCTGACTTGTTCCAACTATTTGGAAGCACAGACAAAAAAAGCTCATTAATGCCTCTACTTGCTCAGGAGGCTAAGGACATTTAGCACATTCCCGTTGACCCTTACTAATTTTTATCAGTGCATCTTAACTGGACACAACTCTGGGATGGCAACTGTGTTGCACGTGACCGCAAGAAACTGCAGAGTGTTGGTGCGGGAGTAAGGAGTGCTCGAGGTCAAAGACGACTGGAGATCGGAGGATCGGAGGATCAGCCGTTGTAGGTAGGCCGAGACCCTCGGACCTACCTGGACAGTACCTGAGGAGGAAGGTAAAACTGCGCAGGCGCGGGTGATGTCAGCAGCGAGCGCGGGGTTTAAAAAGAGGCCCACTTTTAGGAGCGAGCAGCGTCGGTGCGGGCAGTGGGGTGCGTGGGAGCAGAGTGCTGGGCTTTGGCTCAGCGGGCTTCGGCGCAAGGGGACTTCGGTGAGAGGAAATCAGTGAGCCTGAGTACGTGCTTGATAAGGTAAAAAGGTTCTTTTTTCATTTATTCTGACTAATCTGTGATCAGGTAATGGGGGGGACAGTTAGAGCAGTGGTGTGCTCCGTATGCAGTATGTGGCAGGTCAGGGTCAAGACAGTTGTCCCTGACGACCACACCTGCAAAAGGTGCATCCAGCTGCAGCTCCTATCAGACCGAGTTAGGGAATTGGAACAGGAGCTGGATGAACTACGGATCATTCGGGAGGCAGAGGTAGAGATAGATAAGAGTTATCAGGAGGTAGTCACACCGAAAAGACAGGCAGGGGGAGCAGACAGAGAGAGCAGAGCACCCCTGTGGCCATTCCCATCAACAATAAGTATACCGTTTTGGATACTGTTGGTGGGGATGACCTACCAGGAACAAGCTGCAGTGGTCCTCTCTCTGGCACTGAGGATGGACCCTCGACTAGGAAGGGGAGGAGGGAAGAGAAGAGAGCGGTAGTGATAGGAGAGTCTATAGTCAGGGGGGCGGATAGGTGATTTTGTGGGGATGATCGGGAGCCTCGGATGATATGTTGCCTCCATGGTGCCGGGGTCCGAGACATCTCAGATCGGGTGCAGGTTATTCTCGAGAGGGAGGGCAAGAATCCAGATGTTGTGGTCCATGTAGGGACCAATGACGTGGGTAGGATGAGTGAGGGGGTCCTGCATAGTGAGTTCAGGGAGTTAGGTGCGAAGCTGAAGAGCAGGACCTCGAGGGTAACAATCTCAGGATTGCTACCCGTGCCACGTGTGAGTGAGGCAAGGAACAGAAAGATTATACAAATTATAATGTGGCTGAGAGGATAGTGCAGGAGGGAGGGCTTCAGGTTTTTAGATAATTGGGCTTTGTTCCAGGGAATGTGGGATCTGTTCCAAAGGGACGGTTTACACCTGAACTGGAGTGGTACTAACATTCTTGCAGGAAAGTTTGCTAGTGCTTCTTGGGGGGGGGGGGGGGGGTTTAAACTAAATTTGCAGGGGGCAGGGATCCAGAATGTGAGAGAGGATAGTGAGAGGAAGAATAAAGGACAGGTGGGGACTACACGGTTCCGGAATATTAACTGTGTAGTAGAGAAAGGTAAGGCGGAACAAGTGTTAGGAGTTTACATATACAGAGGGATGGTCTGACGGAACATGGAGTTAAATGTACAGAAAGAATAAGTAAATTTAGGAAGGACAACAAAATTCTAGGGCTGTATAACCTGATGGCAGTTCGGGGAGCTGGGTTAAGCACAATAGGCAGCAATTCAAACAGAGAGAGGAGAAATGGGCTAAAAATTCTATATCTGAATGCACGAAGTGTCAGAAATAAGGCGGATGAGCTTGAAGCTCAGGTGCGAATGGGTAACTATGATGTTGTTGGGATAATGGAGACATGGCTGCAGGGAGATCAGACCTGGGAAATGAATGTATAAGGATATACATGCTATCGTAGAGACTGAAATGCGGGCAGAGGGGGTGGGGTGGCCCTGTTGGTGAGGAATGAGATTCAGTCCTTTGCAAGGGGGGACATAGGATCAGGAGAAGTAGAGTCTGTGTGGATAGAACTGAGGAATAGTAAGGGCAAAAGGACCCAAATGGGAGTTGTCTACAGGCCACCAAACAGTAGCATGGATATTGGGTGCAAGTTGAATAAGGAGTTAACATTGGCATGTGGCAAGGGTAATGTCGCAGTAGTTATGGGGGATTTCAACATGCAGGTGAACTGGGAGAATCAGGTTGGTGCTGGACCACAGGATAGGGAGTTTGTAGAGTGCCTAAGGGATGCATTCTTGGAACAGCTTGTATGAGAGCCGCCAGGTTCAACGCTATTCTGGATTTAGTGTTGAGTAATGAACAGGATTTGATAAGCGATCTTGAAGTAAAGGAGCCATTAGGAGGTAGTGATCATAATATGATAAGTTTTTATCTGTAATTTGAGAAGGATAAGGGCAGCTCGGAGGTGTCAGTGTTGCAGTTGAACAAAGGAGACTATGGAGCCATGAGGGAGGAGCTGGCCAAAGTTAACTGGATGGATATCCTAGCAGAAAAGACCGTGGAACAGCAATGGCAGGTATTCTTGGGAATAATGCACAAGGTGCAAAATCAGTTCATCCCCCAGGGAAGGAAGGATTCAAAGGGGGGAAAGGGGCCACAGTGTTTGACAAAGGAAGTCAGAGATTGCATAGCATTAAAAAAAAAGGAAGTATGACAGAGCTAAGGTGAGTGGGAGGACAGGTGATTGGGAAGTTTTTGAGGAACAACAGAACTTAACTAAAAAGGCAATGCAGGAAGAAAAAAAAAGAGGTACGAACGCAAGCTGGCCAGGAATATAAAGGAAGACAGCAAAAGCTTTTTTTTAGGTATGTGAAGAGAAAGAAGATAGTTAAGAACAATGTTGGGCCCTTGAAGAATGAATTGGGTGAAATTGTTATGGGAAACAGAGAAATGGCAGAAGAATTTAATAAGTTCTTTAGATCTGTCTTCACTAAGGAAGACACAAGCAATCTCCTAGATGTATGGATGGGCCAAGGACATAGGGTAACAGAGGAAATGAAACAGATTGACATTAGGAAGGAAACAGTGATGAGCAGACTGATAGGACTGAAGGCTGACAGATCCCCAGGTCCAGATGGTCTGCACCCTAGGGCACTAAAGGAGGTGGCCCTGGAAATTGCGGATGCATTGGTAATCATTTCCCAATGTTCCTTCGATTCAGGATCAGTTCCTGAGGATTGGAGAATGGCTAATGTTATCCCACTTTTTAAGAAAGGAGGGAGGGAGAAAACAGAGAACTATCGACCTATCAGCCTAACATCAGTAGTGGGGAAGATGCTAGAGTCCAATATTAAAGATGAAATAGTGGCATATCTAGATAGCAGTGATAGGATTGGGCCGAGCCAGCATGGATTTACCAAGGGCAAATCATGTTTGACTAATCTATTGGAGTTTTTCGAGGATGTAACCAGGAAGTTAGATGGAGGAGATCCAGTGGATGTAGTGTACCTCGATTTTCAGAAGGCATTTGATAAGGTCCCACATAGGAGATTGGTGGGTAAAATCAAAGCTCATGGCATTGGGGGGAAGATATTGACATGGATAGAAAACTGGTTGGCAGATAGAAAGCAAAGGGTAGCGGTGAATGGGTGTTTCTCAGAATGACAGGTGGTGACTAGTAGGGTGCCACAGGGCTCGGTATTGGGACCACAGCTGTTTACAATTTACCTCAATGATTTAGATGAAGGCATTGAGAATAACATCAGCAAGTTTGCTGATGATACTAAGCTGGGTGGCAGTGTGACATGTGATGAGGATGTTAGGAGAATTCAGGGTGACTTGGATAGGCTGGGTGAGTGGGCAGATACTTGGCAGATGATGTTTAATGTGAATAAGTGTGAGGTTATCCACTTTGGGAGTAAGAACAGGAAGGCAGATTATTATCTGAATGGTGTAAAGTTAGGTAAGGGAGAAATACAAAGAGATCTAGGAGTCCTTGTTCATCAGTCACTGAAGGTGAATGAGCAAGTGCAGCAGGCAGTGAAGAAGGCTAATGGAATGTTGGCCTTTATTACAAAGGGAATTGAGTACAAGAGCAAGGAAATCCTCTTCATTTGTACAGGGCCCAGCTGAGACCACACCTGGAGTATTGTGTACAGTTTTGGTCTCCAGGGTTAAGGAAGGACATCCTGGCTGTAGAGGAAGTGCAGCGTAGATTCACAAGGTTAATTCCTGGGATGTCAGGACTGTCTTACACAGAGAGGTTAGAGAGACTGGGCTTGTACACGCTGGAATTAAGGAGATTGAGAGGGGATCTGATTGCAACATATAAGATTATTAAGGGATTGGACAAGATAGAGGTAGGAAATATGTTCCAGACGCTGGGAGAGTCCAGTACCAGAGGACATGGTTTGAGAATAAGGGTTAGGTCATTTAGGACAGAGTTAAGGAAAAACTTCTTCTCCCAGAGAGTTGTGGGGGTGTGGAATGCACTGCCTCGGAAGGCAGTGGAGGCCAATTCTCTGGATGCTTTCAAGAAGGAGCTAGATAGGTATCTTATGGATCGGGGAATCAAGGGATATAGGGACAAGGCAGGAACCGGGTATTGATAGTAGATGATCAGCCATGATCTCAAAATGGTGGTGCAGGCTCGAAGGGCTGAATGGTCTACTTCTACACCTATTGTCTATTGTCTATAGTTGGGGACGCAGTTCAGCTTATCTGGGAAACCAGCCTCCCATCTGTCTATACTATCTATACTCTGTCTATACTTCTTGTTGCCTCAGATTATGCTGACTGCAAAAGCAAAGATCCCACTCACCCTTGGCATTCTCTCTTTTCCCCTCTCCCATCAGGCAGAAGATATCAAAGCCTGAAGGCATGTCCAACCATGCTCAAGAACAGCTTCTACCCTGCTGTTATAAGACTATTAAATGGCTCCCCTGTAGAATAAGATGAACTCATGACCTCACTATCTACATCATTATGATCTTGCACCTTATTGTCTACCTGCACTGTAACTTCTCTTTCGCTATTACGCTTTAGTCTATTTTCTGCTGTTGCTTTACTTAGTACTACATCAATGCAGTTTTGCAATGAACTGACCTGTGTGGACAGTATGCAAGACAAGTTTTTCATTATACCTTGGTACATGTGACAATTATAAACCAATCCAATATCAATGTGTGTTTTGTGTCTTGCATATCTATGTGCCTAAGATACTGTTGGACATAAGATTTTCATCATACCTGTACCCCACTGTACTTATGCTCAGGCCAATAATTTTGATTTGACGGATCAATTTTCCTCCTATCATTTGAGGATCCAACCGGAAACTTCAGCTGTAGGCTAAGGCTCCAACACAGCACCGAAAGAAGTGCTGCAATATCAGAGTCTTCTGGAACACAGCTTAACTTGATCACTGTGGCTCCCTGATCCATCTGTAATAGAATCTGCAACACTTCAAATATGCAGCAAAATTCATCCTTGTGTCCTCACCACCATGTCTCCTAACCAACTTAATAACAACAAGCACAGGACACATCCGAGTGGAATTGTAAAGAGGTAGTGACCTTTGGAAAAAAACTGTAGAAAAGAATATCTACTGAATAGGGTGATTTTTAATGAAGATGCAAGAAAGGAGGGTTTATGGGGATTACAGACAAATTTCTTACAGCATAGTGTGACTAAAGATTGAAGCTGCACATAGAAACAAGGCTTTATTAATACAAACATCCAGATGTGTTAGGGCTCTGTAAACCACCAGTGGGGTTTGGAGAGGCCAATGCAAATGATTGGTAAAAGCTGCACAAACCTCCCTTTCATCGAGGCTGTCTTCAAAGCACAATATCATCCATCATTAAGGATGCCCACCACTCATGACATACTCCTTTCTCATTACTACCATCAGAGTGTGGAGGTTCGGGATTTACGCACTCAGCATTTTAGGTCAACTTCTTCCTTCCCCTCTGCCATCAGATTTCTGAGCGTTCCAAAAACCACGCATACCATCTCACCAACATTGCCCTTTGCTTTGCACCAATTACATATATACATGTATACATTTACAGAGCCTATAAAAAGTATTCACCTCCCCCCCCGAAGTTTTCATGTTTTATTGTTCTACAACATTGAATCACAGTGGATTTAATTTAGCTTTTTTGACATTAATCAACAGAAAAAAAGACTATTTTGTGTCAATGTGAAAACAGATTTCTACAAAGTGATCTAAATTAATCACAAATATAAAACACAAAATAATTGATTGCATAAATATTCACCCTCTTCAAGTCAGTATTTAGGAACATAGTAACATAGAAAATGTACAGCACAATACAGGCCCTTTAACCATAAAGCTGTGCTGAACATGTCCTTAGCAGAGTCACCTTTGGTAGCAATTACAAACTTGTGTCTGCGTGGATAGGTCTTTGTAATTTTTCCTCATTCTTCTTTACAAAACTGCTCAAGTCTGTTAGATTGCATGGGGATCATGAGTGAACAATCTTTTCATGTCCAGGCACAAATTCTCAATTGGATTGATGTCTGGACTCTGACTTAGCCACTCCAGGACATTAGCCTTGTTATTTTAAGCGAGTCCTATGGAAAAGAATCTCCTAAATCGCAGTTCCCTTGCAGACAACGTCCAGGATTTCCTTGTATTTTGCTGCATTTATTTTACCCTCTCCCTTCACAAGCCTTCCAGGGCCTGCTGCAGTGAAGCATCCCCACAGCATGAAGCAGCCACCACCGTGCTTCACGGTAGGGATGGTGTGTTTTTGATGATGTGTGGTGTTTGGCTCATGCCAATGATAGTGACACTGACTCACCCGCAGTATTTTTACTACAATCAATTGAAATACCTTGACTACACACAGGTGATCTCCATTTAACTAATTATGTGCCTTCTAAAACCAATTGGCTGCATGCGTGATGATTTGGTTTCTCATATTAAAGGAGGTGAATACTTCTGCAATTAATTATTTTATGTTTTATATTTGTAATTAATTTAGATCACTTTGTAGAGATCTGTTTTCATTTGGACACAAAATAGTATTTTGCTGTTGATCAGTGTCAAAAAAGGCAAATTAAAACCACTGTGATACAGTGTTGTAAAACAATAAAACATGAAAATTTACAAGGTAGGGATGGTGAATACTTATCAGAGGCACTTACGCACACACACATAATAAGGATTTTATTTATATTAAAAAATCCCTACTATCCTTCAACCGTCAGAGTCCTGAACCGGTGTGGATAACTTCATCCATTTCAACACTGATTATTTTCTCTGGAGCAGCACAGGCTAATGGGAGACCTAATAGAAATTTAAAACTGAGAGAGAGACAGAGTAGACAGCTGGTATCTTTTTATCCCAGGGTCAAAATGTCTAATACTAGAGGACATTCATTTAAGATAAGAGGTGTTAAGTTCAACTGAATGTGCCGAGCAAGTATTTCTTTAAGATTAATGAGAAAGGTAAAGAGGAGCTTTATTTCTCACATGTACAGCAAAACATACACTGAACTGTGTTGCTTGTGCCAAATCAAATCAGTGAAGATTTTTGTGCTGGGAACAGACTGCAGATGTCGCCATGCTTTTGGCATTAACACAGCATGCCAACAATTCCTAACCCTCATCATACGTCTTGGAGTGTGGGAGGAAATTAGAACAGCCAGAACATATCAGGAATCCGTGTGTTTCCAGGAGGTGGGGAGGGGAGAGAATGAGGAAGCTCTTTACAGACAGCAGTAGGAATCGAAGTCTGGTTGATGATTGCTGGCATTGTAAAATGATTATGCTAACCACACCACCAACATGCTGCTTACACAGAGAGCAGTGGTTGCCTAGACTGCTCTGCACTGCCTGGGGTAGAGGTGGAGGGCAGAGTCCTTTAAGAGGCTCTAAGATGGACACACAAATGTGCAGAGAATGGCGGTAGATGGTCATCATATAGTTAGAAAGGATTAGTTAGACACTTAATTGCTAGTTTAATTAGTACATCACAACTGAAGGACATGGTCCTGTGCTGTACTGTTCTACATTCAAAGAATCGGACTGAGTTGTTGCCCAAAACCTGCTCTAATGATCTGGAGACTTAAGGAAGGAGATGGTAGAAACAGATCCATTAATTATTTTCTAAAGAAATATATTTGTAATGGAAAACTAAAGAGATATTGTGGATAAGTTGACTGAACCTTTAAGGGTCCAGCACTGATAAAACAGAACAGGTTCTGGGCAGTTACAGGTCTTGAGAACTGAACTGCAATACCAACAAAACTTTATAAAAATCTTCAGCTTCCTTAGGAAAATGCCAGTCTTATAAATCATTCAGAAAAACAGGAGAAAACTTGTGACGGGAGGCAAAGGATAGTCAGGCTAAGCCCCCAGTGTCTACAGAGAGGAGGGACAATCTGCTGCTCATTGACTCAAAAATAAAATACTGGTCCCACTTGTAAGAAGTGACAGGAACCTGATTTGCTCCCCCGGGTGCCAATTAAATCGGCCAAACATCTGTTTATCACTGAATCAGTTTGCCTTGGGTGAGCAGTTTCGAAAGAACAGGCTTGAACCCATCAGGCTAATTCATCTGCAGCCATTTTGAAGTCAATAATTAATTACTCACTGACCAATAACACATGGATAATTTACATATTGATAGAGTTTTTGCTACTTATCCCATTTCACAGACTATTTTAATCCTTTGTGAATAGTAATATATTTTCAGCCTTCAATCATTGACAGCATTCGTGTGATTGAATTTTAGCCTTTGTCAACAAACGCAGCATTAAATTTCCATTCTGTCAACTATTGTTTCAATCATAGAATTGTACATCACAGAAACAGCCCTTCAGCCGAACACACCCATGTTGAATGACTAGATGATCCTTTTTGTTCTTATTAATTCACTACTTATACTTTGCCTGTTTAAGTTTCTGTCTAAATGCTTTATAAATATATTAATCGTACCCCAATCCCCCACATCCCCTGACCCTGCGTTCCAGATATTAACCACTCTGTGTTAAAAAAAACTACCCCCCCCCCTCAGATCCTCTACAAAACCCCTCTTCTCACTTTATACCTATTTTCCATGGAATATTAAATCAAAACACCGTCTTTCTGCTGAAATGGGGGGTAAATAAAGGAAGGGTGGGATGTGGAGTTTAAATGGCTGCTTCTATTCAAATCTTTAGGAATTTATTTTGAAAATAGAATTTGGTAAAATGTATAAATACAGTTTGAGCAGGTTTATGTTTGGTAAAATGTAATTCTTCATGTTTGTAAGGGTGAGCAGCTTTGTGTTCCTGGACATGAGCGCCTCAGATTTCTGCTCCGGGCCCAACATAATGATGCATTCACAAAAAAGGATATCCCTTTAGAACAGAGATAAGCAGAACTTCTTTAGCCAGAGGATGGCAAATCTGTGGAGATCATTGCCACAGATGGCTGCGAAGGTCAAAAGCGGAGATCGTTAAGTTCTTGATTCGTAAGGGCATCAAAGGTTAGAGGGAGAAGGCAGAAGAATGGGGTAAAGAGGAAAAATAGGTCAGTCGTGATGGAATGTCGGAGCAAACTTGATGGGTTGACAATAAGACCAAAAAATCTTAAGATATAGGAGCAGAATTATGCCCATCGAGTTTGCTCTGTTATTTAAGCATGGCTGATCCATTTTGCCTCTGAGCCCCAGTCTCCTGCTTTTCCCACACCCACCCCATCCCTTCATGCCCTGACTAAACAAGAATATATCAACCACTGCTGCAAATACTTGTCAATGACTTGGCTTCCACAGCTGCCTGTGGCAATGAATTCCACAGATTCTGGATAAAGAAATTCCACCTCATCTCCATTCTAAAAGGTCACCCCTTTATTCTAGACTGTGTCCTCTGGTATTAGACTCCCCTACCATACAAAGCATCCTCTCCACATGCACTCTAACAAGGCCTTTCAACATTCAATAGATTTCAATGTCACCCCTCATTCTTCTGAATTCTCATCTTATACCCATTTCTAATGCAATATTAGATCAAATCAGAGGGGCGGAGCTATGAAGGTACCTTAACAGAAACTCCTTTAAACTCATCTACGTTAACAGCTTAATTTCTACCTTTTGATGCCTCTCTTTTTCATTTTCAGGGTGGATGGGGTTCTGTTGAAGATCCTGACCTGGAGTTACACTCAGACCTTGCTGCTTTGCGTTGGTAGGACCACTCCTGGGGACTCACAACCAGTCACTTTTTGAAATCCCAGGCCGCAATCAAAAGATGAGTGCGCCATTGGTTTTCTAAGGCTTTGCAACCCTAGAGACGGACTGCTTCTTCGCTGGTGCCACTGACTGAAACATCATGAGAGAAAATGAAACATTGGGAGCAGCGCATAGACCACCCAACACTAACAGAGACATTGAGGAGCAGCTAGGGAGACAGATTCTGGAAAGGTGTAACAGTGACAGGGTTGTTGTGGTGGGAGATTTTAATTTCCCAAATATTGATTGGCATCTCCCTAGAGCAAGGGGTTTAGATGGGGTGGAGTTTGTTAGGTGTGTTCAGGAAGGTTTCTTGACACAATATGTAGATAAGCCTATAAGAGGAGAGACTGTACTTGATCTGGTATTGGGAAATAAACCTCGTCAGGTGTCAGGTGTCTCAGTGGGAGAGCATTTTGGAGATAGCGATCACAATTTTATCTCCTTTACCATAGCATTAGAGAGGAATAGGAACAGACAAGCTAGGGAAGTGCTTAATTGGAGTAAGGGGAAATATGAGGCTATCAGGCAGGAACTTGGAAGCATAAATTGGAAACAGATGTTCTCGGGAAACGTACAGAAAAATGTGGTAAATGTTCAGGGGATATTTGTGGGGGGTTCTGCATAGGTATATTCCAATGGAACAGGGAAAGGATGGTAGGGTACTGGAGCCGTGGCGTTCAAAGGCTGTTGTAAATATAGTCAAGAAGACAAGAAGAGCTTACAAAAGGTTCAAAAAACTAGGGAAAGATAGAGATCTAGAAGATTATAAGGCTAGCAGGAAGGAGCTTAAGAATGAAATTAGGAGAGCCAGAAGGGGCCATGAGAAGCCCTTGGCGGGCAGGAATAAGAAAAACCCCAAGGCATTCTACAAGTATGTGAAGAGCAAGAGGAGAAGACAATAGGATCAATCAAGTGTGACAGTGGAAAAGTGTGTATAGAACAGGAGGGGATAGCAGAGGTACTTAATGAGTACTTTGCTTCAGTATTCACTATGGAAAAGGATCTTGGTGATTGTAGGTATGACTTACAGCAGACTGAAAAGCTTAAGCTATTAGGAAGAGGTTGTGCTGGAGCTTTTGGAAAGCATCAAGTTGGATTTGTCTCCAGGACCAGATGAGATGTACCCCAGGCTACTGTGGGAGATGTGGGAGGAGATTGCTGAGCCTCTGGCAATGATCTTTGCATCATCAATGGGGACAAGAGAGGTTCTGGAGGATTGGAGGGTTGCAGATGTTGTTCCCTTATTCAAAAAAAGGTTTAGAGATAGCCCAGGAAATTATAGACCAGTGAGACTTACTTCAATAGTTGGTAAGTTGATGGAGAAGATCATAAGAGGCAGGATTTACGAACATTTGGAGAGGTATAATATGCTTAGGAATAGTCAGCATGGCTTTGTCAAAAGCAGGTTGTGCCTTACGAGCTTGATTGAATTTTTTGAGGATGTGACTAAACACATTGATGAAGGTAGAGCAGTAGATGTAGTTTATATGGATTTCAGAAAGGCATTTGATAAGGTACCTGATGTAAGGCTTATTGAGAAAGTAAGGAGGCATGGGATTCACGGGGACATTGCTTTATGGATCCAGAACTGGCTTGCCCACTGAAGGCAAAAAGTGATTGTAGATGGGTCATATTCCGCATGGAGGTAGGTGACCAGTGGTGTGCCTCAAGGATCTGTTCTGGGAATCCTACTCTTCGTGAATTTTATAAATGACCTGGATGAGGAAGCGGAGGGATGAGTTAGTAAATTTGCTGATGACACAAAGGTTGGAGATGTTGTGGATAGTGTGGAGGGCTGTCAGAGGTTGCAGCAAGACATTGATAGGTTGCAAATCTGGGCTGAGAAGTGGCAGATGTATATCAAACCAGATAAGTGTGAGGTAGTTAATTTTGGTAGGTCAAATATGATGGCAGAATATAGTATTAATGGTAAGACTCTTGGCAGTGTGGAGGATCAGAAGGATCTTGGGGTCCAAGTCCATGGACGCTCAAAGCAGCTGCACAGGTTGACTTCGTGGTTAAGAAAGCATATGGTGCACTGGCCTTCATCAATCATGGGATTGAGTTTAGGAACCAAGAGGTAATGTTGCAGCTATATAGGACCCTGGTCAGATCCCACTTGGAGTACTGTGCTCAGTTCTGGTCACTTCACTACAGGAAGGATGTGGAAACCATAGAAAGGGTGCAGAGGTGACTTACAAGGAAGTTGCCTGGATTGGGGGGCATGCCTTATGAAAATAGTTTGAGTGAATTTGGCCTTTTCTCTTTGCAGCGACAGAGGATGAGAGGTGACCTGTTAGAGGTGTACAAGATGATGAGAGGCATTGATTGTGTGGATAGTCAGAGGCTTTTTCCCAGGGCTGAAATGGCTAGTAGGAGAGGGAACAGTTTTAAGGTGCTTGGAAGTAGTTACAGAGGAAATGCCAGCGGTAAGTTTTTTATGCAGAGAGTGGTCAGAGTGTGGAATGGGCTGCCGGCAGCGGTGGTGGAGGCGGATACGATAGGGTCTTTTAAGAGACTCCTGGATAGGTACATGGAGCTTAGAAAAATAGACAACTATGGGTAACCCTAGGTAATTTCTAAGTTGAGGACATGTCCGGCACAACTTTGTTGGCCAAAGATCCTGTATTGTGCTGTAGGTTTTCTATGTTTCTAAAATACTGGAGGAACTCGGTAGACCAGGCAGCATCCAGGAAAAGAGTACAGTCAATGCTTCAGTCCAAAACTCTTCCCGCATTTTGTGTGTGTAGCTATCCTTCAATATTCTGGCACCTCACCCAGTGTTAATGCTAGGTCCCTACTGAAGGGTCTCAGCCCGAAACATCAACTGTACTCTTTTCCTAGATGCTGCCTGGCCTGTTGAGTTCCTGCAGCATTTTGTGTGTGTTGCTCAGATTTCCAGATCTGCAGATTTTCTCTTGTTTGTGACTGGGGGCAGCAGATCAGCTGTCAGATGCTCTGTGCTTGGCAAATCATGCTCTCTGTCTCACTTTCTCTTGTTGGTGGTAGAGAGTTTTTTGCCAACTCTCAACTCGGAGATTTCAGAAAAAAGTAATGCAGCAGACTTTATCATTGCAAATGAGTAAGCTGTTTTTGTTATGTTCCCCTTTCACTGTGAAAGGGGTCACTTCTCTGTCTCTTTATTAGGGAGAGAGAGAGAGAGAGAGAGCCTGTGGTATGTCAGATTGTCAGCTGAATGTTTTTGTTGTACTGCAGATCAGGGTCTTTCTTGTGGGCTTTATTGCTTGTTTGGTGGGTGGAAAGCAGAAGTGGGTGGGAGGGGGGAGGCCAGTTGTAAAAGGAAACCAGAGCACCATTAAGAAATCCACACAGTCACAGCTACAGCATGCAAGCTCCACACAGAAAGCACCTGAACTTAGGGCCGTAAGCCAGCATTTCTGTTAGCTGGGGCACTGTTAAAAATCTGACATCCATGTGCTGGCCCTAACATAAGAATCATAGGGTCATTTAATCATACAGCATGGAAGCCCTCTCTTCTGTCCATCTGACCCATACTAAAGAATACTCCCATCGAAGCTAGTCACATCTGCCCACATTTGGCCCCTCTGTATCCTTCCAATCAATGCAAATGTCTAAGCGTCTTTTAAATATTTTTAGTGTATCTGCTTCAGCCATTTCCTCTAGCAGCTCATTCTCTCTCTGTGAAAATGTTGCTGTATTAAAACCCTTTAATTTCACCTTAAACATATGCTATCCAATTTTAGATTCCCTAATCTGGGAAACAGACTGTGTGCATCGGCCCTTTATAACTTTATTCACTTCTATTGGATCACCCTTCACTCCCTCTTGCTCCCAGTCTGACCAGCCTGTCTCCATAACATCCCTCTAAATCTTCTCCTCACTCCTTCCAACATAATTATACCCAAAGAATTCTGTCAACAATGCCAATTCAATATCACTCTATCTCTGTCTATTGGCTTCTGAAGCTTCGCTTCTAAATAACCCCACACACACTGTGCTAATATTTAACCCAAATCCATCATTCAGATAAGAATTAGCATATTGAAATCACATTTTTTATTTATTGAAGTACGTTGACTATTATAAACTCTCACAACAGAACCATCATTAAGATTAATGTTCATGCTGTTGCCAAGGGACAATTTTTCTGATTATAATTTCAGCATAACAGACAAATATGTGTTGTTCATCTTGCAACTAATTAGATTGGGATGATTCCTGAATTTGGGAACACTCTCTAAGATCTTTGTAATCCTTTTTGGAAAGACAAGAAATAAGGTCTGTATAATTGTCTTCCTAATTGCACCCCACCAATCAATGGGACAATGGTTCCTCTGCTACCTCATACACCATTTTCCTGCCTGCTTTTCCTTTTATTCCTCTAATTTCCAGAAGTCTCTTGATATTGTTCTTGTTTGCAGAGAACACTGAACAGCCTCAGTGGTAAAGAGATCTAAAATTCATCTCCATCTGAAGCAACTTCTCCAAACCTCAGTCCTAAATAGGGAAAACATTTCCCCATTTTTACCTGTCCAGCACGCAAATTATTTGCTGTGATTTCAATTGGTTGCCTCTCTTTAGATTATTTTGTGTAAATTTAATTGGTTGTC
Organism: Hypanus sabinus; assembly: GCF_030144855.1. NCBI lineage: Eukaryota > Metazoa > Chordata > Chondrichthyes > Myliobatiformes > Dasyatidae > Hypanus > Hypanus sabinus. Next base: position 87,879,947 of record NC_082721.1, read on the forward strand.
TCTCATTCTTCTAAATTCTAGATGTGTTAACTCAATTTCTTCTCTTCATGGACACAAAAACACATGGGTGCACAGGCCATTCAGCACATCTAGTCTATGCCAAACCATTTAAACTTTCTATGCCAATCGGACTGCACCAGGACTATAGCCCTCCATACCTCTATTATCCCTGTACCTATCTAAACTTTTAAACATTGAAATCGAGCTCGCATGGACCACTTGTGCTGGCAGCTCATTCCACATTCTCATGACCCTCTGGGTGAAGTGGTTTTCCCTTAAACTTCTTGCTTTCACCCTTAACCCATGATGTCTCGTAGTCCCACCCAACCTCAGTGGAAAAAATCTTATCTACACCCCTTATAATTTTGTATACCTCTATCAAATCTCCCCTCATTGTTCAACATTACGAGGAACAGAGTCCTAACCTATTTAATCTTTCCATATAACTCAGGACCTCCAGACCTGGCAATATCCTTGTATATTTTCCCCATAATATTTCAAACTTATTTACACCTTTTCTGTAGGTAGGTGACCAAAACTGTACACAATACTCCAAATTGGGCCTTACCAATGTCTTATGCAACTCCAACATAACATCCTTTCTCATTACACAAGGAAATCTGCAGATGCTGGAAATTCAAACAACACACACAAAATGCTGGTGGAACACAGCAGGCCAGGTAACTTCTATAGGAAACACAAAGTACACTGCAGATGCTGTGGTCAAATCAAGACGTACAAACAAGCTGGATGAACTCAACAGGTCAGGCAGCATCCGTTGAAATAAGCAGTCAAGGTTTCGGGCCGAGACCCTTCTCATTACTTGAGAAACATCCTTTCTCATTATTTCATTTCTACTATCATGTAAATTTTTAAGTTAAGAGAAGTAAAATTGTACACACCATTCCACATGCACACAACAAAAGACTCTGTATAATTGTACCCAGGCAGCTTTATTCTTGTATTCAAATTTCAGGAACGTATCCAAATTCTCAGAAAAGTTTTATAGCAAGGTCTCAAGATATCTCCTTCAGATTGTGTCTGACCAACCTTCCAAGCAGGCTTGGTTTTTAGATTTACAGTCAATACAGGGTCCAATCATTCAGTCGCAACTACCTAGAATTTGTGGTCAGCAATGAAGTGGTGGTGTTTCCTGGTTACTTCAAAGATCCTTGAGGCCAGTTCATCTGCTTTATTCACTTCTGGTTTCGCCAGATGTTAATTGAAAAGGATCCCTGACACCCAACAGTTATGATGTCATCAAGCTGGCCAAGCTGCCAATCAGACTCTGTTTTCTCACAGACATTAAACTGTAGCAATTTTAATTAACATTTTAATTATTTGGGCACTCAAATAATGACTGAAAAATAATACATAATCAGTTAGCAGTATTATTATGGACACCACCCACCCAGCAAACTGCCTTTTCCAAAATCTCCCTTCTGAAAAGTGCTATAGGGCTACTTAAAACAAAAGCTTCACGCCATCTTAAAATTTTTTCCCCAGATGGTTAATCTGATCTACCATCCTAGTCAGTTATCCCACTGCTCCCCTCTATCCGTCACATCAGTCACAGTATTGCACTGTAAACATTTTAAACCACTGTTTATAATGTTGTTTACATTGAAAATTCATGCTGGCATTTACTTCTTTAAGTGTATTTTATTCCATATACGTACTTTAAATTCCCAGTTTATTTTTAAATAATTCTTTATTCCTATAATTGTTGAATGTTGTTTCATGTTGCAAGTCATGCCAACACACCACATCAGGTTCCATGTCTTGTATATTTATATGACAAATAAAGCTGATTCTTGAAAAGAAGTTCCATTTCCATATAAAAAAATGATACACTTCTATTGGCCCAGCTAGTTTCATAAGCAGTAAATTTGGCCTAGGATCCCATTAAACAGATCACACTGAGGTCTCGGCTATTTCACACAGTGGCACAGTCCTGCCTCTCAGCTCCAGTGATCCAATGGCATTGACCCATTGCATACAAGAGGTTGGTCTACTGCGTAGCTGATTGGTAGAATCTGGGTGAGTTAGTGGGAATGAGAGATTCAAGAAGCTGGACACCTGGTGGCCAGTGTGGATAGAGAGCTACAGGACCTGTTGCAATAGCCTATACAACATCACTCTCTGTAGGACTACTTGAAATACACATCAGTTCATGTGATTCCTTTTGCAGAGAGAACAGTCCCTGAAGCCACATTGGTGACAAACTTCTCTGTAAAACTGCACACATAAAATTCCCAACATTCATATTAGCTTTGTGTCTGAAAGATGGCAAACAGTGATTGTTTTGCTTTTATCACTATTGCAATACCCCTCATTGTCATAGTCATAGAGCACTACAGCATAGAAACTGGCCCTTGAGCCCATCTAGTCTATGCTGAACTTTTAATCTGCCTAGTCCCATAGACCTGCGCCCAGACCACAGCTCTCTGCACCCCTCTCATCCATGTATCTATCCAAATTTCTCTTAAATGTTGAAATTGAACCCAAATCCAACACTTCCAATTGCAGTTTGTTCCATACTCTCACTACCCTCCGAGTGAAGATGTTCCTCTTAAAAATATCACCTTTCACCCTTAACCCATGACTTCTAGTTCTAGTCTCACCCATCCATCAGTGAAGAATGATCTTGTAGTTGATCTCAACCACCCAGTCTGCTGGAACTGGCTTTGCATGCTGAGGTAGACATAGCCCTATCTCACCGTGTTTGGAGGTTTCTGGCTACCCTCACCAGGCTTAGCCCACCTTCTGAAATGCTGTAACACAGTGTGGCCACTGACACATGCAAACAGTCACTAGAAGCCACAGGTGAGAGCCGTGGCAGGTAGGGACCAGAGTTGGATGAACTGCCCGTGGGCGGAGCATGATAAGCCTGCCATCACAGGTATAAAGTTCCTAACTACACAAATACTTATAGATCCGATCCTTTAGAATACCTTTAAATAACTTATCCTCTACTGTTGTCAGGCACACTGGCTCATGGCTTACTGGCCAGTTTTAGAGCCTGTCTTAAACAATGGAAAAACATTAGCTATCCTTCAACACAAACAAGAGAAAATCTGAAGATGCTGGAAATCCAAGCCACATGCACAAAATGCTGGAGGAACACAGCAGGCCAGACAGCATCTATGGAAAAGAGTACAGACAATGTTTTGGGCCGAGACCCTTCCAGCATTTTGTGTGTGTGGCTATCCTTGAATATTTTGGCATCCCACCCAATGTTAAGGACGTATTAAATATCTCTGCTAGGGTTTATGCACTAGCCTCGCACAAGGTCTTATCCATTCTACAATTTGCATCAAGACTGCATAAACCTCCTCCTCTGTAATTTGTTTAGGGATTGACCTCCCTGCTGCATTGCCTCATATCTATAGACACTTTGTCCATCTCCCTGGTAAATAAAGATACAAAAAATTATTTAAAATCTTCCCCATCTTCTCAGCTCCATGCATAGATGACCATTCTGATCTTTAAGAGGACCCATTTTGTCCCTTGCTATCCTTTTGCTCTCAGAAACCCTTGGAATTCTTCTTCACCTTGTCTGCTAGATCAACATCATATGTAATTTTAGCCCTCCTGATTCCTACTTAAGTGTTCTCTTGCATTTCTTATACACCTCAAATACATCATTTGTTCCTGCTTGGCTAAACCTGCTATGCACTTCCTTCTTCTTCTTAATCAGTGCCTCAACAGCTCTTGAAAACCAAGATTCCCTAAACCCATTGTACTTGGCTTTTATTCTAGCAGGAACATACAGACTCTGCACTCTTAAAATTTTGCTTTTGAAGGCCTCCCATCAAATGCACCTTCATAAGAAAACAATCTGTCTTAATCCATATTTGCCAGATCTATTTGCTACCATCAAAATTGGTTTACCCCAATTTGGAATCTCAACCTGAGGATCACGCCTATCCTTTTCCATACTTACCTTGAAATTCATGGCATTATGCTCACTAGATGCAAAGTGTTCCTCTACAGTAACTTCTGTCACCAGTCCTGTTTCATTCCCTTCTAAAATTGCACTCCCTCTCATTAGGACCTCTATGTATTGTTTAAGGAAATTTTCCTGAACATTTTCAACAAATTCGATACCATCTAGCTTTTTATAAGAATATCGGAATTCCAAATCATATGTGGAAATTTAAAATCACACATTATCACAGCCTTATGTTTCTTGCAAGTTTGTAATCTCTTTACAAACTTTGTCTTCTAAATCCTGTTGATTCCTGGGTGGTCTACAATATAATTTCATTGACATAGTCATCCCTTTCTTATTCCTCAGTTCCATTCAGATAGCCATATAGCCTCTTTGAGCACTGCCAGGACATTTCCCCTGATGAGTATGTCCTCCTTCTCCCTTTAATTCCTCCCATTATATTACATCTGAAACACTGGAACACTGAGCCAGTTCTGCCCCTCCTGAAACCAAGTCTCACTAATGGCTACAATGTCATAATTCCACATGCTGATTCATGCCCTAAGCTCATCTTCCTTTCTTACACACAACTTGTGCACACTCCTTGTGCACACTAAAATATACACAACTCAGGACATAATTAGGCTTAACGTCTTTTCCCACAATCACTTCACCATCTGCTCTAACACTCTGGTTCCCCTTCCCCTACAATTCTAGTTTAAATATCACACGCCCCCCCCCCACCCCCAGTAGCAAGCCTTCCCACAAGGATATTAATGCCCCTCCAGTCCAGGTGCATACTGTCCTGCCTATCTATTCATGCCCTATTTTCTCTAGAAAGGAACCAAATGATCCAAAAATCTGAAGTCCTCCCTTTTGCAACATCTCTTTATATCTTCCTATTTCAGGCTTCACAAGCATGCTGCAATCTTGAGATCACAACCCTGGAGGTCCTGTCATTTTACTTAGCACCTAACCCCTTGAACTCACTTTGCAGGACCTTGTCACCCCTACTATCCATGTCATTGGACCACGATCTCTGGCTGCTTACCCTTCCACTTTAGAATGGTGTGGACTCATTCTGAGATGTCCCTGACCCTGGCACCCAGGAGGCAACATAACATCCAGGAATCTCATCCACAGATCCTTCTACCTGTCCCTCTAACCATTAAATCCCCTACAACAATAGCTTGCCTCTTCCCCCAACCCCCTTCCCTTCTGAGCCATAGAGCCAGACTCAATAACAGCGACTTGACCTCTATGACTTTCCTTTGCAAGGTCACAACCACCTCCCCCCCACCACCAACAATATCAAAAGAGTTATACTTGTTTTGAGGGATAAAGTACAAAGTAATTTTTTTATTATCTAAATATATATATGTCACCACATACAACCCCGAGATTCATTTACTGCAGGCATATTCAGCAAATCTATAGAATAGTAACTCTAACATGATCAAAGAAAGATCAACCAGAGTGCAGAAGACAACAAACTCTGCAAATGCAAATATAAATAAATAGCTATAAATAATGAGAATATGAGATAACAAGATAAAGAGTCCTTAACCTGAGATAATTGGTTGTGGGAACATCTCAAAGGGTTGGTAAATGAGTATTGGTATCCCTTTTTGTTCAAGAGCCTAATATTCGCAAGATAACAACTGTTCTTGAACCTAACGATCAAGCCCTGTGCAGTTGTACCTTTCATCTGATGGAAACAGTGAGAAAATGCATGGCCTGGATGGTGGAGGATCTCTGATGATGGTTGCTAATTTCCTACGACAGCATTTCATGTAAATATGCTCAATGGCTGGAAGGGCTTTATCCGTGATGTACTGGGCCAAATCCATTATTTTCTGTAGGATTTTCCATTCAAAGCCATTGGCGTTTCCATATCATGCCATGTTGCAACCAGTCAACACACTCTACACTGCCAGAATATTGAAGTCTGTCAAACTTTTAGATGTCATGCTGAATCTCTGCAGATTCTTAAGAAAGTTAAGGCAGTGCCATGCTTTCTGTGCAATTGAACGTAGGTGCTGGGACCAGGACAGATCCTCTGAAACGGTAACACTCGCAGGGTAACTCTGCACTGGTTGCATATCCCCTTTCACTCTCCTGACGGTCACCCAGCCAATGTGTCCTGCACCTTGGTGTAACTACCTCCTTATATGTCCTGTTGATCATCTCCTCAGCCTCCTGAAAGATATGGAGTTCATCCATCTCCAGCTCCAATTCCTTAACACAATAAGAAGGAAGTTGCAGCTGGGTGCACTTCTTGTAGGTGTAGTTGTCAGTGAAACTGGAGGTCTCCCTGCCCTGCCTCCTCACATCCCGCAAGAGAAACATTCCACTGTCATACCTGGCATTCCCACTAATGTAACTGTGCAATAAAAAAGAAAGGAAGATAGAAAAATTAAATCTATCTACAGCTTCCACCTCTCCTCATCTATGAACCAAAGCCTGAATTCCCCACTCTAAATCTGGCTCACTCCAACAGTGACCGCTCCTACAATGCCCACTCCACTTTTTATTGGACCTTGCCAAGTGCCTAATTACAAACACTCTAGCATTTCCCCAACAATGTGTGACATGTAGAATATCCTACTCTTACTTCTTTTGAATTCTCTCTCTCACCCAGCTCAGTCCAACATCTCTTAGTGATGTGTGACATGCAGAATGTCTAGTGCATTTTAATGTAGTGCTAATGTACTTACAGAACACATTGAGTTATAGGACATACAAACACAATCCAGGGCCCTCATGATGTTTTGCCAGCCTCCTAATCTACTGCAAGACCAATCTAACACTTCCTTCCCACAGAGCCATCATTTTTCTTTCATCCATGTGCTTATTTAAGAATCTCGTACACGTCCCTCACTTATCTGCCTCCATCACTAACCCTATCAGTGCATTCCATGCACCCACCACTCCCTGTGTAAAGAAACCTGCCTCTGATAACCCTCATATTTCTGGCATACTACATGAAGTATACATCAGTTCATGTTATTCCTTTCAACTTATAAGGATGCAGAGAGAGCAGCCATACAACAAATCACAGTGTTATACTGTGCACACACAAAATTCCCAACATTACGGTGCCATACAGTAAAGAATCAAACCTTTCAGCTTAACTGTGACTGCTGTAGTGATACAATTTACCTGCATTAAGTCTGCAGTCCCCTCTGCCTCGGCCATTCAAGTGTTTGTCTAGATGCCTCTTAATAATTTAGAGGCATTTATGTGCTTTAAAAGATCATGATATATCAACATTCCACCCTGTAAATCTAAGATGATACTGAGCTGTAGATGCTACAGCATCTACTGACCTTGTGCTCAGATTTAATTGTTATTTTTAATTTTTTCGTAAGGATGGTTTTGGGGACAAAGAGAATGGTTTGTAGTCAGCTTACAGTTTAGGGACAAAGATGTGAGGGAATTAGAGGTCGGACCAGAGTGAAAGTTGCCACTCCATGTTCGAAGGCCAGCAACATGGACATGGGATATCAATAGGGTCAGATGTTGGGCTGGCAGAAAGTGGATGAGTTCTGATGAACCCCTGCATTTGCGAACGGTGAGACCGGAGTTCAAGGCCTGATGTTTCAGCATTCTGTGTTCAAAGCCTAGTGTTGGTGATTGGCATATCCTGGGATCCTCGCCAAATGTTGTGTCTGTGCAATGATATATCAATTAAAATAAAAGCACGCATGCAGGAGATGGGTTCATGTGGTATATTCACATTGCAGAGAGAGAGAGAGAGAGAGAGAGAGAGAGAGAGAGAATGTGATGAGAACATCAATCTACATAGGTAAATTATCAGTCTGTACAGAGTGCCTAGAGGAGTCATTGCTCTGAAAGACAAAGATCCCTACATTGCACTTCCTCCCCTTTCAGATTAATGTAACTTAAAACAGTATATGTAACAAAATATTCAATTTCCCTGTAACAACCCATATTCAAATAAACATGCTTTCACAATAACAGTCCATAACTAACTTCACTGCACTAAACGTTCAGTCTTTAGGGTTGTGCCCTGTTTCTTTCGGGATGGCGCCTTTGGACCTGTGGAGTGGCACCAGGTTTGTCAGGTGTCTTGTCAAGGGCAATCTTCTCTGTGCAGGTGTCACACTTCTGTCGGTGACATGATCATCACTGAGAAGTAAGTTCAGTGACTGTAATATGTTTGTCTTCTTGGATGCAATCGACTTAGGCGCGTTCTTTGTCTGAGTGCCCAGTATCTGGTCCACGTGACATCTCCATGTATGATCTCCAACATCCACTGTGTACGTCAGTGTTTCAATTCTTGTAGCTATCCTACTGAGTGTCCACTTGTCTTCTCGGTATTCACGTGCTAGGACTTCCTGTCCAACCTCAAAGCTCCTTGCTGATTCACTTGGCAACTGGCTGAACTATTTATTCTGCACATCCTTCCATAGATCTGGTTTCAGGAGGTCTATGTGAGATCTCAGATTCCAGTATTGCAGCTGTTTGATTTGTCATTGCATGAACAGAGTTCCAATACACAAGAAGGAAATTGCCCACTTTGTGCTGTACAGAAATGTCCTCCTTGTCCGTAGCTTTAGTGGACTTCTTGAAGGTTTGGACAAACCTTTCAGCCAACCCATTCATTGCTGGGTGGTGAGGAACTGACTTGAAATGTTTGATGCCATTTTTCTTTAGGAATAGTCTGAATTCTTCGGACATGTACTGTGGTCCACTGTCACTCACAAGATGTTCAGTTAAGCCATTTCTGGTGAAGATGGTTCTCAGAGCAGAGAGTCTTTGCTGTGGTGGTTGACTTTATTGGTATGACCTTCAGTCACTTCAAATGAGCATCCACAACAATCAGAAACATGGAGTCCATGAATGGCCCAGCAAAGTCAGTATGCATTTCTTGTCATGGTGAAGACAGCCACATCCATGGGTGTAATGGTGTCTGTGGGAGAGTATTTTGAACTTGTTGGTATTCCAAACAGCTTTTGATCAAGTCTCAAATCCGCTATCGATTGATATACCACTATGTGTAGCTCCAGACAAGACCCTTCAGCTTAACTATACCTAGAAGACCTTCATGCAGATTCTCAAACACTTTAGTGAGCAGTTGAGAGGCAATCACAACAGGAGATCTGCTCCACACATCCGGGCGCTTTGATGTACAGATAGTTGGTCTTGTCTCACTGAGATCTCAGGAAATATAGAGTTAACATGAACTGGCTATCCTTGCATGGCAGCGAAATAGACTTTTAACAATGTCAGATCATTCCTCATTTCTCTTTGTATTTCAGAATTTCTTTCTGGCAGCTATTCCACCAATGCTGTGTGAAACACTTCTGCTGGGTCACAGTGTGAAGATCTTTCTTCTTCAGTTGTCAATACTGGAAGATCTGACAAGGCATTGGTATTGCTGTGTGGTTTGGGTCAAAAACTCTATGTCAAAAGAGTGGGCTCCTAGGAAAAGTGCCCAATGTTGTAACTGGCTAGCACTCATCACTGTGATTGAAAATAGGCACAAGTGGCTGGTGGTCTGTCACCAGAGTAAACTTCTGTCTGTAGAGATCATGGTGGAACTTCTTTATTTCCCATACTAAACTAAGGGCCTCTCAGCCAATCTGTGCACAGTTATGTTCTGTGCGTATCAGTGACCTTGAAGCATATGCAATTGGATGTTCAGATCCATCTTTCACTGTGTGCGACAAAATGGCCCCAATGCCGTAACGGGACACAGTGCATGTCAGTCTGATGGCAGGGATGGGTCATAATGGGTGGGCAGTTCCCCTGATGTTATGAGTCTCTTGGTTTCCTTGAATGTTTTTTCACATCTTTCTGGCCATTCCCACGTTGCTCCTGTCTGTAACAGTGTGTTCAATGGGTGCAGAACTGTAGCAATATTTGAGGGAAACTGGTAGTAGTACTTCATTAGGCCCGAGTATGACTTGAGTTGTGACACATTTTCCAGTTTGAGTGCCTGTAGCACTGCTTCAGTCTTCTCTTGTGACTTATGTAAGACATGCTTGTTGATGTCATGTCCACAATATGAGATTTCATTATTGAAAAACTCACTTTTCTCTCTCTTTGCATGCAGATCATACTCACTCAGCACTTTACCAACGTTCTGAAGGTACTCTTCATCATTTTTGTCTGTCATGATGATGTCATCCAGGTAATATTATGTTCCAGGGATATCTTGGAGTACTTGGTCTTTGCTCTTTGCCAAATTGCTAGAGCTGATGTGACCCAAAGACGAGATGATTATACTGGCACAATGCCTTGTGAGTGTTGATCGTAACAAGCTTCCTGCTTGACTTCTCAATCTCCATTTGCAGATAGGCTTATTACAAGTCAATCTTTGAAAACCTCTCCCCACTTACCAAAGATGCAAATATGCCTTCTATTTGCGGCAGAGGTTACTGCATAGTATGCAGCACCGGGATGGTGCTCACTTTGATGTCCCCACATACGCAAACAGCTCCAGCCTTCTTCTTGATCACCGGGACAATGGGTGTGGCCTAATTATTCCACTCAACCCTGGACACCATGCCAGATGCCTCCAAGCTCTGAGGTTCTGCATTCACTTTAGGACATATTGCATAAGACACTGGATGAGCTTTAGGGAATCTTGGTGTTGTTGCTTTATCCAGTTCAATTCTGGCCTTCATGCCTTTGAGTTTACCAATACCCTACTCAAACACTTTCTCATTTACATTAAGCAGCTGTGCCAGTCTCTGACTAGTGCTACCACTTGGGCTGCAGTTGACCATTGTAAAGTGCTAGCCCTCCACCTTTTCAACATATAAACCTATTCTGTGTTTTGCCTCCATACATCACATTTACTTTCAGCTTGCCTTTGGGAGACACTTTTTTGCCAGTGTAGGTCTTCAGAATTGTTGATGTCTTTTCTAATGGTAGCTTACGAGAGAATCTGTGATAGCCAGCTTCTGGAATTAGAGACAAACCTGACTCTGTATATAGCTCCATTTTCAGTTTTACACCAGACATGTCTATTGTGATGCATGTGATTTTGTGATCAATAATGTTATGCTGGTCTAGGCATGATAGCTCACCTTTGTCAGACTCTGTGTTATCTGATTCAGTCACTTTATGCATTTGTTTAGTTTTGTTTGATACTTTTCACTCTGTGTGTTTTCTCTCTTTGGTTGTGCTTTCTGTCTGACTTGTGCACTCTCTCTATGTGACCTTGTCTGTGACACATTCTGCAATGGTTTTCTTTGTACCAACAGTCATTTGCATTATGAGAGGACTTACCACATCAATAACATTTTTGGCTTTTTGCACCATTCAGGACATTTTGTGCGTTTCACATTTTAAACTCTTTTTTCCGCAGTTCTGCTGCATTCCTTGCTGCAGTCTCCAATGATATTTCAATGGTCAATGCCCAGTCTAATATTATGTCTCGTTCAGACAGTAGTCCCTTTTGAGTGCTTTGATGATGCATGCCACATATAAGTCTGTCACTAAATGCATCAGCTAGTCCATCTCTAAAGTTATGCTACTGGAAGAGTTTGTGTAGTTCTGCAAGGTATTTCAGAAATGCTTTTGTCTTTTGACTGTTTCCTTTTGTGAAATCTAAATCTTTCAGATATTTCCAGTGGTTTAGAGCTCAAGTAACTCTGTAAAATTGTAACAATTTTGTCGAACATCTTGCTTGCTGGCTTTTCAGAAGTTTCTAGGTTGTGTAAAAACTTGTACATTTCAGCACCAGCTTTCTTTTCCTCATCCACATTGTTCACTTTACAATACATTTCACTCCTCTTCATATTCTATTCCCATTCCTTATTTGCACTATCAATTTCATCAACTTCTCTGAGTTAGGCCATCGTCATGTTATATTCACTTTATCTTCACTGTGTGCTACGTAGTTACTCATGCACCCCTTTGTTGTGATCCATGACCACCTTCTCCATACTGTTTAACTCTTTCCTCTTGCTGTTTCTTCCTGCAAAGTTTGTTGTCCTGTAACTGCTGGTGCAGTTTGTGATATTCGCTGATCTTCAGGTTGATACTCATCGCCAATTTGTTGTGCCTGTGCAACTACATATCAGTTAAAATAAAAGCACACACGGGAAATGCCTTTAACTGGTGTATTCACATTGCAGCGAGAGCAAGAGAGAGCAGATCAAAGCACATGCGTGCGCAACAGATCAATGCGTATAGATCTGTTATCAGTCCATACATAGTGCTAAGGCAAGTCATTGCTCTAATGAAATAGACCCATACATTACACCAAGTATTGTGATCCAAAGGTCAAATCAGAAGTCCGGAAGGCCAGAACCAAGACTGCAATTCTCTGCGAGTCAAACCTAATGTCTGCAAGCCCAAGTCTGAGTCTGAGATGCCGTGCCTGTCCTGGAGTCACAGGGCTGTGTATGTGTGCGCGTGGGACAGAAGAACTAGGCTTCTTTTGCTGTTGGATACTTGTTATGTTCTGTGTTGTTCTGCTGAGCATTGTGGGAATGCTCTGCTGGTTCCAGAATACGTGGCAACACTTGCGGGCTGCCCCTAGCACATCCTCGTGCATGTGGCTGTTAACACAAATGATGCATTTCACTGTATGCTTCAATGTGCACATTATAGATAAACTTTGAATTTTGATTTTGATTAAGTAAGGAGACGACTCCCCCTTTAAAAGTGTAAGCTGAACTGATGCAAAAGAGCTCTTCAATGATGCAGTGTGAGTAAGTTGGCAGGAGGGAAAACTGGAAGAAGAGCTTGCTATTTTGCACACCTTGCTGAAGCCAACTGTGTGATGCCTAATGAGCTTCTATCTTCTGTAATGCAGCACAAGCACCCACTTTCACCATTTCAATGCTTCATTGACTAGAAGTAGTTAATTAGAGAGCAAGATATCATGTCTGTTATGCATTACTAAAATAATGAGTTTAGTTTATTTCCCTTAACCAATTCTGAACCTGTCTACTTCACAAAAACATTGAGGAAAGTTTTGCTCCAATTTTAAAAAATCCTCAGCAAATATGTAAACTGAAAATGATTTTGCGAGTAAGTGTCTCTCTGTAACTTTGCTTCCAGAATTTGACTGTTATGAGTTTCCTAGAGAATGCACCTTGATTAGAAATAGTCTATATAAGTGAGCCTGGAGTCACCTCTATTAGATAAGAATGATCATTCTCTATCTCTGATGTGGCTTTAGCTCAACACACACAAAATGCCAGAAAGACTCAGCATATCAGGCAGCATCCATGGAGGTGAATAAACAGTTGATATTTTGGATTGAGGCCCTTCATCTTGACTGGGGCTAAAGTGAGAATAAGGTGTTGGGGGAAGGGACAAAGCTCTATCTTTTTAGGCAGATATTCTCCCACACACAATCGTGCAGATTGTTCAGTTCATCTTGTTTTTATTTGCGCCTTAGAATTAGTCAATCCAGTCACATATTTGAACAAGTCCACAAATATGGGAGTTACTTTGGTAGAAAGGGCTCCAATGGAATTGTCAATGACAGCCGACCAGATCTATAGGAGAATATGAGGTATCTTGAAACATGTAAGATCTTTGAGGATGATAGGCTTAAGGACAATTTCTATCCTGTTGTTATAACAAGACCATTGACTGGTGCTCTTGTACAATAAGTGAATTATTGACCTATAATTTAATTTGTTATGGCCTTGCTCCTTGCTGTCTGCCTGCATTGCACTTTCTCTTGAACTTCAACAAGATATTCTGTAGTCTGTTAGTGTTTTCCCCTTGTATTATCTCATTGTACTGATGTGATGAAGTGATCTGTATGGATGGTGAACAAAACAAAGTTTTTCACTGTACCTCAGTGCATGAGCCAATGATAAACCAACCTCCTGATTTATATTCAGACATTGTTTAAAGGTCACCCATGTCAACAGAGATGAGGAGAAATTTCTTTTCTTTGAAAACACAACTCTTTGTAATTCCCTATTTTATAGAAAGGACGTGGAGTCATGCTTATTAAAAGTTCCCAAGTTTTGTCAGAGGCTTGTTTTGGAGAATTATCTTTCTCTGTAAGTCAGAAACGTCTGTTTTCTACAGTAACCTATAAATATCATATTGCAATGCATGCACTTGTAATAACTCCTTCATTGACTAATTGCCCTAACACTATCCATAATTAAACTAATGAAATATATACTGTATCACATCGTTAATGAAGATTATGAACCATTTTATTGTTATTATTACTGCTAGTATGAAAATCTGCTTCAAAAATTAATGCATGAAATTGTGTAGTTCGATTTCCATAAGTTATGAAATTCATTACTCAGGGAGCCACTCTATTTTTACAAAGGGGGTTGAGGAACTTAGGGAGCAGATGGGAGAATGGTGCAGAGACCAAGTCTGAATCAGCCACAACCTTGCTCATATACACTTGAACGAGGGCATATACACTCAGTGGCCACTTTATTAGGGACCTCCTGTACCTAATAAAATGGTCATTGAGTGTATGTTTGTAGTTTTCTGCTGCTGTAGTCCATCCAATTTAATTTTACATATGGTGCATTCAGAGATGCTCTTCTACACACCACTGTTGGAACACGTAGTTACTTGAGTTACTGTCACCTTCCTGGCAGCTTGAGCCAACCTGACAATTCTCCTCTGATCTTGTCACGGGCACTCACATGAGTCCCAGCTGTTCCCGCCTTTTTACCGGCTATGTTGAACAGTCTATGTCCCAAGCCTACATCGGTATCACTCCCCAACTTTTTCTACGCTACATCGATGACTGCACTGGTGCTGCTTCCTGCACCCATGTGGAACTCGTCAACGTCAACATTGCCTCCAACTTCTACCTGGCTCTCGAATTTACTTGGTCTATTTCTGACACATCCCTCCCCTTTCTTAATCTCTCCATCTCTAACTCTGGAGACAGCTCACCGACTCATATCTTTTATAAACCCACTGATTCTCACAGCTACCTGGACTATACCATGTACCACCCTGTCACTTGTAAAGTTGCCATCCCCTTCCCTCAATTCTTCTGTCTCCGCCACATATGCTCTCACGATGAGTCTCTTCATTCCAGAACTAAGGAGATGTCTCCTTCTTCAAAGCAAGGGGTTTCCCTTCCTCCACCAATGCTACCCTCAACTGCATCTCTTCCATTTCATGCACACCTGCATTCACCCCATCCTCCCGCAACCCACCAAGGATAGGGTTCATCTTGTCCCCACCTACCACCCCACCAGCCTCCATGTGCAGCACATAATTATCCATAACTTTCGCCATCTCCAATGATCCCACCACCAGGCACATCTTTCTCTTCCCCCCCACTTTCACTTTCCACAGCAAAAGCTGCCAATGTGACTCCCATTAATCTCCCTCCTGACAGTTAACCATGCAAGTGAACCATGTGCTACACCTGCCCCTACACATTCTCCCTCCCTACCATTTAGGGTCCCAAACAGTTCTTCCATGTGAGGTAACACTTTACCCGTGAGTCTGCTGGGGCTGTTTACTGTATCCAGTGCTCCTGGTGTGGCCCCTTGCATATTGGTGAGACCCAACGTAGATTGGGGGACTGCTTCACTGAGCACTTACGCTCTGTCCGCGAGAAAAAGCAGGATCTCCCAGAGGCCACCCATTTTAATTCTACTTCCCATTCCGACATGTCAGTTCATAGCCTCTTCTACTACCACGATGAGGCCACACTAAGACGGGAGGAGTAACACCTTATATTCCAACTGGGTAGCCTCCAACCTGATGGCATGGACATCAATTTCTCAAACTTTTGGTTATCGCCTCCGTCCCCTTCACCATTCCCCATTCCAGTTTCCCTCTCTCACCTTATCTCCTTACTTACCCACCACCTCCCTCTGGTGCTCCTCCCCCTTCCCTTTCCTCTGTGGTCTTCTATCCTCTCCCATCAGATTCCCCCTACTCCAGCCCTTTATCTCTTTCACCAATCAACTTCCCAGCTCATTAGTTCATCCCCTCCCCATCTCCTGGTTTCACTTATCACCTACTACCTTGTATTTCTTCCTCCCCTCTGCCCACTTTCATACTCTGACCTCTCAACGTTTTTCTCCAGTCCTGATGAAGGGTCTAGGCTTGAAATGTTGACTGCTTACGCTTTTCTATAGATGTTGCCTGACCTGCTGAGTTCCACCTGCATTTTGTGTGTGTTGCTTGGATTTCCAGCCTCTGACTTCTCTTATTAACAAGATGTTTTCACCCAAAGAACTGCCGATCACAGGTAGTTTTGCTTTTTTGTTTTTCTGACCATTCTGTGTAAACTCTACAGACTGTTGTATGTGTGTAAATCCCAGGAGATCAGCAGTTTCTGAGATACTCAAACCACTCTGTCTGGCACCAACAATCATTCCACAGTCAAAGTCACTTAGAAATGGGGATTTCTTCCCCATTCTGATTTTTGGTCAGATCAACTGCATGATTTTGTTCATTAAACTGCTGCCACGTGATTGGCTAATTAGATATTTGCATGAATAAGCAGGTGTACAGGTGTATTCGATAAAGTGGCCACTAACTGTATGTATGATCAATAGTCCATGAGAGATGAGACATTTGATCCCATGTACTCATATAAATCCTTGAAAAGAGCTATCCAATTCAACACTTTGCCAAGAGCTCTGACAATATCTCTTTTTCAAAAGATTTCAGCCCTTGGTACAATCCACTTTCAATGCCTTGGCAGGAGCATATCCCAGCCTATAGCAATTCTCTAAATAAAATGATTTCTCCCAGTCTCCAACCAAGTGATTTGATTATTTGTCCTGCTGAATGGCAAGTGATCAATACTTACTTTGATAGAGTTGGTTGTGAAATGTTAGAATGGGGCTGGTCGCAATATGACAATTCTTGTTTTTACATATATAATTACATTGTTAAAATTATCTTTAAAGGCAATATTTCTCCCTCTCGGGGTCCTCTTTTCTCTCTCCAGGGATATTGTTCTCAAGATTTTCTGGTAAATGTTCCAGAACCATGTTGGCATTTAAAAATAGATTTGATTAGCATAAGTAACATGGAGGCTCTGCCTCAAAAAAGGGCCTGTGGTTTTGGGTGCGACAGAGGGGGAATGTGCTCAGAATTCCAAGGCTTAAAACTTCTCAATCCTTCTGAGGACATGCTAGGGTGGTGGAAGCCTCATATAACAGGAGGAAATTGAGAGACTGCTCTGTTTCCATGGTGATGTGGCATTTTATTTTGCAACCACATTCCTTGGTTATCGATCCTAAAATAGGCCTCACTTGAAGCCATCAAGTCACAGTCTGCACATACCATCAAACACTCATTTAGACTCATCCATTTGTATTCTTCCCACATTCCCCTCATCTCCCTCAAGTTCCACCAACACATTTACACACTGAGAATAATTTCCAGTGAGCCAGCAACCCTCACACCTTTAGGATTTAGGATGAAACCAGAGCACTTGGAAGAGATCCCTGTGGTCACAGTGGAATATGCAAACTCCATACAGTTAAGACCTGAGATCAGGATTGAACCTGTTTCACTGGATGTTCCACATCTGTTACAAGCTTGGCATACTCTAACCTTTGCTCAAGTAAGCAATTGCTTGAAAATAGTCCTTTGGAATTTAATTCATTGGAATTCTATGCATCGCAAACAGTTGGCAAGCAATTTAAATTCAAATCGTGGTGAAAGTGAAAAGAAGAAGCATTGTTGTGAATTTTATTCTGAAAGTTTTGATTGTTATGATGTCAGGACAGTTGGTCACAATATTATCATTCTTATTAGCTTAAGCAACTTCCTTGGCTGGTTTAATTCTCAGGGCTAGCTGTCATCATTATGTGAATTCATTACAAATTCCAGTCACTGGCAGCCACATAAGATGCTTCCTCATAATGGAAATCTGTCCATTAACTAATTGGCCCCAGATAGGACAGGTCTCTCTCTGCCATCATTGCTAATGACTTAGAAAGCAGTTCCAAAAATAAAACTGTTAATGCTGGATTATCAAATGATGATTTGCTGTGCTGCCTGTGCATAACGTCAGAGGAGAAGCAAAAGTGTCCACTTCGAGAGCTGAGCCCTATAGAGATCCCAGATTGAGGAGGGTGGTAGGGATATCATTAGCTATGCCAGCTAGACTTTCTCCTCCTGCTCACCACCCACACACACCTCCCAGTGTTTCCTCTCTCTTGCTTTATGCCATGTTCCACCTTCCTCTTCTATCGGGTTCCATCAACTTCAGCCCTCTGTCACTTCCACCTTCCAGTTTCTATGCTGTTCGCACTCTCTCTTCCTCTTTTGCCTATTACCCCCACACCCCCAACACCTGCCAGCTCTTGCTCCACCTCTTCCCTCTGTCCTTTAATATGGATGACACCCCTTCTATGAATGGCTTCAATGCAACGTATTGATTCTTCATTTCCCTATTGTCCTGTTGAGTTCCTCCAGATTTTTGTATGTTCTTCTGGACAACAGCTGTTCTGTTGAGGTCCTCTCTGTGCCTTGTGGTGCATCAGGTGGCAACTTTGCTGTCTTTTGAGCATTTGTCTGTTATTTTTGAGGCCGAGTTGCTGGCTCAATGCTCAACCCAGTACAGATGAAAAGCGTGTAAAGAGTTGGCTGGATTCGAACCTGAGACCACTTGCCTTGAATTCCAGTGCCACTACACCACCAGCCAGCTTTAGACAACAATGATATCCATTTCTATCATACCTTTAATGGTAGAAGCCACAAAGGTGTGATAAAAATACTTCTTTTGTTAAGCAGTCCTCTAAAATATTTCAGCAATAATCAAAGATGGACAATAAAAGGGGGGGGGGAGGGTGCTTCACCTATCATAAACACAAGAGATTTTGCAGATATTGAAAATCACAGACGTTTTAAAAAATATTATTTATAGAACATAGAATAGTACAGCACATTACAGGCCCTTCGGCCCACAATGTTGTGCCGACCCTCAAACCCTGTCTCCCATATAACCCTTCAAATTAAATTCCTCCATATACTTGTCTAGTAGTCTCTTAAACTTCACTAGTGTATCTGCCTCTACCACTGACTCAGGCAGTGCATTCCTCGCACCAACCACACTCTGAGTAAAAAACCTTCCTCTAATATCCCCGTTGAACTTCCCTCCCCTTACCTTAAAGCCATGTCCTCCTGTACTGAGCAGTGGTGCCCTGGGGAAGAGGTGCTGGCTGTCCACTCTGTCAATTCCTCTTAATATCTTGTACATCTCTATCATATCTCCTCTCATCCTCCTTCTCTCCAAAGAGTAAAGCCCTAGCTCCCTTAATCTCTGATCATAATCCATACTCTCTAAACCAGGGAGCATCCTGGTAAATCTCCTCTGTACCCTTTCCAATGCTTCCACATCCTTCCTATAGTGAGGCGACCAGAAATGGAGATGGAGAACTGGAGATCCTGGAGATAGTACTCCAAGTGTGGCTTAACCAGAGTTTTATAGAGCTGTGTAATTACATCATGTCTCTTAAACTCTATCATTTGACTTATGAAAGCTATAAGCTTTCTTAACTACCCTATCTACCTGTGAGGCAACTTTCAGAGATCTGTGGACATGTACCCCCAGATCTCTCTGCTCCTCCACACTACCAAGTATCCTGCCATTTACTTTGTACTCTGCCTTGGAGTTTGTCCTTCCAAAGTGTACAACCTCACACTTCTCTGGGTTGAACTCCATCTGCCACTTCTCAGTCCACTTCTGCATCCTATCAATGTTTCTCTGCAATTTTTGACAATCCTCTACACTATCTACAACACCACCAACCTTTGTGTTGTCTGCAAACTTGCAAACCCACCCTTCTACCCCCACATCCAGGTCATTAATAAAAATCACAAAAAGTAGAGGTCCCAGAACAGATCCTTGTGGGACACTACTAGTCACAAACCTCCAATCTGAATGTACTCCCTCCACCACGACCCTCTGCCTTCTGCAGGCAAGCCAATTCTGAATCCACCTGGCCAAACTTCTCTGGATCCCATGCCTTCTGACTTTCTGAATAAGCCTACTGTGTGGAACCTTATCAAATGCCTTACTAAAATCCATGTAGATTACATCCACTGCACTACCCTCATCTATATGACTGGTCACCTCCTCAAAGAAATCTATCAGGCTTGTTAGGCACGATCTGCCCTTCACAAAGCCATGCTGACTGTCCCTGATCAGACCATGATTCTCTAAATGCCCATAGATCCAATCTCTAAGAATCTTTTCCAACAGCTTTCCCACCACAGACGTAAGGCTCACTGTTCTATAATTACCCGGACTATCCCTACTACCTTTTTTGAACAAGGGGACAACATTCGCCTCCCTCCAATCCTCCGATACCAATCCCGTGTACAACAAGGACATAAAGATCCTAGCCAGAGGTTCAGTAATCTCTTCCCTTGCCTCGTGGAGCAGCCTGGTGAATATTCCATCAGGCCCCGGAGACTTATCCATCCTAATGTATTTTAACAACTCCAACACCTCCTCTCCCTTAATATCAACCTGCTCCAGAACATCAACCTCACTCATATTGTACTCACCATCATCATTCCCTCTCAGTGGTGAATACCGAAGAGAAGTATTCATTGACGACCTCGCTCACTTCCACAGCCTCCAGGCACATCGTCCCACTGTTATCTCTAATCGGTCCTACCTTCACTCCTGTCATCCTTTTGTTCGTCACATAATTGAAGAATGCCTTGGGGTTTTCCTTTATCCTACTCGCCAAGGCCTTCTCATGCCCCCTTCTTGCCCTTCTCATCCCCTTCTTAAGCTCCTTTCTTGCTACCCTTTATTCCTCAATCGACCCATCTGATCCTTGCTTCCTAAAACTCATGTATGCTGCCTTCTTCCACCTGACTAGATTTTCCACTTCACTTGTCACCCATGGTTCCTTCACCCTACCATTCTTTATCTTCCTCATCAGGACAAATTTATCCCTAACATCCTGCAAGAGATCCTTAAACATCAACCACATGTCCATAGTACATTTCCCTGCAAAAACATCACCCCAATTCACACCCGCAAGCTCTAGCCTTATAGCCTCATAATTTGCCCTCCCCCAATTAAAAAATTTTCCTGTCCTCTCTGATTCTATCCTTTTCCATGATAATGCTAAAGGTCAGGGAGCGGTGATCACTGTCCCCCAGATGCTCACCCACTGACAGATCTGTGACCTGACTTGGTCATAGATTTATTGAAATACAGCACGGAATAGTCCTTTCTGACCCTTTGAGCCCCACCACCCAGTAATGCCACAATGTTAACCCTGGCCTAATCACGGGACAATTTACAATGAACAATGACCCTACATTTTTGGACTATGGGAGGAAACCATAGCACTCAGGGAGAAAACATGTGGTCACAGGGAGAATGCACAAACTCCTTACAGGCAGCAACAGGAATTGAACTCAGGTTGCTTGTACTGTAAAATGTTGTGCAAACAACTATACCATCATGCCACCCAGGTATCAGCAGGTGAGGCAGCATCATTGGAGAGGAATAAAGAGTCAATATTTCAGACTGGGGCCCTTCATCGGGATTGGGCTGTGACACCCTATTCCAAGAAAGAATAAAAACTAATGAGAGAGCTTGCTCTCTCAGGAATGTGATTAAAATCCCAGCAGTTTGTTGACTAAGGGCAGCAGTGTATTTTCTTCCCAATGTTGTGGAACCAATATCTATGCCCAAATCTAAAAACAAATGACCTGGATACAACCTCACGACAATTTGTGGGAACCTGCCCTGCACAAAACAGCTTCCCCATTTTCACCATCTTGGTATTTCAAATAAGCACTTCATTGGTGAAAAAATACATCTGGCACATAGAACCATAGAATATTAAAGCACAGAAACAGGCCCTTCAGCCCTTCTTGGCTGTGCCGAACCATTTTCTGCCTGGAACCACTGACCTGTATCTAGACCATATCCCTCCATACACCTCTCATCCATGTACCTGTCCAAGTTTTTCTTAAATGTTAAAAGTGAGCCTGCATTCATCTTCAACCGGCAGCTCATTCCACACTCCCACCACTCTCTGTGTGAAGAAGTTCCCCCTAATGTTCCCTTTAAACTTTTCACTTTTTATCCTTAACCCATGTCCTCTGTTTTTTTTCTCCCCTAGCCTCAGTGGAAAAAGCCTGCTTGCATTCACTCTATTTATACCCATCATAATTTTATACAGCTCTATCAAATCTCCCCTCATTCTTCTACGCTCCAGGGAATAAAGTCCTAACCTATTCAACCTTTCTCTGTAACTCAGTTTCTCAAGTCCCGGCAACATCCTTGTAAACCTTCTCTGCACGCTCTCAACATTATTAATATCCTTTCTGTAACTAGGTGACCAAAACTGCACACAATATTCCAAGTTCGGCCTCACCAATATGTTATACAACCTCACCATAACATTTCAACTCTTATACTCAATACTTTGATTTATAAAGGCCAATGTGCCAACGGCTCTCTTTATGACCCTATCTACCTGTGATGCCACTTTTAGGAAATTATGTATCTGTATTCCCAGATCCCTCTGTTCTACTGCACTCCTCAGTGTCCTACCATTTACCTATCCCATTTTTCCAGCTGGTCCAAAGCCCTCTGCAAGCTTTGAAAACCTTCCTCACTGTCCACTACACCTCCAATCTTCGTTCTTAAGGTTCTCTAAAAATTTGAAGGTCTGTTATTTTAATCCTGAGAAATATAAAACTAGTTATGTACAAACATAAATTGGCTTGCAACAGCAGACAAACTTTGCAATAGAGGCCCACTCATTGACAAATCCCAGCTGTGATTCTGAAGTTAAACCATGCAACTTATATTTCATAGCACCTTTCCTGTGCTCACAACTTCCAGAGGCCTGTCAATGACAATTAAGGATTTTGTGAATTGAGTCAGTGTTTAAGAAAGCACAGAACTTGACTTGTAGACAGCAAAATCCCAATGAAGAAAGACTACCAGTGCTGACTGAGGGATGCACAATAGGCAATGAGATCTCCTCAATCAAGACAGTGACTTATCCACCTAAGAGAAGAGAAAACACTTTTTTGGTGTGCAAATGAAGGATCTTGTTCTGAAAATTGATTGTCCATTTTCCACTACAGATACTGACTGACCTGCTGAGTTCCTCCAACAGCTCATTCTGTTTTTGCTGTGGGTTCCAGTATTTGCAGTTTCTAGTGTCTCATTTTGACATGTTCTGGCAATAGGGGTCCTTAACGATGGAAGCTGCCTTATTGAGGCCTCGGTCCTTGAAGATGTCCTAAATATTACGGAAGCTAGCACCCATTATAGAGCTGACTAAGTTTACAACTCACTGTATCTTACTTTGATCCTGTGCAGTTGCCCCCCCAAAAAAAACAGATGGTGATGCAGCCAATTACATTGATTTGCAAGGTACATCTATGAAGTTTTCGAGTGTTTTTGATGACATAACAAATCTTTTCAAAATCCTAATGAAATAGGAGTCATGCCTTCATTGTAACTGTGTCTATATGTTGGGTTGGGTTCAGAGACCTCATGTGGTGTCTGTGTGGTGTTTGTAGTTCTTGCTGAAACTTCCTGGGCATCCCCCCCACCCCCACACCCCACCCCCCCAACCCTGGTGCTCTGGTTTACCCCCACACTCCAAATATTTGGGAGTTGGTTGGTTACTTGGCTAATTTAAATTTCTTCTAGTGTGTGGGTGATTGGCAGACATAGGCACAGACCTAGGCCATTCAGCCCATTCAGTCTACTTCAAAGAACATAGGCAAATAGATAGGGAAGCAGGGAGAAGCTCTGACTTGAAACATCGATAATTCGTGTCCACCCACAGATGCCACATGACTGGCTGAGTTCCTCCAGCTCAATGCTCAGGAATAAAATGGGATTGTGTAGGAATCCTGTAAGTGAACACGATGGTCAGCATAAACTTAGTGGGCTGAATGGCCTGTTTCTGTGCTCTCCGACTCATGGAACGGCACAGCCCTTGAGAGAGCAGGCTCAGCCTGTCAAAGTTCAATGTAAATGATTAAAATATGCAAAGGTCACTATGTTTTACATTGAGACTCATCTTCTTGCAGGCATTCATGATAAAACAAAAAAAATGTAATAGAATCAATGAAAACTACATAAAAACTAAGACTGACAATCAACCAATGTGCAAAAGAAGGAAAAACTGACTATATACAATAAACAAATAAATACATACATAAGTAGATAGATAGATAAATAAATAAATAAATATTTGAAAGATCATGAGATGTAGAGTCTTTGAAATAGAGTTCATAGGTTGAGGAATTAGTTCAGTGATGAGGTGAGTGAAGTTATCCTCACTGGTTCAGGAGCCTGATGGTTGAGGGGTAACAACTGTTCCTGATCCTGGTGGTGTGGGTTCTGGTGTTCCCCAATGGCAGCAGTAAGAAGAGAGCATGGTCTGGATGTGTTCAATAGTAGGGAGGGCTTTTCCTATGATGGACTGGGCTGTATCCACCACTTTTCTGTCGGCTTTTCCATTCAGTCCTATGCCCCTTCCCTTTCCCCCGGGTATTAACAAGCTTTCCACTGATCAATTTAAGTACCAAACACCCACAGGCTACTGTGGACTGAGGTGTGAACAATGCACTTTCATGTTACACATTCAGCAGTTTAATCTAAATAAGAATAATATTGGTCTTATGGACCATTTCCAATTCTCACCATAAGTTTTACTTCAAATTGTCACATTGTCTGGTGGTTGAATTAAATGATAACATAATTGGAATAATTAAATGATATTTGGCAATCAACCAAGGTCAACATTTCTAAATGCGTTTTACTCCCTGAAGGCAAAGAATAATAATATACTTTAAAATTACCCTTGCTGTTAATTAAGCTGCAAAGATATTCATCTCTGCTTTTCAAGTAAATGGACCTTGCATAAATATGTGAGCACAGCAGTGATTTAGGAACTGACGTTGCCACTGCAGTTTCCAGCCAAGTTATTGGGCTAAACTGTTTCATTTTGGTCTAAGGGATGCAGGTTCAACCCTTCATCCAGGATATTCAGCAGTGAACCTCTTCTCCTTCTCTTGGTCTTGATAAGGAGTGTTTGGGAAGACATGGAAATAACAAGATATTGTAGAAGGGAGGTGGGGATTTACCAGAAGACCACCAATGGTGCTAGGATTGTGCTTTTCCTTACAGAAGAGTAAGCAGAAATGGAGTAGGGTTGTGATTAGTGCGAAGGCTTTACAACACCTGATGGCTGTCTGTAAGGAGTCTGTACGTTCTCTTTGTGACAGTGTGGGCTTTGGTTTCTTCCCACATTCCAAAATCATGTGGATTAGTAGGCTGTGGGCATGCTGTATTGGTGCCAGAAGGATGGGGACACTTGCAGTCAAACTGTGCTGCAGCAGAAGTGGGGTTCAAACTTCCAGTATATTTCTGAACCTCTCCCACCAGCAAGAGGCACTGATCAAGGAGGCAACTTTATTTGTGTCATGACCGCTTCTCACTCACTACTATTGTCAAGCAGAAGTACAGAAGACTGAAGTCACACACCATCAGGTTCAGGAACAGCTCCTTAACTTCAACCATCAGGTTCAGGAATTGACCTGCACAACCTTATGCCGTGAACATGTCTCAAAGGTGTTTTTTTCTCACTAATGTCTTGTTTTGTAAAGTCTTTTTCTTCACTGTCGTGCATAATTTATACATAATGTGTGTGTCTGAAACTACACACATTAATGCTGTTGCAAGCAAGTTTTTCATTATGCCTCTACCTCTCTATACTTGTGTATATGACAATAAACTTGGCTTGAATTGACTGTGATCTGGCACTGCTCTTGAGGCTACCTAGACTTTCCCTGGCAGCGGACCAAGTTTCCCTGTGTCAACACCTTCCTAACATTCTTGATCAATTCACCAGCTATGTATATTGTCTCTCAACACTGAGACAAGAAAAGGAGTTTAATACTCCTCAGTTAGAGACAAAAGGAATTCATTCTGTGTAACTGGGGATCAATGACAGTGTTTAGGTTTGAATTTATGTGTCCAAGAGGACTACAGCCTTGTCATGGATTTGGAGGCTGTGTTGACTGGAGTCAGGCATTTACGCTTTGACTCTTGGTAGGGTCACCATGCCAAACAGGTCAAAGGGCAGAGGCCAGAGTAAGACTGGTCTACCCGTCCTCCAGGTTTGGGGGTTCAACTCGGGGCCAACAACTCCGCTGGTTAAACAATAATGTTCCGGAAACAGCAATGAAGAATCCTTCTACATATGGGTGGGGCAGTATTCCTGAGTCTCCACCTGGGATATGCACGACTGATAGTCATGAAAACCGAGAGCAATCTACTGACATGGCGAAGGAAGCCTGGAACATCACCCTCAATGGAGGACCCTCATTGTTGCTCTAAACACCAGTGGCACAACGGGCAGTAAGTACGTGAATACAGTGTGAAAATACTTAATAAAATGTATTATTGTTCTGAAGTGCTGCATGTACCCAGCTCTTGGTGGATGTTTGGAAGGAGATGGAAGCATGAGCTGGTCTGTGGAGAGGTGGTTAGGTGCATAAATTAGGATCAAAGCAGAGCTGGCATTTAATTACTGGATGTGTCATCGCAGCCCCGGGGGACAATCCAGACATGACTTCCAGTTTTCCGAGAGGGTCTTACTGCTGTAGATCCATAAGGAACTGATAAACATTGGGAGCTGGTGACTGGAGAGCAGTGTTCACCACAGCTCTGCACCAAGCACCGAGATTAAACCCATATTCAACTCACTCGCCACTCAAATGTGCCATGACCCCTGGACTTCAGTGGATGTATTCAATAGTAGCACGGTAGCGTGGCTGTGGTTACAGTGCCAGTGACCGGGGTTCAGTTCCAGCCGCTGTTTGTAAGGAGTTTGTATGTTCCCTTTGTGACTGCATGAGTTTGCTCCGGATGCTCCAGTTTCCTCCCACATTCCAAAGACACAAGTGTTAGTAGGTTAGTTGTTCATATGGGTGTAATTGGGAGGCATGGCTTGTTAGGCTGGAAGAGCCTTTTAGGGTGCTGCATCTCTAAATAATGAATTCAACCTTGTGATACACACACTGACTGTGTACACACAAACAAACACACCACACTTACACAGTTTTAATGTGCTACGTGCATGCTCGAGAGCTCTTGGAAACTCATCTCTGACCCTCTCTAAGATAGCCTGGGATGCAACACTGAATGCACATGAATCATTGCACGGTTGGGCTCTCAAGACAAGGAAGTTTACACAGGAGGTTTGATGTTAACATACATCCCCAGTACTGATCTGTAACAACTTCCCAGCAAAGCCCAGCACCTCCCAGGTAAATGCACGTCTGAGATTACCTTCTCCAGCAGCTGGCGCAGCTGCTTACTGCGTGCGTCACGCGAGCAGATACTCCGCTGGGCGACCACTGCACACACGCACTTCCCATCGGGATCCTGGGCGGAACTGTATATCTCCCAGCCTTCCTCTGGACTTGGGAAGAGAGTCTGTGGAGGAACAACAAAGGAGAATTTACTGAAGCGTCAGTGGCTGCAACAGATTATGTGTTGAAAACCAGGTCTTTGCTTCACCAGCACAAACCATCAGAACTTGAAGTAAGACCACTCCCCACCAAGTTCCATTTATCACCCATGGGGACAGCTCAGGGCATGATTTGTGAGGTGTGGGTAGGACATGAATGAGAGGAGTGTGGAGAGCTATGGTCCAGGTGCATTTCGATGGGACTAGGCAGAAAACAGACTAAAGTCCTGTTTCTGTACTGTAGTGCTCTACCACCCTGTGTCTCTATAGTTTGGTGATGCTTGACCGTGGAGTGTAGTTTAAGCATCTGGAAGCCTCCTATGGTCAGGGTCGACCATGAAGGTGGCATCACAGCTGTCTAGATACACAAGCCAGGGCAGTACAATTTGGACAACAGGCTGAGATCTGGCAGACAACAGCCTGCCCATGTAGCAGGCTCCCCCTCTCCATGCAACTGATCAACCCAAAGGAACGGCAGAGACCAATGCTGTTTGGCACCAGTGGGCTCGCAGGGGCTACCAGTCAACTTCAAACTTAGACTTCAGCTCTGGATTTTCCCTCAGGTTTTACTCCCGCTGTCCTCTCCAGGAGTGGGTATAGCCGCAAGGCAGCGGAGTTTGAGATCAGAATTTTCCTTCTCCTGGATGAGCTGCCAACCACGGCTGATGAGTCCCCTCTGCCCAAAGGGTAAGAATCTATAACCAAACATTATGGGCACTGGTTGAAGTCAGAAATGGTTACATCCACCAGACAGATGGTTCCAAATATAAATACAAAGGGTAAAAAGGGTAAAGCAGTAACAATATGCAAAATATAGTGTTACCATTACAGGGAAAGTGCAGTGTGAGCAGACAATAAGGTGCAAAGCAATGAAGGGGTAGCCTGAGGGAGCCAGAGTTCATCTTCATCATACTAGAAGTCCATTCAAGGGTCTGATGACAGCAGGATAAAGTTCAACATTCAAAGTATGTTTAGTATATGCAACTTCGAGATTCCATAAGACCATAAGAACAAGACATAGGAACCAAATTAAGCCATTTGGCCCATCGAGTTTGCTTTGCCATTTCATCAAGGCGGATCCATCCTTCCCCTCAGCCCTAATTTCCTGCCTCCTCCCTGTATCCCTTTGTGCCCTGACCAATCGAGAACCTATCAACCTCTGCCTTAAAAATACATACAGACTTCTGGCAATGAATTCCATGGATTCATCACCTTCAGGCTAAAGAAATTACTCCTCATCTCTGTTCTAAAAGGACACCCCTTTATTCTGAGGCTGTGTCCTCTGATCATTGACTCTCCCACTATAGGAAACATCCTCTCCACATCCACTCTATCAAGCCCTTTTACAATTCGATAGGTTTCAATGAGGTGACCCACCATTCCTCTGAATTCTAGTGAATACAAGCCCAGAGCCATCAAACACTTTTCGTATGAACAATCAGGCACATCCTCTCCATGACCCACTGAATAAGCAATGGAACACCCTTTTGAACAGGTTCATTCACCTCTGCTGTCACAGGATCATTACAGAAAATGTTTCCTACCAAATGCAATAAGCATGTACAACAGTTCATCTCTGTGAGACAGGAGAACATACATCATAGTGCAATAGTCTCGGTTTTATTATTTCGTATGTTATTATTGCACAGTATTGCACATTGGTAAATTATTATTGTGTATATTATCATTCTGTATTTTATTATTAGTTATTATTATTTTTATTGTTATGGATAAGTATATCTTTAAATGTTGCTGCTGTAACAAAACAATTTCCCATTTAGGATCAATAAAGTACTTGCTATTATTATTACTATTATTATTATTATTATTATTACTATTACTACTACTCCAAGTGAGGCCTCACCAGTGCTTTAGAAAGTCTCAACATTATATCCTTGCTTTTATATTCTAATCCTCTTGAAATGAATGCTAACATTACACTTCCATTCCACAGACAGAACCTGCAAATTAAACTTTAGGGAATCCTGCACAAGGGCTCCGAAGCCCTTTTGTGCCTCAGTTTATTGTATTTTCTCTCCATTTAGAAAATAGTCAACCCTTTCATTTCTTCTACCAAAGTGCATGACCATACACTTCTCAACACTATATTCCATCTGCCACTTCTTTACCTATTCTCTTAATCTGTCTAAGTCCTTCTGCGACCACAGAACAAGGCTATCTGAAGCTCTGAGGTAACATAAGTAACATAGGTGTTTCTGAATGGCAGCTAGTTGCCTGACTTTTAAGTGTCCTGTTATCCTAGAAAGGATCAATGTATGAAGAGTGTTTGATGCCTCTGAGCCTGTACTCACTGGAGTTTAGAAGAATGAGGGGAGATCTCATTGAAAACTATCAAATACTGAAAGGCCTAGGGTTTGAGTGGATGTGGAGAGGATGTTTCTTATTGTGGGGGAGTCTAGCACCAGTGGGCATAACCTCAGAAAAGCCGGACATCCATTTAGAACAGAGACGAGGAGGAATTTCTTCAGCCAGAGGGTGATGAATCTGTGGAATTCATTGCCACAGATGGCTGTGGATGCCTAGTGACTGAGTATATTTAACACAGACTTTAATAGATTCTTGATTAGTAAGGGTGTCAGAGGTTCTGGGG
This sequence comes from Hypanus sabinus, assembly GCF_030144855.1. Taxonomy (NCBI): domain Eukaryota; kingdom Metazoa; phylum Chordata; class Chondrichthyes; order Myliobatiformes; family Dasyatidae; genus Hypanus; species Hypanus sabinus. The sequence goes on from NC_082721.1 coordinate 87,909,939, forward strand.
AGAAGGCAGGAGAGACTGTGTTTGAGAGGGTTTGCTGATGCAGACTCCATGGGTCAAAAGGCCTAATTCTACCCTTATATCTCATGGTCTTAATGGTCCTACTAGTATTAATCAAAGCCCCCTGATGGTTGCTAATGGATCATGGAATCCATTTTCCACTGGGTCAAACATCACTGTAATAAGAGACACGTTTTCAAGCCATGCCCTGAGCTTGGGGTTGGGGGGGTGGAGTTGGTCAATGGTCACACTACAGGTCTAGCTAGACTTGAGTTGATGCCTCTCTCCAGAGTCTTGAACACCAGAAGAACATAATGGACTTCATTTCAGTGCACTACTGAGGGAATGCTGCACCATCAACCCTATCAAATAAATGTGTAATTTAATTTTTATGTTGTTGAAAATACCCAGAGATCCATTTAAAACGAATTGCAAGGGCAATACTGATACATAATGCGAAGCTGAGTCATCATTTATTAGAGAAATTTGTTTAAAAACTTCAAACTGTAAAAAGCTTTATCAAGTTTCATCTCTCTGCCTTCTCCTGCCTTCTTCTCACAGTTACAAATTCCTTTTTCCTTTCCTTGGCTGTGGGATCTTCTCCCCGCCACCGTCCCTCAACAACCAGGGACAATATCAGTGACTGCTGCAGATTAGCCATTCATGAACCAGCTCCATTCTGCACATCAAGAATAGTGCATTAACAGAACACAGTACCTTTAAAAGTCCTGTCATTGACAGACAGCATCCTCTTTAAAACAATTATAATTCAGAAGAAGTGCCCCTTTGAACGAATCATTTTCATAGGCACTGTCCACTTCAGAGAACCCATGGTTCAGAGGGATTGTCCCTCTAGAGAACACAAAATTCAGAAGCACTGCAATTTGAAGGAAATACAACTCAGTCTGAAAGCCTCTTTAAAATAACCATCTTTCACATGGACTGCCCAGTATGAAGGACCCAGCTTTCTGAGAGACTGTCTTTCGACCCGTCATGGAGAAACTGGCACTTTGGAAGAGAGAAATACAAACAACCCCACACCTTTAAAAAAGGCAATCACATCTAAATCCTTCCATTTAAACAGGGAAGTTTAATGAGACCTGATGATGGTAAGCGGCCTGAAGTGCTGACTGTTTATTCCACTCCACGGATGCTGCTTGACCTGCTCAGTTCATCCAGCATTTTGTGTGCGCTGGTCAAGATCTCCAGCATGTGCAAAATCTTATCTGTTTTAGGTCTAATGAGTGATCTTGATTTATTTTGATGCAGACAGAATACAAGATTACTGGAGTAATGAATACTCAGAACCTCTTGCTTTGAGTTTGGCATTACAAAGGGTTTAGTAGTTTTTATTAGCTTTAGATAATTCAGTCAGGTCAAAGACTGGTAAGTCTTATTTTCTCAAACTCAAACATTGAAGTGAACTTGGTGCAATGATTTTTTTTAAAAACAATCACGTGAAATCCATTTGCCTGTTATTGAAAGCATGGCCTCAAGTCCCTGTTATTATAGACTGGTGTTTATTATTACTGCAGCTGAAATGTCCTTAAACTCAAACTTAGTTCACCCTCTTTTGCAGCAATGTAACATTTCATTTCAAAGCCCAGTCTCATCTGTCACCAATTTAGCAACAACTCTCTGACATTCATGAGGAACTGGACGGACTGAAACTGAGTGTGTGTGTGTGTGTGTGTGTGTGTGTGTGTGTGTGTGTGTGTGTGTGTGTGTGTGTGTGTGTGTATGTGTGTGAGAGTGTGTGAGTGTGTGTGTGTGAGTGTGTGTGTGAGTGTGTGAGTGTGTGTGCGCGCGCGTGTGTGTGTGTGTGTGTGAGTGTGTGTGAGTGTGTGAGTGTGTGTGTGTGTGTGTGTGAGTGTGTGAGTGTGTGTGTGTATGTGTGTGTGTGTGTGTGAGTGTGTGTGTGTGTGTGTATGTGTGTGTGTGTGAGTGTGTGAGTGTGTGCGTGTGTGCGTGTGTGTGTGTGTGTGAGTGTGTGAGTGAGTGTGTGTGTGTGTGTGTGTGTGAGTGTGTGAGTGTGTGTTTGGTTTTTCATTCCATCTACCCTGGAAAGAGCTCCAGATTCAAAAAGTGGATTATCAAATTCCGTAGGTGTTGCCATGTACTACCATGACATTCATTTTCATACAATGAAATTTATAAAAAACTATAAACAAAGACTGACAGTTAATGTAAAAAAGAACAGTAACTATGTAAGTAAAAATATTACTGAGAACATGAGTTGTGAAGAGTTCTTGAAAATGTGTTTGTAAGTCATAGTTTCAGATCAGACGGTTCCCCAAACCAGGTGATATAGGATCTAAGACTTCTTGGAATGGTGGGTGAGTGGAATGTCCTGCTAGGGTGTTGTTGAGGCAGGTATATTACCACCATTTAAGAAACTCTTAGATAGGCACATGGATGATAGAAAAATGCAGGGTTGTGTGGGAGGGAAGGCTTAATTTGATCAAAGAGTAGGTTAAAAGGTCAGCACAACATCAAGGGCTGAAGGGCCTGTACCGTGCTGTATACTCTATATTGTATGTTCTATGTTCTGTACCTTGTGCATGATGGTGGTTAAGAGAAAAGAGCATGGGGGTGATCTTGATGACAGAAGCTGCTTTCTTGAGGCAGTGTCCCATGTAAATGTACTCAATAGCGGAGGAGGGCTTTGTCTGTGTTGGACTGGGCCAAACAAGTTGATAGGATTCTTTAGAGTTTAGAAGAGAAAAGAGGTGATCTTATTAAAAGAAAGCAAATCTCAACGGGGAATGACAGGGTATATGTTGAGAATTTTTAACGCATGGGAGCTTCTGAGACAATGGGTTGGTCCTTTGAAGTTGTAGTATGTAGAGATGTCTTCTAGCAGAGGGTGGCATATCCCTGGAATGCTCTGCTCAGAGAGTTGTGGAGGCTAAAAAGTTTGCAGAAGATAACGTTTTAAAGATGGAATTGAGAGACTGAGGGTTATGGAGTCCAGAAGTGAGGAATAAGGTAGATCAGCCATGATCATATTAAATGCACAGGCAGACTTAAAGGACTGAGTGGCCTACACATAGAGTTATAGAGTACTACAGCACAGAAAGAGGCCCTTCAAAACATCTAGTCCTGATCTGCTGCTAGTTCCATCTACCTATACCTGGGCCATTGCCCTACATTCCTTTCTTGTTCTTGTACCTATTCAAACATAAATGTTGCAGTTGAACTTACGTCCACCACTCCTGCTGGCAACTCTTTCCACTCGCTCATCACTCTTTGAGTGAAGAAGTTTTCCCTCAAATTCACCTTAAAATTTCACCTTCCACCTGAAGCTATGACTCTAGCTCTGGTCTCACTCAGCCAGAAGGAAAAAACCTGCTTGCCTTTACCCTGCTCTCATTTTCTTATGTGCTCCCTTGTTTCTCTCTCCTTAAGTAGTAAGGCCACACTTGCTCACTAACATCTACAAGAAGCTTTCTATAATGGACAGTGGATACTCTTTGAGGGGCCACATGGTCAAATCCTATTTCAGAACAGAGGTTTCACCCTCACATCAGTGCATTCGGTAGTTTTACAACCCCCAGAGTAGAAATGAATCTCGCTCAACCTCAAGGGGATGCCTAAAGGTGAGAGGAAGTCATCAATGGAAAAAGCATATTGCTAGTATTATGTGCTTGAACCAGAGAAGGAATTTCTATCATTAGCACATGCCTTTCTGAAATCCAAAATGCACTCACTCAGTGGCCACTTTATTAGCTACACCTGTTCGTCAAGGAAACATATCTAATTATCTAATTATATCTAATTATATCTAATTATCCAATCACGTGGCAGCATCTCAATGCATAAAAACATGCAGACGTGGTCAAGAGATTTAGTTGTTCAGACCAAGCGTCAGAATGCAGAAGTCAGGTGATCTAAGTGACTTTGACCGTGGAATGATAGTTGGAACCAGGTGGGGTAGTTTATCTCAGCCACTGTAGATCTCTTGAGATCTTCATGCACAACAGTCTCAAGAGCTTACAGAGAATGATATGAAAAACCTTCAGTGACAATTAACATTCAGTGAGTGTAATGCCTTGTTAATGAGAGAGATCAGAGGTGGATGGCCACACTGGTTCAAGCTGACGGGAAGTCAACAGTTGTTCAATTCATCACACATTACAACAGAAGTGTGCAGAGGAGAATCCCTGAATGCACAACACATCGGATCTTAAAGTGATGATCTAAGCAGTAGAAGACCATGAAGATTTAATCAGTGGCTACTTTATTAGGTACATGAGATACTTAATAAAATGATCACTGTCTGCAAAATGGAAGAAATACTAAGGGAGACCAAGTTCTGGAAATCAGTTTGAAGGTGGCTCTCATTAGTAGGACATCTTAGATTCAATGGGCTAAATGGTCTCTGGTGCTGCAAGATTTTATTTCTTTTACTTGCAGTTTGCCTGTCATACTTACGTATCTTTATATTTTCTCAGCACACAAAAGGAAGCCATTCAGCCCATCAAGTCCATGCCCACTCGCAGAGCAATGCCATCAATCTACAAACAGTTTGTAATTCCACCATCCTTCCCTACAAACATATTTTCCCACCATCCTAATTCCCACATTATTCATAGTAATGGATAATTGACAATGGCCAATTAACCTATTATTACATCTTTGCAATGTGGGAGCAAACTGGAGCATCTGGGGGAAATTAACAGGTGCATGGATAGGAAGGGTTTGGAAGAATATGGGGCAGAAATGGGAAAATGGCATTCTATTAGAGTGGACCATGCTCAGTTTAGAAGAGATAGGCTGAAGGGCCAGTGTCTGTGCTGCATTACTTTATAACTTTAATTCAGTCACAGGGGAAATGGACAAACCCCATAAAGAAAAGCACCAGAGTTTTACAGTACAGATGACCCGGGTTCAATTCCTGCCACTGCTTGTAAGGAGTTTTTACGTTCTCCCCATGACCATGTGGGTTTCCTCCAGGTGCTCTGGTTTCCTCCCACTATTCAAAGACATACCAGTTGGTAGTTTAATTGGTCATGGTAAGTTGTCCGCTGGTTATGCTATGTTTAAATCATGGGGTTGTGGGTGGTGCGCTTGTAGGGCTGAAAGGGTCTATTCTGTGCTGCTTCTCAATAAATCATACCAAATATTAGCTTATTAAAGTGATAAGCACATCCCAGAGATAAGAAGTAACCTCTGTCAGGTGACACAGGCTCTAAAGAAATTTCTAGAAATATACGGAATCAGATGTACCATAATTACTGAATGTTCACTGATTATAAAAACTCATAAACAATCACACGAAAATGTAATTACATGAAAAATAACAATTTTGCACTCTAATTCAACAGTCTTGAGCCAGAATCACTGAATGATTGCCAATGCAAAGAAAGCTATGGACCATGCATTAGCAAATGGAATTCGTATAGATAGCTGCATGAATGCAAGGAGGTGATGGGCTATCTGTGTTACATGACCATCGGAACCATCTGACACACTGAGTCACAGCTGACAGCTGGTAATGAAGTCTCCAGCTGAGATGGGACTGTCAGAGTAAGGACGGGAAGCATGGCTGAGATGGAAATAGTTGTCTCTCTGGATCACAGGATCAAGTAGTTTAATGCTTGGATGCTGTTCAATATTCTGCAATGTGTTGATCTGGGAATGAACTGTGGAAGAGGCCTGGACAACAGACTAGAAGCAGAAAGGTCCATAGATAGATCCAGACAATTGGCTTGTCTTGTTGGAGGAAACTTTGACTACACAGCCACATGCAAATAGCTGCGGCAGTGTGAATTGTCAGTCTCCAAAGACTACACTCAGTGGCCACTTTATTAGGTACCTCCTGAATTCACTGACTTTTTTTGTCTTTTGTTTATTGCACCATTCTCTGTGAATTCTTAAGACTGTTGTGAAAATCCCAGGGGATCAGCAGTTCCTCAGATCATCAAACCACCCCACCTGGCACCACCAATCATTCCATGGTCAAAGTCACTTAGATCACATTTCTTCTGTATTAATATGTTTGGTTTGAACAACAACTGAAACTCTTGATCATGTCTGCATGCTTTTATGTATTGAGTTGCAGCCACATGATTGGCTGTTCAGATATTTGCATTAACAAGCAGGTGTACTTAATGAAGTGGCCAGCAAGTGTAGAAATACTCCTGATCAAAGGTCCCTTGATTTTATGAACACCATGTGATGAGTTCAAAGCAGAGCTGTCCAATGCAATCTATTATCTGTAACTCCTTACTGCCTTCACCATACTGTGAAATAATTTATACTGTACAAGATAAAGCAACAAGGTAGGAGTTTTTTTTTTGCAATAAACCATAGCCTAAAATAACCTGCTAATCAAATATCCTTTAATTTTCATATTTAACCCATGAAGTTAATGAGGCTGTGAGTAATAAACGTATACAACATATGGAGCAGAATACAGACACACTTTGGCTGTGAGGAAGTTCCCGTGTAGCCTCGAGGTACAGAATATGAAGTGCTTTCTTCTGTGACCGGTTCACACCTCAATTGGTAAATTGGTTCATTATTGCCACATTACCGAGGCACAGTGCTTTGCATGCCATCCACACAGATAATCTCAGCAGTACGTCAAAGTATTATGCAAAGGAAAGGCAATAATAGAATTCAGATGAACTAACTTCTGATGATTGCTGCCGCCCCCTTCTCTCTTGAGCCTTTCACCATTCTTACCCCTTCTCTTATCCTCACCTGCCCATCACCTCACTCTGGTGCCCTTCCTCCCATAGTCCACTCTTTTATGCTGTCAGATTCCTTCTTCTTCATCTCCTTATATCTTCCACCTATTACCGCCAGCTTCATCTCCACCTCCCCCTACCTAACACTTCCAGCTTGTACTCTTTGCCCCCTTCCACCTTCTCTTTCTGGATTTGTTCATACCTTCCCTGCAGTATGGCTGTGTACAGCAGAGTGGATAACATCGGGCAAGCTCAGGCCAGAGACCACACTAGCATCATGGGATCTTTCTGCCCATGGTGAGGACAGACTTCAGACAGGTGATCACTCAGATGAATAAATCTGAGGACAATCAGGGGTCTCAGGCCAAAAATGTCCTCTTTAGTTCCCTCCATTGATGTTGCATGACCTGCTAGGTTTATTTATTTATTGAGATATAGTGTGGAGTAGGCCCTTCTGGCCCTTCGAGCCTCGCCCATCAGCAGATCCCAATTTAATCCTCGCCTAATCATGCCACAATTTACAATGAACAATTAACTTACCAACTACTATATCTTTGGACTCTAGGAGGAAAGCAAAGCACCTGGAGGAAGCCTATGTGGTCACAGGGAGAATGGACAAACTCCGTACAGGCAGCGGCAGGAATTGAACTTGAGCTGCTGGTGCTGTAAAGCATTGTGCTAACCACTACTCTGCCATTCTTCTTGCATTTTGTGTTTTTGGTACAGAATATAAAAGTTTTATGGTTACAGTGGAAATGTGAGAGAGGCATGCAGTAAGGTTTATGGTCATGGTGATGTAGAGTATGATGACAAGTGTTCATTACATCATACTTGAGGTAATTTAATAGTTTTATAACAATGGGATGGAAGCTGTCTTTGAGGTCAGTGATCCATCCTAAATGTAATCTAATTCAGCTTAAACAAAATTGATTATGATTGACTGGGTTGAATGAATAGATAGGGAAGAAGCATTTCTGACAATGCTGGTGGTGGTGCAGTAGTTAATGGCTTAATAAATCATATCCTCTACCACCCAATGCAGAGTTCACATCCTATCTCTAAGTTGTGGGATTTAAATTCAGTTTTCAGTAAATAATTTTGAGTTAAAAGAGCAAAAAATATCCATAGCAATGATTACAATAACACCTTCAGATTATTATAAAAATCCTTTTTGGTCCAGCAATGTGCTTCAGGGGAGGAATTTAGGTAAGTTATTTAGTCTGACCAATGGTTTGATTCCAGGGCCTGCATAATGTGGTTAGATGTTAGTTTCCATCTGAAATGGCTTTCTAAACCACTTGTCAGAACTTAGCCTCTATGTCATTACCACTGAGAAGTTGTGGAACAAAGTGAATTACAGAGCCATGAGAGAGGAGCAGGCCAAAGTTGATTGGAAGGGGACACTGGCAAGGAAGATGGCACAGCAGCAATGGCCAGAGTTTCTCAGAGCAATTTGGAAGGTGCACAATAGATACATCCCAAAGAGAAGAAATACTCTAAAGGTAGGGTAACATAACCGTGGCTGATAAGGGAAGTCCAAGCCAACATAAAAGCAAAATAGAGGACATATAACAGAGCAAAAAATAGTGGCAGGTTAGCTGATTAGGATTTAAAAAAAAACACAAAGCAAATAAAACAAAGCATAAGGGGGAGAAAGAAGAAATATGAAGATAAGCTAACTAATAATTTCAAAAATTATACCAAAACTTTTCCAGATATACAAAGAGTAAAAGAGAGGCAAGAGTAGATATTGGATCGTTGAAAAATGATGCTGGAGAGATAGTAATGAGGGACAAGGAAATGGCAGCTGAACTGAATATGTATTTTGCATCGGCCTTCACTATGGAAGAGACTAGCAGTATGTTAAAAGTTCAAGAGTGTCAAAGGGCAGATGCTATTATTAGGGAGATGGTGCTTAATAAGCAATCTGGACCAGATGCATTGGGAAAATTACAAATGTCACTTTACTCTTCAAGAAGGCAGGGAGGCAGAAGAAAGGAATTTGTAGGCCAATGAGCCTGAACTCAGTGGTTGGGATGATGTTGGTGTCAATCATTAACGATAAGGTTTTGGATAAGGCACATGACAAAATAGACCAAAGTCAGCATGATTTCCTGAAGGGTAAACCTTGCCTGACAAACCTGTTGAAATTCTTTGAAGAAATAGCAAGCCATTTTGACAAAGGAGAGTCGGTGGATATCGTGTACTTGGATTTTCAGAAGGTCTAAGACAAGGTGCTGCATATCAGACTGCTAAACAAGGTAAGAGCCAATGGTATTACAAGAAAGATACCAGTGTGGATACAGAATTAGCTGATTGGTAGGAGGTAAAGAGTGGTAATAAAGGGATATTTCTGGATTGGTTACCAGTGACAAATGGTTTTCCACAGGGCTTTGTATTGGGACCACTTCTTTTTACGTTGTATGTCAATGATTTGAATTGGAACCAGACTCAGAATCAAGCATATGTCATGAAATTTGTTAACTTAGCAGCAGCAGCTTAATGCAATACATAATCTAGAATAAGAATAATAATAAATAAATCAGTTACAATATATGTATAGTGAATAGATTAAAAATTGTGCAAAAAAACATAAATAATATATATTTAAAAAGTGAGGTAGTGTCCAAGGGTTCAATGTCCATTTTGGAATCAGATGGCAGAGGGAAAGAAGCTGTTCCTGAATCTGTGAGTGTGTGCCTTCAGGCTTCTGTACCTCCTTCCTGAAGGTAATAGTGAGAAAAGGGCATGCCCTGGGTGCTGATAGGTCTTTAATAATGGACCCTGCCTTTCTGAGACACTTCTACGTGAAGATGTCCTGGGTACTTTGTAGACTGCTACCCAAGATGAAGTTGACTAAATTTACAACCCACTGCAGCTTCTTTTGGACCTGTGCAGTAGCCCTGCTATACCAGACAGTGATGCAGCCTGTCAGAATGCTCTCCACAGTACATCTATAGAAGTTTTTGAGTGTTTTTGCTGACATACCAAATCTCTTCAAACTCCTAATTAAGTACAGTGAAAGTCTTGCCTTCTTTATAGCTGCATTGATATGTTGGGACCAGGTTAAGTCCTCAGAGATCTTGACACCCAGGAGCTTGAAGTTGCTCACTCTCTCCAATTCTGATCCCTCTATGAGGATTGGTATGTGTTCCTTCATCTTACCCTTCCTGAAGTCCACAATAAACTCTTTCATCTTACTGACGTTGAGTGCCAGGTTGTTGCTGTGACACCACTCCACTAGTAGGCATATCTCACTCCTGTATGATGAAATTGATGGTTTTCTGGCACAATTTGCAGACAATACGAAGATACATAGAGAAGCAGGTAGTTTTGAGGAGGTAGAGAGGCTATAGAAGGACTTAGATTAGGGGAATGGGCAATGAAAAGGCAGATGAGATACAGTGTTCGGAAGAGTATGGTCATGCACTTTGATAGAAGTAATAAAAGCATAGACTATTTTCTAAATGGGGAAAAAATTCAAAAATATGAGGTGCAAATGAATTTGGGAGTCCTCATGCAAGATTCCCTAAAGGTTCATTTGTAGGTAGAGTCGATGTTGAGGAAGGCAAATGCAATGTTAACATTCATTTCAAGAGGACTAGAATATAACCATATAACAATCACAGCACGGAAACAGGCCATCTCGGCCCTCCTAGTCCATGTCAAACTTTTAATCTCACCTCGTCCCACCTACCCGCACTCAGCCCATAACTCTCCACTCCTTTCCTGTCCATATATCTATCCAATTTTACCTTAAATGACACAACTGAACTGGCCTCTACTACTTCTACAGGAAGCTCATTCCACACAGCTATCACTCTCTGAGTAAAGAAATACCCCCTCATGTTTCCCTTAAATTTTTGCCCCCTAACTCTCAAATCATGTCCTCGTGTTTGAATCTCCCCTACTCTCAATGGAAACAGCCTGTTCACGTCAACTCTATCTATCCCTCTCAAAATTTTAAATACCTCGATCAAATCCACCCTCAACCTTCTAGGCTCCAATGAATAGAGACCTAACTTGTTCAACCTTTCTCTGTAACTTAAGTGCTGAAACCCAGGTAACATCCTAGTAAATCATCCCTGCATTCTCTCTAATAATTCGGTGACCAGAAATGTACACAATATTCCAAATTTGGCCTTACCAATGCCTTATACAATTTTAACATTTCATCCCAGCTTCTGTACTCAATGCTCTGATTTATAAAGGCCAGCGTTCCAAAAGCCTTCTTCACCACCCTATCTACATGAGACTCCACCTTCAGGGAACTATGCACTGTTATTCCTAGATCTCCCTGTTCCTCTGCATTCCTCAATGGCCTACCATTTACCCTGTATGTTCTATTTGGATTATTCCTGCTAAAATGTAGAGCCTCACACTTCTCAGCATTAAACTCCATCTGCCAACATTCAGCCCATTCTTCTAACCGGTATAAATCTCCCTGCAAGCTTTGAAAACCCACCTCATTATCCACAACACCTCCTACCTTAGTATCATCGGCATACTTACTAATCCAATTTACCACCCCATCATCCAGATCATTTATGTATATTACAAACAACATTGGGCCCAAAACAGATCCCTGAGGCACCCCGCTAGTCACCGGCCTCCATCCTGATAAACAATTATCCACCACTACTCTCTGGCATCTCCCATCTAGCCACTGTTGAATCCATTTTATTACTCCAGCATTAATTACTAATGACTGAACCTTCTTAACTAACCTTCCATGTGGAACTTTGTCAAAGGCCTTGCTGAAGTCCATATAGACTACATCCACTGCCTTACCCTCGTCAACATTCCTAGTAACTTCTTCAAAAAATTCAATAAGGTTTGTCAAACATATCAAAGTAAATTTGTAATGCTGTGGCTATTTAAGACACTAGTAAAACCTCACATGGAGTATTGTGAGTGTTTTTGGTCCCCTTATTTAAGAAAGGATGTCTTTATATTGGAGAGGATTCAGCGGACGTTTATGAAAATGCTTCCGGGAATGAAAAGGTTATCATTTGAGCAGTAAATGAAGGCTCTGGGCCTATACTTGCTGAAGTTTAGGAGAATGAGAGGGAATCTCCTTGAAATTTATTGAATGTTGAAAGAGATTGATAGAGTGGATGTGAAGATCATGTTTCCTTTAGTAGAGGAATCTAGGACCAGAAGGCACAGTCTCAAAATAGGGGGATATCCACCTTGAACAGAGGTAAGGAGGAATTTCTTTAGCCAGAAGATGGTGAATCTGTGGAATGCATTTTCACAAGCAGCTGCAGGGCCCAGTTCACTAGTTGCATTTAAGAAGGAGTTCGGTAGGATCTTGATTAGTCAGGGTGTGAAAGGTTGTGGGAAGAAGGCAGGAGAAAGAAGGCAGTTAAGAGGGAAAAGGATCAGCCATCATGAAATGGCAGAGAAGACTTGATGGGCTGAATGGCCTGCTCCCTATGGCTGGAAATTGAACTAACTAAATGGAACATTTCTGGACTGTTTTAAGGACTCTGGGGTTTGATGTTTAATATTCTATGTGTTATTCACTCGTAATTTGCTGTTTGCATGATTTGTTATGTTTTTGCATTTTGGGCGTTTGACGTTTTCTTCAAAGGGGTTCCATAGTGTTTCTTTGTTTCGTGGCTGACTGCAGAAAGATGACTATCAGGGTTGTAACTGCATACATATATTAATTATAAACATACTTTGAATCTTTAGACAGACATAGTGGTGGAGCAGAATTGTGTGAGTGTCTGAGTAATCTACTTTTAACTCTGTCAAGGGAAGGAGAGAAAGAGAATATGGAACTAGGAAATGAATCCATAAACTGTGCTGGAAAAAATCTCAGCGCTCGGATTCTGTGGAAAAACTGGTGTCCAACACACAAGCTATGCAGTGGCACAATGGCTGGAGTTGCTGCGTCACAGTTCCAACAACATTAATTCCATCCTTATCTCTGGTGCTATCAAAGTGGAATTTGTAGGCTTGCCCTGTGACTGTGTGAGATCCCCTGGTTGCTCTGGTTAATATGTTTGTAAAAAATATGTCTGTGGGTTAATTGGCCACTGCAGGTTATCCCTTGATATAGGTAGGTAACAGAAGAGAGTATTTGATGTGTTTGAGAAGGAGCTTCAGAGTAGAGGGGAAAGAGACATGTGAGCCGGTATGGATCTGAATGGCTGTTGTGCTGTCATTCCAAGGGTAAACATGTCAAGAAGGGATGAAGAGAGGGTGTTTATGTTCTTTCAGGAAGACCCTCTGACCCATGACCTTGGAGTAGATAGGTGACTCAAAAGCAGAAAGCCTGCAGATGTTGGAAGTCCAAAATAAAGCAAAGAAATACTAGAGCAAATCAGATGATGAGGAACGAGAAGCAAATGATACATCGCAGGTCGTGATTACTGTTTATCATTCTTCTCCCTGGCTTGGTCCATGTTGGGAGACTGGAGGTGAGCCACCTGTCCCTAATTCAGAAGGATTGAAATCCACACAGCCATTCACACTCCATAACACACAATGACAGCATTGGTCATCTGGTGGCAACGAACACCTACGTGGAATTTGATGCAGGCATGTGAGACGTGATATGGGACTCAGTTGGGCAATGAGTAAGATGGAGAAAAGGACTTGTAACACCTACTAATGAAATCTGCCAGAACGGCATCAAAGGGTTTGGGGAGAAGGCAGGGGAGCGGGGATGACTGGAAGAATTGGATTGAACGGCGGAGCAGACTCGACAGGCCAGATGGCCTGCTTCTGCTCCTATACCTTATGGTCTTATTAATAGTAGCTGCTCTATCAATGTGGTAATTTGGAACTGGTTTATTCCAGAAAGGCCAGTCTGCTGGATATGGTTTTCAGATCTTCTGATCTTATTAAATTAGATTTTTTTTCTTGAACATTTACAGTATGGAATACCAGCAGAGGAAGGCCACTTAGCCTCTTGTGTCGGCTCAATAAGATTACGGCAAATCTTCTTCCTCAGCACCACATTCCCGTTCTAGCTCTAGATGCCTGAATATTTAAATACCCATAGATCTCTATCTTGGCTGAACATAACAATGCAAATTGCACATTAATATCATGCAGAACAATTTTGGCTGCAGTACTTAAATTATTGACAGGTATAATATTGCACTCAAGAACTCTACACATCTTAATCAGGTTTAATACTGAAGCTCCAGTTGCATCTGTTATAAGCACTGAAGGAACCTTTAACTGAAGGTTAAACATTGGTTAATGAATTTTAGTGAGATCTTATGTTTGCTAATAGATTTTGACTCATTCTTCTGCTACACTACATTGCAACGGTGAATGAGCAACAGAGACGGGTGTAAACTGTCCCGAGTAATCACACTCGATCGAAGTTCATCTCTGAAAAGTTGTATTCGAGTTAGGAAACAAAACTCAAATTGTTTTCTCTTTGCTGTTTGATATTGTCCTATTTGATGCCTCTACTTCCTCTGGAGGTTAAAGAGTTTATTCCTTGGAACGTAGAAGATTGAGATGAGATTTGATGGAGGTATACAAAATTATGAGGGGTATAGATAGGGTAAGTGCAAGCTGGCTTTTTCCAGAGGTTGGGTGGGGCAACAACTAGAGATCATGGATTAAGGGTGAAAGGCGAAAAGTTTAAGGGAACATGTAGTTAAACTTCTTCATTCATAGGGTGATGAGATAGGGTGAATGAACTGCAAGTGCATGTGACGCATGTGAGCTTGATTTCAATGTTTAAGAAAAGTTTGGATAGTTACATGGATGGTAGTGTATACTATCCATATGGTCTTGGTGCAGGTTGATGGGAGTAGGCAATTTAAATGGTTGGCCTTGGACTAGATGGGCCAAAGGGCTTGTGTCAGTGATGTACTTTTCTATGACTCTATGATTCTAAATTGCCATGCTCCCCTTGAATCTTACCATTTTTTATCGATGCACTATTCTGCATGTATGCATACAGTTTGGCATGGCTGCTGGTCTGCGTGTGACCACAGGAATCTGCTGAGTTATGGAACCCAGATTTCCCTCCATGGACTTGGTGTACACTTCTCACTGCCTCAGAATCTCAGCCAGTATAATCCAAGACACCAACGACCGTGAATTTTCTCTCTTCTCCCCTCTACATTTAGGCAGAAGATGCAGAAGTCTGAAGGCATGTATCAACAGACTCAAGAACTGCTTCTACCTCACGGTTATCAAACTCTTGATCAGACTGGTGGTCTGACAAGATAGTCTCTCAGCCTCACCATCTACTTCATTATAATCTTGCACTTTATTGTTTACCTGCACTGCACTTGGTAACTTCTGTTACTTTATTCTGCATTTAATTGTTCTACCTCATTCTAGCTCAATACACCGTGTACTGATTTGATTGGTATGCAAGGCAAGCTTTTCACTGTATCGTGGTACATCTGACAACAATAAAGCGATTAACCAAACACAGTTGACATTTGAATTGATGGCTGTTCCTACTCCCTATCCATCTTTCCCACCAGATGACATAAACAGATTTAATTATATAGCTGGATCTTAATGCACAGGAGAAGACTGTTCTGCTCATGAGGTCAGTACTTGTCTCTGAAGGAGTAATGCATTTCCTAACCAAATCATGTTCTGCTCTTGGGTGAACCAGCACACAACTGATAGAACTACTGGATCCAGTGACCCAACTGTTAGAGCAACTGGATCCAGTGACCCAACTGTTAGACCAGCTGGATCCAGTGACCCAACTGGTAGAGCAACTGGATCCAGTGACCCAACTGGTAGATCTACAGTTCAAGTGACCCAACTTGTAGAACTACTGGATCCAGTGACCCAGTTTCAATTCTAACTTTGGGTGCTTTTTACGTGAAGTTTGCATGCTCTTCCTGTGAACATGTGATTTTCCCGCTTCCCTAAGACATGTGGGTTGATAAGTTAATTAGACACTGGAAATTGGCCCCTTATGAGTGATAGAAACTAAGGAGGGTTGATCAGAATGTGGGGCAAATTTAAATAAAATGATTAATGCAGAATTATTGGAAATGGGTACTTGATTGCCAACCCGGACTTAAAGGACCAAAGAGCCAGTTTCCATGCTGTCCAATTCAATAACAACCTTGTAAATATTTTTGCTATCTATCCAATCACTTTTTTGCGTGTTATTTTGAAACTTACTTCAACTAGTTTCTCTGGGAATCTGCTCCAGACCCACAATCCACGACTCAAACAGAAATTCTCATCCCTGCAATTTTCAGCTCAGTTGCCAGGGAAAATGAAGAAAAGGTACCTGGGATTCACCACCTGAATAGGCTGGCGGTGGGGGGGGGGGGGGGGTTGGTAGAAGAAACCTTCAGCACAATAGACAAGTACCTGAATGAGAAACTGCAGAATTTTAACCTACAGGGAATATCTTCAACAGCACTGAAAAAGCTGGCATCTATCACTAAGGACACTCACCATTCGTGATGTACCCTCTTCTCATTACTATTATCAGGGAAGAGGTGCAGAAGTCTGAAGACCCACACTCAATGATTCAGGAACAGTTTCTTCCCCTCCACCATCAGATTCCCAAATGGTCTACAAGCCCACGGTCACTACCCTTTTCTTTTTTCCTTATTTATTTTAGTAACTTACGGAGTATTACGTTTTGCACAGTACTGTTACCACAAAGCAAGTTACGTATCATTAGTCAATGATAATAAATCTGATTCAGATTTACGCTGATGTTACATTGAGAAGTCACCTCAACACAGCTTTCGATAGGCCTCATGAGCAAATTTAGTGCATAGTGTGATAAATTAAAGTGAGGCACCTCCTGCAGATGTTACCGGTGCTGGGGAGTGAGGTGTCTGTCATGTATTGAACCTCAGGACTTCAGGGGAAACATGTCTCGTCTCCACCCACTCATCATCAACAACTCTGCAGTGATCACTGATTCAACACTCATGTTCCTACGCATCATTACTTCACAGGACCTCACATGGATGAACATATTTCCTTCGTTATCAAAAAGGCTCAGCAGAGGACAGACTTCTTACAGCAGTTGGCATGATTTTACTTTCCCAGAACACACTGGTTCAATTCTACACTGGCATAGAGAGCATCCTCACATCAGCAATTACTGTCTGGTTGGCGCAGCAACCTCTCACAATGTACAAAAACTACAGTGAGCTGTTAGGTCAGCTGACATAGTCACCGGCTGTTATCTACCGTCACTGCGGGATTTGCATGTGTCCAGGACAAAGAAGAGGGGCAGGAAAATCATTGCAGACACTACCCACCCGGCAAACTGTCTTTTCCAAAAGCTCCCTTCTAGAAAAAGCTATAGGGCTATAATTACAAAAACTTCACACCATCTTTCTCCAGGCAGTTAATCTGACCAACCATTCTAGTTAGCCCCCCCCCACCCCCTCTAACTATTATCCTCGTCACTGCATTGAACCTACTTTTCATAATGCTGTTTGACTTGTAAATACATGCTGGTATTCACACATCTGCCCTCATTTTATTCCATATCCGTACTTTAACCTCTAATTTATTGTTAGATAATTCTTAATTCTTGTAATTGTGGAATGTTGTTCTTATTGAATGTTGCACCAGCACACCACAACAAATTCCTAATACATGTCAATGGGCTTCTGCAACTCCATCTGCAACTAGATCCTTGACTTCCTTACCGGGTGACTGCTGTCAATGTGGGTCAGAAGTAAAATTTTCTTCCTCACTGATCACCAACAGTGTTGCACCTCAAGCATGCAAGCGTAGCCCACTGCTCTACAATCTCTACACCCACAACTGTGTGGCTAAGCACAGCTCAATGGTCATTTATTAATCTGCTGCTAACTTAAATATTGTTGGCAGAACTTCAAATGGTGACAAGGATGCTGACAGGAGTGAGATAGATCAGCTGGTTGAGTGGTATCACAACAAACTTGCTCTGAGTGTTAGTAAGACAACGGGATTGTTTGTGGACCTCAGAAAGAGAAAGTCAGCTGAACACACTCCAGTCGTCATTGACGGATCAGCAGAGGAAAGTGTAAGCAGCTTCAAGTTCCTGGGTGTGAATATCTCCAAAGATCTATTCTGAGCCCAACATACTGATATAATTACAAAGAAAACACAACTGTGGCTATATTTTATTAGGAGATACAGGACATTTGGTATGTCACCAAATATTCTTGCAAATTTCTGAAGATGTACCATGGAGAACATATTCTAACAGGTTGTATCACCACCTGGAATGAAGGGGCCGCAGCACAGGATCGGAAAAAGCTGCAGTAAGTTGTGAAGTGAGTCAGCTCCATCATGGGCAATAGCCTCCTTAGCAAACAGGACATCTTCGAAAAGCAATGCCTCAAAAAAGTGACAAAAGCAGCTCAGGAACGAGGTACAGAAGCAAAAAGACACACAGGATCAGGATCAGCTTCTTCCCCACCACTATCGGATCTATGAATGGAAACTTTACAGTACCTCGTTTCTTTGGTTTTTTTCTCTCTTTTTTGCACCACTTATTTAATTTAATTTCTTTCTTTAATATTTTATTGTAGTTTATAGTTTTATATTATTATGTATTTGAATGTACTGCTGCTGCAAGGTATGTGTCTTTTAATGACATATCATATTAAACCTGATTTGAAATGTATATGATGAATAAAGTTGATCCTTAATCCTTAAAACTTTCTGCAACTTCTGATGTTCTGTGTATGAAAGGAAGATTGATTCAGAACCAGACATGTTAAGTCTGTCCACATTTTCCTTGATTGCTTCCATCTAGGCAGTCTGTCCTCACAAGTCCAACCCTGCGATCGTGTCAGCATTCTGTAAGACTGCTCTGCAGTGTCCCTGCGGTGTAGCATCCTGACCTGCACATGGTTGTCAAGCTGTTTCTGGGCTAGTGTTTTATATTGTACAAGAGTGACCTCCCTGCTCCTGTAGTCTGTGTTTCAGACAATAAAAGAATGTATCCTTCCTCACCAGTGTGCCAGCTCTCCTGTTCTGCAGACGCTGGAAGGAGATCTATAACTAGTGCATGTTAAACATCCTATGGGAGTTGTGCAAAGAAACAAAGCAATCCCTCTGGGATCTGGGTTCACATTCATCTTTCACGAAGAACTAGCTAAGCAGATTATCAGGTTGTTTGTCTCCTTTGATGCTTGTAGGAACTGCTGGAGCACACATTGTCAGCCACATTTTCATTCTGTGATGCCCAGAGCCATATTCTAGTTGTCAAACACATTGACAGATTCTGCTTCTCTTTTGATTGTTGACCAGAGGGGAGAGAACAATTGCATTAGGAATTGATTTCTCATCTAGGGGAGGGTATCAACCAAATGAGGTGGGTCACTTCTCACATGTGGAGAGTTTCTGTGTTCCCTGTTTCTGGTAGAGACTGACCATTCAGAAATATATGAGGTTGCTCTTGGTAGATGGGCTGCCTCCCAGCAACAATGACTCTTGTCATAGAAAATAGAACAGTACAGTGCAGTCCAGGCCCTTCAGTCCATCACCTTTGTGCTGACCTTTCAAGCTACTCTAAGATCAATGTAACCTTTCCCTCTCAGATAGCCCTCCATTTTTCTTTCATCCTAAGAGTTGGTTAAAAGTACCTGCCTCTACTACCACCTCTGGTAGTACTTTCAAAGAATCCACCAGGTTCTGTGTAAAAAGCTTACCTCTGACATCCTCCTTTCTCCAATCACCTTAAAAGTATCTCCTACCATGATAGTCACTGCCACCCTGGGAAAAGTAGGTCCACATTGTCCACTACTTATGCTCCTTATCATCTTAAGTATGTCTGTCAGATTGGCTCTCATCCTCGTTCGCTCCAAGGAGAAAAGCCCTAGCTTGCTCATTTTTCCTGATAAGACATGCTCTCCAATCCAGGCAGCACACTGGTAAATCTCCTCTCTAAAGCTTCCACATCCTTCCTGTAATGAATTGCCAGAACACAGCTGAGGAAAACCCACATGGTCATAGGAGGAGCACGCAAGCTCCACACAGACAGTATCTGAGAACAGGCAAACAGAGGAATATTGAAGGCCAACACATTATATGCCTTCTAGACCACTGTATCAACCTGTATGGCAAACTTGAGGATCCATGGACTTCAACCCCAATATTCTGTTTGCCTGTCCGCAGGTACTGTCTGTGTGGAGCTTGCATGCTCTTCAGCTGTTCGAGTTTCCTCCCACATCCAGAAGATTCATGGGCTGGCATGTTAGTTAGCCACGGTAGATCACACTCTGTGTGTGGGAGAGTGGAGGCAGTTGAGACAATTGATGCAAATGTGGGAAGGAACCAGGGCATCAGGAGGAAGCCCACACACAGTCACAGTGACAGCGTGCAGGCCAAGTCCACTCAGACAACGCGGAGGTCAGGACTGAACGCAGATCCCCAGTGATGTGAGACAGCTACATTAAAAACTGCTCCATTGTGCTGCTCTGTGGCTATTGATCACTATGCAGTTGTTGAAAAATAAGGAAGCGCCAAGTGGTCTCTGAAGTGATTTATCGGCTATGCTTTAAACATAGGAATTGCATCAGTAATACGCAGTAGCTGTGTTGCACTCTCAACTACGTTGGGAGATTGTACATTCAAGCAGCGCTCTGGGACTTGAGCTTAAAATCTAGGCTGTCACTTTATAAAACACAACAGATTCTGTAGATGCTGGAAATCTTGAGTGACTGGCACAAAATGCTGGAGGAACTCGGAGAATCAGGCAGCATCTATGGAGGCAGCATCTATAAACAGCTGATATTTTGGACCTTCTCCTGGGACTGGAAAGGAAGAAGGGCAGAAGTCAGAATAAGAGGGTGGGTAGAGGTCAAGGAGTACCTACTGGAAGCTGATAGGTGAGGCCAGGGAAGGAGGAGGGTGGGTAGATGAAGTAAGAAGCTGGGAGGTGATAGGTGGGAGGCAGCTGGGAGGTGATAGGTAGCCTCTTCAGCCCATTATCTCTTCCATCTATCACACACCCCCATCCATCCACCTGGTCTCACCTATTACCTGCTAGGTTGTACTCCTCCCCCTCTCCAACTTTCTTATTCTGGCTTTTTCTTCCTTTGCATTCCTGATAGAGAGCCTTGGTCTTCAATGTCAACTGTTTATTTCCCTTTATAGATGCTGCCTGACCCGCTGGGTTCCTCCAGCATTTTATGTGTGTTGGCTGTCACTTTAGTGCCTTTCCAGTGATGCTGCCACATTTGTAGTCCATCAATTCTACCTCTTTTAGTTGTCCCACTATTGCCACTTCAACGTTAGTGTTTGCACCTTTTCAGATTGCACTGCTTGCTTCACCATTTCATTGTACTTCGCGCCATTCAGCTCTTTTACATTCAAAGTCAAAGTAAAATTTCTCATCAAAGTGTGTAAATGTTATCATATACTGCTTACTGTTTAGCTCTGCTGCACACTTCACTTCACTTGTATTTTATTAACTTATTTGTGGTAATATTTTGTTGCACATGGCGTGTGTGGCATATGTATTGTGGGTGCACTGTGATCTGGACAAACACTGTTTTATTTGGCTGTACGTATTCACAGTCAGACGACAATGAACCTGAACTTGAACTGGAACTTGATACCACCCTGGGATTCAGTTTCTTTGCAGAGATTTATGGGAAAAATAAAGAAGTACAATAGAACTTGTGAAAAACTATGCATACACAAAACCGTCAAACAATATGCAACACAAGTTAAGTTGTGCAAAGAACTATATATATAGTTGATCATGTGGGTAGTCAGAGGCTTTTTCCCAGGGCTGAAATGGTTGCCACAAGAGGACACAGGTTTAAGGTGCTGGGGGGTAGGTACAGAGGAGATGTCAGGGGTAAGTTTTTTACGCAGAGTGGTGAGTGTGTGGAATGGGTTGCTGGCAACGGCAGTGGAGGCGGATACAATAGGATCTTTTAAGAGACTTTTGGATAGGTACATGGAGCTTAGAAAAATAGAGGGCTATGGGTAAGCCTAGTAATTTCTATGGTAGGGACATGTTCGGCACAACTTTGTGGGTCGAAGGGCCTGTATTGTGCTGTAGGTTTTCCATTTATAACTATATATATATATATAGACAGAGATAGATAAGATGATGCTGAGCATGAGTTGTTAATAATATCTTCACTACCTATATTTATTATATATGGTTTTCCCTGGGAGCTTCACACAAGCAAGGAAAATCTGTGCACCCTGCTGTGCATTACAATATACCGACACGTCCCCATTAGGATAACAATTGCTCTATCCCAACTTTCACCCACGCCCCTGTGATCGTTTCCCACAGCTCTTCCTACTCTGAGCTTTCAAATATACATCTAGCTCCACTTGTACTTTTTAGTTACACTGGCCCAGTCACTGTCCTGCTGCCAAAATCACCTTACGTTCAGATCCTCCTGCATCTTGTATTACCTTATGTACAATATGCATACAAGTTATTCGTATGCCTTTGTGGCCACACACAGCTGTTACTGTTCTTTGTACTTATTGTATTGTATAATGTTGCATCAGATCCGGAGTAACAATCATTTCGTTCACCTTTACGCTCACGTACTGAAGCATAACAGTAAACAATCTTAGCTTTTGAATCTTGAATCCTGTAATGACCTGCCCTCCACAACTGTATGGGGAAATAACTTCCAAGTATTCACACCCCTCTGTGAAAAGATATTCTGCACACTTCAGTTTTAAATGACTGGCCCCACGTCCCCTCATTTGAGATTCTCTCAAGAGAATACACTCTCGCATGCAGAACCTTGTATTTTTCTTCAAGCTTGCCTCTCAATTCATGTCCATAAGGCATAGGAGCAGAATTACACTATTCAGCCCATCGAGCCTGCCCCACCATTCAACCATAACTGACTTATTAACCCTCTCAGCCTCATTCTCCTGTCTTCTCCCTGGAACTTTTGGCACCTTTACTAATCAAGAATCTATCAATCTTTGTTTTAAATATACCTCAATGACTTGGTCTCTACAACATCCTGTGACAATGAATTCCTTAGATTCACCACCCTCTTCCTAAAGAAATTTCTCCTCATCTCTCTTCTCAAGAGATGCCCTTGTATTCTGAGGCTGTGTCCTCTAGTCTTAGACTCCTCCACTTTTGGGAACATCCTCTCCACGTCCACATTACCACACTATTTTGGTCTTTTAATATTCAATAGGTTTTAATTAAATTCCCCCTCCTTCTTCTAAACTCCAACGAGAGCAAGTCCAGAGCCATCAAAATCTTCACATATGTTAAACTCCAAAGAATACAGGTCCAAACTGTTTAGCTTCTACTATTAGTCTGCTGTCAGTTAGGCTGACTGCTGTTAAGTTGACTTCTTTGTTTCGGTATTTCCCTCCTATCATCGATAAGACAAATCTACAATGAACAAGCTATAGAGTTACATAGAGTCATACAATAAAGAAAAAATGTCCTTCAGTTCATCATGTTCATGCCAAAGACTATTAATTCCACTTCCTAGCAGATGGTTAGCAACATGGCACTGGTGACTAATGGCAACGTTTTGCAGACAACTCACAAAACTACTAGATTCTCCTGTTGATGTACTTCTTCTGAACTGCAACCACTGCAGTCTGCAGCCTATAATTTGCCTTTTAACGATGTTCTTTTGAACCAACTAAAAGATGTGCTTTTGTGATTTCCTGGAGGATTCGGCGGACCAGACTCTTGAGAGTGCAGCTACAGCTGGGGGCAGATACTGCAATAAGTTCTGATAGTAGAAGATAAACCTGTGCCGATTAAAATGCTGAGCAAGATTAATCTCGTCAAGGACGAGGGTGGAAAATGAGCAGGTGTTCAGCGCCCCTGACTGTGTTTGACCAGTCTCCCTCTCTTCTCAGTTTTCCTATTGGGCAGAGGGTGAAGGAGTATTTGGTCCCACACCGTCAGGTTCGGGAGCAGCTGTTCCCTGCAGCCGTCGTGCTCACTCGCCTCACCACTCACCAGGCTCTACTGCTGTGGACTTATTTGTGGGAGCTCTGCCTTTCATGTTCCCTTTGGGGTCAAAGTGCAAAGCGCCATACCAGCAGTAACACACAGAACAAGGCCCACATAGTTACTAGAGCAGCAAAACACACAGGCCAAAACAGTCCTTGAGTGTCACAGCCGGTAGAAGGAAGGTGCACAGGAAGGTGTCCTGGAGCCATGTTTTTTGAAGGAGCAAGTATAGAGGAGTTCTCATCACACAGTAGTGCAGCCACAGATAAATGCAATCCAGTTTGTCTTCTACCAAGTGAACACAGAAGGGGTGCGCTGATGGAAAGGGCTGGCCCCCAGCCCAACATGGACTTCAGCTCTCTCCCACACCGTCTTCAATGTCCCCCCGCTCCCCCCACCCCGTGTGGCCGCAACAGGCAAACCCATGACATAAAGGTCTTGTCTATGGAGAGAAGTAAACAGTTGATGTTTCCGGCTGGCCGTCTGATAAAGGGTCACAGCTCGAAACGTTGACTGTTTATTCCTCTCCATGGATGCTGTCTGACCTGCTGAGTTCCTCCTGTACTTTGCGTGTTTTGCTCAGGATTTCCAGCATCTGTAGAATTTCTTGTTTTTATGACACAGAGGACGATGCAGTTTTGACCTCCTATAAGAAAGTATATATTAGCCATAAGGAAGTGTGGCATAGATTCATGTGACTGGCTCCTGGGTAGGTGGGCTTGTCGTATGAGGATTTATAGATAGATAGAGAGATACTTTATTCATCCCCAAGGGGAAACTCAATATTTTTCCAGTGTCCCATACACTTATTGTAGCAAAACTAATTACATACAGTATTTAACTCAGTATAAATATGATATGCATCTAAAATCACCCTCCCAAAAAGCATTAATAAATAGCTTTTAAAAAGTTCTTAAATAGTTTACTAAAGTGCACTGAGTGGTAACCTAAGCTCAGTCCTAACCCCGGCACTTTAATATGTCTTGCCCCTGGTGGTTGAATTGTAGAGCCAAATGGCGTTGGGGAGTAATGATCTCTTCATCCTGTCTGAGGAGCATTGCATTGACAGCAACCTGCCGCTGAAGCTGCTTCTCTGTCTCTGGATGGTGCTGTGCAGAGGATGTTCAGGGTTTTCCATGATTGACCGTAGCCTACTCAGCGCCCTCCGCTCTGCCACTGATGTCATACTCTCCAGTTCTGTGCCCACGACAGAGCCCGCCTTCCTTACCAGCTTATTAAGACATGAGGCGTCCCTCTTCTTAATGCTGCCTCCCCAGCACACCACCACAAAGAAGAGGGCTCTCTCCACAACTGACCGATAGAACATCTTCAGCATCTCACTACAAACATTGAATGATGCCAGCCTTCTGAGGAAGTACAGTCGACTCTGTGCTTTCCTGCACAGGGCATCTGTGTTGGCAGTCCAGTCTAGCTTCTCGTCTAACTGCACTCCCAGATACTTGTAAGTCTTAACCTGCTCCACACATTCTCCATTAATGATCACTGGCTCCATATGAGGCCTAGGTCTCCTAAATTCCACCACCATCTCCTTGGTCTTGGTGATATTGAGACGCAGGTAGTTTGAGTTGCACCATATCACAAAGTCCTGTATCAGCTTCCTATACTCTTCCTCCTGACCATTCCTGACACACCCCACTATGTCCGTGTCATCAGCGAACTTCTGCACATGGCAGGACTCCGAGTTATATTGGAAGTCTGATGTGTACAGGGTGAACAGGACCGGAGAGAGCATGGTCCCCTGCGGCGCTCCTGTGCTGCTGACCACCGTGTCAGACCTACAGTCTCCCAACCGCACATACTGAGGTCTGTCTGTCAAGTAGTCCGTTATCCAAGCCACCATGTGTGAGTCTACTCCCATCTCTGTTAGTTTGTGCCTTAAGATCCTGGGCTAGATGGTGTTAAAGGTACTAGAGAAGTCCAGGAATGTAATCCTCACAGCACCACTGACCCTGTCCAGGTGAGAGAGGGATTTGTGCAGCAAGTACGTGATAGCATCCTCCACTCCCACCTTCTCCTGATACGCAAACTGACGAGGATCCCAGGCGTGCCTGATTTGTGGCCTCAGATCCTGTATTATTAGCCGCTCCATTGTCTTCATCACGTGCGATGTCAAAGCAACAGGTCTGAAGTCATTCATCTCCCTTGGTTGTGGTTTCTTCGGTACCGGGACAATACAGGATGTTTTCCACTGTCTGGGTACCCTTCTCTGCTCCAGGCTCATGTTGAAGATGCGCTGTAGGGGTTCTCCCAGCTCAGACACACAGGCCCTCAGTAATCGTGGGGATACTCCATCCCGTCCAGCCGCCTTGCTGGTACAGATCTTCCTCAGTTGACCTTTCACCTGTGCAGCTGGGCATGGGTAAGGTCTCCTGTGAGTGGCTATTTTCCTGAAAGGGAAGTGAGAGGGAGGACGAGTAGAGAGACAAGCCTGGTGTGGAGTTCTGCGGTGAGGATGAGATTGTGCTATCGAACCTATTGAAGAAGTTATTCAGCTGGTTCGCTTTCTCCACATCTCCACTTATGTTTGCCCCCCGCTTTGCACCGCATCCAGTGATGGTCTTCATCCCGTCCCACACCTCCTTCATGCTTTTGTTCTAGCTTCCTCCTATACTGCTCCTTTGCCCCCCTGAGCTGTACTCCGAGTTCCTTCTGAACTCTTTTAAGCTCCAACTGATCGCCATCTTTAAAGGCCCTCTTCTTCTGGTTTAGGAGGCCTTTGATGTGGCTAGTGATCCAGGGCTTATTATTGCGATAGCAGCGAATGGTTCTAACAGGAACAACGGCGTCCACGCAAAAGTTAATATAGTCCGTTGTGCAGTGCAGTCAATAGAACAGATTAAAAGACAAAAGAGACTGCAGATGTTGGAATCCATATTTAAAAAGCAGAATGGCAAAGCAGCACCTATGAAGGCCAAGTCTGAAGACTTTCCCAACACCCCCCTCCCCGCTACAGCCTCACCTTCCTACTGTTGTGTACTGGTGACCTTGCCAGTTCTGTTTCATCAAATAGGTGAAAAAAATAGAAGGCTATATGGAAGGGAAGGGAGTAGGTTAAAGGGTTGGCACAACATTGTGGGCTGAAGGGCCTGTACTGTACAGTTCTATTTTCTTGCTGCACACAGCCATCGACTTAACACACTTTGCAGCTACCAATGAGTTCTTTCTTTTTGAACAGATTAGATCTGTCTTTCATTAGAGTTGTCACTGGAACTCAAGGCGGATGTTGCACTTGGGTGCAGAATCTAGAACCAGGATTATAGTCTCAATATAAAGCTAGGCCATTTAGGACTGAGATGAGGAGAAATTTCTGCAGAGTGTGATATATCTTTGAAATACTTTCCCTTAGAGAGCAGTAGAGACCCATCAGATATACTGTTTCCACTAAACAGACATCAATCAATTTGTATCAAGGCAATGAAGGGAAATGGCGAGAAAGGTGAGACTGAGGGGCAGTTGCCCTATCCTGTACCTAATCCTTGTGTTCTCAACTCATTGCTTCAGAGCGCACACCATTGAACACAAGATAAATGAGTTTGAATCCCAACATGGCAGCTGTGAAAGCAAAATTCAAGTCACATGGAGTAAATAGTTAGTTCAAGTAATCATGACCAGAAACAACTGAATGACTGCATACACAAAAAAAACC
The DNA here is from genome assembly GCF_030144855.1 of Hypanus sabinus. Classification (NCBI taxonomy): domain Eukaryota; kingdom Metazoa; phylum Chordata; class Chondrichthyes; order Myliobatiformes; family Dasyatidae; genus Hypanus; species Hypanus sabinus. The sequence continues at coordinate 87,937,198 of NC_082721.1, forward strand.
CCAAGAGATTCTGCTGATGCTGGAAATCCAGAGTAAAACTTTGACAAACTTCTATAGATACATAGTGGAGAGTGTATTGACTGGCTGCATCACTGCCTGGTATGGAAACACCAATGTCCTTGGATGGAAAATCCTACAAAAAGTAATGGATATGGTCCAGTCCATCATGGGTGAAGCCCCCTCCTCCACCATTGACCACATCTACAGAAAATCAGAATGCATCATCGGGACATGACATGCTCTCTTCTCATCAGGAGGAAGGTACAAGATCCTCAGAACTTACAGCACCTGGTTCAGAAACAATTGTTCTTCAACCATCAGGCTGTTGAACCAATGAGGATTACTTCACTTGCCCCATCACTGACATGTTCCCATGACCTATGCACACACTTTCAAGGCTTCTTCAATGGTTCAATAGTTCAATGGTTCCACTTAATATCAGAGAATGTATACATTCTACGACCTGAAATTCTTACTCTTCGCAGACATCCACGAAACAGAAATATAAACCCCAAAGAATGAATGACAGAAAAACATAAGAACCCCAAAGCCCCTCCTTCCCCTCCCACGCAAAACAGCAACAAAACATTACCCCTTTCCCCACTTGTTCTTTTCTGATGCCTATCTTTTTTGGGCAGGGAAGGGCTAGGGTTTGATTTTTCTCTCTGAATGGCTTTCATATTCTTTCTTTCTTTGTTTCATGGCTATCTGGAGAATACAAATTTCAGAGGTGTATGTAGAAACATGCTGTGATAATAAGTGACCTTCTGAACGTTTGATCCAGCAGAAAGAATCAGCTCCCCGACCACCCACCATGCATGCAATAGAGATATTGCTCCTGCCACAGTGAAGGGGGAGCCAACAGCTGCTGTTTCGATGTTACTGCCTGCAGTGTCATTTTATTCTGAGCTCCCTGACTTGAGAATCAAACTCCCTCTCACCATCAAGAGAGAGAGAAGGAGGTGAGGGAGGTAGGGATGGAAGGAGAACGGGAGTGAGGGAGAAAGGAAGAGGGAGAGAGCAATTACTCAAGTGCAGAGGCCTCTGACAGCTGCATTCCATGTCATCTCATGTTCTCGATATTTATTGATTATTTACTTATTATTATTATTTCTTTCTTTTTGTATTTGCACTGTTTGTTGTCTTTAGCGCCATGGCTGAGTGCCCAGCTGGTGTGGTCTTTCACTGATTCTGTTATGATTATTCTTCTAATATGGATTTATTGAATATGCTTGAAGGAAAATAAATCTCCAGGGTTGCAAATGGTGGCAGATATGCACTTTGATAATAAATTTACTTTGAACTTTGAACAAAATGCTGGAAGAACTCACTAGGTCCGAGAGCATCAATGGAACAGAATAGAGAGTCGACATTCCTGGATGGGAGGTCTCATCAGACAGTTGAAAAAGAACATCAGCTTCACTAACGATCTCCAGGTTAACAAATCCTGTTCTGCATCTGACACCAGACCACCATGTCGGTTGCCTCTGTTGTGTGCCTTCAAAATAGCTCAGCAAGCAACGCAGTTCATGATGTACATCAATGATACTGATGTCCCATAAACAAAGAACTATCACGTGACCATTCAGATGCTTGTGACTGAGGCCAGACTCCCCACAGTATATGTGTGTCTGATCCCCATTTAATATCCCAGAGTTGCTTGCAAATTCCCTAGGCAATGTTTTCGATCATTGTATTGCAATGATATTGATTGATAGAGATTGAGAGCAAGATCAATTCTGTGACCCTGTGATTGTGTCCTAAGTGACCCTGTGATTTCTGTCCTGAGTGATCCTGTGATTTCTGTCCTGAGTGACTCTGTGATTGTGTCCTGAGTGACTCTGTGATTGTGTCCTGAGTGACTCTGTAATTGTGTCCTGAGTGACCCTGTGATTTCTGTCCTGAGTGATCCTATGATTGTGTCCTGAGTGACTCTGATTTGTGTCCTGAGTGACCCTGTGATGTCTGTCCTGAGTGACTCTATGATTGTGTCCTGAGTGACTCTGATTTGTGTCCTGAGTGATCCTGTGATTGGGTCCTGAGTGACCCTGGGATTTCTGTCCTGAGTGACTCTGATTTGTGTCCTGAGTGACCGATTTGTGTCCTGAGTGACTCTGATTTGTGTCCTGAGTGACCCTGTGACTTCTGTCCTGAGTGACTCTGATTTGTGTCCTGAGTGACCCTGGGATTTCTGTCCTGAGTGACCCTGATTTGTGTCCTGAGTGATTCTGATTTGTGTCCTGAGTGACCCTGTGATTTCTGTCCTGACTGACTCTGTGATTTGTGTCCTGAGTGATCCTGTGATTGGGTCCTGAGTGACCCTGGGATTTCTGTCCTGAGTGACCCTGTGATTTCTGTCCTGAGTGACTCTGATTTGTGTCCTGAGTGACCCTCTGACTTCTGTCCTGAGTGACTCTGTGATTGTGTCCTAAGTGACCCTGTGATTTCTGTCCTGAGTGACTCTGTGATTGTGTCCTGAGTGACTCTGATTTGTGTCCTGAGTGATCCTGTGATTGGGTCCTGAGTGACCCTGGGATTTCTGTCCTGAGTGACCCTGTGATTTCTGTCCTGAGTGACCCTGATTTGTCTCCTGAGTGACCCTGTGATTTCTGTCCTGAGTGGCCCTGATTTGTGTCCTGAGTGACTCTGATTTCTGTCCTGAGTGATCCTATGATTGTGTCCTGAGTGACCCTGTGATTTGTGTCCTGAGTGACTGTAATTTGGTAGTAATTGGTGCCACAGCAGAAATTGTACCTTTGACTCATTGAGCCCATGCTGACCGTCAACCCCTCAATTAACAAATCCTACATTAATCCTATTTTATTCATCCCTCCCCATTCCCATTCTCCCATGGTCCACTGTCCTCTCATTCCCTTTCTCCCATGGTCCACTATCCTGTCCTCCTCTTTCTCCCATGGTCCACTGTCCGCTGATTCCCTTTCTCCCATGGTCCACTGTCCTTTCATTCCCTTTCTCCCTTGGTCCACTGTCCTCTGATTCCCTTTCTCCCTTGGCCCAAGTTCCTCTCTATGAGATTCCTTCCTCTTTCACCTATCACACTGCAGATTCTCACTTCATCCCCCTTTCCCCACGCACCTACCCTCTTATTCTTCTTCCTTTCTTTCTAGTTCCGATTAAGGGCACTTTGAACGAAATGTTGTCTGTTTATGCCCCTGCATTGAAGCTGCCCGACCTGCTGAGTCCCTCCAGTATTTTGCCAGTTTTCCTATGTCCTCCAGTGTTTGAGTTGCCCTTTCCCGAGGATAAGACTACATCTGTTTAACCCTGAGTCTACTTACTACTCTGTTCACCACCGTAAGGTCATGCTTCATTCTCCTGGGCTCTGAAGGGTTAAGTCCCAGCCTTGTGACTCCAGCCCTCGGTATTATGATTAAGGCATTGTCTAATCGGGTCTGGGAGAACAGTTACAATTTGGAATGCTCCACTCAAGAGGACTGTGGAGACCCAAACACTGAGTGTATACAATTCCTCGACCTTTCAAAATTGTATCCAGTTCCTCTTTAAGTAGCTCCCAAGAAGTAACGGTCAAACATGAGTTTCTCCGAAGGGATTGTCTATTGATGGGTCTTCAGGTGGCTGTAGAGTCAAAACTGGAACCCACATAAACAGAATGGATTCTTATTGGAGAACACCTGTGTGTGACTTTGTTTAACGTGAGGTGCCTGATGGATGGGCAGCTAACACACGGTCCTTGACCGATTTGGGTCAGGGTCCAGTGGTATGGAGCACAAGACAACTGGGGACCTTTCAGTGCTGCAGCCTTCCTCTGCCTTCACTGCCATTGTTATGTGTCAACATTTTCTGCGACTGAGGTTTTGGTTGGATTGCTCGATGACCGGACTCTCTCCCTTGTCCTTTTCTGTCAGGGGTGACCCTACCAGAGCTAAGCTCCAGGCAGCTTTGTTTTCAGGATCTTGAGAACTCTCAATCCTCTATACCACAACAAGGTGATGATCCTTGGTAAAACCAACAACTTCTCCTGAGTAATCATATCTCAGAAACTCACAGGCTTCATGTGGGACAGAAAACATTAAAATAATGTGGTTTCTTGGCTTACTTCCAACTTCACTTTGGAGATTCCAGTAGCTGTGTATGTACATTTATCTGATGAAAGCTCCAGGCCTCCTTTACAATCGTCCTTGGAGATGGACTTTAAAAACATAGTCTTTGATATCAGGCTGAACACTATCAGTATTTCTGCAGGAAAAGAAATGTAATTTTTTCCATCCTGCACTTGATGTAAAGAAGGTTCAATAGACCTGAACAAGAATAATTAGATTTGAGATGAAGTCATCCCTGGAAACATGCTTTATTCAATGCCTTGGACCTGCATTTGCCACAACCTTTCTTAAGGTCCAGGGACTGGTGTGTGATTAAAGGGTGATGATTTATGATAATGAAGGAGGAATTCAACACTTCTTGGGAAATCCTATGAGAGTCATTAATAAAACTTACAGAGAACTCGGGGAGAAAGCTGCCTTACCCACAGAATGGTGAGAGTGCTGACTCATTCCTCACTCCCACAGGGGTAAGTAACAAATGGAATTAAGGGGAGTCAGGTTAACAAGGGGGAAAGGGGGGCAGGGAGGACAGAGAGAAGGTAAAGGGGAGATAGGAGGGCAGGGGTAGAGAGGAGATGGTGGGAGGAGGGTAGAGGGAGAGTATGAGGAAGGTAGGGGATGGAAGGTAAGAGGAGGAATATAGGGAGAAAGTGGTGGGCAAGATGGAGCAAGGAGGGAGGAGGGAAGGGAGAGGGAGGAGGGAAGGGAGAGGGAGGAGGGAAGGGAGAGGGAGGAGGGAAGGGAGAGGGAGGAGAAGGGAGAGGTGAGGGAGTAAGAAAGGAGAGGGAGAAAGGAGGGAAAGGAGAAGGCAGAATGGAGGGGCATAGGAGGGGGGAGGGATAGGTAGGGGAAGGGGAAGGGAGGGAGAGGGACAGAGGATGGAAGAGGGGAGATGGAGGGTGGAGAAGGGAGAAGGGGGAAGGGTTGGAGGAGAAAGCAAATAGTAGAAGAAAGTGAGTGATAAGAAATTACGAGGATAAGAATGAGAAAGTGAGAAGAGAGTAATAGATTAGAAGGAGAAAAATGCCAGCCTGGGGCACGTGGACAGCTGCAGACTACTTTGCGAATGGTGGACTGATTAAATTAGTGAAGGATGACAAGGCTGGGGTTAGGTAAGTGGTAAAATCTCAGTATGATAGGACTGGAGGAGATTGAACACAGAGGAGTGGTGAAGCTGGGAAAGCTTTGAAATCAAAGGTGAGAATTCAACGGGGTCAGCAAACACTGGAAACCCACGGGGTTACAGAGAGAATTGACAAACTCCACAGGCACTGCCAGAGTGCAGCATCAAACCAGGGTTGCAGAAGCTGTGAATCTGAAGCTCTGCTGGCTGTGTCACTGCTTTTGGTGTAAATAGCTCTGCGTGTTCTGAAACTAGAACTGTAAGAAAACTGCACTTCAGCAGGCTGCAGACTTCCATGCACTCAGAGCTCTACGAACTAAATAAAAGTCCAGAAGGGATAAGCGGGAGCAGCCATTGTCAGGAGGGGCCAGTGGCGAGAATAGAAGCGACAAGTTTTGGCTCAAAAGTGGCTTCAGCTCGAAAGAGGTGTCGGCTTTGTGTAAAGCATCTGCTAAGGATTCCTTTTTGTTTCTTCCCCCTCTCTTACTGTGCCATTTAAATGGCTGTGTGTGCTCTTTGTGCTGGATGTTGGAGAACTGGGAGACCCAGAGTCTCCCGGCGAACTACATCTGCCTGAAGTCCATCCGGCTGCAGAAGACCATGTTAGGGATTCGGAGCAGCAACTGGATGACCATCGCCTTGTACAGGAGAGCAAGGCTATGATTGATCAAAGTTACAGGGGAATAGTCACCCCGAAGTTGCAGGAGGTGAGTAGCTGGGTGACTGTCAGGAGAAATGGAAATAGGCAGCTAGAGCAGAGCACCCCTGTGGCCATTCCCCTCAAAAACAAGTATACCACTTTGGATACTTTTGTGGGGGATGACCTCCTGGGAGAAAGCGATGATGACCAGGTTACAGCACTAAGCATGGGTCTGTGGTGCAGAAGGTAAAGAGGGAGAAGAGGGAGTGGTAGTGGTAGGAGGCTCGATAGTGAGGGGAAGAGACAGGACATTCTATGGATGTGAACAGGACACTTGGATGGTATGTTGCCTCCCAGGTGCTAGGGTCAGGGACGTCTCAGATCGCATCCACAACATTTTGGAGAGGGAGGGGGAGCAGCCAAATGTCTTGGTACATATTGGTACCAATGATATAGGAAGGAAAAGCAATGAGGTCCTGAAAAGAGAATTTAGAGAGCTAGATAGAAAGCTGAAAAGCAGGACCTCCTGGGTAGTAATTTCTGGATCACTGCCTGTGCCTGGTGCCAGTGAGGGTAGAAACAAGATATTTGGCAGATAAAAGCGTGGCTGAGAAGCTGGTGCAGGGGGCAGGGCTTCAGGCTCTTGGATCATTGGGAAATCTTCTGGGGAAGGTATGACTCGTTCAAAAGTGACGGGTTGCACTTGAACCCGAGGGGCGCCAATATTCTCGTGGACAGATTTGTTAGAGCTGTTGGGGAGGGTTTAAACTAACTTGGCAGGGGGGTGGGAACCAGAGTGAAGGGACTCAGGAAAGGACGGATGTTAAAAAAGTAAATATAGCGTGCAGTCAGACTGTCAGGAAGGACAGGCAGGTGATGGGACTTAGCTGCAGCCAACAGGCTAAGTATCATATCATTAGGGTGCAGAGTCAGAAAGGACTGCAAATACAGTACTCAAGGTGTTGTATCTAAATGCATATAGTATAAAAAATAAGGTGGATGATCTTGTTGCGATGTTACAGATTGCCAGGTATGATGTTGTGGTTATTAGTGAATTGTGGCTAAATGGCCAAGGTTACACGATATATCGGAGGGTTAGGAAGGTGGGCAGAGGGGCTGGTGTGGCTTGACTGGTAAAAAATGGCATCAAATTAGTTAAAAGATGAGACCTAGGATTGGAAGATGTTGAATCCTTGTGGGTTGAGTTAAGAACCTGAAAGGGTAAAAAGACATTGATGGCAGTTATATACAGGCCTCCTAACAGTGGCTGGATGGTGGACCACAGGTTGCAACAGGAAATAGAAAAGGTGAGTCAAAAGGGCAATGTTATGGTAGTCATGAGAGATTTTAAGAGAAATTTTATGAGAGAGGGGAGCCATGGAGTCATGTGTAGCTAGCCATCTGGACACAAGCTGGGGTCTGATCAGCCCCGGCTGGGTCACCTGGAGAAGAGTGTATGATGTTGAAAGACCTGAAACACCCGATGATTCCAGGAACATCACTGATGATGTGTCCAGAAGCATCAGTAGATGTATGCACAGAGCTAACATGCAGGTCAATTGGGAAAATCAGGTTGGTAATGGATCTCAAGAGAGATGGCTTTATAGAGCAGTTTGTCATCGAGCCTACCGGGGATCAGCTATACTGGATTGAGTGTTATGTAATGAACCAGAGGTGACAAGGGAGATTAAGGTAAAAGAACCCTTAGGAACCAATGATCACAATATGATTGAGTTCAACTTGAAATTTGATAGGGAGAAAATAAAGTCCGATGTATTTCAGTGGAGTAGGGGAAATTACAGTGGTATGAGAGAGGAGTTGGCCAAAGTAAATTGGAAGGGGCTACTGGCAGGGATGTCAGCAGAGCAGCAATAATGTGCATTTCTGGGAAAAGTGAGGAATGTGCAGAACACGTGTATTCCAAAAATGAAGTAATATTCAAATAGTAAAATAGTATAACCGTGGCTGACAAGAGAAATCAAAGGTACTGTAAAAGCAAAAGAAAGAGCATACAACAAAGTAAAAATTAGTGGGAAGATAGAGGATTGACATGTTTTTAAAAACCTACAGAGGACAGCTAGAAAAATCATTAGAAAGGAAAAGATTAAATAGGAAAGCAAGCTAGCAATAATATCAAAGTGAATATTAAAAGTTTTTTCAAGTATGTTAAAAATAAAAGGGAAATGAGAAATGATATATGATCACTAGAAAATGAGGCAGGCGAAATATTTATGGGGGACAAGGAGATGGCTGATGTACTAAATGAGTACTTTGCATCAGTCTTCACTGTGGAAGACACTAGCAGTGTGCCTGATGTACTGTGTGAGGGAAGAGAAGTGAGTGCAGTTACTGTTACAAAAGAGAAGGTGCTCAAAAATCTGAAAGACCTAAAGGTACATAAGTCACCCGGACCAGAGCAACTGCACCCTAGGGTTCCGAAAGAGATAGTGTTAGAGATGGTGGTGGCATTAGAAATAACCTTTCAAAAATCATTGGACTCTGGCATGGTGCCAGAGGACTGGAAAATTGCAAATGTTACTCTACTCTTTAAGAAAGGATGAAGACAGCAAAAGGAAATGATCAACTTGGAAGTCCTTGAGCAGAACACCCTGAAGGTTAACTTGTTGGTTGAGTCGGTGGTGAGGAAGGCAAATGCCATGTTAGCATTCATTTCAAAAGGTCTACAATACAAGAGCAAGGATGTGATGCTGAGGCTTTATAAGGCACTGGTGAGGCCTCTCCTTGAGTATCGTGAACAGTTTTGGGCCCCTCATCTCAGAAAAGATGTGCTGGCATTGGAGAGGGTCCAGAGGAGGTTCACAAGGATGATTCCAGGAATGAAAGGATCTTATGAGGAACGTTTGATGGCTCTATGTCTGTACTCGCTGGAATTCAGAGAATGAGGGGGGATCTCATTGAAACCTTTTGAATGTTGTAAGGCCTAGACAGAGTAGATGTGGAGAGGATGTTTCCCATGGTGGGAGAGTCTAGGTAAGAGGGTATAGCCTCAGGATGCAGAGATGCATAGAAGTTTCTTTATTCAGAGGGTGGTGAATTTGTGGATTTTGTTGACACGTGCAGCTGTGGAGGCTGTGTGTATTTAAGGCAGAGTTCGACAGGTTCTTGATTGGACATGGCATCATAGGTTACGGGGAGATGACCTTACCTGGACATGCCCCATGTTTTTCTTTCCCAAATATACAAATATCCAGTGGACCTCCATTGGCCAACGTATGATCTGGGTCAATAGAGGATGCACACCTCAAACACTGGCAAGGGAAGATGGACTCCCAAGCAATCGAGCTGTGAATGCTGACACAGTTTTAACAGTTATTCTGGTATCTGCAATTCAGACATTTAACGGTAGCATAGTGGTTAGCACAATGCTTCACAGTGCATTAGCTGTAAGATCAGGGTTTGAGTTCTGCCTCTGTCTCTAAGGAGTCAGTTCATTCTCCTCATGGCTGTATGGGTTTCCTCTGGGTGCTCTGGTTTCCTCTCACAGTCCAAGATATATGGTTAAGTTTACTGAGATGTGGGCATGCTATGTTGACACTGAAATGTGGGGACACTTGCGAGCTGTGTCCTGCATAATCCTCATAAATCTGGTTTGTCAGAAACTTTGCATTACACTGTCTGTTTCAATGTACATATCTTTTAAAGATTAAAAATCTCTTTGATCTTTAAAAATAGATAGCTACAATATACAAGTATAATATAATTAAACTGTTTAAAAGTATTAACTGAAAGCAGCTATAAACAATGGAAATTATTACTAGCAAAGTAATTTGGGAAGTCCCTTTTCTTTGCCTTCTGATCTATCAAGGCAAGCACTAATAAAGTGATTGGGGCTTCTGCTGCTCTGCCAGGTCTGACTTGGCAGTGGATCTGAGAGTCGATTCCTCAGTTGTTGTGGGTAATACCAGCAGTACTGAGCACCGGAACTGTACTCTGAGCAGATGAATAATACCTACTGGGCAATGGCTTTGGTTTTCCCAAGTTTAGACAGGGGGAATACTACTCATTTATTCCAAGATTTTGTGAGAGAGAGGAAGAGAGGCAGAGTGAGACAGAGTGCTGCAGTGAGCTACAGAGAGAGGCAGAGATAGGTAGGGCTCAGTAGAGAGAGATGGAAGTTAGGGGGAGGTGGGAGATAGAGAGAGAAAGTGAAGGGGCAGGGAGAGGTGGAGAGGCTGAAGGTTGGAGAGGTTGAAGAAGAGAAGTGAAGATAGGAAAAGAAAAGCAGACAGTGAGAAAGTGAAGAGAAAGATCAAAGATGGCAAGAGAAAAAGGAAAGGAAAATGAAAGGGAAAAGGAGTAGGAAGAGGGTCAAAGAAAGATGGGTCCATTTTGGTGCAGAGTGATGAATGCTATCAGTGTTGCAGTATGGTGGTGACCTCCAATGCCAGTTGGTTCAGGAACTGGTTGGCTGACGGGAAGTAGCATACATGTTCAAGATCACGTAGGACTGAGTGTCTGTACTGCCGGCTGGATGGTAGCTCGGTGACTACTTTATAACATAATAAATCTGTGACCCTAGTGTCCCAGACTTGAAAAGAAAAAGATTCTTCTGGAACTTACTGCCTGTATAAATATTCGACCAAACAGATGTCTCTGAACAATACATTGGCTGCTTTCTCGAAGAACTTCTGAAGTCCTTGATTACAGGGAGGCACAGTCAGCTCTGCATGGGTGGTAGTGTAGCAGTTAGTGTAACACTATTACAGTGACAGCGACCCCACTTCAATTCCGCGGCTGTTCTCCCTGTGGAAAAAAATGAATTGTCTACAGATGCTCCGGTTTTCTCCCGGGTCCCAAAGACGTACAGGCTACATGGACGTAATTAGTTGGTGTGGGCACATTAGGCTGAAGAGTTGTATTTCCAGGTAAAAATATAAGATCACACAGTACAAGCAAATGGCAGAGACTCAAAGATTTGGAAAAAGCCCAAGGAAAACGATGGACGACTGTCAAACTGAGCTCATTTGTGGAGTCAATGTACAGTGGGAGACCTGAGCAAAGGGAGGAAGTTGGTGAATGTTATTTGGGGTTGGGGAAGGTTTCCCAGTAATAAGTAATGCCACATTCATGTGGAAATCGTGGGAAAATGACAACAAGTGAGACACAAGTATACTAATTGTCACACAGTTATGGGATCATAGAGAGATACAACACTGAAAGGAGAGACTAGAACTAGAGGTCATAAGTTTAAGGGTGAAAGGTGAAATATTTAAGGGGAATCAGAAGGGAAACTTCTTTACTTGGAGGGTGGTGAGAGTGTGGAAGGAGCTGCCAATGTAAGTGATAGATATGGGTTCAATTCTAACATTGAAGAGAAGTTTGGATAGATGCATGGATGAGATGGGAATGAACAGCCATGGTGCAGGTGGATGGGACTAGGCAGAGGACCAGATTGGCATGGACTAGATGGGCCAAAGGGCCTGTTTCTGTGCTGTCATGGTCTATGGCTCTTTGGCCATTCAGGTGCAAGCCAACCATTTACAGTAATCCCTTGTTAATCTAACGTCGTATTCTTCCTATATTCTCATTAACTTCAACCCTGCTCCCCAGGCTCTACCACTCACCTGCCTCACTAGGGAGAACTTAATATGGACAATTAATTTACAAATGGACACATCTTTCAAATGTGGGGGGAAAGCAGAGTCTGCGGGGGAAGCCCAGTTGGCAACGGTGAACACCCAAACCCCACACAGGCCACAGCAGAGGTCAGAAATGAACGTCAGGTTGTAGAGATGGAAACTGCTTGTCAGGGGTAACCTGAACCAAGCTGCTTCATCTGGATCTTCTGATATCCTGCCACATCCCAAAGATGAGTTAACTGTTAACTGGCTGTTGCTAGTGCCCCTCTAATGTAAATGAACAATAAGAGAATCGTGTTTTGGTGGGTATGGTGAACGTGAGAGAGATTGGATTACAGGGACTGATGGGATACACTGGCGAGCTAGTTTCACTTGATGGGCTAAGGGGGCTTTTATGTCATATGAGACATGACTTTCAGAAAACATAAACAGGCTCCTGTTATGATAGAAATTTCTCTGAACAACATACAGTACACTGACCCAGGGTGAGAGATAAAATATTTGCTGCAATCAATACACAAGTTAAATTAGCATTGTTAGTGATTTGACCCTACCAACAAAGCATTTACTGTCATCTTTTGACTCTGTGAGATCTGGGTTCTGTGTACAATCAATATGGAATGCTAGCAGGACTTTGAAAGGAAGCAATTACCAAGTAAAATGAAATGAAAACATTGCAAAGATTGGAGTGCAAGGGCAGGGAATCCTTGTTACAGCTTTACAAGACTTTGACATTACGTTGCTCATCACATTACCACATAACCTATATTACCTTTCATATTTTGGCCTCGTTATTTGAGGGAGGATACAAATTGCCTTGGAGGTAGTCCAGAGAAAGTACTGAGGATGATCAAGTTCTCAAGGGGAAAAGACTGAATAGATTGGGCCTGTCATCGCCGGAGCTCGTAGGAAGTGAAGTTATTTTACGGAGCAGGGATTTCCAATCTGGGATCCATGGACCCTTTGCTATTGGTCCACAACATAAAAGAAGGTTGGAGCCCCTGATATTGAGTAACACACACAAAAAGCTGGAAGAACACAGCATGTCAGCCAGCATCTATAGAGGGGAATAAATGGACAACATTGTGGGCTAAGACCCTTCATTAGGACTGAAAGGGAAGGGGGAATAAGCTAAAATTAGCTAAAATAAGCTAAAAGTACATGTTGGAGGCTGTTAGGTGAAGCCAAGTGTGGAGGAAGGTAGATGTGTGTGCTGGGGGGGTTGGTGGGGGTTGATGTGAGAAGCTAGGAGGTGATTGGTGGAAAAGGTAAAGGGCTGGAGAAGAGGGAATCTGATAAGGGAGGAGAGTGGACCATGGGAGGAAGAGAAGGATGGGACCCGAATACTATAACTACAGTATATTATTGTGTACAGGAAATCAGGTAATCAGGTAACTACAACAATTAAGTATTCAATCCATGAGTATAATAATGCCTATAACACAGAAAAGAGAGCCAGGTAGATCAGAAAAGAAGAGTGCAGCATATATGGGAAAGCAAACAAAGAAATAAGTGTTAACTTAAAAATCTTTGCAAGCTAATTTTGATCTGAAACAGAATCCTGTAGAAGAGTTTCTCCTTCTGGTAAAAATATTTCCCTCCCCCTCTTCCTCTCCTCTCTACTCGGAGCTTTTACTTCTTTGCACCAATCACCTCCCACTGGATCCCCTTCTCCTTCCCTTTCTCCTGTGGCCCACTCTCCTCTCCAGCCGTGGCCTTTCCCATGCACTGGGCTTCACTTATCACCTTCCAGCTAGCCTCCTTCCCCTCCCCCCACCTTTTTATTCTGGCATCTTTCCCTTTCCTTTTCAGTCCTAAAGAAGGGTCTTGACCCACAACATCAACTGTTTATTCAGTTCCAGAGATGTTGCCTGGCCTGCTGAGTTCCTCCAATGTTTTGTGTGTGGTTCGGCCGAAGGGCCTGTTCCTGTGCTGTTCTTTGCTCTAAGAGCTGTCTTGATGGGTGACAGATATAAAGGCTAAGCTTGAAAGTTTTTGTAAAACAGAAGGGTTACATCCATCATTAAGGACCCCAAGAACATTCTCTTTTCTCATTACTACCATTAGGAAGGAGGTAGAGGAGCCTGAAGACACACACTCAGTGTTTTACAAACAGCTTCTTCGTCTCAGCCAGCAGGTTTCTGAACAACCAATAAAGCAACCTGTAATGTATAGATCTATTTCTTTTAGAGTAATGACCCACCCCCCATTAGCACTATGTATTGATCTTTTGTCAGGGCGAGCACTTTGGCCTATTGTCTATGCTGCCGTTCTGCTCTCTCTGTCGTTGCCATGCAAATACATTAATTAAAGTCATCTCACTGTTTGTGTTTTATCAAATGTGGTTGTGCACAGACACAACTCATGAACAATATCCACTACTTTTGTTCTCTTTTTCCACCACTTATTTGATTTCTGACCGCTGTGGGTCCTTTGCCTTGTGGGTTGTGGCACTTCCGGTGCTCTTCCAATTAATTATTAAATGTAAGTGCTCTCCAGTAGAGATATCCAGGTTCCCACCAGTCTTGGCCTGTTAAAAAAAACTTTGAGCTATCAAATACCCAGGTTTACATCTCTTAGCTATTGCCCAATCAGATGTTATAGAGAGGTAAGGAAGGCCTATCCTAATCTTAGAGTCACCCCTCAGCCTCCTCTTTTCCAAAGAAAACAACCTTTCAATCAAATGTTACTGTATAACCAACATTTATTTGCCCTAACAGTGCTAGGGAGAATTGTGGAACAGAGTATATGTTTCTCTGAAAGTGTCATCACAGGAAGACAAGGTAATGAAGGAAGCAGTTGGTACACTGGCCTTCATCAGTCAGATTGAGATGTTACATTGCAGACATGCAAGATGTTGGTGAGGCCACACATAGAGTACTGTGGTGAACTATGTGTCCTGTCTGGACACGCCCGCTGCTGGCTGCTCCTGTGGCTCCTCCCACAGGCCCCTGTATAAAGGCGATCTGAGGCCTGACGCTCGGCCTCAGTCTCCAGGACATAGTATGATGGACACTCACTCCTGGTTCCTTCTTCCAGTCAATAAAAGCCGATATCTCGCCTTACGTCTCAGTGTGAGTTATTGATGGTGCATCAAGTACTGTGCACAATTTTAGTTTTTTTGCTACAGTAAAGTAACTACCTTGCACCAATGTCACCAAAGACTGGCAGATTTCTGCAGGTGTACCATGGAGAGCATTCTAACTGGCTGTATCACCACCTGGTAAGGCGAGGGGTACTGCACAGGGTCAGGAAAAGCTGCAAAGGGTTGCAAACTCAGTCAGCTCCACCACAGGCAGCAGCCTTCCCACTACTGAGGACCTCTTCAAACAGCGATGCCTCAAAAACTTAGCATCCACCAATAAGGACCCCCATCACCCATATGCTTTCTTCTTATTACTACCATCAGAGAGGAGGTACAGGAGGCTGAAGACAAACCATCAGTGCTTGAGGAACAGCTTCTTCCCCTGTGCTATCACATCTCTCCACAGATAATGAAACAACCCATGAACATCAGCTCTTTTCCACTTACTTAGTATATATTAATGGCAAGGGTGGAGTGATGCAGGAGGGGTTTGGGCAAGTGGCAGGAGTGGGGTGGCGTACCCATCTGTGAAACACCAGGCAAGGTCATTTGATTCCAAAGAATTGGTTTATTGATCACTACAGAATGTCTTTCTGATGCTTTCCACTCTCTAACCTCTCCCTTCCCCTTTTCCCAATCATGTTTTCCCCTCCCCACTCTCAGTCGTAAATAGAGACCCATTTCAGAATCAGGTTTATCGTCACTCACAAAGGTCATGAATTTTTTTCTTTTTTGTAGCAGCACTACAGTGCAATGCATAAAATTACTACTAAAGTATTAGGTACCCTCGCTATGTATGTATAGCACTCGGTCCACTTGCTTGTATTACTCACCTTGTTTGTTCTGCCTTTCGGTTGTACCATCTCACCAGACAAAGGGAGGAGCAAACGTAGGGAAGACATGTAGAGGGACGTTTGAGTGCATGCCCATTTTACACTGTTGACTGGTAACTATTATGGCTAACATTTTACTTTGGAAGATATTATTCAAGCAAAGATGACCTTTTGGTATCAATCTAACTAAGTACCAGAAAAAGTAATGTTTATCGTATGGAGACACAAGAGACTGCAGACTTCAGAAGCTGGGGCAACGCACAAGGACAAACTGCTGCAGGAACTGAGAGGGTTAGGAAGCTTCAATGCAGGGAAATGGACAGGCAGTGTTTTCGATCAGCACCTTTCATCCAGACGTAGTATGCATGTTTATTGTATGTTTTGGCCTATTATAGCAATGCTCTGCATGTGACCACAAAGAAGTGAAAAGAGTTGTTGACACAGGTCAGCATATCACAGGAACCAGATTCCCCTCTCTGAGCTCTCTCTGCCTCAGTAAAAGAACCACCATAATCAAAGACCCCACCCTCCCTGGACATTCAATCTTCTCCCATGATGATACAAGATACAAGAGCCTGAATGCCTGCACCACCAGGCTCAAAGACAGCTTCTACCCCACTGTTATATGATTCTTCAACAATAAGATGGACTCTTTACCTCACCGTCTACTTTGTTATGAGTTTGCATTTTGTTTACCTACATTGAACTTTTTCTGCAGTTTTTATACTTTATACTGCATGGCTTGAAATGTCGACCGTTCTTTTTTCCTGGATGCTGTCTGGCCTGCTGAGTTCCTCCAGCATTTTGTGTGTGTTGCTCAGGCTTCCAGCATCTGCAGATTTTCTCTTGTTTGTGATTGGTTATTGTTTTACCTTGTTCTACTTCAATACACTGCGTAATGATCTGATCTGTGTGAACAATATGCAAGATACCTTTTCACTGTATGAATAATAAACCAACACCAAGTCTTGTTTAATCAGATTGGTGGTTTTCCCAATAAGCTCAAGGAAGCACAGACCGATAAGGAGTAGCAACAGTGAGCAAATATACCCCTGATTGTGAGCCATGGAAGGTGATTCCATTGGGGTTGGCATCGATGAGCCAATGATAGGGAACATTTCAGTCAGCGGCCCTGCTCCAGTCTGCCCTCTACTGTCATTAATTGGTAGTGTGGATGAATGAAAGCTGTGCAAATACTGAACTGGGTTTTAGCACGTTATCTGGATTCACAGAAAGAGAGAAAGAGAGGCATCTCGGGGGAATGAGCCAAACAGGTTTCATGGTAAAATAATAAATGATAAAATTAACAACAGCAAAAAACATTAATTTATATCTCACTCAATAGGTGATTGATTTCTGTTGTATTATCTTTTTCTATGGATCAATTAAACATTCTACAACTGGCTGATATTAGGGTAGAAATCAATCCAACTCTCAGCCTAACTGAGTAGGAGAAAGATTTATTTGCATTATTATTTTGCTTTATCAGATTGTCTAAACATTTCACACAGGAAATTGCTTTTAGTGGAGTGATTATGCAGGCAGACAGAATTTAATCAATTATTTTTTAAGTTTTATTTTCTGATTTAAGTTCTTTCTTTTCCATCTTTGACAACCCTAACTCATTTGCAGACCCTGTTCCATGCACGTTCATTTTTCAGGGAAATATTAACAGGATAGAGGGAGAGAGAAATAAAACACAAAAGCAAGAGAAAGGGAGAGAGAGGGTGGAAACACAGAATAAATACGCAGGAAATTACTGCAGATAGGATACCGGAAAACAGAGAATATTAAAGAGGAAATATTTGTTTTTGCAAGATATTGAATTTTGGAATGCAGGAATGACTGAGAAAGGAAGACTAACAAGGCGTGTGGAGATGTCAATACAGAAGGAAGTGAATGGAGAAAGGTTTTTCATTCATCTTTGTAGAATGACCTTTAATTCACAACAGATCCATTCTATTCAACACCAGAGGAAAATCACCTTCATAGACCTGAAAACATAGGGGAAAACTTGCAATGATTTCCAGAGCTACACGTCAGTATTCTGTAAATCCCTACAATTGTGAGGTTAAGATTATATTTCTAAATCAAAACACTTGGCTTCAAACTCATCTTAATAGCAAAGCATCAATCACTGCTCCTGCAATATCTATTAGGTAAAGAGGTCTTGAGAATTCTGTCAAACTATCAAGAAATTATTTTAATTTTACAAGTAAAAGTCTTACTAATCAGATTTGGTTTACAAGCTGTGCTATTTAAATATTATGAGTAAATTTCTTTTTACTTGTACCCTGATCTGCAGCTTCAAAGTCATTTCATGATTTAAGTTCAATGGTATGGAAGAAAGATGGATGATGGGAGACATGAGAAGGTAAATAATCAAGAAAAATGTTGAGATTTAGACAAGCATTTCAGAGAGGGGGAGAGGGAAGAGAGAGAGAGAGAGAGAGGGAGAGAAAGCAAGAGAGAGAAAAATAACAGTGAGAAGCTGAAATATTAGAGAGAGGGAAGTGAATATTCTGATAAGATGAAGGAAATATTCAAGAGAGGAAATATTATAGAGATAAGAAAAAGGTGGAAGAAAATAACAGCAGAGAGGAGATAAATCCTGAACATGAGGGATGAAACTGGTGAGAAAGAGGAAACATTAGACTCAGCTAAATTATTTTAGAGAAGCTGATGCAAAAGAACTAAAACATTAAATAACAGACAAGAGGATATTAGGCAAGGATGAGAAGAAAGGTACTCCTGAAGAAAGACAAGACAGAAAGAGTGAGAAATAGAGAGAAAGAAAGAGGAGCGAGAGGGAGGGAGAGAGAGAAAGAGAAAAAAAGACTACCAGTGAGGGGAACCTGAAGTATTAGAGAGTGAGGGAAGAGAATGTTGCAGTGAGATGAAGGAAATATTATAGAGCTGAGAAATGTTTGAAAAGGGTGGAAGAGAATAGCAACAGGGAGCAGATAAATGCTGAAAGTAAGTGAAGAAGCCGGTTGAGAAAGAGGATATATCAGAATCAGCTGAACTGTTTTTGAGACAGAGAGAAATAGAACAATGGAGAGAGAGAGAGAGAGATAGAGACAGAGGAAAAAGAAGAGGAGAAAAAGGGAGTGAGCGAGAGAGAGAGAGAGAGAGAGAGAAAGAGAGAGAGAGAGAGAGAGAGAGAGAGAGAGAGAGAGAGAGAGAGAGAGAGAAAGAGAGAGAGAACTGTCAAGTGTCAAAGACAATATAATTGCCACAGGTTAATCTGTTGCAAACATTAGGGATGAAATTATTTTGTATTTCCAAAGACAAGTATTTTGTTTAAGTTAAGCAATGTTAATATAATGAAATCAAAGCCCCAGGAAGCCAGTTTTGCATCGCTCCTCTGCAGATTTAGCAGACTGCTCTTTGCACAGGCATCTCCGAACCGAGGGATCTCACTTCCTGGATATTCCAAATAACACTGGACCAGCAACATAGAAAGGGAAGTATATAATCATCTTGTCCAGTGGCTACAACAAACATTTTCATTATCCTGGCACAAGGAAAATCTGTCCATTTGGAATTGAATCAGTTAAACGTGATTTACTGAGAAATTAGGAATGCAGCAAAAATAATTTCTTTTAGAAAGAAATATATTCTTTCTCTAGTCTTAAGTACAGATGGTTATTTAAAACGATGATGGAGTTTTAAGGTCCAGCATGCAAGAAACTTTAAAAAAAATGCTCAAGGTTTTTGAGGTAGCAGTAATTGCACACTCACTATTTTCTGCGTGCTTCCCGATGAACTGATTTTAGTGCCGTTCAGACCCACAAGCGTGGGCAAAGTCTGAGACATCCAGTTGGTCACCATTGCCATAGTGCTGAGTACAGCTCCAATTTTCAACAGTGGTACAGTCATCCTGACCCCTGCCTCATTCCCCCAGCCTCACAGCTAGGCTATTGCTCATGCACACTGCTGAGCCTCCACAGCAGCCTCAACAGTTCGTCAGATCAACGCAGCCCTGGAGATTTCTTTTATACCATCCACACAAACCAGCCCTAAACACATCACATCTCTCTCTCTCTCTCTCTAACACAGATACACACACAGAGAGTCAACACAGTCCTTGACGTCAGTCTGTGCAGGCAAGAGGCCAAGGAAACTGAGAAAAAATCATATTTAAAAGCGGGGAAGCATTTAACACTTTATGTTCTGAAAATCAGCTGGGGGTGGATTCCCTAAACAGGCACTCAGCCAGAAGTAATCCATGAGGGAAAGATGAGAAGGAATACTTCCCTTTTCTATTCTTGTGAATGATTCTAGCAGGAAGGGTTGAATCGTGTTGACAGACTGTTTTGTATTCTCTTGTGTTTTGAAAAATACCATTGAAGCGAGAGCTCGGCAGTGCAGAAGGAGACAAACCATTTCCTCTGGCAGGCATCAAGAACTGAGATATAATGTCAGGAGTTGGCACAAGGGTTATGGAGTGCAATTCTCCTCTTCACAGGAGCTGCTGAGGAGGCAAGGGTGGGGTGAAAATCAATCAGCTTCTAAAACAGAGATTGATTTCCAGTGGGCAAAGGCATTGATCAGTCATGATCTAATTGGGATAGGCTTTAAGTGCTGAATGGTATCCCCTTTTCCCATGGATCTAAACGTTTGCCGTAAGCTATGTACACCCTCGACATTGTCTAGAGTGGGCACACGTATTCGGTTGGCCTCTATAGAAAACAACAGCTCTCCTTTAACCCTCTTGAAATTGTTGTCAGGAAATCAAATGGTTCAAAATTTTAAGTTCAAAGAAAATTTATTATCAAAGTACTATACGTTAACATACACTAACTTAGGAATAATTTTCTTGCAGTTATGTACAGGAAAAAGAAAGAGAATAGAACTTTATAAAAATTTGTTTCGTGACTGTCTATGGGGAAGGTAGATTTTAGGGTTATGCATATATTCTTTAATAATATATGTACTTTGAATCTTTGAAACAAAGACTGAGTAACACACACAAAATGCTGGAGGAATTCAGTCACTTGGGCAGCATCTAAGGAAATGAATAAAATGTCGATGTTTCAGGCCGAGACGCTTCTTCAGGACTGGAAAGGAAGGGGGAAGATGCCAGAGTAAGAAATTTGTGGGGGGGAGAGAGGAGTGAAGAAGGACAAGCTGGAAGGTAATTCCTTGCATTCACAGAAAAACAACCACTGTACAGAAGAAGACAATCTGTGTAAATAAAAATAATATCGAGAATGAGTTCTAAGGAGTCAGAGTCAAAGATCACTACAGCTCAGAAGCAGGCTCTTCGGCCCATCTAGTTGCACCAAACTATTAATCTGCCTCGTCCCATTGACCTGCACCATGACCATAGCCCTCCATACTCCACCCCCCCCCCATCCATGTACCTATTCAAATTAAGTGCATTCACCAACTCCAGGGGCAGGTAGTTCCACTCTCCCAGCACCCTTGACTGAAGAAGCAGCCCCTCATATTCTCCTTAACCATTTCACCTTTCACCTCTAGTTTTAGTCTCACCCACCCAGTGAGAAAAAGCTTGCTTACATGTACCCTAGCTACACCCCTCATAATCTGTATACCTTTAACAAATCTCCTTTATTCTCCTATGCTCCAAGAAATAAAGTCCTAACCTTTACAAACTTACCCCACAACTCAGGTCAAGTCCCGCAACAACCTTGCCAATTCTCTCTGCACTCATTTAATATTATTGATACCTTTCCCTACAGGCAGGTGAGCAGATCTGTACTCCAACTCCAACATGACATCCCAACTCCTGTGCTCAGATTTATGAAGGCCAATGTATCAAAAGCTCTCCATATGAACCTATCTACCTGGGATGAAGCTTTGAAGGAGTTATGGATCTGTATTCTCAGATCCCCCATGTACTAATACACTTCTCCGTGCTCTCCCACTCACTGTGAAAGTCCAACCCTGGTTTGTCCTCCCAAAGTGTAACAACTAACACTAGTCTGCATTCAATTCCAGCTGTCATCTGTCATTTCTCAGTCCTTTTTTCCAGCTGGTCCAGATTCCACTGCAGGTCCTTGAAAGTGAGTCTGCATGTCATAGAATCAGTTCAGAGTGGTGGTGAATGAGTTTAACCATGCTGCTTCAGGAGTTTGATGGCTTTCAGGTCAAAAACTGTTTCCTCAACCTGATGGTGTTGCAAGGACGTGGCGGTGGAACGAATCCAAGTGCCGAACATGGGCGCAGAGGTCAAGTCAGGAGGTGTTACGGTCATAGCGAGCGTGGAAAAGGGAGACTTTACCCCGAGTCTTGGTTTTAGTAGAGAATTCAGGAATGATGCTAGACTTGATAGTCCTAAGAACCATGGAACGAGGTTATGCATACACGAGTTGATCAATGAACTGGCAGCACTTTGTTGTGGTCACAGGGTTTGTTGATGGAAAGCAGGTGTCTGTAGTTAGTGGAACCTGAGAATGACTGGAAACTAGACAAGGTGATTGAGGCCCAATTCCTGAGGAAAATAGCCAGGTGGGCGATTGCCAGAAGGGGCCATGACAGATGGTGTGAGACGTAAAACTTCTGTAACTCCTTCCCAATGGTAGTAGTGAGAAGAGAGCATGGGTTGGATAGTGGGTGCTTTTCTCATGATGGCAGTATTATTGTGGGGAGGGCTTTGCCTGCGATAGACTGGGTTGTGTCCATCACTTTCGAAAGCCTTTTCTCTTCCTGGTTATTAGAGTTGCCTTATGAAAATAAGAAGGAGAAAGAGCTCTTTTGGCTCTTCAAGTCTGTTAGACCATTGAATATCTGACTAATCTCCAATGTGATAACCCTTTATTAGAAAAGTCACTGTCCAAAATGTCAATTGTTCATTTCCCTCCATAGGTGCTGCCTGATTTACTGTGTTCCTCCAGCATTTTGTGTGTGTTACTCTGGATTTCCAGCATCTCTCATGTTTGCAAAAATCTAACCACATTCCTCTTTTGTTTATTTGATAACTGAGTGGACTCAACAAAACTACGTGTCTCTTCATAAAGAATCTCCTCCTGATCTCCTCCCAAAATGGTTATCTCCTGTATCCTGAGATTACGTGCCAATTATATTTTAAAATTCGGAAATGCAGATTAGTAATGGAGATTTATGGTTTTATATTGCTATATTTCTTCACTGTTCTTGGTTGGTGCGGCTGTAACGAAACCCAATTTCCCTCGGGATCAATAAAATATGTCTGTCTGTCTGTCTGTAACAGGCCCAATAATCCTGTACTGCCCACTTACACCCATGTGACCAGTTAATCTACTGACCCGCAGGCCACTTGAATGTAGAAGAAAACCAGAGCACCCAGAAGAGACCTAAGCTGTCATGGGGAGAATGTACAAACTCCTTACAGAGAGCAGCACAGCTGAAGCGGAGTCACAGGCGGTGTAATAATGTTCCACTAACTGTTACATTACCATGCCACTCATATTGTTCAGCATTCTCCTGTCATGGGAAAGATTCTCTCAGCATCTCACCCTTCAATCCAACCCAGAATGTACAGGTTTTGGACAGATCAACACCTTTTTTTAATTAGAAATAGAATTAGAAATAATTGCAATCTCACAGAACCATCATCAGAACTTGGAATCACTGCAGTAAATCTGAACTATACAGTTTCAGGGTAGCTTTCTTTCCTTAAGTACAGGGACCAAAATTGCACACAATATTCAAAGTATGGAGTCACTGAAGTTCTATTTACTAGCAAGGACAAACAAAGCCCTTTCAAGAAAGCCAAAATACAGCTTGATCTTCTAATGATTTCCTTGAAAGCATGCCCATTTTACTGCACCTCCTGGTCAAATATCAGAGTTTCCCTGTAACACTAACCTATCATATGAGAAAATATTATTTTCTGTTTTTCTTTCCAAAGTGAATAACCTCACATAGAATGATAGAACCATATAGTCATGCAGCAAGAAAACAGACACATCAGCCATCCAACACACATTTGCAACGGGCCTACACTAATACGTATGCAGGCAAAATTCTAGACAGCGCCAAACAACCGAGCAGTGATGAGACCCCCTTCCTAAGCCACAGCTGAGTTTCCATAATGACAACCAATCAACTGATTGATAAATACAGTACATACTGTACTTTGCATAAATGATAAAGTACAGTACAACACTGTGTGTCAGACAGAGTGGTCAGCAGCACTGGGGCTCCACAGGGGACTGTCCTGTCTCCCTTTCTCTTCACCATCTACACCTCAGACTTCAACTACTGCACAGAGTCTTGCCATCTTCAGAAGTTTTCTGATGACTCTGCCATAGTTGGATGCATCAGCAAGGGAGATGAGGCTGAGTACAGGGCTACGGTGGGAAACTTTGTCACATGGTGCAAGCAGAATCATCTGCAGCTTAATGTGAAAAAGTCTAAGGAGCTGGTGGTGGACCTGAGGAGGGCTAAGGCACCGGTGACCCCTGTTTCCATCCAAGGGGTCAGTGTGGACATGGTGGAGGATTACAAATACCTGGGGATACAAATGGACAATAAACTGGACTTGTCAAAGAACAGAGAGGCTGTCTACAAGAAGGATCAGAGCCATCTCTATTTTCTGAGGTGACTGAGGTCCTTTAACATCTGCCGGACGATGCCGAGGATGTTCTACGAGTCTGTGGTGGCCAGTGCTATCATGTTTGCTGTTGTGTGCTGGGGCAGCAGGCTGAGGGTAGCAGACACCAACAGAATCAACAAACTCATTCGTAAGGCCAGTGATGTTGTGGGGGTGGAACTGGACTCTCTGACAGTGGTGTCTGAAAAGAAGATGCTGTCCAAGTTGCATGCCATCTTGGACAATGACTCCCATCCACTCCATAATGTATTGGTTAGGCACAGGAGTACATTCAGTCAGAGACTCATTCCACCGAGATGTAGCACTGAGCATCATAGGAAGTCATTCCTGCCTGTGGCCATCAAACTTTACAACTCCTCCCTCGGAGTGTCAGACACCCTGAGCCAATAGGCTGGTCCTGGACTTTCTTTCCATTTGGCATGATTAACTTATTATTATTTAATTATTTATGGTCTTATATTGCTATATTTCTTCACTATTCGTGGTTGGTGCGGCTGTAACAAAACCCAGTTTCCCTCGGGATCAATAAAATATGTCTGTCTGTTTGTAAAAGCTAAGCATTCATTGGACACACCGCAAGTGAACAGCACACTAATAATGTTCCTTCCATGGTGATAAAACATTTACAAATGGATTGCCCAGATTGGAGAACAACTCAACCCATCTGCCCTAATACAAAATGCTGGCAGAACTCAGCAGGCCAGACAGCATTTTGTGTTTTTTGTTTTTTATTTATTTCCAGCATCTGCAGATTCACTCATGTTGCCCTAATACATTTTTATTCTCCCCAACATTGCTCTTAACTCTGCCCCAAATGTACTGCTTGAGAACGTAATAGGGGGTATTAACTTGCCAAAATGCTAGGAATGTGGGAAGAAGCCAGAGCTGTCTGAGGAAACCCATGTAGTTCCAGGGAGAAACTCCTTAAAGACTGTCACAAAGGTCAGGGTAGAGCCACTGTTCCACACATTAATCTCCACTCATTATCTTTTCCAATGTGTTTCTTTTCTTTTGATAATAATAAATAATATTATGTACTTTTTTGATCCTGTAGGAAATTATTTTGTTACATCAGCAACATTTAAAAGCACTCTTAGCAATAATAATAAATATAATAATAATACTAGCTAATAATAAATACAGAATAATAATATACACAGTAATTACCTATGTACAATAATAATGTACAAAATAATACAGCAGAGACTATTGCACAATAATGTGTGTTCTCCTGTCTCACAGAGATGAACTGTTGTGTATGCTTATTGCATTTGGTAGGAAAGATTTTCTGTAACGATCCTTGTGACAGCAGAGGTGAATGAGTCTGTTTTTCACCCAAAGTCAGTATAACTGGATATAAGGGGAGATAACTTGGACCAGTACACAAAAACAGTGTGAAGTTCAGTCATGATTTTACTGAATGGCAAGGGACTAAGAAACTGCTTCTCCTATTTATCTTATTCATAGTCATTTCTCCATGCATGTTGATACAAAACCATCACTTCTTGAGCTTCTTCTTCATGGTGCCTCATTACAAACCTTTACAAATCCTGATATACAACATCAATTGGTTCTCCCTCATCTATCCTGCTACATACTTCCTCAGACACTCCACTAAATTTCTCAAACACTTTTATCAAGCCACATGACTCTGCTGAGTTATTTAATGCTGTTTTTCTAAATGTGCTCAATAACAAATTTTAACATTTCCCTGATAACTGATTTGAAGTATAAGCCTATTGTTCCTTGCCTTATGTCATGCCCCATTCATAGCCATCTTATCTACCTCCCAGTCTATTGAGTCTATTCCAGCAACAGGCATTTACAGAAGGTCACTACTAATGCACCTTTTGTCCTTGCAACCACTTGTTACAACCATGTGATTTATTAGCCTTACTTCATGTCATTTCTCCAGAATTACTGACATTAATTACTTTAAATTGACATTAAATCTTCAGCTTATTACCACTTCTGCAACATTTAGGTTTCTTTCTGTAGTGAAGATTATGCAAAATATTTGATTAATGTCTTGCAAATATAATGCAATACAACTACTTCCCATTATATTTAATCTTTCCTCAGATTCTAAGTGACCCATGTTTACATTTGGCCTTTTCTTCCTGCGGACACGCTAAATTGACACTGGAAGCATGACCACACTTGGGTCATGTCCTCAGATTGTTTTAGTCATTGATGAAAACGAGACATTACAAAGCGTGTTTCAATATTTCACTGTACATGTGACATTTTCTTTATTTTCTTCACTGTCTTGTACAATCTATACCTAACTTATGTTCAGTATGTTTTCTGACCCCATGTGCCTGTGATGCAGACATGCTATAGCTGCAAGCACGTTTTTCATTGTACCTCATTCTAGTAGTAGGGTGATCACTCAAGTTGAGTATGATGCTCTCGCAAGAGGTTGTCATACAGGCTGATAGGGTGGATTCTCTTAAAGGAGAATGCCACAGATGTAAAGAATGTCATGTAACCAAGGCTAAAAATCAAATGTTGCACAGCATTAACTGAGCAGCTGTAAATGGATATGGACCAAAGGAGGACAACCTTAGATGGGCACCTTGGTAGGTAGGGAAGAGTTGTGTTGAAGGACCTGTTTCTGTGCAATATTAATAAGATCATAAAACCATAAGGTATATGAGCAGAATTAAGTCATTTGACCCATTGAATCTTCTCTAATGTTGGCTGATCCATTTCCCTCTCAGCCCCAATCTCCTGCTTTCTCCCATATCCCTTCCTACCCTGAATAATCAAGAATTGATCAACCTCTGCCTTAAGTACTGTATACACAATGACTTGGTCTCCACAGTTATCTGTGGTAATGAATTCCACAGATTCACCACTCTCTGGCTAAAGAAATTCATCCTCAGCTATGTTCTAAATGGATGTCCCTCAATTCTGAAGCTGTGTCCTCTGATCTTAGATGCCCCCACCATAGGAAACATCCTCTCCATATCTTATTGGTAGTAATACGATTGCTTGAGTTGAGCCTGATGATCTCTTAAGGGTCTGTGCATTGGTGAGTCCTCAGGTGGTTGGAGAGATGTCGACCCAGGACCCATGTACTCTGGTGCTATGTGGGTAAGAGTAAGTGGTGGTTGTGGTCAGTGGTTGGGTCTTTTGGTCGTTCAGTCTCAGCTGCTGCTTGTTCTCCATAGCACAGTGGAAGTTGTTCTCAAGTAGTTCAGCTCCCTCTTGAACTGATCTCCTCATTGCACTTGTGCACGTCACAATACACTCGACTTGACCTCACCAACCAACAGTTTCTAATTACCAAACCTTTCCCCTTATTGGTATGGGAGCTTCAAATTTTTAGCCTTCTGACTTTCAGGGAAGAGGGAGCGGGGCTCACAATGCTGGTGAGCTGGGGGTCTATCCAGCATTATTCTGAGAGGACCAGGTGACCAGGGAGGGAGCAGAACTGGTTGCTTTCTGGGCAACAAGGGCAAATCCCACTGCAATACACAAAGGAGTTCTGCATGGAACAATGCCTTCCCATGCATTGCTGATATGGAAGCTGAGTCAGGGAGGGAAGGCTGATTTGCACATGGAAGTGCCAGATCGCATTTATAGAATGACACCTTGGCTCCAGACAGACTATCGGGCCACAAAATATAGGAGCAGAATTAGGCTATTTGGTGTCCATTATAATTGCTGAATATTACTGGTTTTGTTGCATTTCATGCTAATACACCAGCACAAATTCATGATGCATACATTTAAATGTATTCAGTGAATTAAAAACACACACAAAATTCTGGTAGAATACAGCATTTTGTGTGTGTTGTTTGAATTTCCAGCATCTGCAGATTTCCTCGTGTTTGCTCAGTGAATTAAGTTGGTTTTCCTTATAGGGAAATCCTCTCCTATCCATAATCCCGCATAATGCTATCATGACTGAATGTTTTCTCTACCCCGTTCTCCTGCCTTCTCCCCATAACTCTTAACCACTTTACTCATCAAGAACTTATCAATCTCTGCCTTGGCCTTCATTACCTCTGTGGCAACCAATTCCACAGATACCCTACCCTCTGTTTTAGAAAATTACACCTCACATCAGTTCCAAAGGGATATCCTTTTGTTCTGAGGCTGTGCCCTCAGATCCTAGACTCTCCTACTAATAGAAGCATCACCTCCACATCCACTCTGTCCAAGCCGTTCAGTATCCAATAGGTTTCACAGGATCATTGGGGCATATAGGGCCATTTTCATTTTTACATTGGGGGCTGAAAATAACAATGGAGGAAAATGAGTTTTAGTTGCAAAATACTGATAAGAATACACTCTGAAATTGAATGATACAATAGGCTTCTGTATGGGTCGAAGGATGGCTTGCCTTTGCACAGTCTCAGCAATGTCAGGTCCTGGTCATGAGAAATCTGAGATTTAAATTAAATGTTAAATTTCATAAGTCACTGACAATAATTCATTTATTCACATTGGGTCTACAGTGGATTTTATCTTGCGCACTGAAGTGTAAGATTATCATCTAATTAATCATCTATTGAAGATAAATCCATGTGCTGGAAGATTAATCAACAAAATTAACTGTTTGAACATTTCAAAGTGTCTAGCCTTCATTAATCAAAATTCTCAGAGAATTTCTAAGTCTGCATGTGTGCATTCAGTATATGCAAGTGTGATTATATGTTCGTGTTTGCATGTGTGTGTACGTGTGTGTGTATGCGTGCGTGTGTGCATGTGTGTGTGTGTGTGTGTGTGTGTGTGTGTGTGTGTGTGTGTGTGCGCGCGCACACGTTTGTGTATGTGTGTCTCTGTGTCTGTGTATTTGTGTAGATACATACTTTTCCATTTAGGGCCCCAAATTGTCCTTCCAGGTGAGGCAACACTTTATCTGCGAATCTGCTGGGGTCGTCCAAAGTATTGAGTGCTCCGATGTGGTCTCCTCTACAATGGTGAGACCTGTCGTAAATTGGGGGACCACTTCTTTGGGTATCTTTGCTCTATCCACCAATAGTGGAACTTCCTAGTGGCCAGTATTTTATTTCCAATTTCCATTCCATGTCAGTCTATGGCCTCCTCTTGTGCTAAGATAAGGCTGCCCTCAAGATGGAGGAACAGCACCTTATATTCTATCTGGGTAGCCTCCACCCTGATGTCATGAATATCCATATCTCCTTCCAGTTAAAAAAAACTGCTTTCCTCGCATTCTCCATTCTCACATACTTATCACCTCCCCCTGTGTCCCCTCCCCATTCCCTTTCTCCTATCGTCCATTCTCCTCTCCCATCAGATTCCTTCCTCTCCAACCCTTTACCTTTCCCCTCCACTTGGCTCCACCTATCCTCCTTGCCCTCTCCCCACCTTTTCAATCTGGCATCTTCCGCCTTCCTGGTTAGACCTGAACAAAGGTCTCAGCCTGAAATGTCAACTGTTTGATCTTTTCCAAAGACACTGACCTGACTTCCCAAGTTCTTCCAGCATTTTGTGTGTGTTGCTTTGGATTTCCAGCACCTGTAGAATTTCTTGTGTTTACATATTTGAATGGGCATTTGAGAAACATCAATCTGGTGGGTAGCCAGGAAACTTTTCCCAAGGCCAAAGTGCCTTATACTGGCTGGTATAATTTTAAGGTGATTGAAGGAATATATGGGAGGTGTTGGCGTTAGATGTAAGGTTTTTTTACACAGAGAATGCTGTGGGCATGAAACACCCTGCCGGGGTGGTGGTATAAGCAAATACATCAAGGACAATCCAGAGACTCTTAGACAGGCACATGGATGAAAGAAGAATGGAAGCTACGTAAGAGGGTAGGTTTAATTAATCTTTGAGTCTGTTAAATTGTCAGTATAACATAGTGGGTGGGCCAGAGGGTTTGTATTGTGCTGTAGTGTTCTATATTAATTTAAAACAGAGATGCTGAGAAATATTTTTAGCAAGAGGGTGGTGAATTTGTGGATGCCTGCTCATTGGGTATACCTAGGAGAGTTTGATAGGTTCTTGATTGGGCACAGCATCAAAGTTTACGGGGAGAAGGCTGGGGAGAGGAGCTGAGGAGAGGGAAAAAGGATCAGCTATGATTGAATGGTGGAGCAAATGTGATGGGCCAGGAGGCCTAATTCTGCTCCTATGTCTTATGGTCTTAAATATTCTGTGTCACAAATACAAGAAAATCTGCAGATGATCAAATCCAAGCAACACACAAAATGCAGTTGAAGCTTAGAAGGCCAAGCAGCATCTGTGGAAAAGAGTAAACAGTCGAAGTCTTGGGCCGAGAGCAAGTGGGAAGGATTCAGAATAAGAAGGTGGGGGGAGCAGAGGAAGAAGCACAAGGTGGCAGGTGATAGGTGAAACCAGGAGAGGGAGGTAGGGGGTGAAGTAAAGAGCCGGAAAGTTGATTGGTGAAAGCAATAAAGGGCTGGAGAAGGGGGCATTCTGATAGGAGAGAAGAGAAGACCATGGAAGAAAGGGAAATGGTGGAGCATCGGAGCATCAGACAGAGTTGATGGGCAGGTAAGTAAATATGGTGAGGGAGGGAGGGAGGGAGGGAGCGAGAGAGAGAGAGAGAGAGAGAGAGAGGGAGAGAGAAACGGGAATTGGAATAGTGAAGGAGGGGGCAAATACTGGCAGTTTGAGAAATCGATTTTCATCAGGTTGGAGGCTGCCTAGATGGAATATAAGATGTTGCTCTTCCAACCTGAGCGTGGCCTCATTGTGGCAATAGAGGAGGCCATGGACTGATATGTTGGAATGGGGATGGGAAGTAGAATTGAAATAGGTAGCCAACGGGAAGTGTATGTGCCTTGAGCACACATTTGTGTGTATATTTGTGTGCATTTACATATAAGTGAATGTGTATACGTGTGTGTACACTTGCGTATATATATATGTTCACAAATCTGTCCGCGTGCATTACATGCAATGTGTTTGTATGCACTCGTACCTGCATGTGCCTACTTATAGATGTGTTTTTTGTGTGTGACTGCCCGTTTGTTCAAACTGTTTTACATTGTGACACCAGCATTTATTATTCAGATGGAATGAGGGCTCAGTCTGAATTTTTAAACTATTGTGATAATGACTATTTCAGTAGCAACAGTTTCTAATGGTTCTTTGTGGGTTGAATTCCTTGCGTTTATCAAAGTGATCTCAGAGCAACAAATCACTTTTGGAAAACAAATTAAACTGCAAATGCTGCAACATTAAGCAAAAAGGAAACACCGGAGGAATTCAGTCAGTTGAGCAGGGTCCATGGAAAGTGAAACCAGTCAAAGCTTTGATCAGTGAACGAAGCTGTGGAGCATCTGCAGTTCTCAAAGAGACCTGGCAGAAAAAATGAGGTGCAAGACAAAAGATCTTCTGAAGATGGGTGGAGACAAATCACGTGATCAGGAGCATGAGTTTTGCTTGTGAGGAAGGCATTTGAAAGAAAGAAGGTGAGAAGCGGGTGTAATGGAAAGTGATGGGAGAGAAATTTACCTGAAGTTGGAAAATTCACTGCTTATTCCAGAAGAATTGTATTTAGTTCCGCTCATTTCATCATCGGAAGGATATAGAAGGTGCAGAGCAGATTTACCAGGAAGATTCTTGGATTAGAGAGCATATTTTATGAGGATAGGTTGAGCAAGCACGTGCTTTTCACTTTGCAGCAAGGAAGATTGTACAAAAGGCATAGATCAAGTGGACAGAGACTTTTTTTCCCAGGGTGGAAATGGCTAAACAAGGGGTATAACTTTAAGGTGCTGAGAGAAAGTATAGGTGGAGTATCAGAAACACACGGGATTCTGCAGATGCTGGAAATTCAGAGTAACACAGACATAAAATGCTGGAGGTTCTCAGCAGGTCAGGAAGCATCTGTGGATGAAGGGCCTCTACCGAAAAGCTGTCTCTTTGTTCTTCGTAAAAGCTGTCTGGCCTGTTGAGGATCTCCAGCATTTATTTAGGGCGATGTGGGAAGTGGCTTTTTTTTTTACACAGAGAGGGGTGGGGGCGTGGAATGCACTGCCAGGAGCCGTGGTAGAGGCAGATCGCGAGGGAAATTTAAGAAACTTTTAGAAAGGCATATGGATGAAAAAAAACTGGTGGGTGGGCCATGTGAGATGGAAGAATTAGATTGAGCTTGGAGTAGGTTAAAGGAATGACACAGCATTATAGACCAAACAGCTAATACTGTGCTGTGCTGTTCTACTGTACTGAGCAAAGACTTACACCCATATATATAGCTAGGGTGCCTAAGGCCTTTGCACAGTACTGTAGTAATTTCATGTATTGCATTGTACTGTTGCTACAAAAACACTTCATGAAATATGTGAGTGATGATAAACCTGATTCTGATGTGGGTCTCCATTGTGGCCTGAGGAGGTAGAGAGAGGGGAATCATGGGTGGGAAAAGGGGAAGGGAGAGGGGAGCAGGAAGCACCACAGAGACAATGATGATCAATAAACCAAATGTTTGGAATCAAATGATCTTCCTGGTGTCTCAGGGCTGGGGGTGTCTATACCTGCACCACCCCGCCCCGGCACTCCTTCTCCACCATCTGTCCAACATCCTTCCTGCCATGCTCCAACTTCACCATTCCCAACATCCTCTGCTCCCACCAGATACACAAACTCGCTCACCACTCCAGGTTGATAGATATAGTACTGTGCAAATATCTTAGGCACCCCAGTGATATGTATGTGCCTAAATCTTTTGCACAGTACTGTATATTCCATGTTCTGTTCTAAAGCAACAGAAGATTGAGATGTTGTTTTTGCCGCTTACATCTGGAAAACAGTAGCAGTGAAGGAAGCCACATTATTAGGTTGAATGAAACCTTATGGCCCTGCATATCCCTCTCTAACCTTAAATACATGTCCTCAGTATCTAACGCACAACTTCGGCACTGAGTGACCTCCAGTGCCACTGGCCCACCGCCCCCCAGCCAAACCGGCCCTTCATGACATCACCACACCCGTGTCCAATTCCTACTGGGATAGATGATCTAGCAGCAGGGGACACCCTCATGAATCGGTGAGCCACTCTATGACTGCTTATTCAGAGTAGAGATAGCTGAACACACGCGGCTAAGTGAAGGGAAGTGGAGATGTTGCTCAGTCTCTTGCATGGCCTAAGTCAATGAAACGACTCTTCTGGGTCCAGAGAATATGAATAGAAGTTAGAGGTAGTGGACTCCAAACAGGAAGAGGAGAAATATTTTTCTTAAATTGCTAAGGTTGTGAAATGAAAACAGAACAAACTGACAAAATATAGACAGTGTCAGTGCAAAGAGAAGTTTGTATTTCTGGTCCAGGACCTACATCAGAAACCCTAATCTTAACCTTTTATCGGTCGAGGTGGTCCCTGTGTACAACTTTGCTCGACATCTTAAGGATAGATCATGAAACCATCTTTTTCACTTCTTTCATGTCTTTTACATTTGTTTTCTGTCTTGAATGTGATTCTGGAACTGTTGGCGCCTGACAGGATCTGCAGTCTCTGAGAGGATTCTGGGAGCCAGAGGCAACTTGAGTGAAGCAGGTGGTGAGGAGGCTGCAGGATGGGGCGCGAGCCAATGTTTGACCCCATTTGCCGATTAAAGCAACAAGAATGATTGAAACATCAATGTGAGTGTGAAAGTTTGGAGATTGTTTGGGTGTTCCAGCACTCTGCATTCTCCAAGAAGATTCTGGAAGAAGAGGCAGAGATAGATAAGAGTTATTGGGAGGTAGTCACACCGTAAAAACAGGAGGTAGGCAAATGGGTGACAGTCAGGAGAGGCAGGGGGAGCAGACAGAGAGAGCAGAGCACCCCTGTGGCTGTTCCCATCAACAATAAGTATACCGTTTTGGATACTGTTGGTGGGGATGACCTACCAGGAACAAGTTGCAGTGGTCCTGTCTCTGGCACTGAGGTTGGACCCTCGACTAGGAAGGGGAGGAGGGAAGAGAAGAGAACGGTAGTGATAGGAGATTCTATAGTCAGGGGGGCGGATAGGATATTTTGTGGGGATGATCGGGAGTCTCGGATGGTATGTTGCTTCCCTGGTGCCGGGGTCCGAGACATCTCAGATCGGGTGCAGGTTATTCTCGAGAGGGAGGGCAAGAATCCAGATGTTGTGGTCCATGTAGGGACCAACGACGTGGGTAGGATGAGTGAGGGGGTCCTGCGTAGGGAGTTCAGGGAGTTAGGTGCGAAGCTGAAGAGAAGGACCTCGAGGGTAACAATCTCAGGATTGCTACCTGTGCCACGTGTGAGTGAGGCAAGGAACAGAAAGATTATACAAATTAATACGTGGCTGAGAGGATGGTGCAGGAGGGAGGGCTTCAGGTTTGTAGATAATTGGGCTTTGTTCCAGGGAAGGTGGGATCTGTTCCAAAGGGACGGTTTACACCTGAACTGGAGTGGTACTAACATTCTTGCAGGGAAGTTTGCTAGTGCTTCTTGGGGGGGGGGGGGGGTTTAAACTAAATTTGCAGGGGGCAGGGATCCAGAATGTGAGAGAGGATAGTGAGAGGAAGAATAAAGGACAGGTGGGGACTACACGGTTCCGGAATATTAACTGTGTAGTAGAGAAAGGTGAGGCGGAACAAGTGTTAGGAGGACACATGTACAGAGGGATGGTCTGACGGAACATGGAGTTAAATGTGCAGAAAGAATAAGTAAATTTAGGAAGGACAACAAAATTCTAGGGCTGTATAACCTGATGGGAGTTCAGGGAGCTGGGTTAAGCACAATAGGCAGCAATTCAAACAGAGAGAGGAGAAATGGGCTAAAAATTCTATATCTGAATGCACAAAGTGTCAGAAATAAGGCGGATGAGCTTGAAGCTCAGGTGCGAATGGGTAACTATGATGTTGTTGGGATAATGGAGACATGGCTGCAGGGAGATCAGACCTGGGAAATGAATGTATAAGGGTATACGTGCTATCGTAGAGACAGAAATGTGGGCAAAGGGGGTGGGGTGGCCCTGTTGGTGAGGAATGAGATTCAGTCCTTTGCAAGGGGGGACATAGGATCAGGAGAAGTAGAGTCTGTGTGGATAGAACTGAGGAACAGTAAGGGCAAAAGGACCCTAATAGGTGTTGTCTACAGGCCACCAAACAGTAGCATGGATACTGGGTGCAAGTTGAATAAGGAGTTAACATTGGCATGTGGCAAAGGTAATGTCGCAGTAGTTATGGAGGATTTCAACATGCAGGTGAACTGGGAGAATCAGGTTGGTGCTGGACCCCAGGTTAGGGAGTTTGTAGAGTGCCTTCGGGATGCATTCTTGGAACAGCTTGTACAAGAGCCGACCAGGGACAAGGCTATTCTGGATTTAGTGTTATGTAATGAACAGGATTTGATAAGCGATCTTGAAGTAAAGGAGCCATTAGGAGGTAGTGATCATAATATGATGTTTTTATCTGCAATTTGAGAAGGATAAGGACAGCTCGGAGGTGTCAGTGTTGCAGTTGAACAGGGGAAGCTATGGAGCCATGAGGGAGGATCTGGCCAAAGTTAACTGGATGGATATCCTAGCAGAAAAGACAGTGGAACAGCAATGGCAGGTATTCTTGGGAATAATGTACAAGGTGCCAAATCAGTTCATCCCCCGGAGAAGGAAGGATTCGAAGGGGGGAAAGGGGCCACAGTGGTTGACAAAGGAAGTCAGAGATTGCATAGCATTAAAAAAAAGGAAGTATGACAGAGCTAAGGTGAGTGGGAGGACAGATGATTGGGAAGTTTTTGAGGAACAACAGAACTTAACTAAAAAGGCAATACAGGAAGAAAAAAAGAGGTACGAACGCAAGCTAGCCAGGAATATAAAGGAAGATAGCAAAAGCTTTTTTAGGTATGTGAAGATAAAGAAGATAGTTAAGAACAATGTTGGGCCCTTGAAGAATGAATTGGGTGAAATTGTTATGGGAAACAAAGAAATGGCAGAATAATTTAATAAGTACTTTAGATCTGTCTTCACTAAGGAAGACACGAGCAATCTCCCAGATGTATGGATGGGCAAAGGCCATAGGGTAACAGAGGAAATGAAACAGATTGACATTAGGAAGGAAACAGTGATGAGTAGACTGATGGGACTGAAGGCTGACAAATCCCCAGGTCCAGATGGTCTGCATCTTAGGATATTAAAGGAGGTGGCCCTGGAAATTGCAGATGCATTGGTAATCATTTTCCAATGTTCCTTAGATTCAGGATCAGTTCCTGAGGATTGGAGAATGGCTAATGTTATCCCACTTCTTAAGAAAGGAGGGAGGGAGAAAACAGAGAACTATCGACCTCAGCCTGACATCGGTGGTGGGGAAGATGCTAGAGTCCATTATTAAAGATGAAATAGTGGCATATCTAGATAGCAGTGATAGGATTGGGCTAAGCAGGCATGGATTTACCAAGGGTAAATCATGCTTGACTAATCTATTGGAGTTTTTCGAGGATGTAACCAGGACGTTAGATGGAGGAGATCCAGTGGATTTAGGGTACCTCGATTTTCAGAAGGCATTTGATAAGGTCCCACACAGGAGATTGGTGGGTAAAATCAAAGCTCATGGCATTGGGGGGAAGACATTGACATGGATAGAAAACTGGTTGGCAGATAGAAAGCAAAGGGTAGCGGTGAATGGGTGTTTCTCGGAATGGCAGGTGGTGACTAGTGGGGTGCCACACGGCTCAGTATTGGGACCACAGCTGTTTACGATTTACATCAACAATTTAGATGAAGGCATTGAGAATAACATCAGCAAGTTTGCTGATGATACTAAGCTGGGTGGCAGTGTGACATGTGATGAGGATGTTAGGAGAATTCAGGGTGACTTGGATAGGCTGGGGGAGTGGGCAGATACTTGGCATTTGACGTTTAATGTGAATAAGTGTGAGGTTATCCACTTTGGGAGTAAGAACAGGAAGGCAGATTATTATCTGAATGGTGTAGAGTTAGGTAAGGCAGAAATACAAAGAGATCTAGGAGTCCTTGTTCATCAGTCACTGAAGGTGAATGAGCAAGTGCAGCAGGCAGTGAAGAAGGCTAATGTAATGTTGGCCTTTATTACAAAGGGAATTGAGGACAAGAGCAAGGAAATCCTTTTGCATTTGTACAGGGCGATGGTGAGACCACACCTGGAGTATTGTGTACAGTTTTGGTCTCCAGGGTTAAGGAAGGACATCCTGGCGATAGAGGAAGTGCAGCGTAGATTAACAAGGTTAATTCCTGGAATATCCGGACTGTCTTTTGCAGAGAGGTTAGAGAGACTGGGCTTGTACACGCTGGAATTAAGGAGATTGAGAGGGGATCTGATTGAAACATATAAGATTATTAAGGGATTGGACAAGATAGAGGCAGGAAATATGTTCCAGATGCTGGGAGAGTCCAGTACCAGCGAGCATGGTTTGAGAATAAGGGATAGGTCATTTAGGATAGAGTTAAGGAAAACCTTCTTCTCCCAGAGAGTTGTGGGGGTCTGGAATGCACTGCCTCAGAAGGTAGTGGAGGCCAATTCTCTGGATGCTTTCAAGAAGGAGCTAGATAGGTGTCTTATGGATAGGGGAATCAAGGGATATGGGGACAAGGCAGGAACTGGGTATTGATAGTAGATGATCAGCCATGATCTCAGAATGGTGGTGCAGGCTCGAAGGGCCAAATGGTCTACTTCTGCACCTATTGTCTATTGTCTAAGATTTCAAGAAGCAGAGGCAGAATGCGCGAACCTTGTAGTGTGCAAGCTGTAGAATGGGGTGCAAGCAGATGTTTTGTTCCAATTCATCGATTAATGCTTCCATTGCTCACCAATTAAAGCAATGATGGAGATGCGATCACAATTCCATCTCCTTTACCTTAGCATTGGAGAGGGATAGAAACAGACAAGATAGGAAAACTTTTAATTGGAGTAAGGGGGAATATGAAGCTATCAGGCTGGAACTTGGAAGCATAAATTGGGAACAGATGTTCTTAGGGAAATGTATGGCAGAAATGTGCCAAATGTTCAGGGGATATTTATGTGGCGTTCTACATAGGCTTGTTCCAATGATGGTAGGGTACAAGATCCGTGGTGTACAAAGGCTGTTGAAAACCTAGTCAAGAAGAAAAGAAAAGCTTATGAAAGGTTCAAAAAACTAAGTAATGATAGAGATCTAGAAGATTATAAGGCTAGCAGGAAGGAGCTTAAGAATGCAACTAGGAGAGCCAGAAGAGGCCACGAGAAGGCCTTGGCCAGCAGGATTAAGGAAAACCCCAAAGTATTCTACAAGTATGTTGAAGACCAAGAGGATAAGACGTGAGAGAATAGGACCCATCAAGTGTGACAGTGGAAAGGTCTGTACGGAACCGGAGGAGACAGCAGAAGTAATTAATGAATACTTTGCTTCAATATTCACTACGGAAAAGGACCTTTGCAATTGTATGAACAATACACACAAAATGCTGGTGGAATACAGCAGGCCAGGCAGCATCTATAAGGAGAAGCACTGTTGACGTTTCCGGCCGAGACCCTTTGTCAGGACTAACTGAAAGATACTAAGCGATTTGAAAGTAGTGGGGGGAGGTGGAAATGCGAAATGATAGGAGAAGACCGGACGGGGTGGGATGAAGCTAAGAGCTGGAAAGGTGATTGGCGAAAGTGATACAGAGCTGGAGAAGGGAAAGGATCATGAGATGGGAGGCCTTGGGAGAAAGAAATGGGGAAGGGGAGGGAGCACCAGAGGGAGATGGAGAACAAGCAGAGTGATAGGCAGAGAGGGAGAAAAAAACAAACAACTAAATATGTCAGGGATAGGGCAAGAAGGGGAAGAGGGGCATTAACGGAAGTTAGAGAAGTCAATGTTCATGCCATCAGGTTGGAGGCTACCCAGCCGGAATATAAGGTGTTGTTCCTCCAACCTGAGTGTGGATTCATCTTGACAGTAGAGGAGGCCATGGATTGACATATCAGAATGGGAATGGGACGTGGAATTAAAATGTGTGGCCACTAGGAGATCCTGCTTTCTCTGGTGGACCAAGTGTAGGTGTTCAGCGAAACGGTCTCCAAGTCTGCGTTGGGTCTCACCAATATATAAAAGACCACACCAGGAGCATCGGACGCAGTTTTTATATTCTGTACTTAGATTT
The DNA here is from genome assembly GCF_030144855.1 of Hypanus sabinus. Classification (NCBI taxonomy): domain Eukaryota; kingdom Metazoa; phylum Chordata; class Chondrichthyes; order Myliobatiformes; family Dasyatidae; genus Hypanus; species Hypanus sabinus. Next base: position 87,976,177 of record NC_082721.1, read on the forward strand.
TATATTCTGTACTTCTTCACTAGATATTTTCATTTTTTTATGTGAGAAGAAGGATTTGGGGGTGGATGTGCCTGATCTGTTTTGTTTGTTTTTTGTATGGGAAGAGAGATTTTGGGGGGGGGGGGGGGGGGTCGATGTGTCTGTTCTGATGTTGTTTGTTTTTTTTTGTGGAGAAGTGGGATTTGGAGGGGCTGTTGATGATCTTGCTGCCCTTCTATTCTTTCTTGGTTTCATGGCTACCTGGAAAATTGAAGAATTTCAGAGTTATATACTTTGATAACAAATGAATCTTTGAACCTTTGAAAGGCTTAGACCTGACTTTTTCACTTTCCATTGATGCTGCCTGCCCAACCTTCTCTTTTCTCCTGTAAAATTTATTGTTCTGAACAAAACCACATTTCATCTTCCTCCACAGGCCTCAATAGAGTAATTTGAATGATAAGCGGGTTTCATCAATCTCTTGAGTTTGCCTGCTGGATGTTATCAATTGCATGCACAATTCGCATTTCAGATACTTGGCCATTGAGTTTTGAATTCTTTTCCAACCCACCTTCCTCCTCTCTGTCAGACTCCAACCTTCTAAAAGTCTCCCTCCATTAGTGAGCCTAGACAGCGAGTGGCAGTAAGACGGGGACAAGCTCAGACATTGAACAAGATCTTCTACTCCAGCTTTATTGTCAGTGCCAGCTGACCTATTTTCCATTGCTACTCTTTCCCCGAATGCTTATACCTTTTCCGATACAAATGAGAATCGAGACTTGTCTGTGCAGAAGCAACAATCCCGTTCTGAACTGAAACAGTCAAGTACTTGAACAGCCCTTTGCAGGATGTGGAAGCTTTGTGCATTATATAGTTCAATAGAACACTGACATGCAGCTCTTCAGCAGTTTCAAGTAGTGAAGAAACAAAAGAGAAGATGAAAAGATTAGGTTATCAAAGTGAATTTAAACTTTAAGTCCCTTTCTGCTGTAAAATGGTGGGAAGAACATAAGGCAGAGGAGCAGAATGAGGCCATTTAGTATATTAAGTCTGTCCTGCCATTCCATGATGGCTGATTTACTCTCCTTCTCGACGCCATTCTCCTGCCTTATCCCTATAACGTTTGACTCCTTGGGAATGAATTCCACAGATTCATCACCATCAAGCAAAAGAAGCTCCATGTACCTATCTAAAAGTCTCTAAAAAATCCTATTGTATCCGCCTCCACCACCATTGCCGGCAGATCATTCCAAGCACTCACCACTCCCTGACATCTCCTCTGTACCTACTCGCCAGCACCTTAAACCTGTGTCCTTTCATGCTAGCCATTTCAGCCCTGGGAGAAAGCTTCTGTCTATCCACAATATCAATGCCGCTAATCATCTTATTGAATTGAACTGAATTTCGGTTTATTGTCATTTAGAAACCACAACTGTAATGCAGTTAAAAAATGAAACAACGTTCCTACAGAATGATATCACAAAAGCAGATGATGAAACAGACTACACCAGAAAATCCACATAACCTTTGGCAATCCTCAAATCCAGAGTCCAGAGAGGCTGCTGTATATTAATATTGTGCTACCATCTTAGCGCGATCCCCAGAAAGGAGCTCCAAAGCCACCAGACAAAACAAGACTACCTAGACTCACCAAGTCAAGAGACCAACTCTACCACCCAACAACCAAAACTAAAGCTACAAGACTTACACAAAACCACATAGTTACATATAGTTATAGTTAACATATAGTTACAACAGTGCAGACAATAGCATAATTGATAAAAAAACAGACCATGGGCACAGTAAAAATAGTCCAAAGAAGTTAAAGGACTATAAGTTCGAAATAAACCACCACACAGTTTCCACAGGTCCTCCGAGTCCCGATAGACTCGCCATCCCACACAGGTGGTAGAAGGGAATACCCCTGCTGTGGACTTCCACGGCACCGCCCGACTCAGCCTTACAGACGCAGCACACAATGAACGTGCCCCGACCGCAGTGGACTCTGAGTCCATCAAACCTCTGAGCCGCTGACCATCCCCTCTGGCACAGCCTCTCCAAGCACCATCCTATGCCGAGCGCACTATGACGCCCCTGCCGCCGGCTACCGGCAACGCAACCCCGAGGACTGGGGGCCTGTTCTTCCCAGCAGAGACCTGGACCTCACTGCAGCTGCAGCAACGAAGAAGGCCTTCCTGGGGATTTCCAGATGTTCCTCCGTGCTCCCACGTCCAGATTAGGATTGTGCACGGCATCCTGCTTGACAAATAACAGATATCAACTCCAGAGAGGCCGCTGCAAACTGCATCGTGCCGCCATCTTGAAGAAATATACACCTCTAACAGGTCACTCCTCATCCTCTGTCGCTCCAAGGAGAAAAGGCTGAGTTCACTCAACCTATTCTCATAAGGCGTGCTCCCCAATCCAGGCAAAATCCTTGAAAATCTCCTCTGCACCCTTTCTATGGCTTCCACATCCTTCCTGTAGTGAGGCGACCAGAATAGCTGCAACATCACCTCTCGGCTCCTAAATTCAATTCCACGATTGAAAAAGGCCAATACACTGTATGCCTTCTTAACCAAAGAGTCAAGCTGCGCACACACAAAATGCTGGTGGAACACAGCAAACCAGGCAGCATCTATAGGGAGAAGGACTGTCGATGTTTCCGGCCGAGACCCTTCGTCAGGACTAACTGAAAGAAAGGTATTAAGAGATTTGAAAGTAGCAGGGGGAGGGGAAAATGCAAAATGATAGGAGAAGACAGGAAGGGGAGGGGTGAAGCTGAGAGCTGGAATGGTGATTGGCAAAAGGGATACAGAGCTAGAGAAGGGAAAAGATGATGGGATGGGAGGCCTAGGGAGAAAGAAAGGGGCAGGGGAGCACCAGAGGGGGATGGAGAACAGGCAGAGCGATGGGTGGAGAGAGAGAGAAAAAAAGGTGGTGGGAAACTAAATATGTCAGGGATGGGGTAAGAAGGGGAGGGGAGCATTAACGGAAGTTAGAGAAGTCAATGTTCATGCCATCAGGTTGGAGGCTACCCAGCCGGTGTATAAGGTGTTGTTCCTCCAACCTGAGTGTGGCTTCATCTTGACAGTAGAGGAGGCCATGGATAGACATATCAGAATGGGAATGGGACATGGAATTAAAATGTGTGGCCATTTTAATGTGTGCCAAACTCAACCAGTTCCCCTCTACCACCACTCTCCTCCGTCTAGCAGAATTAGTTCTTACTCTCAATAGTTTCTCTTTTGGCTCCTCCCACTTCCTCCAATGCCAGCACATCTTTTCTTCGATAAAGGACCTAAAACTGTTCACAGTACCCCAGGTACGGTCTGACCAGTGTCTTATACAGCCTCAGTATGACAGTTGTGGTTTTATATCCCAGTCCTCTCAAAATGCATCGAAGTATGGAATTCGGAATCAAATGGTTGTCAAGAGTGGCTCTGCTATAGTCATTGCCATTCCAATTGCTACCTTAGTGAAAGATAGGAAATTTGTCAGGGGGCTGCTTCCCCCTGTCCTGGATGTCTAAAACTATAAGGCTTTTAAAACAAAGTCATCACTCTATTTTAAGAGTTTCTTCCCTGCCCCCAGCCAGTAATCTGATCAATTATTCTGGTTAACTCTCCCTCCCCACTTCTATTAATCCAGTCACAGCTCTGCACAGTAAACATTTCAACACTCTTTTTATAACGCCGTTTACATTGTAAATATATTCTGCTATTTATGTACATTTTATTTCATATACCTATATAATCACTATCTTCATTTTTATGTAATTCTTTATTCTTTATAATTGTTGAATGTTGTTTTTTTTTTCTTGCAAGTTGTGCCCTTACCAACACACCACAGCCAATTCCTAAGACATCTAAATGTACATGGTGAATAAAATTGCTATTTGATCCTTGACAAGGGGCCAAAGAGGAGGCTGAGCTGAAAAACAACTTGTGTGTATTACGTGTGTGTGTGTGTGTGTGTGTGTGTGTGTGTGTGTGTGTGTGTGTGTGTGTGTGTGTGTGTGTGTGTGTGTGTGTGTGTGTGCATATGTTTGTTTGTGTGTTTGTGCATCTGTGTATGCATTTGTGTATGTTTAAATGCCTCTGCCTGTGCATGTTTATGTGCGTGTCTGTGTGTGAGTTGATTCTGTGCATATATGTGTGCGTTTGTGTCTGGTGGTGCATGTCTATGTGGTATGTGTATATGTCTTTATGTGTATCTGTGTGTGTGTCTGTGTATGTGTTTGTGTGTGTGTGCTTTTTGCCTGTGAGTGTGTCTGTGTGCGTCTGTAAATATGTATATGTATGTTTGTGTTTGTGTGTGTGTGAATGGGTAGATGTGTGTTTGTGTGAATGTACATGCATGTATATATTTATGTGTTTGTCTGTTTGTGTCTTTGTATATGTCAGTGTGTGTATCTGTGTGTGTGTTTGTGTGCCTGTCTGTGTCCGTGTGTGTCTGTGACATTAATAGTGTGTGTGAGACAGTGAGTGTATATGTTTCCATTTGTGTTCATGTTTCTATATGCGTGCCTGTGTGTTTGTGTCTGTGTGTGTGACCGCGCCTATGGCAAGCATTGAAATTGCACCGCTGTCCAAACATCTGACACCCATCTTTTAGATAACTTTACCAGAATATCAGCTCAAAAATACAAGTCAAGCTCATTAATCTTTTAATTAACAAATTATGGCACTACATGAAAATTATAACTGCACCTTCCTTGCTTTTGCTGATGCAGATTGGTCTATAATGTGACCAAAGTCAGTTTTTTTCAGTTTCTTCTCTTTCTACACTCAGCAGAGCAAGATCACAGAGTCTGCCTGGACCCATGGAGGCTCTCAAATACAAAAGTATTAGTTTTAACTTGCTGAATGATCTCTCACAGCTGGCAATGGAGACTGCGATGGTTAGCATTATCTGAATAGCAATGGGAAGACACTCTTATCTCCATACTGAACAATAAATTCAAGAAACTCCTTAGGTCTTGGTATTTTCATGTTGACCCGCCTTGATAGCAACATTCTGCAATCCAGAACTTCTTCATATCTGCTGTCCATCAACATCAGAGCCAAAATTTTCGCACTTCTTCTTTAGGTCATTACTGTCGGCACCGTAACACAGTCCCTCGACATCAAGAAGGAACCCAAACTTGGTGTCAGTGTTGTGCAAACGAGTGAACCTTTTGTCCATTTCTCTGTGAAGATGGTCGAGTGTTCCCTTCATGACTCTTTCCATTTCCTCCTTAGCTGTTAACCCAGCGTCTCTTGAGTTCTCATCAGCCATTCGTTTCTTTTGTCTCTGACATCTTTCAACTTCAATATTCCATTCTTGACAGAGACCGACTCCTTCTTCGAGTGACTCACTGGCCAACACTTCTTTTTCATCCTAAGAATGGTCTCGGAGGGCTTTCAAATCCAGGGCAGCATTTTGGAAGTTCATGCTAGGATCCTGCAGCCTCTTTGGAATACGGTCAATGCAAATAAGTACTTCATTCCAAAATCCTTGAAAATCAGAAAATTGTAACTCAACATGTGGTTGTACAGCTGTATTGCGTCACTTCTTGTTTCACTGGTCTCGTTTTCATTATCTATCATGTCCTGGAGATCTTGAAGTATCTCCTCAAGGTACTTGTTGACGGGCTTCACTGCTTCTGTCCTTGCACTCCACCTGGTTTTGGATTCCAACTTAACAACTACAGGCACGGCGTTTTTGAGTTTTTCCCTACGCTGTGTTGAATGAGACAAAAACACATAGGGAGCTTCGATGGTTTCAAAAACCTGACCATCATTGTAGCCTGCTTGGCTGTGTGTACACCCACCAAGTTGAGTGAGTGATTGTCGCAATTCACAAGCACTGCCAGGTTGTTTTTCTCACTTATTCTTCTGTGTCCAGCCATCACAGCAGTGTTGTCATAGCACTGTGACCGACAATCTTGTAGCTCAATTTTGAACTTCTCTAGCTGTTTCAAGATGTCTTCAACCAAGCTCTCAGCACCTTTCTGGCTTATCTGGATAAAACCAAGGAAGTACTCTCTAACACGACTGTTTTCCTCTCAAAATCAACTTCCACATACCTCACTACTTCTGACATCTGCTCATGGTGTGCCTGATCAGGTCGAATCGAACATGAGACCGTAGTACTTGGCTTTACGAATGCTCCTCAGTAAACTCTGGTGAACAGTGGATGCCATCATGTGGATGAATTCATTCTGGACACCAGATGAAAGATAAGACGTGGATCCAGGATGACTTTCCACCTGAGTGAGGTGTTCTTTTATGATAGGGCCAAAGATGGCCAGTAGTTTCAATAAGCCAAGGAAATTTCCCACTTTGGAGTCATCGTCCAGCTGAAGTGACTCCCTGTGTCCTCACAAAGCCAGGTTCTGAGTCGCAAGGAATTTTATGCAGTGATGGATTCTCTTCAAGATATCACGCCACTTCTGCTTTTCCTTCTCAATCTGTGACTGAAATATCGCATCAATAACTCTTTTGTTTCCAGCTAAATTCCTTTCCATTTCTTTCCACTGTGTGAAGCATTCCTGATGATTCTTGGCATTTTCATGAACACTAATCCTTTCTGATGCTTTCCACCTGGTTGAATCCACTTAACTGCTCCAATGAGGATTGATGGTCTGACCGGGATTAGAGAAGACAACAGATACAAAATGCAGACTTTTTAGAAGGGGAATAGACCAGCCATGAGTGAGCCACTTTCTCACCACCACCATTTCCCAATTTCCTCAAGTTTTGTTCATTGAGTGGTTATTTGTTGGTAGGAAAGGCTCTTCATTGTTCTGGAAATACTTTGAACCCATCTTTATTATTTCTGTTCTCAACACATCAGGCAGAATTGCTTTTCCAGTATTTTTGTCGAACTTCAGAAGTCCAATGTCATGCTGTTCAATCACTTCTGGTATGACAGTTCAAGACTCTTTGATACCATTCAGTTCACTAGGATCAGTGTCATCAGGTTGAATCTCCTCAGGTAAAATTTTGTCAATAAACTCAACATCACCACCACCACCATCGTCTTCCCCTCCTGTCATGTCCACGTTTGTTCAGATGTATGATCTGTCTTTGATTATCAGAGCATTACTTGATGGCCTTATTTCAGAGCATTGTGTAAGAAGACCATGAAATGTTTCTTCACGAAGAAGAAGCAGGAAATTGGAGCTGAAGGATGGAAGAGACAAAAGTTGGAGGCGGAGGAAGCCAAGAAGTTGAGCAAGTTCTTCATGCCCTTCATGTCTGGGCTTTTCAGAGAAGGGCATGAAGAACTTGCTCAACTTCTTGGCTTCCTCTACCTCCAACTTTTGTCTCTTCCATCCTTCAGCTCCAATTTCCTGCTTCTTCTTTGTGAAGAAACATTTCATGGTCTTCTTACACAATGCTCTGAAATAAGGCCATCAAGTAATGCTCTGATAATCAAAGACAGATCATACATCTGAAGAAAATTATTTTTCACTATCCGAGGATGGCTTGTCTGACTTTAACAGAAACAGCTCAGTGGCGCCCAGGGCACGTGCCATACCTGTCATACCTTAGATACGCCACTGAGTGTATGTCTGAATGTGTGTGTGTGTATGTGTGCTTTGTGCATGTGTGGGTATTTTTCTATGTTTTTGCCTGTGTATAGTATGTTTATGTGTGTTTGTGTGTGTCAGTGTGCCTATGTGTATGTGCATGTGCATGTACATGGCTCCAAGGTGACCAAGGATGGGAGCTCAACATCCAGGGATATTCAATATTCAGGAGGGATGGACAGGAAAGAAAAGGAGGTGGGATAGCATTGCTGGTTAGAGAGGAGATTAACGCAATAGAAAGGAAGGACATTAGCCTGGAGGATGTGGAATTGATATGGGTAGAGCTGCATAACAGTAAGGGGCAGAAAACGCTGGTGGAAGTTGTGTACAGGCCACCTAACAGTAGTAGTGAGGTTGGGGATGGCATTAAACAGGGAATTAGAAATGCGTGCAATAAAGGAACAGTAGTTATAATGGCTGACTTCAATCTACATATAGATTGGGTGAACCAAATTGGTAAGGGTGCTGAGGAAGAGGATTTCTTGGAATGTATGCGGGATAGTTTTCTGAACCAACGTGTTGAGGAACTAATTAGAGAGCAGGCCATTCCAGATTGAGTATTGAGCAATGAGGAAGGTTTAGTTAGCAATCTTGTCGTGCGAGGCCCCTTGGGTAAGAGTGACCATAATATGGTGAAATTCTTCATTAAGATGAAGAGTGACATAGTTAATTCAGAAACAAAGGTTCTGAACTTAAAGGAGGGTAACTTTGAAGGTATGAGATGTGAATTAGCTAAGATAGACTGGCAAATGATACTTAAAGGGTTGATGGTGGATATGCAATGGCAAGCATTTAAAGATTGCATGGATGAACTACAACAATTGTTCATCCTAGTTTGGCAAAACAACAAACCAGGGAAGGTAGTGCACCCATGGCTGACAAGGGAAATTAGAGATAGTATCAGGTCCAAAGAAGAATCATATAAATTAGCAAAAAAAAGCGGCACACCTGAGGACTGGGAGAAATTCAGAGACCAACAGAGGAGGACAAAGGGCTTAATTAGGAAAAGGAAAAAAGATTATGAGAGAAAGCTGGTGGGGAACATAAAAATTGACTGTAAAAGCTTTTATAGATACGTAAAAAGAAAAGAAGATTGGTCAAGACAAAAGTAGGTCCTTTACAGTCAGAAACAGGTGAATTGATCATAGGGAACAAAGACATGGCAGACCAATTGAATAACTACTTTGGTTCTGTCTTCACAAAGGAGGACAAAAATAATCTTCCGGAAATAGTAAGGGACCGAGGGTCTAGTGAGATGAAGGAACTGAAGGAAATACATGTTAGTAGGGAAGTGGTGTTAGGTAAATTGAAGGGATTAAAGGCAGATAAATCCCCAGGGCCAGATGGTCTGCATCCCAGAGTGCTTAAGGAAGTAGCCCAAGAAATAGTGGATGCATTAGTGATAATTTTTCAGAACTCCTTAGATTCTGGATTAGTTCCTGAGGATTGGAGGGTGGCTAATGTAACCCCACTTTTTAAAAAAGGAGGGAGAGAGAAACCGGGGAATTATAGACTGGTTAGTCTGACATCAGTGGTGGGGAAAATGCTAGAGTCGGTTATCAAAGATGTGATAACAGCACATTTGGAAAGAGGTGAAATCATCGGACAAAGTCAGCATGGATTTGTGAAAGGAAAATCATGTCTGACGAATCTTAGAGAATTTTTTTGAAGATATAACTAGTAGAGTGGATAGGGGAGAGCCAGTGGATGTGGTATATTTAGATTTTCAAAAGGCTTTTGACAAGGTCCCACACATGAGATTAGTCTGCAAACTTAAAACACATGGTATTGGGGGTATGGTATTGATGTGGATAGAGAATAGGTTGGCAGACAGGGAGCAAAGAGTGGGAGTAAACGGGACCTTTTCAGAATGGCAGGCAGTGACTAGTAGGGTGCCACAAGGCTCAGTGCTGGGACCCCAGTTTTTTACAATATATATTAATGATTTAGATGAGGGAATTAAATGCAGCATCTCCAAGTTTGCAGATGACACGGAGCTGGGCAGCAGTGTTAGCTGTGAGGAGGATGCTAAGAGGATGCAGGGTGACTTGGATAGGTTAGGTGAGTGGGCAAATTCATGGCAGATGCAATTTAATGTGGATAAATGTGAGGTTGTCCACTTTGGTTGCAAGAACAGGAAAACAGATTGTTATCCGAACAGTGGCTGATTAGGAAAAGGGGAGATGCAACGAGACCTGGGTGTCATTGTACACCAGTCATTGAAGGTGGGCATGCAGGTACAGCAGGCAGTGAAAAAGGCAAATGGTATGTTGGCATTCATAGCAAAAGGATTTGAGTACAGGAGCAGGGAGGTTCTACTACAGTTGTACAAGGCCTTGGTGAGACCGCACCTAAAATATTGTGTGCAGTTTTGGTCCCCTAATCTGAGGAAAGACATTCTTGACATAGAGGGAGTACAGAGAAGGTTCACCAGATTGATTCCTAGGATGGCAGGACTTTCATTTGAAGAAAGACTGGATCGACTAGGCTTATACTCACTGGAATTTAGAAGATTAAGGGGGATCTTATTGAAATGTATAAAATTCTAAAGGGATTGGACAGGCTAGATGCAGGAAGATTGTTTCTGACGTTGGGGAAGTCCAGAACGAGGGGTCACAGTTTAAGGATAATGGGGAAGCCTTTTAGGACCGAGATGAGGAAAAACTTCTTCACACAGAGAGTGGTGAATCTGTGGAATTCTCTGCCACAGGAAACAGGTGAGGCCGGTTCATTGGCTATATTTAAGAGGAAGTTAGATATGGCCCTTGTGGCTAAAGGGATCAGGGGGTATGGAGAGAAAGCAGGTACAGGGTTCTGAGTTGGATGATCAGCCATGATCATACTGAATGGCGGTGCAGGCTCAAAGGGCCGAATGGCCTACTCCTGCACCTATTTTCTATGTTTCTATGTTTCTCTGTCTATGCTTGTGTGCATGTGTGAGTGCTTGTATGTAAATATTTTTCTGTATGCTCATGTTTATGTGTGTGTGCGCACGCTTTTTGTCTGTGTTGTGAGTTGTTTGGCTGTATATGTGTGTCTGTGTATCTATGAGTGTTTGTGCTTCTATGTGTATGCATCTCTGTGTGTGGGTCTCTGTACGTGTGCGTGTGTATGTATTTGTGAGTGTGTTTTTGCATGTCAATGTCTGTGTGTATGTGCATGTGTGTGCTTCTGTATGTCTGTGTAGTTGTGTTTGTGTGTGCCTGTGTGTGAGTTTGTCTGTGTATGTGCATGGGTTTGTGTTTGTGTGTATATGTGTGTGTGTGGGTGTGAATGCGTGTCTGCACACTTTTTGTCCGTGGATGTGCCTGTGTGCATCTTCGATTGTTTGTGCCTGTCTTTATGTCTGTCTTTGTGTATGACTGTGTGTGCTTGTTTTTGGGTGTGAATATTTCTGTTTGTGCATCTTTGTGTGATTTTGTACATACCAGTGTGTCTTTGTGTCTGTGTGTATATGAGAGTAACTGTGTGTGCGTCTGCGAGTATGAATTTTTGTTTTAGTGTGTGTTTCTATATTTGTGCCTGTGTTTTGGTGTCTGTGTCTGTGTGTATGTGTGTCTCTGTGTGTGGGTTTGTGTCCGTGTCTGCGTGTGAGCTTATGGTTGTGTTTTTGTGTGTGTGTTTGTGTTTTTGCATGTGTATCTGACATCTGTGTATCTGTGTGTGTGTTTCTTTCATCTGTAACTGTGTATGGGTGTGATTTATGTGTATCTGTGTGTGTGTCAGTGTGCCTCTGTTCATGTGTATTTGTGTGTGTGTGTGTGTGTGTGTCTGTGAGTATCTGTGTGTGTCAGTATGCCTCTGTTCATGTGTGTGTGTGTGTGTGTGTGTGTGTGTGTGTGTCTGTGTCTGTGAGTATCTGTGTGTGTATGTGTGCTTGTGTGTACGTGTGGGTGTTTGTGAGCAAATGTCTCTGTTAGTGTGAGTTGTTTTGGTCTGAGTATATTTGAATGTTTCTGTGTGTGTGGGTTTGTGTTTGTATGTATATGCATCTGTATATGTGGTTGTGCATGTCTATGTCTGTACGTGTCTGTCAGTGAGTGTGTGTTTCTGAATATTTCTCAGTGTAGTTGTGTATGTGTGTGTCTCTATGTGTATGTGTGTGCTTTTTGTGATTGTGAGCATCTGTGTGTGAGTTTGGGTATGTGTGTGTGTGTGTTTCTGTGTATTTTTGTGTGCCTGTGTGTGTGTTTTCATGCATATGTGTACATGCTTTTGTCTGTTGGTGAGTATGTGTCTGTGAGTGTGTCTGTGTTTGTGCATCTGTGTTTTTGTGTACCTGTGTACGTATATATAAATGCCTCTGTGTATGCTTGTGTCTGTGTGTGCTTCTGTGTCTGTATGTGTGTGTGTGTGCTTTTGTATGTTCTTGTGTGTGTTTCTGTTGTGTGTCTCTATGTGTATCTGGTGTGTGCCTTTGTCTGTTGGTTACTCTGTGTGTTTGGATGTGGGGGTATCTGTGCATGTGCTTGTATGTGTGTGTTTGTGTGTGTCTATGCATGTCTGTGTGTGCACATGTGTGTGTTTGAGTATGTGCCTGTGTATGTGTGTGTATGTCTTAGTGTGTGTGTGTGTGTGTGTGTGTGTGTGTATGGCTTAGTGCATGCGTGTGTGTGTCTGGTATGTGACTATGTGTTTGTATGTATTTGTGTATGTGAGCATGTGCCTGAGTAGCTGTGTTTACCTGTGCGTGCTTTGTGTGTGTGTTCTTGTGTGTGTCTGTATTTGTGTGTGTATTTGTGTTCGTATATGTTTGCCTGTGTGTGTTTGTGTCTGTGAATGTGCAGCTTCATGCCTGTGCATCTGTGTGTGTGTGTGTGTGTGTGTGTGTGTGTGTGTGAGCGCTTTTTATATGTAGGTGTGGGTGTGTTTTTGTGTGCGTATGTGTTTGTATCTGTGTGTGCACATCTGTGTCTGTGTGTTGTGGATCTATGTGTGTGTGTTTGTGTGTGTGTATCTATGTGTCTGTATGTGTACATGTGTGTCTAGATGTTTGTGTGTATATGTATTTGTGTGTGTGTACTTTGTGTCTGAGTGTGTGTGTCTACGTTTGTGTGTATGTGTGTCTACGTGCTTGTGTGCGTGTGTCTCTATATGAGTGTGTTTGTGTGTGTTTTATGTGTATGTGTATCTGTGGGTGTGTGTCTATGCGTTTGTGTGTGTTTGTGTGCCTATTTGTGTGTGTGTGTGTCTGTGTGTGTGTTTCTATCTGTTTGTGTGTGTCTATGTATGCGTGCGTGCGTGTGTGTGTGTGTGTGTGTGTCTATGTGTCTGCCAGCTCTACATTTTCTCTGTAAGTGCAACCCCATATTTTTTTCCTGTTTTTTACTTTTACAACTTTCTATCTGTGCAGCAGGCAAGAAATAAACATTTCACTCTCTCTCAGTACATATGGCAAGAATAAACCTGGGTAGAGTGACCAATTTTAGGTTCTTTACCAAAACAAAGCGAATACAGGTGTCTCCCCCCCCCCCACCTTTACAAAGGTAGAGTGTTCCTATGTAACCTTTTTTAAGCCGAAATGGCGTAAAGTGAAAAACCATTAATTTATATGGGAAAAATTTTCGTAAAAGTGGAAATCCTCTATGTATTGCGAAAACAGGCTACTAATGTAGGTCTTTTGTAAAAGTGAAGTGGCATAAAGCGAACATTTGTAAAACAGGGGACACCTGTACTTCAAAAAGTGTGCAGTAAAGACTACTAGCCAATTTCCTTACGAAGATTACTAGCCAATTTCCTTACAAAGATTACTAGCCTATTTCCTTACAAAGACTACTAGCCTATTTCCCTGCTTGAGAGGAGATAGAACACTGTAGGCCAGTATTCTCGAGAGCAGGCATTCCCAATCTGGAGTTCATGGAATCCTTGGTTAATGGTGGGGGTCCATGACATAGAAATTTGTTGGAAACTCCTGCTCCAGAGATTAGAAGAATTGGCGTGTATGAAAGGACAGTCTGACCGGATGAATGCATGAAAAATGGTTCCCCTGCTTGAGGAGTCTAGAACTAGGGGTTACAGTCTCAAAATAAGTGGTCTGCCCTTTGGGATTGACAGGAGGAGAAGCTTTTTACATGAGGTGTTTGGTGACTCAGTTATCAAATGCATTTAAAATGGAGGTGGATGCTTCTCTACATGTTAAATGAATCAAAGAACCTGAAGTAGAAGACACAATGGCTCAAATGACAAACTTCTGTTTCTGTTTCCCATTACCAACAAACTATTATTAAACCACAATAACTTTAGCAATCTACCAAGTTAATCTGTGTGCCACCCTTGGACTCCCTCTAGAATAGCCCAATTCCTGGCAGGGAAAGGCAAGGAGGTAACTTCTGTCCCACATCCCCAAAACGATTAAATAAAAATCCATCATGTCAATGAAGAGCACAGCAGCCTCGGGGGTGGGGGGGGGGGGTGCCCACAATAACAGAGATGGGATCACGTTGGAACTCCTTACCATGACCCTCTGTCTCTAGCATGTGATTCTCTACACAAGAAACAAATAATTTTAACTGTGGCCCTAGTCTCTCTGCAGGAAACACTTCTCATAATATGCCAAAACCGCAGAACCACTGCAAACCTCCTTAGATCCCTTAACAAGGCTCTTGTGCAGCCAATTTAAGTGTGTGAGCAGTAACATTCACCACTCACACTCTCTCTCTCTAATTGCTATGTTAACCTCCTTGCTAAAAGGTAATAAACATTGGCTCCATTTTGTAGTGTTCTTTGGAAAAGAGTTTCACAATTGTGTTACATATCCCCTCATTATTACGCATCCTCTGCATTATTTTGTTCCTTTAATTTGACTTATTTTGCTTTCATACTCAGCGTATTTGTTAGCAGAAACCTAGTTAGTTAAAACAGATTAGCATATTAATAAAACTTCCAACTTGCGCTCAATGGACATTTTATTAGATACACCTGTATAACTACTCATTAATGCCAATACCTAATCAGTCAATCATGTGGCAACAACTCGATGCATAAAAACCATGCAGATGTGGTCAAGAGGTTCAGTTGTTGTTTGGACCAAACATCAGAATGGGGAAGAAATGTGATCGAAGTGACTTTGACCGGTGAACGATTGTTGGTGTAAGACAGGATATTTTGAGTATTTCAGAAATCTCCTGAGATTTTGATGCATAACAGTCTCTAGTGTTTACATGTAATGATGTGATTAAAAAAACATCCATTGAGCACAAGTTCTGTGGACAAAATTGCCTTGTTAATGACAGAGGTCAGAAGACTATGGCCAGACTTGTTCAAGCTGACAAGGAGGCAACAGTAACTCAAATAGCCATGTGTTAAGCAGTGGTGTGCGGAAGAGCATCTCTGAATGCGCGACACATTGAACCTCAGTAGCCACTTTTTTAGGTTCAGGAGGTACCTGATAAAGTGACCACACAGTGTATTTTGGTAGAAAACCTCAATTAGTGCAAGCAGATTCCAACATATTTCAACATAAATCATAGTACGATCTGTAATAGAGTACATGCTTTCTTCTTTATATGCAGAGCCCAATCTCTATTCTATCGGATTTGTTGTGTCTGTGCACAACTACATATCGATGAAGTAAAAACACGTATGCAGGCGACGGCTTTACACATTGCAGTGAGAGAAAGAGAATGATGTGCATGCACAGACAACAGGTCAATACATAGTGCTAAGAGAGGGGGGTCATTGCTCTGAAAGGAATAGATTCATATGTTACATTTCCTTCCCTTTTAGATTACTGCACTATAAAATGGTATACATATAAGACATTCAATTTCTCTTTCATAAACCAATATTCTAACTAATCATGCTTTCACGATTACAGCCCACAACAACTTTACAGCTTTTTGGTTGGCATGTTATTTCTTTCAGGAGAACGCCTCTGGACATATGGAGTGGCATCAGGTTTGGTACCTGTCTTGTCTAAGACCAAGTTCTCAGTTTCCGTTGTCACGTTGCTGTTAGTGACATCACTGAGAGGTAAGTCCAGTGACTGTAACCATATAACAATCACAGCACGGAAACAGGCCATCTCGGCCCTCCTAGTCCGTGCCGAACTCTTAATCTCACCTAGTCCCACCTACCTGCACTCAGCTCATAACCCTCCACTCCTTTCCTGTCCATATACCTATCCAATTTTACCTTAAATGACACAACTGAACTGGCCTCTACTACTTCTACAGGAAGCTCATTCCACACAGTGTCCGTCTTGTTTGGATGCATTCGACTCAACTGTGTTCTTCAGTTGAGTATCGAGCATCTTGTCCACATGACATCTGTGTGTCTAATCTTCAACATCCACTATGTACATTGTTGGTCCAGTTCTTATATGTATCCTACCGAGTGCCTACTTGTCTACTCGGTACTCAGGCGCTAAGACTTCCTGTCTCATCTCAAAGCTCCTTGTTGCTTCACTTGGCAACTGGCTGAACTTTTTATTCTGCGCTTCCCCCCATAGGTCTGGTTTCAGGAGGTCTATGCAAGATCTCAGATTCCTGTTCATGAACAGCATTGCAGGTGTTGGATTTGTTGTCGCATGGACAGAGTTCTGATACACAAAAAAGAAAGATGTGCTATAGAGAAATGTCCTTCTAGTCCATCATTTTAATGGGCTTCTCAAAAGTTTGGATAAACCTTTCAGCTAACCCATTCATTGCTGGGGGGTGAGGAGCTAACTTGAAATATCAGATTCCACTTGTCTTTATGAACTGTCTGAATTCTTCTGATGTATATTGTGGTCCGTTGCTACTCACAATTTGTTCTGGTGAGCTGTTCCTGGTGAAGATAGTCCTCAGGGCAGAGACAGTCTTTGCTGAGGTGTTTGACTTCATTGGTATAACCTCCATCTAGTTTGAATGAGCATCCACAGTGATCAGAAACAAGGAGACCTTGAATGGCCCAGCAAAGTCAATATGTACTGTTTACACTCTCATGGGTGTAACGGAGCCTGTAGGGATACATTTTGAACTTTTTGGCATTCCAAACAGCTTTTGGACAAGACTTCAATCTGTTTGTCTATTCTCGGCCACCTCATGCAGCTCTGGGCAAGGCTCTTCAGTGTGACTGTACCCAGGTGTCCTTCATGCAGATTCTCAAACACTCTGGTGAGCAGTTTGGAGGGAAACAGAACACGAGATCCACGCATCAGCGTTCTTTGGCATACTGACTGATGCACCATCAATAACTCACACTGAGACGTAAGGCGAGATATTGGCTTTTATTGACTGGAAGAAGGAACCAGGAGTGAGTGTCTATCATACAATGTCTTGGAGACTGAGGCCGAGCGTCAGGCCGCAGATCTCCTTTATACAGGGGCCTGTGGGAGGAGCCACAGGAGCAGTCAGCAGGGGCGTGTCCCGACAGGCACATAGTTCACCACACTGACATTTGGTCTTGTCTTGCGGAGAACTCCGGAAACATAGGGTTGCTGTGAGCTGACCATCCTTGCATGGTGATTTCATAGACTTTTGACAATGTCAGGTTATTCCTTGTTTCCCTTTGTATTTCACAATTTGTTACCGGGAACAATGTGTGTATAGAACACTTCTGCTGGGTCACAGTATGAAGACCTTCCTTCTTCAGTTGCCAATCGTGGACAATGGGATAAGCCATCAGCGCTGCTGTGTTGTTTGGTGCCCTTGAACTCTACGTCATAAGAATGTGCTTCTAGGAACAGTGCCCAACATTGTATCCGGGTAGCAGTCATCACTGGGATTCCCTTCCTGGGATTGAAAGTGGACACAAGGGGCTCGTGGTCTGTCACTAATGTATACATTTGTCTGTAGTGGTAGTGGCGGAACCTCCTTATTCCCCATCCTAGACTAAGGGCCTTTCGGTCAATCTCTGTGTAGTTGGATTCTGTGTTTGTCAGAGATTTGAAGCAATTGCAATCAGACATTCAGATCCATCTTTCATAGTATGTGACAAAACAGCCCCAATGCCACAACGGGATGCTTTGCATGCCAGTCTGATGGGCAGGGATGGGTCGTAATGAATGAGAAGTTCATCAGATGTTATTAGTCTCTTTGCTTCCTTGAATATTCTGTCACATCTGTCTGACCATTCCCAAGTTTTTCCTGTCTGTAACAGTGCATTCAATGGGTGCAGACCTGTAGCGATGTTTGGGAGAAATCGGTGCTAGTAGTCCCAAGGCCCAAGCATGACCCGAGTTGTGACACATTTTCCAGTTTAGGTGCCTGAGCACTGCTTCAATCTTCTCTTGTGACCTATGTCAGCCATGCTTGTCAATAACATGCCCACAATGTGAGAATTCATTCTTGAAAAATGCACCTCTCTGCGTGCAGACCATACTCACTCCGCCTAGTAAGGACTTAACCAAGTCTCTGGAGGTGCTATTCACCATTTTTGCCAGTAACGATGATGTAATCAAGGTAACATTGTGTTCCTGGGGCATCTTGGAGCACTTGATCCATTGTTCTTTGCCAAATTGTTGGAGCTGATGTGACCCAAAGATGAGACGGTTATACTCGAACAGACCTTTGTGAGTGTTGACTCTGAGGAACTTGCTGCTTGACTCCTCAATCTCCATTTACAGCTAAGCTCGTGACAAGTCAATCTTTGAAAACCCCTCCCTGGCTGCTAAAGATGCGAAATTGTCTTCTATTTCAGAATCAGAATCAAAATCAGGTTTATTATCACTGGCATGTGTTGTGAAATTTCTTAACTTAGTAGGAGCAGTTCAATGGAATACATAATATAGAAGGAAAAAAAGGAAAAAATAAATAAGTAACTCAATTACAGTACATGTATATTGAATAGATTAAACATCGTGCAAAAACAGAAATGATACATAGTTAAAAAGTGAGGTGATGTTCATGGGTTTAATGTCCATTTAGAAATCAGATGGCAGAGGGGAAGAAGCTGTTCCTGAAATGCTGAGTGTGTGCCTTCAGGTTTCTGTACCTCCTACATGATGGGAACAGTGAGAAAAGAGCATGTCATTGACAAGCATGGCTTATATAGGTCACAAGAGAAGACTGAAGCAGTCCTCGACTACTGAACTGGAAGACCACTATCTGTGCGGATTGGTGATAACATCTCCTCCTCACTGACGATCAACGCTGGTGCACCTCAGGTGTGTGTGCTTAGCCCACTGCTCTACTCTCTCTATACCCATGACTGTGTGGCTAGGCATAGCTCAAATACTATCTATAAATTTGCTGATGATACAACCATTGTTGGTAGAATCTTTTGACTGGTTCCTTTTGTAAAATCTAAATCCCTTAGCTATTGCCTTGCTGCTTAGGGCTCAAATGATTTTGTAAAATTGTAACTATTTCTTCTAATGTCTTGTTTGCTGGCTTTTCAGGTGTTACTAAGTTCTGTAAGAGACTGTGTGTTCTAAGCCCATTAAGCTAAGAAGTGCAGGAGCTTTATTTTGCTCTTCCAAGTTGTTTGCATTAAAACACAGTTCAAGCCTCTCAATATACAACTCCCAGCCTTCATAAGCACTATCAAATTTGTCAGCTTTCCCAACTGAAGCCATGGCCACATTATTTTCATTTCAGATTCAGCATGTCTTTCACTGTCACTCACAGGTTCTTCAGTGTTCTTGTGCTGTTTAACTCTCACTGGTTCGACCTGCAACTGTCGGTGCAGTTCATGAGATTTTCTGACATTCAGGTTCATACTCATGGCCAATTTGTTATGTCTGTGTACAACTACATATTGATAAAATAAAAACACACACGCGGGAGGTGGGTTTAGGTGGTGTATTCACGGGGGGGGGGGGAAGAGAGAGAGAGAGAACAATGTGCATGTGCAGAGAGCAGATCAATACATATTGCTAAAGGGGTGGTTATTTCTCTAAAATAAATAGATCCATACATTACAGGATTGATAATAGTATTCTGCTCTTTGGATTTTAATCCCTGCTCTCGGAGCTACGGGTGTTGATAAAACTCCTTTTGGATAAAGACCATGAACAGAGCCACATCGCTTCTTTTGCTGTGTGGCAATATAAACCAAGCCAGGCTCATGGGAACAGCATCAGAAACAGTTCCAGTACAGTTTAAAGCCAGCCCTGGATAAAGTCACAACTGATCTAATCCTTCTCTTAGTTATGGAGTCATTCACCCCGGATACTGGCCCTTCTGCTCACTTGAGTTCACATCCAACCATCACATATTCATTTATAGTCGTTCTATTTCTCCCCAGGCTCCTATCAACTTCCCCTAATTTCTACCACTCTCCCACAGACTTTGCGTGGTTTACAGTGGCCAATTAAACTCCTGGGCTGTATCCCTTTGGTAGAAGGGAGGAAACCAGATCACCCAGAGGAAACCCACACGGTTATAGAGTAACAGAGTGACACAACACATAAATAGGCCCTTTGACCCAGCTGGTCCATACCAATCACAACATCACCTTGCTAGTCCTAGTTTCCTGCATTCAAACTCAAGCCCTTCCCCTCCATGTACTTTTCCAAATGCCTCTAAAGTGTTGCAAATGATGCTGTCTCAACTGTTCCTGTAGGACAATGTGATTGGGAGAAACGTACATAATTCACAACCACTGACATTCATTTGGGGTTTCACTTTAAGGGGCTGGTCCGACATGATGACAATATTATGTAAAATTTTTAGCGCACTTTTGTTGTGTGGGTTTGGAGTTCAATAAAATATGTTACAGGTTTTGTTAAAACAAAACACCTCACTTTATTTTATTTGTGAAAACCTACAGCATATTGGGGACCTGATGCTTCAGGGTGATTCTGCAGTTATCCAACATGTCACCCAACACAGTCACTTTGAAACTGCCGGAGTTTTGGGAGCAAAATGGCATCACTTTTCTTCGCAGATGTCACCAAATTCTACCACGTGGTAGCATTGCTCGGCATTTCCATGGCAGCGAGAGTGGTGGGTTGGCTTGAACACCTGAGTAACTGAATAAGGGCTACCATCAGGAGGACATGCCCAAAAACAGCTGTGAAAAGCCCGTTTGGCCTTTCTGAGTTTCTGCGCATGCCATTTGGATTGAAAACTGCAGCACAGACTTTCCAACGTTTGATGGACTCTATATTTAAAGACTTAGATTTTCTTTTCGTTTACCTGAATGACATACTTGTCACCAGTGCATCCAAAGCAGAACACATATCCTTGGTGTCCACGTTTCCGAGGATCTCACCTGGTCCCTGAACTCCTGAATCCTGATCAAAAGGACACAACAGCACCTTTATTTCCTGCGGAGCATGAAGAAAGCTCACCTCTGTCCCAGGATACTGACGGACTTTTACCGCTGTACCAGTGAGAGCATACTCACCAACTGCATCTCTGTGTGGTATGGCAATTGTCCCATATCGGACCGCAAAACAATCCAGCATGTGGTGAAAACTGTCCAGCGGATTATTGGCACCCAATTGTCCACCATTCAGAACATCTACCATAAACGCTGCCTGGGCAGGGCGAAAAGCATTTCAAGAATGCATCTCACTCTAACTGTGGACTTTTTACACTCCTCCCATCTGGTAGGCACTACAGGAGCCTCCGCTCCCACACCAGCAGGCTCAGGAAGAGCTTCTTCCCTGAGGCTGTGATTGCACCCATATTGTACTGTCTCAGTACTTTTATATTTGAGTGCTGTAGCACTTACTTTTTATTCACAGTTATTTTGTAAATAACACTATTCTTAGCATTTCTGGTTAGAAGTTAATTGCATTTCATTGGCTTTCTATCTGTACTCGGCCAAATGACAATAAAGTTAAATCTAATCTAATCTAAAACCACATCTCTACACACTTTGAGCATGGAGGACAACATGGGTGATTATTAATCCTGCTACTTCCAGTTTCAGTTGTCAACTATTGACTTTCTCAACTATCGCAAATCTGAAGAAGGTACAAAACCCCTCCTTTAAAAGGTAGCAGCTATTATGGATTTCCCACCATCATGCACCACTAAAAAACTACAGGAGTTAGTAGGCACGGTGAATTTCTCTCACCACTTCACCCCACAAGCTGCTGTACTAATGCACCCCTGTATAGTGAGCTTAACGACAATACCCCTAATCACCTGCTTGACTGGCCAGCAGACATGACCAGGGCATTTCATGATACCAAGTGAGCTCTTTCTAACTCTAGCCTACTGGTGCACTCGTTCCCCGACACACCCATAGCCATTACGACTAACGCTTCGGACTCTGCCGTGGGTGCTGTGCATGAACAGCTGGTCTGCAGTGTGTGGCAGCCGCTCGCCTTCTTCATTCGGCGGCTCCGTCGCACCAAATGGAAGCATGTGTAACCATCAGCTTCTCAATCTCGATCTGTCTGTCCACCATTTTTGTTTTCTTCTAGAGGGCCGCCATTTCACAGCATTTGTTGACCACAAGCCCTGCATGCTCATGATGCTTAAAATATGGGACCTTTGGCCTGCACGACAGCAATACCACCTGGCCTACGTATCAGAGTTCACAACGATATACATCTTAAAACCATAAGACCAAAAGACATAGGAGCAGAATTAGGCCATTCAGCCCATCCAATCTGCTCTGCCATTCCATCATGGCTGATCCCAGATCCCACTCAACCCCATACACCTGCTTTCTTGCCATATCCTTTGATGCCCTGACTGATCAGGAAACTATCAACTTCCACCTTAAATACACGCACGGACTTGGCCTCCACTGCAGTCTGTGGCAGAGCATTCCACAGATTCACTACTCTCTGGCTAAAAAAAAATCATCATCATATCAAAGGGAAAAATAATGGCGTGGCTGATTGCTTCCATGGCTAGCTATGAGGCCATATACATCGGGGTTGATTATACTGGCATGGCAGTCAAACCAGTTGCTGGTGTAGAGGTCCTAGCTTACACAACAACAGTAATGGGTCTGTGCTGGCTACCATTAAGTCCAGAGAAGCTGGGATTTCTCTCCTGTGCAATGCCTCAACCAGTTTCCCTCGCCCCCTCCCGCCCGCAAACTGGAGATGGACTCTTTTCAACTCCATAGGTGGCCTCTCGCATCCAGGCCAGAAAGCCTCAGAGAAACTGGTTGCACTAAAGTTTGTTTGGCACGGCCTCAGAAAGGACCAGCGTGATTGGGCTGCTGCTCGTGTGGAGTGCTTGCAGGAGAAAAATAACCGTCATGTTCAGCAGTATTGGCACCATTTGAGATTCCTGAGCGACGGTTTAACCATGTCCCTGTGGACCTGGTTGTTCCTCTTACCCATCCTGCGGTTTCACACACGTCCTTAACATGGTGGACAGTACCACAAGGTGGCCAGAGGTCACCCCTCTAGCGCTGATGGCCACAGATGTGTCTCGGGTATTTACCGCATCTGGTTTGCTCGGTTTGGCACCCCATCTGATCTTCCCTCTCATGGCACTCCCCAGTTCATATCAGACATCGGGGCTGCGACGGCCCACAAACTTGGTGTTAGGACACGCCACACCACGGTGTATCACCCACAGTCCAACAGCCGATGTGAGTGGTTTCTCTGTGCCTTAAAGGCTGCTCTGAGGGCTTCCCTGATGGATGAGTGTTGGCATGATCATCTCCCGTGGGTCACCTATTCCTACTTCCCATTACCATCTTTAGGGTTCCTGTTGAGCTACATTCAGCTTCCCTTACGTTCAAATGCCATGATGCACACCAGCATTCTCTTAGGCCCCCTTACAACGACCTGTTCTGCATTTTGGAATGGGGAGAAAAGTTTTGTATCATAGATAAGAGGGGTAAACCTGAATGTGTTTTGGTAGATCTCCTTAATCCAGCCCATCAAGGTTTGGAGTATTCCGCTGCCATTCCCCGGCATCACAAGATGACCATGAGCACGTTAACAAAGCTCTGAACAAGCCAGAGACAACTACGGTTCCTCCACCCATGGAAAACAGGACCTGAGCTGGCAATTCATCCGAACTCCAGGTAACTCACAATGCCAGCTTTGGTGAATTCTCCTGGGGCTTGTGTCAGGTAAAACATTTGGGAGAAATGTACATAATTCACAACCACTGACATTGAGTTCAGGTTTCGCTTTAAGAGGCTGGTCTGATGTGATGATGTCATTATGTAAAAGATTTTACGCGTACATTTGTTGCATGGGGTTTGGAGTTCAATAAAATGTTTTATGAGTTTCATTAAACATAAAATGCCTCACTTTACTTTATTCGCGAAAACCTACTCTCCCTCTGACTGTTCCTTCCAGATACACATTAACCTTGATACACATCAAAACATAGCGTGAAATGTGTCATTTTGCATCAATGACCAACACAGTGTGAATATGTGGCCATGCTTCCAACACCAGCAATACATGGCCACAACTTACTAACAGTAACCCAGACGTCCTTCATAGAATCATGGAAAAGCAAACACAGAAAGAGGCCCTTCAGCACATCTAGTCTGTGCCTAACCATTAAACTGCCTGCCCCCATCGATCTGCACTGAGACCGTAGCCCTACTTACCCCATCATCCATGCACCTATCTGAACTTCTCATAAACTTTGAAACTGAGCTTGCGTGTACCACTTGCCCTGACAGCTCGTTTCACGCTCTCGTAACCCTCTGAGTGAAGAGATTTCCTCTTATATTTCCCCTTAAGTATTTCACCTTTCACCCTTTACCCATGACCTTTGGTTGTAGTCCCACTCAACCTCAGTGGAAAAAGCCAGCTTACATTTACCCTATCTATACCCCTTCAAGTGTGGGAGGAAACCAGATGAAGCAACTGATGGAAACCTATGCAGTCACGTGGAGAACGTTCAAACTCTTTTGAGGTAGGAATAGAACCTTGATCACTGATAGGTCATGCTGCAATAGTGTTATGCTAATAGCTATATACTGTGCCACCCTGGTAAAGAAGTCACCTCAGGTCTCTCTTAAATCTCTCCTCTTCTGTCATGTGTAACCCTGAGGTCTAGGGGAATCAGCCTTCGGCCCCGCCAAACGAGGTAATCATGTTTGCGTGGATGCTGCGTAACGTACCCCCAGTTACAAACTGACAACGCAAAATATCAGGCGGTACACCATATGCAATTAAATGGTAGGCTTTATGAATCTTAATCTGAAGATAGGGTTAATAATGAAAATAAACAAAACAAAAAAAAGGGCCCAAGTCAAAGTCAAAGTTCCAGTTCGAGCTCACTCAGTACTCATCCTTTCACCATCAATCTCCTCCAAACGTCGCTGACCTTCGGACCCTCAGATCCCAGTCCACTCCGTCCAGCATTCTACCAGCTTTCTCCACTCACGGCTTCCCTCTTCATCTCTTCTCGACAAAAGACCGCAAAACCAACATCTTTCCAGATACACAAGACAAAACAACAATCCCTGATTGGCTAACAGTCTGGTTATCTCCAGCAATAACCCAAAAATGGCTGCTACAGAGAAACCGCTACCTCAGCAGTGAGCATTCCAAAGAAGCCATCACACTTGCATCTGTGTCTTCCAGTTTTAGACTTCCCAACCCTAGGAAAAAAGCTATGACTATCCACCTGGTCCATTCCCCTCATCATTTAATAAGCTTCTATGAAGTCATCTCA
Organism: Hypanus sabinus; assembly: GCF_030144855.1. NCBI lineage: Eukaryota > Metazoa > Chordata > Chondrichthyes > Myliobatiformes > Dasyatidae > Hypanus > Hypanus sabinus. The sequence continues at coordinate 88,001,224 of NC_082721.1, forward strand.
TTGTCCTGTGCTCCAAGGAATAAGGATCCACAGTGGCCATCCTCTCTCTATAACTCAGGCCCCCTGGTCCAGGCAGCAGTCTTATAATTGTCTTCTGCACCATCTCAAGATTGATAACGTCTTTCCTATACCTTAATGACAGTTTAGTTTTGTTTCATCAGTAAACCTGCTAACTGTGCCATGCACATTCACACCATTATCATTTACAAAAATAATGAACAGCAAGTGTCCAACACACACCCCTGGAGCACCTAATCAAAGATTCAATCTTCAACCATCGCCTCCGATCCATGAAGCAATCCTGAATCCACCTCAACTTGATGTTCCTGATCAGTGTGGCAGACAACATCCTGTCAAAGGAATAACTAAAGTCCATAAAGACCATATCCACTGTCCTTTCCATCCTCTTAAATCCCTCCCTTATCTTGAAACCATATCCACTGTCCTGTCTATCCTCTTAAATCCCTCCCTTATCTTGAAACCATATCCACTGTCCTGTCTATCCTCTTAAATCCCTCCCTTATCTTGTATCCATATCCACTGTCCTGTCTATCCTATTAAATCTCTCCCTTATCTTGTATCCATATCCTTTTTCTTTTTCAATCTTTTTATTGAATTTCATATATAAAAAAACATAACATAATATCGTATTAAATAGGTTACGAGTATATTAAACTTAAGGTTAAATTAATAACAAGATAATAATATCTTATTAAACTATCGGCAAAAAAAGATCACATAATAATCAATCTAACCTATATTGATTATACATGAAAGGGATTAAGAATAGTCAACAAAAGAAAAAAATATATAAAAATGCAAGAAAAAAAAATATATAAAAAAATAATAAACCTAAACTAAACATGGGCAATAATAATAGTTTATATGTATATGATAGTGTCAAGAACTCCGGAACTCCATACCAGAACAAGAATAAAAAGAGAAAAGGTCTGGAAGCAGCCAAATTAATTCATATGAAAATGTCGAATAAACGGTCCCCAAGTTTCTTCAAATTTAATTGATGAATCGAAAATAGTACTTCTAATTTTTTCTAAACTCAGACAAGAAATAGTTTGAGAGAACCATTGAAATGTGGTAGGAGGATTTACTTCTTTCCAATTTTGTAATATAGACCTTCTGGCCATTAATGTTGCAAAGGCAATCATTCGTCTAATTGAAGGGGAAAGTCGACTGTCATCCTCATTTGGTATACCAAAAATTGCAGTGATAAAATGAGGTTGTAAATCAATATTCCAAATTGAGGAAATGGTAGCGAATATGTCCTTCCAATAGTTATGTAAGGTAGGACATGACCAAAACATGTGGGTCAATGAAGCCACATCTAAATGACATCTGTCACATTGAGGGTTAACATGAGAGTAAAATCGAGCAAGCTTATCTTTAGACATATGAGCTCTATGTACAACCTTGAATTGTATTAAAGCATGTTTAGCACATACAGAAGAAGAATTAACCATTTGTAAAATGTTTCCCCATTTTTCCGTTGATATATTGTATTGAAGTTCTTTTTCCCATTCCTGTTTAATTTTACTCGATACCTCTGGTTGTATCTTCATAATCATATTATAAATAAGAGCCACTAATCCCTTCTGACAGGGATTTAAAGTAAAAATCATATCTGAAAAATCTATCAAAGTTGAATTAGGAAAAGATGGTAAAACTTTATATAAAAAATTTCTAATTTGTAAATATCTAAAAAAATTAGATTTAGGTAACTTAAATTTGTTGGAAAGTTGGTCAAAAGGCATCAAACTACCTTCAAAAAAAAAGATCACGAAAACATATTATACCTTTCCTTTTCCATATGCTAAAAGCTTGATCAGTTAAAGAAGGTTTAAAAAAAATTAAGTAAGATAGGGCTATCAAGGACAAAGTTTTTCAGAGTAAATAACTTATGAAATTGAAACCAAATTCGTAATGTATGTTTGACAATAGGGTTAGATATCTGTTTATTGAATTTAACTAAATCAGCAGGGAGAGAAGAACCAAGAACAGAGAATAAAGAATATCCTTGTGCATCATTACATTCTAAATTTACCCACTGTGGGCACAATGGTGAGTCTAAATCTAGTTTCCAATATATTAAATTTCGAATATTATTCGCCCAATAATAAAATCTAAAATTAGGCAAAGCTAAACCACCATCCTTTTTAGATTTCTGTAACTGTCTTTTACTTAATCTGGGATTTTTATTTTGCCACTCAAATGAGGAAATTTTTTGAATCAATGTTATCAAAAAAAGATTTAGGAATAAAAATTGGTAAGGCTTGAAATAAATATAAAAAATTCGGTAAAATCATCATTTTAATAGCATTGATCCGCCCAACTAATGATAAGGATAAAGGAGACCATCTAGTAGTAAGTTGTTGAATTTGATGAAGCATAGGTAAAAAATTCAATCTGAATAAATCTTTATATTTCTTGGTAATTTTTATACCTAAATAGATAAGTTATCAGTAACAACTTTAAATGGTATCCTGTCATTCAGTAAAGTTTGCGCATTTAAAGGAAATAATTCACTCTTGTCCAAATTTAGTTTGTAACCAGAGAAACTACCAAATTGAACCAACAAGGATAGAATGGCGGGAATAGACCTATCCAGATCAGAAATATATAACAACAAGTCATCAGCATAAAGTGATAACTTGTATAACTTATTACGGGTAATACCAAAAATATTAGGAGATTCACGAATAGCAATGGCTAAAGGTTCTAATGCAATATTAAATAATAAAGGACTTAAGGGACAACCTTGTCTCGTACCACGAGATTATTGATAAAAAGAGGATCTGTAATTATTCGTAAGAACAGAAGCAACAGGTTTATAATATATTAATTTAATCCATGATATAAAATTAGAGCTAAAATTAAAATTTTTCAAGGCATTAAATAAGTATGTCCATTCAACTCTATCAAAAGCTTTTTCAGCATCTAATGAAATAACACATTCTGAGATTGTGGGTGGAGAAGTATAAATTATATTAATCAATTTTCTAACATTAAAAAAGGAATATCGATACCTAACAAAACCAGTTTGATCTCCTGAAATAATCTGTGATAGTACCTTTTCTAACCTAATAGCTAAAATTTTTGTAAGAATCTTAGAGTCGACATTTAGTAGCGATATAGGGCGATAAGATGCACATAAAGTAGGATCCTAATCTTTTTTAAGAATTAAAGAAATAGTAGCTTCATAAAAAGACTGGGGTAATCTCTTCTTAATGAATGCATCATTAAAGATTTCACATAACCAAGGGGAAACCAAAGAAGAAAAAGTATTAATGAATTCTATAATATAGCCATCAGGACCAGGAGCTTTCCCTGAATTCATTGATGAAATAGCCTCTCCTACTTCAGCCATAGAAATAGGACCATCAAACAAACTTCGATCTTCATCTGTCAGTTTGGGAATATTCAAATTGTTAAAAAAATTATCCATCATAGACAGATCACCATCAAATTCTGATTGATATAAAGATTTATAAAAATCTTGGAAAGCATTATTGATTTCTTTATGATCAGTAGTCAAATTACCGTCTTGTTTACGAATTTTAATAATTTGTCGCTTAGTCGAAATAGCTTTTAATTGGTTAGCTAACAATTTACCAGTTCGGTCACTATGAATACAAAATTGAGCCCTGGTCTTAATTAATTGATTCTCAATTGAAGAAGATAATAATAAGCTATGTTCCATTTGAAGCTCAACTCTCTTCTTATAAAGTTCTTTGGTAGGAGTCACGGAGTAAATCTTATCAATTTCTTTAATTTTATCCACTAATAAAGCTATATCTAAATATCTTTGTTTTCTTTTACCAGCAGAATATGAGATAATTTGTCCACGAATAAAGGCCTTAAAAGAATCCCAAAGTATTCCTCTGTCAATTTCTTCGGTATAGTTTGTTGAAAAAAATAAGTCAATTTGCTGTTTTATAAAGGTAATAAATTCTGGATCTTGAAGCAAAGTAGCGTTGAGTCTCCAAGATCTAGTATTAATGGAAGAGTCCGAAAACTTGACAGATAACTTCAAAGGTGCATGATCCGAAATGGCAATAGAATTGTATTTACAATCAGTAACATCTGTTAAAAAAACGATGATCAATAAGGAAATAATCAATTCTAGAATAACTATGATATACATGTGAAAAAAATGAAAATTCTTTATCTTTAGGGTTCAAAAACCGCCATATTTCAGTAATTCCCGAATCGACCATAAAAGAATTAATAAGTAAAGCTGATCTATTTGGAAGAATTCGAATAGGTTTAGATCTATCCATCAAAGGGTTCAAATAACAATTGAAATCTCCACCCATTATCAACATATATTCATTTAGATTAGGAAGGGAAGTAAATAAACGTTTAAAAAATTCAGGGCTGTCAAAGTTTGGAGCATAAATATTAACTAAAGCCACTTTTCGATTAAAAAGTGAACCAATAATCAACAAGAATCTGCCCTGTGGATCAGATATAATTTCATGATGTATAAACGAAATTGATGGGTCTATAAAAATAGACACACCCCTAATTTTAGCGGTACAATTTGAGTGAAATTGTTGACCCTTCCAGAACGTAAAAAAGTGTTGATTGTCCTCCTTCCTAATATGGGTCTCCTGTACAAAGATAATATTAGCATTTAGTCTATGGAATACTTTAAATATTTTTTCACGTTTAATCGGATGATTTAAGCCATTAGTATTCCAAGAAATAAAATTAATAGACTTGTCCATCATGCCAATATTAATTGTATATATCATAAAAGGTTAAAAAGACACATAACCCATAATTCAGGAAGAAGGAATAATGATACAGGAGCAACCGAAGAACATGACACCTCACCAATATTAATAATTTAAAGTCAGCCCATGAACTAAAAGCAAAAAAATAAAAAGCAAAAGCATGGAAAAAAATCCCTACCCCCTCCCCCAACCCTCGAAAAAAAGCCAAGCTGCAGGCGCACGAACTAATACTAATATTACTCCCATTTCAAGTTGGCAACTCCATGAAAATATAAAAAGAAACTATATAACACCCAGATTAAAGCACAGGGTTGCAAAAAAAAATATATATATATATCAATCAAAATGAAAAAAAGTAATATAGTAAAGCAAAAGATCGTTAATAAAAAAAGGATAAACATTAAAGTTTGAAAAAGTGTAATATACCTTTAAAAAAAAGGATTCCATATTCAAATACAAGAAAAATGACATTTCAAAAGCAAAGACTTATGGGAAGAAGAAACGATATTTTGAAAAAACCATATTACAAAATATAAATATAAGTTCAATCTATTAAAAAATTTAATAAAAAAGTCATCAAAATAGGATTAAAAAAGGATTCAATAGTCACTACAATATAAAAAAAGTCCAAAAAATCCAAAACATTCATCCCATTTCCAAGTACAAGCAAACAAATAAATGCTTATGGAAAGCAAGGTCTTATGGGAAGAAGAAACAACATTTAAAAAAATAAGTCATTAATACAAAATATAAACGTGTATATCCAATACAGAGAAAAAATAAGAAAAAAGACATTATAGAAAAATTAAAAAAGCATCTATAAACCATGATAATAATAAAAAAACAGATCTATAGACCAAAGTAAGAAGCTACAACACAGCTTCATAGGTTAAAACCCAAAACGAAATGGCATCTTCTCTCCAAAAATTCTTCAACATAACACATATTTCAACTTATACTAGAAGATCGATATTCTTCGACAAATTTCTTCGCGTCTGCCAGAGTATTAAAGAAGTATTAATGACTGTCGTCATTCAACGTAATTCTGAGATTTGCTGGATATCTTAAAGCTTGTTTAAATCCAATCGAATGAATCTCTGCCATCACCGGTTTAAAAGCGATTCCGCTTTCATCACATCAAATGAATAATCTTCAACAATACAAAACTTAGAGTTTCTGTAAGAAATCATACCTTTCTGACGAGCTAATGGGATTAAAAGCTCTTTCTCCCGATGATAATGGAGGCGAACAATCACAGCCCGTGGCTTGTCACCCGTAGCCGAAAATCTCGCAACTCTGTGGGCACGGTCGATAATAGGTTTAGCCTGCAAAGCTTCATCACCGAAAACTTCCCATAATAAGTTAGAGAAAAATTCAGTTAAGTAACCGGACACAACTTTCTCAGGAAGCTCGATGATTCGCAAATTCTGTCTGCGAGATCGGTTTTCAAGATCGGTAATTTTAAACTTATACTGATCAACTGTTCTAGCAGTCGACAGTACCTTCTTCTCCAACGTTTCAATTGTACGTATTTTTTCACAAATTAACTTTTCAAGAGTCACGATCTTGTCTTCATGCCGTTGAATATCCGATGCCTGCGATTAAAGCTTGGTATCAAGCGATCTAACAACTCCTTCAAGTTCAGACATTTTCGTGGTAAGTTTATTTTCCAAACTTGCCAGTTTAGTATCCAGAAGATTAGAAATTGCATCAAGAGATAAAGGGTCTTCAGATGATTTCTTAGCTGTAGCCATTTTAAGTTTAGAAAGATTAGATCAAATATTGTTTTAGAAAACAAAGTAAATCATAAGTAACAACCCATATGATTAAATACGAAAAGGTTTGATTAAAGGGTGATTATAGTTGAAAAGATGAAGAGCGCCTAAAAGGCAGATGTCTAAGTCGCCATCTTGAAACTCCGCCCCCGTATCCATATCCACTGTCATGTCTATCCTCTTAAATCCCACCCTTATCTTGTATCTGTGCCCTTGGAGAAACTCCAGAAACTTCTTCTGGAAACTCCAAAAGATTTTATGACTCAGTTGTGTCAAAGTGAAAACAGATCTCTACAAAGTGATCTCAATTAACTACAAATATAAAACACAAAATGATTGAGTGCCTAAGTATTCACCCCCTCCAAGTCAGTATTTAGTAGATGCACCTTTGGCAGCAATTACAGCCTTGAGTCTGTGTGGATAGGTCTCTATCAGTTTTGCACATCTGGACACTGCAATCTGTCCCCATTCTTCCACGCAAAACTGCTTCTGTCAAATTGCATGGGGATCATGAGTGAACAACCCTTTTCAACTCCAGCCAAAAATTCTCAATTGGATTGAGGTCTGGATTCTGATTTGACCACTACATAACATTAACTTTGTTATTTTTAAGCTATTTTTGCGTAGTTTTGACATTTTGCTTTGACTCATTGTCTTGCTGGTAAACAAATCTCCCAAATCACAGTTCTCTTACAGATTGCATTAGGTTTTCCTCCAGGATTTCCCTGTATTTTGCTGCATTCACTTTATCCTCTACCTTCACAAATCTTCCATGGCCTGCTGCAGTGAAGCATCCCCACGGAATGATACAGCCACCTCCATGTTTGACAGTCGGGATGGAGTGTTTTTGATTATGTGTGGTGTTCAGCTCATGCTAATGATAGTGTTTGGTCTGATGGCCAAAATGTTCAATTTTGGTTTCATCAGATCATAGAACCTGCTTCCAGCTGACTTCAGAGTCTTCCAGTCTGCCAAACTCTAGCCAAAGTTTCATGATTTTTTTCCCCAACAGTGGCTTTCTCTTTGCCACTCTCCCATGAAGCTGTGACTGGTGAAGCACCCGGGCAACAGTTGTTGTACGTGTAGTCTCACTTCTCAGCCACTGAAGATTGTAACTCCTCCAGAGTTGTCATAGGTCTCTCGGTGGCCTCTGGCACCTGTCCCCTTCTTGCATGGTCACTCAGATTTAAAGATGGCTTGTTCTTTGTGGATTTGCAGCTGTGCTTTATCCTTTCCATTTCTTGATGATTGAGTTAACTGTACTCCAAGGGATTTTCAGTGACTTGGAAAATTTCAAGTAACCAGCTCCTGACTTGTGCTTTTCAACAACCTTCTTGCAGAGTTGCTTGGAGTGTTTCTTTGTTTTCATGCTGTAGATTTTGCCAGGAAACTGATTCACCAGCAATTGGACCTTCCAGATACAGGTGTATTTTTACTACAATCAATTGAAACACCTTGCCTGCACACGGTGATCTCCACTTAACTAATTATGTGCCTTCTAAAACCAATTGGCTGCAAAAGTGATAATTTGGTGTGTTACATTAAAGGGGGGGGGGAGTTGAATACTTATGTAACCAATTATTTTGTGTTTTATATTTGTAATTAATTTATATCACCTTGTAGAAATCTATTTTAACTTTGACAAGAAAGAGTCTTTTTCTGTTGATAAAAGTCAAAAAAAGCAAATTAAATCCACTGTGATTCCATGTTCTAAAACAATAAAACATGAAATCTTTGGGGGGGGGGTTGAATACTTCTATAGGCACTGTATGTATATTTTATGAATAATTAACTAAATAGTGCAAGAAAGTAGTGAGGCAGAGTTCATGGGTTCAATGTCCGCCCTGAGTGTGTGTACCTCCTCCCTGGTGGTAGCAAAGAGAAGAGGGCATGCCCTGGTGGATTGTGGTCTTTCATTTCTTTTGCCATTCATGATGTCCTCCCTGGTAAACACTGAGGGGAAATAGATATTAAATTTACCAGTCATCTCTGATGGCTCTACACATCAGCAGCCCTGATTATCTAACTTCTCTGCAGTCACCTTTTTATGTTCAATATAAATGAAGATCCTATGCCAAATTCATCTCATATCCTCTTTTTCGACTCCCTGAATTCCCTCGAGCCTGCTCTGAAACTTTGTATATACGGTCACAAGGAGAATGTGTAAACTTTGCACAGACAACAGTCAAGGTTAAGGTTGAAGTCAGGTTTCTGAAGCAATAAGGCTGCACTGCTAGACCTTCCTGACAAATAATAGTGCAGCAACAGGCCAAGTATGTCAGGCTATCACTGTTGCAACAACCTGCCTCTTCACTGTTCTTAGCTTCGCTAAACATCCCCATTTTTTTTCATGGGAGCCTTAATTAAACAAAACTGCTGAGTCACTTAGTGAGATATTAGGCCAATGAGCTCATATTAAAGAATTTTTTTTTTAAGGAAGATGATGGGATAGATGAAATGGGGAGGCTTAGAGTTAGGATTTAGCTGGCTACTGTTTGTTTTCAAGTTTAGGAAAAATAAACATTCAGTGGCCACTTTATAAGGTACATCTGCTCATTACCGCAAATATCTAATCAGCCAATCATGTGGCAGTAACTCAATTCATAAAAGAATGCAGACATGGTCAAGGGGTTGAGTTGTTGTTCAGACCAAACGTCAGAATGGGGAAGAGAAGTGATCTAAATGGCTTTGAATGATTGTTGGTACCAGACAGGATGGTTTGAGAATCTCAGAAACTGCTGATCTCCTGTAACTTTCATGCAGAACGGTATCCTGAGTTCACAGGATTTTCTTCTTGTGGGAAAGTAAAAAAAAAAAAAACATCCAAGGAGAGGTACTTCTGTTGGCAAAAAAAAAGCCTCGTTATTGAGAGAGGTCAGAGGAGAATAGCCAGACTGGTTCAAGCTGACAGAGAGGCGACAGTAACTCAAATAACCACACTTTACATCAGTGCTGTGCAGAAGAGAATCTCTGTATATACAGTATGTTGAGCCATAAAGTGGACTGGCTACAACAGCAGAAGGCCACAAACATGCACTCAGAGGCTACTCTATTAGGCACAGAAAGTTTCTAATAAAGTGGCCACTGAGTGTAAAAGTTTGTTTTTACTTCAGGAAAGTGAGCACAATTAGCAAAGTCAGTATTCCAAACTGTCCTCAAAATGGTGGTGATGCTGGAGAAGCCAGAGTAACACACACAAAATGCTGGAGGAGCTCAGCAGGTTAGGCAGCATCTGTGGTAAAATAATAAAGAGTCGGCATTTGGGCCGAGTCCCTTCATCAGGACTAGAAAGAGGTAGAAAACCGCTTCCTCTGTGCAAGAATGGTGCAAAGATAGTAGTGCGGTCTGAGAGACCACAAGTTGTGGATACAGCTCAGTCCACAACAAAAACCAGCCACCCCTCCAGTGAGGAAGGCAGCCAACATAATCAAGCAGACATTCTTCAAAAGTGATAAGCTAGAAAAAATTGCAACTGAACACAGACTATTGACCAGTTGAAGAAATTGAGTGGTTGAAGACAGAGGGCTGACAAAACATAATTAAAAATTATACATTTATTTTTAAACATGTTTAGCCTTTAATGGTTATTTGAGCCATTAATATTAGTTAAAATCAAGTGGAGAAAATGTTCTCCAGCTTTTTTCATGAAGGACAGAGATATGGTTCAAATAAATGGGACGATGCTGGAGCGGCCATTGTGTGAACGGTCCAGTGTGAGGCTGATAAGGCTTTGGCTCATTGGGCTTGGGCGAGGTATGCATTTGGTAAATTTTTTCTTATTCACTCCTCATTCTTAGTCTGTTAATACATAATAACCATATAACAATCACAGCACAGAAACAGGCCATCTCAGCCCTCCTAGTCCGTGCCGAACTCTTAATCTCACCTAGTCCCACCTACCCGCACTCAGCCCATAACCCTCCACTCCTTTCCTGTCCATATACCTATCCAATTTTACCTTAAATGACACAACTGAACTGGCCTCTACTACTTCTACAGGAAGCTCATTCCACACAGCTATCACTTTCTGAGTAAAGAAATACCCCCTCGTGTTTCCCTTAAACTTCTGCCCCCTAACTCTCAAATCATGTCCTCTAGTTTGAATCTCCCCTACTCTCAATGGAAACAGCCTATTCACGTCAACTCTATCTATCCCTCTCAAAATTTTAAATACCTCGATCAAATCCCCCCTCAACCTTCTAGGCTCCAATGAATAGAGACCTAACTTGTTCAACCTTTCTCTGTAACTTAAGTGCTGAAACCCAGGTAACATCCTAGTAAATCGTCTCTGCACTCTCTCTAATTTATTGATATCTTTCCTATAATTCGGTGACCAGAACTGTACACAATATTCCAAATTTGGCCTTACCAATACCTTGTACAATTTTAACATTACATCCCAACTTCTGTACTCAATGCTCTGATTTATAAAGGCCAGTATTCCAAAAGCCTTCTTCACCACCCTATCTACATGAGACACCTTCAGGGAACTATGCACTGTTATTCCTAGATCTCTCTGTTCCACTGCATTCCTCAATGCCCTACCATTTACCCTGTATGTTCTATTTGGATTATTCCTGCCAAAATGTAGAACCCCACACTACTCAGCATTAAACTCCATCTGCCAACATTCAGCCCATTCTTCTAACCGGCATAAATCTCCCTGCAAGCTTTGAAAACCATGAGCGCAGTGAGAATGAATCCAGGAACTGTGTTGTATTATTTGTGTGAGATGTTGGAATTCTAGGAGAGCTCCAGCTTCCCGAAAAACTACATCGGATTCAGTGGGCCTCAGCTCCTCAGAAAAGGGGCTAAGGAACTGGAGCTGCTGCTTAATGACTTTTGGCTCATACAGAAAACTGATGAGAATTTAGACAGAAGCCATAGGAAGGACAGCCAGCGCAGAATACCCCTTTAGCCATTCCTCCTGATAGTAAGTATATAGTACCATTTTGGATATTGTTCAGGGAGACGAGCTACTGGGGGGACCCACAGTGACCGGGTCTCTCGCACTGAGTTTGGCCCTGTGGCTCAGAAGGGAAGGTGAGAGAAGAGGACTACAGTACTGACAGTGGATTTCATAGAGGAGTGAAGATGATATTCTGTGGATGCGATAGAGACACTCGTATGGTATGTTGCCTCCCAGATGCCAGGGTCAGGGATGCCTCAGATCAGTTCCACGGCATTCTAAAAGGGGGCATGAGCAGCCCGAAGTCTTGGTACATATTGGCACCAGTGACATAGGTAGGAAAAGCGAGGATGTCATGAAGAGAGAATTCAGGAAGCTGAAAAGCAGGTCTCCAGCGTTGCAACCTCTGGATTTCTGCCTGTGCCACATACCAGCGTGGATCATTGTACAGATAAGGCACTGGTGTAGGGGCAGGGTTTCAGATTTCTGGTTCATTGCAATCTCTTCTGGGGAAGGTATGAGCTGTATAGGGGGATAGGTTACACCTGAGCCTGACAGGGATGAATATCCTTCTAGTCAGGTTTGCTCCGATTGTTGGGGAGAGTTTAAACAAACTTAGCAGGGGTCTGTGAACCAGTGATAGGGCTGCTGGTTTCCAAGCAGAGGCAGTGTGTAGTGAGACTGTCTGCAAGGACAAGCATTCGATCGGGCAAAATTGCAGTTAGTGCAATTAGTTGCAGTGCAAAATGGGAACAAAATCAAAAAAGATGGTGGATATAGGACTGAAGGTGTTACAACTGAATGCACTCAGTATATGGAATAAAGCAGTTAGAGATTGGCAGGTATGGCGTTGTAGGCATCAATGAGTCGTGTCTGAAAGAAGGTTCTAGTTATTATAGTTGGGAGTGGAGCTTAACATCCATGGATTCATATTGTATCAAAAACAGCTATCAGGTAAGCAGAGGGGTGACGTGGCTCTGTAAATAAAATGTGAAATCAAATCCTTAGAAAGAGGTGGCAGAATCATGGTGGGTAGAGTTAGGAAACTGCAAGGGTAAAAAGAACCTGATGAGAGTTATATAAAGGCCTTCAAACCATAGTCAATATGTGGGCAATAATTTATAACAGGAGGTAGAAAAGGCAAGTCAAAAGAACAATATAGGTCCACAATCCCTTATCAGAAATTCTGAAATCCGAAAAGCTCCGAAAACCAAAGTTTTTCTCGTGGAGTGTGTCGTAACAAGGTTTGTTTGGCACGCCAACAGCTGACGTCACTCAGGTATGACGTGGCAGCACTAGCAGAGGCCGCCAGACGTTAGTTGTGGCTCAGCGCTCGTACTGGTTACACGTGCATTTGCTGTTCGCTGATATTTTGTGTTCACTGTTGACTTTGTGCTTAATTTCACTGTATTTATGTTCTGCATTTATTTCAGTAAGTCACTTACCATGTGTTTGATTCGGTTCGTTTGAAGCTGTATATTTTTATGTCTTATTGAATGTTTTTGTTGGAAATAAAATGTACTAGTGTATTTATTGTCTATAATTATCCCACTATTTCATTTATCAGTATATTACTCTATAAATAAACTGTAATAGTATTTGTAAAAGAGCGCGGATCAGGAAAACCCCGAAGTTTTCTCTTCAGCACTCATTGTTTAATCATGTAGACTTTTTTTCTTGTCATTATTCCCTAAACAATACAGTATAACAACTATTTACATAGCATTTCCATTATATTAGGTATTATAAATAATCTAGAGATGATTTAAAGTATACGGGAGGATGTGCGTAGGTCCAGAGCTCCCCTGGGTCTTAAAGTCCACCTGCACTGACAGGTTAATTATCAATATAATTATTAATTTTCTGAAATCCGAAAAATTCTGAATTCCAAAATGCAAAGGGCCCCAAGGATTTTGGATGAGGGATTGTTGACCTGTATTATGATAGTCATGGGGGATTTCAATATATGTAGGCGGATTGAGAAAAACAGGTTGGTACTGGATCCCAAGTCAGGGAATTTGTAGAATAGCTTTTTAGTGCAGATTGTGTTTGAGCCCACTAGGGGATCAGCATTTCTGGACTGGGTGTTGTGTAATGAAGTGAATTTGATGAGGAAGCTTATGGTGAAAGAACACTTTAGAGTCAGTGATCTTAATATGATAGAATTCACACTGAAATTTAAGGAGAGCTAAAATCAGATATATCAATATTATAGTGGAATAAAGGGAATTACACGGGCATGAGATAGGAGCTGGCCAAAACTGATTGGAAGGGGATTCTAGCAGAGATAACAGTAGAATGGCAATGGCTGGATTTTATAGGAGCTATTCAGAAAGTGCAGGTTAGATATATCACAAAGAAAAAGTATTCTAAAAGCATAATGGTGCAACTGTGCCTGACAAGGGAAGTCAAAGCTAACATAAAGGAGATTTACAAAGATATTTCCTGGACTGGAGGGCGTACCTTATGAGAATAGGTTGAGTGCACTTGGTCTTTTCTCCTTGGAGCAACAGAGGATGAGAGGTGACCTGAAAGAGGTGTATAAGATGATGAGGGTCATTGATTGCGTTGATAGCCAGAGGCTTTTTCCCAGGGCTGAAATGGCTAACACGAGGGGGGGTAGTTTTAAATTGCTTGGAAATAGGTACTGAGGGGATGTCAGGGGTAAGTTTTTCACACAGAGAGTGGTGGGTGCTTGGAATGCACTGCCGGCGGTGGTGGAAGTGGAAACAATAGGGTCTTTTAAGATCCTCTTAGATAGGTACATGGCGCTTAGAAAAATAGAGGCCTATGTGCTGGGGAAATTCTAGGCAGTTTCTAGAGTAGGTTACATGGTCGGCACAGCATTGTGGGCCGAAAGACCTGTAATGTGCTGTAGATTTCTAAGTTCTATGTTTTATCTATAAAAGCCAAACAGAGGACATATAATAGAAAAAGCATTAATGGGAAAGTTAGAGGATTGGGAAAATTTTAACAACCAACAGAAGGCAACTAAAAATATCATAAGGGGGGAAAAGATGAAATATGAAGGTAAACTAGCCAATGATATAAAAAAGGATACCAAGAGTTTTATCAGATACATAAACAGTAAAAGAGAGACAAGATGGATATGATGCCAAAGAGGTAATGCTGGGAGACAAGGAAATGCAAGATGAACTGAGGAAGTATTTTGCATCAGTCTTCACAATGGAAGACATTAGCAGTATCTCAGAGGTTCAAGAGTGTCAGGGGACAAAAATGAATGCAGTTGCTATTACTACGGAGATGTGCTTGGGAATCTGGAAGTCTGAAGTTAGGAGGACCGGATGGTCTACACCTTAGGGTTCTGAAAGAGGTGGCTGAAGAGATTGTGGAGACATTAGTAATGACCCTTCATGAATCAATAGATTCTGGAATGGTTCTGGAGGTCTAGAAAATTACAAATGTCACTTCACTCTTCAAGAAGGGAGAGAAATTATAGGCCAGTTAGCCTGACTTCAGTGGTTGGGAGGATGTTGGAGTCAATTGTTGAGGTTGTAGTTTCGGGGCACTTGAAAGCACATGATGAAATAGGCAAAAATCAGCATGTTTTCCTTGAGGTAAAATCTTGCCCGACAAATCTGTTCAACTTATTTGAGGAAATAACAAGAAGGATAGACAAAGGAGAATTGGTGGATGTTGTGTGCTTGGACTTTCAGAAGGCCTTTGAAAAGGTGCCACATATGAGGCTGCTTAACAAGATAAGAGCCCAAGGTATTATGGGAAAGATACTAGCATGGATAAAACAATGGGTGACTAGTAGGAGACAAAAAATGGGAATAAAGGGAGCCTTTTCTGATTGGCTGTTGGGTGACTAATGGTGTTCCACGAGGGTCCGTGTTGGGACCACAACTTTTTACATTGTATGTCAATGACTTGGATGACAGAATTGATAGCACTGTGGATGATACAAAGAAAGGTGGAGGGGCAGGTAGTATTGAGATAGCAGGAAGCCTGCAGAAGGACTTGCACAGATCAGGAGAATGTGCAAAGAAGTAGCAAATGGAATACAGAGTTAGGAAGTGTATGGTCATGCACTTGATAGAAGGTATAAAAGGACAGACTATTCTCTCAATGGGATGAAAATTCAAAAATCTGAGGTACAAAGGAACTTGGGAATCCTCATGCAAGATTCCCTAAAGGTTAAAGAAGTGGAAGTACTGGCACTTTTAAGAAATTTAAAAGTGGATAAATCTCCGAGTCCTGACAGGATATTCCCCAGGACCTTGAGGGAAGTTTGTGTACAGATAGCAGGAGCTCTGACGGAGATCTTTCAGATGTCATTAGAAATGGGGATTGTGCCGGAGAATTGGCGTATTGCTCATGTGGTTCCATTGTTTAAAAAGGGTTCTAGAAGTAAGCCTAGCAATTATAGACCTGTCAGTTTGACATCAGTGGTGGGTAAATTAATGGAAAGTATTCTTAGAGATAGTATTTATAATTATCTGGATAGACAAGATCTGATTAGGAGTAGCCAGCATGTACTTGTGCATGGAAGGTCATGTTTGACAAACCTTATTGAATTTTTTTGAAGAAGTTACGAGGAATGTTGATGAGGGTAAGGCAGTGGATGTAGTCTATATGGACTTCAGCAAGGCCTTTGACAAAGTTCCACATGGAAGGTTAGTTAAGAAGGTTCAGTCATTAGGTATTAATGCTGGAGTAATAAAATGGATTCAACAGTGGCTAGATGGGAGATGCCAGAGAGTAGTGGTGGATAACTGTTTATCGGGATGGAGGCCAGTGACTAGCGGGGTGCCTCAGGGATCTGTTTTGGGCCCAATGTTGTTTGTAATATACATAAATGATCTGGATGATGGGGTGGTAAATTGGATTAGTAAGTATGCCGATGATACTAAGGTAGGAGGTGCTGTGGATAATGAGGTGGGTTTTCAAAGCTTGCAGGGAGATTTATGCTGGATAGAAGAATGGGCTGAACATTGGCAGATGGAGTTTAATGCTGAGAAGTGTGAGGTTCTACATTTTGGCAAGAATAATCCAAATAGAACATACAGGGTAAATGGTAGGGCATTGAGGAATGCAGTGGAACAGAGAGATCTAGGAATAACAGTGCATAGTTCCCTGAAGGTGTCTCATGTAGATAGGGTGGTGAAGAAGGCTTTTGGAATACTGGCCTTTATAAATCAGAGCATTGAGTACAGAAGTTGGGATGTAATGTTAAAATTGTACAAGGTATTGGTAAGGCCAAATTTGGAATATTGTGTACAGTTCTGGTCACTGAATTATAGGAAAGATATCAATAAATTAGAGAGAGTGCAGAGACGATTTACTAGGATGTTACCTGGGTTTCAGCACTTAAGTTACAGAGAAAGGTTGAACAAGTTAGGTCTCTATTCATTGGAGCCTAGAAGGTTGAGGGGGGATTTGATCGAGGTATTTAAAATTTTGAGAGGGATAGATAGAGTTGATGTGAATAGGCTGTTTCCATTGAGAGTAGGGGAGATTCAAACGAGAGGACATGATTTGAGAGTTAGGGGGCAGAAGTTTAAGGGAAACACGAGGGGGTATTTCTTTACTCAGAGAGTGATAGCTGTGTGGAATGAGCTTCCTGTAGAAGTAGTAGAGGCCAGTTCAGTTGTGACATTTAAGGTAAAATTGGATAGGCATATGGACAGGAAAGGAGTGGAGGGTTATGTGCTGAGTGCGGGTAGGTGGGACTAGGTGAGATTAAGAGTTCGGCACGGACTAGGAGGTCCGAGATGGCCTGTTTCTGTGCTGTGATTGTTATATGGTTATATGGTTAACTTGCAGGTTGAGTTGGTGCTGAGGAAGGCAAATGCAATGTTAGCATTGATTTTGAGAGGACTAGAATATACAGTAGATGAAAGGATTTAATGCTGAGGCTTTGTAAGGCACTGGTGAGACCTCACCTGGATTATTGTGAGAAGTTTTGGGCCTCTTATTTAAGAAAGGATGTGCTAATATTGGATAGGGATTGGAGAAGTTTCACGGGAATGAAAGTCTTACCATATGAGAAGTGATTGACAGCTCTGGGCATTTACTTGCTGGAATTTAGAAGAATGAGGAAGGATTTCTTTGAATATTGAAGGGACTAGATACAGTGGATGTTTCATATGAGGAAGCTTCAGACGGCCTCAAATCAAAGGGATTTCCATTTGGAATGGAGATGAGGAAGAATTTCTTTAGCCAGAGGGTGGAATTCAATGCCAGTGGAGGCTTGGTCATTGAGTGTATTTAGGGTAGAGGTTGATAGGTTCTAGTTTAGTCGGGGAGTGAAAGGTTATGGCGAGAAAACAAGAGAATAGATTGAGAGAGATAAGCTGTGATGAAATGGGAGAGCAGACTTGATGGGCCAAATGGCCTAATTCTGCTTCTGTGTCTTTTTCTCTTATCTTGCTGGTTGGCAAAATGCTGAGGGTCCCCAAATGTGGGGTCAATAGTACCCTTCAGGAACTGCATCTAGGCTGACTGCTGAGTCCAAGACAGGGGTGGATGGTTCAATATGTCACATCTGATCTTCAGCGCAGACTGTACTCATGTTCCTAGGTGTGAACATCACTATGGCCTGTCCTGGTCTAACTGCATTGATATCAAAGCCAAAAATGCTCACCAATGCCCCTATTTCCTCAGGGGGATGAAGTAATTCGACACATCCCTGGCATTTCTTCCCTTTTGCCTGCATTTGTCTCAAATCCTTCTGAACATTTCCTATCTATGTACCTGTCCCAAATGTTCTTTAAATATCAGCATGGATTGGTGACTGTGAGCAGTTGTGCCCTGGCTATGTTGGTGCGAGAGGCTTGCCAACATTTACATTTACCTGTAGTTGGGCCCTGAGCAATCCTTGTTCTTTTGATTGTTCAAATCAGCAGTGAAATTTAATCAGTAGTTCAATTTATTGACATTCTTTATTTCACAAATGGTTCCAAGAGGAAGTAGAGACTATTTACATTGAAAGATTATAAATTTTCATAGGGCACGGTAATGCACTGGTCAACACAATGCTTTACAGAACCAGCGTCTTGTAAGGAGTTTGTAGGTTCTCCCCATTACTGTGTGCGATTGCTCCGGTTTCCTGCGGATGTACGGATTAGTAGATTAATTGGTCACATGGTAATTGGGCAGTGTGGGGCCATTGGGCTGGAAGGACCTGTTACCATGCTGTATCTCTAAATAAAAATAAGATAAAATACTGGGCTATAACAAAGCTGCAAAAGTGCAAGATAGAGCTTGGATTGTTCTCCAGACCTTCACAATTACACATGAAACGGCAACTCCGGTTCCGTCCCACAGTCCAAAGATATTCCATTTGGTAGATTGTACTATGATTAGGCTAGGGTTAAATTGGGGGATGCTGGGTGACGCAGCTCGAAAGTCTGGAAGGGTTATTCTACACTGCATCTCAATAAATAAATAAAATTGAATTCAAACACAAGTTATATTGACACCAAGTCAGCCCATTACATCTATCCTTATTCAGAAAGGTTTAGTGATTCGAATTATGATATATAGTATCTCCAAAAGTCAATGAAGCAAATTTCACTAACACTTCATAATGAATTACACAATATCATTTACTATCGTCAAAGTTGCTGATAAAGGATGAGCCTCACTTTCATTAGCATCTGGGTGAGAAGACCCTGCAGATTGCTCAGCCATCCAGTTCCAGTCAATCTTGTTTTCCAGATTTCACTCTCTTTAGTAATTATATGGCAGCAAACCAAGGAGTCACTTTGTGCCACAATTAGAGTTAACTGAGCATAATTTGTTTGCCATTGGCAGGTCGTTTTTTTTGTTTTTCTTTTCCTTTTCACTCTCTCTGGGAACATGGTCTGCCAGGCAGTTCTTCCTGCTCTGCTTTATGCAACTACCACATTCTTTTAGAGTCATTACCCTACAGTGCAGAAACAGGCCTTTTGGCCCATCCAGTCCATGCTAAACTATTATTCTGCCGACTCTCATCAACCTGCACCCAGACCATAGTCCTTCACTTTGACCACGACAGCGGCTTAGCAGTTTGTGCCGCACTATTACAGGTTGGCACATTCTGGATCTCAGGGCTCTGTAACAAGTCTGTGTATGTCCTCTCCATGGAATGTGTGGGATCTCCACAGGTGCTCAGTCCAAAGACTGACTGGTCATTGTAAATTGTCCTGTGATCGGAATGTTGGGGGTTGCTGGGGCAGTGTTGCTTGAAGGGCCAGGGATCGACTCCATGCTCATTATCATAAATAAAATAAAAATATCCCTCCCATCCAAATTTCTCTTAAATATTGAAATTGAAACCACATCCCCCACTTCTGTTGGCAGCTCATTCCACACTCTGACTGAGAAAGGTTCCACCCATGTTCCACTTAAACATTTCACCCTTAACTCATGACCTGTATTTCCAGTCTCAGCCAGCAGAAAGAGTGTGCTTACATTTACCCTATCTGTAACCCTCATAATTCTGTACATCTCTATCAAATCCCCCCCATTCTCTCTGCTGTCAATTTTCTTACTCTCTAAGCTTCATCCATTCATTCATTAACCTTATGCACAGATTATTCCCATGGCTACCCTGGTTTTATCCTGTCAAAGACACCCTCCATCCCCCAGACTCCACCCCCACCCTCCTTGTTCCACACTCCACCCTCTACCCTCCTTCCTCCGTCTTTCACCCTCCATACTCCACCTTCCACCCTCCATCCTCCACACTCCACCTTCCACTCTCTACCCCTCACCCTCCACCCTCCTTCATCCACACTCCATTCTCCAATCTCCACTGTGCATCCTCCACCCTCCACCCACACCCCTCTATCCTCCATCTTCCTCCCTCTAACTTCCACCCTCCACCCTCTATATTTTCCATCACACTCCACCTTCCCTGCCACAGTGGACCTGGTTCCTTGGGGCAATGGTATACAGAGTGGCTACAGTTGGGAATAAGACCTTCCTGCTTAACTGGGTCTTGAACAATATAGCTAGTGATCCTTAAAGAGTTTTTTGTAATGTACAACACTTTCCTCCCACGCTTTTTGCACCTTCCTCTCCATACCTCCTTGTTCTTTCTCTCCATACAAAGGCTAGCTAATCATGTGATAGAATCTAATCATCGTGTTTGACCCAGGGTGATGTTAGGAGTAAAATTAGGCCATTCAGCCCATCGAGTCAGCTGACTATTTAATCATGGCTGATTTATTTTCCCTCTCAACATAATTTTACCTGCCTTCTCCCCATAACCTTAGACATCCTTATTAATTAAGAACCTATCAATTTCTGCTTTAAGGTTTACAACCTTTGTTGTAAGTTATGAAGTTGGCAGAAGTGTCGAAGGAGTCTTACACAAAGCACAGACTCCAGCCTGGATCAGTTTATATCCCTGTTATACAATCTGAGTTCAAAGTAAACTTTATTAACTAAGTACGTGTAACATGATGTAAGGTTTTACTGCTATCACTGCTAATGCAATGGTCTCTCTGTAATGTTTCACTGCTGAGGTAATGGTTTCTCTGTAACAGCAATGTTTGGGTTGTGACTAGCGATAACAGGGCATGTTAGCCAATGAGCGGAATGTTGTTCTTTCTCGTGTGACTGGGAGCCAGGAATTCGCTGTCTTTAACGGGGAGAGATGAGGAGAGAAGACATGAATGAAGAGAGTCGGTAGACCGCTGGACAGAGTTGCCTTGGAGTGAGGGTCCGAAGGTCAGTAATGATCGGAGGAGGTCGATGGTGGACGAGTGGGCTTATCAATGAGCTCCAATGTGGTGCATTAGACTGTTTCATGAGAATGATCCGTTTTCTTTTTCTTTGTTTCTTAATAACCATATAGTCAAGTTAAGAATTATAAAGCTCACTCGTTTAATCACATATTGTGTACTGTTTGTTATTTCATGGTTCTGATTTATAACAGCGGGCACATCGTGCAGCATCCACTCAAACAAGATTTCTTAAGTTTGGCCGGGCCGGGGGCCATCACCCCCTATAGTAGGCCACTAGCCAACCCAAGAGTTACATACATATATGTTACCATAATCAAGCCCAAGATTCATTTTCCTGCGGGCATACTCAGTAAACCTGTAGAATGGTAACCAGGATCAATGAAAGATCAACTAGAGTGCAAAAGACAACAAACTGTGCAAATGTAAATATAAATAAATAGCAGTAAGTAATGAAAACATGAAATAACAAAATAAAGAGTCCTGAAAGTGAGATTGTTGGTTGTGGGAACTTCTCAATGGATGGGCAAGTGAGTGTAGTTACCCCTTTGCTCAAGAACCTGATAACTGAGGAGTAGTAACTGTTCTTGAACCTGGTGATATAAATCCTGAGACTCTTGTATCTTCTACCTGATGGCAGCAGTGAGAAAACTTAGGCTGGGTGGTGAGGATCTCTGATGTTGGATGCTGCTTTCCTACTAATTTCATGTAGACGTGCTCAGTGGTTGGGAGGGCTTTACCCACTACCTTTTGTAGGATTTTCCATTCAAAGACATTGGTGTTTCCATACTAGGCCATGATGCAGCCAGTCAATACACTCTCCACCGCTGATCTATAGAAGTATGTGGCAGTTTTAGATATCATGCCAAATCTCTGCAGACTCCTCAGGAAGCAGAGGTGCTGCTGAGCTTCCTTCACAATTGTACTTATGCATTGGGCTCAGGACAGGCCCTCTGAATTCGTAACACCTCAGAATTTAAAGTTGCTAACCCTCTCCACTCTGATCCTTCAATGAGGTCTGGTTTATGGACCTTTAGGCCACGAGTAAATTTAACATAATATCACAAAACCATGAGTATAGGAGCAGAGTAAGGGCACTTTGTCCATCAAGATAGCTCCACTATTTATTCATGGGAGTTATTTTTCAATCCCATTCTCTTGACTCATCACCCTTAACCCCTTTAGCAATCAAGAACTCATCAATCTCTGCCTAAATAAATCCGAACATAGTTCTCATATGGCAATAAATTCCACAGATTCACCATGCTATGGATGAAGAAATTCTTCCTGATGTGTTTAAAGGGACATGCCTTTATTCTCAGGTGGTGCTCTTGGGTCCTAGACTCTCCAACTAATGGAAGCATCCTCTCCATGTCAGCTCCACTGAGTCCTCCAAGCTAGTGGCCGGAGAGCTGCCGAGGCAAGTAGACATATCATAGAAGGATTTTGGATGGCAGCGTCAATTGAACATCAGTGAGCTGGAGGAGTCCAGATCACCATTCTGCTCAATGGGGGAGAGAAGTTGTGGGGGCTTGGGTGAGAAGGAACACTGACCATTCAAAATTGATATTGTATTGTCACATGTACCAAGATACAGTGAAAAGATTGTCTTGCATACACACCAAGTCATTATATAATGCATTGAGGTCTTACAGGGTAAAGCAAATACAGAATGCAGAATTAAGTAACACACTTCTCGAGAACGTTCAATGCAGGCAGACAATAAGGTACAAGGTCACAATGAGGTAGATTATGATGTCAAGAGTCAATCTTAACACATTAGAGAGCCAGAAAAATGATTGAATTTTTAAAGGATTAGATTTACAATGAAATGCACAATTTTCGTCAAATCAGATCAGACAGGATTGAGCTGGGTAGAGCCCACAAATGTTGCCTTAATCCTGGCACACTGTAGCTTGCTCATAACTTACTCACCCTAATTGTACGTCCTAATTGTAGGAGGAAATCAGAGCACCCACAGGAAACCCACGCAGACACCGGGAGAACAAATTCAGTGCAGAGAGCGGTGGGAATTGGATCCTGGTTCTGTGAAGCAGTTGAGCTATCTGCTGTGCTACTGTACTGCCCATTCAAGTCTTATAACAGCAGGTTTGAAACTGCTCTTCAGCCTGGAGGTTCATGCTTTTAGTGCATCAGACTGCGGGTATGTTGAACTCTGCTTGGAGTTATATTTAAGTTCCTTGGATCATGACTTCTGAGTTGGTTACTGAAAAGACACAGTTATATTTAACCTAACCAGTAAGAAAAAAATAGTAGGTTTTACCGTTTTCAAGGTCATTGGAGAGAGAAGTTGAACAGATTTGAAAAACCGCATGGAGCTCTCACCAATATTTAGCTCTGCAAAGCCTCTTAACAAGGATTATCTGGACAATGAGCTTGTTTTCAAAACAAAACTACAGGGAATAACAGCATGGTGATTACGGACACAAAGAAGGGGCTGTGCTGAACTCTCAGGGTTTAGATTGCCCTGAATTTTTCAGCTATAGTCTCAATAGATGAGAATTAAGAACTCTCTTTAACAACAAAACGTACATGTATGTACGGTGTTGCTCCTCCATCCTGAAGGTGGCCTCATTGTGGCGGAAGAGGAGACCATGGACTAATGTTTCAGAATGGGAATCGGAAGTTAAATGTTTGGCCACCAGAAAGTTCCACTTCTGGCGGATGGAACAGAGGTGTTCAATGAAGTGGTCTCCCAGTTTATAACAGGTTTCACCATTGTAGAGGAGGCCGCTTCAGGAATACTGGGCACAATAGACAACACCAGAAGATTCACAGGTGAAACGTTGCCTCACCTGGAAGGACTGTCTGGGGAGAGGATGGAGGTGATTGGGTAGGTGTATCACTTCTGCTCCTTGCAGGAATAAATGCCGAGAGGGAGATTAGTCAGGAAGGATGAATGGACCAGGGAATCACAGGGGGAGTTACCCCTGCAGAAAGCGGAGAGAGGGGGAGAAATAAAGATGTGTCTGGTGATAGGATCCCTTTGGAGATGGCAGAAGTTGCAGAGAATGATCTGATAGCTTCAGAGGCTCATAGGGTGGTAGGTAAGGACAAGAGGAACTCTACCACTGATGAGCTGGTGGAAAGATGAGGTGAATGCAGATATTTGGGTAATGGAGGAAAAGCAGGTGAGGGCAGCATCAATGGTGGAGGAATGGAAACCCTGCTCTTAGGAGAAGGAGGATATTTCTAATGTCCTGGAAATGAAAATCTGGGAACAGATGCTGTGGAGATGGAGGAACTGAGAAAAGGGAATAGCATTTATACAGGAGACAGGGTGGGAAGAAGGACAGTCAAGGTAACCATGAGAACTGGTAGATTTATAAAAGTTGTTAGTCAACAGTTTGTCTCCAGAGATGGAGACAGAGAGATTGAGAAAGGGGAGGGAGGTGTCAGAAATAGACCAAGTGAATTTAAGGGGTGGGTAGAAGTTAGAGTCAAAGTTGATGAAATTAACAAGCTCAGCATGGGTACATGAAGCAGCACCAATGCAGTTATCAAGGTAGTGGAGGAAGAGTTGGGGACCATTACTAGGGATACAGCTCTGGACATCTTTAAAATGAAAAATGGCATGTCCTCGCTAACCCTTAACAATTTTTAACATCAGACCAGTGAAAGCATTCTATCTGGATGTAGGGTGCCAGGCACAGAACGCTCAGCAGGTCAGGCAGCTTCTGAGGGGAGGAATAAACCGTCAATGTTTCGGGTTTAGACCCTTCATCTGGACTGGAAGGGAAGGGGGAAGACGCCAGAAATAAATGTGGCTGGTGGGGAAAGAGACTAGCTAGAAGGTGATAGGTGAAGATAGGTGTGTGGAAAGGTTAAAGAGCTGGAGTAGAAAGAATCTGATGGGCGAGGAGAGTGAACCATGGGGGAGAGGAAAGGAGGAGGGGTCCCAGTGAATGTGGTAGGCAGATAAGAAGAGGTAAAGTGCCTGAGTGGGGAATAGAAGAAGAGGGGAGGGGGAGGGATTTTTTTTTACCAGAAGGGGAAATCAATATTTAAGCCATCAGGTTGGAGGCTACCCAGACTGAATATACTGTATACACTCAGTGGCCACTTTACTGGATACCTCCTGTACCCAATAAAATGGCGACTGAGTGAATGTCCATGGTCTTCTGCTGCTGTAGCCCATCAAGGCTCAAAATGATGCACATTCAGAGATGCTCCTCTGCACACCTCTGTTGTAATTTGCGGTTATTTGAGTTACTGTCGCCTTCCTCTCAGCTTGAACCAGTTTGACCAATCTCATTAACAAGGTGCTTTTGCCCACAGAACCATTGCTTACTTGAGGTTTTTATTTCTTTTTTCACACCATTCTCTGAAAACTGTTGAGATTGTTGTGAGTGAAAATCCCAGGAGATCAGCAGTTTCTGAGATACTCAAACTACCCCACCTGGCACCAACAATCATTCCATGATCAAAGCCATTTAGGTCACATTTCGTCCCCATTCTGCCATTTTGCTTGAACAGCCACTGAACCTCTTGACCATGCCTGCATGCTTTTATGCATTGAGATGCTGCAACATAAATGGCTGATTAGTTATTTTTATTAACGAGCAAGTGTACCCAATAAAGTGGCCTCTAAGTGTACAGCACAATTAATGTAGCAAAATATTGAAGGAACATCACAGAAGAGGTATTTATATATTTCAGATATTTCTAAATATGATGTTGATGAGGCTTGTTGGAGTACTGTGTACAGTTTTGGTCACCTTATGTTAGCAATGATGATTCTAAACTGGAAAGAACACAGACAAAATATAGCAGGGCATTGCCTGAACTTGTGGGCCTGAATTATAAGGAGAAGTTATGCAAGTTAAGACTTCATTCTCTGGAATGTAGAGACTGGAAGGACGATCAGACAAAGGTACATAAGATAGCTGCACAGACAGGGTCAGCACAGAGGCTAGCAGCATAGGTGACCCGGGTTCAATTCTAGCTGCTGTTTCTAAGGACTTGGTATGTTCTCCCTGTGACCATATGGGTTCCCTCTGGCTGATCCAGTTTCCTCCCACAGCCCAAAGACCTACTGGTCGGTAGGTTAGTTGGTCAGTATAAATTGTCCCATGATTAGGTTGTGATTAAATCAGGGAGTGTTGGGCCAGATGGCTCAAAGGGGCAGAAGGGCTTGTTCGGCCTTTTATCTCAATAAAATTTAAAAAATTAAAAAATGCATGAATTTTTCCCAGTGTGTGCATGCTAATACAAGATGGCATAAGTTTAATGTCAGAGGCAAGCAATTTAAAAAGGACTTGTAGACATCTTTATCACTTACAAACAGTGGTGTGAGCTGGGGTGAGATACCTAAATAAAGTTGGAGGCATGCGCATTAACAACATTTATAAATTCATTTTACATACATAGAAGAGGTTTTGAGGGCAACAGACAAACATGGGCAGATGGAACCAACTTGCCGAGCAACTCTGTAGGCATGAATGAATTGGGCTGAAAAGACTGTTTGCATGCTCTAAGTCACTATGACTCTCCTGCTCTATATACTAATGACTAAGTATGCAAAAATCCAAAAACCAGAAATAGAGTACACATTAAAGAGGGTAGGAACAAATTTCAGGAATTAGTATGGGCCATAAGATTGTGGGACAGGGTGTGAAATGATCTCTATCAGTAGGAAGAATACAGAGAGTTGATATGAATGAACAGTACTGTTTTGAGTTGTAATAGAAAAGCATACCCAAATCTGGATAGATGGCAAGGCAGACTAGGTAGATGTTAAAAAGAATATGGTATTCATCAACTTTATTAATAGGAGATCTGTACACAAACAGCATGGAAATTAATGCTAAATCTTTATAAATCACTACAGCACTATGTCCAAATCTGGATGGAATAATTTCAGGAGAGTTGCAAGAACTAAGGGGAATTGGGGATTTGGTACAAGGGATGATTGACATCAGTTCTGCAAAAAGACATGAGAAGCTGGAGTTAAGAACAGAAGCTGAGAGAAGGCTTGCAGGAGATGTGGAAAATCTAGATTGTGATCAGGTAGATGTTTTCCCTGATAGAAAGTCCAAAAACAAGAGGTCATGAGTTTGAAGTGGTGGTCAAAACAAACAGAAATGGTACGCAGAAATGTGTAAGCTTAGGTGGTGTAGACACTTAGTGAAGAGAACAGAACTGCTGCTTTCCAGCTTCACTGAGCCACCTCTGGTGCTGTCTGTGTGGACGTTGTCTCTGTGTGCTCCAGTTTCCTCCCACATCCCAAAGACCTCATAGGTTCACATCACTGTGACTTGCCCTTGGAGTGTACGAGTGTGCAGAATTTAAAGGATGTTCATGGAATTCCAGGAAGAACTGTTGTCTCTGTAAGTGGAACACTATATTCTGCAGTCTGTTTTTCTTTAAATATATCAAAATAGTACAGAGTAATTAAACATAATCAGGCCATCTGGCCCAAAAGGCCCATACCAACCAAAGTCCCTCCAAAGCTAGTCCAAATTCTCTATGTTTGGCCTATTAGCCTCTAAATATTTCCATATGCAGTACCTGCCCAGGTATCTTCCAAATGTTATTAACATACCTTCCTCAAACATTTTCCATGACAGTTCTATCCATATGCAGTACCTGCCCAGGTATCTTTCAAATGTTATTAACATACCTTCCTGAATCATTTTCCATGACAGTTCTGTCCATATACAGAGCACTCTCTGGGTGAAAACATTGTCCCTCAGGTTCCAATTATATCTCCACACCCCACCCCTTCAAGAAACTTCTCTCTCTCTCTCTCTCTCTCTCTCTCTCTCTCTCTCTCAACAAGTAATGAGGTAAGCTTTAGACAGGGAGAGTGAAAGCGGGCATTGATGCCAGCTTGTTCAATGAGTGAACAAGTACTGTGAATGAGAATTCGAGTTAAATAGGCAGCAGGTGACGAGTCCAGAACGAGTGGCTAGTGAACCCTACTGGCGGACGAAGACTGGGTGGTGTCTTCATGTACAGACTGGGAAAGGGAAGCAGCAGCAGGGCTGTCACACATTCTCCCGATGTGGATGGACGGTCCTCGGTTGGATGGGATTGATTACAGCTGTTGCGTCCCGACTGTCTACACGATATGCAAGTATGAAGCCAGGGCAGTGTGATATGGAGAATAAGCTGTTGCCTATGCAGCAAGCTCCCTGTCTCCATACAGCTGATGAATACAAAGGAACGGCAGAAACTGGTACAGTTTGGCGCAAGAGAGGTCGCAGAAGTTGCCTGTCAGCAAGGATGTAGTATTGCAACTTTATAAAGCACTGGTGATGCCTCCCTTGGAGTATTGTGAGCAGTTTTAGTCTAAGACCAGAGGATACAGATTCAGATTAGAGGGATGTCCTTTTAGAAAGGAGATGAGGAAGAATTTCTTTAGCCAGAGAGTGTGGCTGAGAGGGAAATTGGATCAGACACGATGAAATGGCATATCAGACTCGATAGGCCAAGTGGCCTAATTCTGCTCCTATATCTATGGTCAATTTCCAATTACTAAGTGAGAATAGTGTAGGGTTAGTATAAATGAGTGCTGGATAATTAGCATGACCTTAATGGACAGAAGGGTGTGTTTCCAAGCTGTATGACTCGCTAATACTTCTGGCAGTGTTGGCCCGCTATTGGCCAGTACAGACTGGGCAGAATGTCCTCCTCCTGTGCTGCAATTTCTGTGATTATATACGCTTGATTTGACAGGGATTTACCACTCTAACTGGTATGCGATTTCAGTTGATTTTGATGAAATCTGAACTGTCAGCACACCAATCAATTTGGGTAAAGGAGAAACTCCCTGCAGATTTGATCAGAGTGTCTAGCTGTGGAGGGCACATAATGAGAAATTCTGTTTGTGCCCAGGAGCCCCAAGCAGCTAGAGATAATGGGCAAGTGTAAGGCCTTTAGATGCAAGCTGTCCTGGACATTTCCTATTGGTGGAGGTAGGGATGTGATAGGAGACACGAGCTTGATAGATTAAAGCACTGTACCACTGGGAAGTGGAAAAGGATCTTGCAATAAGAAAAAACCTCAACTCCATTTAGCCTGGAAACATTGATTGAACTTGATTTAATTTTAAGGCTTGGAGATCTATTCGATTCTTCCTACAGTTAGAAGAAACCATGCAGTCCCTGGGGATTAGGGTTTCCTAGTGCATGTATTAAGCAATTCTCTTTCCTGCATTTTATTTGATGTGTTGAAACTGAGATCTGCAAGTTACCATCATCTGCCTGGTTAGTCACCTGTGATAGGCCATGAGAACTGGCTGGCTGTTTTTCCAGATTCCATACATAATATTCTAGTCCCACCTTTGTGCAGTTTTTAACATGTGAAACTCAGGAGAAATCAGAAACAGAAAGCTGTAAATGCTGGAAATCTGAACATGGAGCAAGAAATGTGTGAATGGTCATTGATGCGAAACTCTGATCTTCTCTTCACAGGTGCTGGTGAATATCTCCAGCATCCTGTGTTTCTTTCACAAACAACCATTCTCCTTTCCCTCTCTTGCTAAAGGTACTGCTCTCAGTGTTGAAGGGATCAAGGAGTATGGGAGAAAGTTGGATCAAAGGGCTAAGCATGTACAGTAAATTCATCCCTGATCATATTAAGTGATGGAATAGACTAATGGGGCTGAAAGAGCCAATCTTTCTTCTCTCCCTCATCATCTCACTCTATATCTCCCTTTCATGTTCTCTTCACACCTTATCTTTCTCTCTCTCTGTCTCTCTCTTTCTCTGTCTCTCCCTTTATTACTGTTTTTCATTCCATTCCCATCTCTCACAGGAAGCTGGAGGCACTTTAGTGTGAACTTGCCATGATAGATGAGAACATAAAATTGCCCAAAGTATATCATAACTAATGTTACGGCCCTTGGAACCAAAAGCGTCACAACAGAGTTAAAGAGGAAAAAGGGACAATAATTACTTGACTTCTTAGAAGGAGAAAGGGCAATACAGCCATGTGGTTTCAGTGGTTTGGGAGATTGAGAATTTATCCTCCTTATTAAATCCAATACAGCGTGATTCTATTTACATTCAAAGGCTAAGGTAGAGAAGAAAGTAAGCACAACAACTGATACATTTCTGAAAAACTTGGAATGATATTGATTGCCTTAAATCACCGAAGATTACAATTTTGTAGGATCTTTATTTGGAAGATGCAGCTGGAATAACTAATTCTGTTTTTAGCTGAATCTTCTGTTAGCCCTAGAATTTTAACCCAGAATGTCTCAAGTGCAGAATTCAAACAGAAACACCTAAAATGGTCTCTTAATGCAACAACTCCACTTAAACAAAAACAGCACAAATAAGATGTTCCACAACCTTAAAAGACCTTGCTAAATACGATGTATAATTCTCGGTGCTAGAGGGATCAAGGCATATGGGGAGAAATTTGTATTGTATTTGAATATGCATATAGGGTGGCATGTTGGTATAGTGGTTAGCACAACGCCTTATTGTGCCAGCGACCTGGGTTCAATTCCCACTGCTGCCTGTAAGGAATTTCTACGTTCTCCCTGTGACCACGTGGGTTTCCTCCAAGAGCTCCAGTTTCCTCCCAGGTTCCACAGATATAGCAGATGGTAGGTTTATTGATCATTGTAATTATCCCATGATTGGGCTAGCATTAAATCGGGAGATTGCTGTGTGGCATGGCTCAAAGAGTCAGAAGGGTCTATTCTGTACTGTATCTCAATAAAAAAATTTTTTAATAAATGTATGATATGATCATCTATGATCATACTTGATGATGGAATATACTAGGGAGGCTGATTAGCCTCCTGCTGCTCTTATTTTCTATCTTCAATTTTTATGATTTTTGAAATCCCTACTTATTGTGTTTCTTTTTTTAAGCACCAAGGAACATGGGGTCATATAGAATTGGAAAAAAATCATGAGGGCCATAGAAAGGGCAGATGTACATAGTCTTTTTGTGGCATTAAGATCTTCATGAGGCATTCCAGCTGTGGAATGAACTGCCTGAGGAAGTGGTTGACCCCAGGCTTGCCTGCTGCTGCAGTCCAAGTGAGGAGATGCTGAAAGCAGTGCAGTCTGATGTTCATGTTCGGTTGAGGACTGGAGCTGTCCTCTCCTCTTGGTGCTGCCGTCCTGCGTTTGTTCTGTGGAATGACAGGCTTTATTGCCAGGAACTGTACCATCAATTTGTGGGACATGTCACTCAGGGTTTGGAATATATATTTGTTTTCTTGTGTCACTATTTTTCTTCTTGCTTCTTTGAACGTGCTGTGTATGTTTTGTACCTTGGCCCCAGAGGAACACTGTTTCATTCGGCTGTATCCATCTATAGTTGAATGATAATTAAACTTGATTTGATTTGAGCAGGTACAATAAAGATACTCGGACAGGTTTTAGGAATTGTAATTGGAACTAGAATTGGTTGTTATTATCAATAATTATTGAATTATTGTCATATATACCGAGATGCAGTGAAAAGATTTTCTTGCACACTGTTCATAAGTATTCAATCACTATACAGTGTACTGCAGTAGAACAAGGCAAAACAAGAACAACATAGATAAAAGGGCAGTGCAGGTTAGCGATAAGTTGCAAGATTGTATTGAGGTAGATTGTGAGACCAAGATTTTAACTTATTGTACCAGAGAACTATTTAATCATCAATAACAGTGGAATAGAAGTTGTCCTTCAGCCTGATGGTATATGCTTTCAGGCTTTTGTATCTGCTGCCCATTGTACATATCAGAGGTCCTGGTTATGTCATCACTGATGCCAGGCAGGCAATCTCTGAAGAATATTGATAATGGCTGGGGTCACCTGTCTTGTTAAGACACTCTTTGAAGAAGACAATGGTAAATCACTTCTGTAGAAAATTTTGCCAAGGACAATGATGGTCATGGAACGACCAAGTCATATGATGCGGCACATAATGATGATGATGGTGCCCATGGGAAGGGGCAGAAGAGAGAAGGTTGTGGCCTTTTAATATGTCAGCTGCTGTACTGAAGCAGTGAGAAGCATAGACAGCGTCTATAGAAAGGAGGCTGCTTTCTGTGATGTGCTGAGCTCTGATGAAGGTGCATAAATAGGAGGTGTTTTGAGGGCAATGGGCCAAACCCAGGCAAACAGGATAGCTTAGATGGACGTCTTGCTTGGCATGGACTAGTTTGATCAAACAGCCTGTTTCTGAGCTGTGACTCTCTGAGCTGGACCCTATTACCGATACATTTAGTGGAAAGGTCAGGATGAACTGATTTCAACAAAGCATGCTCCCAGGCTAACAGCATTAATAAACTGAGAGCCGGGCACTGCCTTTAGTTGACAGCTGCATATAAGTGGTGGTAACATTCCATTAGAAGATATTGATTGAGACAAAATGTTTTCTCTGTTGCCAGAGGCCTGCATGAACAGCAAGATAATACCTTAGAGGTATGGGGGATTGGGTGGGGAAGTGAAATTGAGGCAAAGCAGAAATAATGGTATTGATGGTAAAGAAAGGTTGAGGAGATCAGCGGCCTGCTTCTTGCTGACAGCACCTCCCAAAACTATTAAGCACCTCCTGAAGTGACTTCAACGGTGGCTTTGTGTGCAGAACAGTCCCTAGGCTAGGAGGGTATCAGAAAACCTGGTGAGAGGTGAGTTGCCAGGATGCAAGAGGAAATATAGACAGGACGAGATGGGTAACTAATAGTCTGAATGAATGCTGTGGGCCCAAGGGCATGCTTTACTGCCAAGTGATGTCAAGCATCTAAAACTGCGTGTTGAAATCCGTGGTTTGGGAGAAATCATAGTTCCTATTTCATGTGCAATTCTGAGGGTCTAGAGAACAATACAAGATCCACCTTCCAGTTTCACTGCTTTGTTATAGCCCAGTATTTAATTTTAATTTTTTTTTAAAATTTAGAGATACAGGACCTTCTAGCCCAACAACCCCATGCTGCCCAATTATACCCCTGTGAATAATTATCCAAGTAATCGGTACACCTTTGGAATGTGTGAGAAAACCGGGACACCCGGAGGGAATCTACATGGTCATGAGGAAAACATACAAGCTCACAATGGCTGGTGCAGCAATAGTGTTATGCTCCCCACTACACTACCATGACGAGACTGGTGCCTGGATTAGTGGATTTGCAATCGGGAAAGGACAATTGGGAAGACTGGGATTGTGTTTTCTAGAGTTTAGAAGGAGAGAAAATTCATCAAAAGGTACAAAATTATTAAAGGGTGAAACAGGTCTGTTGCTGGTAAGATATTTACCCTGTTTGTAAGCTCAGAGTAAGGAGTTGGCCGAGCTGAGGAGAAATACCTTCACCTGGAGGGTTGTGAATCTTTGGAGTTCCCTACACAAGAGGCAGCTCAATAAAACTCTGGTTAGACCACACTTGGAATATTGCATTCAGTTCTGGTTGCTTAATTATAGGAAGAATGTGGATGCTTCAGACAGAGTGCAGAGGAAATTTACCAGGATGCTGCCTGGATTAGATAGCATGTCTTATGAGGAAAGGTTGAGAGATTTGGGGCCTTTTTCTTTGGATCAAATGAGGATGAGAGGTGACTTGATAGAGGCACTAAGTGGTCCACCCACCTACTTTCCCCTTCACTTGGTTTCACCCATCACCTTCTAGCTTGTATTCCTTTCCCTCCTACCCACCTTCTTACCCTTCCTTTCCAGTCCTGGTGAAGGGTCTTGCCCAAAACGTCAACTCTTTCACCCTCTCCACAGATACTACTTGGCATGTTGAGATCCTCCAGCATATTGTGTGTGTTACTCTGGATTTCCAGCACCTGCAGTATCTCATGCGCTTATAAGAAGATAAGAGGCGCAATAGAGTGGGCAATCAGCACATTTTCCCAGGGTGAAAATGGCTAAATTAAGAGGACAACATTTTATTTTAATTTGAAGAAAGGAGGGATGTCAGAGGTGTTTTATTTTACACAAAGAGTAGTGTGTACATGGAACACATTACTGGGGTGGTGATAGAAACAGATACAATAGACAATAGACAGTAGGTGCAGGAGTAGGCCATTCGGCCCTTCTAGCCAGCACCGCCATTCACTGTGATCATGGCTGATCATACACAATCTGTACCCCGTTTCTGCCCTCTCCCCATATCCCTTGACCCCGCTACCTATAAGAGCTCTATCTAACTCTCTCTTGAATGCATCCAGAGACTTGGGGCAGAGCATTCCACATATCCACCACTCTCTGGGTGAAAAAGTTTTTCAGCATCTCTGTTCTAAATGGCCTACCCCTTATTCTTAAACTGTGGCCTCTAACTCTGGACTCACCCATCAGCAGGAACATGCTTCCTGCCTCCAGTGTGTCCAATCCCTTAAGAATCCTATATGTTTCAATCAGATCCCCTCTCATCCTTCTAAATTCCAGTGTATACAAGCCCAGTCGCTCCAATCTTTCAACATATGACAGTCCCGCCATTCCAGGAATTAACCTTGTGAACCTACGCTGCACTCCCTCAATAGCAAGAATGTCCTTCCTCAAATTTGGAGACCAAAACTGCACACAATATTCCAGGTGTGGTC
The DNA here is from genome assembly GCF_030144855.1 of Hypanus sabinus. Taxonomy (NCBI): domain Eukaryota; kingdom Metazoa; phylum Chordata; class Chondrichthyes; order Myliobatiformes; family Dasyatidae; genus Hypanus; species Hypanus sabinus. The sequence continues at coordinate 88,035,877 of NC_082721.1, forward strand.
TCACCAGGGCCCTGTACAGCTGCAGAAGGACCTCTTTACTCCTATACTCAATTCCTCTTGTTATAAAAGCCAGAATGCCGTTAGCTTTCTTCACTGCCTGCTGTACCTGCATGCTTGCTTTCATTGACTGATGTACAAGAACACCTAGATCTCGTTGTATTTCCCCTTTTCCTAACTTGACTTCATTTAGATAGTAATCTGCCTTCCTGTTCTTGCCATCAAAGTGGATAACCTCACATTTCTCCACGTTAAACTGCATCTGCCATACATTTGCCCACTCACACAACCTGTCAAAGTCACCCTGCATTCTCATAACATCTTCCTGACATTTCACTCTGCCACCCAGCTTTGTGTCATCAGCAAATTTGCTAATGTTACTTTTAATCCCTTCATCTAAATCATTAATGTACATTGTAAACAGCTGCGGTCCCAGCACCGAACCTTGCGGTACCCCACTGGTCACAGCCTGCCATTCTGAAAGGGACCCGTTAATCGCTACTCTTTGTTTCCTGTCATCCAGCCAATTTTCAATCCATGTCAGTACTCTGCCCCCAATACCATGTGCCCTAATTTTGCCCACTAATCTCCTAAGTGGGACTTTATCAAAAGCTTTCTGGAAGTCCAGGTACACTACATCCACTGGCTCTCTCTTGTCTATTTTCATAGTTACATCCTCAAAAAACTCCAGAAGATTAGTCAAGCATGATTTTCCCTTCATAAATCCATGCTGACTCGGACTGATCCTTCTACTGATATCCAAATGTGTCATAATTTCCTCTTTTATAATTGACTCCAGCATCTTTCCCACCACTGATGTCAGGCTATAATTCCCTGTTTTCTCTCTCTCTACATTAGGGACTTTTCAGTGACTCTAGATAGGCACATGGATAAAAGAAAAATGGAAGCAACACACACAAAATGTTGGAGGAACTCAGCAGGTCAGGCAGCATCTGTGGAAAAGAGTAAATAGTCAACGTTTTGGAGTGAGACCCTTCTTCAGAAAAAGTAGAGAAATCTTCTAGGGAAAATCATGATCTATGGGTCATAAATTGATTATTAAAGCTTTTCTATTAAGTAGACATATCAAAGAGAACCTTACAGATTGAAAGGATCTATGACTCCTTTCCTCTAGAAAGTGTAGTTCACCAGATACTTGGTAAACAAATCTTTTTTTGCAGAATTATGGTTGTCTTGAATTTGTCTCTGGGTCTGCTTCTATGGTCTTGCGGTTATACAGTAAATTTATGAAATCATGTGGGAGAAATATCCTTCCTTTCAAATATAGAAGGTCCTGCAAGATACAGGACAAACAAACAAAACAGCCTCTCAATATCTCTCCAGAAAATTTCCTTTGGAATCACATATGGCTTGAAGTTTACTAAAATCATAAAGTCAAATAGCATTGAAGTTTTTGTTACCCTCAATGCAACTACTAATATCTGATGAGATAACGTGCAGCACGTTGTTCACCTGTGTGTAGGTATTTTGGGGACTATTTACAGCAGGTTGTGTTCCATTTTAAACACTGTATGATTTAATTGCTCTGCACTGACTTTCTGTTTTGTAAAATAGGCAGCACTTGGGTACATAATGGGTGAAAAGTGAGCTTTAGGCCCAACTAGGAACTTCCCACAGGAAGGGTTTGATATCTAAACTGAGATACCACAGATCTAATTTATAAGCAAACATGCTTCAAGATCTGGAAAACTAATTTCAGCTACAACCTTCATCCGAAGAGAAGTTTTGCATAACTTTAAGCTACTCAAAAAGTTGTTGCAGGGAAATAAAAACTGACCAATTATTTGAAGGGCCAGAGAAGATGTTCCACTTGAGGAGGAAGTTAAACAGGAAGGCAGCAATTTCAGATGAAGTCATCAATTAACTCTTCTTCTCTCTCTGTAGATGCTGCCTGAACTGATGAGTGTTTCCAGCAATTTCTGGTTTTAATTTAAGTTCATTTAAATTTGAAATGAACACAAAGTATCAGTAAAAATGACAAATCTCTGGTTCAAATCCCTTTGTTTAATGGATTTCACAAAAAGAAACCACACTGACCTAATTTGTACTCCAGTATTTTCTACATTTAGGGCTCTCTTTGCATTGCTACTATCCCGGAGGAGGTGCAGGAGCCTGAGGTCTCACATCACCAGATTCAGCAACAGTTATTACTCTTCAACCATCAGACTTTGAACCAACGTGAATAACTTCAGACTGAATTGATCACTAATCACAACTTCAATGACTACAATGCATGACCTCAATATCTTTTATTTATTTGTTGTTTGATTGTTCGTTTACATTTGCAGAGTTTGTCTTGTTTTGCACATTAGCTGCTTCTCAGCCTTTGTGTATAGTTTTTCATGGATTCTACTGCGAATGCCTGCAAGAAAATGAATTTCAGAGCAGTATATGGTGAGGATATAACTGTACTTTGATAATCTCTTTATTTTGAATTTTTAACTTTCAGTACATGGAACACAGTTACTCATTGGGAAACCAAAGAGAAGCTTGATTTAGATATGGACTTTACTCCCATTTTCTAAGCCAAGGCACACAGCGTCCGTGCATTTACTGGAGATTGAATAAGCAGGCATGTGAGAATGGAATAAAGGTTCACAATAAGTGCAATGAAGAGATGTGGGAGGCAACCACTGCAGAGGAAACTGTCATGGACCATTTAGGCTGAATGGTTTAATCCTGTGCTCCATATAATACATTACTTAACAAATGCATCAATATCTACAAGCAGATGTCACTGCCATTATGAATCAGAGAGCATCTTTGAGCCTGATAACCAGACTAACATTATAAAATTCAGATTCTGACTGGTGAGGACATACAAATAGATCCAGGCCTGGGGCGAGTTACTGGAGTGAGAAGCTTATGAGCTAAAATATAATTAAATGGCTCCTCCTATGCTCTTATTCTATATCTCACATGCTACCAAATGGCCCCCTCATAACAAATAAACCTGCTCAATGTTAAATAGGTACTATTATCTATAATAGATAATATTTAACACAAACAGTACATTTAAAGTGCGGAATCCTAGTGTGGGGGTGATCTGGTGTTTGAAAGATTTAAAAGCCGGCTCAGATGGACTGAAAAGGCAGGGTGTTGGAGCCAGAGGTGAGGGCCGGGCTGTGTCTGCTCACTGCTCGACGGAGTTTGGCCCGATCTGCGTGGCGCTGAGGCTGTGGGACTGTTCCGAGCGTTGCCTCTGCAAGCGTCACGGCGATTTGTCTCGCTGTGAGGCTGAGGCAACAGACCTGCTCCGGGCTTCATGCCTATGGACTCAGCTTCATTCTGAACACCGTTGCTTGCTTCTATTGTTTCTTTTCTCTCTGCGATTTGAGTGTTGGTCTTTCTTTTTAAAATAGGTTCTTTCAGGTTTCTAGCTTTGTGATTGCGTGTGAGCAAACAAATCTTATGGATGTGTGATTTATACATACTCTGATAATAAATGTACTTTGAACTTTAAAGTAAAATTTAGTTTCCACATAGATTGTAGGACAACTTCCACAGGACAATGCTGATCCCATGTCCTCACAGCTGTCTATCAAAACCTACTCCCTTGCAAAATTCACCTCCCTCACCAGCAACAACATGAGATGTCATTCAAAATACACCTCTTTATACACCTTATATAATAAGTTGTCTAATCAGCCAACAACTTGCACTTATACAATGTACACAATTTATGCAAACCCTTGGGAGTAATTATCAAAAAAAAATCATACTCTCCTCAAGAAAGAAACTGTTTGGTAGACCATCGTGATGACTCTGTGTTGAGTTGATATTGACATATTGAAATACACTTCATTCAAATGTGCCAGGCATCAGTGCTTGTTGTCAGCTTTGGTCTACCAGTAATTGTATACACTCAGTGGCCACTTTATTAGATACACCTGCTCGTTAATACAAATACCTAATCAGCCAATCATGTGGCAACAACTCAATGCATATAAGCATGTAGACACGGATCAAAGGTTCAGTTGTTGTTCAGCCAAACATCAGAATGGGGAAAAAATGTGATCTAAATGACTTTGACCATGGAATGATTTTTGGTGCCAGATGGGGTGGTTTGAGTATCTCAGAAACTGCGAATATCCTGGGATTTTCATGCACAAGTCTCTAGAGTTTACAGAAAATGCTGCAAAAAAAAATTAGTGAGTGACAGTTCTTACTGAGGGAGGTCAGAGGAGAATGGCCAGACTGGTTCAAGCTGACAGGAAGGTGACAGTAACTCAAATAATCACATGTTACAACAGTGGCATGCAGAAGAACATCTCTAAATGTACAATATGTCAAAGCTTGAAGTGGATGGGCTACAGGAACAGAACACCATCATGTACCTAATAAACTGGCCACTGAGTGTTTGTTTCATTCAAATAGAACCAAGCCTCAGTACATGTTACCAGCTTGGGACTATGCGTAATTACAGTTGGCCCTCCTTATCCATGAGCTCTGCATGCACAGATTCAACTAACCGCGGATCGGGAAAACCTGGAAGTTCTCTCTCTGGCACTTGTTGTTTTGGGCATTGTTCGCCTCACATCTTGTGTTGTGAGCGAGAGGAAGGAGTTTAAGGCTAGTAAGGGATGGCTGGCTGTGTAAAGCGCTACAGCATCAAGAACTTAAAGATCACGGGAGAATCCGGATCGGCTGATACCGAGGCATCATCAGCATTCCCAGAAGTGCTACGATGGTTGAGTCTGTACTGAACATGTATAGACTTTTTTCTTGTCATTATTCCCTAAACAATACAGTATAACAACTATTTACATAGCATTTACATTGTATTAGGTATTATAAGTAATCTAGAGATGATTTAAAGTATATGGGAGGATGTGCGTAGGTTATATGCAAATACGACACCATTTTATATAAGGGATTTGAGCATTCGTGTTTTTTGGTATCCGCGAGGGTCCCAGAACAATTCCCCATGGATAAGGAGGGCCGACTATACGTGTTTCTGCAGCTTGCAGAAGGACAAAGTAAATAAAATATCCCTTTGTGCATATAACCATTATGTTATAATACTTAAATAAAACCAATAATACTGGTGGTGAGGTTCAAAGGTTTAACCTCATCAGTGCTTTTCCAAAAGTAGCTAGTTTCTCCAACCACCAAATTTCATTCATACTTTAACAGAGTACTCAAATTTAAAATTTCAGAGTAAATTTACTTTTGAAGTATGTATATATCACCATGGTTTTCAAATGATATTGAGCCTGGTTAAGAGAAAAAAAGAGGCTCATAGCAGCACTAGGCAAGGGAGGTGCCTGTGGAGTGTAAGAAATGCAAGAGAACACTTAAGAAAGAAATGAGGAGGGCTATAAGGAGGCATGAGTTTGCTCTAGCAGACAGGTGAAGGAGAATCCTAAAGGATTCTATGGATATGTCAAAAGCAAAAAGATTGCAAGTGACAAAATTGGTCCTTTGGAAAAACAGAATGGTAAATCATGTGTGTATCCAAAACAGATGGGAGAGATCTTAAATTAATTCTTTGCATTTGTATTTGTACTCAGGAGGTGGGCAAAAAGTATAGAAGTGAGGCAAAGTGGCATCATGGACCCTATACAGATTACTGAGGAGGAGATGTTTGCTGTCCTAAGGCAAATCAGGGTGGATAAATGCCCAGGGCCTGACAAGCTGTTCCCTCGGACCTTGTGTTATTGCCAGGGCTCTGGCAGAGATATTGAAATCATACTTAGCAACAGGAGAGGTAACACAGGATTGGAAGATAGCCAATGTTGTTCCACTGTTTAAGAAAGGCTGTAAGCACAAGCCAGGAAATTATAGGCCTGTGAGTTTGACATGAGTTGTGGTAAAATTATTAGCAGGTATTCTAAGGGACTGGATGTACAGTATAAGCATTTGGATAGGCATGGACTCATCAGGAATAGTCAGCATGGCTTCATGCCCTGTAAATCATGTCTTATCAATCTTATAGAGTTTTTCAAGGAACCTCCAAGGAAGGTGTATGAAGGCAAGGCTGTGGATCTTGTCTACGTGGACTTTAGCAAGGCATTTGATAAGGTCCCACATGGGGGATTTGTCAAGAGGGTTCAGTCATCTGGCATTCAAGATGAGGTAGTAAGTTTGGATTTGACATTGGCTTTGTGGGAGAAGCCAGAGAGTGGTAGTAGATGGTTGTCTCTCTGACTGGAAGCCTGTGACTAGTGGTGTGCCATAGGGATCAGTGCTGGGTCCATTGTTGTTTGTCATCTATATTAATAATCCCGATGATAATAGAGTTAACTGGATCAGCAGGTTCGTGGAAGACACCAAGTCTGAGGTGTGGTGAACAGCAAGGATGGCTATCATGGCTATCTGAGGGATCTGCAGCAGCTGGAGAAATGGCTGAAAAATACCAGATGGAATTTAATGCATACAACTGTGAGGTTTTACACTTCAGTAGGACCAACCAGGGTAGGTCTTACACAGTGAACGGTAGAGAACTGAGGAGTGTGGTAGAAAAAAGGGATCTGGGAATACAGGTTCAGTGGCGTCTTACATAGACAGGGTTGTAAAGAAAGCTTTTGGTACGTTGCCCTTTATAAATCAATGTAGTGATTACAGGGGTCGGGATGTTATGTTGAAGTTGTATAACACTTTTTCCACTGAGGTTGGGTGGGACTACAACCTGAGGTCTTGGGCTAAGGGTGAAAGGTGAAAAGTTTAAGAGGAACATGAGGGGAACTTCTTCACTCAGAGGGTCATGAGAGTGTGGAATGAGGTGCCAGCACAAGTGCTGTATGCAGATTTGATTTCAATGTTTAAGAGAAGTTTGGATCTGTACATGGATGGTAGGTGTATGGAGAGCTATGATCCCAGTGCAGGTCGACAGAAGTAGGCAGTTTAAATTGTTTCAGCATGGACTAGGTGGATAAAAGAGCCTGTTTCTGTGCTGTACTTCTCTATCACTTTATGATGAGTATACTGCGATTCATTTTCTTGCAAGCATTCTCAGTGGGTACAGAGAAGCACAATAGAATCAATGGAAAGCTACACAAAGATGCACAAGTATGCCAAAGAAGACAGACTTGGCAAATACAAGAAAAAGCTGACAATAATATAAAAAAAGAAATACATAAATAAATAAGGAAATAATACTGAGAATAAGAGTTGTAGAGTCCTTGAAGGTGAGTTCATAGTTTGTGGAATCATACCAGTGTTGAGGTGATTGAAGTTATCTCTGCTGGTTCAGGACCCTAATGGTTGAAGGGACACAGTATCTGTAACACTTTATTTTGTATTCTGCTATTGATTTTCCCTTGTCCTGCCTCAATGTACTGATGTGGTGAAATGATCGGTATGGATAGTGTGCAAGATATAGTTTTTTTAAACTTTATCGCACTACAAATGACAGTAGTATAACGATTTACTGTTATAAATTGGCCTACACTGACTTCCGGTTAAGTGATACTGCACTTCATAAGCCCTACTTCTGGTTGTGAAATCTCTCATGGGCCACATGCTTCCCCATCTATTGCATTTAAGGAATACAGTGGTTAATTTACTCAGCAAAAGGTTTGGCCTATTTCTCCAGTGACTTGAAGTTAAATCTCTCCAAGTGAGGTAGAGAATTTAAATTGAGCTCATTACATGGAATTTGAATTGAAAAAAAATCTAGTTTCCTTAACCTGACCAGGATTATCTACTTGACAAAGAGAGAATAACAACTAATTTTTAATAAAATAATATCTGCTTCAGTTATGGAATCTGTCTCCTTTACTTATATATGATTCCAGGCCATGGAACTTCCATTGGACAAGGGTGCCATTAAGTGCAAGACCAATGAGGCATGAATAATAACTCCTGACTTTGCCAAGTGATTGAATTAAAATAAGTCTCCCTACAACTCTATAATTGTACTCCACCAAATCTGACCTCCCAGAATTCAATCACCTCTTGTCTCTCTCTAAACTTTTAAACACCTCTTCTTTTTCCTTCTTTGTCACATAAAATAACAATGATAATCTGCTACATTGCTCTAATTCTCTGGAGTCAGGCCAGTTCTGGGTCAGCAGTCTGTATGGGCAGGACTCATGAGGGCTGGTGGCCTCCCAGGTCACTGTGGTCTGAGGTCCATGCAAGTCCAGAAGTCAAGACCTGAACGTGAAACCTATGATCGGTAAGTCTTGGGTTGATATTTAGATATTGGTGAAGACTGGAGGGAAAGACGATGTCTGGAGCTTAGCGAGTTCAAAGGTAGATGCCCAAAGGTTGATGTAATGACCAAGAAACTAAGATGCAGGTGAATTGAGAGAAACTATTTCTTTCTCAAACTAACCACTAACATCACTGCAAAAACTTAAGAGTATTTGGAAGAATAAAATGTTTCAGAACAACTTTGATTAACTCAGTCATAAAGTAATCTCTGACTCCTGAATGGAATAGACTCAATGAGATAAGTCAATTCATGAAAATTCATCTCCAACTTCCCAGAGTATCATTGTGTCCTATCAGTGGAACAGAGCCAAGGAGGTCAACCTACTTGGAACTTGTTACCCTCAATTCGGGATCGAGCGGTGAGAGAAATGAAAGGATACACAATGACATTAAGACACTGATCAATTTATCCAGTACTCAAGGGAACATAAGCACTACTTATGTAAAGAAACACCCATGAGTCCCGAGCATACAGCAAAGTGCCTTTGTTAACTCTTTTGTCCCTGCCACTGCTCGTGATACAGCTTGGTAGAAAAGCAGATAAGTGTGGGGTGTTTGTTGCTTCCAATTTTACCTATTCTAGGGGGAAGTGACATCTCAACCCTTGTACAAACAATTTTTCCTTTCCTACAGGTTGCCATTGCAATTTTGCCCCACAGGGCTCAGTGAGACCAGCGAGTTCTGTGACAATAGTAAATTTAGCATCACATACTAACCGTGTTCTGCAATTTGTGTTTCAAAATGTTTGAACAAGCTCAGCTACCCCTTACTCAAGTGAACAGCAGCTGCTCAAGATGTAGCTGTGTTCTGCAATTCATGTTTTGAAATGGGCTCAGCTCCCCCTCACTCAATTCAGC